>NC_090350.1:19521538-20766038 GCF_035084215.1 Heptranchias perlo | reverse complement strand
TGGAGCTCTTTTTCCTCTTGAATTGTTTCAGTGGCGCGACTCTCTGGAGTGCTGGATGCACGTCAAGTAAAGAGAAATTGAAATTTCAGATAACATGCACAGGGCCGGCACACCAAGGACTGGGGCTGTCCCTAACTAAGATCGCACACGCTGACAGGCCTGGAGAAAACTAGTGATCCTGAGCCCTGGAGGTGGAGGATGCCTCTCTGCGCTTCCATTCACAGGGCCGGGGCCGCGTCCCCTTTCACCCTCTATCTCCACATGTCAGTGGAAACTTCTGTGATGCCTTGACCCGCATCCAAATAAAAGGAAAGCTGCCTGCGCATATCAAGCCGAGAATAAACTGGTCCGAGACAAAAATAATTTATTTTGGCCTCGTGATTTTTAACTAGAATTTATCCATTGACAACGTACACACTCACACTTTTGTTACAGTTCCAGTCGTATATCCGGTCAGATATGCTTGAAATGTTTGACTTTAATGTTATGTTTTTACAGTCTGAAATATAATAAAGTTATTTAAACAGGCGGTTATTTTGATATGTATGCAATATTCAAGGTAATGTTTTGTATTGCACCATTGAAAGAACTATAGACCTACAATCTTTCCAAACCTCAAAGATTTCTGTGTCATATCTTATTACGCCCTGATTCAGGATAATTGCAAACGAATATTGTGCATTTTTTTTTCACCTGTTAAGTGTTTACAGCATTAACCTTCTAAAATGTAAATGACACAATGCCACCTACAGTATTCAACATGCTTGGCAGAGACAGGAGGATGTAGTGGGTTAGACTGTCCTGCCATGTCTGGGACTGGCACTAAATGTAACCCAGATTGATGGGCTGTAAGTCAGAAAAACTAAGAAAAGGCCATTCAACTGGTCCACCTCACACCTCTACTGTTCCAATTCACTCACTCAACATCTAGCCGCACTTTGAATCCAAACCTCGTAAAGATTTGTTTCCAATGATTTGGGCTAATTTACTTTTCATTATCCTGAATTGATGTCCCTTAGTCCTACTGGCCTGACCAATCTTGAAGCAATATTCTGGGTTCTTCTTCTCCATGCACAATTCCATACTTTATATACCTCAATGAGGTTTCCTCTTAACACTTTGTTAAAAGTCGCGGCCCGATAATATCAACGGCATCACAACGCTATTTTTACTGAAACTCAGAAGGGGAACCCCGCCCGGTGGCAAACCTATCAGAGCATCCTGACGGGAGACAGCAAAGTGGTCAGAAGAGGCCAAGTTAAGTTCAGTTTTTTTTAATTTTTGGAAGGATTCCTTGGAGCCAGGAGAAGCAGGAATGCTCCTCCGTGCTGCAGATGGAATCCTTGGACCTTCTCTGCCTCGAACTTTCTGCTACTTCCCCCAACCGGCATTGACACTACAACCTCCTTCAGCATTTACCTAATGCCAGGAACCATTGCCTTGGTTCCTCGGTGGCATCCGGCTCACCCCCCGCCACCCAATTCCCGCTCCTGCGCACTGATCCTGGCGTCATTCCCACAGGCTTCGGGCGGGAGACAGATGTGCAATATTAAAATGAGTACCGGCAGTTAAAATTGGACAGGCTGCACTCCTATTGCGCCGCCCGCTTTGGGCCCCCCACCGATCCTGTCCCGAGTTAAAATTGATCCCTATACTTCAAAGAGATCTGACATTGTAAACACATAATAGATGTGACCAGTTGATGGTAAAACCTCACCATAACCCCTGTAGACATGTTCTGGCTTGGAATCCCAACATTCTGTTCACTTCTTCATTGTTTCTCCACATTTTCTCAAAATTCAAAATAATGAAAGTGTTCTCTATTCTCACTGGAATGGGTTCGGGCAGTCTGAATACAGCTTGTAGAATCAAACAGCACAGAAGGAGGTCATTCGGCCCATCATGTCTGTGAAAAAGTTATCCAAGCAGTCCCAGTCCCCTGCTCTTTCCCCATTTCCCTGCAATTTTTTTCTTTTCTAGTATTGGTTCATGGTGGGTGTTGGTTCATGGCACAAAATGAATTGTTAACTGGCACTAAATTACCACTTGCACTCAAAGTAGTCCCACGACTGGTGCAGGAAATGGAGAGGATCATGCTAGTGCAATATGGTGTGTTGTTTGAAAGTTGAATTAAAGGCATATCATTTAGCAGAGTAGGGGGTGAGTTACTGTGGATGTGGGCCCTTGCTCTACCCAATCTGGAAGTGCTTGATACAAATACGGAATACCTACAGTGGAGAGATGTTAAGCTTCCCTGCACTGAGATCCCTCATTTTGATGGCATGAGCATCCACCAGTTTAATACTTTTGTGCACAAAATCCTTTTTGTTCAGCTATTTTGTACCATTTACTCTACTCTCGTGTCTTTCATCGGAGGCCAAACTAAAAATGTCTGGGAACAGTTTGCCTCCTCGTACGGTCATCATGGCAATGGTGTGAGGCACAAGAAGACCTGGAGAAGGCCTGCAATAAACCACGATAAAAAAAATAGGAAGAAAAGGCAAAAGGGACATTTGTTCCTAGCAAAGCACTGGAAGATACCAGGAGGAAGTAGTTGTGACATTGAGTATGAGAAAAAGTCAAGGATGAGAAAGGGGCCATTCACCCATTGAGCTCATCCCTTTCATATTTCAACTCACTCAGACTAGCATCAACCATGCCTTGAACTTTCCTGATGTTTTTGATTCAACCACCTCTCTTGGTACAGTATTTCAAAAATTTATTAACCTTTGCTTAAAGACATTTTTTCTAACATTAGTTTAAATTTTACAAAAAATGATGTTCCACTGGCTTAACTAGGTTTAAAATAATATCCTAGGTTCACCTTATCTATGCTTTTTAATACTTTATACACCTAAATGGGGTCACCTCTACCCTTCTTTTCTCTAAACCTTCTTTTCTCTAGACTATCGAGTTTGATCTTCTCTAATCTTTCCTGATAGCTTATCCTCTTTACAATTGGGATTATTCTTTTTGCGCTTCTCTACACCATTTCTAATGGACATATGTCCCTTTTGAAATATAGTGACCTGAACTACACACAATATTCCATGTGAGGTCTACTCAGTGCATTATAAAACTTCACCTGGAGTACTGTGTACAGTTTTGGTCTCCTTATCTAAGGAAGGATATACTTACCTTAGAGGGGGTGCAACGAAGGTTCACTAGAT
Source organism: Heptranchias perlo (assembly GCF_035084215.1). NCBI lineage: Eukaryota > Metazoa > Chordata > Chondrichthyes > Hexanchiformes > Hexanchidae > Heptranchias > Heptranchias perlo. The sequence goes on along the minus strand of NC_090350.1, from coordinate 20,762,868 downwards.
TGATTCCTGGGATGACAGGGTTGTCCTATGAGAAGTGATTGAGTAGAATGGGCCGATATTCTCTGGAGTTTAGAAGAATGAAAGATGGGGCATGATTTTAGCCCTCAAGATCGGGTGGGTTGGGGGGCGGGGGGCCAGAGAAAATCGCTGTTTTTCGGAGCGGGAATGAATGCTGGCTCCAAGCCACCGACTTTCGTGTTTCACCCAGATGTATTTGGGTGCATGCGCGTTTCAGGAAGCCGGAAGTCCCATCGGCAATTAAAAGCCAATATTTAAAGCAGCAATTAAGATACGTAAAGTATTTAAAGTGTTTAATTTTTTATGGATTGAGGCAGGGAAACGATTTTAACTCTGCCTCAACGTGTTTCCCATGGCCTCTGAAAGATGCCATGGAAACGGAGGTGAGTTGCAGCCGGCAGCCATTTGGATCTTTAAACCAATGATTGACACATGTGAATAAAAGGTGAGTTGTTGCTGCAGGGCAATCAGTTCTCTCAGACAAACCTTTGGCTGGGAATTCTTTGTGTTTAGACTGAGAATTGTTTGCTCACACTCAGAATTCTCGTGTTCACACATAATCACCTACATTTTGGACCCCCTCAAACTGACACCATCAGGATGGGGAGGGGGGTGCAATGGGTTTATTCAGCAGTACATCTGAGGAGGAGAAACATTACCATCCATGGCAGGCATGGCGTGCAGTTCTGGGACTTGCAGCTCCACAAGGACCTGCATAAGATTAGAGAGGGGAACAATGGAGGGGCAGAGGTCGTAGGAGGCACTACTCTTGTGAGAGGGTCTACAGGCAGAGGCTGAGCTTCCTGGACCTCTCTGAGGAGCAGTGCCTATGCAGGCTCAGATTGAGTTGCCAGGTGGTCGCAGACATCTGCACACTCCTTCATGCAGAGCTGCTCCTGGCTGGGCCTGGTTGCAACGCATTGCCCATCGCAGTTAAAGTCACCACTGCCCTCAATTTCCTCGCCTCCGGATTCTTCCAGGGCTCCACCGGTGACATTACTGGGGTCTCTCAGTCGTCTGCACATAAGTGTATATGACAGGTCACAGATGGCTTGTTTGCAAGGGCATCCGATTAGGTCAAATTCCCCTGCAACGACATCAGTCAGACTGAGAGGGCAATGGATTTCCACTCTCTGGCTGGCTTCCCATGGGTACAAGGTGCAATTGATTGCACACGTAGCAATCCTGGGACCTGCACATAAGCCAGGACTGTTCATCAACCGAAAAGGATATCACTCCATCAATGCACAGCTGGTGTGCGACCACCGGAAGAGGTTTTTGCAGGTGTGTGCCAAATTTCCTGGCAACTGCCATGATTCCTTCATTCTGCGCGAATTCAACATTCTGGACCTCTTCCACGCGCAAAACAGACTTAAGGGCTGGCTCCTTGGAACAAGGGATACCCCCTGCAGACATGACTCATGACACCTCTGAGAAACCCCACCAGTGAAGCACAGCCAGAGCCACATCACCACCAGGTCTGTCATTGAACAAGCCATTGGACTGCTCAAGATGCACTTCCGGTGCCTGGATCGACCTGGGGGAGCCCTTCAGTACACAGCAGCGAGGTTTTATAGAATATAAGTCGTTTTCTGCATCCTGCACAACATGGCTCAATAGAGAGGGTTACTGATGGCTGAGGTCCCATGTGCTCATGAAGCATTCACATCTGCCATCAACATTGAGGAGGAGGGGGGAAGAGGCCGATAGGGAACCCATCAACAGAGCAGCGGCTCCCCTGGCAGCTCGTGATGCCAGGGAGTCACTCATTTTTCATAGATTCTCATAAGGAGATCAGCAAAGTGAAGCTAGTGAAGTACTCAGACCATCTGGAATGACCATCGTCACCACCACCGCCAACCCCCCCCCCCCACACCCCGAAGGTTGCACATAACAGTCCTACAAACACACATACACCCATTGTAAACGTGCCCAATGGGTAACATGAAGGCTCGCCATTTATGATGAAGCACATGAAAGGGCACTTTCACAAAAGGGACTCAAGAATGGGCAAGATGTGGCAGTGTTGATGAGAATTATAACATTTAACGTGGATTTAACAAAAAACAAATATAAATGAAAAACATGACATTCTGTCAAACACCCTTGTGAATAATCTTGGTGATTACAAAACCTTAGCCTTCCTCTTCCTACTGCTTCTGCGTGGTACATCCCCTATGGCTTCAGCAGAGGTAGTGGCAGGTTGCTCAGACTCATGCCTTGACTCCTTCGATGCTTTCGACCTATGACCTCTGGGTTTTGGAGCTTGTGAGGGCCCCTCCAAAGACTGCTCCACCTGCACATGTGTAGGGGCAGACTCGGCCACCTGGAGAGGAGGCAGCATTGTGGGTAGTGGTTGGGCTGGGGAGGGGGAGATCAGGTGAGACGTGGGAGTGCTTTGAGTAGCGTCTCCACTTCCATGTCCCCTTTAGCCATCATCCCTCTCCCAGTCTGGTGCGACATCACTCCCACCACTCTGCTGGACAGCAGCCTGGTGAGGAGATGTGGCATGTTCTAAGGCCACGGATGAAGTTTCTGTCTGCCTGTTTAAGGCGGCAGACATATTAGCATCCAGAGTCCGCACAGCCGTTGTCATGGCCTGCATGTACTCATTTGAGAGCCGTGCTTGAAGCTCAATGGAGGTTGCCACTTTCTCCATGGAAGACATTCCAGCATTTACCTGCGCTACCAGTCCACTGGCGATGGAGTTGGACTCCTCCATCCTATCCGCTATTGTGGAGAGCGTGAGTGACACCTTTTCCAATACCTCGCACAGAGCTGTACCTCTATCATTCTCAATTTCAACGATGTCCCCCGGGGTTCATCATCTGGGTCCAGCTGAGCAGAACTTGGAGAGGAGTGCGCCCCCCAACGTGGACTCTCCACAGCTGACCCTGCCACCACTCATGCACACTTGTGAGTGTTGAATCACTAGGTGATAACCCAGCTATCTGGCTAACAGGACCCACCGAAGTGACAGTATCTGCGCTGCTGCATGGCTGGATATGATTGACGATGTACGCTCAGAGGAATGGAGTTCCTCGGAGGAATCACCTTCTTCCATGGCCCATGGCTCCTCATCGATCCTTGAAGGCCCTGGAAGAGAACATAAAGCAATATTATCATCTGTTGCAATGAGCATACTGAGGTGTGCAACAGGTCAATCATTGATAACATCAATTCATGTTGTGTGTGAGGGATGTTAAAGTTCTGTCACCAGATGTTTGTGGGGTGCCAGTCTCGGCATCTCCGAAGGCCAGGCATTCCACCATTCCAGTCAGCTCCAAGGCCACCTCCTCTGCCTTTGAGAGGGCCGCTATTTGTATTGGCCCCCTTCCAGTTCTCGTCCATTCCCTGGCATTTTGCGCTCTCTTCTCTTACAAGGGAAGGAAGTACAGATGTGTGAGTGGGTGAGGGAGATGGGGTCACTGGATGGATGAATTGCTTTCTGTGAGTCTGACAATGAAAGAGGTGCATCAGAGGGTGACAGATTGATCACATTGCATCAGGATTGGGGTGAGTGGGAGTGATGGGTGCACAAATGGGAAGGTGAGGAAGTGCACAGAAAGTGAAGGTTACTTGACACTGAGCCTTAAGTGGGTGTAAGGAGTGATGTGATGGAGTAGGCCTCGAAGGGCAGAGTGTAAGGGGGGGGATAATGTGCAACATATAATGCAGGTGAATCAGTCACTGTACTCACTTTTTCTGATCTGTTTAGTCATTGAAGCACTTCCTGCACCACACCCAAGTCCGGGAGACGTTGCCGCTGCTGTTCACCTCCTCTGCCACCACGAGCCAGGCCCTCTTGGTGGCAGAGGCACAACGCTTCCTCCCACCAGCTGGGTATAGCGTCTCCCTCCTGCTCCTCACCCCGGCCAGTAGCAACTCAAGTGCAGAGTCACTGAACCGGGATGCTGGCTTTCTCTTCTGCTGCTCCATGTTTTGAAATTTCTTTTTTCTCCCACAAAAGCCATACTTGCAATGGCCCTTTAAATATTCCAGCTGCCAGCACGTCATTCGGGTGCACAGTGTGCCCGCTTTCAGGTGGCAAACCCGGAAGCCACATTAAGGGCCTTCAATTAAGTCGTGATCGTGTGGAGGAAGGTAAGATATTTTTTTGCTGGATTTCCCACGTACCCATTGACCCCCCCCTCCCCCTCCCCCTCCCCCTCCCCCTCCCCCACTTACATCCTGCCACCATGATAAAATCCTGACCGTGATCTCATTGAAATGGATAAAATTCTTAGAGGGCTTGACAGGGTAGATGCTGAGAGGCTATTTCCCTTGGCTGGAGAGTCTAGAAATAGGCGTCATAGTCTCAAGAGAAGGGGTCGGCCATTTAGGACCGAGATGAGGAAAAATTTCTTCACTCAGAGGGTTGTGAATCTTTGGAATTCTCTATCCCAGGGGATGTGGATGCTCAGTCGTTGAGTATATTCAAGACTGTGATCAATAGATTTTTGGACACTAAGGGAATCAAGGAATATGGGGATAGGGCTGGAAAGTGGAGTTGAGGTAGAATCAGCCATGATCTGATTGAATGGCGGAGCAGGCTCGAGGGGCCGTATGGCCTACTCCTGCTCCTATTTCTTATGTTCGGAATGACCTTTGTATCCTGCATTGTTCTGGTTATGTGTCCCAACATTCTATTTGCTTTTTTACTTGCTTTTCTCTCAACATTGAAAATGATGATTCTATGGTCATTCCCAAATGCTTTTCAAAGTTACCTTGTCCTAATTCTATTGCCTTCATAGTATATGTGTTGCTCATTCTTTAATCCAGTATTTAATACTTTGCATTTATCAGTACTTAATTTGCTATTTGTCTGCCCAATTGTATAAGAACAAGAGTCCAAGCACTGAGGTCTGGAGTACTTCACTCAGCATCTCCTCCCAGTCAAATGCTATGCCCTTCACAAATAGTCCCCACTTCCTTTCTTATTTAATATCGCATTGAAACAAAAACATTAGATTGTGCTTAATGATATAATGATCCTTAGAAATTGGTGTATCTTCTGACTTACCACATCAATGAGAGATCTGCTAGTTTATTAAAATAAATTTTTTGATTGCCTAAGTAGCTTGAGTGAGTGTTGCTTTCGAAAAAGCTGATTGGTCTTTGGATATGAGATAAACTTGATCAAGCCATGAATCAGGATTGGTTTCATTCAAATTCCTGAGGGAGGTTTTCAACAAGTTTTACATTAATTAGTTTGGTACAAATCTTTACAAAGCACCTGAATATCATTGCATTCATCAGATGTTCTCAGTCTAGAAATACCTCTGTTCCCAAATCTCTAAAAGCTATTATTATTGGATATAATTTGCCAGGAATTACTCTATTCATCCTCCAATGCCCTCTTCCATTATGATATCATAGACATATCATAGACACATTAACAAGTTTAGAGGGAGTTTGGAGAAAGGACAAGAGAGACTGGATTATGGTTTTGGTTATTTAAAATAATTTAAATATTTTTATATAAAATGGCAAGGTAAACAGAGAAGGCAATAAGTATAAAGAATGGGCAGTTCCCCTCACAGGTGATGAGGGGCATGGAAGGAGTTCAGACAATCTATTCCTTTTCCAATGAAAAGCAAAAGAAAAATTTTAAAAGTATGAGCTTAATTGCGAGGGAAAATATCTACGACTGAAATTTAGTTAAAAAACGGATATGTGTGCATATTTACAACATTCCCAACTGTTGTCATGTTAACTTGAACTGTGTTTTTGTCTCTCTCTCTCTATCTCTCTCTTTCGATTTTTGAGATGTGTCCAGCATGCTTCAAAATATTAAATAAAAGAGAAATTTGAAAGGCAGCCATTTCATGCTGGTTTCTTCTGACTTAGTGCCAGAAATTTACAAGCACGTGCCAATCTGCAAACTTCTCTCTCCAAACATCAGTTAACCTCGAATCGACTTAAGAATGTACCTATTTGCAGCAATTGGACCTTGTGGCTTTCAAGGGGCAGGCCAGGTTGAATAAAGCTGCACCGTAGCACTGTGGCCTGGAATTTCCGCAAGGTTCTCTAGTGGGAAATTGTTGGAACTCCCAGAGAAATGGTGCAAAAGGCTAAAAATGGCAGTTTACATAATTTCCCCAGGGCTTCCGCCGATCTTCCGCCAAAGTAATGTCAGGAGATCCGGAGAATCCTAACTAAATTCAGGGCCTGCCTGTGTGTGACATGGTCTAATGTTACTATTGCGAGCAGCCTACCATCAACTTTCTGTGAGCCATGCCACTGCAGATCTGTACTTTATTTAAAAGGGAATACCTGCCTATTTTTCTTATGGAAAGAGAGTGAGAGAAAAAGAATAAAGTCAGAGACAAAAAGAGAGATACAGAGATAAATGTGAGGTTATGCACTTTGGCAGGAAAAATCGGAGAGCAAGTTATTATCTTAATGGCGAGAAACTGGAAAGTACCGCAGTACAAAGGGATCTGGGGGTCCTAGTGCAAGAAAATCAAAAAGTTAGTTTGCAGGTGCAGCAGGTGATCAAGAAGGCCAACGGAATGTTGGCTTTTATTGCTAGGGGGATAGAATATAAAAACAGGGAGGTATTGCTGCAGTTATATAAGGTATTGGTGAGACCGCACCTGGAATACTGCATACAGTTTTGGTCTCCATACTTAAGAAAAGACATACTTGCTCTCGAGGCAGTACAAAGAAGGTTCACTCGGTTAATCCCGGGGATGAGGGGGTGGACATATGAGGAGAGGTTGAGTAGATTGGGACTCTACTCATTGGAGTTCAGAAGAATGAGAGGCGATCTTATTGAAACATATAAGATTGTGAAGGGGCTTGATCGGGTGGATGCGGTAAGGATGTTCCCAAGAATGGGTGAAACTAGAACTAGGGGGCATAATCTTAGAATAAGGGGCTGCTCTTTCAAAACTGAGATGAGGAGAAACTTCTTCACTCAGAGGGTGGTGGGTCTGTGGAATTTGCTGCCCCAGGAAGCTGTGGAAGCTACATCATTAAATAAATTTAAGATGTGGAGATGCCGGTGATGGACTGGGGTTGACAATTGTAAACAATTTTACAACACCAAGTTATAGTCCAGCAATTTTATTTTAAATTCACAAGCTTTCAGAGACTTCCTCCTTCCTCAGGTAAATGTTCAAGAGCTCCTTGAACATTTACCTGAGGAAGGAGGAAGTCTCCGAAAGCTTGTGAATTTAAAATAAAATTGCTGGACTATAACTTGGTGTTGTAAAATTGTTTACAAATAAATTTAAAACAGAAATAGACAGTTTCCTAGAAGTAAAGGGAATTCGGGGTTATGGGGAGCGGGCAGGAAATTGGACATGAATTTAGATTTGAGGTTAGGATCAGATCAGCCATGATCTTATTGAATGGCGGAGCAGGCTCGAGGGGCCGATTGGCCTACTCCTGCTCCTATTTCTTATGTTCTTATGTTCTTATAAGGAAAGAACGTGTGAGAATTTTTTTTTTTACTTTGTGAATAATGCCTTGAGAGATCAACTCATCTAAATAAAGCAACTATGGGGCATGCTCCAGTCAGAACCAGTAATACTTGCTTCCACTGAAGCAGTCTGGACTCGCCTCCTGGAAACCACTACAAAAACTTCCTCGTAAACATCACAGCACAGTCCGATTGCACTGGAGGACAGCTGGAGATAGGACCAATAATACTGTCCACCCCCCTCCCGGTGTCACAATGAACCAATCTAATGGTACTTCTGGACAAGATAGGGCGGGGTATCCAAACTTTTGGTGCAGTGGGCAGATCCATGTGTCACAACTAGTAATGGGCCACTTTCTGAGTCAGGAAAGATCAAGATTAAACACCATTTCCAACTCCCAATCTATTTTTTGCTTTTAACAGTCGATGCAGACGTGCATTTCCATCTTCTTATCTGTTGTCTCTTTCTCTCTGTTTCTTGATTTGTGTCAGTCTCTTTCCATTCAGTTTTTCTATGTCTCCTCCCTTGCTTATTTTCACTTTCCCTTTTTTACTCTCCTGTTTTCACCTCTCTCGCGTTTGACTCTGCAACTGTGGGCTGTAGATACAGGAGCATCGGTGACCAACGAGTGCACAGCTTTGGTGGAAGGGTTGCAGGAGACACTACTGTATTCTTGGGATGGGCAGGGGAGGACCAGTCTGACAGTTTTCCAGTTGCAGGCCTCCACAATAGAGTATAGTCCATTGGGCCGTCAGGGATGGTCCTGACAGTAACACGTCCCTCCCACTCCAAACATAGAGTCACACCTGGGTGAGTAAACATTGTGAATGAAAAGAACTCACCTCTTAAAAAAAACATTGGCCAAAACAGCTGATCTGCCAGTGGGAAATAAAAGTAGCAAGTGTCAGCAATACTGGCTCTCACAGTAGGAATACAGTGGGCTGAGATTCAGCTCCCACTTCCAGCAGCACTTACTGGCCCCTCCTGTTGTAACCTGGGGTATTGCGGATTCCCAGCGGGAGGTTTATGGAATTCCCAGAGCGGGCTGTGCTGTCTCTCTGATTGTATTTGTTCATCTTTCTGCAGGTGGGTTTTTCTTCAAGCAAGAGCTTGCCAGTGGACCATTTAAAATCAGGAGGCGGGCTGGATGTAGCCTACAAACTGGTCGTTGAACATCATAGGGTAGTTTCTGACCACCCCATGCCAGCTCCTGACTACCCCTGACCAGTCCCTATCCACCTCCTGACCATCCTTAACCAGCTCCTGACCAGTCCCGATAACCCTTGCCCAGCTACTTCCTCCCCTATGGGCACTGCAAACAAAACTCCCTAACCTTGAAATCCTCTATTTTAACTCGGGTGCAAAACAGGTAGGTGGGTTGCCCCCATGATGTCATCAGCATGAGGCCTGGGCAATTTTAACTCCTGAGCCTCATTTCCATGTGGGAAGTCAGACTCCCCTCCCCGAAAATGGGAATCGGCACTGGGCCAAAGGGTGGAATTGGGAATTTGAGCCTGAGGAGGCCACCCCCAGAGACATGAGGGAACGATCCTAGGCCTAATGTAAGTAATAAGGAGGGGTGTCCAGTGCGGTCAGGGAAGAGGGGGGATGCCCAGTGCTGGGGAGGCCCAAGGTTTCCTTGTGGGGCCCAGAGGAGCATTCCTGCTTCTTCTGACACACAAGGAAACCATAAATAATTTGAAATACTGACCTTCTTCTGACCCAGCTCCTGTGTGCCGCCAGGTTTCATTGGCGGGTTCAGCACTGTGCAGGACTTGCACGATCCAGAGTAATAGTCATGTTGGGGCCCTAATTGTATTATGGGACCCCAACATTTAAACACTCATGAGTCCTCTGCCTGCCTACAGCCGGTGCCGCTGATGCTACTGAAAACCCGGCATTTAAAATGGGGCCAGGCGGGCTTTTGGAACGCAGCGGGGAGCACTAGGCCACCATTTTAAACACCCGCCTGCCCTATTCCTGGACAGGGTTAAAATCGGGCCTTAAGATTCAAATATATATAGCTATGCTAAGAGATCCAATTATAAATGCATACTCCTGGAACTGCAAATGTAAGCAAAATCTACAATTGCACCTGTAAGTAAGCCAATGTAAAATTCTGAAGAAAAGAATGTTATTGAGCAGTTTGTATTCCCCATGCCTGTGGTGTGGGCCTCATGGGGCTGGTATTTTGCTTCCGCAAATCAGAGCATATGTGACTGACTCTCAGCTCTGTTTAGCCACGGCAGCGTATCTGCACTGTTGCTTCATTGAGCATGCCTTATTGACAGGAGACTTTCCTGTTGCATTCATCTCAAGCACACATTCCAACTGAAATAAATTATGCTATTCCATCACACGACTGGTGAAATGGAACCTTTTCCCTATTGTCTGCTGCTGTGCTTTTTGTACAGATGGTGTAAATGAAGGCACAGAAGGGGGCATCAATGTCAGGAGGGCAACAAGGGACAGAGAGACAGGATCCCATTCAGCCACAACAGCGTGTAAATGAAGAGTCAGTGATCTATACTCAAGTGGGGGGAGGGGGGAATATGAGGTCACACAATAGGTCATGAGGTGACAGCCACTTTCAAACAGCTTAACCAAAGTGCTTGCCCTTTGAAATCACACTTTTAACATAAATAATTTTGAGTTAATACGGCCTAGGACATAAGATCATCACCTACCTCACTGATACAGATATAAGAAAGTAAACAAGTCAGGTTTGAAACATATTCACCATTTGCTTCTGGCAGTTTCTCTTACACGTTGTTTATATTACAGTGAGGATCCTAGAGACAGCCCTGCCTCTGATGTCAGTGCTATAATACAAGGTTAGGCCCCCTTCTGCTGTCCTCCCCCTCCCAAAAATTTGTTTCAGCTCCCCCCCACCATGCCCAGATAACAGCCAGGAGCGAGAGGAGGGAGAAAATTGGTAAAGAAATTTATTCCAGTTTGCCAAGTTATTAAGGAGGCCCAGGGCCCAATCTCAGGCCTCCTGGTTCAGGCACATGGTGTAGCTGAATCACCACCTTCGTGACAAATTTCAACCCCTGGTTGCCTTACAGTGCCTTGCCCATGTGGCCATTGTTCAAGGCTCGATAGTGAGTGTTGGAAGGCTAATTGATCATGTGTGGGGGAAATCACAAGTCTGATTTTATCCTTACCTGACATCCAGCCATTCATATTTCCCACAGTGGTCACTGGATAATGATCAGGAGCAGGAACCCTTCCCAAGCCCCAGGAGCTGAGGCCACATTTATTGCTCATCCCTAGTTACCCTGAGGGCATTAAGAATCACCTGTGTAGTGTTAGATTGGAGTCACACATAGGCCAGGCCAGGTAGGGGTGGCAGGTTCCCTTCCCAGAAGGACATTGGTTGAGTTTTTACAACGATTCTATAGCTTTCATGATTAATTTACCTGCTGCCAGTCCAAAATTCACCAGATTTAATTAATTCAAATTTCCAACTTGCCAGGGTGGGATTTGAACCCACAACCTTTGGATTATTAGTCCAGTACCATAATCAATCAACCTTAACACACAGACAGCACAACAACCTTAATACACAGACAGCACCTATTGCCTTATATGCTCTACAGAGATGTTTCTGCAATATAAATACATCACTCTACACTATCAGGAAAGGGCCAAGACTAGAAATATCATTATTCCTGCACTGGTAGGAAAAGTACTAAGTGATTAATTCTGCAATCAAGGGACACCTTTTACTGAAGAAGTATCTCATGAGTCCTGTTTGCCAATGTGGCTTTCTGAATGGAGTGAACAAAAAAGCTTTTTAGAATGTATTGCTAAACTGGTGAGTTTGAAACTTTGCAAATTGATTTTCCATCGGAGAAGATGCATCAATAAGAATGGGAGATATGGTTTAGAAATCGGACTGACAATACTGTTTTCCAGATAGTTAACAAAAGCATTCTTTTGCACTATGAAGATACAGTATTCGAGTTTTCATTGAGATAGTCAAATCCAGGAACATGAGGCTGTGTACTCATGAGATTGGACTCAAACCCTCGAAGCTGGACTGAAGTTCAGCGATCACAGAAACTCAAAGATGAAGAGCAGGAATCATTGGTGTCAGAACACAAACCCCCAGGCCACAAACATCGGCTTCACTGAGATTAAATCCTCCAGGAAGCACCTGCGTATCTTCTACAGGGACAGTGTTTGAAGGAACATGCTTGGATAAGTAGGCAGTAACTCTCAAACACTGGCTTCCTTTCACACAATGCCCAAGTGAGAAGGTCTCTTTAATCATTGGGAGTGACTGGTACCTGAAATCCTGCTGTAACTAATAAATTAATTCTACTTTTATGTACAAAAGAGTAGAATTAAATGCGAATCAATCCCAGTTCAAAGAAAAATGGTCTCATTCCAATTTAAAACAGCCATTTTTAGTAGAAAAATAAAACAGGATAAAAAATTCATCATATCAAACAGCTCACACAGAATTATTTGGCAAGTAAAGATTTTACAAGATCACAAGATAATTACAGATGAGAAAGGCCATTTGGCCCATGTTAATTCATCCATCCAGAGAGATCCTAATGTTCCCCCCATTGTGGCATTCAATTGTCTCTTAAATAATTCCTGGTTTTTTGCCTCCAATACTCTATCTGGAAGTATATGCCATATGTTGACCACTGTGCGAAGAGGAATTTCCTGATATCAGTGCTAAAATCACTTTTTACTAGTTTGAACCCATGTCCCCTTCTCCTGCTCCCAAAGTTTAAATCAAAGTAATACTGTGGGTTAACTTTTTTATACCCATAACAATCTTACATACCTCTCTATAAGATCACTCCTCAGACATCTCCTTTGTAGGCTGGAAAGCCCCAAATCTATCAAGTTTTTCCTCATAACTCAGTCACTGGACTGGGGAACAATCTTGTGGCTTTTCTCTGTACTGCCTCCAATACTTGAATGTCTCCCTTGAGAGCCAAACTCAAGGGGTTAAATAGCACTTGTGCATATTATAATATATCATTATGAAGCATCCAAAATCTTTGCAATTTGTGGCCTACTGTATTATCTTGCCACGCAACTGGAGTAAAAGTGCACATCTTATTTATTGAGATTTACTAGAATGATATCTGGACTCCAAGGGTTAAATTACAAAGAGAGATTACACAAACTAGGGTTGTATTCCCAGGAATTTAGAAGATTAAGGGGTGATTTGTTCGAAGTTTTCAAGATATTAAGGGGAAGTGATAGGGTAGATAGAGAGAAACTATTTCCGCTGGTTGGGAAGTCTAGGACCAGGGGACATAGCCTAAAAATTAGAGCCAGGTCTTTCAGGAGTGAAGTTAGGAAATACTTCTACACACAAAGGGTGGTAGAAGTTTGGAACTCTCTTTCGCAAATGGCAGTTGATGCTAGCTCAATTATTAATTTTAAATCTGAGATTGATTAGATTTTTGTTAACCAAGGGATGTGGGGCTAAGGCGGGTATATGGAGTTAGGTCACAGGTCAGCCATGATCTCATTGAATGCGGAACAGGCTCAATGGGCTAAATGGCCTACTCCTGCTCCTATGTTCCTTATCCATGCAGGTACAACTGCTACAGCCAGGGGAATTAAGATAAATCTTATCCTGACACATTGTAAAAAGAAATATTCAAAAAGTAAACAGAAAAATAATAAATACAGCTAGTTTTCCTTCATTCATGGAAACCATATCAAATATATGTCAATTAGGTATGCCAGATCACTGGTGAAATTTAATATGCAATGCAACCAATGGATTGGTATATCTTAATTTTGATTCAAATATAGTTTTGGCAAATTCTATGGGATAGAGTTTACGCCAAGAATATCAGCAAAATTGGCCGAACCAGCGCAAAAGATCGGGGAATTTTAAATGTAAGTGACACCCAAAGCCACTTATGCTCGTATTTTCCGTGCTCTTTAACGCTGGTTCAAGAATCATTTCATCCAGATCAGGCCCCGCCAACAAACCTGGCCATGCCCCCACGTCAACATTGCAAGATTCCGCCAATAGTGCTGTTTGGGAAGGCCCTTCAAATTGTGCTCATTTTCTTGGGCGCTCAAACACCAGTAGGCAGGTTTTAAAAGTTTTTCTCATGTGAAACTGACTAGTGTACACCAATGAAACTGTTAAATGGCTCAGTATAGTTTTTTTTAAGTCATTTTCAGTGATTTTAAATCAGGTTACTCACAGGTGGAGGACTGGACACTTATTAAAAATGCTTAATTTTGGTGATAAACCCATTTTCAGCTGTATTAATAAAACTGCACCAGGTTACCACTTTTAAATACATCAAGGAATACTTTTTAATGGAAAAAAAAGGAACAATTATGTTCTATTAAGCTGCCCGATTGTACTGGTTCATGGAAGATTTTACGTTTGTGATTATGCAAATGAATTTTAGCAGAAACTGAAGCCTAACCTAACTAGTGTAATTTCAAGTGCATTTTTGGCACAATTTCCCGATTGTGCCCAAAACAGAAACCCTACCCCTATATATATGTAAGATAATAAAATTCTATACAATGTTACATGGTTTTGTTTGGAAAAGTTATTATTCTTTGTTTGCCGTATTTAGGGATTGAACTGTGAAATTGGGTATTCCTTAGTGACACTCAATTGATTGTGTTATAGCTCTTGTGTGTTACCAGTGGTAGCAAGACCTGTGAGGAGACCAGATGCAGCAACTTTTCCCAGGTGTGTGACTGTGAACTGCGATGAGTGATGCTTCACCTTCTGGGACACTTACATCGTCTACCATCTCACAGGAGGCATGCTGGCTTCTAGCCACAATTCACTGAATATGTGGCTTTGACTTAACATCAGCTCAGGGATGCCTGCCAGAGCACATGTCATGCCTAAATTGTTTAAGACCTTCTTATACTGTAGCTTGAATAATCTCCAGGCATCCATTTTTCTAGCTGGGAGCAGTGTGTGTGGTATCATCAAAGCCTGCTAATTTAACAGTCTGCAGCCCACTCCCCATGTCTGTAGTCCACCATGTAAGGCAGATTGCGGGACATTCAATGTGCCAGTTGCACTACATGTAGATGGAATGAAGTCCTGCAAATGCTGGGTTCCAAAACAGCATGCAAGCCAAGTAATGTAAGTTTGCATTCATGACTGTACCACACCTTGCACATTGAATGTGTGACAGTACAGGTCCCTCACGTTTGCTCTGATGCCTACTTTCATATCCTGCCAGTACCTCAGAAGTGTGTCCCTGAAAGCAGGGATAAGGTAGGCCACACCATAAGGGTCATTTTACCCCCAAGAATGGGTGTGTTGGGGGCGGGGGTGGAGGTTAAAAAGCAGCTTTTTGGAACGGGACCGCATCCTGCCTCCCACGTGCCCACTTCCGGGTTTGACCTAGGCACATTCGGATGCGCATGCACAACAGACACCCAGAAGTTCCGCCCCCACTTAAAGCCGGCGGGCCGATACTTAAAGGGGCAATGTACCTCATTGAAATAGTTGAGGTACTTAGTTTTTTGTGTATTGCAAACCTTACCTGTTTGGGTTTCCCAACGCTTCCCCTTCACGTCAAGTGAAAACAGGCGGGAAGGGCCGGTTGCATAAGGTGAGTGCTTTTATTGCACTGCTTGTGGGCCCGGAGGAGCAGGAGTGCTTCATCCAGGCCCAACAAGCTCACGTGGTGTGACATGACCCCACAATCGACCAACCCTCCCCTCCCCGAGGCTGGAATGCTTGGGTCGACTTTGCATTCCTAGTGCGAAGCCTGTACTTTTACGCGCCCACATTAAACCCGGACATGAAGCCGGGTTGCAGTCGCAAATGTGTTTTCAATGATGTAACAATGCAGATAGTAAATTCATATGTGAAAAAGCACTAAATTGCAAGTTTTCAATAAGGTGGTGAGTGTGAGTAATCACCTCACATACACCACCATAAATAACTTCACTGTTAATGAAGAATAATACAGATAGGCACCCTTACTGGCCAAACCCAAATCCTATCAAGTCCTGTACCATGCAAGATCTGCAACACATTGCACAGGATTATTCCTAGTTTCAAATACAGTTGTCTTACAAATTAAGAAGTGACTGTGGTCTAAATGTAGACCGCTGCTGGTAATTAAAATTATTTATAAAACTTGCAATATATTTATTGTTACTTTTGAACTCTTCCCCCGCTCCTCCCCCCGCAAAACAGCCACTAAATGAAAATGTGCCGTTGTCGTTGATTATTATAATATTTTGTCTTTGAAATAATATTTGATCACTCATATGTGGTTTGGATCAAATGAGTGGGTCTAATATGATTTTGATGCTCTCAATTATAGATATGAGCAGCTATCTTGACCCTAATTAACGGTTTTCATTTGCACATCACAAAAAAACAGATTTGCATATTAGTAAACGGAAAGCTCTCCTATCTCTACTGATGCGACAAAGCATGCCAAAAGCAAGAGCATGACAGGAAAGGCTGGCATTCACTGGCACTGGCAGGTTGCCATGCTCATGATGCCCTCTGTGCCAGCCAAGTGAAAATGGCGCTTCAATAACTGCTGTCTTGCCAATATTTAAACACTGGGAGTCACCTTCAAAGTCACCAACTGTAAACACTAGGGAGTGAAACAATTATTCAGTTTGTTAAATAATAATCCAATTTTAATGAATAATTGGACAGTCATCTTTCTTGTTTTTGCCAGTTTTCACTGCAACAAATGAGTCGTTTTGAAATGATGGTTGATGATGTCATTTCAATCCACAGCATTAAAATGGTTTTGAATGTTACACTGTGCTGTGATTCCTGAAGACTGGAAATTATTCGACAATGGTACGATGAAACTACAGAGACAACCAAGATTTCTGTTTTACTGTAAGGGTCTTTTTAATATGCACTTCATTTCTGTGGCTATTGGAAATATGCAGTGCAGCTCAATGACCTTAAACATTGCATCGAAGCCAAGGCAACATACAGAGGTTTCATTGTAGTTACCAAGCTGGATTTTATTCAGCTGACTATTAGCTAACTGAATTGTTCCCAAGGCGTCAGTACCACAGTAGTTCTTAAAGCTGACCCACAGTTGTGTCATAGTTGAATGTTTCCAAAATGAATTTAGTAGCTGAAGAAGCTGGCCTCTTACAAATGTTCTTCTGAGTGCTGTCCATTATGAAGACATTTGTATTTTTGCAGCGTGGCTCGATTTCAGACACCCTGTTTTCTGTTCTTTCTTCTGGCACCACAATTTGAGGGCACCCAGGGATAAAAAGTGGAAGTCAGCAGCTTGAGTCCATGAACTGAGTGCTTTGCAGTTTCGGTCTATGCAGTGAAAACTTGAAGGGGAAACATTTGCAGGGCAATGGGAAAGGATCAGGGGAGTGGGGCTAATTGGATAGCTCTTTCAAAGAGACAGCACGGGCACAATGGGCCGAATGGCCTCCTTCTGTGCTGTATCATTCTATGATTCTGTTGACAGAATGGATGTCATCAGGGAGAAAAGTCCTGAACACAAAGGCTTCTTTAGCTCCCAGCAGTCAGCCACACCAAAAAAAACAGGCACAACTGACAAAACATTGAAACTTTTATACCCGATGCTGGGCTGGAAAGGATGGGGGGGTGCGGGGAGCCTTGAAAAATAACCAATATATTGGGTGTAATATTAATTTGATTTCAATCAGTGAATGAGCTATTGTCTGTGATTGTATCAGTTCTATCACAAGTGTATTGGGGGTGATTTTAAACCCCAAGAACGGGTGGGTTGGGGGCGGGTGGGAGTTGAAAATAGTTGTTTTCTTGGGTCACAACCGCAAAATTTTCAGACTTTGCATTCCTAGTGGGAAGCCTGTACTTTTCTGCGCCAACGTTAAACCTGGAAATAAAGCTGGGTTGTGGTCGCGACCCAAAAAAAAATTATTTTCAACTCCCACCCGCCCCCAATCCACCCGTTCTTGGGGTTTAAAATCACCCCCATTATGTCTGCCACCCATTCTCATTATTTAAAAACAAATGCAATATTTCACCAGTACTGGAACTCCTACCCCACTGATTCCAGGGCTGTCCAATTAAGTAAACATTTTCAAATAGAAAATTAGATCCTTTTTTTTAAGGCTTCAACAATAACTTTGAAAATAATGGAAATACGTGAGCAACGGGGATTAGAAAAATAAGGGCAGTTGAGAGGATTTCACCTGACTCAAAATTTAAGGGATCAGTATTGCTCAGGACCCACTGACTTTGTGAGGTATTAATGAAGGGGAGGGGGGTGGAGGGGGCTTACCTGCATTAAAATTAATCTGCTGACAGATCAAGTTTTACTGGCATTAAAGAAGTGTTAATCTGTTAAAATAGTGAGACAGTCCTATTTACTGGCTAAGCTGCAGTGTTGAGCTCAGCATGGTGATCATTTCAATCATAATAATGTTTCAAATTATTTCCCAAGTTTAAAATAGAAGCTCACCTATCTCTTTTTCATGCTACTTGTAATGTTTGTGCTTCTCTCTCACTCCCCTCCCCAACCCTCCAATGGTTCTCATATCCCAGCTCTCCTCCTTGAATGTTTGTTGAGATAGTCTACAGGTCCTGCCAACAGTAGTCCTGTGCAGCCTGTCAGAATGCTTTGGAAGGGAATATTCCTGTTTCCTTTCTCCTCAATGGTTCATTCACCCCTTCCATCCTGTTTTTGCAGTCCTGAATCTGACAGACTTGACTTAGACCAATGAAGCTCCTCCCTTTGGAACGCTGTGAACATTCGTTAAGACTGAGATTCAAATGTCAGTAACCTCACTGATGAAGCAATGTTTTAGCAATGTAAAAGAAAAAAATATTTAAAATAAAATTATTTTAAGACAGCACCAGGACATGTACACTTTAATTACAGACAGACCCAAGTACCTGCCCGGCTTACAACAGCATCTTAGTACTCTTTTTTTTAAGACTTTAATCCAATTTAACAAACCATTCAATTCGGTTACATAACTTAATAGGAAAGAGCCTTTTTTGATTGTCCATCCCTTCCCTGACCATTTTTACAGCTTTTAAAAGATGAAGGGAATAGGAAGAGCAGGGTGGCGGATAATGTATGTGTTAGGCCTGTCTTTGTTTTGTGCCCAGAGATCAATCTTTTTGAAGGAACCAGTATGGGTATCACGTTGGAATCTATGTTGGCACCACATTGAATGATAATAACAACAGCCTCGTGCATCATTCAGTGGAGCCAACTTTAACTGCTTCTGTAAACAGGCCTGAAAATGGCATCGGGTCACTTACTGCATCATTTAAGCTGGCGCTCCAGACGCTGCCATCTTGGGTAGGGTATTAAGAAGGGCAAGAAGCCACTTTTAAAACGCAAACCAGGGTCTTAGGACCCCAACTGCAATTTTTGATGTCCAAATGGGCCGAGCCTGTGCTGCCAACACTCTGTTCATTTATACTGGCGTTGAGCAGCCCAAGAACCATTGGAGGCCAATAAAATAACTGGCCAATGAAATTTTTTAACTTTTATTAATGCTCCACCTGACCCCACAAAAATACTCCAGCCCACAGCTGGCCCATGCACGCACACCCCCCAGGGATCGTGTCCCCCCCAGGCTCCAACTGTCAGCCAGCTCCGGGTGGGAGCTGGATGATTTTCTGCATTCCCTAACAAGCGAGCTGGCTCAGAGCGCCAGTATGGCACATGCAACTCGCTGGCTGCATGCAAATGAGGTCCGGGCCTCAAAATGGCCTCACGGCGGTTACAAGGTGCGCACTGCTCCAACTCAACGCATGTTGTGCGCCTAAACTGAAAATTGGCCCCAATGCATGTTACGAAAGCTTGGTTGATAACGCTCAGCCCACTTACCTGGCTGCACATCGACAAAAATTTCAACAAAAACAAAGATAACATCAAGCTCAATTTTCAGACAAATCCATCTACTACTTTGGGAGTTTTCCTTTATTCTTATCAAAATGCACAGAGCATGTGGTCATAGTTATGCTACAGCAGTTAGTCCACACAGGCATCTGTTGCCAATCACAGATGCCCTCGGCTGATGAAGACAGATTTCATATTAATTCTTCCTAACTTTTAAAAACATAACAAAAAGAGTTGGTCTTAAATGGAGTCTGACTGCAATCTTGTTATGTCCCAGCTTCTTAATTTTTTTTTTGGTTTTTAGATTTTGACGTGAACATTAAATAACGGACTGCAGCATTCCATTTGTGCATGATCTGTAACTGTGCAGAATTCTGCATACTGTGACTGACACAAACGTGCATTATTATAAAATAGAACTGTCATGAGAGTTTGCAGTTTCAAGATTAATTGGCAGCTAAATGGATATTATCTTCAAATTTATAACAAACATTGTAAACAGCTGAATAATCAAATAATGGCTGATTGTCGTTAGCAGTAGGGAATTATGCATTGTTATGATGTGCTTTCACTCAACAGTCACAAAGGAAATTTCAATTCCTTGCTGGGGAGTGATGAATACTAATTCCCAGGTCTACTCTTCTGCAACAATTTATTGTAATGAAATGGTCGCAACATGATAAAGGATATTTCTTTAACATGTGTACCCAGTTTTCAATAATTATTTCATAGATTGATGTGGAGAATGGAAAATATTTTCTCAGGCAAAAATGCAGGTGTTTCATCTGCTCATACTGAGGCAAATAGGAGAACAACAAATTAGACGATAGAAGACGATTATTTCTTTTCTTGCTCTTCTCCCCCTCCCCATGTTTTCTCCTCTCTGATATACAGTCGCACTTTATGTTGTCAGCACTTAGAGACCTGAACCCCTTGCCGTGCATCATGTGTGATCTTAGACAGTGAGTGTTAAAGGACATTCACCATGGGAGGCTTCACTGCTAAGCCTGATCCCATCCTTACCCAATACCCACACATGCACACTTTCTAGAAGGTGTCATCAGATGGCAACTAGAAGCCTCATGTTATCCCGCCCTCACCCAGAGATGTTAAGGTTAAATATAAAGCCATCTACCACTCTCCTGACTTAGAACAGAGCACTCAGCACAGACCAGGAATCAAACCTGGGACATTCCTGGTAGGTATGGCTTAGATGATATCTATCCATCAGGCCTTCAGGGAAGCTCAAAATTACAAGTTTATGGAAAATGCATTCTAAAGATATGATCAGAAGCTTTCTCAGACCAAAGAGGTGCTCCTGAGAATCCCTACGTGGTCAGTTTTCAGTAAAATATTAAAATGTCTACGTGGCAAAGAAGCAGAATGCAAAATGGTTAGAAAGGGTTAATTAGTTAGTAACTGAGATTGGTACAAGTGGCCTGGCCCTCCTGCTGGGCCATATGTTTGCTTAGTCAGCAGGCCTGCATTGTCTTATCAATGATAGGTCTTTGATGTGAGTCAAGGACTGGTCTGAATGTCTCCATGTTTATGGCAGATCAATATAGGTAACGAGCTTAGCCAAAGTTGAAAGACATTCCAGGTTGGGAGATAAGGAACAGAAGGAACAGGAAGAACATTCCAAGTTGGAAGATGAGGAAGTTATCCCCTTTGATGTCTAACAGCAGCATGATCAGCACATGGACGATTTATGATTGGTCGGAAATAATGTAACCTCGCATGGCAACCTGTGCCCGGCTTATGATTGGTGTTGACCCTCGTTAAGTATGTTCCAACCCTATTGATTTGTATAAAAACGTGTGGACTTCTGTATGTTGTTGTTCTTGCTCTGCCAGCATAGAGGGACTCTATCAGGAGTCCAAATCAATGCTGCAGACTAAGAACCCTGCTATTAAAGATGTGTTGAACTTTAAAATGTATTCGACTTCAGTTATTACTGAACCAGACTGAGGGGAAAGAATCCGGATCGTCACTCCAAGAAACGTTTATTGGCCAACATTAACTTATTTCCCCAAGGACTTTGTCAAAGGGAAGAATGGATGAAATAGCTACTGACAAAATATACAAGGAGACTTTATGGGGTTGAATTTTCCTGTGATTGTCCGCTGTAACTTTAGCAGAGATCCATGGAAACCCTAGGCAATTGGCGCAAACACCATTCTTGCTATTCCTCTGGGGTTTCTGAGGATCTTCTGCTGAAGTTAGGATGAACAATTGGGAGAACCCATGTGGAATTTCAATCCCTTTGACTTTAAACGAAGGCACGTGGCCCAAAAATGTTAGTCTGGGCCAATGACTAAAAACTGAAGGCGCTAATAGGGTGTTCCTGATACGTGTCACAGGTCACGTGACGTGACATGTTGGAGTACAAGTGTGGTGGAGCACAGCTTGTTGAGTGCGCACAAGTCCGTGTGAGGCTGTAGCACAGGGAACTTTCCAATGTAACCATCAGCTCGTCCTTTAAATTCTAAAACTACCGCGTGTTGGATGGTTGCACCAGATTGTATTTGGATATTGTGTATTTGTGTGTATTTTTCTCCTTCTCTCGTCGGGCAGTGTCATTCCGTCCTTAATGTACAAAATGAATAAAACCCAGTGTAGCACTTGAATTATTTCCATCGCTTTTGGAATAAAGGTAATACTGAGACACTGTCTGTCAAACTGCAGCAGTATTGAGTTTTTTTAAATTCGTTCATGGGATGTGGGCATCGCTGGCGAGGCCCGCATTTATTGCCCATCTCTAATTGCCCTTGAGAAGTTGGTGGTGAGCTGCCTTCTTGAACTGCTGCAGTCCGTGTGGTGAAGGTTCTCCCACAGTGCTGTTGGGAAGGGAGTTCCAGGATTTTGACCCAGCGACGATGAAGAAATGGCGATATATTTCTAAGTCGGGATGGTGTGTGACTTGGAGGGGAACGTGCAGGTGGTGTTGTTCCCATGTGCCTGCTGCCCTTGTCCTTCTAGGTGGTAGAGGTCGCGGGTTTGGGAGGTGCTGTCGAAGAAGCCTTGGCGAGTTGCTGCAGTGCATCCTGTGGATGGTACACACTGCAGCCACAGTGCGTGGGTGGTGCAGGGAATGAATGTTTAGGGTGGTGGATGGGGTGCCAATCAAGCGGGCTGCTTTGTCTTAGATGGTGTCGAGCTTCTTGAGTGTTGTTGGGGCTGCACTCATCCAGGCAAGTGGAGAGTATTCCATCACACTCCTGACTTGTGCCTTGTAGATGGTGGAAAGGCTTTGGGTAGTCAGGAGGTGAGTCACTTGCCGCAGAATACCCAGCCTCTGACCTGCTCTTGTAGCCACAGAATTTATATGGCTGGTCCAGTTAAGTTTGGTATCTTTGAAATGAGAGCCCCTGCATCCTTTCCATTAATGGCATCTTACTTTCAGGTCAAACTCACCAATTCAGAGCCAATCCGCCGATGATCACTATACACACGGATATTTTTATATTTTTAACATAAAAATACAACGATGCAAAAAAACAGTTGACTTTGTCTTATGTATCTTATCCTTAAGTGGTCCAGTAGTGCAGGACTACACCTATGGCAATGCACAGTGAGGGAATGAAGGCAGAATCTCCCAGAAAATATTTCTCCAAGAAGTTTAATTTATTTACAGATCGTCGTCACAAAATATAAATTGTTACTTTTACGAAACAGCATTTAAATATAATTTTTGTCTGTTAAGCCATGATTTTTATAATCAAAGCAATGCGCCGTTTTTCTGGATTGTGTTAACTGTGTTACCAAGTGGCAGGCTTTAATAGAAAGATACCAGGGGCTGAGTCTCAGGCGGTGTGATCTCTCATCTTGTTGCAGATTTCAAACCAGGTCTTTAAAAAACGAGGACAGCTGCGCTTGGACATCAGATTTGTGCTGAATTATAATAATAATAATGTTGAAAATTTTCCCAGTTGCTTTGAACTAAATCAAATGCCAATTAGAGAAACTTTTGTCAAAGAAACTGGAAATTAGATTTCACCAAAGATGATATTATTCTGTGATTCAGGATAGCGACATGTGAGTTACAGACTGAAGATAACTTGAGCGACCAAAAGTTTTATAAAACACTCACATTGAACATAAGGATATTTTTTAAAATTTAAAAACAGCCCTAACTGTTTTGCTGGTTAAAATCGCTGATATTAACTTGTTAGGGTGAAAATCAATTTAATCCATATTGGAATCTTTTCAGTTGAAGGTGAATAGCTTTGATCACTGGTAATAACTGGAGACAAGAATCAGTAAATGGGAATAAAGTCAGAAAGAATACTATAAACAAACTGAGATCAGGGAAGTGTGTAACATTTCAGGATGTGAGGGGTAATTGGAAGTACAGTGCCAGGCAGCCTCGCGTAAACCTCAAAACATATTTATTGCTCGCAAAATAATTCAGAATTTACAACAAACCTGTCATCAATAAGTAAAATTGTGTGTGTGTGATAGGGAGGGGAGGGGGATTACAGCAGGGGAGTTGACAGTTTAGCCAGCAAACTTTTGAAAAAGGACAAGGCACAGCGCCCGAGACTTTAAACAGCATCAGCAGCATTCAATCAGCTAAAAGGACACGAATGAATAAATGTCATTTTGAAATGATAACTTGTCAAAGTTAGTGCATCTTAACAAAAATCAAGGGAAACACATTTAACGCATGTAATCCAACATGGCCGCCGGAAGCTATCGAGTGACGTCATTAGGAACATCCTATAGGGACCACAATTATGTTTTTTTCGCTTCAAATATTTATCTTTGGCACTGTATCTATCTGAACACGATTGTTGTGCTGCCCAATTTTTTGAACATGGACTAGTGGGTGGTTAAATAAGAAACACAAGTGCTGTGGTACTACTACTAGTACAACTACAACATTTATAAAGTGTTCCCCAAGTAAATCAACATCTTAAGAGTGCTTTACAAGGGAAGAACTGGTCACCAAACAGGAAGTAATGGGCATAATGAAAGATCGGCCTGTGATGGTACAGTGAAAAGGTAGGGGAGAATCAGTAATCGGGAGGCTGAAGACCTTGAAGCTCAGAGCTACTGAAACAAAAGGTAATGAGTGGCTGTTTAAAAGGTAAGTGGAGATGTGTACGGCTTGTGCATATAGTGCATCTGCTGAGAGCTGGAATGAGGATGGGGAGGTGATGATTGTAAAGCCAAGTGTGTGTGCAATGTGAAGTTAGAAAGGGGCCTTGGGAGGACTTGCTAGTTGTGCAAGTGCTAGGATGTGAGAAGAGCATACTGTTAAGTGTGTGGTGTGAAGGGAGCAAAGGAAGAGGTGAGTGCTTTAGGAATGGGAAAGAGAGGAGTTGCACTGTGGCCTGGTGATTGTATGTTGAAGGATGTGATAGAGGGGAGAGAATTATTGAGAGTGGTGGGGGAGGGGTGAAAGGAGTGATGGCAAGTGTTGTTGAGAGAGATGGAAAGATGAAGAGCTGTACTCACCCTTGCTGCTCTTGTGAGGTCATTGAACATCTTTCTACATTTAACCTAGGTCCTGGGGGTGATGCTGCTAGCACTGACCCTCTCAGCCTCTGCTGGATAGTTGCCCTGGGTATGCTCCTGCAGGTGCTGGGAAACAATACTTCCCTCTTTGCCCTGACCTCCGCCATCAGTACCTCCTGAAGATCCGGGGGCATCCCTGTAACGCATTACTGCCAAGATAATTGTCTCCACACTGTTCCAATGAAATCTTCCTGAAGGGAAAGCAACCTCGCTTTAAGAAGTGCATTCCCACTTTAAATAGGCTTCAGACGCCCGCAGAAAATTGCGCAGCCAGAATGGACGGGCAGCCCATCAATCATATGAAAATGAGGCCCAGGAGTTGACTGGCAGATGTAATGTTGATTATTAATAATTTATTGAGTGGGATTTGATGAAGTAACGGAGAGGGTTGATGAGGGCAGTGTGGTTGATGTTGTATATACGGACTTTCAAAAGGCGTTTGATAAAGTACCACATAATAGACCTGTTAGCAAAATTGAAGCCCATGGGATTAAAGGGGCAGTGGCTGCATGGATACGAAATTGGCTAAGGAACAGAAAGTAGAAAGTAGTGGTGAACAGTTGTTTTTCAGAGTGCAGTGGCGTCCCCCCACCCCCCTCCCCACCCCGAGGTCGGTGTTGGAACCACTGCTCTTTTTGATATATATTAATGACCTGGACTTGGGTATAGAGGGTATAATTTCAAAGTTTGCAGAGGACACAAAATCCAGAAATGTAGTAAACAGTGAGGAGGATTATAACAGACTTCAGGAGGACATAGATAGACTGGTGAAATGGGCAGGCACATAGCAGATGAAATTTAACGCAGAGAAGTGTGAAGTGGTTCATTTTGGTAGGAAGAATGAGGAGAGGTAATATAAACTAAATGGTACAATTTTAAAGGGGGTGCAGGAACAGAGAGACCTGGGGGTATATGTACACAAGTCTTTGAAGGTGGCAGGACAAGTTGAGAAGGCTGTTAAAAAGGTCGTACTTGGCTTTATAAATAGAGGCTTTGAGTACAAAAGCAAGAAAGTTATGCTAAACCTTTATAAAACACTAGTTAGGCCCCAGCTGGAGTATTGTGACCAATTCTGGACACCACACTTTAGGAAGGATGTCAAGGCCTTGGAGAGGGTGCAGAGGAGATTTACTAGAATGGTACCAGGGATGAAAGATTTTAGTTGCGTGGAAAGACTAGAGAATCAGGGGGTTGTTCTCCTTAGACCAGAGAAGGTTAAGGGGAGATTTGATAGAGGTGTTCAAAATTATGAAGGGTTTTGATTGAGTAAATAAGGGGAAACTGTTTCCAGTGGCAGACGGATATGTAAGCAGAGGACATAGATTTAAGGTAATCGCCAAAAGATCCAGAGGCAACATGAGGAAAAAAAAATTGTGCAGCGAGTTATGATCCAGATTGCACTGCCTGAAAGGGTAGTGGAAGCAGATTCAATAATAACTTTCAAAAGTAAGGAATCTTACAACACCAGGTTATAGTCCAACAAATTTATTTTAAAATCACAAGCTTTCGGAGATTATCTCCTTCGTCAGATGATTGACGAAGGAGATAATCTGACGAAGGAGATAATCTCCGATAATCTCCGATAATCACAACTTTCAAAAGGGAATTGGATGAATACTTGAAGTGGAAAAATTTGCAGGGCCATGGGGGGGGAGCAGGAGAGTGGGACTAATTGGATAGCTCTTTCAAAGAGCCGGCACAGGCTCGATAATTGCTGTCTGAGAATCCCAAACAGGAGGGAAAAAAAAATCACACTGACTAAAATTACTGGCCCTGAATTTCCGTGGGGTTCTCCCAATCTCCTGTCTAATTTTGGCACGAGATCGCAGAACCCTGAATAAAATGGCATAAACAGCCATTTATGTCTTTTTCTGGGTGTTCTTCCAATCTCCCACTGTATTTTTGTCTTTAAATATGGATTAAATTTCTTATGCAGATTAAAACCAAAATTACTTCTAAAAAAACTGCTCTGCGCAGTAGTTCAAAATTTTGGAACAGATGTTGAAAACTAAAAATGGATGAATAAGGTATCAGTTGTCGTTCAAGTTCCAGTTTATTATTTCTTAACATTTCTTGTAGCCTTGTAAATTCTGTGAGAAAGGTAACAACAATTATGACATTTTTGAAAGATGTGTTGAAAAAAACTCATAAAAGGATTAGAACAAAAAAAAATTGAAATCACAGACTAGATTTTTCACTTTTTTTCCAAGTCCAAAGCTAAAATCTAGGAACAATAGACAAGGAATTTCATTTCATCTGAAGACTACAGATAAAGTAAGACAAAACCCTACAGTTCAAACACGAAAGAGGGGCCATTTGATCAATGTTCATAAAATAATGAAGGGACTAGATTGTGATTACATGGACCAATTGTTTTAGCTGGATAGGTTAGAGAGTGTCATGCACACAAGTTATGTAAGGGCAGAACTAAGTTGGATGTTAGGCGGTTATTCTTCTCCCAGAGAATAGCGAACCTGTGGAACAGGCTGCCGACTCGTGCGGGATCGTTGATTCGCTGTACTCCTTCAAGAGAGAGCTGGACCCATTTCAGCCTGGATTGCAGATCACCTCATTCAAATAATATAAATCAGGGTCAATGTGGTCCCCTGGACTAGGTTTGATTGCCCAAAAAAGGCCTAATTGGCCTGGGTTGTTAATCTGTTTTTTTGCCTCTCCCAAGTGATTACATGGTTCTAGGTGGGTAGGGAGTGTCTGTATCATGATGTGTGAGGCATCGCAACTATATGGCTCAGGCGAGATGGGTCAATTAGTCTTTTCCTGTCTGTCATTTTTGTATGAAACTAAAACTGAAGTTCAAATTATTGCTAGGATTAAACCAGCACTCTTCTACAGGCGTTTGAACCTGTGAGTTGAGAATGTGTTTGTTTAACCAACAAGTCACTTACATTAAGTTTATTCCTGTCTCCTGGCCCACGTGTATCCATTGTTGGCAATACAACAGAAGAACAACACAGCAAAAAGAAGTTTTCCCCAGTGGTAACCGTGCTCTTGTCCAAATGCTTACTCAATAACTATTAAGGGGCTTCCCTCAATGACTGAGTGGGTAAATGCTCTGCTAGATGTGGTAATAAGCCATGCAGACCTTGAAGGTTCCAAGTTCAATCTCAGCCAAAGCTGGATTGGGCTCTATAATTAACTGTAGAGCGTTCAGACTGAGAAGAGGAACAAAAAATTACCCAGAAGGTGCTGTTCTTGATTGCTGTACAAAGGTTCCTATTGGAAAGTGCATAAGTAGGGATGATGGGCAAAGAAATGATTGGACTCAGCTCTGATACTCTCCAAAACTGAATAGCCTGGCAACACTCATTGCCCGAGCATGCTTCCGGAGAACTGTCATTTGGTGAAGTATGGAGAGCTGTCAACACTCCTGGACCCATACCCTAGCACATCGCCACTCTGAGGGGTGAAAGTTAGGAATGAAGTGAAGGAGATATTGTAATATCGTTTACTGAGGAATAGTGGTAACCCTCCATCTGACCGTATAGTATGTAAACATAAAACATCTAACAGCTTATCATATAATTGATTATGTTATTGATTCTCTATTAGCTTTTACCACGCAGAAAGAAAAAAGGCTCGTAGTTAACAATATCTCTTAATTGAGCCTTTGTATATTGTTCATTTATCAGTGTGCAAACTTGCTATAATCATCTCCTGATGAGACCAGATCTGGAGCACAGGAGACACCAGTGATATATACTTTGAGTAATATAGTTTAGACTGAAATGTATAATATATACTTTAAGTAATACAGTTTATACTATATATAATAGAACCTATACTGCACTATTCATACAACACAGTGATGTGGGGCCAAGTAACTTACAAATGAATGGGTCAAAATCCTGGAACTCCCTACCTAACAGAACTGTGGGAGAACCTTCACCACAGGGACTGCAGCGGTTCAAGAAGGCGGCTCACCACCACCTTCTCAAGGGCAATTAGGAATAAATTAGGATACATGCTAGCCTTGCCAGCGATGCTCGCATCCCATGAATGAATAAAAAAAACTGAGAAAGAAAGCACTGTCCCCCCATCCCCAAAGTAAGGTTGTACAATATCGTGTCTTCACTTAGTCTCAGAGGTCAGGTCATCTCAGAAACCACAAGAAAGACTTTCACTTGTATAACACCTTGACCTATCTCTCTCAGAAATGTCCCAGAAGCACTTATCATATAATGAATATTGAAGTGCATTCACTGTTGTCATATCAGCAAATGCGACAGCCATTTTATACACAACAAGATCTCACAAACAGCAATGATGTGAATGCCTAATTAATCTGTTTTGGTGATGTTTGTTAAGGAAGGAATATTGGACAGAAGACTGAGATAAGTGCAAAGAGCAAGTTATTTGCAGGCTTCCTGCGAATCCCAGGATCAAATTATAATCTTATTACTCACTTATAGCTGCTTCAGATTTTATACAATATGTAATTTGGTCTCTGTAAAGTAAAAACAGAGCAAAGAACAGTCAAAGTAGGCCAAGAATTACATTGAATGAAAACTGTGAGAGGCTAGTCTGATATCACTGCCGATGGATACAGTCAAGTGATTTACCGGAGATTGTAATAAAGAAATTATTTTGCAGGTCCAAAGCTACATTTTAGGGAATTCTGATCCTAGTTTTAACTATGTAAGAGGTAATGCTACTAGTGACTAATATCAGTAATCTTGTTAAAGCATTGAAATAACATTATTTTTTTGATTACCTCCTGTTAAAAATGGTTACCTGATATTCTTTGTGAAGTCATCGGTTACTGTTTATAAAAGTTACTGATACAGTTTTTAATAGTTATCTGATAATGGCCCAGAATTTGCTTATTTTTGTGCAAGTGTTATAGCAAATTCAGGCAAGGGGCAGATGTGCGGTTAAATGAGGAAATCCAAAAGTTGCTGTCCGAGATGTGCCACTTCCCATTAGCTTCGTCAAAACAGCATTGCACTGTCTACCTCACATTGAAATGCATTGAACGGCGTGAAGTTGCTGTATTTGCGCGGTGGATACAAAGTAAACTCGCCACAGAAAGTTAAGTCAAGTCATTTCAAGTCTAAGCACCCTTTCAATGTAAGGAATCTTACAACACCAGGTTGTAGTCCAACAGTTTTATTTGAAAATCACAAGCTTTCGGAGGCTTTCTCCTTCGTCAGGTGAGTGACGAAGGAGAAAGCCTCCGAAAGCTTGTGATTTTCAAATAAAACTGTTGGACTATGACCTGGTGTTGTAAGATTCCTTACATTTGTCCACCCCAGTCCATCACCGGCATCTCCACATCACCCTTTTAATGACATGGTAAGTGTTAATTACTGCCAATCAACTTCTCTGGCACTGAAAATTAACTATTACAAGTGTGGAGTCTCATTCTTTCAGGTTTTCATTGTCGTGGAGATTTATTAAAAAAAACATTTTAAACTAAAAATTTTTTAAAACTTTTCCTTTGTCTAATTTTTCACACTCTCTTAATCCAATCTTTCTTTCCCTCTCTTTATTTCTCTCTCTGCACCTGATTTGATTTTGAATTCATCCATTCTGATTTACACTTCCTTCTCAGTCCTCGCGCTGTTAATTTCACAATCCTTCAATCTGATAGGTTAAGGAGATACACAGTTGCTTGCCTTGTTCGCGCAGATCCCAGATACCCTGTAGAAGGCGCCGCCGTTTCCATCTCACACTTGCAGTGCAAAATATCATTGAGATTTAATGGGCAAGGGCAAGTCTAACTAATAGCTCACCCATCGATGGTGGGGTGTGAGGGGCCCATTCGAGAAACTGAGCCGGCAGAGGACCCTTATAGAGTCAGAGACAGGCCACTCAGTGGGGAGTGGAAGATGAAGCAGTGGTCAGGGAGATTTTTGTAGCAGGGGTAGGAAGAGCATTGATGCAGAGGTTACACAGATAGGGAAGGGGACAGCCATGGAGAATGAGAATTTTAAATTCAATGCGTCGGTGGACCGGGAGCCAATGTAGGTCAGCGAGCACAGGGCTGATAGGTGAACAGGACTTGGTGTTACTGTTTAGAATATAGTAACCTGATAGTATCTAGAATAGTTAATTTGACACTGTTTAGAACAACTACCTGATATAACATACTCAGAGCTCCAGGAATTCTGCTGTAACCTTAGCCAAATTCTCCATCATGAGGACATAGATTCTGCAGCATGTCTGCCCATAGATTAGGGTGTCCTAATTTAAAAACTAATATTATACATACTCAGTGTTGAACTGGTGTCTTGTTTAGAAAAATTGTGCATTTTAAATAGTTTAATATCAGTTTATTGTGTATAGCCTCTGGGTCCTACATACGCTGCTTAGCTGTTAACAGTAATACTGCCACTTAACACCTAGCTGTCTCACCTGACTTTTCATGTAGTCAGACAAGATAGCTAGTTGTTACACAGTAGTAACCAATACCGAATGCACCAATACCTGGTGTTCCAAATCCAAATGTGTCAATTGTTAGCAATTTTCTAATCTCTGTTGACCATCTATCCCCATGCATTTCACACTGTGCACGTTTACCTGCTAAATTGGACTCAGGGCGTCTGCAGAATCAGATGGTTAAGAAGTTGATATCAATGGGATGTGTAAGTGAAGTCCTTTACAAGAAAAAATAAAATCACTTATTTTCCTGAGGACATTTTAGGATGGAGCAAAACTGAGTTCTAGTATAAATGAGCACCAAGCCCTTCTATTGCTTTCTACTGATCTGCTCCTATTTACTCACATTTTTGTTAAATTTAATTAATAGTGGAAACTATCTGCTTTAATTTTCAGATGAATAAATATACAGACATTTTAGTTTTGATTTCAATATTAATTCATGTTCAAAGCCACCAACTTGTTTTCACTGAAAAGTAGACAGAATCATGGAATATGATCCCAAAACACTGAATGAAATCCCAGATAATCCTGTAATCCCATGTAATAAAAATGGAATTTCACTCATTTAGTCACCTTAAATTGGTGGGCTTACTTATAAATGGATGGAATCACATTATGTAATGCCCCAAAATACCAATAAAAACCTCAGAATGTCATGCAATTAAAACAGAATTTCACTGATCCAGGCACCATTAAACAGAGGCAATATTCATGATGTAAAGACTAAGACGATGAAACAGTTTTGTAATAATGAGTCTACATCACAATAAAGAAGGGTATTGAATAGCAATGAGTATTTCTGTAGAGTCCCACTCGAGAAGAGTAAGAATTTATATTTATATAGCTCCCTTAAAGGAGCAAATGTCCCAAGCTCCTTTAACAGGAAGCAAAAAGAAGATTTGGTGGAGGTGACTGAAGGAAAGAAGAGATAAGTGTTAAGGGTTTTGGTGGTGGAGAGCGATGGAACAACGTGGAGGGATGTAGGAAGAGAATTCCAGATTGCACGGGTATGAGGGCTGAAGGCTCGGATACCAATAGTGGAATGGAGAGAGGGGAGACTTGGAGTCAGAAGAGCAGAGGTTGCAGACGAGGAACTTTAGTTCCTGGGGCTCTAACAGAAACAGTATAGATGTTACATTGTCTGAGCTCAGACACGTTGAATGGGGTAGCCATTGTGCAAGGTGTTGGGTTGGAACTGCTGCGGTGACATTGTAATCCTGCATGATCATTACCTTTTGAAAAAAAAATAGAAGCAACCATAGAAGTTTACAGCACGGAAGGAGGTTATTCGGCCCTTCATATTTGTGCTGGCTCTTTACTAGAGCAATCCAAAATTAATCCCAATGTCTTGCTAGTCCTATATTTTCCACTGTTCCAATACATAGGAGTGGAGTGAATTGGAGGAAAAAAGAATGATTAGTATGGAAGTTATATTGTATCTGATGTGCAGTGACTACTGATGAAATGGTCTCTGAAGGATGCCATCAAATTCTTCCAGGTCACAATTCAATTTGCCCTCCCAGCTTCAGAAAATAGGACAAGGGGAAGGTACAGTGGTGGGCAAATAACAGACTAATTAAATAATAGAAATATAAAATGATAGTTGAACACTAATGTAATTAAATGATGATCCATAGGACAATTCCTTTAATAACAAAAGAAATACATTTCTCATGTTGCATTGGTATGGTGGTATAATGAGAGTAAGCATTCCTGCTGATTGTGTTCTAACTCCTGGGGTTTCAAAACAAAAAGTAAAGTGTTACTCTTCACTACAAATGCACAATCTGCGTTAGCTAATATTTGTCAAATGTACTCTGCAATCAGCAAAGCCCAGAAACATCAAGGAGTACATAGGGATGGATGTAACTAACTAATATCTTCAATATTGAATCGATACTGCTTACTTTTAATTCCTACAGAATGAAAGTAGCTATCCTTAAACAAGGAACTTCTGCCCCTTAGAAGCCACTTGCTGTACCTGACAGATCGATGGAATAGGTCATAACAATGTAGACCCAACTCAAGGCCACCTCATGAACGAAGTCTTCCAGCAGTCAGGAAGCACCTTAGGCAAGAATACTGAGAACAGTGCCACAGGAGCCACAGCAAAAATATTCCAAAATCACCAGCACTTGTAGTTGTCTCGAGATGTTGAGGCATATTTCTGCAACACTCACTATTACCCATCAATAGCATTTAGTTGGTACCTCAGCTTATTACTGTCCAGTTAATGTGAGTGGTTTAATTGATTTCAATGTCAATGCATGATGTCGGTGGTAACAAAGTGAGCAGACCAAAGCGATGAATGAATGCTGTAGTGATATTGATGTAATATTGGGATCTGATTATGTGCCAGGAACCTGTTTTCTCTATTATTTTAGTAACTTTTTGTCATTCATTTTTGAGATTTTTAATGTTTTTCCTAACTTTTGATTGTCTTGTCCTTTATTAATATAACATAAGGTCTTTACTGGATAAACATTTGGCTAATTACAAGACTGACATAAATCACGTACTTTGATAATGAACACTAAGATATTCAGAATTATCTTTCACACTCAAGTTCTCCAGTTTTTTTGCTCCCACCCTCGCTAATATATACCTATGTAAAGAAAGAAAGACAGCCTTGTATTTAAAGAGCACCTTTCATGACCTCAGGACGTTCCAAAGCGCTTTACAGCCAATGAAGTACTTTTGAAATGTCATCACTGTTGGAATGCAGGAAACATGGCAGCTAATTTGCACACAGCAAGGTCACACCAACAGCAATGTGATAATGACCAGAGAATCAGTTTTAGTGATGTTGGTTGACGGATAAATATTGGCCAGGGCACTTCTTCGAAATAGTGCCATAGGATCTTTGATGTCCACCTGAGAGGGCAGATGGGGCCTTGGTTTAACGTCTCATCAAAAAGGCGGCACCTCCCTCAGTACTGTACTGGAGTGTCAGCCTAGATTATGTGCTGAAGTCTCTCGAGTGGGACTGTTAACCCACAAACTTCTGACTCAGAGGTGAGAGTTACCACTGAGCCACGGCTGACTCACTAATAATTATAGTAGGTGACCCAAGACATTCCTGTGACTTGAATAGTATATCATATCCAAGTTCAATAGACAGTATAATGGGCTATCTACAAGTAAGCGACAGATCATTTCTAATTCTGAATCACCATATGCTAGAATGATTATTTTTGAGCATCAGCAAAGCCTTTGAAATTATACGCTCTGTTTACCACACACTCTTCAATAGAATAGGAGACCAGAAAAGAAAACCACAATCTTGTAGGACTGAAGATTTCGAAACAACAGGCGCTAAATTGGGCCATGTAGCGCCCGTTGTTTTGCGCAAAGCCCTGTGCCAAGTTGGAGCTGGACTCCTCCATGCCCCCTTGTCATTGTGTGCAGGCTTTCTGACAGGCTTTTCAGTGCCCCAAGCATTTGGTGGTGTACGCCCATCAGCCGTCTTCTGTAGCCTGGCCCATTGAAGTCATCATCTGACTCCTCTGCAGCAGAACCAGTGAGCGACCTCGCCCTCTGGCGAGCTGGCACCTGTGGTATCCATTCTCCCTGCCCCGGCTCCTGCACACTTGTGCCTGGTGTCTCACCACGTGCAGATCCCTCCTCTAAACTAGCCTCTAAACGACGCACAGTGTCAGTCTCTGAGCTGGTGTAAGTGTCTCTCCTGCTGCCAGCTGTTATGTGCCACCTTCTCCTGCTAGACAGAGGACAGTGTGTCAGTGAGTGTCCAGCAAGGTGTGTGGGTGATATGCCTGTTGTGATTGAATAGCTGCCAGTGTGTGTGACCTGTGAGTGGTGGTTGTGTGGCCTGCAAGTGTGGGTGAGATGCAGCATTGCGTATGGATGGACAGTGTTTGTTGGTGGGTGGGTGACAGGGGGTGTGATGCGTGGAGCAGTGCTGCAGTTAGTTGGATGTGCCACTTGACACTTGCATTCACTCACCTTGACCACTCGTGTCAAATCATTAAACTTCTTTCGGCACTGCACCCACTTGCGTGGTACTGTGCTCCTGGCATTCACTTCCTGGGCCACAGTCTG
Source organism: Heptranchias perlo (assembly GCF_035084215.1). Lineage (NCBI taxonomy): Eukaryota > Metazoa > Chordata > Chondrichthyes > Hexanchiformes > Hexanchidae > Heptranchias > Heptranchias perlo. The sequence continues at coordinate 20,727,611 of NC_090350.1, read as the reverse complement.
CCAATGTCTGCGGAGCTGCAGTCTGGAGGGTCTTCTACCACCCTGCAGGTACATGTTGGCCCTCCTTTTGTCCATCCCTTCTACCAGGGCCTCCAGTGCATCATCCGTGAAGCATGAAGCCGTCTCTAGCACTGGTCCTGCCATCCTTGTGGCCATCTTTCCCTCCTCCTAGTGAACTGTGCACGTCCCATTTAAAATGTGCACCTGCACCTTTAAGAGATGCAGGCTGCTGATGACGTGCGCTGAGCACGCCCCATTTCCGACTTCCTCATTCTCCATGGAGCCTCTCAGCAGCGCGGGTAGCACTGGCTGCACGGAGATAACATGGTAAGTAGCAGGCAGCTCGAAATTCATGTGCTACCTGCGTAGGGGCCATTGGACGCGGGGCAATAGCCAATCACGCTACCCACGCCCGAAAATGGGCCCTATCGAATTCTTTTTTTCCTCCCAACATTTTAAATTGTATTTCCCTATTTCCAGCATGGTTGCTGTTTATGGGTCAACATCTAAGCCATATTCCAATTGTCTTTGGACAATTGTTTGGTCTGTTCCTTTAGGAAAAGGAGAATGTCTTTGACTGAACTAAACTACCTTCAGTTTTGGAGATTGCAGCCAGGTAATTATCAATTTTGGGAGATTAATGCCTCTTCTGCGTCCCAATGAGAGCTTGCCTTCATAGGGAACATCTGTCAATTTACTTCATATCCCTATAGGGAAAGCTGCAAGCTGCAGCTGGGCCTGTTGCCTGAGAGTTACAGCTGCCTCACTCTTCACATAGAATCCACTAAATCCTAAGAAACAAATTTGGTGACAAGAAGCCTCCAGGCGTTTTTCTGCAGCTTATTGAGAGAAATCTCTGTCATCTGTCTATCAATCTGTACATGCCAGGAGCTGTTTCTTTGCAGGAATGAGAACTAGTTACATGAATTTGTAAAACACTTTTCAAAAATATTCTGATTGTACAAAAACTTGAATTTATTTTCAAGAGAGGCAGAAATGGTGATGAGGCCTGACAGTCCTTTGATGAACTTATCGGTATTTACGGTTGAGAAAGGCATGGATGTTAGGGAACTTGGGGAAATAAATAGTGATGTCTTGAGGAGTGTACATATTACAGAGAGGGAGGTGCTGGAAGTCTTAATGCGCATCAAGGTAGATAAATCTCCGGGACCTGATGAAATGTATCCCAGGACTTTATGGGAGGTTAGGGAGGAAATTGCGGGTCCCTTAGCAGAGATATTTGAATCATCGACAGCTACAGGTGAGGTACCTGAAGATTGGAGGGTAGCAAATGTTGTGCCTTTGTTTAAGAAGGGCGGCAGGGAAAAGCCTGGAAACTACAGACCGGTGAGCCTGACATCTGTAGTGGGTAAGTTGTTAGAGGGTATTCTGAGAGACAGGATCTACAGGCATTTGGAGAGGCAGGGACTGATTAGGAACAGTCAGCATGGTTTTGTGAGTGAAAAATCATGTCTCACGAATTTGATTGAGTTTTTTGAAGGGGTAACCAAGAAGATAGATGAGGGCTGTGCAGTAGACGTGGTCTACATGGACTTTAGCAAAGCCTTTGACAAGGTACCGCATGGTAGGTTGTTACATAAGGTTAAATCTCACGGGATCCAAGGTGAGGTAGCCAATTGGATACAAAATTGGATTGACGACAGAAGACAGAGGGTGGTTGTAGAGGGTTGTTTTTCAAACTGGAGGCCTGTGACCAGCGGTGTGCCTCAGGGATCGGTGCTGGGTCCGCTGTTATTTGTTATTTATATTAATGATTTGGATGAGAATTTAGGAGGCATGGTTAGTAAGTTTGCAGATGACACCAAGATTGGTGGCATTGTGGACAGTGAAGAAGGTTATCTAGGATTGCAACGGGATCTTGATAAATTGGGCCAGTGGGCCGATGAATGGCAGATGGAGTTTAATTTAGATAAATGTGAGGTGATGCATTTTGGTAGATCGAATCGGGCCAGGACCTACTCCGTTAATGGTAGGGCGTTGGGGAGAGTTATAGAACAAAGAGATCTAGGAGTACAGGTTCATAGCTCCTTGAAAGTGGAGTCACAGGTGGATAGGGTGGTGAAAAAGGCATTCGGCATGCTTGGTTTCATTGGTCAGAACATTGAATACAGGAGTTGGGATGTCTTGTTGAAGTTGTACAAGACATTAGTTAGGCCACACTTGGAACACTGTGTACAGTTCTGGTCACCCTATTATAGAAAGGATATTATTAAACTAGAAAGAGTGCAGAAAAGATTTACTAGGTTGCTACCGGGACTTGATGGTTTGACTTATAGGGAAAGGTTGGATAGACTGAGACTTTTTTTCCCTGGAGAGTAGGAGGTTTAGGGGTGATCTTATAGAAGTCTATAAAATAATGAGGGGCATAGATAAGGTAGATAGTCAAAATCTTTTCCCAAAGGTAGGGGAGTCTATAACGAGGGGGCATAGATTTAAGGTGAGAGGGGAGAGATACAAAAGGGTCCAGAGGGGCAATTTTTTCACTCAAAGGGTGGTGAGTGTCTGGAACGAGCTGCCAGAGGCAGTAGTAGAGGCGGGTACAATTTTGTCTTTTAAAAAGCATTTGGACAGTTACATGGGTAAGATGGGTATAGAGGGATATGGGCCAAGTGCAGTCAATCGGGACTAGCTTAGTGGTATAAAGTGGTCGACATGGACATGTTGGGCCGAAGGGCCTGTTTCCATGTTGTCAACTTCTATGATTCTATGATTCTATTACAATTCAATAGATGACATGTCACAGTGAGGAGAATATGGACCAGCGCTTGTAATTGCAAGGAACATCGATGTTGGAATTATGAGGGAGAAATTCGAGCACACCCATTTTTTAGGGGGCGCATTGTCTCATTCCTGCACCTGAATGGTGAAGTCTGAGGTGCCCCCTCTATTGGGCCTCATTTCCATGAAGCGGCCGAGCTGCAGAGGGTAAGGGGTAGTTTGGCCGGTGAAGCTTTGCTGAAGATTAGGCCTCTGCAGCTGCTAGTCCTCAACTGGGAGTGCTTGATACTGACATTTTTTTTTTTATTCGTTCATGAGATGTGGGCGTCGCTGGCAAGGCCAGCATTTATTGCACATCCCTAATTGCCCTTGAGAAGGTGGTGGTGAGCCGCCTTCTTAAACGCTGCAGTCCATGTGGTGAAGGTTCTCCCACAGTGCAGTTAGGAAGGAAGTTCCAGGATTTTGACCCAGCGACGATGAAGGAACGGCGATATATTTCCAAGTCGGGATGGTGTGTGACTTGGAGGGGAACGTGCAGGTGGTGTTGTTCCCATGTGCTTGCTGCCCTTGTCCTTCTAGGTGGTAGAGGTCGCGGGTTTGGGAGGTGCTGTCGAAGAAGCCTTGGTGAGTTGTTGCAGTGCACCCTGTGGATGATACACACAGCAGCCACTGTGCGCCGGTGGTCGAGGGAGTGAATGTTTAGGGTGGTGGATGGGGTGCCAATCAAGCGGGCTGCTTTGTCCTGGATGGTGTCAAGCTTCTTGAGTGTTGTTGGAGCTACACTCATCCAGGCAAGTGGAGAGTATTCAATCACAATCCTGACTTGTGCCTTGTAGATGGTGGAAAGGAGGCGAGTCACTCACCGCAGAATACCCAGCCTCTGACCTGCTCTTGTAGCCACAATATTTATGTAGCTGGTCCAGTTAAGTTTCTGGTCAATGGTGACCCCCAGGATGTTGATGGTGGGGGATTTGGCGATGGTAATACCGTTGAATGTCAAGGGGAGGTGGTTAGATTCTCTCTTGTTGGAGATGGTCATTGCCTGGCACTTGTCTGGCGTGAATGTTACTTGCCACTTATCAGCCCAAGCCTGGATGTTGTCCAGGTCATGCTGCATGCGGCCACGGACTGCTTTATTATCTGAGGGGTTGCAAATGGAACTGAACACTGTGCAATCATCAGCGAACATCCCCATTTCTGATCTTATGATGGATGGAAGGTCATTGATGAAGCAGCTGAAGATGGTTGGGCCTAGGACACTGCCCTGAGGAACTCCTGCAGCAATGTCCTGGGGCTGAGATGATTGGCCTCCAACAACCACTACCATCTTCCTCTGCGCTAGGTATGACTCTAGCCACTGGAGAGTTTGACCCCTGATTCCCATTGACTTTAATTTTACTAGGGTTCCTTGGTGCCACACTCGGTCAAATGCTGCCTTGATGTCAAGGGCAGTTACTCTCTCCTCACCTCAGGAATTCAGCTTTTTTGTCCATGTTTGGACCAAGGCCGTAATGAGGTCTGGAACCGAGTGCTCCTGGTGGAACCCAAACTGAGCATCGGTGAGCAGGTTCTTGGTGAGTAAGGGCCGCTTGATAGCACTGTCGACGACACCTTCCATCACTTTGCTGATGATTGAGAGTAGACTGATGGGGCGGTAATTGGCTGGATTGGATTTGTCCTGCTTTTTGTGGACAGGACATACCTGGGCAATTTTCCACATTGTCGGGTAGATGCCAGTGTTGTAGCTGTACTGGAACAGTTTTGCTAGAGGCGCGGCTGGTTCTGGAGCACAAGACTTCAGCACTACAGCCGGGATGTTGTCGTGGCCCATAGCCTTTGTTGTGTCCAGTGCACTCAGCCGTTTCTTGATATCACGTGGGGCGAATCAAATTGGCTGAAGACTGGCTTCTGTGATGTTGGGGATATCGGGAGGAGGCTGAGATGGATCATCTACTCGGCACTTCTGGCTGTAGATGGTTGCAAACGCTTCAGCGTTGTCTTTTGCACTCACGTGCTGGACTCTGCCATCATTGAGGATCGGGATGTTCTCAGAGCCTCCTCCTCCCGTTAGTTGTTTAATTGTCTACCACCATTCACAACTGGATGTGGCAGGACTGCAGATCTTTGTTTTGATCCGTTGGTTGTGGAATCGCTTAGCTCTGTCTATAGCATGTTGCTTCCGCTGTTTAGCATGCACATAGTCCTGTGTTGTAGCTTCACCAGGTTGGCACCTCATTTTTAGGTACACCTGGTGCTGCTCCTGGCATGCTCTTCTACATTCCTCATTGAACCGGGGTTGATCCCCTGGCTTGTTGGCAATGGTAAATTGAGGAATATGCCGGGCCAAGAGGTTACAGATTGTGCTGGAATACAAATCTGCTGCTGCTGATGGCCCACAGCGCCTCATGGATGCCCAGTTATGAGCTGCTCGATCTGTTCTGAATCTATCCCATTTTGCACGGTGGTCGTGCCACACAACATGTTGGATGGTGTCCTCAGTGCGAAGATAGTACTTCATCTCCACAAGGACTGTGCGGTGGTCACTCCTACCAATACTGTCATGGACAGAAGTATCTGCGAGTGGTAGATTGGTGAGAACGAGGTCTAGTAGGTTTTCTCCTCATGTTGGTTCGCTCACCACCTACCGCAGGCCCAGTCTGGCAGCTATGTTCTTCAGGAATTGGCCAGCGGTGGTGCTACCGAGCCACTCTTGGTGATGGACATTGAAGTCCTTCACCAGAGTACATTTTGTGCCCTTGCTACCCTCAGTGCTTCCTCCAAGTGGTGCTCAACATGAAGGAGAACTAAGTCATCAGCTGAGGGAGGACGGTAGGTGGTAATCAGCAGGAAGTTTACCTTGCCCATGTTTGACCTGATGCCATGAGATTTCATGGGGTCCGGAGTCAATGTTGAGGACTCCCAGGGCTACTCCCTCCTGACTGTACATCTCTGTACCGCTACCTCTGGTTGGTCTGTTCTGCCCGTGAGACAGGACATACCTCAGGGATGGTGATGGAAGAGTCTGGGACGTTGGCCGAAAGTTATGATTCTGTGAGTATGGCTATGTCAGGCTGTTTGCTTGACTAGTCTGTGGGACAGCTCTCCCAATTTTGGCACAAGTCCCTCGATGTTAGTGAGGAGGGCTTTGCAGGGTCGACTGGGCTTGGTTTGCCTTTGTCGTGTCCAGTGCTCCATCTGGTTTTATTCTTATGAATTTTCGTAGCGAGATTTTACAACTGAGTGGCTTGCTAGGCCATTTCAGAGGGTGATTAAGAATCAATCACATTGCTGTGGGTCTGGAGTCACATATCGGCCAGACCGGGCAAGGACGGCAGGTTTCCTTCCCTAAAGGGTGTTAGTGAACCAGATGGGTTTTTACGACAATCCAGTAGTTTCACAGTCTCAATTACTGATAATAATTTTTTTATTATTCCAGAATTTTATTTAATGAATTGAATTTAAATTCACCAGCTGCCACGGCAGGATTTGAACTCATGACTCTGGATTATTAGTCCAGGCCTACATAGATTACTCGTCCAGTAACATAACCACTATGCTACCGTACCCAACAAAACACAGGGTTTGGGGGGGGACGAGGAAGCACTGAAATTCTTCACCTTCATGAACAAAAAGTTGACTAAAAATAAAAACAATTACTAGACTGAAAAAATAATATGCAAAAAAAATTAACAAGAATAAGAATATAAGAGTTAAAGAAACCCAGTGGAGAAGAAGCCACTGAGAGATTTAACAGGGAAGAAACCATAGGAAAAAGCAATGGGGAAAGGGTACACACATATAGGTAAAAACTATTACAACCAGAATACCATCAACAACTGAATCTCTGGATTTATAGGACAAATTTAAAAGAAAACACCACACAAGGATAAACAGCGCAAGAAAGGATGCCACATAGCGCAAAAAAATGTAAATTCATAAACATGGACTTTGCAAAACTTCGACATAAGCCAATGATGATCCAAGCAAAATGAATTAAAAACGTCTGCGGGTAAAAATTGGTAAGCGTCATGCCTAGAAAATGGCCCCCACAAATTTAGCAGTGGGAACTACGCCCACTCAGATTGGACGCAGACCATCCTGCTGCTAAATTAGTATGAGCTGCACCTATTTTACGCCTGAAAAACGAACGCATTGCATGCCAATTTCTACCCCTCAGGTCTTTTATAGCATTTGAGTGATCAAAATTTGTGACAGGTAATGTGCAATGGCATTTCAGGTTGTTATGTATTTTGTTTAGCAACAGAATCCATGCGTTTTTGCAGCAATACGATATAAATAAGAGTTCCTAAACACGCATTACTTGAATATTAATTCTCCTCCACGGCACAAAGGCTGCAGAATATTATGTGAAAAGGTTTCTTATTCTCTACTGGCTATTACTTACCAGCCTGTTGTGGGTCTGCCTGCCAGCGGCCTTTAGCATGAAACAGAGTTGTCTTTACTACATCAGCCTAAAATTCCATTTTGGAGACTGTACAAACACAAATATAAATTGCCCACTTTTTTTCCTCTTCCTCTACAAATTTGATACTTTTCAAATATCTTTACCATTCTCAAAAGCTTCTTTGTAAGTGTTTCCATACGAAGTCTACAGGAACTTTCCTTCCACCATACTGAACATAGCGGTGTTCATTAACAATTGGCCCAAAAACAGGTCATAGTGAAGCCTAGCCGAACAGGTCTCATTTGCTTACTCTCTCTCTCTCTCTCTCTCTCTCCCCCCTCATGTACTGTGTGTACATGTTTGCTATTTACTTTAAAATCTTGCTTTGTTGCTCAGCAACTTCAGGGATTAAAGTGGACGAGGATGATTCTGGACAACATTGAGTTCATCTCTCACTGGGCACATGTTTTACTCGCGGCTCAATTGAAGGCCCTCAATGTGACTTCCGGGTTTCGCGTCTCCAAGCTGTGCAGCGGGTGTACTGCGCACCCGAATGACACGCTGGGAGCTGGGGTATTTAAAGGGACATTGCAACCATGGATTTTGAGGGAGAAAGGAGGAATTTAAAGAAATGGAGCAACAAAGGATGAAACCTGCACCCCACTTTACTGACTCCTCACTTGAGTTGCTACTGGCGGGTGTGAGGAGCAGGAGGGACGTACTGTACCCGAGTGATAGGAGGAAGCACCCTGCCTCTGCCACCAAGAAGGTCTGGCTTGAGGTGACAGAGGAGCTGTGCAGCAGGAGCACCGTGGCAAGATCGTGGGTGCAGTGCAGGAAGTGCTTTAATGACCTAACCAGGTCTGGAAAAGTGAGTACAGTTACTGATTCACCTACATCCTGTGGTGTACATTAGTCCCCCCTGACTCTATCCTGCCAAGCCTACTCCATCACATCACTCCTCGCACCCACTTAAGTCTCATTGTCAACTCACCTTCACTTTGTGTATTTCCTCACCTCCCCATTTGTGAACCCACTACTCCCATTCACTCCAATCCTGATGCAATGTCATGAATCTGTCTGATACTCACTCTCTGATGAATCTCTTACATGGGCAGCCTCACCCAAAGCAATGCATCCATCGGATGACCAGTCACCCACAATCACTCACACATCTGTTCTTTCTCCCCTTGTAGGAGGAGAGTGCAAAATGCACAGAAGAGGAGTCGGACTGGAGGGGGGCCACCATAAATAGTGGCCCTGGTAGAGGTGGAGAAGGAGGCCTTGGGAGCTCAGCCGCAGGGTTGAATGCCTGGCCGCCAGAGATGGTGAGACTAGCACTCCGCAAATGGCTGGTGACAGAATTTTAACATCCTTCACACACATCATGAATTGCAAACAAACTTCTGCGATGATTCTTAATTTGGCTTTATGTTCTCTTCCAGGGCCTTCAAGGATTGATGAAGAGGCACGTGACGTGGACGAGACAAGGGCAATTCCTCAGAGGAGCTCCATGCCTCTGAGGGCGCACCGTCACATCATATCCAGCCATGCACCAGTGCAGTACACTTCGGTGGGTCCTATTAGGCAGATAGTTGAGTTGTCACCTAGTGATTCCTCACTCACAAGTGAGCACAAGTAGACACTGGTGGCAGGGGCAGCTGTGGATAGTCCATGTCGGTGGGGTGCACTCCTCTCCAAGCTTTGCTCAGCTGGACGCAGATGCTGAACCCCGGGGACCATTGTTGAGAATGAGAATGATAGAGCTACACCTTTATGAGATACTGGAAGACACGCCATGCACATTTTCCACAATAACAGAGAGGATGGAGGAGTCCACCTTCAGCATTAGTGGAATGATGGTGCAGATAATTGCGGGAATGTCTGCGATGGAGAGAATGGCAGTCTCCATAGTGCTTCAAGCACGGCTCACAACTGAATCCATTCAGGCCCTGACAACGGCCGTGCGGACTATGGATGCCACCTCAAACAGGCAGACTGATACTTTAGCGGTGGCCTTACAAAGCATCACAGATGTCCTCCAAGCTGTTGTCCAGTAGAGTGGTAGGAGTGGTGTGGCCGTGGCCCTGTAGAGAATGATGGTGAAAGGGGACATTGAAATGGGGACTCCACTCAATGCGCTCCCATGTCTCACCCATTGCCCCACCCCCCTAAACCGGTACCCACAACGCTGCCTCCTCTCCAGACAGCCGAGTCTGCTTCTGCACAGGTGCAGATGCAGCAGTCTTTGGCAGGGCCATCATGGGCTCCAAAACCCAGAGAGAGTAGGCCAAGAGCATCTCAGCAGTAAGGGCAGAGACCTGAGCAACCTGCCACTACCTCTGCTGAAGCCACAGGGGATGCATCACATAGAAGTGGTAGGAAAAGGAAGGCTAAGGTTTTGTAATCACCAAGGCTATGCACAAGGGTATCTGAAGAAATGTCATGTTTTTAATTTATATTTGTTTTTTCTTACATGCACATTAAATGTTATAATCCTCACCACTACTGCCACGTCATGTCCATTCTTGAGTCCCTTTTGTGAAAACGCCCTTTCATGTGCTTCATCATGAACCGCGAGACTTGATGCCACCCATTGGGCACGTTTACAATGTGTGTATGTGTGGTTGAAGGACTGTTTTGTGCAAGCTGGGGGTGTGGGGGTGGATGGGGGCGTTGGTTTTGGTGGTGGTGGTTGTTCCAGGCGGTCTGAGTAGTTCACTATCAGATATGAGTGAATCCCTGGCATCACGAGCAGCCACACGTGCCGCTGCTCTGCCGACGGGTTGCCCATCTTAGTCACCCACCTCCTCCTAGTCATCGTCTTCTTCAATGTTGATGGCAGATGCGGATGCTTCATGAGCGCATGGGACCTCATCCACCTGGAACCCTCTCTGTTGCGCGATGTTGTGCGAGAAGCAATGCATGACTATTATTCTACACCCCCTCACTGGTGAATACTGAAGGGCTCCCCTAGATCGATCCAGGCACCTGAAGTGTATCTTGAGCAGTCCAATGACTTGCTCGATGACAGACAGGTGGTGATGTGACTTTCGTTGTATTGCTGCTGTGCCTCGCTGGTGGGGTTTCTCACAGATGTCATGAGCCACGTCAGCAGTGGGTATCCCTTGTCTCCAAGGAGCCAGCCCTTAAGTCCATCTTGTGCATGGAAGAGGACCGGGATGTTGGACTCGTGCAAAATGAATGAATCATGGCAGCTGCCAGGGAATTTGGCACACACCTGCAGAAACCTCTTCCGGTGGTCGCAAGCCAGCTGTGCATTGATGGAGTGATATCCCTTTCGGTTGACGAACAGTCCTGGCTCATGTGCAGGTCCTCGGATTGCTAGGTTTGTGCAATCAATTGCGCCCTGTACCCGTGGGAAGCCAGCCAGAGAGTGGAAACCCACTGCCCTCTCAGTCTGGCTGATATTGGACACTTATGTGCAGACGACTGAGAGATCCTGGTGATGTCACCGGTGGCACCCTGGAAGGATCCAGAGGTGAAGAAACTGAGGGCAATGGTGACTTTAACTGTGACAGGCAATGCGTGGCCACCAGGCCCTGCCGGGAGTAGCTCTGCATGAAGGAGTGTGCAGATGTCTGCGACCACCTGGCGACTCAATCTGAGCCAGCGTAGGCAATGCTCCCCAGCGAGGTCCAGGAAGCTCAACCTCTGTCTGTAGACCCTCTGACGTGGGTTATGCCTCCTTTCGACATAGGCCCCTCCGTTGGTCCCTTCTCTGCCCTTCTGCAGGTCCTTGTGGCGCACCTCTGCCTTGTGGAGCTGCGACTCCCAGAACTGCACACCATGCCTGCCGCGGATGGTGATGTGCCTCATCCTCCGATGTACTGCTGAATAAATCCATTGCGCCCCCCCCACCCCCATCCTGATGGTGTCAGTTTGAGGGGGTCCAAAATGTAGGTGTATATGTGTGAACACAAGAATTCTGAGTGTAAACAAAGAAATCTCAGTCTAAACACTAAAAACTCCCAGCCAAAGATTTGTCTGAGAGAACTCATTGCCCTGCTGCAAAAAATTCACCTTTTATTCAGGTGTGTCAATCACTGGTTTAAAGGTCCAAATGTGGGTCGGCTGCAATTCGCCTCCGTTTCCATGGCGTTTCTCAGAGGACACGGGAGACACGTTCAGGAGAAGTTAAAATGGTTTGTGCAGGTCAATACGCAAAACATTAACAGCTATAAGTAGTTTAAATGCCTTAATTGGCCCTTTAAATATCATCCCGCTGGTTTTAATGGCCGGCGGCACTTCCAGGAGTCAGAAGTGCGCTCCCAAACGCATCTGGGTCAAACCCACAAGTAGGCACGTTGGAGCTGGGATGCCGTCCTGCTCTGAAAACGGAGGATTTTTATGACTCTCCTGCCTTCAGCCCACCCATTCTTAGGTGTTAAAATTTACCTCAAGGAGTCGACAGCCCTTTTTACATCTCTCCCGATTTTATTTTTCCATTGACCAGAAGAGATGTAAACCGGGCTGCCAACTCGCTGTCACCCGTTTTACACTATCGCACAAAATCAAGATCTACCCCTTCATGGTATATGCTCTAAGCCCAGCCTGACACTAGTGCAGGCAAGTCTACATTTGTAGCCTTTTATTTGGTTTTTGCCTTGTCTTATCCTAATAGCCTTGGTGACACTTCCTCCTGCTCTGCCACTACTGTTCCCATTCCGCTGGCTCTATTACCCAGGATATGTTTGAAGAGACACTCCAAGCTCTTGTAGATGATTTCCTAACTGTCCTTGAGAAAACGGTTTAACTGCTTTGTATTGCAAAGCTTAGGGTAATGTCTCTTTCAAGCTCATTGCAAACCAACACAGCTAGCACCACTGTCAGAGTTGTAAATAGAAGATTAATTAGCAGGTTTACATCTTTCATATGTGGTAATAAATAGCTGTCATTTTGAGGAAGAGAGAGTAGAGTAACATTGGATGAAGTTGATATACATGCTGCAAAATATTCGATTTGCTCTATCAATAACTTCTTGCATTAACCCGCTTTTGCTGTGAAATTTGCACAGAAGTCAAAACCTATTTCCTTTTCGGAACTGCACAGGAGATTAAAATTCTCAGATGTACTTTGCTCAGTTCTGGTCTCCATTTCACGAAAAGGATATAGAAGCACTGGAAAAGGTGCAAAAAAGATTTACAAGGATGATACCAGAACTGAGAGGTTATAACATTCAGGAAGTCTGAACAGTCTGGGGCTCTTTTCTCTGGAAAAGAGAAGGCTGAGAGGTGACCTGATAGAGTCCTTTAAAGGTACATGTAGAGAAGATATTTTCACTTGTGGAGGGGGGGTGGGTGGGGAGATGTTCAAAACTAGGGGCTTTAAATATAAGATAATCACTAATAAATCCAATAAGGAATTCAGGAGAAACTTCTTTACTCAGAATGGTGAGCATGTGGTAGGAAGTTCCACATGGAGTGATTGAGGCAAATAGCATAGATGCATTTAAGGGGAAGTTAGATAAGCACATGATGGAGAAAGGAATAGGACGATATGTTGATAAGGTTAGATGAAGTAAGGTGGGAGGAGGCTCGTGTGGAGCATAAACACCAGCATAGACCATTTGGGCTGAATGGCCTGTTCCTGTGCTGTAAATACTATAATTCTTTGTAAATATATCCAGGTACATTTAAATTTTGTACTGAGGCTAGATTTTGAGCTTGAGTCTAAGACGGATATCAAAATCCCAAATCCTTGGCATCATGCCTCAGAAATATGGGGCCAGAACTTGCTCCGACGGGCGTGAGCAAAGTACATCCTGCGGACAATGATTACGAAAATATTTACCTCGTGGTCTCAGACATCCACTTGCTCCATTTTAAATTTCTCAGTTCAGCGCTGTGATACCAGCACACCTTCCTTCATACCGATAGACTCTGTGGGAATGGAAGCCACGCCTACAGCATCAGTCGACGAGAAGCCCCGCCCACAAGCAGGCGAGTAAAACTCCTTCATTTAAAGTGAAATTCTCTGTTAGTGTAAATAAAAATTTAACATACTTTATTATAAAAAGCCAAACAAATGATTTAATTTAATGAAACTTCAGAAGTTAAAAAAAAATTTAAAGATCAAAAATATTAAAATAAGAGTAATTTGACATTTCACATTTTTAAAATTTAATTATTTGTTGCTTCGCTGTCATTAATAAGTCACCGCGCTTTTAAAAAGTAGTGTAGGGCTGGTGTTTTCCAGTGTACTTTTTGATGGCGTATCCTCGTTCCAGCTGGGCAGATGGGTAAGTTTACGAATGTTTCCTGATTTTACTGATTGTAGCGTAGGTGGCCCTTTAATTCGTGCTTGTCAAACCGCCGGCGAACCAATGGGAGCAAGTTCGCGATTTCGGGGTTTCACTGCGCATTCGCGAACTTGCACAATCGATTCGCCGGCGGTCGGAGAGGACGCCATTATGGAGCGGCGTCCTCAGGTGAGTAATTTCTGGCCCATTTTTCTTCTGCAACCTGACGCGGAGCTGTGAAAGGGAACACAATTTGTTGAACTCAATTCCGGCTATTGGTGAATGTGACGACGTTCATTAAATATAGAAGAGAGGAGATGACTTCCTTACTCACCTAAAATGGATTCGTGCCAATAGGAACATCCTGCTGCATTGGAACGATGTGAAAGCTATCAATGACATAAACAGTGTTTACAGCATAGTGACACCTGCAACAATGATTTATACATGGAAAGTGCTTTACAGTTTTTTTTTGTAATTTTATTTATTTTGTACATGACATTTATAGGTTTTCTCAGGACATGGGCTGGTGCAGAATATGATATATTGCAGGTTTGACAACACAAGCAGGATATGCAATGAAGATTATATATAGTTATGCAGACTGAGGGGTTCTCAGTGCTGGGGTTGGGGTCATTCCTATTCAGGGAGATTGGGAGGCTTGTGAATGGGTGTTGAGGTACTGCAATAAGCTGAGACAGTAACAGGTTCCTATTGGGGTTGAACAGAGTGTGAGGGCCAATCAACAGATTGCTGTGGGATGGTTCTAGTTCTGATACTAGGGATGGGTGGGAGGCTAAAATGCAGAAAGGAGTCAAATATCTCCTGGTGTTTTCTCTGCTATTTAAAATCATCTCAAATAGCCATTGTGAACCTGGTTTACGTGACGATCCTAAAGCAATTTGTGATAATGCCTTGGGGCAAGCAAAAGGACTGTGTTTTAGTGAGTGATCATTGAAATGTGGAAGCTGAATTTCAATGTGTACAGAATACCAACAAAACTGCTACTCGATAGGAACTCGGCTTTGTTGTGTGCACAGATTAATGGGAAATCCCAATTGTACCGATAACAGCTGCAAAAGCACAGTTGAGACCCTTATAGATTAGTCTTCAAACCAGCCATTTAAAGTGTAATCCTGTCAGCCTGTTATACGACATAATCAACTTTCATAGGCCGGGCACTTCCATATTTAGCTCAGAGATCACTACTAATTAATTACCAAATCAGAGTATCTACCATTTTCTGTGGGGGAGGGAAGACTTGCCGAGCAGTATCCTTTCTTGTAACATTCTGGTGTGCCCTCCATCTTGACAGGTCAACATAGATAAAGAAAGTAAGAGCTTGCCTTTATATAGTGCCTTTCATGTCTTCTGGAAGTCCCAACGTAGTCCCCAGCTATGGAGAACATAGTCTTTGGTGTAAGGTTGGTTATGTAATTGAGCTGAGGATTAGGCTTGAGTTAGGATTAACTTTAACTCAGGGTTAAAGTTGATTTTAGGATTGGAGTCAGTTTATTTTAGGGGTGACTGTTTCATTGAAGGGAGTGTTTATTTCAGTGTGGAAAACAGCATTGAATGGATTTGATGGAGCTGGAGGAAATATTTGTTATGTTCACGTAACAAGCCTTCCTGCCCCCAGGGTCACAAATTGCAGGGGCAGGGTTAAAGGTTGTAGGCAGGGCCAACCATTGCAGGAACTCAAATGTACACAAGTGCAAGGGATACGCTTGAGTTAGTTGTTACCATCCATACTTTGATCCAACCAACTCTTGGCTCTGCCCCTTCCCATCTAACATTTTTTCCTGTGTTCTGGTTGGATTACGGTTACCTCTGCCTTTACCTTTTTCCATCTCCTTGTTCTAACTTCTACATTATACGCCCTATTTCCAAGATCTCCCAATTCTGCATTGGTCTGTCTTCTCTCTCTTCTTCAGTTCTATTCTCTGCAAGTCAAAGATATAAAAGCTCAAGTATGCAGGTAGAGTAAAAGCTCATTCAGCCTATTCCGTCTTCAAGCCCATTTCAAACCAATATCTGTCCAATTTCCTTCTGAATTTTTCAGTTGGCTCAATATTTATTGCAGTACATCAATGATGCCAACCATGAATAAGTTATTCCTTAGCTTGTGCCTCGGACTCTTATTCTGTCGGAAACGCATCTCTATATTCTTTTGATTAATGCCTAAGCCCTCGATGAATTCCTTCATTTAATTAAAAACTTAAATTGTGCATTTCTTCCCCCCCTCCCCTCCAAAAATCTTTAACTTTTTCTGAACCATCCCTGTAATCTTCCAACTTGGTCCTTTCCTGTTATCCTAATGACTATCTTTGTCCCATATCTCAGATCTACAATTGCTCCCCCTTTCCCAATCTCCCAGCTCTATCTTGGGTTAGCTCAGCAGTGTAAACAGTGTTGTAACTCCACGGCAAGTGTTGTTTCTGTTCCCGCTGCTACTGTAAACTAGGTTAGAAGTGACTGAGAACTGGCAAAATCAATACCGACATTTTATTTTTCATTACTTACACTGAGGTTAGCTTTTCAAGTCAATTTTTACTCAATCAAAAGTTATTTGAAACTGTTCCAGACATGAGTAGCTTATCAGTGAGCCTTCTATGTGCTTGGCAAAAATGGAACATAAATGAGGGTTGAGGATATTAAATAAATAAATAGAAATGACAGATTTAAAAATAATCAGCAATACGTGCAAATTTAGCCACCTCAACTATTCACATGGTTTCCACCTCTTAAATATCTTTAATTATGTTTCTTCCTACCATCCCATGTTAATGTCACTTCAACCGTTTAACCACCTTCTGTTTTCCTTTTAAGCATTTTACAGGTCATTCTATTTGTTCTGGTGTGTGCATGCACATGTGCTCTTTCAAATGCTGTTCATTTGTCTTTTCTTCCCCCACTTCTGACAAAGCGTCCACACCTAAAACAATAACTTGTCTGCCTGACCTGCTGAGTTTTTCTAGCATTTTCTGTTTTTGTTTCAGATTTCTGGCATTTGTAGGTTTTTTTTATATTTAATCCAAAAAAAAATCCAAGTATGTAACAATCTGACACCAATGAGTTGCTCTTATCCTGAGAGGATACTGGACTGGGATATGCACCACTGCATGATACAGTGGAGGTGGGGATAGGGAAAGAGGGTGGTGCTTCTTATAAGACAGAGAACTTATGACCGATGACAGTGTCAGGTGATTTCTGTATTTTTGCTAGAATTTTAAAAAAATGTCATTTCCCAGTTCATATGGGGTAAAAATCCCTTCTATTGTAGCTCAGTAATGTGGGAAGATTTGCTCAGGTTGTTATATACAGTGATATCATTAATCGATTCTTTGAGTGTATTTATCATGTCACTACACACAGCAACCAAAGCAATTTTTGCCCTCATGTGGCGAAGCACCAACCTCCAGAAAGGTACCAATATGGATCTTCCATTACCCACACCAGCCATCCTTATGGGCTGAAAGAGTGAGTTTGCCTATTAATGCTAAATTATGGACAGAATAATTACGACCACTCCAAACTCATTTCATGTATGTATCCTTATAGGAATATGTGCAAAGTCTAACAGGCAACAATCCTGTAGCGTTGGCATCTCTTACCAACCTGATATGCAGAAAAAATAACCAAAGTGGCAAATGTCCACATGCATGGGTCTTGCAGCAGTAAACTCCGAACCATCACTACAGATCTCAGTGCTGTGATACAGTAACATTCTCCTCCATCAATATGGAAAAGAAAAAAGGTTGAAAGGGAATAGAGTTATTTATTTTTTGCTTTGATTCTACTTTAACAAAAAAACTATAAACTACGTTGTTGCTTTAATTAGTTTTAATTATGTGAGTGCGAGGCTCTTCTCTTGAAGTAATTACTGAAATGAATAAAGTAGCCGAGATCAGACGAGTCCTTCTGTCAGCAAAGAAATGCAATTAGATTGGTAGGCGGAATTCCAGCTGCTGCCTCTGTTATGGAAAGTTTTTTTTGTGTTAATGAGAGTATCTTTGTTTCTCTTACTTTTATAAATTGCCTAATTTCAAACACATTGAAACAGGATGTGCTTTGTGATCATCTAGCAGTGTAGCGAAGGTTAATGAGACAGCGTGACCAGGACCCTCACCCAGGTGCTGCCACAGTCTACGGTTTGAAACAGTGAACCACATTTCCCTCGACATGACTGTTAGTGATTGAGGATAGTACAACCATCATGTCGCCCTGCTATTTAGTTTTCAAATGAATTCACTTCCCGGAACTAATTCAGTGATTGTAATATCCGCCATTATAAACACGGAGCACAATTCTGAGTAGTATATTTCATCCAGATTGATTCAATTTCAGGTGAAGTACTTCAAGAGGACACTAAAATCTATGGAGAGATCAGTTCCTTAAGCCCCCAATTATAAATAACCTTAGTACTGAATTAACAACAAACACTTGAGTTATAGAAGGCCATAGAATCAAAAGTTACATGTTTAATGCCACTTAAGCTTCCAACAAACATATTTTGATTATATTATCCATACATTTGCTCTAAACAGTGAGTCTTGTTTTTTTAATCTCCTCTCCCCACATTCTTACTCTTTTTCTAGTGCTGCAATCTTTTCTTTCTTGTAACAGATAATTTAAAAACATAAGCCACCCATCATATAGAAATAAACAATTAAATGTTTTGAGACAGTCATACTTCAGATGTCACACTTTGCAGAAAACATCAACAAGTCACAACTAAATGTTCTTTAAGAAATAAAAGCCAGTTACTGCTGTTTGTTTTCTGACCTTGTAATAACTTGGCCTGTTCTTTAGATTGGTAGCTGCTTGGCTTCTCACCTTGAGAAACTTTCAACAGCAACAGTAATCTTATTGACTTCAAGACATGCCTATTTAGACCACTTGCACTTAGAGTACCTGCATAGTCACCTTAAAGGAACAGGCCAAGTTAAATGCAGCTAAACATCACAACCATGCTTCAGGCCCCAGCCTATCCATGAGCGATGTCAGGGGAGATCAGCTATATTCATGATATTTATTTTAGTAGAGTACTTTTTCCTCACCTTTAAGTCCCATGCCCTTCTTCTCATAAGACCCCCTTATAAGTGCCTCTCTCTAGCATGATTCCTCATTCAGCCAAGAGGCAAGGGCATTGTTTGAGTTACTGACTACTCTATGACTGCATACATGTGTAAGTAGAAGAGGGAAAATGGTTGTGGTATGGGTCAGCCATTACTAATATGCGGAGAATGAGGGTGGTCATGATCAACTGATCCTCCGTTTAGGAGTTTAGATGAGCTAGTACACCAAACCACCCCTGCACCACCTCTCCCCCCTTCCCAAGAGGCACATATCTGCTATCCACTACTCCATTTTGTAATCTGTGCAGGGATTGGTGAAAGTACCATTAATGGGGGCTCATGCCTTGGAATGGTCAATGAAGGTCATGATCCTATGGATTAGAGTCCAAGGGCCCTCTGCTAAAGTTACCAATTTTAATTAATTCATTAAGCAACTATTTGCTGCAGATAAAAGTTGCAGTATGGCTTTCCCTGGGGCATTTGGGTACTTGTATTAAAATCAATAACAATTGAAAAAATAATGAAAAATCCTTACTATTGTATGGTTTCATATTGTAATCAATGCATTAGAAATTCCAAAATCACAAACCATTTTGTATAATGAGTCATGGCAGAGCCTAGTTATTAAGGGACCTTTTTCTTTAAAAAAAACAATTACAAAGCAGTACGCTCATCTTTACCTTGCAATAGTTTCTTTTTCTCAACCACTGTTGATTTTTTACAAATATATTCGTCGAAATGATTATTGGCATCAAGGTAACTGGCAGTTTCTGAGGTCAACAGTTTGAGGGAGCTAAATCAACACACAGGAAAAATAATTACAAACATCCTGAGTTAATTATTTTTGACCTTGTAAGAGTCTTTATCAAAAAGGTTTCCAGTGAACCTCAACACTTGGATACAATGATTGATATCAAAGCGCATCATTTTACCATGAGTGAATCTCTACATTCCTCACATGCGTTCAACATTGTGACAACATAATGCCTTTAACATAGAAAAATGTCCCAAGGCACTTCAGAGATATAAAGGAAAATGGACACTGAGCCAAAGGAAGGGGCGACGAGAAGCTTAGTCAGGGAGAGGTCTTAATAAGGAGAGAGAGAGAGAGAAAGAAGCGAAGAAGCAGAAGGGGTTTAGGCAGGGAATTCCAGAGAGTGGGACCCAGGCAGCTGAAGGCAAGACCTGGCTTTTCCCATTGCCCAGGCTAATGATGCTGCCTCTTTAAAAGAGAAAGGATAAGGTATCTGCAGAGTAATTATTTTAAATAACCAAGTGTGCTCCAGTGTGAGCTGGGCCCTATTTACATTTGTCTAATTATTTAATCTTTACTGATGATATTTTCTTTCCAAAGTTCTTCCATTTCTATTAGTTATGCATTTACTAATGTCATTTAACCTTTAAATACACAAAGGGGTTGAATAAATAAAATTGATCTGATAATAAGATTGAGTAAATTAAATTGATAATATTTTGAATAGATGAACTGGATCTCATTAAGATTTGTATATATGAAACTGATCTGATAATAAGATTTTGAATAAATAAAATTGATCTGGTATTAAGACTTTGTAAATGAAATTGATGTGATGTGATTTTTTTAATGTAAGAAATTGATCTGAAATTGACAAGTATGTTTTTTTCGGGAAAAAGGTACAATAACTTCGGAAACCTTCATGTCCATAAGGCTCAGCCCAGGGAATAAAAAAATAGGAAATCAATTTCAAGGATCAATTCCAACAGACCAGTGTTTGGAATGCAGACCTTGCTGAGGATTTGAGATTTGCTACTTCACTGATAAAGGTTTCTGCTTTAAAGAAAAATGGCTGTATTCACCACACTTGTAGAACACCATCCTGCCGGAGATCCGTGTTCAGGGCATGGAAAATAGAAAGCAATACAGGCTCAATTTCAACCCCTAGATTTTCTCCCTTCCTCCTCTTGTGAAAGAACTGACTCCTGGGTTATGGTTCCACAGGCAACAGTCACCATCAAGTACCTCGCTCAAGTGCTCATTCTACATATTTGAGCTTAGATAGGGGCTGAGGAGAGTGGGTGGAGATGCGGGTGGAGGTAATGGAGAAACATCACCCAACATCTAGTTTTCCAGCAAGGGTCGCTGGAGCAGGAGCCTTTGCTGATTTGTTCCCTCCCAAGCCCAGGGATGTTGAGGTTAATTGTAGCCATCCTCTTATCACTCCAGCTGAGATCAGCTAATTCAGCCCAGACCAGGGATAATACTTAGGCCCCCTTCTGGTTTGTACAAATGTAAGGAATCTTACAACACCAGGTTATAGTCCAACAGTTTTATTTGAAAATCACAAGCTTTCGGAGATTATCTCCTTCGTCAGGTGAGTGAGTGAATGAGAGGTTCTCAAATCGCATATCTTATATTAGGCTGGGACACCATCACACCAATCAAAGGTGTCGTTGGTGTTCAGACAGGTTAGCCACGGAAAACAGTAGGTCCCAGTATACTGAATACACAATGGGTCAAATTACACAGACAAAGAGAGAAAGAGACCCGAAAGGCAGAGAGAGAGAGAGAGAGAGAATGTCCAGTTGTATTAAAAACAGATAACTTTTTTTTTCCTGCTGGTGGGGTTACGTGTAGCATGACATGAACCCAAGATCCCGGTTGAGGTCGTCCTCATGGATGCGGAACTTGGCTATCAATTTCTGCTCGACGATTTTGCGTTGTCGTGTGTCTCGAAGGCCGCCTTGGCTGAATGTCCTTGACTGCTGAAGTGTTCCCCGACTGGGAGGGAACACTCCTGTCTGGCAATTGTTGTGCGGTGTCCGTTCATCCGTTGTCGCAGTGCCTGCATGGTCTCGCCAATGTACCATGCTCTGGGGCATCCTTTCCTGCAACGTATGAGGTAGACAACGTTGGCCGAGTCACAGCAGTATGAACCACGTACCTGGTGTTCTGGTTTGTATGGCTCACTTTCATACAAGGTAGTGTATTTACAAGCCTGGGGGGAAGGAGGGAGGGAGGGAGGTGCATAATGTTAACCTTATCCAGAGGGTATTTCATTCAAACATCAATCCAGATTTAGAACAGAGATGAATAAAATGTACATAGCAGCTAAGGTAGCACTTTTGTCCAATAAAAATGGGCTGAAATGCAAACACATTACTCACAATTTGTTTTTTAAAGTACCATTTCTATAAGTGTGCCAATTCCTGTAGGAAAAACTGCTAGTGCACAGGCAGAGGGATGGAAATAATGAAAGGTAGCAATCTACAAAGAAATGAGGGTGAGAGACATAGGAATAATGTCAAGGAAATAGAGATTAAAAGCTGCATAGTCTGCAGGAGAAGTCAGAGCATAATGAGAATACTGGAGAAGTGTTAATGCTATAAATTTTATATTTTCTTGTGTACAATATACACATACACAAATTTAGTGATTCCATGCTCCCAGTGGGAATCCACAATCGAAGGGAGTGCGGAACAGAAAATTGTGACTTTAGTGTTGCACTCCCTCTAACCCGTGATCCCCCTCACTGGGAGCACAGGGTCATTGAACTGATCCTACAGCTACAGCAGATCAAAATAAATCAGAAAAAAAAATAATGTCTGTGCTTTTGGACTTGTGTAAGAAGGAAAACAAGAGGAAAAAGCATCAGGAAAGGGGTAAAATGTGGTGTACAGGAAAAGTCTGATTAGGATATAAAAGTGCTACATTGCACAAAAGAGATTTATCTTTCAAGAGAAAGAACATCTCCACAACACATCTCAGCACCTGAGCAAATGGGTTTTATGTTGTGCACTATACAGGAATTAACAGGGCTGCAGAATACATCATTTACACAATATATTTTCTTGGATCCATATTTTAACACAAGACATTAGATTTTTTTAAAAATTCTGCTTGTAAGACATAAAAGGAGATGTAAATTATTTGAAATAGTTGCCATGTGCTGATGCTTCTCATTTACATACAATACCGACCTCTAGCTCTAATGGCCTTGTGTAAACTCACTGACACAATCATAGCATTGTGTGCTTGACATCTGGTTCTACCCCATGTTTTCCTTCATACCAACATTATAATTTTTCTTTCCAGAAGTTCTTCTATTATTTTCACGAAAACATGTTTTGCCCTGATTACAAAACTCTTCAAGTCACTCCCACCACATATACCCAGACCACGTCCCGGAAAATATAGGCGAAGACTTGAAAGTAGAGTTTCTGGATGAAACAAATCAATTGAGCTAAGTGCTACTGAATTTGCTGTCTTAGGCTTCTTTATTTTATCTATTAGGATTGTATTGGGATATTCATCGTAACATGCATCTCATTATAATTCTCAGCTCCAAGGATTGTCATGAGAAGTGCAATGCAACTTTCATTTCAAGAACGGCAAGACTTTAATCATTCAGCGAATACAATTTTGATCCCGTGTGGACTAATTGAACTTTGGCACTTCCAACATTGGGCATAAGAACAAGTTTTTCTGTTGGGCAATAGTTCCAATTTGAATGACCAATGAAATAGAAACAAGAGGTAAAGATATGTATTTGCATAGGTTATTTAGTGCCACTTTTCCCAAATGAACAGGCTAGAATATCCTAGATGTGGACCATCGTTCGCAGCAAATTACCCAGCTTTCAGGAGAACAACATCCACAACACCACACAACCCTGCCACGGCAACCTCTGCAAGACATGCCAGATCATTGACACAGATATCACCATCACACGAGAGGAAACCACCCACCAGGTACGTGGTTCATACTCCTGTGACTCGGCCAACGTTGTCTGCCTCATACGTTACAGGAAAGGATGCCCCCGGAGCATGGTACATTGGCGAGACCATGCAGACACTGCGACAATGGATGAACGGACACCGCGCAACAATCGCCAGACAGGAGGGTTCCCTCCCAGTCGGGGAACACTTCAGCAGTCAAGGACATTCAGCCACCGATCTTCGGGTAAGCGTTCTCCAAGGCGGCCTTCGAGACACACGACAACGCAAAATTGTCGAGCAGAAATTGATAGCCAAGTTCCGCACCCATGAGGACGGCCTCAACCGGGATCTTGGGTTCATGTCACGCTACACGTAACCCCACCAGCGAAATAAAGTTATCTGTTTTTAATACAACGGGTCATTCTCTGTCTTTCTCTTCCTTTCGGATGTTTCTCTCTCTCTCTCTCTCTGTCTTTTGTTCTGGCCGTTTGTATATTCGGTGGTCCTGTATGTAACATCTCTCTGTCTGAACACTTTGATTGCCTTGACAACGGGCAGTTGGAAAGATTATCTGTAATCACCAGGTATTGTTCTCTGACTATAAATGCGGTAACATTCAAGGAATCCCACACTTCACCTGACGAAGGAAAAAGCCTCCGAAAGCTTGTGATTTTCAAATAAAACTGTTGGACTATAACCTGGTGTTGTAAGATTCCTTACATTAGAATATCCTAGGCATGACGTAAACAAAAAGGACTATTGTCCCTTAAAGCAAAATCATGTCATTTGAACTAATTTGAACAGGGAAAGGAGGTAGATGGAGAAATTATCAGGATCCCTGTTCCTCATTGTTATTCAGGAACTCTCTTTAGAAATTTGAATCATTTTATTACATTAAAGGCGCTACATAAATGCAGTTTGTTGTTGTTGTAGCAGAAGTTGGCTGAAGACAGGACTGGGCTCAGCAGTGATGTTTCCTATTGTCAAATAGCCCCCCACACTTACCTTTGAGGCTCACACATTAAGACTGCCCACTTGAATGCAGTCCTGGATGGAGACTGATGGCAGAGGAATTGTACCTCAGTACGAGTCAGTGCTCCAATCAGCAGTCGGTCCACAGACTGATGGGCGTCTTCGAGCTGGCCCCGGGGGCCAGAGTGAACCAAAGTAAGAGTGAGGCCATGTTCTTTGGCAGGTGGGAAATCTGATCCTTTGTCCCCTCCACCTTCAGGTCCGGCTACTTGAAGGTGCTGGGGATCTGGCTCGGGGGGCCCCAGCCTGCACCAAGAACTGGGAGGAGCAGATTGCAAAGGCCAAACAGAAGCTTGGTATGTGGGTGGGGCGCTCCCTCTCCATAACCGGCAGGAACCTGGTGATAAGGTGTGAGGTACTCGCAGTGTCGCTCTACGTGGCCAAAGCCTGGTCCATTCCCCCCCAATCCGCCGTCACAGTCACCCGAGTTATTTTCCACTTTGTCTGGAGGTCCAAGGTAGAACACGTCTGCAGGGACACCATGTACAAACCCCCAGGCAAAGGTGGGGGGAAGGGCGTCCCCAATGCCGCTCTGATCCTGATGGCCATCTTTGTGTGTGGTTGCCTCAGGATGTGTGTAGAGCCCCAGTACGCAAACACCAAGTGCCACTATGTGCTGGGTTTGTACCTGTCCACCACACTGAGGAGACTGGGTCTGGCCACGCTGGCCGAGCAGACGCAGGACGTCCTGTCTAGCTGGACCGTACCCCACCACCTGTCCCAGGTGAAGTTCCTGAGGAGGAACCCCTTCGACCACAAGGCCGTCAGACAGTGGTCAACATGGAACGTTCTGAGAGTCCTGCAGGGAAAGGTGAGGGTGGATCCAATCAAGCAGTTCCCCAACCAGATGGTCGATGCCATTTGGCAGAACGTTTCATCGCCAGAACTGACCAACAGGCACCAGGACGTAGCTTGGATGGTGGTGAGAAAGGGCCCTCCCAGTGCGGTCCTTCCAACACACACAGAATCTCAGCATCACCGCAAGCTGCCCTTGAGGCTGTGGCAGGGATGAGACCTGATGGACTGCCCCGTCACGCAGAAGGTGTGGAGAGAGATGCGTTGGTATCTGTCCTGGTTTATTCCCAACAGTTCGGTAACACAAGACGCTGTGCTCTATGGACTGTTCCCCAGGACACACACACACACAAATAGATATCAATTGCTGCTGGAAGACCATCAACTCAGTGAAGGAGGCTCTTTGGTCCACCCGAAACCTGTTGGTCTTTCAGCTGAAGGAGCTGTCCACAACTGAATGTTGCTGACTGGCACACTCCAAGGTCCAGGAGTGCGTGCTGTGGAACGCACTGAAGCGAGGTGCGATCTTCGCAAAGGCTTTATGGGGAAAGGCCATCGTGTAAGGCCATCTCACCTTGTATTGTACAGCATGTATTATTAGATATGTACTGTGTTTTTAAATTGTAACATTGGAACCGTCTTGTTTTGAAATTGTATCGCCTTGGAATTGTGGTATCATTACATTTTATGAACTAAAGTATATTTTCAAATATAAAAAAAATGCATTCCAGAGAGGAAGGGAGAAAAAATTGGAGTTGTGTGGTGGAGTCAAGAATGACCATGATTATTGTTGAGATCGATAATAGGATCCTTTATAGTTCTTTCTCAAGGTTTACATCTCACTAAAGGTCAGGCAGGGTTAAAAAAAAAATCCACTTTAAAATCAATTATCATATTAAACACTTAAAACAAAATTAAAGTTGAAAAGCAAAAGCTTTAACCGCTGAAAAATGGTAAACTGGTATGAAGAGAACTCAAGGACAACAGCAGATACTCTAGTGTGTGGGTTATGAATATTTTGTATGCTTCATATAAAATTGTT
This sequence comes from Heptranchias perlo, assembly GCF_035084215.1. NCBI lineage: Eukaryota > Metazoa > Chordata > Chondrichthyes > Hexanchiformes > Hexanchidae > Heptranchias > Heptranchias perlo. Next base: position 20,701,563 of record NC_090350.1, on the reverse strand, counting down.
TAAAATATTAATATGTGAGCAACTCCACACAGCAGTGTCCCAAAGCAGGTCACGAGAGCCACTGTGAATCTGGAAATGATCAACAGAAGATGAAAGAATGCAGTTAGCGGTAAGTGAAATATTAATGTTAAAAGTAAATCAAAAGCAAGATGCAATTGTTGTTTTATTTTTTAATAGTGAAAGTAATGTTTGGAGCCGATACTTGTCAAATACATCATCCAGCATTCCTGAGTGGCAGCAATTCAATAATTACTTCAGCGATAAAAATGGAAACCCCACTCAACAATGACTCACTCCATTTCAATCATGTTCTGTTTATGGTTTAACCGTATTTCTTCAATTTTGTTCACAAGCTTAACCAGAGGATATATGCTTTGGTATACTTAGGAAGTACACCATGGTACAAAGATTTAGAAACATGCTGTTTTATTGATAGTAATAGAACAGTTTAGCACAATTTAAAGATTTCAAAGATGACATTTACACTGGTGAGATTGTAGCAGTTAGTGACTAATGAGATGCAAAGCCATCTTGTAATTGAAACAATTAACATTTAAAAACTTGGAATACAGCAAATGTTAATCTATTACTTGTTGTTTAAATTTTAACTTTGGGACAGGTAGGAAACAGAATTTGCAAATAATTTAAATTCAAAATTATACAAGGTTCAGGCAAATTGTGATATTGTCACCAAGTGATTGCTTTCCACATTGAATCTTTAACTTACCTTTTGTGAACAATGTAGGGTCATCTCAGTTTATTTTCAATACATAATTCAAGACATCGCACCTGATTAGAGGAGACTGAGCGTTATAACAATAACAGGGAACAGTTCATAGTTATAATTAATCAGAGTTTAATAAAATGTCGATAGTCTTGGAGAGTTCAGTTTAATTAAATAAAAAAAAGTATTTTGTTTAGGATGTTGACTGGGATTTTCTTCTCTACAGCTGATATGAGATTATCATCAGTGAGCAACAGCCACTGCTCCCACAATGGTTACTTTGCTCTAACATGGACACATTTTGCCAGTGATGGTGAACTGTGAGGTTATGCTGCACTGACTGGTTTTGTACTGGTACGATTTGGGGATTGGGGACCTGGGAGTGCTTGATCTGGACACTGGTTCCAAAAATAAAAACATTTATATTTCTCCAGATCAACATTCCTCACTTTGATAAGCACAAAAGGTTATTTTTAAACACTCTCTTCATCCAGGAAGGAAAGAAAGAAAAGGAAAGAAAGAGAAAAATTCTATAGCACCTTTCACGGCCTCAGGAAGTCCTAAAGCACCTTACAGCCAATGAAGTACATTTAAAGTGTAGTCACTGTTGTAATGTAGGAAACGCAGCAGCCAATTTGCACTCAGCAATGTCGCACAAACAGCAATGATATAATGACCAAATATTCTGGGTTTTATAAAGTGATGTTGGTTGAGGGATAAATATTGGCCAGGACACCAGGGAGAACTCCTCTTTGAATAATGCTATGGGATCTTTTACATCCACCTGTGAGGGCAGACGGGGCCTCGTTTTAACGTCTCATCCAAAAGACAGGTACTCTGACAGTGCAGCACTCCCTCGGTACTGCACTGGAGTGTCAGCCTAGATTATGTGCTCAAGCCTCTGGAGAGGGACTTGAACCCACAACCTTCTGACTCAGGAGTGCTACCAACTGAGCTACGGCGAACATATCCAGCAATAATCTAAATTTGGCAGGTCATCAACAAGTAAAATACAATGGTTATATACAACAACTGCTCCTGAGTTTCTCAATTCTGAAGTGCTTCAAGCCAGGTTTCAGGTGTTGGTTTGTCCTCCCAGTCTCCCTGGTTAGATGGTTACTCAAGTCCACAAATCATCATTTTATTTTTCTGCTCAAATGTGTTATAATTTTCTATTAGTACATTTTTTTTCTTCAGGATACAAATCCCCCAGCAAAACACAAACAAGAACACCTTGATGTCGATCCAAAGATTAGAATTAAAATGAATTAATATCCAAAATCATGCTTCTGATGCTATCCCACGTGTAACGTAAAATCTGGTCTACAGTTCACTGCCTGTGCTACAGTTCCTATTGCAGTAAAACTTTATGTTAGAAGCTGACCAACATTTAGCCGTTACTGGACATGAACACATGCAGGAAGGTATGACTTATTCAGCTGATTTCAAAGCAGATGTTATAATTATCTATAATTGCACAGAGAGCTGCTGCTAATCTGTTAAAATACAATTTTCTGCAAGGACGATCCTCAAATAGACGATATTTTGTGCCAAAAAAAAAAATGATCAAGGGAGTGGTTCCCATGCGATTATGACTTTGACAAGAAGAGCATTTTAACAGGTCAGTAAAAAAAAACTTGTGACTCTCTGTCGGTATGTTTCCAGATTGTGTTGACTGATCAAGTGATGAAATGTCCTGGTTCTATAATCGAGTGCAGCAGGATCAGTGTCAGTGCTGTTTGTAAATGCTTGCACATTACAGCTCTTGAACACACCCAGAAATAGTAAAACACAATGGTGTTGGATCCCGCTAGAGTTTTCAGTGAGTGAAGCGCTGTAATTGCATTCTTTAGGAAGGACACAAAATGTAAGAATGGGGACATGACAGCTGCAATGGAAAAGGTAAAAATAACATTCAAGATGCTGCAGTTGTAAATAGGAAACTCATTGGATGGAGTTAATCATAATCAACCACAATTAATTAATTAAATCATAGTCAACCACAATTAATTAAATCATAATTAATCACTGCTTCAATGCTGAAGTCCCAAGAGGGTATTGTTCCATATTAATATTCATTAGAAAATGTCTTATTCTGGTTTTGTTTTTTTTCAATGGATTTATAATATGGTTTCTAACAGGAACTAACTTTGCAAAGTATAGCAATGCTGGAAAATAACTAATTTTAAAATTATTTCATTATTTAGTTTTCTCCCTTCCTTGTCCTTTTTCATTAAAAGGATGTTTCCAACACACTTTTCTGTGGTTGAGCATTTGAGGCAGTCACTGTTGAAAATTAGAGATTTTCCATCTTTTACCAAGTGGCAGACTAAATCAAGGTCAGAGAACATAGGTTGGATGTAGGGTAAGGTCCAAGCAATCTGCCTGTATCCTAACCTCAGAAAAGCCCTTCTTACTGCACCACTATCACATTCCTATTTTCTGAGTAAATTTATCAATGATAAACTACAAACAATTTCATACCCTCCAGGGAGGAGACTGAAATTGCCACGGCCTCATGTCACTTATAACTTAGCGACAATTCTTTCATCCCATTAGTCCATGGTCTGGACAGGATCTAAACTGGCCCAAGAGGTGACTATTTTAAGTCTCCACAACAGTCCCTTGACCAATGCTGCTTATGTGCCTGTCACTGAGGTGTGCGAGGGAGGCCCACCCTCTGATTTTTACTTGGACGCTTCCAGGTGATGACAGTCAAGATCAAGAACTTGCCACGTCAGAAGTGTTGGGTGTGATCCCGCATTTATGGCTGTTGACAACACAGCTGTGTGGCATAGAATACTGGACCACTGAAGTACTGCACCACTGGAAATAACCAGTATAAGCTACAACCGACAAGAATCTTGCATCACCATGATGGTTCCTCTTGCTAACTGTACTGAGAAATTACCAGGTACAGTTGTTTGTCATTTGCTCTAATGTTCTCCTGACTGCCAGAATTCCATACGTTAATCACGTTTTCTCTGAGGAACTTCTTGATAGCAATGCTAAATTTGCCTTTTGCCAGTTTGAACCTATGCCTCAGTTTAATCGGACGTGGTTATGATTTACCTTTTCCTATACAATTTACTATCTTGTATATACTTTAATGAGGTCTGCCTTTAGTCACCTCCTTTGGAGGCTGTAAAGGCCAAATGCCTCCAGTCTGTCCTGATAACTCAGTCTTGACATTAGGAATCTTTGTGGCTCTTCTCTTCACTCCGTCTAAGGCTTGAATGTCTCCCTTGTATCTGATGACCAAAACTGGACCCAGTACTTGAGATGCAGTCTGACCATAGCACTATGCGGTTTAAGCATGATTATCTTAGAATTACACTATTGTTTTAGTTATATAATTCAGCATTCTATTTGCTTTACTGATTGCTGCTTTAAAAAATTAATCTATTTTAACTTTTTTTGAAACGTCCAACAAATTTATTCTCATGTTAATAATTTTCTTTAGTGAGGAAGACAGTGATTATTTGAATAATCAATCTCCATTTCGAAAAGTGATAATCTAATGTGTTTTCCTCATTTCTTACTTAGCAGCAAAGCTAGCCAGAAAAGTGAATTTCTATTTGGCCAACATCATTTCTGGTTTACTAATTAATCTGACAATGGATTAACCTCAAGAAATTAGAAGGAGGAGTATCTGTAGCAGCATTCATCATTGGGCTAGTACAGTAAATTCTGCTTAAAAGGAATCATCCTGGTTTGCAGAATCAAACAAAAGAAAACCCAATCTGTTCCAATGGGCTAAAATGTTAATTCTTTGCTTAGTGTGTTGTTACTGTGTATTTTTGCTTAAGTACATGCTCTGCTCAGTGAACGCTACTTGTACAGGATTTGGATCTTGTATGTACTGAATTTCATTGATGTGTTACAGCAGCATGTGTTGGCCAAATGGCATGCGGCAGTTCAGTGGTTATGATGTGGCTCTTTGAACATTTCTGCAGGTTGATCCTTAACTCAATGATTCAGTTATTGACTTTTCACTCTCGTGCATTTCTGTATAGCATAGTCCCCGATATCTGTATTCTGCTTCTCTGCAACTCATGCTACAACTCCCCAGTGCTTTTCCTAAATCTTGCGCCACAACTCCAATATTTCCCCCCTACAATTCCCTGATACTTACTGTATTTACTCTATTTAAAACATAGCTTTCTAAAATTATCAAGTAGCCAATGTTATCAAGAACCAAATTCCCTTCAGCGGATTTCACTGCATAAGTTTTGCACCTTTTCGACAAGCTGGGCCAGAAATCTACACAGTAAATGCTGCACATTGTCACAGTCTAGCTAATGTTCATAAGTTAGGCCAATATTCTTTTTCACTGCTTCTATCAATGCATATTTATCTTCACAGTGATCACTGGAGTAACAGGTTTCCTCTAACACAGGCCAAAATGCCTGTGCAAATATGGAAAGATACAAGGTAATGAACATGAAGGATGCATGAAATATGAAGGGTGTCCACTGTCAAAGGGGGAAAATAAAGAGGTTTGGGTATGATCATCAGCCAAATTACTGAAAGTATCCAGCCAATGTTAACTATTCCCAACAATACTCAGTTGGTAAATACTTAAGAGGGTATTTGATGACAAGTCAAAACTGGTCATTTTAGCCCTGTATAGCTTATTGGTGGTAAAGCCACATTTATAGTACTGAAGTTTAAAGCAGTCCTACAAAAGGACATCAATACTTTAATGAGAACAGCCACAGGGATGATTTCCGGGCTTTGGCTTAATTTTGAAAATACACATACAGGATAAACATATTCAGTAATCAAAGGAAAGATTGATAGAGAACAAGATCCAAGATTTCAAAATGCTGACAGGCACTGATAATGTATATTTAAGCAAGCTATTTCATTTAAATTGTGTTTGCAGGATTAGAGAATATTAGCATGCCTCAAGCAAGGCTATAGATTACAAGGCTTTATTTTTTTTAAGATATGTGGAATCGAATCCCATCAACAGCAATTCATGCTATGTTGATCAAGTCCTTTAAAAAGAAGCTGATGAACAGCTAGTTAATTATGAAAGGGATTAATATAGGCGATTAATATGGAAGTACAATGGTTTAGGTCCTACTGTATTATGGAATCATCAGCTGTTTGCAACTGGTCAGGATTGAATAATGTAATACAAGGGCTGCAATGTTGGATTGATACTAGAGTTTAAAAACTCCAGGGTATTAGTAAAGGCCAGGTAGAACTTTCTTCTTGGAAGTGCTTGCCTGTGGCCATTTATTGCCATCAGGACATGAAGTAAAATGACTATCCATTGGAAGAAATGAGCCTTTCCCCATTCCATATTTTATAGTCTTGTGACATTTTTGCCTTGTGTTCATGGTTAGGTGATTATATATTATGGCCATATGGAATATCTGACAGGAAAGAACAAACGGAGACACTAATTACATAACAGTGGAGGAAACATTACAAGTGGATGAGCTGCTCAATGAATACCTGGACATCCCAAGACAGATGCTTAGTAGATAATATTAATGATCACACTATGACCAGTATCAATATTTAACCACAGCAAACCTTGTGCGCGTTACCCACTCAAAAGAAGGTTGATTAAAATACAAGTTGAAGAAATAAAAGTCTGGATTGTTGAACCATTTGCTTTGGGCAGCATTATAGCTGCTGATATCCAAAGAAAGATGGATGGATAGCATTGACCATAGGGAGTTTAAAAAAGTGTTCTTTGTATGCGGGAGACACTGGCAAGACCTCATTTATTGCCCATCCTAACGGCCCTGAGAAGGTAGCGGTGAGACTTCTCCTTGAACTGCTGCAGTTCTTAGTGATGGTGGCCCCACAGTGGTGTTAGGTAGAGAATTACAGGATTTGTCCCAGCAACAAAAGAGGAATGGATGTATAAATGCCCATGGATACAAGTCCAGAGGATAGTTTTTTTTTTATTCATTCATGGGATGTGGGCGTCACTGGCAAGGCCAGCATTTATTGCCCGTCCTTAATTGCCCTTGAGAAGGTGATGGTGAGCCGCCTTCTTGAACTGCTGCAGTCCGTGTGGTGAAGGTTCTCCCACAGTGCTGTTAGGTATGGAGTTCCAGGATTTTGACCGTAGGATAGTGTGCATTTGAAAGGCATTTTGGAGGTGATGGTGTTCCAATGATCTTGCAGCTATTATCATTCTTGATGGTAGAGGTCACAGGGCTGGAAGGCACTGTCGAAGTAAACTTGGTGAGTTAGTGCAGTGCATCTTGTGGATGGTACATACTGTAGCCACACTGCACTGATGGTGGAGGGGGTGGGCATGGAGTTAAGTGGCAGGGGAGCTAATCAAGCCGATTGCTTTGTTCTGATAATGTTGAGTGTTGTTGTGGCTGTACCTATACTGGCAAGTATTCCATCACACTCTTGACTTGAGCCTTGTGGATGTTGAGAGTCACTAAGGGGTCAGGAGGTGAGCTGTATGTCAGAGTAACTAGCCTCTGCCCCGCTCTTGTAGTCATGATGAGATGGCTGGTCCAGTTAAGCTTCGGGTCAGTGGTGACCCTCAGGATGTTGATGGTGGGGGATTCCGTGATGGTGGTGCCATTTTAAGGTCGGGGAAGTGGTATTCTGTTCTTGTTAGAGATAGTGATGGCCTGGCACTAAGGTGGCAAAAACGTTACCTGCCGCTTTTTACCGCAGACCTGCATGTTGTCCAGGTCCTGCTGTAGGCTGGCATGGCATGCTTCATTATTGGAGTTGTGAATAAAGTTGGACACTGTAGAATAATTAGCAAACAACCCCACTTCTGACCTTATGACAGAAAAAGGTCATTGAAACAGTTGAAGATGGTTGGGCAAAGAATGCTGCCCCGAGGAACTCCAGCAGTGATTGTCCTGGGGCTGTAATGAAAGGCTTCTGACAACCGTGACTATCTTCCTGTGGCTCAGCTATTGGAGGATTTCCCTATTTTGCTAGGGTTCCTTGGTGCCATACACGGTCAAATGCTGCCTTGATCCGAGAGCAGCTATTCTAGTGTCTCCTCTGACATTCAGCTCTTATGTCAATATCTAGATCAAGGCTGTGACAACATCTGGAGTGGAGAGGCCTTGGCAGAACCCAAACAGAGGAAATACAAGAGCTGAATAACTAGAGCAAGTGCTTTTTCATGGCAAACACTTGGGAGATTTTTGGTGGGTTGCATAGGGTAATACAGCACTGTTATTGAATATCAGGACAGCCCTATGGTAGATTAAGGTAATCGCCAAAGATCACCTAAAGCCAGCATTTGTGACTAATAATTTGGGGCGATGTTCATCTTAGTTTCAACTTTTATTGTACAAGACATTAATAAGAGGACCAAGTTGTGAGGAGTACCCTCCACACCTGGGCTTGTGGACCACTTATACAATCCTCCGATGGTGCTTCAGTGATAAAGAATCCAGGAGCTTACTTGCAACATATACAAAACGGGAAGGGAATTCTGGGAGCACATGGTCAATGTTGCAGGCATTAATCCTCGTTACAACAGTGAGCCATCAAAGATGAAAGATGTGTAAAACTTCAACTAATTGTATTATCCACATAAGTATAATTTGTACATTAATTCTCACATACTGTGGAACTATTCAATCGGTCATGCAAGAAAGAGGTACGGTGGAGATGGCAGGATCAGGGAAAAAGAGGCTTTCCAGTACCTGACCTGAGGACTGACAAAAAAGGCAACAGCACCAGCACTTTTATACCACCTTTAGTGTAGTAAATGAAATGCATCAGGCCAGAGGAGAAACAAATATTGAGCAGTAATAGTAGAGTTAGGGGCGATGACGAAAAGCAGATAGGTAGAGACAACCTTAATTTCACAATTTTCACTTTACAAATTAATGCTAGTAATATAGGCCTGTGTAACAAGCAAGGCCTCCGAGGTAATAAAAGTAAAGTATAAACCATAATAAATTTACCTAGAGAATTAAGGGTAGATTACCACAGCTGCTTTAAAAGCTACATTTGAAGCACTATAATTTATTGATATTGATGTCACAGTTACCTTATGGTTGTGGTTAAGAAAGTTGGGATGTGTTAGTCTTGCACTACAATGGTGATTTTTTTTGGAGACATATGTCAAGCCTATTATGCTCGCACTTTATAAACTTTTATTACTTTTCATATAGCACTAGGGTTCTAGACACTGCAAAGCCTAATTTTCCTTACTGTAAAAGGAGTGTGCATCGAAAGTTGGCAACATTCAAGTCTACCTGTCGACTAAGTGACAGATATAAGGAACAATTACACAGTGAAAAGATTTAGGATGCAGCACATGAACATAACAGTTCATAAAATGTCACACAGCAAAACAGAGAGCAAATCAAGTTCTGAGCAGAGTCAGTGAGAATCAAGAGAAAGGATTAAAATGGTGAGGCCGAGAGGCCTACAAAACAAACACTTCAGGTAAAGTTAAAAATTAAAGTTAATTAGGACACTCAGATTAGAGGCATGCCCATCAGCTCAGCTCAGTGCATTGTGTGATGGCAGACTGGTGGTAGTGGGCGATGGGTATTAAGTTGACCTCAGTATTCCAGAAGAGGGGGCGGGAAAATAAAGAATCAGGCCAGTTTCATGTTCCTAATCTCTGGCTATCCAATGACACCTGCTGTAATGTGCATTTGTGCAGATATCAGGTAAGGACAGGATTGGGTTCAGCTGTGATGCCTCTCACAGTCAACCAGTTTGCTTACAATCCCTGTTTTTACTCACAAATCAATAGTGATCACTAGTGTGAGGTATCACAAGGCTGCCAGGACCTGTGGAACCATAAGTCATCACCGGGGAGGGAAAGAATGGAGAGTAAGTTAAATGCAAAGAGGCCAGAGTTCATAGAGGATTGAACAATCCTCACAGAAGCCAGAAATGTCCGCACAACTCTCAAATGCCGGTCTCTTAAACACACGAGGAAGCACAATTACAATGGGACATCACTTGTACGATACCACATGCAATGGCTGCAAGACTGGAACAGTGCAGATGGGTAGTAACAGCTCACTGGTCGTCTAATTTTTTTTGGGGGGTTGGGGGGGGATAAAGAGTGAAAATTGATCTCAAAGTTAAAATAAAAAAGGAGATTGATGTATTTAAAAAATGCAAAATAAAAGCAATTTTAGATGTTTTCTTTAAGAATTTTAAATAAACATTTTTGGTGCAAGAGAATCATTGAAAAATATGAGTTGGTGTGAGCTGATCATCTTGTTTAGTACAATCGGGACTGCTTTGGCAGTAGGTGATAGCGAGACAGTTCCCTAGATAACCACTTGAATTTTATTTTATTTCCTATTAACTATTAGATATTTTTATGGAGATTTTAATCCAATGGTCAAAGCAGCAGCAAAAGAGTGAATGAAAGGGTCAGCAAATGGACTGAAACAGGACCTAGAACTTGCATATGGCAGGGGTTTTATAGTGACTCTTACCCTTAGCCACAATCTAATAAGAAAACTACAAGGAGAAAAAATGAATTACACTAGGGACTGTTTTGTACAAAAGGTACAGGCCGCAGGTTAAACACTAACAGACATGATAAAGCCCCTGAAAAATGGTAGTGCCTATTTTTCCTGATCAGCTTCATTTAATACAGTTGTTGATTAGAAGATCTATGTTCAGATATATGTTATGTATTTATTTTAAATGTTTAAAATTAATGAAGCATTATTCATACTGGTACCTCCTAGAGCAGTGAGCGCCAGCATCATTGAGTTATATTATCCTGCTTGCACTGCTCTGTATTCAGGAAAAATGGAAATCCATGATTATGCATTTAAACACAATCTGTTCACTTGTCATCAGAATGCCCTTTCAGTTCTTTATAGGCCAAGAGGTAGCCTGCTGGATTTACTTGCACTCTCTGACACCCTTCACAAAACAAATGTCCCAAAGCACTTTATAAGATTTTGGAGGGCAACTTAGGAGAAAGTAGGAGAGAGGTTACAGGAGGTGACCAAAGGCTTGATCAAAAAGGGTAAATTTTCAGGAAGGTTTTTGAACATGGGAAGAGAGGTGGCAAGGTGGAGGGATTAAGCAAATAATTCCAGAGTGCAGGGGTGTGGAGGCAGAAGGACCTACTACTGATATAAAAGTCTGGATAAATACGCCAGTAATTTCCATGGGGGTTCTCACAAACTCTTGCCATTTTCTTGATGGGAGATCAAGGCAAACCCTGGAGAAACATTTCTCCGGAATTTCTGCTGATCTCCTGTTAAAGTTACGGTGGGAGATCGGGGAATCCCCATGGAAATTCTACCCCACAATGATTGGACTGGTTGCTATGATAGCGCAATCTGATGTGAAGATCAAGTGATGTGAGGCGACTTCTTCTGGGTGGTCTCATCACCTGCCAACATTCAAATCACCGTCAGGTCAGCAACTTGTGTGAATATAACATAAAAACCATATCACAGCCCATTTGAAGATCTCGGTGCCCAGTGGGTAGCACTTTTATCTCAGAGTCAGAAGGTTGTGGGTTCAAGTCCCACTCCAGAGACTTGAGCACAAAACCCAGGCCAACACACCAGTGCAGTACTAAGGGAGCACTGTGCTATTGGAGGTGAGTCATTCAGATGAGACGTTAAACCACGTCTGCCCTCTCAGGTGGATGTAAAAGATCCCATGGCACTATTCAAATAAGAGCAGGAAGTTCTCCCAGGTTTCCTGGCCAATATTTATCCTTCAACCAACACCCAAAAACAGATGATCTGGTCATTTATTGCATTGCTGTTTGTACAACAGTAACTACATTTCAAAAGTACTTCAATGGTTGTAAAGCGCTTGGGACATCCTGAGGTCAAGGGGCTATATAAATCCAAATCTTTCTTTACATGTGCAGTGAGCATGCCTTGGGTTTTGCAACACTGCTGTAACTAGTCACAATTTCAGTCATCTCATATGACCATGTTATAAATTACCTTCTAGTCATAATGATTTAAGAAGTATTACAGCAATTTCACACAAGTAACCTGCAAGGGGAAATTTTAAAGAAGCATGTACTAGCAAGTAGTGTGGGAGTGGTTATTACAGGATTATTTTGCTGAAACAGGTTGACTGTGCAATTCCTAGTTAAACCCCCAGTAACAGTAAAGACAACATCCTGTATTGTATGTGTGCTCAGGCAATTGAATGTTAATGATCTTGTGTGAGAATAAGAGCTCAAATGTCTGTTTATTTTGGCGGTGAGTATAGGTGGGTGGAGTGTAGCTGCAGGGAGATGAGCTGACTCAGAACTTCGATATAAATGGACACGATACAGAGGAACGTACTTGCAATTTTTTGGTAATAACACTTCTAAATCATCATTGCATCAGCCATGCAAGTCTGTGTGAATGTTTTGTCACTGCAGTCAGTATGGACTGGATATATTTGAAAATCTGTTCTGACAATTAAGTTACAACATTGAATTAAAAATATCATACGTCAGGACGATGAATTCACTTACCTGTTTGGACCTCTTCTGGTCCCGGCTCCTTTTTCTGCTAACTTCATAGAATTTACGGCAAAGAAACAGGCCATTTGGCCCAGTTGGCCTATGCCAGTGTTAATGTTCCACATGCACCTCCTCCAACCCTACTTCATCTCACCCCATCAGCATATTCTTCTATCCCTTTCTCCCTCATGTACATATCTAGCTTTCCCATAAATGCATCTGTGCTATTCGCATCAACTACTCCTTGTGGTGGCTTCCCCGCTCAGGCCATCCAGTTAAAATAGCTGTCAAGGCCCCAATGATGCGAATCGGACTCCGATCGACATATTTAAAGAAGGAACCCGTCAGCTTCAGGCAGTCATTCTTGCCCTCTATTCAAGACAGCAAGTTAAAATAGATGACAGTTGGAGCAGAGGTGAGCAAGTCTCCCGGGCAATTTTAACTGCTTGCCTGGTTTCCACCAGGCAGGCAGGGTTAAAATCACTTATAGATTCTGGCAATCTAGATGTAATATTTAAACCAATACCCAGGTTGCCTAGTTTATGAACATGTGTATTTAAATAATATCTGATCACATCCTCAGGATGTCTCAAAGCATTCCATAGCCAATGAATTATTTTTGAAGTGCAGTCTGCTATGTAAAGAATGTGGTAACCAACTGCACACAGCAAGGTCCCAGAAACAGAAAATGAGACAAATGACCAGTTAATCTGCTTTTTGGTGGTGCTGGTTAAGGGAGGAACGTTAGTCAGGATACAGGGAGATCCCCAACTCTGCAAATGGCACCATGGCAACTTTTACTTCCAGCTGAACAAGCAGACATGGCATCTGTTTAATATCTGATCAGAAAAACAAACACTTCCAACAATGGTGCACTCAGTACTTCACTGTAGCTACTAAAGTGCCAGCTTAGATTTTGTGCTCAAATCCTCGGGTCAGCTTGAACACACAACCTTCTGATGCAGGTGAGTGCACCACCGACTGAGGCAAGCTGACAAAGAATTTACAAATCATTCCTGATTCCTTCTTCTCCAAATTAGTTAAGGTACTAAGCAGCTACAATTGTTCAGAAGAGACCCTTTTTAACTGGCGTTGGGATAGAGCAACCCTTCTTGCACTGACCATGTCACTTTCCCCATTGTTCGGCCCTACAGTTGAACCCTCATTACCCACCTTAATGCCATAATAGAGGGAACCCCTCTTTAATAATGGAAATCGGTGGATAGTCTAGACCGGCCAAGTTTGGTCTTGCATGAATAGTACAGCAATGCTCTAGCCACAGGAATGAAGGAAAGTACAATACAAATAAACTGAATTTAATCTTGCTGACGAAAGTTCATACACATGAGGCTTTATCATATTAAAATTCTGGATGATAATCGGGAAGGTGGATAATTGTAGTGTAAATAATGGTGTTTCCACTGTATCTGGATTGTTGTGTAAACAAAACTCTTGTCTGTGCCCAATAGTAAAAGTTAGGAAACAAAATAGTTAAATACATACTGCCCTGGGAAAACAAAATCCAATCAAACAGCATTACTATTCTTTCTTCATTTTGACGCCTTTTCAATAGAAAAGGCTCCAGAATGAAGAGTGGGTCACCAATACTGTAATCACTCAGTGAACCCTTCCCCTTACTGGTACAGTGAGCTCTGGAATCTTGTGCACAGGAGACACATTGGGATACTAAGGTCCTAAAACTCTTATAAAATAACAAAACTTTGAAATTATTTTCTGTGCAATACACATTGTGGAAATCTTTGGCCAAACATCTAATTTTAGTGATGCATTGGACAATTTATCATACCCCTCCAAAAAAGTGTAAAAAGGCTAGTGAAAAGATCCATTTACTTGCTATGGTCTTGTTAAACGTCAATAATGGTGAACTCATATGGTAACCTTCAGCTGTAAAATAGAATCATTAGCCTTTATAATGCTAGATCCAACCTGGAGCACTTAGAACCATAGAACCATTGAAAAGATACAGCACAGAAGGAGGCCATTTGGCCCATCGTGTCCGCACCGGCTCGAAGAACAACCAGGTGTCCATTCTAATCCCATCTTCCAGCACCCGGTCCGTAGCCCTGCAGCTTACAGCACTTTAGGTGCAGGTCCAGGTGCTTTTTAAAAAGAGTTGAGGGTCCCTGTCTCAACCACCAATTTGGGCAGCAAATTCCATACACCCACCACCCTCTGGGTAAAAAAGTTTTTCCTCATGTCCCCTCTAATCCTTCCGCCAATCAGCTTAAATTTATGCCTAGAGTTCTTGATCTCTCCGCTAGGGGAAACAGGTACTTCCTGTCTAGTCTATCTGGGCCCCTCATAATTTTGTACACCTCAATCAAGTCTCCCCTCAGCCTCTTCCGCTTTAAGGAAAACAACCCCAGCCTATCCAAATTCTCCTCGTAGCTGCAATTTTCAAGCTCTGGCAACATTCTTGTAAATCTTCTCTGCATTCTCTCCAGAGCAATTACATCCTTCCTGTAATGTGGTGACCAGAACTGCACACAATACTCCAGCTGTGGCCTTACCAGCGTTTTATACAGTTCCATCATTACATCACTTCACTCAGGATAGATCTAGGGTTATAAAACTTAACAAAGGAGAAGATTTTAAAATAATTGCCACTTTTCTAATTAGATTGTACAAGCAAAGGTGTAGTGGCCATGGCAATGCAGCAAGAGGAGGACAAGAGTGGGGTGGGGGGTGGTAGATGGATGAGAAGTGCATAGGGCATAAGAGACACATGACATAGCAGTTGCTACTCCAGCCAATGGGTGTATCACAATATACTTGGACATGGCAAGAGAGTGGCTCCCAAGAAAGCTTAGGGTCACCAGGAAGGCTGTGACGGAGGTGTGTCACCTGGTCCATGAGACTGGAGGGGGCTGTAAATCATCTGTCGTAAAAGTCATCAGGAACCTTCCAAGCATCCACAGGAGAACACCGCAATCATGTTATTTGTAAAGGACTTGACTGCAAGGTACATTAAAAGTGAATTCATTTTATTAATTTGCGCAGAGCATGCATTCAATGTGTTGTGCTGTCATGTTTGCCCCAAGTATATAGTGACCTTCATTGTGGCCTGTGCATAGAGCCTCATTAATAAATGCTCCCCTAGTGAAGGGAATAGCATTGGTGGATGCTAGCTAGCATAGCTGGCAAGCTCTAGGGTACACAGATGCTGTTTACCTGTGCCTGCAACTAACCGATATTCCTGCCTCAGTCCTGGTTGTAGTACTCGCCTGAGCACATCACTTTCCAGAGATGGTGCCTCCTGTTACTTGTACAGAGCTATGTGATAGCACAGAACTGAAGCCCACATGGTCATTAATTGGATGCTGTTACGTTACTTCAGGAATGCTGCTGCTAGCAGACATCTTTCCACTGATCTATGTGAACACAGAACATTGGGCATCTAACAATTTCCAGAATCCATCTATCATGGCTGCTCGTAAGCAGTCTCCAAGCGAGTTGAAGTCAGCCATAATTGAATCTTGGGAGTTTAGACCACAAAGCTTCCATAGCAGCAGTGGGATCATTCATAAGCAATGTCACTACTGTGTCTATGACCTGCACAACTGCAATCTCCACTGAAAATACTATTGCTATTGTGACATGCCCAACAGCAGACTGCAGTGCATAAAGATGGTTTTCAGTGACATCAATTGAGAGAGATGGGAATGCATTTCTGGTTAGTAAATACCTATAGAAAATAATTTATATCTCCACCTTTTCTCTTCTCCTTTGACCTCACTTCTCGAAATATTCTTCCTCCTCCAACTATTATTTTTCTGTTATCATAATCCATCACCAAGACTGCCTACTTCCACCTCCGTAACATTGGCCGTCTCCGCCCCTGCCTCTGCTCATCTGCTGAAGTCCTCATCCATGCCTTTGTTACCTCTCAACGGGGCTATTCCAGTGATCTCCTGGCCGGCCTCCCACCTTATACCCTCTGTAAATTTGAGAGCATCCAAAACTCTGCTGCCCATATCCTAACTCGCACCAAGTCCCATTCACCCATCACTCCTGTGCTCGCTGACCTACATTGGCTTCTGGTCTGGCAACACCTTAATTTTAAAATTCTCACCCTGGTTTTCAAATCCCTCCGTGGCCTCACTCCTCCCCAACGCTGTAACCTCCTCCAGCCCTACAACCCTCTGATCTCTGCGCTCCTCCAATTCTGGCCTTGTGCGTATCCCTGATTTTCTTCACTCCACCATTGGCGGCCATGCCTTCGGTTGCCTAGGCCCCAAACTCTGGAATTCCCTCCCTAAACTTCTTTGTCTCTTTCTCCTCCTTCAAGACGCTCCTTAAAACCTACCTCTGCCTGTCCTAATATCTTTATGTGGTTCGGTATCAAATTTTATTTGATACTCGCTCCTGTGAAATGCCTTGGGATGTTTTATTATGTTAGAAGCGCTATATAAATGCAAGTTGTTGCTGAGGAATCCTATTTATTGTGCTTACCTTCTTTAACTATTCTCATCTCCAGACCCCATTTTGCACCTCTGATATAGAGGGACTCAAAAAGCAGTTCAATGAAAGTTGGAATACTGAAGGATAAACATCAGTCGATTGAATGGTTTTTTTTGGACTCCCACATTATCCAGATCACTTTCCAATATGATATACAACAATATGCTCCTGCTGTTGTAACATCCTCTTTTTGAATGTTGGCTCACCAAGTTTGGTATTCCCACCTCAATATACTGGATCTCTGCACTGTATAGCTGGTTCCATCAACTGCCACCACCATCCCTTGATCAGAAGTGCTCAGTGTCTCATCCTGTACTCCCTTATCAACACCAGTCTAACCTTCTTGCATAGTTTATCTTTGCTCATGACAGCTTCAAATGGGGGTGGTAATTATTAGTGCAGGCATGTGGTGTAGCTAATGGTCCATTGAGTTCTCCTTCCTCTATGAAAGAGAGTAGATGGAGCATTATGAGTACAAAAGCACACTTACCCATTGGGGTGCTGTATTGCCATAGCATGTATTATGCACATGTACATTATGCATATTGACAGTTTGGCAACAAAGCATAGAATGTATGGTTAATGCAGTACATACCAATAATTCTACATACCCTTCTAATATCAAGGTGCAACACTTGCTAAAACTCTCACTCCTGAATAAATCAATGATAGCTTCCTCATGGAATGAATTGTTTAATGTCACGGGGTGAATCACCTGTTCCACACTGTGGCATCCAGTTAATGGAGATTTCAGCTCAAAAAAATGCAGTAGCCCACGGAAATTGCTTGCAGTAGTACACACTGTATCCCATCACAGCATCCATAATGTAATTTATGTCACCCTGCTATTTTCAATTTATAATGTCTTACTCGCTACAGCCTTGCTAATATTTCCGATTGCTCAATTCTTTGCATGTATCTTTCACTACAACTTTCCCTCATGTCCACATATTTATGTGGTGCTACTTTTACACTAGTTTTCTTGCCTTACCATTGTTCTCTTTGCGTCCTTCAGCCAGATTCTTCAAGTAATTGGAGTTCAATCAGTCAGTGACGTATTGCTATGCACAATGCCTCCTATTTGAGAGTTGTCCTCCCCCATCAAAAGACGCCAAGTCCCTCCATTACATTGGTAACCAGCAACAGCAGAGCCTCATTATTAAATATTTTTCCTCATTTGTTGAGGAGCCATTTTCATCAAAAAAAAATGCAAGCTACTGTTGGATTAACAAACTTTGACATTTATACCAGTTAAAGGGCTCATTAGCTGCTTGCGAAGCATTAAAGGATCATTACTGCAATGCATGGCGATTAGCTCTTGTTTCTTGTTGCTGCTAACTAAATTGCATTCTCAGGAAGTAACACTTTTCAAAGCTCTGTGTTCCTTACAGAGTCGTTAATTATGCTTTAAATGGGGACATTTCTTATGTTTTTGTTGAAAGAACAATTGTTTTTAAAAAACAATCTCTGGCTTTGTACTGCAGAACAGAAAATTGGGCAGTGCAATCATTCGATGTAAACTCCTCTTTTTCAGTCACACAATCCGGATATCAGGAATGCAATAATGTAACTTGAAACTTTCCTCATTCTCATCATATGTTGGAAACATACCATGGCAGCCTCAACATGCAACCGGAAAATTCACATGAAGGACAAGACCAGCACACTTTATAAAGATGCACAGTAGATGCAATAGGATTGGTTTCCAACACCATGAGAAGCCTTCCCCTCCATGACTGGGTGTCTCAAGTCACTTTTCCTCCCCTATAAAATATGTATATTTATCCGTGTTATGCAAACATACTCAGTATTTATACAGCTTGTTTGTTTGTTTCTCGGTATGCATGTGTTTGTTGTGTTTATCTCCTCATTTGTCGGAGTGCCTGGAAGATCGATTCTTGCTTGTCTCAGTTTAATGCATGTGCCGTGTGCAGTGAGAGTGCGGTCACACCAACCAGTAATGTGATGGAAGCTCTCAGAGTATCCGAGTTGAAATAAAGCTACCGAACAGCTGAGTGTTTCAATAATTCATGTGGGCAATATGACTTTTTTATGTAAATTCAATGCATTAACCCTCTATTATAATGATGGACGACAGATATGTGGAAGGGTGCATCAGTATGAGCCACTGCATAGGAGCCATAAAGGCAATGTTGATTACTTTATTGTTGTGTTGCTGGAGGAGATTTCACCCAGAGACAAAGCTTTTCACATTCGGTGTGTCAAGCATTTTCATTTTTATTTTTAACTCATATCTCCTAACAACATTCTCAGAAAAACTTAAATGTAGTAGAAATGTTAACCAACAGATTTAAAAACAGAAAAAAAAACAGCAGTACTAAAATGTAAAAATTTAAATAACCATATTGACTTTTCAGGCAAAATGGACACATGCCCAAATCAACAGAAATCTGAAGCACAGATTTCCCACAGAAGTTAGAAAATTCCTACCTGAACCTTTGCTGAGATGAGGCTAAAAACAAATTTAAGTTTTAAAAAAAATCAATGATTCTCAGAATTCCCTGATACAAGAAACTAGTCCATTGAGTGACTGCAGTCCTATGTGGTCCTGCCACAGACAAGTGATGGTCAACATAAAACCTGTTGCCATGGTCGTGGTCATACACAGGCCCATTCCTCCCTCTCCCCTTATGAAAGGAACCTGGTTAGTCAGTTGGACTTCAATTTTTGAGTCAATACAAAAATCAAGTGGCATCAAATTTTGGCAAGTGGTACAAGATTACATCTTTTGAGGAGTGCAACCGGTATGAATATAGGTTAGCTTTTCTAAACTCTCACCCTTACTTTGCTCAAGAACAGAGCAGTGCGGAACTGGCAGTATAACTCAGTGCTGCCGGCTCACCCTATTGTAAAGCAGGTGCTAGTCTGCAGTATAAAATGGGCCATTTATGCTGCTGAAATTTAACAGCACCCTGGTCACAGAATTCAAGGTGTTGCATTATGCGACAAACAAAACTGTTGTGACAAGCTTCAGCCTCAAACAGTTTTTGGTACAGAGAAAGTCTGGCTATTGTCTTGATGGAACCAAAACAAGGAAGAATTGGTCCTATTGTGCTAATTTTCCAGTAAAGAATACACAGCAACAGGTTGATCTGTTCTTTTTTGTAGAGTCATATCTTTTTTTTAAAAATACACTTGCATCCTTATAGAATAATTTGCTGGATGTGTACAGAATCCTGTAGTGTTCCCATTGCTGGGACCTAAGCAGCGAATTAAGGAAGCTACAATTTGTCAAATTAACAAAAAGGGAAATAATGCTATGTTTCTAGTGTATAAACCTTAGTTCACTCAGCGGAGTCGGTAAATACAGCAACGAAATGGCAGCAATCGTGTGCAGAGTGCAAACAAATAAAATGCAATCAACATTTTGATGGGCAAAGAGCCACATAACCCAGAGCCAGGAAGGAAAATAAAATGTTTAAATCATTTAATTTTTTATATATAAAAAATTGTGTGATATTTCCTACAACAGCAAAAAGCCAGGGGGCCAAACAATTTCAAGACATTCCTATGAATACAGTCAGCAAGATCCTCTTCCACAGGGGGACCAGCAACAATGTTACAGGGTAAATACAGTTTTATTGGTCTTCTAATTGGCAACATGTCCAAATCCAGGAAGAAAAATGTAAATTTAAGCAAGCTGGGATTTAGCAACATAACATGACACAGAAGCACAGCTAAAAACGAGGGTAAATATTCCATTTGTGGCCAAGCAAAAAAACTGAATAGAATATTCAGTTTCAAAAATAATTGGCTGGCATGGCTCTGATGTTTGGTACACAGTCTGTACAACAATATACAACAATGCATGTAAGCAAGTGCCATCACCAACTAGACACAATGTTCACTGATATAGGGCCTGGCTATTGTGCTCCGTACACTAGAAGCCATCATTTAGAATGCGCTGCTGTCAAGGACCCCCTATTGTTCTGTCACGTTGGAGAGTGCACTGATGATTTACATTAATAACAGTTGGAAATGGTCTTTCTTCCCCAACTCCCCCACCATTCAATCTGAAGTACAGTAACATTGGCATATTCCATCAAGCCTGCTTGCTTATGAATGGGCTGCATGTGCATGTAGCAGAGATGTAAATTCCAGGCAGCTCTTAGTGCCTTGATAGTGTCTTCGCATGCCACTATGAATCATCCCTAATTGGTTGGGAGCAGAATAATAATTTTTTAGACTATCAGCAGTACACACCTGCATGTCTCAATAGGGTACTGAAGTGTCAAAATAAACACCTAAAAATGATCTACTAAAACATAGGTTTACAATGCATTTTTTTTATTGCTTTTCCACCACCTATTCTGTGCACATATCCATTCACTGTACGTGCATTACAGGTAAAATGTGTGAAGGATTTACAGGCAGATTCTAGTTTCATCCTAACCATTTAAAACCCCATCACTCATTTATATGTAAAATCAATCTGTTCTCATCCAGCACCAGCCACAGGGAAATTGTCTGCATTTCCTGTCTGCCTTACCCCATGTCAACCTGTCAGTTCACAAAGTCACAAGACCTCCCTTTCCTAATTTGTTGATTTGATAAAACTGGAGATTTTTTTAGTGCTTTTTAACTGAAGTCACTATTTAAATGGTCACTTTCTGGTTTTAAATCTCCCATCTGAACACAGAAATGACCACAGTGCCTTCTCTGAGAGGGAGTGCACCTAGCTATGTTTTTTTATGTATTTACGATATAGCTGCATATACTGACCAGAGAAATTCTGCCCCCTCTGCCCTGCCCAAAGGTGAAATCTGTTCTTTAGTCATTTTAGAACCAATTCTGCAAGATTTCTCATTTTAACCCATTGTGAAATTGAACTTTGTTACTGATAATTAAAGGAGCAGTGCCACCAGAAGTTTATTTTAGTTGGGGTGGGGGCAGAGGAGGGAATAGTCCCTAGAACAGCCAGAATAAGTGTGAACCTAAACTCCAGCATTGTTCTGGCTTAAGGACCACTTTATGTTGCAGTATCAACCTGAACATCTCCACATTTTTAAAGAAACTTTGTAAATTGTCCATGTTTTGCTTCTCAAGAATCTTGGGATATCTTACTACATTAAAGGTGCTATATAACAACTACTTGCATTTATATAGTGCCTTTAACATAGTAAAACATCCTAAGGCACATTACAGGAGTGTTGTCAAATAGAATTTGACACCGAGCCACATAAGGAAATATTAGGACAGGTGACCAAAAGCTTGGCTGAAGAGGTAGGTTTTAAGGAATGTCTTAAAATGAGGAGAGAGAGGTAGAGAGGCAGAGAGGTTTAGGGAGGAATTTCCAGAGTTTAGGGTTTAGGCAGCTGAAGGCATGGTCTCCAATGATGGAGCAATTAAAATCGGGGATGTGCAAGAGACCAGAATTGGAGAAGCGCAGAGATCTCGGAGGGTTGTAGGGCTGGAGGAGGTTACAGAGATAGGGAGAGGCCATGGAGGGATTTGAAAACAAGGATGAGAATTTTAAAATCGAGGTGTGGGATGTCATAGATCCAAGTTGTTGTTCTTATCCCTACCATTTTTTCCCCTTCACTCCTCACTGGTCATTCTGATACCTCAGCCATTAATCATTTGAGTGTGTTGGTAGGCTATTCAGTTGCAAAAGATTAGCAAACTATTTGACTGCTGGAAGAATCGTAGCAGAGCCTTATCCCATTGTTACTCACTGTCATGGGAACCCTAGCCATTTCCGCCTCCCTAACCCAAGGTTGCTCAGGCTAACTGCAGAGCCCTTCCCTAAATCAACACAGACCAGACATTGAATTTGGGACTTGCCTGATCTGTGTGGTGCAGCTACTCATTAGGTAACATGCTGAGCCACTAGGAGATCCTCATTTATTTCCAATTTTTAATAAAAGCTCATCAAGGCAACGTTTCATACATCTCAAATGAGTTTCACTGCCTTGCAAAATTACTTACTGGATTTGAACTATGATATGAATCTACACTCACTATGTGCAACAGCAATCAGGAAACTCCTGTTGGATATTTGGAGAGAACAATAGGCTCTATGTACACAAGCAGAAATTGGCACATAGGCATTGGCTTATTACCTGGAGTTAATGGGATGACAAGCTTGCCTTCTTCCTGAAAATTGGTTTAGCTACTAAATGGTTCTAAAGAATTTTAAGGGGGCATCATCCTCCTCCTCCTCCTCCTCCTGGATTACGATGGGAATGCTGATGTCATTGTTAGGAGGCTGGCTAGGAGGAGTTACTATTCAGACAGTGTTTTTTTTTATTCGTTCACGGGATGTGGGCGTCGCTGGCGAGGCCAGCATTTATTGCCCAACCATAATTGCCCTCGAGAAGGTGGTGGTGAGCCGCCTTCTTCAACCGCTGCAGTCCGTGTGGTGCAGGTTCTCCCACAATGCTGTTAGGAAGGGAGTTCCAGGATTTTGACCCAGCAACGATGAAGGAACGGTGATATATTTCCAATTGCAGGTGATGTTGTTCCTATGTACCTGCTGCTCTTGTCCTTCTAGGTGGTAGAGGTCGTGGGTTTGGGAGGTGCTGTCGAAGAAGCCTTGGCGAGTTGCTGCAGTGCATCCTGTGGATGGTACACGCTGCAGCCACTGTGCGCCGGTGGTGAAGGGAGTGAATGTTTAGGGTGGTGGATGGGGTGCCAATCAAGCGGGCTGCTTTGTCCTGGATGGTGTCGAGCTTCTTGAGTGTTGTTGGAGCTGCACTCATCCAGGCAAGTGGAGAGTATTCCATCACACTCCTGCCTTGTGCCTTGTAGATGGTGAAAAGGCTTTGGGGAGTCAGGAGGTGAGTCACTCACCACAGAATACCCAGCCTCTGACCTGCTCTTGTAGCCACAGTATTTATATGGCTGGTCTAGTTAAGTTTCTGGTCAATGGTGACCCCCAGGATGTTGATGGTGGGGGATTCGGCGATGGTAATGCCGTTGAGTGTCAAGGGGAGGTGAGGGAGCTCAATTAAAAACACACTGTAAAAATGACAAGTTTGCTGAATCACCCAGTGTTAGTATTCAGCTTCCTCACATGGTTAGGCTCAGTACCTGGAAGGGCAGGTAGAGAGACTGAAAAGAATCCGAGGCAATTTGAAGGAAACAGAAAAAAAGAGCACAAGGCTTCAGACACTTCAGATGGAATGCTGCAGAGGAGACAAAGATTATTGAATGACTATGGGAGGAATGCTCAGAAAACTGTTGCGCCATGTGGAGAGAGGTGATAGTGGCACTCGGTACCATCTCTCTCACCCCCAGGACTGGTGCCAGAAAAAGTTTAATGACCTGATGAAGGCAGTCAACGTAGACTGTCCTTTCTCTTTGAGCACTAACACACTGTTCACCCTTTAATATGAATTCCTGCACAAATCCTCCTTCACACTGCACTGTGGGTTCAATCTCAGCATCTTGAAATAATGCAGTGGCAACTTCCCTTATGCAAATGACTTGCATGTAGAAGCATCCTACTCTTAACAGGGTGTTCCCAGAAGATCTTTTACATCAATGGTCTGATGCCATTTGGGGGCCATCCCTTAAATGCTGGTCTTCACCCAACACACTCAAGGAGAAACTTGCAAAACATGCCTGTGAAAGGCAGGAGACCAGAGGGGCATATA
This sequence comes from Heptranchias perlo, assembly GCF_035084215.1. Taxonomy (NCBI): domain Eukaryota; kingdom Metazoa; phylum Chordata; class Chondrichthyes; order Hexanchiformes; family Hexanchidae; genus Heptranchias; species Heptranchias perlo. The sequence goes on along the minus strand of NC_090350.1, from coordinate 20,677,307 downwards.
TGTCATGAGAGCTGACCCCTAATGAGGAGCAGGGAATGGAGCCATTGGGGAGGCACGCTTCTCTAGCTGTTGGCAATGGCAAGATCATTGGGAGTGTGTATAGTTAGTGGATACAAACCTACATATTCATCATGGCATCCCTGCAAAGCAGCAGGTGGCTAGAAGCTTCCTCATCATTGACTGTCCACTTAATCTCTAGGTGTTATGATCACCCATTCTTATCTTATACATGTCTTTCCTACAGATCTACCTCAGCTTTACTTGCAGACTATGATGATGAGGATGAGGAGCAACAGCCTACTGGAGTAACATCCTCTGCCCCAACCCTTTCGATATCGTTCCCTGCATTAGTTGCTTCCTGTCTCCCATGCACCAGCTCAGACTTTCATCCAAGGTGAGATAAGTAGTCAAAGTGAGGATGTGGACATGGGTGATTGACAGAGAACAAGGGTGCCGGAGAAGCATGTACCTGTCTCTGAATGTGACTGTGGAGAGGGATAGAATCATAGAATCATAGAAGTTTACAACATGGAAACAGGCCCTTCGGCCCAACATGTCCATGTCGCCCAGTTTATACCACTAAGCTAGTCCCAATTGCCTGCACTTGGCCCATATCCCTCCTCATGTCTTGGGTAGTTGCCTGAAAATGATGAGCAGCATCACATTAAATGCAGGCACCAGGGGCAATTTCTGAAGATCAGCAGCAACTGACCAGATGACAACGATTGTACATCTCTCGTTTGTAGGAACACTATGAAAGTTTTTTCCTCATTGCCGCCAACAATGGACGATACACATTGGGAAATCTGCGACATACCCCCAGCTCACAAATGGTCAGGGACCAGTCAGTGCCTCCTCTATGGAAATGCAGACTGCAGCCCTGGATACTGAGGGGGACAGGTTAGGTACAACCCCATGTACCAGCTTTCAGAACTTAGGGCCGGGATACAGGCAGCTGTCTCAGCATTTTCAGAATACGTTAGACCAACCACCCTGCTGATCAGCAGACAAACCGAACAAGGGCCCAGTAAAATGGCAATGGCTGTAGATTACCTGCACGAGACTGCCAGTTCTCAGGACAGCAATACATGACACGCAACCAGCCGTTCCCTCAGGTAATCACATGAGCTGCAAGGCAAGACCAGGCTGAAGCTCAAGAGTAAGCGGCAATGAGAGGAGGGCCACCTTAGCCCATGAGCCTATTGTACCACAGAGAAGCTAACCACTCATGATATTGACCCACAACTTGTACCTAAGTTTAGGCACTAGAATAGGTGAAAGACAGGCATGTTTAGTCACCCAGGAGAAGTACAGAGACAAGAAGGAGTAGGATGACTAATAATGACATTTGATCTGATGGTGAGAAAGTGCATTTATCCAGTGCTCAGTTATTCATGGAGCAAGCAAAGACTTGCAGAGTCTGGTAGGGGAGATTGTGTCTGATGTGATGAGAGGTTCAAAGATTTGTTTTGCATTGAAGAAATTGGATAAGATCCGAAGGTGGAGCAATGTCAGTAATGACAAAGAAAGACGCTTCAATAAACAGTGAAATATTTCATTACTTGCATTTTGATGCCCTTTGCAGCCATCATTAAGGAATCCTCCAAGTGCCAGTCCTGGAGATGCTTCCATCATACTCCTCTGCTTCCAAAGCATCTGGAGCCTTCTCCCAAGAATTTCTGTGTCCAGGCCTTTTTCGACTGCAAAATTGGGCAGGGCACAGCAAGGTGCCACTATGCTGGATACGTGCTCATGAACTTATTGTAGAGCCCCTCCTGATCTATTCAGGCAGCATTAAGACCCATATAGCTCTCTCAGTGACAACCCTAGTAGAGGCCTGTGCCTCATCGTAGCACTCTTCAGCTGCTGTTCTTACAGCTAGCAGAGGAGTCGTGATCCATGGTAGGAGGAGATATGCTTTGGTGCTAACAAGTCATCTGGTTATTAGACTATCTTCCTTGAAGAGATAAAGAAAGGCAGAGTTCCTGAAAACAAATACATCCATGATAATGTTCAGCAAATCTAGCACTGACACACAAAATTCTTTGCTTCTGGCCACACATGTGGTCTTTACATTAGAAAGGGCTTCCACTTGCCCATTTAGAAAGTTTAGGGAATCTACAGTAGAAGCTTGCAAAGCTACTCACATCCCATCTGCACCCTACACTTTGGGAACCAAGCAACTTGGTAAAACTGTATGGCCCCACCATGCCAAACTTGATGAATTCCTCTGCTCTTCCTAAAATGGTGCCAGTGACATTACCCTGGGTAATATTACATTGATCCCCTACAACTACCTAAAAGAAGCCGGTGATGTAAAAGTTGTGTGCATTGGTAACTTTTACAGCCAGAGGCAGAGTTGCCTGGGTCGGGCAGATAATTTTGGCATTTCTAGATAGGCAGTGCTCTGGCACCAATCTTTCCTGATACTTATCTCGGATTGGCCTGAAGGATCACATGATGTGGTACTCCTAGCTGTGATTCCCTGTCCATTGGGCCCACCATTCATGCCTGTTATGCTTCGTCCCTGACCCCATTCACGCTGCTCACTCCATTCACGTTGCTTCATCACATGCGCGGTGCATGTTCCACCCATCGGTACCTTCTACAACTGTATTCTGATTTGCATATTATAATAGGGTCCCACCAGAAACAGGCGGGCACCTCGGCTGCCCTGGCAAAGGCCTTCAGCAAAATGGCAGCAGAGCGGGAATGGGCCAGTAAATCCAGCGCTGTGATTTTCGGATGCTGCCGTTACGTGCCCACCAAGTGGAGACCCTCATAATCAGTGTCAATATTTTGTAATACAATGTCACAGACCATTATTGCTGGATTATTCCTTCAACTGGACATTAACCTTGAGGAATAGGGGAGGGACTAAAGTGACATAACTGGGCGATAGGTTTAGTCAGCACCAAATAAAATTTTGTATGGAGATGACTGATAGATGGGAATGTCATCTATCTACAACATGATTGATGGCTGTGTATCTGACTCACTGATGTTATTTGGAAACTGTCTTTAGTCTGACAGTATCACAGTATCTGATCCATTCATCTATTGACATTCTTGGCCTATTGTCTCCTCTGATCTCAAATAGAACTCCCAGATATCCTCCATTGTCTACCTCCAAGGAAGTGGAGATCCTTTTCATGCCAAACACATCTCTCCTTACCAACTATAAAGCCCAGTCCATCCAATTTTTAAATACACCTTCCATATCTGGGAAGGATCTTTTGACACCTCTCACATATTCCTGGACAGGATATATGATAAAGCATGCCATTTGATAGGTGATCTTTCACTCACCCTCACCTCTCGCCTTTAGTTTTTATCCCTATCAGAGTCTTTCTCTTTTATTGATATTATGGTCATTCCTCCTCATTTAGCACATTTTTTCCAGAACTTCACTGTGGAATTCCTCACTTCTCCAATCAGGTTCCCATCTTCTTTCCTATTCTTTTCAACCTTGGTGCTGTCCTACACTGTGGGCCTTGGCCCTTCACTTACAGTTTCCTCAAAAAATAAAAAGGGCCATTCATATCGCAAATAAATGACTATAGTAAACATTGGATATTAGCCTACAGTATTCACATACAACAAATTAACTACACAAGCACAACACAAAGCTGAAACCCCAAGGTACATTATAAACTTCAATTAAAGTCATTTTTGCAGATTTTTTTTATTGTCTTCCAAGTCGTATTTTTCTATTCAGGTTAAAATATTTCATTGTTGACCGGCTATAGAACCATAGAAAAGATACAGCACAGAAGGGGCCATTCTGCCCATCATGTCCCGTGACAAAACTGTTGACTACAGGATTTCAATTTAAATTGCAGTGTGGAAGAATCTTTAATAAGAGGTTAAAAAGTAAAAACAAACACTTAATTCGAGTGCTTATCAAATTATATAAAATTGGAATTATTTTAGGAACATGCTGTACTTTTAGCTTTTTGGATTTTATGTTTTTATACTGTTGCACATTGATGGTGGGGTGAGGTGGAAATTTTTTGTAAAAGCCAACAGAGTGCAGACTCAATTTACCTTGAAGTGCAAATAAAATAAGTCATTTATTTCTGAACACAGCAAATGCTGGAGTAGAATTGGAACTTGGTAACTAGAGGGATACAAGTGGTAAATCAGCCATCAATGTTTAAAGAAAAATTTAAAAATGTTTAAAATGTCAACTAAAATTTATGAACAAAAAGATGTTAACATTGATGGTGACTCTCCTGTAATGGTTTAGGAAAGGCCAATGTCTTCACAAAAATGTGTTTGATGAATCTTTGTCACTTGGAGATGGAGAGGAGCCAGGATTACCATGCAATATTTTTGTTAAGACATCACACACCAGTGGTTCGATGACACATTTTGATGTGATTTGAACCATCTCATCACCTTCGTTTCATAGTGAAAAATAATATACAGGGTTGGTTCAAATTCAACTCCTTCATGTGTCAGGCTCAAGTAAGTTCTCCAAAACAGTCCCTTAAACATTTTAAATACTGGTTTCCGTGAAAGTACTTCAGAAATAAACTGAAAAATCAATACAATATTCTGTTGTTCAGGATTTCTTTTAACAGTTATGAGTATTTTTGGTGAAAATCTGGATGTACATGCAGTGTTTGTGAATAGACCACTCTTCCATTTTGGGCAACTCAATACTGGAATCAAGCAATGAAGACAGGCAAAGCACTGATAGATACAGAGTAAAGCTTTCCCACCAATGGGAGGTTTCCTCTTTACAATAAAATCATAAACTCAATCTTGATATTCACAATATCATTACAAATTGCAGAGGAAATCTTCCCCCAATCTTAACCATACCCTCAAGTGTAAATTGTTTACCTCATTTCCCAGACAAGATATCCATATAGCTCATCTCAGTGAGACTTACAATTTGTGAACGTTGTATAGCTTTGTGTTATGGCCTCTGACCACTGGTAAATGGGATGATGTTGCCAAAGTCATTTCATGTGGTAATTTTGGGTCATAAAGTGTGCATTACCAATTAAGTATTTCCAGTTCTGGGTTACATGTGTGCAGAATCACAGCGGCTTAATTATAATCTTGATATTAGGTTCATGTGAAGGCTCGATTTTCCTTAATGATGGATGGTTCTTCTGGAGATCACCAATCACGGTATGTCATGTATTATGTGATACTGGATGAAAATAGCCACACCAAAGTGGTCAACAGCCAGCACAGCCCAATTGACCACACCTGCCATAATGCCAATCATATCTGCAAGCCCTGGTACAGTTATCTTGCAGTTATTGTGGGGAAGTGGACCTATAGATTCCAGATCAGCAGGGAGCCAGAGCTGTAGAGCTGTAGAGCTGTACCATCTGCTGCATCTAGCATGCACAATACGTCTAGCGCAGCCAGGGACTATAACAGTCAGCTTTAGGCACAGATCCATCTACCACCTCCTTCCAGGCATGCTGGAGTGCTGACCTATGGGGACGATGCGCTGGAATACCAAATATGTCCACCCTCCACGGGATCACCTCATGCAGCACCAATCCGCCAGCCAACAAACAGGGGGTAAGGTACTGGGCTGCTCTGTCACTTGCCTGTTCACCATTTTGTGCCTCCACAGTGGTTTTCTTTTCATTTAATTTTTGCCTGTACCTCCTTGCGGGAAACACAGGCACACAGATTTAAGAGGCGACAACACTTTCAAAGACTTGCGAGGAAAGGAAGGTTGGAGATAGGGCAATGGTTTGCAAGGACAATGGGGTCAACGGTGGTTTTTTTTGAGATGGGGGTGTTGATGACAGCAAATTTGAAAGGAAGAGTAGAGGGAACCATTTACAATATCAGCTAGCACAGGGACCAGGAGGGGAAGTTGATAGCAGAGGTGAAAAAACAGTGTGCTTGGCTAGTCTTCTGTGCCACTCAGTCCTCCTGGATTTAAGCTAGTTTCTGGTGGGAAGAAGCTATATTTAAATGTTAACTCTTACCATGTTTATGGTCATTCTGGATGTCTAAACATTTCAAAACAAGAGTCTTTTATCTAGTTGTCATGCATTTGGCTCTGCTTAATTTGGAGTTTTACTTGGTTCGCTCATGACCCACTTTGTTAACGATCTACATTCTTTCTGTGGCTCGGGAATTTTCAGTTTTGACTGACAGGATGCCGTGCAGAACTGGAAACCTTTAATTGGACAGAGAAATGTTTCACCATAAAGCTACCACATATTGTGAATGATTTTCTAATTAGATACAGTCATACACCACAGATATTCCCATTTCAAGCTGCATTATTAATATTAATAGTGTTAACTGTTAATTACTGGTGGGGGTGTTAAGTACTGGTGGTACTCCCATTAGTATTGCCATCTGTAGGTTTAACGCACAGGCTGAATGGGGCCAGTTGCTGAAGATGTTAATTGAGTATGACAATAGTAAGTACCCATTCAGTTCCTGTACACAGCCAAGCCGCCAATAATAAATATTTCATTTAATTATTAATTTATTGTATTTTGGTGAGGTTTTTATTTTCCGGTGATTTCAATGATTCGTGACACTGACCTATAAATTTACCATTCAGGTGAAGATAATGTTCATTTGTTCTTTGCTCAGGGCACTGCAGCAAGTGTCCAGGACTCAAACAAAAACACGCAGTCATTTATTTTTGTATTTGCATCTTTGAATTCCTTCCTCTGCAAACAAATGTTTACTTGCATGTTTCTTTTATAGGTGTTATGCAAATAATTTGCATTTACTGGATTGTTACTGTGTGCGAATTATGGGAAATATTCCTGCGTGTATTTATTTGAGCTTTTCTCTAGAAAGGTTATTTTTTGCTTTATTGTTTCCATCTGTGTATAAAGTTAAAACTGCCAGGATGTGAAAATGAATTAAAACAAAAATATATATTTTTTAAAATCTCCATGCTAGAAATAGCAGACAAACAGTTATTTTAAATGGGTTAACAGCACCATTAAAACAGAGAACAGAGAAATGTCATATTAGGCATTCATCCTCCTGTTATTGCCAACAGTAATGTCTGGCTTTATATATGTACATAAAGTGTATGTATTATTCATTTTAAAACATTAAGATAATTTTGTTGAGATTTCTCTTTTAAAAATGACCGACATTATACATAGATAATAACAAAAGTAGTAATAATCGCGTGCTAACATTGGCAGAGAGAGAGACCCATTTTAAAAGTGTAACTTTGATTAAAGCGAAAAGTCTGGCCATTAGAGGGGACCGTGTAATGAAAGCCCTGTGCATTCCCTGCTGGCCATTACAGGCAGATACACTTATTTAGAGCCACCTGGAAGAGCCCAGCCCGTCGCGAAAGTAACTATTTATTTATTGATTAAAGATATTTACACCGAATCTCCCCCAGTGTGTTTGAAAGCTTGTTTACAAAGGGCTCCTGCCCACTAGCAGCTAACAGACCCAACACAGTACAGGAGACACAGCATCACTGACACAGATTAACATGCTACAGTGGTTGGCATTTCTGATTCTCGAGTACAACTCCACACTTGCTTTGTAGGGTCGTCAACAGCACTGCCTGTAGCATAGGACGTGCTGGACACACGAGAAAGCTGATGCAGTGATGTCAGCATTTGGCACAGACGCATCATATTACTTGCTTGCAACCCAAAAAATATAATACAGCACTTTCGCACTATATGTGCATTATGATAAAACAATGGATGCATGTATACTGTATGAAAAAACAGGTTGAAAGAGATAAGCTAGAACTTGTGTTGACCTTCAGTTATTCCTCACTTCAGTGACAGTACGAATAAGAGCCCATTATTGTTTACTTATTGCTATAAGTGCCATTAGAATATTTTAGGGCCCAACAGCACTGGGGCTGCTGCCCCTCGTCCTCCTCCTCTCCCCCTCGCCAATATGGCAGGTAGCCCAATGGATCGCCTGGGAACCATAAAAACTTAAATTTTCAAAATTCTTATTGTAAAATTGCTCTAGCTCACTCATTCCTAACACAGGCAGCCAAGTTGTACACATGCTCACTGCTTCTTTGTTAATAAAGCTTAGTGGAAGGTGCAGCCAGCATTGTAACTCAAGTCTGCTGACTCAGCATTGTACATGCAAAAACCAGTCTCAATACTGGTTTAATTGCAGCTTTAAAGTGCATTTACTGTACTTCAGCCATTTTGGCAAATATAAATGGCAAATACAGCATGAGGCACAGTCAGCATTAAAAAAATAGCTTCAGGCTCAGAATGGGCCCAAGAATAGGTTGGGGTGGCTTGGAAACAGGACTATGCGTGGGAGACATTGAAATTTAGCTTGTCTGCTTCCTATACTGCAGGACTGTATCCTGGACTTTAAAAAAAAGGGACGAGAGATAATAACTGAGTACATAGATAAAAAGGACATTACCATTGGAAAAATGGATAAAATTGCAGAATTTGATCCCCAACACACTTTTTTTTTAAGAAGGATGACAGCATATATAATAAAAACACTATTTGCCTTATTCACTATAAATGAATGGTCTAGATAGTACATTGTGTTTTACATGACCCAACACCCTATTATTATAAAACATCTTATCCTCAAGCTCACTATGATAGATCTGCTAGCAATATCATAATGGTAGTACATCTGGCACATGTTTTGTCAATCACACATCTGGCACATATGCAAATTTCAGTGTCACACTTTCAACTGATTGACTTTCTTAAAAAAGCAAAATCAAGATTCGAACTAATGAGAAGCAACAAAAATCCACCAAACTAAGTGACTCAAAATATTTGTCTTCGATTTTAGATTATCATGGTTTCAAAATAAGGTTTCTAACATAACCAAAAAAATACACATTTACAATAACACAATTAAACTTGCCTATAAAATTATCTTTTGTGCCTTTAATTAGCATTTTTACATAGAGGCCTCAGCCTCTCCCAAAAGCTTGGGCTTGAGGTGGATATTTTTCCCTGAGCTTTCACTCTGTCACTTAAAGGGAATCACCAACTAAACTGGTGCTTTTAGTTTGCAGTCTGAGCGCATGCAAGATGGACAATTTTCTAGGTTGCCTCAGTACCAGTTTCAGTGCAAACAGGTCTTTCCTCATGTTGCAATAACATTTCTGATTTTGTCTTCCCCACACCCAAAGATTTGAAAACAAACTAGAGAATGAATGTGAGCTTTTTTTTGGGTAAAATTTCAATTTTAAAGACCATTATCAAATGCTTAATTCTTAGTGTGGATAGAAGCTGGCTGATGGACAGAAAGGCAGAGGCACAAACAGTGATTCCATCATCTGTGCTTCTTTTTCTTGGTATGGAGAATTTAAAACAATGATCATTTGCAGGAAATGTATCTACTTTTCTTCAAGCAAAACTAAAAATTGTATTTTGGCAGGCTACAATATTTCAGTTCTTTGTTTTTCCAAACATTTGAAAACAAGTTATGAATGTAAGAAGCTTTTTGGTGGTAAAGTTTCAGATGATAGCTTCAAAGTTTGCAAGGAATTCTCATTATCAAAAACATCCAGGCCAGCAGCAACCCACAGTATTTTTATGGAGCCAGAAACTATTCTAAGCTGTTTTTGGAGTAGCCACCAGTGGTCCCTTTAAGGACAACTGATTAGGCCACTCAACACCAGGACACTTGGGCAGAGCAGATATGGCACACACTCCACCCTATATGTCCCTGAAAATTGCAATCAGGATCCTAACTACCTCAAAGGACCCCAATTAGCTTAATCACAAAGCTTACCACCTGAAACAGGCAGCCACTCCCACCACCCAGGGAAAGGCTACTTTGAAAATGGCCAGAGCATCACCTTAATGAGGCAGCAAGTCTACTGACCCCAATTATGAGGCTGTTACTGCCCGTTAACACAAATTCATGGGACACATGTGCAAAATGGCTGCCCCATTCACCTTCAGAACATGTTGGGATGTTTCTGACAGTCATGATATAATGATGTACAAAAGGAACTTCATTCTGCTATCCCACCCCTTGCACTGCACCTTTTCTACCAACTGTCCAGTCTTAGACTTGGCAAACCATGATAATGATGTCCCTTTCAAGTCAAAGGGGTGAATTACAAAGAGGCACAATCAAATATGGAAAAAAGTCATAAAATAGCAGAAAAATAGTAAAATACACTTACCTTTCATTGAGCAGAAAAGTACGGTGAAGCTGAAATTTTGTTATAGGAGGAAAGCGGGATGAATACCAAAAAGAAATCAGTTTGCAACAAAACAAAACCCTGATCTCATCTAAGAACTACAGCTAAACTCACGGATGGCTTTTTAAACATTATCACCACTTTGACCTTCACTTATTCCACTTTAGTGTCTCTAATTAAAGTGTACACAGGACTGTATGTGACATCTTAAAGGAAGCGTAACATAATTGGTTTCAATTAAAAGTGAACAAGGAGGTGGAAATGGCACTTCAGTCACCGAATTGTTCAGGTGAACCTAATCTGACTCCACAGTGTCCTTAAAGGTGTATCGTTCTCATATAACCCAACAACATCAGCACCCTCAGAAAAGGAGATGAAGAAGGGGCAGAAAATGAGCAAATCAACACATATAATTTGCCAGGTTTGGATACAGAAGTTATCTTCAAATGACAGAATGAATCATCATGTCAGCAATCATGTCTGTCAAAAACCTTTAACATTTATTTAAATATAAACACATGAAAATGACACCAAAAAAGTTCACTTTGCAGGAAATATCCTGCATCAGACTCCATGAACTGGGAGGAGGAGGGAGGTAAGGCTGCTCTGAGATAGAGTTTGGAGAATGAATTGCTCCAGGAACATTGTTTGACTCAAATTTTTCGTGATAAAGACCCCATGGTCTAAATGAAATATTGCCATGGTAGTCTGAAATTGCCAGTGTCACATGGAAAAACAAGGACAACTGCATTTGTTTTCAACCCGAAACCAATGATTCAGCTAAACTGAAATTGAAAGTACAAATGATCACACCAGTTTTAACATATGGCAGAGCATTTTAAGTTGTGAAAGAAGAAAGGAAGATGAGAGGAGAGAAAGGAAAGATGGAGTGAGAAAGAAAAATGGAAAGTTGTCACCATAGCTTGTCGCTGCAAAACCGTAACCAGAATCTGCCAATGTCTTTATCTCGAATAATTCCTCGCGGGTACAGGATGTTGACAGGGACATTGCATGAGGCAATGTTTAAGTGTTTGCTTCGGCTCTCAACATTCACATCTGAGGTCATCTCTCAGCTACCACTTGCTCGTACTGACACCTGTCTTTGACACCCCAGCTCTCACTTGATTTAGGGTACACCAGTGTCATTGTTCAAGATCAATGCTTGGAGGGAGTTGTAAAGAAACCAAGTTTCCCAAGATCATTGGCATTTCCCACCATTTTCTCATTCTGTTGCCTTTCCCAGTGGTATTTTGGGGTAAGGGGAATATGTCCCTGTAGTGGGTGTCCAGGATCACACAGCTGTTTTTGTCTCTCCTTTTTATTGAAGGAATCCCGTCTCACAGATGGAAAATTCTGAAAAATATCAGAACTAAACTGTATACATTATTAAAAGGCTAACAATATATGAAAAATGTTCACGCCCTTTAGCACATTTCCAGCCATTCAGTGTGGAATGCATGAGAGAAATAATATTTTCTGGTCATCAATCGTGGATTGCTTTTGATAAACTGACAGCAGTGGCAGTATGGTCAAGTGTCCTGTTGTCACATTTTAATGAATTGGCACAGAGCACATAGAGAGTCACCACCAAGAATAGGACTGATACCCCACCAGAAACAATAAAACCCCGCATAAATAGGGAACATTATGTATTGTAAATGTTAGCTATCACCATGGAATAGTTTCAGTGCTGCAACCTACCCCTCAGATGATACATACAGACTGTTTTGACATGGTACATCTATAGAAAACACAGTTTGCATTGTATTTTGAGGAAAGTAATCTGTCATAGGATTCAGATGAAAAACGTAAACTGCTTAAGTTCTGCTGTCACAGTTTATATCATCTGAACTGCTTGATGTGTCACTGCCTTGTAACACACTCCAGCCTATGCACTATTCTGTCTATAACATGATGCCTGTAATAGTGACTGACAGCTTTGTGTGGCATAAAATGGAACATGAAAAAGGTAAGTCCAGAAGCCTTACAACACAAAATGTGTTACAGAGAGTGTGGTAACTGAGAGCCCCAACCCCCGTTATTATATCGATGCATTGTTACTTGTGTTAATCCCATTCTCCCAGTCTTGTCGTTCTTTGTCCTGAAAGCACTGGCTCATGCTGGGACGCTGGCCATCCTTCCAGCACCTTGTCCACTCTACAGAACTTCATCCAAATGACTATTTGATTCAACTATAAGGTATCACAACTTGTTCTATCCTCACTCAACATCCTCACAGACACTTTCGCTGGATAACAAACAGGAGCAGAACCCTGGCAATTTAGCCTATGGGACTGAAATCAACTGTAGCACCCATTTGAGATCAACTAACTTAGCACAGGCTAGGAATTGTACCTGGGACCTTCCTGCTATAAATGGCTCAGTTCCATGCTGGCCATTTACCAACTAAGGAATCGATCTATGTCCTAAAATAAATGTAACTGTTAAAAAATCGAAGCAGAAATGCTGCTTGATACATGACTTCGGTACTCTGTCCTTAGGATAAGACATTAAACCAAGGTCCTGTGTGCCTGTTCAAGTGGGTATTGAAGATCTCTGGACATTATTCAAAGAAGACTGGGAAAACCACTTGGTATCCTGGACAACATTCCTCCCTCAACCATTACCACAAACAGGATTAATGGATCAATCATCTTAGGGTGGTTTCTGGGATATTATTGACATGGAATGGCTGCCACATTTGCCAGACAACAGTTACTGCACTTTAGATGTAGCTCATTGTGTGAAGCATTTTGAAAATGTTTTGATATTGGAAGGAGTTATATAAATGCAAGTATTATTTATTTATTGAACTTGGCTGAACAATAGGCAAAAGCCTTTTTAAGTGCAGTCAATTAGAAGTAGCATATGCTGTAAAAATACCATTCTGACAAAGAAAAATACAATTCTTCATTGTGGGTGTTGACAGTTGTATTATTAATATCCAATATGATAACATTCACTATTACAATATATGTCTGTATATCATTATCAAAGCACAGGCACTTCAGTTTCTGTTTCTGTTTAGCAATACTATGAGTACACATATATCATGTGAGGTTCAGAAAATCCTAAAGCAGGGTGATTGAGGAGTATGATTAATATTCAGATAGTCAGACTGTTCATACAGAATCTAAGTTCAATTTGCTTTTTTTTAATTGTTTGATATTTCTTTATTTCCACTCTTTTTAAGTTTTCCTAGTGACGCATACCATACCCTGTTTGAGAGCAGGCAGATAACTTGTTTCCAGGCTTTTACCAATGGCACGCTGTAACTTGCCACAAAAGTATCTATGGGAGTGGCTCTGTGTGATTCTTCCCCGATTTTTCCTCCTCCTCCCTAGGGAACCTCTAGGCCTGTGCTTGGCATGTCTACAAATGGCACCTCTGAGATTGGAAGCCCACTTTGTTGGAGGATTGCAGTTCATTGTGTCACCATTGACATACTCATCCAGCTCAGCTAGGTAACGCAATCATTGTTAAGAATCCCAAGTGAAATAAATGTGTACAATTTCAATCCAGCTTCCCATGGTCATGAGTTCAAAGCACAAAACAGCCCTCAAATTTAGCATTAATTCATTCATATCACTTACATTAGAAGTGCAATCTCATCTAAGATTTGACTTTTAACCCATTTATTTCAATGATTTTGAAAACACAGTGCTCCCCATTTCTAGCACAATCCATTTGCAAATGGTTGCATAAGCATCCAGATTCCATCAAGAAATGGATTCTGGCAGAACTGGAATCATTATTGATCTGCCTAATGTGCTTTAGGTGGAATCGGAATAGCCAGCCTAGAGAGAGTGGTTATGGTCAAATTACTAGAGGAAGATGGTAGGATTAGCATTCTGGAGAAATGAGATCACGTGGGCTGAGGGCACTTCTCCATCTGATTTTGTGAGAACCAGAGTCTCCCTGGATCCGCCAATATTTAAGGATAGTGTAAACATGACTCTAGGCTCACATGATGGTGGCCTTGAGGAGATCAGCCTGTACGAAACCCATCCTGACAGGGTTTGCTGTAGAAAAAGCCCTTTCCCCAGCACTGTCAGTCATCATTTCACCTGGAGGAGCGCAAGCATATTGAAACTTTAAACAGCATTTTACAAATGGAAGATTGACACCGGGTTAGAAGATTAACTCTTTTTAGAACTGAGACTGATTTATTTTACATTTTTTATTCCAATACCTTGAGGGGAAATACATGTAAATGAAAGAGTTAAAATCAATGTTGAATGAAGGTGGATCATCTTTTGACAGAGATATAAATGCATATCCAGAGCAACGATCAATAATTTAAGGCCTTCCCATGATTTGCTAAAGCAGTGCTCAGCTATACATCAGAGCAAGAGTGGTAATTGTGTTTCGGGGTTAATGCCGTGTTAATTAGCTGACTGCTACTTTCCCTCTAGCTACATCTTGTTCAGTACATTAAAGAAAAAAGAAGCAAAAAGAATTCCAGTGTCCACAGGCCTGGTATTCAATCATTCATTGAGGAGCCGCAGGCCTCAATTGTGTGTCTCCAGATGTTACACTAAAATTGTATCAGCCATTTCATGTCATCTTGAACTCCAGTTGTGTTTTTCTTTTAAACATTTTTGTAAAAGGTGTCTATTTAAGGGAATGGGCCACATAGTAATTTAAACTTGACCTCTCTTGGGTCACCTTTCACCTCAAGAGACTAGGCCAGTTATGAAGATGGTCTTGTCGTATTCTGGTTATAGTAAGTAGTCATAGAAGAGGGTTTTTTTGGTGGCCCTAGTCCACTCAGTTGATACCAAAAACCCGTTGTGATTCTCTTCTCTCCTGTTTGAAGGGTGTTGTGCTACCCGTTTGGCAGCTCCTTGAATGAAGCATAGGGCTGAGCATGGTACTGAGACACAATGAAGAGCTTACACAAAACTCACAGGGGAGCTAGTTTGATTTGATTATACCTCTGTCAAAAGATGGGTTCAGATTTATTTTCTTGAAAAAATATTCTCTATTTAACTGTACCTGGAGATAAACGTGTGCAGTTACATTAAAGCATTTGCTGAATAAAGACAAACTGGAAAGAAAAGTCAGCTTATCTCAATCTCATTGACTTCAAGGCAGTAAAGGCCTGGTTCTTCTCATCTGGATATGGTGTGTGGCTCAACAGGACCTGAAATGGGGGGAGGGGGGGTTAATGTAATAGGGAGGGAGGATACAAACAGCCTTTTAAAATCAAATTTGGACCGTCTGCTTTAAATCTGAGATTGAGAACAATAGTCAAGAACTTGGAGTCAGCTAATTCAGATTGCTGTCGATTCACTCATCCACATATGCAGTATAAGTTTTGTTTTGTTTTATGGTCCAAACCCATCACTGCACCCCAATAGTAATTCATTGGGTGAAGTGCTTGAAACACCTCGATGGCATGTTAAGGTGGTTTTTAAATGTAAGTATATTTTTGTTTACCTTAAGTGATTTTCTTCTCTTGTAGGTCTTTCACCTGGGCCTCTCTTATAAATAGCCCATTGTATTCTAATCAAGAAGTGAACCATAAGTGTGTAAACTTTATGTATTGATTTATTAACTGGGTAAAGTGCTCAAAAATTATTTTGGGAGGCAGGGCTCTGATTCAGAACAATGGATTCCAGGAGGTGGCTACAATTCAGCCCTATCTTGAAGTGTTCCTTCAAGGACAAAGGGAGGTTCTGCATGGTTGTGAAATGCAGCTTTTCATTCAATTTATTCAATGCTATTCTGTACTAGAGCTGCTGTAAAGTCATGCTGTGTCACAGGCAGCAACTCAAAACAGATTCAAATATCTATTTTTTTTAAACTTAAGGTATAACTATATCAGGGGTTTATCATATGGTGTTTCTTCTGTGCCTGGATGCTCCATGCCAAATCCAGCTAGTGTAATAAAGCTCCTAATACATACAAACCTCATTCATTATTGTCTTATTGGGCTCGAATTTAGCAGGCCTGCGGGTTCCCAGCGGGTGGTCCTCCGGGAGCGTCGAAAACGCGAACGGCGAAATTAGTGGGTTGCCCACACGATCGTAGCAGGCAACACACTAATAGGATCCAATTACCTGCTCCTCCGGGGTCCACGGCGCTGGCCTGCGCGTCGGTCGGGCTGCGCATGCGCAGTACGATCTGTCAGCTGGAGGCTCTCTATTTAAAGGGGCAGTCCTCCACTGACAGATGCTGCAACCAATGGGACAAATTGCAGCATGGAGCAGCCGAGGGAGAAGGCTGCTCCCAGTTTAATGATGCCTCACCCCAGCTATCATCAGATGGGGTGAGGAGGAGGGGGAGGACACAGATCTTCCCCCCGGCGGGCGGGAGGAAGCGGCCTGCCTCTGCCACCAAGAAGGCCTGGCTCGAGGTGGCAGAGGGGGTCACCTGCGCCACCAACATATGGCCCACCTGCATACAGTGCAGGAGGCGCTGCAATGACCGCAGTAGGTCAGCCGCAGTGAGAACACGAAGTCTTTCCCCTACACTCCGTCTGCCACAACACTGCCCCCACCCCAAATCTCCTTCGGCACCGCCAACACTATTCTGTCACATCACCCTTCATGCCCACTCAAACCCCATCCTCATCTTACCTCCGCCTACTCACCTCGCCAGTACTCATCCTGCCACTAACACGCGACCCAATCCTCATACAATCTCATGGCTCCATCCCATACTCACCCTCTCGTGCATCTCCCTCACGGCCAGCCTCACTCAACCTGCCACCACCTGTGCTGCAGCCACAGGGCATGCATCACATATGTGCAGTAGGCAGGGTAAGGCAAGCGTCTCGTCAGCATGAAGGGGGTGCACAAGGGTGTCTGAGGGTTTGTCATGGGTGTTACCCATATTGAATTTCAGAGCCACAAACAGCACACATTATATTGACACCACCACTGCCATGTCTCCGCGAATCCTGTCCGTTGTGTCCAATAATGCCCGCTCCTGGGTATCACTATGAGGACCCACCACTGATGCCACCCATCGTGTTACTGCAGAGTAGGTGCAGGTGTATTTGCAGGGCTCATCCGCGCAGACGACTGAGAGACATCGGCGGTGTAGCCGGCTGCACCCTGGAAGGATGCGGAGGAGAAGGTGTGGAGGACAGTGGTGACTTTGCCAGCGACAGGTAAGCAGTTGGTGCTGGGGCCAGCCAGGAGCAGCTCGGCATGAAAGAGGCTGCAGATCTCCACGACTACATGTCGAGCGAATCTGCGCCTCCCTGTGCACTGCTGCTCGGAGAGGTCCGGGGAGCTGCGCCTCGGTCTGTGGACCCTGTGGCGAGGGTAGTGCCCTCTGCGACGCGTCTCTCTCTGCGGTAGCCCTCCCTCCTGCTGTGCAGGTGGGCGTGCAACCACACCGTGTTGGGGGGATCCACGTCTCTGCGGCGGACGGCGTGGACTGCGAGGCTGCTGGTGCTGGTCATGCTCTTCGTCCTCCGAGGGTGTCCACACACCACCCAACTGGCAGGTGTTGGTCTGAGGGGTTGTGCAGGGTAGGTATGTGGGTCCTCGGACTGGGGCTGCGGTTTCGTGTCGGTCTGTCCTCTGGCTTGGCCGGAGGGTGGTGGGGGGCAGGGGTTGCCCCATGTGACGCGGTGGCCTCCTGCGTGGGTGAGGGCTCTCCCCCGTGGAGCGCACCTTGGCACCTGCCACAGGCTGCTGGCTGCAACACGCCTGGTTTGAAAAGTACTGTTTCCCCCAGTGTGTGAAACTGACTGCCTTGAACCTAAAATCCCACACTTCCTCTTTTGACAGCTGCTTCAGCTCATTAACTGACCACAACGAGCAAGGTAAGTACTCTCAAGTGGAACCCCGCTGGCTTTAATTGCCTGCGGGATTCCCACCAGCGGGGCTTGCGCGCGCAGGCCCGCACGTCAGCGCGGTACCCGGAAGTGGCCGGGATTTCGTCCGAATCCGGTCACGTGATCGGAGATCGGGATTTTCGGGGCCGCCCCGCTGGAAACCCGCAGGTAACCCGACCCTAAAATCAAGCCCATTGTTACAGTGGGATGTTGACATCGCAAAGTCACCTTTACAGTTCCAAGAGGTGACAATCACATATCAGTAATGATGGTAGTAGTTGGAGTGGAATCATATGTTCCAGGAAGGCCCCAGGTTTGATTACTAATCCACTCTAAGTTAGTTGATCTCAACTGGGACAGCATTGTACACGACAATTGGCATCATTGCCCCCCAGGTAAGAGAGGGGTAACATTGACCAGGGTCGCCATTCTCAATTGAAGACTCAATGCTTTCCGGAAGGGAAGGAGGGAAAAAAAAAGGAAAATTAAAAATGATTGTGGTAGACAAAGTGAATGAGTGGATGAGATGGGAGTTCTGTCCTTTTATCAAAAGTATTTGAATCCAGTCCAGGCAAATGGAGTAAAAGTCTCCTCTGTCAGATGACTAAGTTTCCAGTGCAAAATCAGATTCTGCAAGCTCAATACAGTCCTATTGTATTTGAGACCACAGAACAAAATTCTTCAAAGTTCAGGCATAAATTGGCATTAAGGGACTAAAATTCTGCTCCTTGCATAAATGGTGCACATGCAGGTCATGGGTAGAAGGAGAGCAAAACCAGGTTCAGCGTCAATTTGCACTGAGCTTTCTGATGGACATACAGTTGGGCACATGTGGATTGTGTTTTCCCATGACACAAGCTTCATTACATGATTCATTTGAGGTGTGTCCTTGCTGCTGAAGGAATTCCAATGCTTTATGCCCTTGGCTGCAGGCCAACGCTGCATGCCTTTAATTGTTATAGCAAAGCTCACTTCTGCAGGTGCACAAAATCAGATGAAGAAGTGCCTTTAGCCTACTTTGATCTCATATTTCCATCTTCCTTCAGTGAATTGGCCTTTACCAGCCTTTTTGGTAACCGTTTCTAGCTGTCCGATCTAATTGCACCTGAAGTATGACTGTCCAGACTGATCTTTTGGTGAGATTAGTCCTCATTTTTGTTATTTTGGTTACTTGGACTACACCATTGCTTGTTTCTTTGGATTGGATGTTTATTTGTTCCCTTTTCTTTCAACTTTACTGTTGAGCCCCATCATTCAAAGCATGTTACCTGACATAGGTTGTCCTTCCTGCCCCTTGGATGTAAGCAGTCTCCTGCCTCATCTTAGCACAAAACACAGCAGAAAATTCTCAATTTCTAACTTTGCCACCAACAGGAAGTGAAGGTGCCACTTTAAGTAGTCGCCCAGCACAGTCCTGCTCCTGCCCAACAAATTCTGATCCCTACACTCCCAGTGCATGATGCAGATCACACTGGGAGAATGCCAACTGCATTTAAATGAAGGGACAGCAGAAAACCCAGGGAAATGCAAAATGAGCTGGCACTGCCAATGCACCAGGAACAGAATTTCACTCTCTAAATTGACTTTGAGCACAAAAATAATTGGTGCACTTGGGATGCTATTTGAAGGTTAGATTTTGTTAGAGGAGAGTAAAGGGATCTTGGTATATAACTAACCTGTTGTCTATCTGATCTGGGAGGACTTGATGCTGATATCTCACCTTGATGAACATAAAATTCAGAACAAGGTGGAAAAATGCAATCTTGATAAAAGTTACATTTTCCAAAACCTTTTCTCCAAAAGCCCACTGTGGGCTTAAATTTCCTTCTGCCATCTTTTATTTTACTGGGCAATTCTGAGTTTGATCTTTTAATAATGTAATTACTAGGTTAATTGTATTAATTGATCTAGATTATATCCAAAGTCTTGCTGCATTGTTACCTCCCCTGCTGGTTGACCATGCACCTCATGATTAAATAGCACAAATTGACAAAACATGGCAACTTGTCGCAACAGAGCAAGGTACACATACTGAACAAGATGTGATTCCAGCTCAGTAGCAGGTAGTAATGTTGTCTGGATCTGTACATATGAATAATTGTCATCACAGCTATATTCCTCTCATCATCAATTAATCAACCAGTGACCAATAAATGTTACTGAGAAACAATGAGAGAAGATCAAGCAGAATGTGACACATTGCTTCTCTCATCAATAGTCCCTATCTGAAATGACTACTCAACATCCTATCCTCGGTATTTCTAAAACAAGAACAAAAGAATTTACCTGAACAGTTTAAAAGGTAGTTTAGTCCAAGCCATTCACTAATGGCTGTAATTTATGCCTGACAAGATTCTGTACTGAAATAGGGGACTTTGAACTGATTAAATTACCTCCCTGTCCCCTAGTCCAGAGAAGCTACTAAATCATGAATCATGCACTGTAGTCTCAGTACAGACTTGAGGATGCTCATTGAATTTTGATGTTAGTAGATTGCCTTTTACTCCAGATTTTCTTTTACCTTTAATGCTAATTGCTTTATCTGCATTCTGAAGCAATCTTCAGTTAGAGGTGAATGACAGCATAAGAAAAAAATGGCTAATAAATGATTGATATACTTTTGCACTGATGTACTGTACCTCTGAGGTGTGAATGTGTTCAACATTCTGAGGCTCTCATCAGCCAGAACCACCCTTCAATAATTAACCATTTGTCTGTGACATTCATAGAAATATTTGTATTTAATTTATTTTTTCTTGTGATCTTCAAATATATTTTTTATATTTTGACTTCATAATAAATGTTTGTAAAAAAAAGTTTTTTTAATGAAATTAAGATAGTTCAAGGTGTCCAAAAGTGCCTTTATTGTCAAACTGTGATGGATGGGTACTTGGGGCATGATTTTAACCTGGAACCGGGAAGAGAGCAGGGGTGGGGGGGATAGATTTTCGCAAGGGAAACCCGGAAGAAAAGTTGGTGGGTCGGAATCAGCAATGGCGACCTAATTGAATAATAAAAATGTTACTTCTGGGATTCGCGCCTGGCAGCCAGCCTGATAGACAGGGTGGGAAAGCAGCTGGGGAGAGATCAGTGTCCTCAGGGGTGGGATGGGGGAGGTCGGGGAGAGATCAGTGTCAGCAAGGGTTGGATGGGGGGGGAGGCAATCATGGTGGGGAGGTGTTGGTGTGAAGTCGGTGATCGTGGTAGAGGCTCGGACATTGGGGGGGATCAGACATCAGGGGATGGGGGCTCGGGCATTGGGAGTGGGGGGCGGCCGATCACGGAGGTCTGATCGCAGCAGGTAAGCTTGCTGGACCTGGAGAAAACACTCCTGCTCCTCCTGGTCCACAAGCAATGCAATAAAGGCACTTACCTGATGAACTGGCCCTTCTTGCCTCCTTTTACCTGGCGAGATTCACGAGCCCCAGGAATACAGTCCTGGAGGCGTTAAAGTTTAAGCTCAGTTAAAATCAATTTAAAAAACGCTACTTAATGTCTCTTAACTGCCTTAATTGCCCCGCTAATGACCAGGACATGACCTTGGCGATTCAGCTCCGCGCATGCATTCAAACGCGCCCACATTAAACCCATAGGTGAGCCTGTTAGAGCCAGGTTGCGGTCGCGACCCAAAAAACTACATTTTACATAGGACTCCCTTACAGCCATCATAGAGAAGATGTTCGTCCCTTCATTCTAGACTGCATTTGAAGCCCAGTTCCAGTGATGAATGTATAATGTTCGAACTCACTGCACCACCCAATCCCAATAACCATGTTTTAATGTGAACTGATCCAAGTTAGAATGTATCAATCTATTATGCAATCTTTAATTTTTATGAATAGAACACAGTCAGGACCAAACTATAATTTTTGGCAAATACCTTTGGTTATCCATGGAATTTGGAATCACAAATAATAATTTAGGGAACACCATGATTTCCCATCTCAGTATTTATTTTTTAACATGGACCATCCAGATGAAACACTTGTGAGCATATCAATCTGTTGTGTAACCTTTACTTGCAACAAGCAAATCGCAGCCAAGACCAGACCAAGTTGGGCAAGTTTTTTTTCTTAGCAAAACACCTGAGGCAGGCAACCAACTGCATTTGGTATCAAAAGATTTTTTTAAAAAATCAAAGTTAAACTTCATGTGTAACATTTCAAACTTCCTCACACCTCTGATTTCAAACTTAAAACTCAAAAAGTACATAAGAAAGGTAGATGAATATTTAAAAATAATTACTTGTTGCCTGAAGGTAAACAGAAAAAAAGTAAATAATTAATAGCACTGGGAATAACACCTCGCTGAGACAGCTTGTAAATCAGAGTGCTTTCACAGTGCACTGCTGGGATTCAAAGTGAATCCGTAACTGCCGTCATTTCATTCTGGGGTCCTGGGTAGAAGGATCATCCTGGGTTAGTTGGGATAGCTAGGTTTTCTATAGTTCTCTGAGGGTTAACAGATAAGTATGTAATCCTTAGCTACCTCATGATCCATCACCGAATATCATGAGACTGTCAAAATGGAAGGGACAGTGCCCGATATACCATGATGTCTTTCTTTGAAAAAGGCTGATGTCTAAAATGTCTTACTTTTTGAAGTGGGACGATCACAGAGAAAAGCTAAAGTACCAAAGATTATGAACATGACCGTATGTCAATAGAAAATGGCTTTGTGTCAAGACATTATATGGTATTCAGTCTAGTAATACAGCAAGTTTCAGTGTATCACTAACATATAAAAATAAAAGAGGTACAAACTTGTTCGAGGGTGTGCCAAATTACCTGAGGCATGATTATATGTGCCATATGTATTGATATAGGGAAGGGTATTAAATGAGTAAATCCCTTATTTTAAAAAGTGGAGAAGGGAATTTCATAAAAGATTGGGCATTTGTTTTTAACATCAAACAGCTTGATTTCAACCACTGGTCTAGTAGATTTAAATTTCAGCACAATGATACCAAGGCCCTCCCTAGTTTTGATATGTTTGGCAAATAGTATTTTTTCAGCATGTTTTCAATAGATGAAGTGTTCACTGTCACAGTAATGATTCCTAAAGGATCAAAACCAATGGCCATGAAAGCTTTCAGGGTTGGAAAATTTAATAGCCAGGTCAATATTCTGGTAGCCTGGGACTGCTGTAATGACCTGTCCAGATCATAACATTTTGTTGAGATTTGAACACCTTAGAAATTGAGTGATTGATTAATGTGCACAATTTTTGCAGCATTTCAAACATCTGGAAGCATCTGATGGACACAACAGACTGACCACTCTGACTGAACTTGGATTAATCTCACATTGTAATTGCAAGGATCAACCATGTTGCAATCTTAGGAATGGGAGAAGGGTTCAAAGATGTATTACCAAAAGTATGTTAGAAATACTTTTAAGGAGCCATTTTCACTGTCTGGCTAAGCTAGTGACATTACAGTAGTGCCAGGCTACCAGAATATCGATCTGGCTATTAAATTTTCCAACACTAAAAGCTTACATGGCCATTGGTTTTGATCCTATGGGAATCATTACTATGACAGTGAACACTTTATCTGGTTGAAAACATGCTGAAAAATACTATTTGCCAAACACATCGAAACTAGGGTGGGCCTTGCTATCATTTGTTGAAATTTAAATCTATTAGACCAGTGGTTGAAAGCAAACTATTTGATGTTAGTAACAAATGACCAATTTTTAATGAAATTCCCTTCTCCACTTTTTTAAATAAGGGATTTACCTATTTAATTTAAACAGGCTGATGGCTTCATTAAAATAGGGGATGGTGCAATTTCAAACAAATGCATTACGAATATTGTACAGAACAATTGCAATCCCTATTTCTCCCCACGGGCAAAATAAGTAAGAATGTATTTGTATCTTTTCCATTGAAGATTCATGCAGGTTTTAGAATTACTAGAACTGAGGAGAACTGGACTGAATGATTCATTTATGATTATATAATTCAGACAATGAATATTTGCAGTGGGCTACTAAGTCTGATAAATAAGTTGCCCACCTGGTTATCAGCAGTTTTTTAAAAAGCTTCATTAGCCCAAAACTCAATTGTTGATTTTTCTCCTTTCTGAGCATAGTTTTACTCAACATTGTAATAATTCTAATGACCAGATTGGAGCTAAGCTCCACCCACAGCTCTGGTCCCATCCAATGACAACAACTGACCATTCACCTTCAAAGTGCACCTGAACAGCAAAACCTAAACTGCTAATTTACATACACATACATACGCCCACATGTATGTGTACATGTGTATGTGTAGAATGAACAATGTGACCCTCTCCTGCCCACAATGGCTGCCTTTGAACTAGAACTGCCATTATGTAGGTGCAGCAAAGGATTATCCATATTAAAGCAGACATTTTTCAGGTTCTCGTCAATGGTCTGAATTCTTTTTTCAAACTATATTTTCACTATCAGAATAGATCTATTGGATAGATAAGCAAATGAGAAAATGTTTCAATCCACAGTTTTATCAGGCGTTTTAGCCGTCATATTGTAAAATTGGAGGGCAGGGGAGAAAGGCCTTTACTTATGTTTAATATTCTTGCCAAAACTTTTGAAAGCAAATTTTTTTGAACATACACTTGCAAAAGTATTTATTTTGTATATATTATAGTAATAATTTCTTACAGTAACTATGGTGATTAGTCAGAATTGATCACAAACTTATGTAAACAATAGTCTGATGTTTTAGTTCAATATTCCAGTCTTGCACACCATAGATGACACTCATTGGCAACTAAAAGGCAAATGTATTTTGTTCAAAGAAAAATTAGCAATTCAGGTTTCTGTGTCAAGAAATCTAAACAACTTAATGATGTGCTGAAAAATTCAACATGTGTTTTTTTTCCCAATGGACCATGGTTCCTCTTTAATATTTTCCCAGTTGTAATGTATTTAATAGATTCAATATACTGATTAATCAGGTTGGTCTATTCTTCATTTTATTGTACCTGGCAATAGGGTACAGCGCTGTAGCTGCGGTCAGAATTATGGTGTAAATTAAAGTAACTGTCTAAATTGGCAAATTTACTGTTCACCAAAATGTCAGGTTTTATAGTATTTTATTCTTAACTCTTTATTTTTAAAGCTTGGGTTTTGTCCATGCCGAGATCTGTCAAAAAGTCTTTATAGGAATCCTTCCTTATACTATTTATAAGGAATTGGTTAACCCATTTGGGTGAAATTTCTGTATTTGCTATTTTAACAAAGTTGTTACTTTATTCAAAATAAACAGGTTAACGACTCTTAAATAGTACGCAGATGTATTTCACCTGAATGAGTTAATCAATTAATTAAAAATAAGGCACAGAGGAATTTCTATAATCAGTAGCGCCAAGTGCGCTGGTGCATGGCCCTGTGTATGTGCACGTTTGCTGAAGAACATGACCCTCTCCATCCCATAACAGCTGCTGTTGAACTGGTGTGACTGCTGTGTGGGAGCAGCAAAAGATTGTCCATATTAATGTAGAAACCTTTGAGGTTCCCATCAGTAGTTTCAACTCTTTTTTTTTCCAAACCATATTTTCACTATCAGAATTGATCTATTGGGGAAGGTAGGTAAATGAGAAAATCTTTCAAACCACAACACTATAAGCAGGGTAGTGTAGCCTATTGTTAATGGTACTAGACTAACAACCCATCCCATGAATTCAAATCCCTCCATAGCAAGTTGTGAAAATTCAATGAATCTATTAATTTATGCGCTAGTACAAGAAAATGCTGGATTCAATCTGGAGTACTATCCGCCTGACCTTTTTGGGGGGGGTGGAGAAGAAGGATTTTCATTTCTGTTTAATCGTCTTGTTAAAACTTTTGATAGCAATTTAGACGTGCACTTGTAAAAGTATTCATTTCTATTTTAAGTTATGTTTGCACTTCTTAAAATAATTGGGTAACATTTCCTCTTTGCGCAATGTGCAACAAAATCAATTATCTATTTACAAAGAAATTACATCCATTGTACCAAGAAAATCTTCACCGAAAATGTATTAAACACATTACCATGCCATATCATTAACAAGCAAATTTCTAGACAGTATTTGAGGGGTTAACAATAAACATGAATGGTAATATAGCTGGAGTGGGAGGAATAATTGGGTAATCCATCTTTTATTCTTTCCTCTACTTCCCTGCTCCCTACAATAAGTTAATACAAACATCCTTTTATGAAGATTTTTCGATGTATTCTTCCATATTGCAAGTGAACCAGTTTATAATGTTGAGGTTATAAAGAACTATTGAACGTCAAGGCCATGGGTACTAGTTACATATATTATTCTACCTACCGGAGGCACTTCATTTAGTACATTCACAAAATTACATGCAAGCAAACTGCCCCTTAAGAGCTTGGCGACTGCCAGTGTACTTCAACATTTATCATCGTGTATTGTGTTTGCCAACATTGGGAATACTGGGACTGAAATTAATTGTGCTCTAAGCATTCAGCTCCAAAAATGACAGCAGCCTTGATGGAATACTGCATCGCAGGTAGCCGTTATTTCTCCTGAGATCTGTGAGAAATTAATTGGTACAAAAAAACTTGTTTTAAAAAAGCAGTGATGCCATTGGCTGAGGTATGCTGAAGCAAATGTTGTGGAGAATTTCTGACCTTAAAGGTGCAGAAATCACTTTAGTTATTCTTTACAGTCTAATTATAGGACTATCAAAAATAGTTTATTAACTCCCAGAAAAAGTTATCCCTCCCACTCCAGCTACATTACCATTCATGTTTATTGTTAACCCCCCAAATACTGTCCAGAAGTTTGCTTGTTTCCTGTGTTAATGATATGATACAGTAATGTGTTTAATACATTTTTGGTGAAGATTTTCTTGGTACAATGGATGTAATGAACTTGTAACCAGTTCTTTGTAAATAGATCATTGATTTTGTTGCACATTGCAAGGGAGGGAGGGAGTTATAGAGTTTTAGCCCAGTTGGTGGCTTGGATGACATCATAAATTGTGAAAGCAAAGCTTGTACTTTGAGACTGGATTCCAGCCTTTAATTGCCCGCCAGGATTTTCTTTTAAACACAATATAGCCTAGATATTATACTGTGTGATATTATATGGCCTAGAAAGTACACAGATATATTGCTGTAAAGCCTAGAAATTACAGTGGGATATTACCATATCAATATTAGATCAAATTTTTGTACATGTACATACTTGTCCACAAAATTTACATCTTGTTGTCAAGACTTTTGGTCCAACTTTTACATCAATATTCAACATTGAAATTTTTTATGTAGGAAATAATAATTAAATTTCCACATATCAACAATTTCCTGGCACTGTTTGTTGATGAACCAATCGAATCACTCAGAACACTTTTTCAAAAATAATGTCATCCACCATTTTTCTCTCAGTAACTGAAATTTATGTCCAAAATAAGGCTTGAAACAAAATAAAGAAATTTTAAAAGTTGCATATTTCACAACAAAAAATGATTACATTTATATATTGAATTGTCTTGTGTCATTAATATCTTAATTAAAGTTTTTAGTTGAAGGCCTCGGCCTCTCTCAAAAGCCAGGGCTTCAAGTAGATATTTTTACTTTACAGCAGCTAGAGAGAACTTTCAACCACATTTGTGCATTCTGAGCATATGCAGTTAGTAGAATTACCCCCCGTGCAATCTGTAAATCAACAGGAGTTATGAGTAAACGGGTTCATGTCCACATTCTGTGAATATTTAAGAATTTCTTTGATTTTCCAAAAGACTTTGAAAGTAACTGGAGATTGAACTTTCAAAGCTTTATTTCATGCAAGTCTGGCATTTATTTAAATTTATGAACAACAGACAATGCCTGTGAACAGGAGCACATGTGAACAGAAACAGCTATGATCACAGTTTCTTTGTTGACAGTTAAGAAAGAAACTGGAGAGATTGGATATAGAGAATGGTTTGCTGTTAATTGAAGTTGAAAATTCAGTTGAAACATTTTTTTTGAACTGTTCTTGAGGTTTAAGCTCTTTATATATATATTAAAACTTGGAAACTATAAACAATGAACTCTTGCGTGTTTTACAAAGTTATTTTTGTTCTTTTGTGCAAATTGCACAAATGGTGCGCTGAATTTTCCACTTCTGTACTCCTGGAGCATGTTGTGAATGGATATCAGGAAATTGTGCATCCCCAACCCATGACTTTCAGTCTATTCATTTTATGCAGAAAATGTATGCTTTACTGCTTTATGATGTGGAGATGCCGGTGATGGACTGGGGTTGACAATTGTAAACAATTTTACAACACCAAGTTATAGTCCAGCAATTTTATTTTAAATTCACAAGCTTTCGGAGGCTACCTCCTTCCTCAGGTGAACGATTTCCACATCGTTCACCTGAGGAAGGAGGTAGCCTCCGAAAGCTTGTGAATTTAAAATAAAATTGCTGGACTATAACTTGGTGTTGTAAAATTGTTTACAATTACTGCTTTATGGCAGGAACAAAAAGATCGGAATCAGTTGATGATGGGGAAAAGATGAGGCAACGTACCTGAGGCATGATAGGAACTGCAGGTGAGTTAGGGTAGAAGGCTGATAGTCAAGAACACTGCAGGGTGGGGGGTCAGGACCTGATGGTTCAAAAGGGCCAATTGCAGTTTAGGTCCCATTGTCCTGATCACCCTCCTCCACAATAACCCCAATATTGCCAAACTCTGACCCGTACCCCCCCCCCCCACTCCAAATAATCCAGCATGATCCCTTTGCCCCTTCTCAGCCTTTTCCTTCACTGCCAGATCTCAGGACCCTCTCTCCATGCTCACAAACCTCCAGATTACATACTCATTGCTCGCTTATTCCAGATCTTTAGACCTTCATCCCCAAATGTCCCCACATAAAATCATAGGATCATAGAAATTTACAGCACAGAAGGAGGCCATTAGGCCCATCCCAGGATCTGCCCCAGTATTCCTAAAATACCTGGCTGTAGTGATCCCAGAACCTTGTGACCCTAACCCTCCCATTGTTCCCAGTCTCTGGTACCACCCCCAAAATCCTGCTAGGCTCTGCGACCCATCCCAATACTACCAGAGCCTGGGTGCTCCTCCCAGTACTCCCAGGACGCAGTCCCACTCCCAACACTGATAAGTCTAAGTCCGTGGTAATACTACATGGCAGAATACACCTGTTCTTATAAAACCTCTGACTCAATGCCACAGGAGATATGATAGTAATCTAGAAAATACACTATGATATTAATATATAGCCTTGAAATTATAGTGTGATGTTAATATATAGCCTAGAAATGATAGTGTATGATATTGGTATATAACCTACAAATGACGTTGGGTGATATTACTATACTGCCTATTACTGTACACCATAGAAATACACAGAGGAAGGTTTTGCGATTCCTTGCACCACCATTAGACCATACACGCTCCCAGCAGAGGTCATAAGATATAGTTCTGGTGCTGCTAAGCCTAGTCATTCATTCACTGAACATCATTATTGTGTGGAGGGATATTAGAATTCCTTTTGATGCAAATACTAGTTTACATGAGGATCTTTGAAACTACCTTGGGACATTTATTGTCTGTTACATTTTCCCCGACTGTTTTAATTTATTTCTTTTCTCACACCATTTTTTGCCCTTGCGCCATTTCCAAGATCTCTGCCAAAGTGACACTGTGAGTTGCATCACTTGATTTTTCTACTCATGGTCTGTATGAGATTGAGAGTTTACCTTGGGGGATTTCCTTTGTTCACAACTTGTTCCAAATGGTAAACATGTTCTTTACATTCCCATTTATGATTTTACAAATAGCGAATGGAACAAATCTTCCTCCATGTCATGAATCACGTGAAACCGTCATACTCTTACCTTGTGGCACAGTGTTGAACAAACCAATGTGATATTGGACAGCTCACATTATATTTTACTAGTCCTTTGAGAACCGTGATTTCAGATGAGCTCAGAGTTGTCTCATTGCTTTTACCAGCATAAAAGTTTAATTCTTGGGTTATATTATACCTACAGTGGTAGCGAGGCCAACCATTCAGATTCAGAATTTGAAGTTAGATCAACCAATGATGCAGGAGCAGGGAAATCTGCCATGTTCTGCAAAAGACTGATAAGAATCCAACCCATATATCAAGACTAAGAGAATAGTATTGCCTTCTACTACTAGACTGCCAGCATAACAGTGAGAGGCATAGAAATTAAACCACCAGAGAAAATGAGCCACAGACTACCATGAAACATGAACCCATAACCACTAGGCACCATGGATCATGAACCCATAACCATTGGGCCACAATAGATTAGGAACCCATAAACATTGGACCAATGTGAATCATGAACTCAGAATCACTGGACAATCATGGAACCTGGACACATATCCATTGAACTGACACTAGTAATAGATTTGGTCACTAAACTCCTAACTAACACCGATCTCCAGGTAAAGACCATGGCAGCAGGGAGATATACTGAAAATTCCTTTCAGTTTAGTTTCTTGCAGCAAGCCATTTTTGTGATCCAATGTCAGTTGCTTTAGTTTCATTCAGCTGACACCTTAAATCATAATGTAGAAGAGTTCACAACCAAAACCCAATAACAAAAAGCTGCTAATGATCTCTACAAAGCAGTTAATGGTAGCTGACAGATAAATGGAAACACTTACTTTGAAACTTGATCTTGCAGAGTAGATAGAATCATTAAAAAATCATTCGTGTTAGGAAGTAGATAGTAGAATAATGTTCCATGATATAAATTGTTTGGACTTGAAATTTTCCTGAGGTAATCCATCCCATTACTTTAGTAAAGTCTTGTTTAATTTGTCATGATCTCATTATGTCATCCAACTGGTGCAGATTGCCGGAACTTGCTGAAGGCCTGAAGCAGTTTGTTTTCCGTGGATGGCTGGATGTGACATTCTAGGACAATGATCTGTTTACCTGTTTTCTTGGCTTATCTCAGGGTAGGATCTGTGATTGGCAGCGCGGGGGTAACGGGAATGTCAATTGTAAACAATGTACAAAGATTGGGATCTCAAAAAAAAATGTAAAATTTCTTAACCAGATTACATTTCAAATGCATTTTTTTGATAACGAATGTCATTTAACGATAGCATTTATAACCTGAATTTATTGACGCTGAACCGTTAATAAAACCAATCAAAGAAAATCAATGAAGTGCAAGTTGAGTGCTTTTATGGAAACATGGATGGCAATTTTAACCTAACCAGACGGGAAATTGACGGGATCTGATTGGCCGCCTGTTTTACACCCCGTCCGATTTTACTTTCCATTGACTCCAATTAAGATAAAATTAACCCTACGGTCTGAGTTTGGATTTGGATACTCATACATTAGGACTTTCAATTCTAAGGCTTCGAACTGTAGATTCTCCATATAGGAATAACAATTGTAGATAGTCTAATATGTAAGCAAGCCAGGGACTTCATTAGTCTAGCACTGACTAGGGCACATAGGGGGTGAAATTCAACTTCGGTGGGGGGCGCCAAACAGTCGGTAGCGGGTCAGCTGCCCGTCATGCTCCCTGCCCGATATTCCTTGACTTCATTGGAAAGGAAACTCAGGTGGAGTGTCTCACGGGCAGTCCTTCTGCTACCACCCGTTTTCTGCCACCGCCGAAGTTGAATTTCTCCCCTCCTCCTCCCCCCCCACCGTGGAGTCTTTATCTCGACCATTTTGCACATGTGCATGCATGTGTACACACATACACACATACAGTAAGATCTCAGGAATTGATATAGACACCAGAATCATATTCCTACCTTCCCCCGACACGAGACTGTCAGGTACATGGCCACATTGCACCCAAACTAGGCAAGAAAAATGGATGGGTATCCACTAAGCAAACATTCAAGTGAACACAAATGTCCGTCACCATTATAAAAACATTCTCCTCCACTCAATGAAAACTAAAATAGATACCATTGAAAAGACACAATGAACAGTCAAACACAGCCACAACCTATCTTTGCATCTTCTCAGTTGACACTTACCTTGATGCAAACATTTCATATTATTGTAAAATACATAAAGGTACACTAATCCAGCAAAATGAATTCAAAGTGAACAGCTATTTTGGGTTTGGTTTCAGCATACCAGTGTTTGGGCATAAAACAAATCCAAATACCACATTATGCCAAGATAGACCCTACTGTTCAATAATCTCAAACCGAGACAAACCCATTCCTTTGAGTTCATTACATTACATTAGAATTATCATTGCATTTTTATTTTTTATACAATTTTGAACTTATGTTCCCTTCAACTGACAACTGCAAGATTCATGCTGAGTAATGCAGTACATATGTGACAGGTCATTACATATGAGGTTTTACAAAGGTTTTCAGCCACTTAGACTTTACCCGTACAGTAATACAGTATCATTTATTCAGAAAGAAAGAACTTGCATTTATATAGCGCCTTTCACAACCTCAGGACATCCCAAAGTGCTTCACAGCCAATGAAGTACTTTTTGAAGTGTAGACACTGTTATAATGTAGGAAACGTTTTACATTACAAGTCCTCTTTTTTAACACTTATTTTAAGTATTGAGCAGTGATTTACACAGTACTGTGATTGCACACTGGTGTGAATTATACAACACACTTTGCAATCACAAGTGTCATTTATAATCGATAATATAACTCTTTGCTGTAGTTGGAACTATTAAGGTGAGATCAAATCAGCAAAGGTGGTGATAAATAGAGCTCAAAGTCATCCTTAAATGTATTGTAATCATTGATGTTTATCTATCAGTAATGGTGCACTATAGGAGTTCTTCCAAGAGATATGAATGGGTCTTCATGAGCATTACAAATGGAAGTGATTACAATCGTCTTAGATACAAGTAATAGAACCTCTATTACAGCCTGATAGTCATGTGCCCTTCTGTGTATAATATGGGTGCCATTGACATATGTTGCAATATGCAAATGATGAACGATTGAAGAATGTTTTTAGTGAAAGACCATCAGATTTTAGGAGATTTTTCAAGAAAATTATTGGTATTGACAGAGATTTGGATTTCACTAGAAGGCTGTTGGCGATTTATTCAACAGATTACAGGAATTGTTAAGAACTACTTAATGAGATCCAGTCGCATTTGTTAATTTTTTTCCTCTGAAGATAGTGGCTCATACTGAAGGACCAGTCCACAAGTGTTGGCAGCTCTTAACCATTCATTATACATGAAGCCAGACGGTGAAGGTGAGCAGTCTAGTCAATTGTTGGGAGCCCATGACAGCCCACCTTGACCCTATGCTCATGTACTATCCTCACATATACTTTCCAGCAGGAGATTGGAACTGTGGCTATTCCCGCACCTCCCACACCCCCAATGCTGGGGTGCTGAGGCCAGTTGTAGTAACCCAGCTTCTATTCCAGCTGACAGTGAATCATACAGCACAGACCAGCAATCAAACCCAGTATTGAGCTTTGGTCAGACCCCAGTGTTGGCCTTTATCCTAAGGGAGCTGAATTGAAAAGGGAAGGAAGTTATGCTTCAGTTGTATAGAGCCTTGGTCAGACCCCACCTTTTTTTTTTTATTCGTTCACGGGATGTGGGCGTCGCTGGCAAGGCCGGCATTTATTGCCCATCCCTAATTGCCCTCGAGAAGGTGGTGGTGAGCCGCCTTCTTGAACCGCTGCAGTCCGTGTGGTGACGGTTCTCCCACAGTGCTGTTAGGAAGGGAGTTCCAGGATTTTGACCCAGCGACAATGAAGGAACGGCGATATATTTCCAAGTCGGGATGGTGTGTGACTTGGAGGGGAACGTGCAGGTGGTGTTGTTCCCATGCGCCTGCTGCCCTTGTCCTTCTAGGTGGTAGAGGTCACGGGTTTGGGAGGTGCTGTCGAAGAAGCCTTGTGCGAGTTGCTGCAGTGCATCCTGTGGATGGTGCACACTGCAGCCACAGTGCGCCGGTGGTGAAGGGAGTGAATGTTTAGGGTGGTGGATGGGGTGCCAATCAAGCGGGCTGCTTTATCTTGGATGGTGTCGAGCTTCTTGAGTGTTGTTGGAGCTGCACTCATCCAGGCAAGTGGAGAGTATTCCATCACACTCCTGACTTGTGCCTTGTAGATGGTGGAAAGGCTTTGGGGAGTCAGGAGGTGAGTCACTTGCCGCAGAATACCCAGCCTCTGACCTGCTCTCGTAGCCACAGTATTTATATGGCTGGTCCAGTTAAGTTTCTGGTCAATGGTGACCCCCAGGATGTTGATGGTGGGGGATTCGGCGATGGTAATGCTGTTGAATGTCAAGGGGAGGTGGTTAGACTCTCTCTTGTTGGAGATGGTCATTGCCTGGCACTTATCTGGCGCGAATGTTACTTGCCACTTATCAGCCCAAGCCTGGATGTTGTCCAGGTCTTGCTGCATGCAGGCTCGGACTGCTTCATTATCTGAGGGTTTGCGAATGGAACTGAACACTGTGCAGTCATCAGCGAACATCCCCATTTCTGACTTTATGATGGAGGGGAGGACATTGATGAAGCAGCTGAAGATGGTTGGGCCAAGGACACTGCCCTGAGGAACTCCTGCAGCAATGCCCTGGGGCTGAGATGATTGGCCTCCAACAACCACTACCATCTTCCTTTGTGCTAGGTATGACTCCAGCCACTGGAGAGTTTTCCCCCTGATTCCCATTGACTTCAATTTTACTAGGGCTCCTTGGTGCCACACTCGGTCAAATGCTGCCTTGATGTCAAGGGCAGTCACTCTCACCTCACCTCTGGAATTCAGCTCTTTTGTCCATGTGTGGACCAAGGCTGTAATGAGGTCTGGAGCCGAGTGGTCCTGGCGGAACCCAAACTGAGCATCGGTGAGCAGGTTATTGGTGAGTAAGTGCCGCTTGATAGCACTGTCGACGACACCTTCCATCACTTTGCTGATGATTGAGAGTAGACTGATGGGGCGGTAATTGGCCGGATTGGATTTGTCCTGCTTTTTGTGGACAGGACATACCTGGGCAATTTTCCACATTGTCGGGTGGATGCCAGTGTTGTAGCTGTACTGGAACAGCTTGGCTAGAGGCGCAGCTAGTTCTGGAGCACAAGTCTTCAGCACTAGAGCTGGGATGTTGTCGTGGCCCATAGCCTTTGTTGTGTCCAGTGCACTCAGCCGTTTCTTGATATCACATGGAGTGAATCGAATTGGCCGAAGACTGGCTTCCGTGATGGTGGGGATATCGGGAGGAGGCTGAGATGGATTATCCACTCGGCACTTCTGGCTGAAGATGGTTGCAAATGCTTCAGCCTTGTCTTTTGCACTCACGTGCTGGACTCCGCCATCATTGAGAATGGGGATGTTTGCAGAGCCTCCTCCTCCCGTTAGTTGTTTAATTGTCCACCACCATTCACGACTGGATGTGGCAGGACTGCAGAGCTTTGATCTGATCCGTTGGTTGTGGAATCGCTTAGCTCTGTCTATAGCATGTTGCTTCCGCTGTTTAGCATGCATGTAGTCCTGAGTTGTAGCGTTCAGTTTTGGGCACCGCGCCTCAGGAAGGATATATTGGTCTTGGAGAGAGTGCAGCGCAGATTCACCAGAATGTTACAGGGGCTTAGAGGGTTAAATTATGAGGACAGTTTGCATAGACCTGACTTGTATTCCCATGAGTATAGAAGATTGAGGGGTGATCTGCTCTTAAAATTAGAGCTAGGCCATTTAGGAGGGAAATCTGGGAGCAATTTTTCACACAATGGGTGGTAGAAATCTGGAATTGTCTGCCCCAAAAGGTTGTGGATGTTGGGACAATTGGAGCTTTCAAGCCTGAGATCAATAGATTTTTATTAAGTTTCAAGGGATATGGAGCTAAGCTGGGTAAATGGAGTTGAGGTACAGATCAGCCATGATCTATATAATGATGGAGCAGGCTCGAGGGGCTGAATGGCCTACTCCTGTTCCTATGTATGTTCCTATTTTCCTGATCTGAAGGGGTTCGTGGTGCATTTACCCACTGAACAATTGAGAGAACGGTTGTTTTTTTAAAAAAAGCATGAAATTGATAAAACACAAAGTATGTATAACTAAATGGCAAAGGAGTACAATCCAACTGATGAGAATAATGCAGCCTAGGCTCCAGACTGAAAATAAATCAAAACAAGGACATCAGTCAGATATTTCTTGCAGAGGCTATGCCCAAAAATTATTTGAGATTGCCTTTGATATAATCAGCCTGAAGCCCACTTCATTCTCTTCAACGCTGTCGCATTGAGGTTTACCTGAAAAAAGGATTAAACTTTAGTATACCATTCCTCCAAGAACAAGGATTTATAATCATTCAAAATCAGCAATGTGGAGCATATCAATTGATGTGCCATTTATTTTGTTTAGATTTTCATAATTCCCAGTGCAAATTATCCATTTTCATGCCATTGCTAAACTAACCAGATTGAGTCTGATGGTAGAGTCAAGACCCATTAATACAGGATAGACAGAGCTAGGTTCAAAGGGATACATAACCTGAGGGATTTCTTGACGAAATTAACCAATTTCTTTCAGAACTCGTGAGACCTGGGACACTCCCATAAAAGATGGAGCAAGTTCCCCATGCTCTCATTCGCAACAGAATAGGGTCTATTTAATATCTATTTGATTAAATCTACAAGATGTGGTGCAAAACCTGTTTAGCACCATTATTTAAATAAGTTGGAGAGAGGCAATGTAAGACATTTATCAGAGTGATTTATGCATCTATGTGCATTTATTTAGACTAAAATCCGTTCACATACCATGCACAGGTAACAGTATGAGTGCACAATGAGTTAAAGAGCATTAAATCAGTCATTAAGAGGTGGATCTCTTAATGCCAACATAGCATTTTCCACATTGTTATGTAATTAAATACATTTGGAATAATATTTAACACCTCCTAAGCTGTTAGAGTAATGCTTACAGATTTCCCATATATAATCAGGTTCTTTCTCAGGAGCCATTGGGATATACAATTGAGCATGACGTGATGCTCCTACTTTCCAGAAAATTCTGAAGCACAAGATTTATACGTAAATGTAGGACACTGGTAAATTGGAACATTTTATTTAAATGTTATGTATTGACATCAATCTATGGTGCTAAACATTTATACTAGCTCAAGAAATCAGTGTTCAATAATGCACTTGGCACTGAGCCTGGGCCTACGAATTCAAGATGGCAGCTACTCATCTGTACAGAGTGGTGAGAAGCAACTCGCATGATATAATAGAAAACAAACATCATCTTCAATATGACGTTTAGCAAATATTTTTGCACTTGTTTACAATGACATGACACAATGACATAAATTACATCAAATACATCAGCATGACCAAAAAAGCCAAATAGCTCTTTTGGCTCTTTCTCTCATCAAAATGATTTAGCATGCACATTGTTATGAACACAATGCCCCTTTGGATTGAACCCCCACAATAGCATTAAGCAAAATTACATTTTAAAATAAACTTGTCACTAGTCAGTGCTGATGCTGTGAAACGGGCTCTGGTGATAGGCCCATGAACATGGTGATTGTAGAGCACGTCAGTGTCCCAAAGTAACACCATACTCCGAGCCTCCTATCAAACATATGAGAGAGAGGTGCTGGAGGATCACCCGTGTGGCCCAAACAAATGTGATGGGATGGGAGCGGGGAACAAACATATTTCATAAGAGAAACACACGACAAGATACCGCTTCATCCATGGCCTGATAAGTAGGTCACTGAATCACCACATTGAAACCAGAAGCAACCATATCAATGTGAAATTCAAGGTACATATTCAGGATTTCAAATTTTTGGGCAGTTTAGTTTTAATGAGATGCATACTTGTCAGATTTTACTTAGTACAGTTACATAAAATTCCTTTGTCCCCTATTTTAGTGGGGTAATAACCAGTTTATTTGTACAATGTAATTTCAAGGACATTTTTTAAAAAATATACAAACTATCAGTAGACAAGTGACCCTATTTAGACAGCGAGCATTAATGTGTAATGAGGGGAGAAGACCATTTTCCTGCCCCTCAAACACAGCGGGATTTCATTTAATTAGAAAGTTTAGATATAGAGCAGGACTTAAATAAAGGCACTTCATCGACACACAAAAACAAGCAGATGACAGAATTTTCCCGCTAACCATTCAGATGCACCATGCAGGTAATCGTCTTAGCAATATATATACATCCTGTGGCTTGGCTGAATCAGGTTTCACTTTAGTTAATGTGGTTTGAGAGCACAGATACAACCGTGCTTATTATATTCTGGCAATTTTCCAAGACTGACCATGAACATAATGGCCCAGATTTTGCTATAGCAGGGCATCTAGCGTTGTTTTCCATTAGTTAGACCTGCCCTTGCACGATTAGGTTTTAAAAATTTTTGTGTGGCAAGTTGCTGAAAGTACGAGCTGATAACGTCACAGAGAGGGAAACAGGGCATCTGGGACATGAGTGAACAGGGCAAGCAACAGGGTATCTCTTTAACCAATCAGAGTAAAGGATTGTGAAATTAAGAGAGCAAGGACTGAGAAGGAAGTGTAAATTTAGAGTGGATGAAATCAATGTCAACTCAGGTACAGAAAGAGAGCAAAAGAAAGATTGGATTAAGAGAGAAAGAAGAGACAGAAAAGAAAAGTAAAAAAAGGTAAAATTTAAAATTTTACATTTTAATAATCTCCAACAACAAATAAAACCTGAAGGAATGAGACTCCACAGTTGTAATAGTTAATTTTCAGTGTCAGAAAGGTTGATTGGCAGTAATTAACATTTATCACGTCGTTAAAAGGGTACTTAGACTGGAATGGACAAGATTTAACTTTCCGTGGTGAGTTTAGTTCGCATCTACTACACAAATTCGGGAGCTTCACGCCATTCAATGCATTTCAATGGTGAGGCAGAGAGCCAGATAGAAAGCTAACAGCAGAGCAGTGCATCTCGGACAGCAACTTTTGGATATTTGAGTTGAACTGCACACCTGCCCCTCACCTGAAGTTGCTGTACCATTTATGCATAAATAATAGTGTGTGCCATTAGCCTCACCGTTATTTTGACAGCAAAATCTGGGCCAGTATTTTGTCTTGTATTTGTATATAAAACAACTTCAAGAAATTACAGCTCTGGACAATCCTTGACTCCTGGTACTGTAGAATCAAGCAGATGCAGCAACAAACACAATGGGTAAAGTTTATCCTGGTCCTGTGCCTCGGTGTACTTGATCACACATCTGGAAAGGAACCAGTCTGATTTTTCTGTACTCATTTGTGCTCAAGTGATTCACTACAGCCAGGCACAGGAACCAGAACATCTACCCCTTGTGCCTGCAAGCAGAGTTATTTGAGAGTTGCAATTCACAGCTTTATTTAACTGATATTGGATTTTCCCTGATGTTGGGTTGTGCCCATACAGATGAGTGTTGGGGAATCACAATGCTGGCCCAACCACACCCAGAAACTTTGGGCAGCCAGAACTTTATTCCCTCTGGCAGCACCAGGAGAAATTACTTCTAACAGCACTGTGGGAGAACCGTCACCACACGAACTGCAGCAGTTCAAGAAGGCAGCTCACCACCACCTTCTCAAGAGCAATTAGGGATGGGCAATAAATGCCGGCCTCGCCAGCAATGCCCACATCCCATGAACGAATTTTTTAAAAAGGTTGATCACAGTATCTTTGGAGTCA
Source organism: Heptranchias perlo (assembly GCF_035084215.1). Lineage (NCBI taxonomy): Eukaryota > Metazoa > Chordata > Chondrichthyes > Hexanchiformes > Hexanchidae > Heptranchias > Heptranchias perlo. The sequence goes on along the minus strand of NC_090350.1, from coordinate 20,637,719 downwards.
GGGGTGCCAGCTCATTTACTGAGGTGAGATAACTTGTCAGATTTATTTACATATAAAATATTATTCAAACATATATTCAAACCCTTGGCCTGTGGCAGAGGGGAAGAACCTTTCCTTTCAGCATATGTGCACCAGAAATAGGAAATGCATGACCTGGCCATAACACATATTCTCTTTGTACAGTCACACATGACTATACTTGTAGATTTACCCCACACAGGCAGATCACTATTCTCTTGAACTCACTTGGCTTCCCCCATTGCCTCCTTAACCATTGTTGACTTTTAAGCCTTTGTCTATATATTTCCAACCAATGAAGCCACACAGACAATGATTATGGAAAGTATCACATTAGTACTTCAGTGATTTCCTTTGTGAGCCAGCTCTGTCGATATTGTAAACCCATTTATAAAGATTGGAATTACAATGTCATTATACCATAGCACGCAAGGGAAATCCACTGGCAAGGCTGCATTTATTACCCATCCCTACATGTCCTGAGAAAGTGGTGAGGGGCTTTCGCCTTGAACCACTGCAGTCCTTGTGGTGATGGTGCTCCCATAATGGTGTTAGGTAAGGATTTCCAGGACCAGCGATAGTGATGGAATGGTGATACATGTCGGATGGTGTGAGACTTGAAGGGGAACTTGGAGGTGATGGTGCTTCCATGACGTGCTGCTCTTGTCTTTCTTGCTGGGTGAGATTTCAGGGGAGAGAGGTGCTTTCCCCTGTATTCTCAGATTCCTTTGCCCAGAACTCTTTATAGAGTTTGTAAGAAATGTAATATTTTAGAAGATTAAGTTATCAATCTTAAAATTTGCTTTTCTATCTAATCCATTACAAATGCATGGTGAAGTGGTTAAAGAACGTAAATGAGCAGATAACAGCAGTGAGATGTTACTCTCTCCTATTCACTAAAATGTTGCCTATGTTGGAATGTGAGACGAAAAGCTAATTTAAGTGAAAGCCTGGACCTCATGCATTACTCAGTTCACTGACCTTTGCTTCCACACAAAATACGTTGACAAATTCATTATAACAACAGCTGATTAAAATGTTATAACTTATCATGAACCCTTCTGTGTCTGAGAGAATGAGGAAGGGGCCTGCACCCAGGTTTGTGTCAGTGCCAACCATAGACTGGCTACATAATAATCATGAGTGGCCCATGCCAGCTCACTATCCAATCTATCCTGTGGGGAAGTGCCTTCCCTTCACTCAGTGCCTCTTCTATTGCATGACTAGGATCAAGAATGTGTGGTGCAATAGACAGTATTAGCATAAAAATAGCATTCCTAAATTAAATCTAAACTCCTGCCAACCGAAAGAAGCAACATATTTCTTTCGATTTAAATTTTATTGATAATTCTAGGTTTACAAAATTGTTCACATGTATGCAAAGGATGACTGAAAAAATAATCTAAGTGCAAGTAATGATAACTGTAGAAAAGCAAATAAAATATCTCAACTGCTCAGCAGAATCTTCCATAAACAAGTATGTTTTTAAAGGCCCAAGATCTGAGGAACTGACATCATTTGAGAGAAGTCATCCAAACAAGCATATATACACATATTCATTCTTCCACTAATGGGAATCCAGCCCCAATGCTGGGGCTGCCAGTGCATATGCTTCTACAATAAGGCTCCGCCACTGGGGAATTTCATATGCCAGTCTTCCCAGGAAGCCATTCTAGATTTTGAGAAATTGCCCAGCCCTGGCACACAAACAGAATGCTGTGCGCTCCCATGTCAGCCAGCCAAGGCCGCTTGTTAAAAGGGGCACTATGCAACTCTAGTCTCCGCAAGGATAGTCAGAATGTCCCAGAGGTTATTAGCACAACTCCCTGATATCACAGGGATTACTGTGCACACAGCAGAGCTCTACTTATCACATCTTGTGAAGAAAAACCACCTTCCCTCCCCCACAACTTGTCCAGATCTGTCCTCACTCGATGGAAGTGCTAATACTGTCTATTGCACCACACATTCTTGATCCTAGTCATGCAATAGAAGAGGCACTGAGTGAAGGGAAGGCACTTCCCCACAGGATAGATTGGATAGTGAGCTGGCATAGGCCACTCATGATTATTATGTAGCCAATTCTGCAGCAATGGCTACTCATGATCCAGAAGAATGGCGTTGTTCCAGTACAAATTAACTGTGAATAATAACTTTGAAACAGACAATCCATATTTAATATTTAGCAAAATAACAGTTTAGTTTCAATGTTTCTTTGTTTCAGGTTGTAATTAGTTTTTGCCATTGCACAGAAAGACACTTAAAACTATGGAGGTATATTTTGGTAAAAGAACAATCAGTGTCTGAGATTCCCAGACCATTGATAGTGAGATACATTCACACCAGATAGCTCTTTCAAAGAGCCTGCACAGGCACAATGGGCCAAATGGCCTCCTTCTGTGCTCCATGATTCTAAACCACCACAGCAAAGTTACAGAATATTTTGCCTAGGTGGACAGATCCTACGTGTAGAATCCAGTTCTTTTTTAACTGGTTTGGCTAGCTCTGCCTCAATTATTAGCCTAAGTATTAGTCATGATGTGGAGATGCCGGTGATGGACTGGGGTGGACAAATGTAAGGAGTCGCACAACGCCAGGTTATTGTCCAACAGCTTTATTTGAAATCACAAGCTTTCGGAGCTTTGCTCCTTCGTCAGGTGAAGTGAAGAGTTGCAGAAAACAGCAGAATAAAATGCGTGTATGTTTAATTAAAATAAAAATGTAAACAAAGCCCGATTCTGAACTATTTATTAGTGGTTATAATAAATGACCTAGCAGGTTGTACATTGAAATGGGCCCTTAGGCTAATTAGATCACTTGGCTTCCGCTTTCTGCTTTGATTAGCTCTCTGCCCCTTGCTTCTGCATAAAATCTATTGGATCACTCACTGCAACCCGAACACCGTGTGCTTAACAAAGCCTTAGTACTCTTAACTATGAAACTAAATTGTCTTCTAATAACATTGCTATTAATAATTAATGCACATTTAATAAAATAGCTGGACCAATATAATTATTACTGTTAATATAATAATCTTTCAGTAAACCTATAAATACAGAACTGTAACCATATTATAAATATGTGATAACCTCATGTAACATCTGTTATTAATTTGTAATAAACATTGGTTATGAAATATTAAAAGTGTATTGTCATTACATTCAGTTCTGCAATCTACAATTTATCTCTTCAACCAGAACCATGTATAATTCCCATTCAGCTTGTAAGTTCTAAAACAAAGGAGGGAATCATTAAGTAACATGTAGATGCATTAGATATGTTGTTACATCATTGCAAAATGACAATGTTTCCTTTTAAGCGTCCGATATATTATAATCAAGCTGATAATTTGTTTAGGGCAATGTGTGTAACCTGTTGATAAAGTATTTCTCTCTTTCTTTGGTTCCTGGTCTTTTTTAGAAATGCCTGTGAAGAGTAGATCTGTTTTCAGCAGTCTGTTCTTCACGGTTGTTAATGGGCAGCTGCAGAGACCTGAATAAACCCCACATACTGCTTGGCCCATTTGCAATTTACATTTGACTGCCATGTGTTGCCTGACCTGCTGTTTCCCATTAAAGGTGCCAGTCACTTGAACCTTGTGTCATTGTGATGGTAGAGCCTTGGAAATCAAGCTGCTCCAGAGCCACACGACCTTAAAAGTAATGCGTAGTAAAGTAGTGTGAAAAGGAAAAACAGAAAATGTTGGAGAGGCACAGCAGGTCGATCAGTGTCTGAAACAGAAAGAAAGATCAATTAACATTTAGGTTAGAACTGATGTACATCAGAACCTTGTGCCCAATTCAAAAAGTGAAAGGGATAGGACAAGGTATTCTCAACTGGCGCTACTGCTTTTGTGCTTTGCACAGTAAAGGATTGGGGGAGCAATTTTGAGGGCCCCATCCTGGTGTAAATGGGGCAGTAGTGGACTGAAAATGGTGTTAGGACACTCACTGCCCCGTTTTGGCTGGTGCTACAGCTGCCGCCACCTTGGGGAAGGTCCTGGGTTGGGAGGCTGGTGTGGCCACCTGTTTCAGGTGGGAAGCCACTTGTAATGTGGAAATTGGGGTCCTATGGCATACATTGAGATACATCTACCCTTTTTCTCAGCAGCCCAACCCCTGGAATCAAAACCCCCCCCACCCCACCTCCACCCAGGCTCCAACTGCCGGCTGGCTTAGTGTAGGAGCCGGCCAATTACCCCCCTCCACCTCCCCAACCAGCGAGCTGCCTCAGATTTGCCACCCACAGCTCACCGGCTGCATGTCAATGAGGCCCACGGATGGCTCATTGTGAACCACAAGTTAAATTTGTCTCTGTGTGCAGAATGGACATGAACATCTCTGTTTTACACCCCTACTGCTCACTATAATCTACATATTAGGCAATCCTGATACCCGGAAAAATCAGTCTTCAGTGTTGTACCCCCGTCTTTCACCCGCACTCCCTTCGAGGACAAAAGATCAAAAAAGATATGAAGACATTTAAGATAGAAAGGGGGGAGATAATTGATAAACTAATCAAATTTTAAGAGAGGATAAAACCCCTGGTCTGGATGGATTGCATCCACACATATCAAAAGAAGTTATGGAAGAGATAGCAGAGGCACCATTACGTATATATAAATTCATTTCAAAGGGAATAGTGCCAGAGGACTGGCAGACAGCGAATGTGAATCCTATATTTAAAAACAGCAATAGAACCAGTCCAAGGAACTATAGACCAATTAGCTTAACGTTGATGGTAGGAGAGATAATGGAATTCTTATTCAAAGATGTAGTAGAAAAACATCTAGAAACCAAAAATATAATAAAGAATAGTCAGCATGGATCCCAAAAGGGAAGGTTATGTTTAACCAACTTTATTGAATTCTTTGAAGACGTAACAGAAAGGGTAGACAAGGGTAATGTAGTAGATGTAATATATTTGGATTTTCAAAAGGCCTTCGATAGGGTACCATATAATAGATTCATGACTAAGGTGGAGTCAGGGGACAAGTAGCAGAATGGATAGCAAGCTGTCTGCAAAACAGAAAACAGAGAGTAAGGGTTAAAGGTAATTACTCAGACTGGCAAAAGGTGGGAAGTGGTGTTCCACAAGGATCAGTGCTGGGACCACTGTTGTTCATCATTTACATAAATGATTTGGACTCGGGAATCGGAAGTACAATTTCAAAATTTGCAGATGACACCAAATTGGGGGGTATAGTTAAAAGCGAGGAGGACTTCGACAAAATACAGGAAGACATTAATAAACTTGCAGAATAGGCATGTAATTGGCAAATAAATTTCAATATAGATAATTATGAGGTATTACATTTTGGTAGGAAGACTAAGGGGGCCACAAACTGCTTGGATAATAAGAGTCTAAATGGGGTAGAGGAGCAAAGGGATCTGGGGGTACAGACACACAAATCACTAAAAGCGACGCAGGTTAATAAGGCCATAAAAAAAGCAAATCAAGCACTGGGGTTCATTTCTAAAGGGATAGAATTGAAAAGCAAGGAAGTTATGTTAAACTTGTATAGAACCTTGGTCAGACCACACTTGGAGTATTGTGAACAGTTCTGGTCTCCATATTATAAAAAGGATATGGAGGCACTGGAGAAGGTGCAAAAGAGGATGATACCAGAACTGAGAGGTTGTACCTATCAGGAAAGATTGAGCAGGCTGGAGCTCTTTTCTCTAGAAAAGTGAAGACTGAGGAGTGACCTGATAGAAGTCTTTGAGATTATGAAAGGGTTTGATAGGGTAGACCTAGAGAAGATGTTTCCACATGCGGGGGAGACCAGAACTAGGGGCCATAAATCATAGAAGCATAGAAAGGTTACAGCACGGAAGGAGGCCAGTCAGCCAGTCAAGTCTGTGCTAGCTCTATGCAAGAGCAATCCAGCTAGTCCCACTTCCCCGCCCTATCCCCATAGCCCTGCAATTTTTTTCCTTTCAAGTACTTATCCAGTTCCCTTTTAAAGGCCACGATTCAATCTGCCTCCACCATCCCCTTGGACAGTGCATTCCAGATCCTAACCACACACTGTGTAAAAAAGTTAAAATATAAGATAGTTACTAATAAATCCAATAGGGAATTCAGGAGAAACTTCTTTACCCAGAGAGTGGTTAGAATGTGGAACTCGCTACCACATGAAGTAGTTGACGCGAATAGCATAGGTGCATTTAAGGGAAAGCTAGATAAACACACGAGGAGAAAGGAATAGAAGGATATGCTGATAGGGTCAGATGAAATAGGGAGGGAGGAAGCTTGTGTGGAGCATAAACACCGGCATGGACCTGTTGGGCCAAATGGCCTGTTTCCGTGCTGTACATTCTATGTAATTCTATGTAAATTCAGCATGGGATTGTGGAATGTCCCCTTTAAAATAGAGTGACATCATTTTCCACTAACTTACAGGCAATAAACCTGATGGATTGTAAAAAGTACCTGAATCGCCAGGAATGAAATTCCCTTTGTTGATCATTTTAGCAAAACATTTGGTGCAAGTGATATCCTGTTGTGTACACATGTCGCATTTATCAGTAAAATTATTGACAGGAGAAATGTCAGCCACAGGACGAGATTATCGCCTCGAAACATGGTTGCTGTTTCAGGTGTTTTTTATAGCATGTCTGGTTTTGATTTTCTCCTTTGGGTTCCTGTGCTGACAGTAGATGTTAGTGCAGAGTGGGAGAGCCAGTGGGTGTTCGTGCAGAGCGGGAGAGCCAGTGGGTGTTCGTGCAGAGCGGGAGAGCCAGTGGGTGTTCGTGCAGAGCGGGAGAGCCAGTGATTCTGGGTCCCTGAAGTCTGATGAGGTTCACACTGCAGGATCAGGAATTCCAATTTCAATACTGCAGGTTTATTAAGCAATAACTTGCAGTTGATTAACAAAAATTCAATGGTCAGTGTATGTTATTAATTACTGCACTGGAGTGGCACAGTGCAATGTTTATTAAATCTTTGTTAATTATTAATACCATTGTTAGTATAGCCATATTAAATTGATCATTTTTGTTCTTTGTATATTATGGCTTTGTTCATTTATACCAGATGCTGAAAATGTAGCGGAGATTTACTTTAAACAGTTACAATTGTTTGTATTTATTTATATTTCCCCCCACTTTGTCAGTTTTTCCTCTCTTTTGAGCAGAACAAATAGGCCTAGAAATGCACAAATTCAGTGCAGGGAACAATCCCTGCAGTGGAACGGGTAGGCCCGAGGCCCACCTGATATTGGGCCTAAGGCTTCATTTACATCAAGCCTGCGAGGCATGAAGAGCCTTCCAGCAAAGAGTGACCGAAGATCGGGCCGCTGCCAGCATTAGAAGGCCGAGGAGTAAGATCAGAGGCGAGGGGTGGGGGGGGGAAGGCAGATTGGTGACCGGGAAGGGAGAAAGATCGGAGAGCATCCACAGGCAGCTGGCCAGCAAAGACTACTTGGATTTTGGGCCACTGCGTCAGGGGAGCAGTGTCTGGGAGAGGGAGTGAGGCAGCGATGGGGGCGGGGTTGGCGGTGAGCGGCAGCGGACAGTGGCCCGTGGCTTTAATGTGGATCTGGGAGCAGCACTCCTGCACCTCCAGGCTCCACACTCAGGTAAGTATTTTTAAAAATGTACCTTTTTAGTGGTGGCCTGCTGGTTAGGCTGCATGTAGACTTGGTTTTCCTGAACGCAGCCAGCCCAGCGCCGGTTACGTTCAGGGCAGCCCAATTTTACAAAGGAGGCCTCAAACAGGTGTTAGGCCCCTAATTTGCATATGCAAAGGGGCTAATGCCTGTTGCAGGCCCGGGGCCTCGGATGCCTCTTTTGATGCTTATACAAATATGGTGCGCTGTGCACTGCCGGTGCAAACACTGCCCGCCACATTGGACACTTTGCCGCCTGCTTTACAGCATCATCGAATTTCTAGGCCATCATTTCTTGGGTATGAAGAGCCAATCTGGTGTCATGGCATTTCCAGTGATGCTCTGTAATTGGCCAGCAGCAGATGAGTGAGTAGCACCGCCTCTGATTTCCCAAGAGGCAGCGTCTGCCCTTGACTCAAGGAATCCAACGTACGACCCCGTGTTGTACCAGTCTAGGACACAGCTTTGGCTGAATTTTCAGCTTGATCCATCAAGGGTATAGTTTTCTCCTGTTAAGTCAAACCTAGTGCAGTATGCTTTACCTCTCTGATGTTGTAGTCTTCAGCTTTAAGAACCTGACTTTCTGACAAATTGGGAGCCTGCAGAAGAAACACAAACAATCAGATTATTTCTCTTTCCACAATTTGTTCCCACATCCAGATTTCTTTCTTCAAGAGTATAAAGACCAATGTTCAAGTGTAATGTTATCCACACAGCATTTTTAAATCTTTTTGAAACATTAATGTGGATTTACATGCCATTACTACATTGGATATCCTTCAACTGTTCCTGTTTTGCATGTTTTTTGTTAGGAGATACAATAGAAAGAGAAAGGGTATGCTTTTATATTGTGCCTTTCACATCCTCAGGGCATCCCAAAACACGTCATAGCCAATGAATTAGTCTTGAAATCATTGTTGCGCACAGCAAGGTCCCACAAACAGCAAAAAGATAATGAACAGTTAATCTGCTTTTCAGTGGTGTTGGCCAAGGGATAAATATTGACCAGGACACTAGGAGGCCTCCGCATCTCTTCTTCGAATAGCACCATGGTATCTTTTAACTCCATCCAAACAGGCAGATGAGGCCTTGTTTTAAGGTCTTACCCAAAAGACAGCACATTCAATACTCCCTCACTGTAATTGAAGTGTCAACCCAGCATAAGTGCTCAAGACGCTTGAGTGGGGCTTGAACCTATAACTTTCTAACTGAGAAGTAAGTGTACTATCGTTGGGCCAAGCTGACACATTCCCTTTAAAGTAGATGATTCGAAGAGGTGTTGAAATCAGAGAGGAGGCTGCATGAAAATCAAGATTACCCATTATTAAGGAAGTGGTAACAGGGCACTTAGAACATCATAATATGATTAGGCTGAGTCAACATGGTTTTATGAAAGGGAAATCGTGTTTGACAAATTTATTAGAGTTTTTTGAGGATGTAACTAGCAGGGTAGATAATGGGGAACCAGTGGATGCAGTGTATTTGGATTTTCAAAAGGCATTCAATAAGGTGCCACATAAAAGGTTGTTATGCAAGATTGGGGGATTGGGGTTAACATGTTGGCATGGATAGAGGATTGGTTAATGGACAGAATACAGAGAGTAGGGATAAATGGGTCATTTTCAGGTTGGCAGGCTGTAACTAGTGGGGTGCTGCAAGGATTGGTGCTTGGGCCTCAGCTATTTACAATCTATATGAATGACTTAGACGAAGGGACCGAGTGTAATGTATCCAAGTTTGCTGATGATACAAAACTAGGTGGTAAAGCAAGCTGTGAGGAGGACACAATGGGCTCAATTTTGAAATGGTGGCGGGTTGGGAGCGGGGGGATGAAGGAGCACGTGGCAAACCCGAATAAACAAAACTTACCGTTTCCGCGCGATCGCATCGTAATTGATGGTGATTAACGTGCTCTCTGGGTTTCGCGCCCGGCAGCCAATCTGATTGACTGGCTGGTTACTGTCAGGTGCTGCAACGCGAGGCGGGGGGGGGGAGAGAAAGAGAGAGAGCGAGACATCATCCGGCACTGGAACAGAATATCGGGAGGGGGGGGGGGGGGGGGGGAGAATGGAAGACCGGGTGGGGCGGGAAAGTGGAAGATCGGGGGAGAGGGGGAAGATCAGGATGGAGGGGGGAGAGGGGGAGATCGGGGGGGACATCGGGGGGGTGGGTGAAGAGGGGGAGATCGGGAGGGACATCGGGAGAGGCAAAGAAGGGGAGATCGGGAGGACATTGGAGGGGTGAAGAAGGGGAGATCGGGGGACATCGGGGAGGTGAAGAAGAGGAGATCGGGGGATATCAGGGGTGTAAAGAAACACAAAAAGTTAGCATGCAGGTACAGCAGGCAATTAGGAAAGCAAATGGCATGTTGGCCTTTACTGCAAGGGGATTGGAGTACAAGAGTAAGGAAGTCTTACTACAGTTGTACAGGTCTCTGGTGAGAACTCACCTGGAGTACTGCATACAGTTTTCGTCTCCTTGTCTGAGGAAGGATATACTTGCCTTAGAAGCGGTGCAACAAAGGTTCACTAGATTAATTCCTGCGATGAGAGGGTTGTCCTATGAGGAGAGGTTGAGTAGAATGGGCCTATGCTCTCTGGAGTTTAGAAGAATGAGAGGTGATCTCATTGAAATGTATAAGATACTGAGGGGGCTTGACAGGGTAAATAGTGAGAGGTTGTTTCCCCTGGGTGGAGAGTCTAGAACTAGAGGGCATAGTAGCAGGATAAGGGATCGGCCATTTAAAACTGAGATGAAGAGGAATTTCTTCACACAGAGGGTTGTGAATCTTTGGAATTCTCTACCCCAGAGGGCTGTAGGTGCTGATTCATTGAGTATATTCAAGTCTGAGATAGAGTGCACAAATCTATCTATCATGGGAATCAAGGGATATGGGGATTAGGCAGCAAAGTGGAGTTGAGGTTGAAGACCAGCCATGATCTGTTTGGATGGCGGAGCAGGCTTGAGGGGCCGTTTGGCCTACTCCTGCTCCTATTTCTTATGTTGTTATAAGAGAATGACTGTGAGAAAGATTCCTTTGAACCACGATACTGGTGCAAAGTGGGTGCATGAATAGACAGAATTAGCGGACGATCTCCAGATTTATACAGCTGAAAGGAACAAATTAAACAAAGGTTAAATTTTTGTTCTTTTGAATTATTAATTTTGATTTATATATTTGTTGTTGTCTTACTTGTGGGATTTAAAATGTTAATAGTGCATCCATATAATGAAAACCTTTATGCTATAGGATGATTACAAGTTTTAATTAATTGAATGTTCTGTTTACATGTGGCATTTCATTAGACATTAATTTTAATTATTAATAAAGTTAATATGTTTTAATATGTGGTCTTTGTGTGATTGAATTGAAGTAAAAGTGGCCTATTGGTAACTGAAATTAAATGCTGGCAGGTGTGGATAATAGAAAAACATAGAGCTTCAAATGCCCTGAATGTATGAGCGCAGGTAAATAAAGTCATTATTCAAAAAAGCCAGTAGCATTTTTTGTTTCATAAATAGAGGCTTAGAATAAAATGGTAATGATACATTTGTGCAAAGCAATGGTTAGGTCATAGTTACTGTGCACAGTTTCGGGTGCCCATTATAGTGGGGTCATTAAAACACACAGCATAGATTTACCAGGATGATACCAAGGATGGGAAACTATAATTATGAGGAGAAACTTGAGATGCTGAAACTGTTTCCAGTGAAGTAGTAAGAGGAGATTAAATTAGGATTTTAAAAAGCTGAAGGGTTTTGATCAGGCGAATAGGGAAATACTTTTTTCTTTGGTTGGGGGAGTAAATGATGAGGAGCCATCAATTTAAAATTGTTACTAAAAGTGAGGAGAGAGGTTCGGAGATATTTCTTTACACAGAGGGCTGTTGGAACACGGAATGCTTTGTTATTGGCAATGGTTGAGGCAGGCACCATTGTATCTTTAAAGGAAAAACTGATTAATATTTGAAGCACAGGAGGATATAGGAAGAAAGCAGAACAGTGGATTGCTCTAGCAAAGAACCTGCACTTACATGGTAGGCCAAATGGCCTCCTTCTGTGCTGTAAACTTCTATGGTTGTATGGTCCTCACCTTCCATCCTTAGTTCCCCATACCCAGTCATACTCTGCATCATTCTGTGTACTCCCCTCTAATTCACTCTTTCATGCTGCCTCTGGGCAGGTGTGTAAAATGGAGAGGGTGATTGATAACACCTGTGATAAAATGCTGGCAGGACCTGAAGCAGAAAGGTCTGGCCGATTTTCTGCCTCCTGTTTCTTCTTGGTGTTGCACATCTAGAAGAGATCAAAAAGAAGAGAGATAAAAAAAATGGATTGCTGAGGAGCATCAATTCACACATGACTTTCAGCAGAAAGATTGACATGAGGGTTTCATTACTTTGTTTGCTGACAAGTTATGTGTGGTGCAGTAGCATGAAAAATAAGAGAAGCAGAATGTCATGACGCACACACAGCTGGCTCCCGTCCTCCAGTTCTATAACTTTCATTGTCTGCCTCCCAAGAAGTTTCAGTGTGTTCTTCTCATAGAGAGTGATAGGCAGGAGGTGGGGAGGGGCAGTCCACCATCTGTGACTGATCTGTCTCTTTGGTTATGGGCTATCCTCTTGTTTAAGAAGAATGCAGTCAATCTGAATGCCCCTTGGTTGCCACGAAATGCAATCCAACCCAGATATCAGGAGGTAGACTGTAACAGGTACAAGAAACAAGCAGATACTTACTATATCAGGCTTTTGATGGAGTCCATTTACATAAGGTGGTGAAGGACCACTTGCAAGTGAAGGCTGGGGGGAGGGGAAGGATGTGAAGTGTCCTGTGGTACCTCATGGACATTAATGTTAAGCTCTTGCAACACTTCAATACAGTGAGGAGAAGGTAGTTGTTAACTGTCAAACATGCTCGATTCAGTGCATTCTTAGAAGGTGTGGCTGCCTGCTCTTACCTTATATTTAAATCCTGCAGCACTGAGCACTGATTAAGCCAAGCAACCTGTTTCCATGTTGCAATTTCTATGTAATCTCCTGGATCCTCTCCCCCATTGGTGAGCTCCCAATCAAGAGCCTGGCTTAATTAATCTAATTGGGCTGACCCCAGAAAATTCACCAGGGTCGGCATCAGGTCACTCAGGCAGGCAGTGGTCCCGTCCCCATCATACTTCTGGGGGCAAGGCTGCCAGTTAGGAAATTCTGACCGAGAGAGACCACAGGATGGCTGGTGTGAGACAAACGTCACATTGATGCACTAGCGGGTGCTCTACTGTGGTTAGTCACATTGGGGCAAACTAGAGGAGCTCACTCTGTGCTGTACGTAACCTGCTCAGAATCCTTGAGGCTGAAACTGAGTTCTTGAAATGGAAAGTGTTCCTTTTCCCAACACTGATATCTTTCACCTTGATGAGCACAACATTATCAAAAAATAAATTCAGATGTTCGTTGGTCATACCCTGTACAGCTGACACCTGGGGGAAGATTCCTTCTGTTTGCTATCTGTAGAGAAATCATAAATGGATTTACAATTTCAGTACAAATAGCGAATAAAGGAAAACTTCCCCTTTCTTTTCTTCCCCTCCCCATGTATAGTCAATATCCCTCACAATACTATAATACTGGATAGCTTTCATTTCAGCACTTCCAAATATTTCAAATTTTCTACGATCAAGTATATTAAAAATAATTTTATTTACTGTGGCAGAGGGCCAGGCTGCAGATAAGGCCTCGGTCTAAATCAGGTTTTTGCATGCTCTGAATGATGTATTTCAATGTTCAATAGGCAAGTTCTTTGTGTATGCATTCCCTGCAAAAATATTTTAACTAAACTAAATAAATCTTCAAAATTAAACAGGATACTTATGTGGTAAATTAATTTAATTAATGTTAAAAGGCATTTCCTTCACCATTGGGAAAATAAACTGTAAGTTGGCTGTGCAGCTAATATATGCCGATCAAATTGAGTTAATTGATGATAATCCATCCTTTCCCACCCACCCCAAGGCAGCATGACTCAGTAGCCACCTGTCCTCCCAACAACAGTCCGACTGAGATCACGAATCAGCTCATGGAGGAATCAAATGTGCCCTCCCCCTATTGCTCATGTACCATGTGTTGGATTCCCAATGCATTCTGGCACCTCACCACCCACTAGTTTTGATTCTCAGATACAGGGTAATTGTGTACGGGATTGGGGAATAATATTGCAATATTAGTAAGGCAAAGGACCAGCAATAAACATTCCCTCTGCTTGTGGCACTTTATTGCAGCAATACACTAATTTGTTATACAACAAGCACATTTTCAATCAAGTCAGATTTCCATTTTAATTTGTTACAATTGATTTGACCCTAATTGTAGGATTTATGGACCAGTTAAAGGAAATGACTTTGCATCCAGGCAATATAATATAAATCATGATTAACCAGTTTTACTTTGCTCATTCGCATCATTAATCCCAATACTTGATATGCATCACTGTCAAGGATTTCACAAAATACTTTGCAAGTAATAAGTTTTACTTTACATATTTTAATTACAACAAGAATTCTCTGAGTTTGAGAGTGGCATGCTTAAGTCTGAAACTAGAGGCTTAAACGTAAATAAAGCCAATTACATAGGCATGAGGGACGAGTTGACTAAGGTAGATTGGGAAAGTAGATTAAAAGGTAGATAAGCAGTGGCAGACATTTAAAGAAATATTTCAAAATTCTCAACGAATGTACATTCCCTTGAGAAATAAAAACTCCACGGGAAAAGTGATCCTTCCGTGGCTGACTAAAAAGTTAAGGATAGTATTAGATTAAAAGAAGAGGCTTATAATGTTGCAAAGAATAGTAGTAAGTCTAAGGATTGGGAGGGTTTTAGAAACCAGCAAAGGATGATGAAAAAATTGATGAAAAGGGAGAAAATAGAATGAGAGTAAACTAGCAAGAAATATAAAAACAGATTGTAAGAGCTTCTACAAGTATGTAAAAAGGAAAAAAGTAGCAAAAGTGTTGGTCCCTTAGAGGCTGAGACAGAAGTAATTATAATAGGGAATAAGGAAATGGAAGAGACGTTAAACAAATATTTTGTATCTGTCTTCACAGTAGAAGATACAAAAACCATACCAAAAACAGTGGGGAACCAAGGGGATAATGAGAGTGAGGAACTTAAAGTGATTATAACAGTAGAGAAGTACTTGAAGGGATTCGCAAAATTTCACATGTTCCCCCCACCCTGAAGATTTATTGGAGTTATTAAAGAAACCCTGGTGTGACTGTTTTAAAAAAATCCAAGGTCTCTCAAAATGGCTGCAGTCAGACACATGGCCGAGGACCGGCAGATTTGAAATTGCATTCTCAACAACTCAGCAGGCTTCGTGTTTCAGACAGGTTTCTTTAAACAATGCAGCTGCATTCTAGCCCTGAGGCAAGCTATCAACATGGCCGGCCAACACATCAAAATTCGAGCAGGAAGTGATCGCAGGACAAAAGGTGAACCATCAAGGTACATTCGGAACAATGGTAAAGCAGTTAGCGAACAGATCGATACAGGAACCGGCCATTATGTAAATGGGCCAGAAATTAGGTCCTTTGTCTTAAAGCAGTTATGGAACTCAGAAATACAGGAATTGGCCATTAATGTAAATGGGCCAGAGATGGGGTCCTTTGTCTTACGTTTCGTGCTTAAATCAAACAATGAAGCAAGCTGATGAGGTATGAAAAAAAACCTGTTACCAAGAGGGTATAACTGGGGCTGCCCAGTATCTCTCTGCTCTTCTCTCTTCACCTCTTGGCCCTGTCCTGTCTGTCTGCTAGCACCTAAGAAGGAAGGCCATTCAGTAAACCTCGCAACCACATGTCGACGGCAACAGCAGGCACAGAGGCCAGGCCTTTTCATCTGTTTTCACCGGTGAGCATTAATTTTCTGGCCGCCACAAGACAACCTAGCATAAGTGTAAGGGTGGGGGTTAAAGGGGATATTGCTAAACTTGTGATTTTAGAATTTTCCCTCGATGTGTCCGTTTCTTCCAACCCGTTAAGCGTAAAACTGTATTACATCCACAGCGATTTCTTTTTATCTTCTGTATTATACTGTTTACTTTGTAGTTTTAGTTTTCTTATTACTAAACATTGGTTTTCCTTGTACCAATCCACTGGTCTGTTTGTCTGTCTTTGTTACCACTCGATAAGTCCTCAGCTCAGAATCAGGAAGGGGTAAGCGATTCGCAACCGTACTGCGGGCAGGGCAGCTCAGGAAAAACATAACTGGCTGACCTATTATAAGCCCGAGAAACAGTAAAAAGAAACCCCTTACATACTAGAGAAAACTAATGGGACTAAAAGCCGACAAATCCCCTGGATCTGATGGCCTACGCCCTTGGATTCTAAAAGAGGTGGCTGCAGAGATAGTGGATGCATTGGTTGTGATCTTTTAAAATTCCCTAGATTCTTGAATGGTCCCACTGGATTGGAAGGTAGCAAATGTAACACCGCTATTCAAGAAAGGAGGGAGAGAGAAAACAGGGAACTACGGGTCAGTTAGCCTGACATCAGTCGTCAGGAAAATGTTGAAATCCATTATTAATAAGTAGTAACAGGGCACTTAGAAAATCATAATATGATTATGCAGAGTCAACATGGTTTTATGAAAGGGAAATCGTGTTTAACAAATTTATTAGAGTTTTTTGAGGCTGTAACTAGTACGGTAGATAAGGGGGAACCAGTGGATGTAGTATATTTGGATTTCTAAAAGGCATTCGATAATGTGCCACATAAATGGTTGTTACACAAAGTAAGGGCTCACAGGGTTGGGGGTGATATGTCAGCATGTTTAGAGGATTGGTTAACGGACAGAAAACAGAGCGTAGAGATAAATGAGTCATTTTCAGGTTGGCAGGCTGTAACTAGGGGTACCGCAAGGATCAGTGCTTGGGCCTCAGCTATTTACAATCTATATTAATTTCTTAGATGAAGGGATCAAGGGTAATGTATCAAAGTTTGCTGACGATACAAAGGGAGGTGGAAAAGTAAGCTGTGAGGAGGACACAAAGAGTCTTCAAAGGAATTTGGACAGGTTAAATCAGTGGGCAAGAAAGTGGCAGATGGAGTATAATGTGGGGAAATCTGAGGTTATTCACTTTGGTAGGAAGAATAGAAAAGCACAATATTTTTTAAATGGTGAGAAACTATTAAATGTTGGTATTCAGAGAGATCTGGGTGTCCTTGTACAAGAAACACAGAAAGTTAGCATGCAGGTACAGCATGTAATTAGGAAGGCAAATGTTCTTTATTGCAAGGGGGTTGGAGTACAAGAGTAAGGAAGTCTTGCTACAGTTGTACACGGCTTTGGTGAGACCACACCTGAAGTACTGTGCACGGTTTTGGTCTCCTTATCTACGGAAGGATATACTTGCCTTAGAGGCAGTTTAACAAATGTTCACTAGACTGATTCCTGGGATGAGAGGGTTGTCCTTTGAGGAGAGATTGGGTAGAATGGGCCTTTACTCTTTGGAGTTTGGAAGAATGAGAGGTGATCTCATTGAAACATATAAGATTCTGAGGGGGCTTGACAGGATAGATGCTGAGAGATTGTTTCCCATGGCTAGAGAGTCTAGAACTAGGGGGCATAGTCGCAGGATAAGGGGGCAGCCATTCAAGACTGAGATGAGGAGGAATTTCTTCACGCAGAGGGTTGTGAATCTTTAGAATTCTGTACCCCAGAGTGCTGTGGATAATGAATCGTTGAATATGTTCAAGGCTGAGATAGGTAGATTTTTGGACTCTAGGGGAATCAAGGGATATGGGGATCGGACAGGAAAGTGGAGCTGAGGTCAAAGATCAGCCCTGATCTGATTGAATGGTTGAGCAGGTTCGAGGGGCCTATTTCTTATGTTTACTGTGAAAACTTCAAAATAGACCATCAGTTTTGTCCTGAAGGCCAAAGGTCTATTGAAGTAAATTGGGGGTATCCAGCTTAATGGCAGTCTTTGAATCCATCATAACCAAACCTTCTGGCAAATGAGAAAGGGTCGCTGTGTTGCTTAAAATATGGGCTTTGCTTGCAGACAAATTCCTGGTGGTCTTACCACCTGCTGGTTATTCTTTCTGAATGACCCAATGGATGTACCTGCAGGAAATGAAGGACGAGGTTATTTCTGAGCTAGATCTGTCCAATATTTTCTTTTAAAAAATCATGTATTTGTAGTCTGTAAGAGATGCTATCATTTTTAAGCTCCCCACCCCTCCCCTATATGTTACTGGGCCTGGTGATTTTTTAAGTTTTGCTCTCATGAACAGTGAAGCTGAAGTAAATATTAACATTACAGTAATAAAGCGAGGGAAATATTGGGAGACACTTTGCTATATTTTAACGAAGAAAGAATAAACTTGCATTTATATAAAAGAGCTTCACGGCCAATGAATTACTTTTGTTGTGTAGAGGATGTTTCTCCTTGTGGGGGAGACCAAAACTAGGGGCCATAAATATAAGATAGGAAGAACTTCTTTACCCAGAGAGAGGTAAGAATGTGGAACTTGCTACCACAAGGAATAGTTGAGGCGCATAACATCGATGCATTTAAAGAGAAGCTAGATAAGCACATGAGGGAGAAAGGAATAGAAGGATATGCTGATAGGGTTAGATGATGAGGGGTGGGAGGAGGCTCGTGTGGAGCATAAATGCCGGCATAGACCAGTTTGACCGAATGATCTGTTTCTGTGCTGAAAATTCTATATAAATGCAGCAGCCAATTTGCTACAAAATCAAACACTTAAAACATAATTTTAAATTCTGCTTCCCCTGTTGCTCCCTTCACCACATTCTCTCTTTGTGCCTCTTTGAACATTTTTGTACCTTTCCGAAGGAAAGTTGTCTATTATAACTTTGAAATGTTTTACTTATCCTCTAGCTCCAGATTCCTGCAAGCCTTTGTGGAAGAGGGGGCAATTATCAAAAAATGGGTTTTTATTAGCTGAAAATAGGCTTAGAGGCTGGTCGTTCAGCCAATCAGAAGCTCAGAATGTAAAGATTGTCATCATGGATTTGACCACATTGATCATTGAAATGCCCATAAAACATGTAAGGGGTTCTACTGAACAAGCTTAATCTCGGACTCCCAGATAATTAAAACCAATAACGGTGCTATAAGGGTTAATAATACAAAACACTGTTAAAAATGGTTGACCCTGCAGAGAGGCAAGAAGGTTCTGGATTTCATCAACTGCTGACTTCTCATTTTATTCAAGATTGTATCTTGAAACATTTAATGACGAGGAAAGTTGGAAATGGCTCAATGGCATCTCCCAACTTAGATATCTCTTTACTGTTCCCATGGATTTTCAGTATTACAGCCTGGATTCTTTTGCAAGGTAACGCAGCCCCTTTTAATGTGGAATTTTGTTCACTTTATTGTGAATGCTGCTTCTTAACGGGTTGATAGAAATTTTGCAACAAAGGGCAGACTTGTCTTCTGACTCAACTGTCCATCTCAACCCCTCCTTCTCCCACATTGCATAGTCGAGGTCAGGAAGAACTCATAAGGTGAATTGTTGGAGGAAGCAAAAATCCTACTACAGCAGATACGCACCCCAATGAACTGTGCCATCC
Source organism: Heptranchias perlo (assembly GCF_035084215.1). NCBI lineage: Eukaryota > Metazoa > Chordata > Chondrichthyes > Hexanchiformes > Hexanchidae > Heptranchias > Heptranchias perlo. The sequence goes on along the minus strand of NC_090350.1, from coordinate 20,618,492 downwards.
TGCTACCCCAAAGATTCATTTAAAAAGGTCACATTGGATTTGCACATAAGCCACCCACTTTGATACTCTGAATGCAGTGGTTTGTTGGCAGCTTGTTAAAAAGTTAAAATGAGACACTGAGGATCTTAGTGTGCGATAAATAGGGGCTATTTAGAACCTAAAGTTTCAGTTTAACTGAAATAGCTACAAATCAAATGAGACCTAATTTGCTCAGATGTTCAGTGTGTAGCTGCGGGTGTGACTGGCATGTACCTAAGTGTGAAGTGCCGAAGGCAGTGATAGACGCACTGTACTGTCATCATTTTGGAATAAGTACAAGGAGATGCAAAGCCTTCTCAGCAGTAAGAATAATTACAGTAGAGATAGCACTGCATAGCCTCACCTGAACTTTCAACTTCTCATGTGATCTTCTGGTGACACATTTCATAGAATCATAGAATGTTACGGCACAGAAGGCGGCCATTCGGCCCATCTTGTCCGTGCCGGCCGAAAAATAACTATCCAGCTTAATCCCACTTGCCAGCACTTGGTCCGAATCCCTGTAGGTTACGGCACTTCAAGTGCACATCCAAGTACTTTTTAAATGAGTTGAGGGTTTCTACCTCTATCACCCTTTCAGGCAGTGAGTTTCAGATCCCCACCACCTTCTGGGTGAAAAAATTTCTCCTCAGCTCCCCTGCTAAGGGAAATAGGTCCTCCCTATCCACTCTATCTAGTCCCATCATAATTTTATATACCTCAATTAAATCTCCCCTCAGCTTCCTTTGTTCCAAAGAAAACCCAGCCTATCCAATCTTTTCTCACAGCTAAAATTCTCCAGCCCTGGCGACATCCTCGTAAATCTCCTCTGTACCCTCTCTAGTGCAATCACATCTTTCCTGTAATGTGGTGACCAGAACTGTACACAGTACTCAAGCTGTGGCCTAACCAATGTTTTATACAGTTCTAGCATAACCTCCCTGCTCTAATCTTCTGTGCCTCGGCTAATAAAATAAAGTATCCCATATGCCTTTTTAACTACCTTATCTATCTGTCCTGCTACCTTCAGGGATCTGTGAACATGCATTCCAAGGTCCCTTTGTTCCTCGACACCTCTCAGTATCCTCCCATTTATTGAATGTTCCCTTGCCTTGTTTGCCCTCCCCAAATGCATTACCTCACATTCTCTGGATTGAATTCCATTTGCCACTTTTCTGCCCATCTGACCAGTCCATTGATATCTTCCTGCAGTTTACAGCTTTCCTCCTCACTATCAACCACACGGCCAATTTTTGTATCATCTGCAAACTTCTTGATTAAGCCGCCCACATTTAAGTCCAAATCATTAATATATACCAAAAAAAGCAAGGGACCTAGTCCTGAACCTTGCGGGACCCCTCTGGAAACAGCTTTTCAGTCGCAAAAACACCCGTCAACCATTACCCTTTGCTTCCTGCCACTGAGCCAATTTTGGATCCAATAGCCACTTTCCCTTGGATCCCATGGGCTTTTACTTTTTTGACCAGTCTGCCATGTGAGACCTTGAAAAGCCTTGCTAAAATCCATGTACACTACATCAAATGTGTTACCCTCATCGACCCTCCTTGTTACCTGCTCAAAAAATTCAATCAAGTTAGTCAGACACGAGCTTCCCTTAACAAATCCATGTTGACTGTCCTTGATTAACCCATGCCTTTCTAAATGACGATTCCAATAATTTCCCCTACCGAGGTTTAACTGGCCTATAATTACTCGGCCTATCTCTTTCTCCTTATTAAACAACGGTCCAACATTATCAGTCCTCCAATCCTCTGGCACCATGCCTGTAGCCAGGGATTGGAAAATGATGGTCAGAGCCTCCGTTATTTCCTCCCTTGCTTCTCTTAGCAGCCTGGATACATTTTATCCAGGCGTGGTGATTTATCTACCTTCAAAGATGCTAATCCCCTTAATACTTCCTCTCTCACTATGTTCATCCCATCCAATATTTCACACTCCTCCTCCTTAGCTACAATCTCTGCATCGTCCCCCTCTTTTATGAAGGCAGGCGCGAAGTATTCATTAAGAATCATACCCACATCTTCCACCTCCACCATAGGTTACCTTTTTGGTCTCTAATAGGCCCTACTCTTTCCTTAGTTATCCTCTTGCTCTTTATGTATTTATAAAAAAAATTTGCGTTTTCCTTAATTTTACTTGCCAGTATTTTTTCATGCTCTCTCTTTGCTTTCTTAATTTCCATTTTAATTTCCCCCTGCACTTTCTATACTCCTCTAGGCTTTCTGCAGTATTGAGCTCTTGGTGTCTGACATAAGCTTCCCTTTTTTGCCTTACCCTTGTCATCCAGGGGGCTCTAGATTTGGCAGTCCCACCCTTTTCCTTTGTGGGAACATGTTTACTCTGAACCCTTTGAATCTCCCCCTTGAATGCCTCCCACTGCTGTGACACTGAATTACCTTCAAGTAGCTGTTTCCAGTCCATTTTTGCTAAATCACTTCTCAGCTTAGTAAAATTGGCCAATTTAGAAGTTTTACTCTTGTTCTATCTTTGTCCTTTTCCATAACTATGCTAAATCTAACTAAATTATGATCACTACCAGCAAAATGCTCTTCCACTGATACTCCTTTCACCTGCCCAGCTTCATTCCCTAAAACTAAATCCAGAACTTCCCCCCTCCCCCCGCCCCCCCCCCCCCGCCGCCCCTCTTGTTGGCCTTGCTACGTACTGGCTAAAAAAAGTTCTCCTGAATGCAATTTAAGAATTCTGTACCTTCTATACCTTTTGTACTGATTGTATCCCAGTTAATATTAGGGAAGTTGAAATCCCCAACTATTACTGCCCTATTGTTTTTGCACGTCTCAGAAATTTGCCGACATATTTGCTCTTCTATCTCCCTCTGACTGTTTGGGGGTCTATAGTACACTCCCAGTAGTGTGATTGCCCCTTTTTCGTTCTTTAGCTCAACCCATATGGCCTCATTTGATGATCCTTCTAACATATCATTCCTCCTCACAGCCGTAATTGTTTCTTTAACCAATACTGACCCCCTTCCTTTTTTATCCCCTTCTCTATCTTGTCTGAAAACCCTATAACCAGGAATGTTGAGCTGCCACTCCTGCCCTTGTTTAAGCCATGTTTCTGTAATAGCTAAGATATCATACTTCCACATGTCTATCTGTACCCTTAGCTCATCTGCCTTATTCACTATACTTCTTGCATTGAGGTATATACCATTAAGCACTGCCAAACTCCTTTGTGGTCTAGTTTCTGACCTTTGTGTCCTCTGCCTTCCAAACTCACTTACTAATTTTCTGCCTTCCATTTCCAGCTCTGCTTCTCTCCCTTCCAAATCTACGCTCAGGTTCCCATCCCCCTGCCAAGCTAGTTTAAATCCTCCCCCACAGCACTAGCAAACCTCCCCGCGAAGGTATTGGTCCCAGCCCTGTTGAGGTGCAACCAGTCTGGCTTGTACAGGTCCAACCTCCCCCAAAACCTGTCCCAATGCCCCAGGAATCTAAAGTCCTCCCTCCTGCACCATGTCTCCAGCCACGCATTCATGTTCTCTATCCTCCTATTTCTATACTCGCTAGTGCGTGGCACCGGGAGTAATCCAGAGATTACTACCATTAAGGTCCTGCTTATTAATCTCTTTCCTAACTCCTTAAAATCTGCCTGCAGGACCTCATCCCTCTTTCTACCTATTTTGTTGGTACCGATATGGACCACGACCTCTGGCTGTTCACCCTCCCTCTCCAGAATGTTCTGCAGCCACTTAGTGACATCCTTGACCCCGGCACCAGGGAGGCAACATACCATCCTGAAATCTTGTCTGCGGCCACAGAAATGCCTATCTGTTCCTCTAACCATAGAACTATTTATCGGTATCCATCTTAAAAACCAGCCACAAATACTAAAAAAAAGATTGCGACATATAGCCCAAAAGCATCAAGATGCCGAATTTGTGGAGCACTATTCAGGACATGAATTAAATGTTAAATACCTTGAGTCTTTTTGCTCTGTTGAAGATATCTATTTTGCTATTGGAGACATCTGGAATAGTCAAAACCTTCTCTGGCACATGTTCAGATGAGAGGACAGGAGCGCTTCTATGCTCACAGGTGACACTGTTCTTAAATGATATCTTTGCATGTGAGCAAGAAAATCGACAACTCTTAAAAACAACTCTGCTCCAGCCTTAACCCTTTAAATTAAAAAAAAATCACCTTGTGGCTTTTAAAAGTAATCTGTGATATCCTAATGCTCAATTTTCACATTTATAGTTAAATACATCCCACAAATCATAATATTATTGGAATAAACAACAGGAATTGTGCTGTAATTACGATATGAATAATACTTTTATAATGCCTTCTTAAGTCAAAATGTCGCAAATGCTATTCATTGGAATGTCACACATCAATCTTAACAGGATGTGTGACAAGCTCAGATAAGGACACTGCAACAAACATGAAGTATTTTCATCTTGTTATAACTTTGTAGAAGTTCCTTTCATTGAGACGCAATAGTGATGGGGGTAGATTTTGACTTTGTGCGATAGTGTAAAACGAGTGATAGTGAATCGGCAGCCTGTTTTACGTCTCTCGCGGTTTTTTTTTCCATTGATGTCAGTATCGCACAAAGTCCAAATCTACCCCAAGGAGTTTAAAATTCAGCTGCATTTAAAATTCAAGGCTCGGTTTAAGTTAATACAAATGTTGCAAGGACAGTCTGGTCAGGTTTTCTAACAGAAAAATGGGAAATCTGGCAGGTCCTCTATGGAGCTCTGCTGGAAGTTGGCCCTTATAGGAAGGCTGGAAACAATCAAGGGAGCATTCATGCTCCTCTTGGCCCCACAGAAAGGTGACGCAGCTTTTTTTGCCCTGTTTTAGGAGTGATCTATAGCAGTCCCTTTACTGGTTCATCAACTCAACACACCAGGAAGGGAGGAGCGCAGGCAGGCTCCTCCTGCCTCCACATCTCCACAGAAATACTGCTGCAGCCAGCCAGCACTCCTCCCATCCTGTTTGCCCCACCACCACCGCCCTGGAATTACTTACGGGCCAATTCAACGTCTGAGCTGGCCAAAATTCCACGTGGCCAGACTGGTGAGTAGTGTTGGGGAGCCCAATTGGCGCCTGCAACTCATCGGATTTATCCCAGAGGCTCGAGGAAGAATTTAGGACGGTCCTCGAGCCTCTCACTTCTGGCGTGTGAGTCCAGCGCGCCAACCATTTTGCATTATTGGGCGCTATCAAATTTACATCCCGATGTTTTTTATTCAACGTGTTCAAAATTATGAGGGGTTTTGATAGAGTAAATAAGGAGAAACTGTTTCCACTGACAGAGGGTCAGTAAGTAAGGTAAGATAATTAGCAAGCAGAGAGGAGATGAGAGATTTTTTTTTACACAAGTTGTTGCGATCTGGAATGCACTGCCTGTAAGGGTGGTGGAAGCAGCTTTCAAACGGCAATTGATATATACTTGAAAAGGAAAGATTTGTAAGGCCATCGGGTAAGACCAGAAGAGTGGGACTAATTGGATAACTTTTTCAAAGAGCCTGCACAGGCACGATGGACCGAATGGCCTCTTTCTGCACTGTATGATTCTATAACTGGTTAATATAACACACATATATATATTATTTTGCTGTTAGATATTTGCTTCTTCATCTTTTCTTCAATACATTTACTTGTCAGTTAAAGTCTCAAACAAGATCTCATGTAATGATTCTTTATTGCTTTTTGAAGACACCAGAAAGGTCCTGTGGAGGTACAGGATAGATCTAGTTCTTAGAGCAATTTACAGAAAGATTTCCTGGGCTTGTTTGCTGAAAACTTGTCCAGATACTAGAGCCAATGAAGATACTCTTGAGACTGTAGGGACTTTAAGCTCAAACATGAGAGTGAATTAAAGTAGAAATCTCAAAATATCAAGGATCAGAGCAGAAAAGACACAAACATATAATAGAAAGTATAAAGTTATGATTCACATAATATTCAACATTTCACTGTAATTCTCTTCAATGCAATGCACTGCAACCCTCATGAAATTAGGATTCAGAAAAGAAAGATGGATTCACAAAGTTACTGCTGATTTGAGTAAATTATATACAATGCAGACCCATGGATTGGTCTAGCACCAGTGTAAAGGTTCTAAGTATGTAACCTGTTGTTAATATGGTGAAACTGGAAGGGCTACAGACTGCTAACTCATGGCAACAGTTCAAAGAAAAGTTTCCAAGTGCTAGAGCTCTGAAATGCTGGAGATGTTTACCGTCTGGTTGAATAAAGTGTAACATGTTGAAATAGTTGAATGTCATGTCAGATGGATCAAATTTGGAGACACTGCAAAGCTTTGGTTTACTAAGCATGAACTTTTTCCGCACTCTGTACCAAGAATCACATTTCTGTATTAGTGCTGTTTATCAAAAAATGATCTGTTTTTAAAGGGTTGGGTTTGGTCCCAGACTTTACCTTTGTTGAACGTGTTTAGGAGGGTTTACAATCAAATCGCTAGATGGAGTGCCACGGAGAGTGGGGGACAAGGAAAGAGGATGAAGGAAAGACGTTGTGATTCATCTTAACTGAATAACTGCGTCCTGTCAGTTAACATCAGTGTAATAATGATAGCAGCCGTGGAGACATTTCCAGGCCACACCTTTCCACTGTGCTCAGACTGAAGAGGGGATAGTATGTGTGGATAAGACATGCGATATGGGGGATATTTTATTAGTCTAAAAATTAAAAGTTATTTACAGTAAATACATTCATTAAATGATTTGCTGTGTGAATATGATTTTTATATTCATAAGGCTGCATCATCATCACACCTTGTTCTTTAACCAGAGGGGAGAATTAGCCGAAGCCACAGATTTCCGAATATCATTTTTTGTAGTATACAGCTTCTGATACTCCCAGGATATCTCATCCAAATACTAACCCCACCCCATCAAGTTTAGTCTGTCGCTGTAGGCTCGCCCCATTATGGCCAGTTATCAGGAAGTGTAAATTATATATATGTATATAATATGTGTGTATATGTTCATATATGTGTGTGTGTATATTTCTATGTATGTACATATATATTATATATATGTGTGTGGTCCGGTTAATTTTTCTACCCTCCTGAAATGGGGTACTCCATTATTACAGTGTGTTCCATCTAACAACCTACGTGCTACAATGAAAACTTTTTGAATGACTTTGGACTTGAATTGACATTTTTTGAATATTAACATGACTAAGTTTTCAAACAGCAAAACTCTCCATAAAAATTCGACCTTAATACCTTTAAAAATATATTTTACCTTGATTCACCTGGGCCTCAGTTGGTAAGTACATTGCTCAGTGTGAAACTGAGCCATATAGACTGGAAGTTCCCAGGAACAATCTTTTTTCTGTGCTCAGTCATCTGTTCCGCTTGGCGTGCTACGAGGGCCTCAGTATCTTGGGAAGAAAGAGGAAAAAAAGTCACACGTGATTTCCACTCATGAACACCATCCAATAATTCTTGCTGTGGATGTCAGGTGAAGAGAGGCTAGGAGGCTCAGTGGTGATATCCCCCTTGACGAAATAGCCCAGCAGGCACTTTGCTGCCAATGCTGGCACATGAGAAAGGTCACTTGTGCGAGGTAGTGGAGAGCAGCTAGTGGAGAGCAGCTAGTTCTTGTGGATCCAAACCCCAGAATGTGTTAGTACCTTTAAGGGAGAAGGGAAGAATATTTGAGGCAGGATAAAAAGTTTACCTTTTGAAACTCTGGCTATATCAACATCCAAAGGATGCCTCTTCATATGCTGCATTGGTGGTCCCACTGCAACACTGCCTGAGTTCCCCTCCTCTGCAGCAACCTTGATGGTGCAGATGCCGCTAAGGGATCGTCCTGCATGTGATATGCCCTCAACCCAGGAAAATGGGTAGGGGTTACAGTGGGTCACAGTGGTGAGCGGAAGTCTGCCCAGCCACTACCCCACTGTAAAGGGGAGAATCCTGCTCTTTGAATCAGATTTAGTAAGAGATAAAATTAAGCATAACACATTTCACTAGAATATAGAACCTTACTTAACTCACAGTCTCCATTTCAAATTAATAAAGTATTTCAAAGTTCTAGGGGCTCGTTTTCATTTTGGTTGATGTATTGATGGAGTTGTACGTTTTGCTTCCATGCTGTGTTAATAGCCTGTTTAACAACATCCCACACATCTAAAAGGTGAACAGTCGCCTGGCCCTTTTTTTTCCACTGCAGGTCTGGACTCCTGCTCTTCAGCTCACAGAATGAATCAGGCCTCGTCTTCTGGTTGGAATGGTGAAATCCTCATCGAAAGAACGGACTAGTAAGGGAATGATGGATGGATGGTGTAATATTCCAGAGAACGACAACAACAACAACTTGCATTTATACAGCACCTTTAACATAGTAAAACGTCCCAAGGCACTTCACAGGAGCATTATCAAACAAAATTTAATACTGAGCCACATAAGGCGATATTAGGACAGGTGACCAAAAGCTTGGTCAAAGAGGTAGGTTTTAAGGAGCGTTTTAAAGGAGGAGAGAGAAGTAGAGAGATGGAGAGGTTTAGGGAGAAAATTCCAGAGTTTAGGGCCTAGGCAGCTGAAGGCACAGCCGCCAAGGGTGGAGTGATTAAAATCAGGATTGGCAAGAGGCCAGAATTGGAGGAGCGCAGAGATCTTGGAGGAGTGTAGGGCTGGAGGAGGTTACAGAGATAGGGTGGGGTGAGGCCGTGAGGGATTTGGAAATAAGGATGATAACCAGGAACAGCTTCTCCCTATGTTATAAAATGAAGTAAAAGGGACTTCAGCTAAGTCGAACTGTGTAAATATTCAGCTGTATGGAACTTTAATGCTTCTAACACTTTAATTGTGGTTTCATGCCCTTTATTTAGATTTAGATTTACTGCTGGTGTCAGGTGGCTGTTGTTCTGAAACTGCTGGTTGCCTTTTGCATGCTCCCTCAAAAGTCAAGTTTCCGAAGCAAGAGGTGAAGTGGGAATGAAAATCCTGTTAGTCCTGAGCACTGAGGTATTGGCCCCCTTATTTACGGGGAGGTGAGGAGGGAGAGGGGTAGGGTGTTGTAGCGGCCAGGAAACCCGGAAATGCGGGTAACGCGAAGTCCTGACGAATTTAACAGCAGGACCTCATTTGAAATTTTTTTCTCCTTTTCTCAGCCGGCAGCCAAGCAAATTGAGAGGCCGAGCGGGATGGCCTACAATGGAAGGCCGCAGCAGGTGAACAGGGAGGAGGGAGGAAGATACCACGGGGGGGAGGGGACGATCACGGAGTGGGGGGGTGGGGAGAAGAGATCGCAGGTTGGGGGAGGTCACAGGGAGGGGGCCTTCAGATCGCTGTGGTTGGGGGGGGTCGTCGGATCGCGGGGAGGGAAGCCAATCGCAGCAGGTTAGCTTGGGGGGAAGCATTCCTGCTACTCCTGGCCCACAAGCAGTGCTGGGAAAGAACTTTCCTTCTGGACCCGGCTGTCTCGCCTCCCTTCAGCTGCTGGATTTTCCGAGCCCTGGGAAACCTGACCCGCAGCCGTTAAATGTAAAAGTCTGATAAGGTTTGAGAAACGCACCCTCATTAACATATTTAAATTATTGCCCCGCCTCTCGAGAGCAAATTACTCGCTCGCCCCTCAACCCACCCCCATTAAGTTGGCACGTTCGAGGCGGGTTTCAGATTTTTGAAATTTTAACCTACCCCACCGCCACTGTCCCGCCATGGGCGGGACAGTGGCAGTGGGGTAGATTAAAATTCCCCCTGCACACACCCACGCCTCCTCAGACATAAGCGGAATGGGGGCTGCTTCACCAGTGTGTAAAGCCTTCTTTTTATTTTCGGCAACTTCTGCTTGCGATTACTCCAGACTTCCTCCGTCCTAAGGAACATTTTTGTTCTCCTAATTTTTTCCAAAAACACCTTCAAATCCTGTTCCTTCAGCCATTTCACAGTTTGAGCCTCCTGTTTTGCAGCCCAACATTTACAGCTATCGATGTTATTATAAGCAGCCCTTTCTGTCCTTCCTGACATAATGCATGTAACAGAATTGCGCTGTACTTTAAAACCACCAGAAGTTGATTTTGTTAAAATATTTGGCAAATATATCCATCACTTACAGCGAAAGGATTAAGGATGGTCGTAAACTTTAGCAGTAAGGCAGCTTGTCTAATGGATTCTACAGTAATGGAAGCCTTTATTGAAGAAGGAATCATTAAATTAAAGTGAAAGCATTTCACTGCCATTTGTACAGCAATGTTAGCGAAAGCAATGTGGTGTTGTAAGACCAGCAACATCTACAGTGAAGAAACACTCTGCGAGTAAAAACCAGCTCAGCAAACCACAGGATTTGCATACAATGCAACTCAGTATTCCATCTTAGCAAAGCCGCCTTACGCAAGACAGTGATACCAATTTTAAGCCTTAATTATATAAAAAATGAGTAATTAAACGTGACATAATAATTGTCTAGGAATGGCATGAATCAGATATTGCAGTTTCCTTTAAGGTAACAATTGCTTCTATGTTCATGTAGCTGCAATTTTGCAATCATTTAAAAATACAGATGAAGATTTTCTACTTCCCCGTTGTTTGTTGAAAACAAACCACTTCCTTAAATATGTTGCATTGTAATTATATTGAGTATGTGCCTGTTGGCATTAGACAATCATTAACAAGCTCTAAGAAAATTATTAGCAGCTTCAGTAGTCAATTCTCAAAATGCTTGTACTTGTGATCACATGATACTTTTGGATGAGGAAGGCCATTTGCCCCACTTTAATTCATCCATCCAGAACAACCCCAAACTCTTCCCATTGCTTCATTCAATTGTTTCTTAAATGATTCTATGGTCTCAGCATCCACCACTCTGCTCGTTAGTCCATTCCAAGTGTTGATCACTCTGTGTGAAGACCAACCTCCTGATATCAGTCCTTTTATTAATTTGAACCTATGTCCCCTTGTCCCACTTAAAGTAGTATTCCAGGTGAACCTTTTCTATAACATTTACTATTTTATATACCTCTATAAGATCACTTCTCAGACACCTCCTTTTCAAGCTGAAAAGCCAAAGATTTTCTAGTCTGTCCTCATAACTCAGACCCCTGACACTAGGGATCAACCTTGTGGCTCTTCTCTGCACTGCCTCCGGCACTTAAATGTCTCCCTTGTTTCCCCGTCACCAGAACTGGACATTATACTTAAAGTGTGGTCTGACCAGAGCACAATATAGTTTGATCACGACATGTATCCCACACAAATAGTGCAGCAAAGACCATAAACTATACTCTCAAACATCTGTGCTAATGGCATGTACAACACGCAAATAGTCTGTCAAAGGCAATAGCCTGCAGTCTCAACACCTCTCCAAATGGTTCTTTTTCAATGAATAGTGGAGAAGAAGAAACACTTCATCTGTATTTTTGAGACAGTGCAAAATTATAACTGCATTAACTTGGAAACAGTAGTCACTTTAAAACATCTGATATTATTTGTTATATTGCATTTAATAATGATGGCGCCGTCTGAGTGGTATCAGAAGCAGTAACCCACAATCGCAAACACATGCATTAAACACAGCTGGAGGAATTCAGCTGATAGAAGAGAAGATGGTAAGGTAATGGTCAAATTCATATTTGAAATAATTCAAAGATAATATCGGTGTTTGCACTGATGCAAAATTTGCGTGAGTAACTGTTACTAAATATGGATTTGTGGTGATCCCACACCCACAAAATGCATTTTATGTTGATGTGTTCTACCTACAGTAATGACTAATACCACAGTACATTCAAAGAGGTGGATCCACATGCCAAATGTTTACTCTGACAACATTCAAATGGAATTTGTGCAAATACTCCGAAAACCAATATTATGGTGCCACATCCCAGGTTATTGTGCCACTCTTTTTTAATTATTGGAAAAGGAATACAGTTCCTGAAGAGGTAAGACTCCAATTGGCCACATTTTCCTTTCCACCAAAAACAAAATTCAGAAGATTGGATCCTTTATTCATTGGATGCTCATGTTGACCATTGTCCCCAATGACTCCATACAAAATAATGGATAAGATGACGGAATGAGCAAACTACATTTACAAACAAATTGCCTGAGCTTCTGTACCACTCTGCACTAAGCCAAAAACAAGAACTGCATTCACAACCTGTCATTAAACTAGATGATCAAATTTAGAAACATCTAAATGATTTACTAAACACTTCCAGCTGGTACTTACCGCTGTTCGGAGAGTCTACTCTCTCAGCTTTCGCCTGTGTTAAAAGTTGAGAATGTTAGTAGGAGGCAATTATCTACAATTTTGACACTATATTCTCCAAGCTCTCTCCCACACAGTAGTCACAGCTTGGCTTATGCCTCACAGTAGTACTGAACAGGAGCGTGTCTTCAGGAAACACATTGAGAATGGAGGTAAGTACAGAACCCACATCCGTACAATAAATATGTAGCTGTAGTCACTCTCATTAAAAGTACTAGCAGTGAGAGTTCATGAACACAAGTAGTAAGGCTTACAAACTTACTAAATATGTATCCCCAAATGGTTTAGTGGGTAGATGTACTACATGATGAAGCACTGAGTCACGCTCTCAAGTTCAAGCACCACAACCACCATGTGAATTCCTACTTTAAAGAAGTCCCCCTGTTTAAGAACTAAGTGATACAATATTAGCCTTTTTACTCTGAATCATCTGTGTTTAAGACGCACGGGGGGAAAATTGGATAGGGCTTATTATTGGGCAGAGATTGCGCGATCCACTATTACCCCGCGGCCAATGGCCCCTTCGCAGGCAGGACGAGATTTTCGTCAGGCCTGAGGTCTTACCTTCAAGCAGCGTTCCGAATCAGCGTTGACACACGGATTCAATGCAATTCATATTTCCACCAGCAGGGGGAGCCCCAATCTCTTAAAGGCAAGCTCTTAAAAATCTCTTTAAAGTACCTGGTACCTGTTATTTGCTGAAAACAACAGTCTGCTGTTTGCATGGGGTCTGAATGGAGATCAGACAACGCACGTGCAAAACACAGATGCAGTTCCCGTCCCTATGTTTGCAAACTGATGAGTTATGTTAAAACATTGAATAAAGGTTGCGCACTACTAAATCTCACATCCTCCAATCTGCATGCGAGACCTCACCAATTTGCCGATCTGAGTTTGTACCAGGCCTGCGAGAGTGCATGCAACAAAGTTCTCTGCTGAGGCACTAGAGGCCTTAGTGCAAGAGGTGGACAGAAGGAGGGACATCCTATATCCACGGGGCAGGGCGGGGGCAAGAGGCCCTCCAGACTTATACCCAAAAGGCAGTGGGAGGCAGCGGGAAACAAAGTCAATGCCAGGTGCACAGCACCATGAACATGGATGTAGTGCAGGAAGAAGTTCAATGCTTTGACATGAGTGGTCAAAGTGAGGGAAGTCAACTGTCAAGTGGCATCTCCTACCAGCTACACCACTAACCACATCCACTGCTCCACCCACTACACCCCCATCACCCACCTACCAAAAAACTCTTTCCATCAGTACTCAACTTTTCCAATCAGATGCTTCCTCTCACCCTTACACATTACCACTGTTGCAAGCTGCCCACCCACAACTCACAGGCCACACACACTGGCAGCTATTTAACTATGACAGGCACATCACCCAGACTCATGTCCCTCTTTCTTGCAGGAGAAGGGTGGCGCATATCAGGAGGCAGCAAGTGGCAGTGGCATTCAGCCACTTGAACCTGTTCTTCCATTCAATGAGATCATGGTGGACCTGTGACGTAACTCCATAAACCGGCCTTAGCCCCGTATCCCTTAATACCCTTGCCTCACAGAAATCTATCAAGCTCAGATTTAGAATTTACAATTGAGCTAGCATCAACTACCATTTGCAGAAGAGCGTTCCAAACTTCTCCCACCCTTTGCGTGTAGAAGCATTTCATAACTTCACTCCTGCATGTCCTGGCTCTAAATGTTAGGCTACGTCCCCTAGTCCTAGTATTCGAGTATAGGAGACCTCCAAAAACAGTTACAAATGTCTCGGCAGCCAGAAGCAATAATCCAGCCACTAACCTGTAATGGTCCCTTTAAATAGCACTGGTGGGGGTCCTCCAGGCACTCAAAGACATGTTCAGATAGTCGGGGTTAAGACTGTGTGTTGAGTTGAGCGTTAAGTCCCAAAATGGTGTTTATCACATGCACGCTGATTGTATCCATTTTCTCCTTACTTTACATGCTTCCAGCGTTCGGTATTTGCGCACGCGCTAACTCCTATACCAAGATGGCGTCCGGCGCACGTCACGCTGGAAACGTGCAAGCGCAGCCAAGATGCTATCTTGGATGTTGGAGAAGCCAAAACAACGGGCGCTACAAGGCCCAATTTAGCGCCCAAAATTACTTATACGTCAGGTAGGAGTTTCTCACAAAAACTAAGTTTTTAGAGTGAGCTGTTTCTAAATATAGCCTCTACCTCCACTTTCTCTCTGCTGCCTTGAGCTGGGTCTGGTTGCATAATGAAATGTTACTAACACTAATGATTTTTTTAAAAAGGTTTGAATTTCAGCACGAGTAGAAAATACCCTATTTGAACTATTTTCTGTTATCAACCCCCCCAAATTCATGAACTAAACACAAAAGGACTGAAGTGGTTTTCACCAGTTTAATCTCGTCTCAATTATCAGTTTCTTTATCCTTTTTCGCTCAGAAATTATGAAACCTAGCATTATATGATGTTCCAGAGCAGCTGTAGATGGTCCTTATGTGCATCTTCTGTTTGGAACTAAAACATTTTATCTGAATGCTACATTGTACTGGCACTTTACACAGCGCCCTGCAGAAAACAATCTCCATTGATACCACTGCAGTGGTTGCAGACTCCAACCTTGAGGTCATGCTAATCACTATCGATTTTCATAGACTCATTCCCATTCCTCATATGTGCAAATAGATAATATATAAATTTTAACAGCATTTACTCATCCATCCATATGCTGTAGAAAACCTTGAACTAAGCATCAAGAATTCCCATAACGTTTACAGTGTTAGCAGCGAAAACAATCTTAACAATCACAGATGTGACCGTAAAAACAGATCAAGAATTTTTTCTCCTGCTCTGTGATGATAGGGCATCTATGACATGACCATGTGCCTCATCACCATAATCCATAGTAAATCTGAGAGAAACCAGCGGGAACCTTTTTTATAAATGGAATATGTTATGATCAATAGTGTGAAATGATAAATATCTCCGCTCCTGAGATTGAGCATAACCAACTCCTGATTTCATTATTCACAACTTATCTGGTCAGCCTCACTTGTGGGGATATTTATCATATCACACTGCTGGCTACAACCTATCTTCTATTTATAGAGGTTCCCACTGGTGTCTCTTGAGCGAACATCTGTGGAAAACTTGCTATCAATTATACATGAACATAACGGTTTCTTTAGAAGTGTACCGTACATGAATAGGGGACCATGTGATCAAGCAGCAGGAAAATTGACCACCTAGTAGTAGCTCATTTTTTTGCTTACTAATTCAACACCTAAATCAAATTTATTCAGTAAAGACTGCATCTGGAAATTGTTGCAGTCAGATAAGTAGTTCCCTAATCTCTATCAACGGTACAGGGACAGATTGACAGATAGATAGACGGAAGGAAGGAAGGGAGGCTTGTATTTATATAACGCCTCAGAATGTCCCAAAATGCTTTACAGCCAATTAAGTGTCTTTGAAGTGTAGTCACTGTTGTAAAGTAGGAGGGCTATAAATTGGGCCATGTAGTACCCGTTTTGTAGGTGTTACGCAGCCTCCTAAGGACCCAAAATGGCATCCGGAATGCATGCACACACTTCTAGCATGATGTGCACCAGACGCCATCTTGGTGAAGGTGTTTGCGCATGCACAGATAACGAACACCGGCAGCATGTCAAGTAAGGAGAATATACGGTAGATCAGTGTGCAACGTTGATTTAAAGGGACAGATGCGATTTTGGAACTAAACGGTCCAGCCAACGCATTGTCTTAACCTTGCACAGCTGAACAGGTCGTAAACAGCATGGAGGATCCCCCACCAGCGTGCTTTAAAGGGACCATGCAGGATTTACAGGTTAGTGCTGGATTGTTGCTTCTGGCTGCCGATGCATTTGTACCTGTTTTTGGAGGTTTCCTATATTTGAATACTAGGACTTGGGGACATAGCCTAAAAATTAGAGCCAGGACTTGCTAGAGTGAAGCTAGGAAACGCTTCTACACAACGTGTGTTAAAGTGCCGCATAATAAGCTTGTCATCAAAGTTGAAACCCATGGAATAAAAGGGGCAGTGGCAGCATGGATACGAAATTGACTAAGTAACAGGAAACAGAGAGTAGTGGTGAATGGTTGTTTTTCGGATTGGAGGGAGGTGTACAGGGGTTCCCCAGGGGTCAATAATAGGACCATTGTTTTTTTGATATATATTAATAACTTAGACTTGGGTATACAGGGCACAATTTCAAAATTTGCAGTGAGGAGGACAGTGATAGACTTCAAGGGGATATAGACAGGCTGGTGGACACATGGCAGATGAAATTTAACACAGAAAAGTGTGAAGTGACACATTTTGGTAGGAAGAATGAGAAGAGGCAATATAAACCAAAGGGTACAATTCTAAAAGGGGTGCAGGAACAGAGAGATCTGGGGGTCCATGTGTACAAATCGATGAAGGTGGCAGGGCAGGTTGAGAAAGCGGTTAAAAATGCATGAGGCATAGAGTACAAAAGCAAGGAGGTTATGATGAATCTTTATAAAACACTGGTTCGGCCACAACTGGAGTATTGTGTCCTGTCCTGGGCACCGCAATTTAGGAAAGATGTGAAGGCCTTAGAGAGGGTGCAGAGGAGATTTACTAAAATGATTCTCTGGTTGAGGGACGACAATTACATGGATAGACTGGAGAAGCTGGGGTTGTTTTCCTTAGAGCAGAAAGATTGAGAGAAGATTTGATAGAGTTGTTCAAAATCATGAAGGGTCTAGATAGCGTAGATAGAGAGAAACTGTGCCCATTGGTGGAAGGGTCAAGAACTAGAGGATATAGATTTAAGGCGATTGGCAAAAGAGCCAAGGGGGCCTTAAGGAAAAACTTTTTTACACAGGATCTGAAATGCACTGCCAGAGGGGATGGTGGAGGCAGATTCAAACGTGGCTTTCAAAAGGGAATTGGATAAGTACTTAAAGGGAAAAAATTTGCAGGGCTACGGGGATAAGGCGGGGGAGGGGACTAGCTAGATTGCCCTTGCAGAGAGCCAACATGGACTCAATGCGCCGAATGGCCTCCTTCCGTGCTGTAACCATTCTATGGTTCTATCATTCTATGAAAGGGTGGTAGAAATTTGGAACGCTCTTTTACAAACGACAGTTGATGTTAGCTCAATTGTTAATTTTAAATCTGAGATTGATAGATTTTTGTTAACCAAAGGTATTAAGGGATATGGGGCTAAGGTGGGTATATGTAGTTAGGTCTCAGATCAATCATGATCTCATTGAATGGCGGAACAAGCTCGAGGGGCTAAATGGCCTACTCCTGTTCCTATCTTCCTATGTTCCTATAATAAAGTTTCAATACTCTACAGGGAGTGGGCTGGTTAGCTGACAGGCAACAGCAAGGCCACTGGCAGAGTGGCAGGTTTGGGACAGGGATGCTGTCATCCTGAGAGGGGACAGCAGGTTCATGTTCCATGGAGCGACTGCCACTTGCTGCCTTCTGTTATGCGCCACCTTCTCCTGCAGGAAAGCGGGGGAGGAGCTAAATACGATTAAAATCACTAAGGAATTGGTACTCAGTAAATTAATGGGACTCAAGGCGGATAAATCCCCTGGACCTGATGGCTTACATCCGAGGGTCTTGAGGGAAGTGGCAGTAGGGATTGTGGATGCTTTGGTAATAATTTTCCAAAATTCCCTGGACTCGGCAAAGGTCCCGGCAGATTGGAAAACTGCTAATGTAACACCCTTATTTAAAAAGAGTAGTAGGCAGAAGGCTGGAAATTATAGACCAGTTAGCCAAACATCTGTGGTGGGTAAAATTTTGGAGTCTATTATTAAGGAGACAGTAGCGGAACATTTGGATAAACATAATTTAATAGGACAAAGTCAGCATGGCTTTACGAAGGGGAAGTCATGTCTGACAAATTTGCTTGAGTTCTTTGAGGATATAACGTACAGGGTGGATAAAGGGGAACCAGTGGACGTAGTGTATTTAGACTTCCAGAAGGCATTCGACAAGGTGCCACATAAAAGATTATTGCTCAAGATAAAGAATCACTGGATTGGGGGTAATATTCTGGCATGGGTGGAGGATTGGTTATCTAACAGGAAGCAGAGATTTGGGATAAATGGTACATTCTCGGACTGGCAACCAGTAGCCAGTGGTGTTCCGCAGGGGTCGGTGCTGGGTCCCCAACTCTTTACAATCTATATTAACGATTTGGAGGAGGGGACCGAGTGTAACATATCAAAGTTTGCAGATGATACAAAGATGGGAGGGAAAGTAGAGAGTGAGGAGGACATAAAAAACCTACAAGGGGATATAGACAGGCTGGGTGAGTGGGCGGAGATTTGGCAGATGCAATACAATATTGGAAAATGTGAGGTTATGCACTTTGGCAGGAAAAATCAGAGAGCAAGTTATTATCTTAATGGCGAGAAACTGGAAAGTACTGCAGTACAAAGGGATTTGGGGGTCCTAGTGCAAGAAAATCAAAAGGTTAGTATGCAGGTGCAGCAGGTGATCAAGAAGGCCAATGGAATGTTGGCTTTTATTGCTCGGGGGATAGAATATAAAAACAGGGAGGTATTGCTGCAGTTATATAAGGTATTGGTGAGACCGCACCTGGAATACTGCATACAGTTTTGGTCTCCATACTTAAGAAAAGACATACTTGCTCTCAAGGCAGTACAAAGAAGGTTCACTCGGTTAATCCCGGGGATGAGGGGGCGGACATATGAGGAGAGGTTGAGTAGATTGGGACTCTACTCATTGGAGTTCAGAAGAATGAGAGGCGATCTTATTGAAACATATAAGATTGTGAAGGGGCTTGATCGGGTGGATACGGTAAGGATGTTCCCAAGGATGGGTGAAACTAGAACGAGGGGGCATAATCTTAGAATAAGGGGCTGCTCTTTCAAAACTGAGATGAGGAGAAACTTCTTCACTCAGAGGGTGGTGGGTCTGTGGAATTTGCTGCCCCAGGAAGCTGTGGAAGCTACATCATTAAATAAATTTAAAACAGAAATAGACAGTTTCCTGGAAGTAAAGGAAATTCGGGGTTACGGGGAGCGGGCAGGAAATTGGACATGAATTTAGATTTGAGGTTAGGATCAGATCAGCCATGATCTTATTGAATGGCGGAGCAGGCTCGAGGGGCCGATTGGCCTACTCCTGCTCCTATTTCTTATGTTCTTATGTTCTTATGACGTGTCGGTGAGTGTCTTGCAAGATGTTTGGGTGATGTGCCTGTCATGATTGAACAGCTGCCAATGTGTGTGTGACCTGTGAGGTGTGGGTGTGTGACTTGCAACAGTGGTAATGTGTGAGGGCGAGAGGAAGCATCTGATTGGAAGAGTTGAGTACTGATTGAAAGGGTTTGTTGGTAGGTGGGTGATGGGAGTGTAGAGCGTGGAGCAGTGGATGTGGCTAGTGGTGCAGTTGGTAGGAGATGCCACTTGACAGTTGACCTCACTCAACTTGACCACTCATATCAAAGCATTGAACTTCTTCCTGCACTACATCCACGTTCATGATGCTATGCGCCTGGCATTCACTTCGTCCTCTACTGCTTCCCACTGCCTCTTGAGCATTTGTCTGGGGGGCCTCTTGCCCCGCTATGGATATAGGATACCTATCCTTCTGTCCACCTCTTACACCAAGGCCCTAGTGCATCACCAGAGAACCTTGGTGCACAGTCTCTCACTATTGAAACCACATAAGTAGTGGGAAAATAGATGAATCAAAAGTCCCTTGTAAGGGCAGTCTGCCCTACAAATGCCATTTTGCAACCTGTGCCCTGATCACTTCATAAAGCCTGGTACAAATGTAGATTAGCAGATTGGTGAGGTCTGGCGTTCAGATTGGAGGATGTGGGATTTAGAACTGCACAACCTTTACTCAATGTTTTAACATAACTCATCAGTTTGTAAACATAGGGATGGGACCTGCATCTGCGTTTTATGTCTGTAATGTTTGATCTCCGTTTGGACCCGTATCTTATATTTGCAAATAAGAGGTGCAGGCTGCCTTTAAGAGGTGCTGGCTGCCTTTAAGTGGTCCTAGCCACTCACGATATAGGGGCCCCCTGGTGGTGAGCAGCCACTCAAAAGCGCAGCTCGGCCTGGCTGCTCGCAGATATCAGGTAAATGATCTGGCAGTACGAATCTTACTTGCTGCCTGCCTCTCGACGACCAGGCGCGGGTGAACTGCGCATCGCAACCCCCCGCGCCTGGTTTCAGGGTTTATCCAATTTAACCCCTGGAAATTCTGCAGCCAATTTGTGCACAGTAAGGTTCCACAAATATTTGAGGGGAAACCTGGAAACATTGCCAATGTGACTGAACACATTAGCAGCAAAATAATTGTCCTGAATTCCAACTTATCTGTTTAAGAGAAAATGATATCTGACCAGGAAAGTTGGAAACAAAAGAGGGAAAATAAAAAATGTTCTTGGAGAATGTCCCAGTATTCAAAAGCCAAAAAAAATCCATCGGTAGGAAAAAGTACCAAAATTATTGATTTCACACAAGTTGCAGAAAGACTGGAATGTTCGAACCTGGTAACATTGATAATTACTTGGATCACTGAAAGTCAGCATTAAAACTTTATGAAGTGATCAGGGCACAGGTTGCAAAATGGCATTTGTAGGGCAGACTGCCCTTACAAGGGACTTTTGATTCATCTATTTTCCCACTACTTATGTGGTTTCAATAGTCTCTCTATGAGCCCCCTGGACAGCAGACTATGCACCTCGTTAACCTCATGAGCCTTGACAATATTGGTAGGGACTAAAAGGAGAGAATGGGATGGATACAGGATGGAAAGTTTCAAAAGTGAGGACCTGTCCTGTATGGATACTCTCTCTTGCTCTCTTTCTGTTGATTTGAGAATAGAAGGGAACATATCCGAATTTAAAACTAAGCTAGGAGGTATGTTGAATTTTAAAGAGAGCAGGTAATTGTGAAATTAAATAATTGTGAATGGGTGGAACATGGCAAATGCATTTCAAAATGTGAGGTGCTGTACACTGAGCAGAAGAACAACAGTTAGAAACACACTGGAATAAGCATGGGGGAAGGGTTGATGATCAAAGGGATTTAGAGGTTCAGGGACATCAGAATGAAAGCTAGTTTACATGGGCAAAAAGTGATTAAAAAGGCTAATTTGATGCTGGCTTCATTACAAGAGGCATGGAATACAAAAAGAAAAAGGAAGTGGTACTGCATACTAACCTCAAATGGAATATTTTGTTCAGTTTTGGGCACATCACCATAGGAAGAAGATACTGAGGGTTTAATTCGGCAGTGCCCGTTTTGGGCAAACCACCCCGGCAAAAGATTATTACACAAATGGAGAGATCCGAGGAGCCCTGGATATTGGGCCTTGAGCCTCATTACATTGACGATAGTACTGCATGAGGAGGCAGCAGAAGGTAAGTTCTCCAAGTTTGGGAGGCTGCGCCAGCTTCATAGAAGTGACCACAGATAAGTGGTCAGGTCTTTGGAATTGTTGTCACGGGGGTCAGGGAGGAATCGGGAGCCTCGGACCTATTGTTGCGGGGATCGGGGGCTTCGGGGGACCTGAAGATCGCGGCCGGGGGTAGGGACAACAGACGTCGGGGTCAGGGCCTGGAGGTCGGAGATTGGGGATCTCAGGACCAGGTGTAGCAATGATTGGGATGATGATTGTGGTATGTGCTTACTTTTTTTATGTGTGCGATGTTTAGGGTTGGTTTAGTCAGCTGGTGCTGGCTGCCTCAAGGCAAACCAATGTCGGAACGGGGACCTGAAGCAGGCAATAGGCCTCTTATTTGCATGTGCAAAGGGCCTAACGCCTGCTTCAGTTGTGGGTAAAGGACACCTCTTGTTTGTCCTTACCCAAAATGGTGGGTGGTGCACTTCCGGTCAGAAGTATGCATGCTTACTGACCATCATTTTGGTGCCTTAGGAGACCACCTAGCACCTGAAAAATGGGTGTTACATGGCCCAATTTAACCCCCACTGACTTTGGAGAAAGTCCAATAACAATTCACCAGGATAACACCTTGGGATGAAGGGATTAAGTTATGATGACAGACTGGGTAAACTTGGGTGATGTTTCCTGCAGATTATGGGATGATCTGATGGAGGAATTTAAAATAATTAAGGGAATTGACAGGATAGATAGGGAACAACATTTCTCTCTAATACAGGAATTCAGAGCAATGGGACATAATCTTAAAATTCAACCAAACTGGTTGAAAGGCAATCTAGAAAAAATCTTCACAAAAAACAATATGAGAATGTGAAATGTACTACTCTAGAAGGCCATAGATTTAGAATCAATTGAGGTGTTTAATAAAGACAGATAATTAGTTGTGAAATAAGGATATTAAGGCATAAAGAGAAATGGGGTGAATTGGGAATAAACTGACATGGCTAACAAAATGGTGGAACGATCTCAATGTTCAAATAGCCTAACCCCTTTGCTATGTCCCTAAACACCCCAGAGAAGCAATCCCAAATCTTGGTTAAAAATGAACACACTAAAACACAACATATGCCTTACACGAGATAATGCTTACTGAACTGGATCTACTCAAACATCCTTTAGACTCTGTAGCTGGTGCAGCTGTAATGTTACTAAGGAATATGCTCCATGTTTAGCGGACAAGATTTGATGGTTTAAAAACAACAGCCAATACAGATTTTATGGATAATTTGCTTTCCTCCTGAAATGAAGGGCCCTATATTTGGAGTGTTGGGAATTATACTGCCCAATTATTGCCAAACAGCAAATTTCACTTTGGTTGGTAATAGTACTTTTACGCAGTTTTAACACCACTTATTTAAATATGAGTTTAAGACAGTGGTAAATTTTTACTTCTAGTTAGCTGAAAGGACTAAGTAGCCAACTATTGCGGGCGGAGGGGAGATATTCAATTAATTTAAATAAGTGTAACATATTCCAAAAGTTAAAACCAGTATTCCATATTTTATAACTGCTTATGGAATTAAACTATTGTTTTTAAAACATGGCAGGATTTAGAACACAAAGTGAGTGCTTGAATTTTACTGATGTTTATGTTTCGTCACGCAGCAATACAAGTGATTTTTTTCCTGTCATTTCTGCTCAATCCAATACGTGTAGCAAGTCTATTAGAATTACACTTACATTATTATCGTACTGTTCTGTACAGACGTTTGGGAAAGATTTGTTGCTGCAACCTTCCTGTGCAGCAAATAAATTATGTTTCAACTAGCACGAGTCAAGGCACCATCCACGTAAATAAATTAACCACAGCAGGACCCAGAGGAGAAAAGAGCTGTACCTAGGACAGAGCATTCCAGAAAGTGTAAGCATGGCACCCACGAGAGTGAAGACATAACACTGCAGGGTTCTTTCCTGAATAGGAAATGGGAAAGGACAAGTGGCATGGAGATGGGCCAAAGAGAAACAAGTGAGAAAATGAAACTTTTTAGTTAAATTACCATGTAAAATGTCACAGGGAAATAAAATCCTTGGATCCCAAAATACTTTTTATAATAAAATAATTTTGAAAAATAATGCAAACATCTTGAAAATTTGTGAAATAAAGAAGCTGCACGCAATAGCTAATTTTTCAGAAACTATATCTAGATTTTTTTTTATTTCCATCGAATTGCCTGCGGAGCTTTGGGAGGGATCGTCACTTGAAATCTCCTTCACATCCTCACACTGGTTGTAGTGACACAGGATGAAGAGTGGAGTTGGATGCTATTCCACAGCCATCAGAGAGCAGCCTTCAGAATAATTGATGGAGGTGTGAACCAGCCAATGATGAAGAGACAGGTTTCTGGCTTCTCAAGGTGGTGAGCAGGTTAACTACATAGACATCCTGCTCCACCATCCACATGGACTTTCAGAAGGCTTTTGACAAGGTACCACTCGGGAGACTTTTGGAGAAGATTAAGGAGTGAATTTTAGAAAATTTAATTCAAAATTGGTTAGGAGGGAGGAAGCAGAGAATGCGAATGAAGGGGTGTTTCTCCAAGTGGTTGAAAGTGGGTATAAGTATCCCATAGGTTGTGTTCTGGGACTGTTTCTGTTCACTATGCACAGCAATGATTTGGATATAGGACTAGAGGGAGTGGTGTCCAATTTTGCAGGTGATACTAAAATAGGAGGCATAGTGAATAATTCTGAGGATCAATCTAAGATGCAGGAGAATATTGATAAGATGTTAGAATAGGCAAAAAAGTGGCAGATGAAATTCAATGTCTATAAGAGTGAAGTGGTGCATTTTGGCCAAAAAAAGGGAAGGTCGAGCGATGTGGAAGAGCGGAGGAATTCGGAGATTCAGGTTCACAAGACATTAAAAGCAGCATCTCAAGATCTTAAAAATTGCTAAGGGATCCTAGATTTTATGGTAAGAGGTATAGAATATAAAAGTCAAGATGCAATGGTGAATCTATATAAAGCCTTAGTAAGACCACAGATGGAGCATTTTTTAAAATTTATTACACATCTGTGAAGACTGAAGAATTGGGGCTGTTTTCATTAGACCAGAGGACATTATAGGGTGAATTGAGAGAGGTTAAAATTATGAGGGATGGGACCAGGCAGATAAAAACAGACTGTTTCCAATAGTTATGGAGCCTAGAATGACGGGACATAGATACAAGATTAAATGTAAGATATTTAAGACAGAAAGCAGGAGAAGCTTTTTTACACAGAGAGCTGTGACTCTGTGGAATGATCTACCAGAGTTAATGATGGAAGAAGAGACCATGAAAACTTTTAAGAATAGATTAGATAGGTGGTTGAAGGAAAGGAGGTAAAGGGATATGGAAACAGGATGGGCACATGGAATTAGGACTACTGTTCGTGTGGAAGATAAACACCAACACGGACTGGTTGAGCCAAACGGCCTGTTTCCCTGTTATAATTTCTATGTTATTTTATGTAACCACATCGAGTTAAATATCAATATTTTAGCATCACTTTGCACCACATTGACAGGAGATTGCAGTTTCACTGGCATGTTGAATGGGTTATTGCATCTGGCAAATACATTTCTTTGCATTCTGTGATGTGTGGTTAAATGAAAAATGGTCAGCAGCTGCCCATTGTGGCTGATACATCCCTACACCTGCAATACAAGACCACCAGTTTGTATGACACCGTCCAAAGAGGGCCCTTTGAAAAGTCTGGCCAGAGATGTTAAATCCTCCTGGTGCTCAACAACATAAGGTATGGATTAGACCCTGGATCCATTGGCTTCTCTGCTCAGTAGCCCACGACTTTCTGCCCCTTTATTTTAATGCATTAGAATACAACATGGGGGTTATATTGGATAACCCCCGAAAACGGGCGCTGGGATCGCGGTGTGCGATTAACCTGCGCCCGTTGGTTGCGATGCAGGCAGCACATAACATTCGTGCTACCTGATGGTTTAAATGATTGCTGCATGCAGCCGACACTACCTGCACTGTTAATTGGCTGCATGCACCAGCAGGGAGCCCTGATATCGGGAGTGGCTAGCACTACTTAAAGGCAGCCTGCACCTCTTAAAGGGGAGGTGCACTGCGGCTGCAGGAATTGCTGGAAGTGTTTTGGGAAGAGAATCTGTGGTGGAATGTACTGAAGAATGGCTGCAACGCAAGAGAGCGTGTACCAAGGTTCTCCGACGGTGCACTAGAAGCCTTGGTGGAAGAGGTGGACAGACGGAGGGACATCCTATATCCACAGGTGGGCAGGAGGCCTTCCAGACATGCTGAAAAGGAAGTGGGAGGCTGTGGGCGCTCGAGATAAATACCAGCAGCATCACACCACGCACATGGATGCAGTGCAGGAAGAAGTTAAATGATGAGACACGAGTGGTCAAGGTGCGTGAGTTCAAGTTTGAAGTGACATATCCTATCAACTGCACCACTAGCCTCATCCACTGCTCCACGTACTACACTCCCCCATCACCCACCTACCAACAAACACTTTCAATCACTACTTAACCCTTCAAATCACATGCTGCATCTCACCCTCACACATTACCACTCTTGCAAGCAGTACACTCACAACTCAAAGGTCACACACACTGGCAGCTATTCAACCATGACAGCCACGTCACCCAAACATGTTGCAGGACACTCACTGACAAACTTCCCTCTTTCTTCCAGGAGAAGGTGGCACACAACAGTAGGCAGCAGGAAGAAACAGACAGAGGTCAGGCACGCCTACACTTCCTCACCCCCATTGAGGAGACAGTGCTGGCGATCATTGGACGGGCCATTGCTGTGGCTGTGGCCACTGGCGGTGCTGGAGGTATCTATGATGAGAGTCTCTGCATACCTAATCCTCATTAAGATTAGCATCTTTGAAAGTAGATAAATTACCAGGCCCAGATGAAATGTATCCAGGCTGTTAAAAGAAGCAAAGGAGGAAATAGTGGAGGCTCTGACCATCATTTACCAATCCTCCCTGGATACAGGCGTGGTGCCGGAGGACTGGAAGTTGTACCATTGTTTAAAGAGGGAGAGAGGGATAGACCGAGTAATTACAGGCCAGTCAGTCTAACCTCGGTGGTGGGCAAATTATTGGAATCAATTCTGAGGGACAAGGTAAACCATCACTTAGAAAGGCATGGAGTAATTAAGGACAGTCAGCATGGATTTGTTAAGGGAAGGTCGTGTCTGACTAACTTGATTGAATTTTTTGAGGCAATAATTAGGAGGGTCGATGAGGGTAGTGCGTTTGATGTAGTCTACATGGATTTTAGCAAGGCTTTTGACAAGGTCCCACATGGCAGACTTGTCAAAAAAGTACAAGCCCATGGGATCCAAGGGAAAGTGACAAGTTGGAACGAAAACTGGCTCAGTGGCAGGAAGCAAAGGGTAATGGTCAACATGTGTTTTTGTGACTGGAAGGCTGTTTCCAGTGGGGCTCCGCAGGGCTCAGTACTAGGTCCCTTGCTTTTTGTGGTATATATTAACGATTTGGACTTAAATATAGGGGGCATGATTAAGAAGTTTGCAGATATTACAAAAATTGGCCATTTGGTTGATAGTGAGGAGGAAAGCTGTAGACTGCAGAAAGATATTAATGGACTGGTCAAGTGGGCAGAAAAGTGGTAAATGGAATTCAATCCGGAGAAGTGTGAGGTAATGCATTTGGGGAGGGCAAACAAGGCAAGGGAGTACACAATAAATGGGAGGATACTGAGAGGTGTAGAGGAAGTGAGGGACCTTGGAGTGCATGTCCACAGATCCCTGAAGGTAGCAGGACAGATAGATAAGGTGGTTAAGAAGGCATATGGAATACTTTCATTTATTAGCCGAGGCATAGAATATAAGAGCAGGGATGTTATGCTAGAACTGTATAAAACACTAGTTAGGCCACAGCTAGAGTACTGTGCACAGTTCAGGTCACCACATTACAGGAAAGATGTGATTGCAATAGAGAGGGTAGAGAGGTGATTTACAAGGATGTTGCCAGGGCTGGAGAATTTTAGCTATGAGGAAAGATTGGATAGGCTGGGGTTGTTCTCTTTGAAACAGAGGAGGCTGAGGAGTGATTTAATTGAGGTGTACAAAATTCTGAGGGGCCTAGAAAGAGTGGATAGGAAGGATCTATTTCCCATAGCAGAGAGGTCAATAACCAGGGGACTTAGATGTGAAGTGATTAGGAGAAGGAATAGAGTGGAGCTGAGGAAAAAATGTTTTCACCCAGAGGAGAGGGTAGTGGGGGTCTGGAGCTCATTGCCTGAAAGAGTGGTAGAGGCAGAAACCCTGATCACATTTAACAAGTACCAGGATGTGCAACTGAAGTGCCGAAACCTACAAGGCTATGGACCAAGTACTGGAAAGTGGGATTAGGCTGGGTGGCTCATTTTCGGCCAGCATGGATACAGTGGGCTGATTGGCCTCCTTCTGTGCTGTAAATTTTCTACAATTCTATGATTCTCACTTCCCACTTCTCCTCATCCCACAATCTTTTCTGACTCATGTGCTGCAGATGATGTGAGCACACACATCTTACTTTCTCCTCTCTCTGCACCACAACTCAGCCTGTATCCCTTTGTCATTTCAGATACCCAAGAACTGGAACCGGCACAGTCAGAAGAGGCAGCGGCAGACGACAGTGATGACGAAGGACACCGTCAACCGTCACATGATTTGACACTCGCAGCCACCAGCTCAGAGACTGACACTGCAAGTAGTTTAGAGGCTAGGATAGAGGAGGGATCGGCACCTGGTGAGACACCGGGCACAAGTGCGCAGGAGACGGGGCAGGAGGAACGGATGCCACAGGTGCCAGCTCACCAGAGGATGAGGCCGCTCACTAGTTCTGCTGCAGAGGAGTCAAATGATGACTTCAATGGGCCAGGCTACAGAAGAAGGCTGATGGGCGTACACCACCAAATGCTTGGTGCACTAGAAAGCCTGCCAGTGCTCTTGCTGTTGCCTTTCAGCCTGCCAGCCCACACTGCTGCAGCCCAGGCCGAGATGGTGCAGTCTGAAGCCGGGCCCTCCTGGCCCAGAGCTGCTCGAGGTCGTTCTCCAAGGCCATCTGCACTCTCCTCAATTGAAGGTCAGCAGCCTTCCACCACCCATGCTCCAGCCACTGGGGATGCACCTTGTAGGAGCACTAGGAAAGGTAAAGGCACATGAATGACAGCTGCAACAGGAATGCACAAGGGTGAATATTATAAGTTTGTTTGAATCATTTGATGTGTAAATTTATAAACGTGGTTATGAATTTGTATTTGGTGTTGGTTTTCATTTCTGCGATGAGCTGAGGGAGGAAGCAATGTGTAATCATAAGGAGGAATGATTTAATGGTCATGAGGGAGAGGAAAGGTTAGGAGTGTGGGACTGTTGGTGAATGGGGAGGTGTCATTGAAGTTACTGGTGTTGCTCATTAATCATCTGATCATGCAGAGCCCGGGCAGGCAGAGCCTGTCTACCTTGTTGCCTCCCTACCTCTTCCTCCTCCTCCTCCTCCTCCTCCTCCCTCTTCTGGCAGCTTGTCCTGCTCTGCGTTGCCTCTCTGCATGTTCCCAGTCATGTTCAATTCCCAGAGGAAGCCATAGCAGGCCACCCATGTTTGGAAGCAACTTTGGTCAACAAACTATTTTAAATGCCATTAACAGTACTGCAAGAGCACGCAGACCACTATAGAATATTGCAACTTTCTCCAAGTATAGGAAAGTTCCACAAACACCCACAATTGTACAGCAGTCAGAATAACTAATCCAGCAACTAACCTGTACCTCCTGCATGATGTATTTTAATAGCGCTGGTGGAGGTCCTTCATGCCCTATAACTCCTGTCAGCTGTGTGAGGTTAGGACAGTGCGTTGGCTGGAGCAGGGAGTTTGAAAATGCTGCTGGCTGCTTCAAATCTGCGTTGCACACTGATTTACATCATAATCTCCCATCTCTACATGCTTGCAGCGTTTGACCACCTTTACCAAGATGGCGTCCTGCACAAGTCACGCCGGAAGTGTGCGCGCGCATCTCGAACGCCATTTTCGGGGCTTAGATGTCTGCATAGCGCCTACAGAATGGGGTGCTACGTGGACCAATTTAGCTCCTCCATGTCTTGGGAAGAGCCTTGGGATGTTTTACTATGTTAAAGGCGCTACATAAATGCAAGTTGTTGTTGTCTTGCATGAGACACAATTCTCGCTAAACTGGATCTATTCAAACATAAAACCATAACCTTTAGACCTTTAGCCCCTTTAGTTGGTGGGGTTGCCATGTTAGTAACATGACAATCTGTCATCAGTGAAGGAGAGACTAATATCATTTATTGGAGAGAGCAGAAGCAGAAAATCCTGTCCATTGTCTCCAAGGGCCAATGGTTTTTTCCTCCTTACCAGACATTGCGTTGTTATTTTTGTCATCTCTCCTGTCCTCCTCTGAGGTAGTTGATGGGGTGTCAGTGCAACTCTAAGGATGTGGATGTGGAAGAATCATCTGTGGAGATGTGAAGGAATGTTATCACGAATGAACTCTGTATTGCAAATAAACTGCTGATGGAATTCCCAAGACTTCCTGAGAAGGGAGGGAACCAATCATTAATGTACTTCAATCCCAATAAATTGTTTTGAACAAATTGATAATAACAAACAAACATTTACTAAACATTGGTGGCAAACATATTATTAAAAAGAAATTATAAAATTGCTATGAGATTCCTTAAAATTTGTAATTTGTGAAAGATTCATTACCAAAGTCTAA
Organism: Heptranchias perlo; assembly: GCF_035084215.1. Taxonomy (NCBI): domain Eukaryota; kingdom Metazoa; phylum Chordata; class Chondrichthyes; order Hexanchiformes; family Hexanchidae; genus Heptranchias; species Heptranchias perlo. The sequence continues at coordinate 20,588,066 of NC_090350.1, read as the reverse complement.
AGAGTCAGAAAACATTGTGTTGCTTCCATGAACAAGAGTGTCGTATATTTTGGCAATTTTAGTTTCTGCCCATGTCAGTGTTTTTTGCACATCAATGATTCATTTCTATTAAATGCTATTTTAAACTCCACAACATGTTTTGAATCATTGATATGTTTGCTGCAGAACTTTGCATCACATTAACTGGAGAAACTGTCATTAATATTACAATATATTGTCTCCAAAACAAAGGCAGAACTCTACTTTAGTTTTATATGCCATTTCACTGTCTTTTAATAGAGCCCCATAATGTCCAATAGTGTCCAACCAGCAGCCCTAGGGCCAAGAACATCCCTTGAGTCCTAGTAATTGATGCACTGCTAACTGAATCTTGTTTGTGCTTATGTTTCTTATTTGTTGCTTTGTCCTGTTTGAATTCTGTGAGTCTAGAGCTTTGGAAAGGGCTGCTTTCAGCATTATTGCCTCATTGGTGGATAAATCCTAAATCAGAACAGCAACATCTGTTTGGATCAGCAACTTGAGATATATGCAAATTATATACACCTATGCAGCCCACAAAGACAAAAGATTTACCACTGCTGTCATGAGCCATGGTTATTTGCTGGCAAGATTATACTTGGTAGTATATAGCACTATAGTATCCTAGATGCTTTAACCAGCCACTCACCAGGGAAATTCTACTGGCCTAAGATGGTCAGACTCACACCAATTGATACATAGGGTAGTTGCATGATTCATGTAACATTGTGATATCCAGAGATTCTGGGGCACTCTGCCAGCTCCAGCTGTTTATTTTTAAACCAACGTAGCGCTGCACCAAAGTCAGACTACCTACTTGAGGTGGTGCAGTGCTGTGAACTTGCATTTCCATACTGACTTCATGTCAACACCAGTGTAAACTTACCGTCAAAATACTTGCTTAACAAATGTATTTTAAAAAAAACATCAGTGCCACTGTATGTTGTCTCAAATTGAACTACTTCCATCTTTTTGTACTGAGTTTACAATTTGCAGCAAAAATAATCTCTTGGTGGGAGGGGCTATTTCCTATTTTATAAATTCTATATGTCAATAGGTCATTCAGGGTATGTGCCACATTTTTATCTAAGAGGGTTTGCACAGTCCTGAAATTTCAGGACCATGAGGAGATTGATGATATGGGAACTGGAAGGTGGAACAATCAGTTGGGGTAACCAGAGGTTGAAAGTAATACAAGGGAAATGAGATCACACCTGGAGATGCCCAATTCATGGACTCCTTTGAAGCAGTGCTATCCTTTGCCTTATGCAAGGTCTGCTGGGAGCCAGGGGAATATAAAAATGGTTAACTCTTCTCTCAGAAGCAAGCAAGTGGGATGTAATTCTAACTGAATGGAAAGGAACTCAAGGCAAAGCCTTTTGGTGGCCATCCTGCATGATGGACCCAGTACTGACACATGTATCTGTAGCCTTGTAGGCAATGTGTTGTCTGTCAACTAAATTATTTGTCCCTGTGTCAGTGTCTCCTAAGCCAGCAAAATGCATGAAAAGAATTACATTGAACACAAACATTTAATTTATAACCTAATCTACCAATTAACTCTCAATATACAGCAAGTTGGATGAAGTACAGAAAAAGACCAGTTAGTAACAGGAGAACACACTAGAAGACTCATAGTCACACAAACTAAATAAGTTACACATTTTTAGGCACCAGAGTTTGAAGCCTTAAGCTGCAGTTTTGAAACCTCAAAGTACTAGAGATTCATTAAAACAAAAACAATCAACAGAGTGAGGGATGCAGAAGTAATACTTCAGATGGATTGAACTAATGTCCCACCAGACAATTACAGTGTGTTTTGTGAGAAAAGCCTGCCCAGATATATTTTAAACATTAATTTAATTTAAATGGTCTGAGGTCATTCACTTTTCAAACAAAATACAGAATAACTCGATGGGGTTGATATGGAGTTGACCCGTCAACAGTTAAGAATGTCTAGAGAAAAATGTAATTCCTCACACTCCAGGGAGTACGCTTCTGTCTACTCCTGTGGTGATGCCTTGAAATTTTCCTCTTGGTTAAACTCACTAACATCAGGTTTGACCTAGAGTAAAATACTCACATTTTGATTTGGCTGCACAGCTGTGGAATGGTCATTAATGACCTTAAGCACAAAATGGCTTCTCTGTTACCTTAAGCAAAGTGGGAGGAGCCCTCAGAGACGTACTAACAGTCCAGGTAATCCATTTGTGCTTTCTCTCCAGATTCCACCACTTTTTCTAAAAGTCTATTTTTTCCAATAAATTTATTGAATGGAGTAGTTTTGGCCCATTTATTGATAGATTATAAAAATGTCTTCATTTTTTCTTTGCAATTTTGTTGAGTGTTTTTCATATGAAGATTTGAGCATTGAATTAGTGAGACCTTGATATATGATTCTTCTATTATGAATCTGATTTCTTATTTATGGATTGTTGGTTATCTGTTGTATTTACAGTCAAATTTGTCTGTTTTGTTTCCTGACTGCTTGTATCAAGTTGTAGCAAATGTAATTTGTAAGGGAGGTTTCTTTATACACAATGAGTGCAAATCTTCACTGAGTTTCAATTCCTGCCTGTGGGATCAGCCAAATGGACTTCAGAGTCTTTTCTGGTCTTGTAGTTCCCTTTTCTTCTCTAAAAGTAAACTCACAACCTAATATTTTTACAATTCTGTTAGCGAACGGCCATTATTGAAGCCAAGTTTTCAGAACCTGAATCCGCTTCTCAGATCCAATTGCCAATATGACCCCCTTCTATTGTTCTGTTTTCCTGAATAATGTTGTGAGTTGAGGTACCAGAAGCATGGCTTATTTATAACCAATGAGATCACATAATGAATATAGATAATGAAAGCCAGTTGGTGCATCTTTGCTCACCGATCCAGAAAGATTGTACAGTCTTCCCATAAAAACATCCAATTGTTTCTTCAATGATTCCAGGTTTTCTTTTTGACTTTCACTACCCTCCCTGGAAGTCCATTCCATCTGGTTATCATTCTTGGTGTGAAGAAAAATTTCCTAACATCAGTCCTAAATTGACCTTCTAGTAGTTTGAAATTGTGCACCCTTGTCCTAGCACCATGGTTTAATTTGAAGTAGGGTCCAGGATTTAGCTTTCCTATACTGCTCACTATCTTGTGTACTTCTATAAGGTCACCTCCATTGCCTCTTTTCAAGGATGAAAAGCATGGTTCTTCATCTGCCCTTATAACTCAGCCCCCTAGGGACCAGTCTCTTGGCTAGTCTGCCTTATAGCTCACGTCAGTGGAACACTCTATTAAGAGCAAACAGAATAGCATAAACATGGAAATAAAATTGAAGCTCGAAACATCTTTTTAAACTTTTAAACACTGTAATTTCGGTAAGAAATACTATTGTTTGTTTGAATTTTAAAAGTTTGTGTCAGTAACCATTTTTGTTCAGGACTTAAACTTGAACGTTAAAACAGAGTTACCCTTTAATTGGCTTCTAGTAATATCAGCAGCTATATATGAAAATTAATAAATTTATTTTGAAAATAAAACAAAATCAAATTTGCTGTTCTTTGTATATGTATTGATGGATCATTGCGTTAATACGAAGACATTTTTGAAATATGACATTTGAAGAGGGAAATGTTCAGTGTCTTATTTGACAAATTTACTTTAAATCACTTCACTCAGTAAAATGACTTCATGCTTTATCAACTGTAATTTTATTGTTTTCTGTTGTCACAGCACAATACACCACAGTCACACAAGGATGAAATGTTACACTTAATTACAATAATCAATGCATAAATTTACATCAAATCATTCATCGAAAGCTGCACAGAAAGTTTCCTTTTAAAGTACCTGTTATCAGTTTATAGCCTGTTTTAAGTTTGACAATACCATACCCCAACTCTTCCTTCTCACAACATCCACCTAGGAAAATCTTCTATTAAAGGTACATGTACTTCTTTATGAATTCAAAATAGCAGTCTCATTCTGGCTTGTGTGGTTTTCATCTTTCTAGTGAAGTCTCAAAGGACTCTCTGCTAATTGGCCCATGTCTGTATCACTGTGACTGTAATGGTGTCAAACAAGTTGTGCATTATATAAAGAATTAGGCTGAAAACTTATCTAAGCTAATGCAAGATAAGAGTCTGGCATTGAGGTTAGTTGTTTTTAGTCAATTTAAATCTGTATACACAGTACAATAGTAGTGAAGTCGTGATGGGAGCAGCAGCTGTTGATGCCAACACTTTAGTCCCTCAGATTTAGACTTCTTCCTGTGCAGATTTAGACAATGAGTGTCAGCAGGCTACATGGTCATGGGGGCATAATAATCAAGCATGGTCATGTCCTCACCCAAAGTCTACACACACACACTTTTTCCAGCTGGGTCACAGAATAATAATTAATAGTGGGAGTATTGGCTATTATATCCCACATGATGACCCATTCTTATCTAGAACTAGGGGTCATAGTCTCAAAATAAGGGATCGGCCATTTAGGACCGAGATGAGGAAAAATTTCTTCAGTCAGGAGATTGTGAATCTTTGGAATTCTCTACCCCAGAGGGCTGTGGTTGCTCAATCGTTGAGTATATTCAAGACTGAGATCGATAGATTTTTGGACACTATGGGAATCAAGGGATTTGGGGATAGGGTGGGAAAATGGAGTTGAGGTAGAAAATATTGAATGGTGGAGTGGGCTTGAGGGGCCTTATGGCCTACTCCTGCTCCCATGCTCTTATGTTCTGATTCTCTTCCCTTGCTGAGATCAGCTAACTCAGCACTGTCCAGAGATCAAACCTGGGACTTTCTGAGCTGTGTGGCTCAATAACACACCATTTGCTCACTGAGTCATATTGGGTGCCCAGTTATGGCTAGACTTTAGTTGTAATTTCTCGACATCTCTGAAGAGTGTTGTAGAAACTAAAATAATTTCTGACGTTGGAGTGCCATAAAACATTGGGGATGGAATTTTAAAAAAGGACATTGCTCAGATAATCCTCCTTGAATGTTGTGCTCTGAAAGCCAGGATGATGCCACTAGCAATGTAGAGATGTTCATAACCCACACTGTACCACTACTGCCTGTGGAAAGATGCATGGTGACAAATATCCTTCACGGGGGAAAATGACAATATCTGGCTTGCGTGTTTTCATCTGTCTGCAACACCTCCTAGGACCCTCAGCTTTAATTTTTAATTACTGTTTATATGAATTAAATCAAATTAAAAATTGCCTGAATTGTTTTTAAATTCATCATTGATTGTTTCCTCAAGTTAGCATGTACTGGTGGAGCAATACATCCGCAAAGAAAAAACAAATCACTTTCCCAACTCAATGTGAGAAAAACATAACTGCTCTTGACCTGCAGACCACAAGCTTTGGGTTCAAGACCTGAGCCCATGTGTATCAGGTAAATCCCAATGTAGGGGTCACAATACTGCCCTTAGGCATGTGTGACAGAGAGTTGGTCTTTCATAAACTCTTAGAGGAAGTTCCAAAGAATTTACAACTAAACACAACCAATGTCATATAACATTATTACTATACAAAATCTCAAATGAAGAATTATTCAACTGCAGTGCATATATAAAGCTGCTTTGAAAATTGTTTAGAATGAAAGGTGGCTTTCCAACAACCAGATAATTTTTCAAACAACTACTTACATTTAGATTAGCGCCTTTAACGTAGTAAAATGTCCCACAGCGCTTCATAGGAGCGTTACCAGACAAAATCTGACACCAAGCCATATCAAGAGATATTAAGACTGGTGACCAAAAGCTTGGGCAAAGAGGTAGGTTTTAAGGAGTGTCTATAAGAGGAGAGAGGTGTAGAGAAGCAGAGAGGTTTAAGGAGGGAATTTCAGAGCTTAGGGCCCAGGCAGCTGAAGGCACAGCCACCAATGGTAGAGCGATTAAAATTGGGGATGCACAAGAGGCCAGAATTGGAGGAGCGCAGAGATCTCAGAGAGTTGTCAGGCCAGAGGAGGTCACGGAGGACCATGGATGAATTCGAAAACAAGGATGAGAATTTTAAAATCGAGGAGTTGCCGGACTGGGAGCCAATGTAGCTCAGCGAGCACAGGGGTGACGAGTGAAGGGGACTTGGTGTGAGTTAGGATACCGGCAGCAGAGTTTTGGTGAGCTCAAGTTTATGGAGGGTAAAAAGTGGGAGACCGGCCCGGAAAGGATTGGAATAGTTATGTCTTTAATTACAAAAAAAATCGAATGTGGGTTATTTCAATGCATAGTTTTGTTACTGTTTATTTAGAAAATACTGAACGAGTAGTACACTTACAAGAAGTGCATCAAATTAGTTGTCATGGAGTTCTTGATAACTTAAAACTAAAATAACATTGCTTTAAGGCCCCTTGAGAAACCATCTTCTTGTCCCAAGTGTCCCACCATAGCTAGTCATCCTCATCATGTATGATCTGCATAGGAGGTCATATTATTTGGCCCTGTTTAATTTAACCCTTTAATTTACTTTGTTATGGATGAAGTATTTATATGAACATACAAACACATGAAAAGGACAGACAGGAAAAGACCAGCTGGTGCATCAAGCCTGTCCTATACTATCATGGTGCAACTTCGCACACAATGACCCCCATCCACTCCCCAACCAACCATCCAGCCATGCAATTTCCTGGGCGATGGAGATGTAAACTTGCGAGAGCTACAATGAACTTAAAACCAAATTGAAGCATGTGGAGAATTTTATTTGATTATTTAATTGATTTCTAAAGTTGTATATGTTGCATGGTGCTTGCTACTAAACTTTGTTGCCCACAAAGGGCAGAATATCCAAAGTCGGCAGCTGGTAAAGCTTTCGTGTGAACCCATGATGTAATGTATGCTGCACATGGAGCTTCAGATGTGTACCTGTGATTTCCCACTATAGCAAGTACCTGACCTCAGTCGAGTTGTTGGGAGAGGCGTTGAGTAAAGGCTGAAGAAAGGAAAAATGAAAGGGTGAAACAACTCACAGCTTTCTCATGTGGCTAAAAGGCAGTAACTTTAAGATGAGGAGGAAATACATCGTTTTGCGTGTTTAACATGAAAGCCAATGGCATACCTGCATCAAAGGTTGGCTGGCAAAACTGGAATTGAACAGTGAGCAGCCTTTAAAGAGAAGATGGTTCGGGTACAAACTAGGCACATTCCCACGAGGCAGATAGGTAGGGCAACTAAAGCCAGAGCTCCCTGGATGACAAAAGAGAAAGTAAGTAAGATGAAATGGAAAAAAGGGGCATATGACAGATGTCAGGTTGATAACACAAGTGAGAACCAGGCAGAATATAGAAAGTTCAGAGAGGAAGTGAAAAAGGAAATAAGAGGGGCAAAGAGAGCGTATGAGAATAGACTGGCGGCCAACACAAAAGGGAATCCAAAAGTCTTCTCTAGGCATGTAAACAGTAAACGGGTAGTAAGGGGAGGGATGGGGAAGATTTAGAGACCATAAAGGAGATTTACTCATGGAGGCAGAGGAGATGGCCAAGGTACTAAATGAGTACTTTGCATCCGTCTTTACCAAGGAAAAAAATGCTGCCAGACTCTCAGCAAAGGAAGATATAGTTGAGATACTGGATGGGCTAAAAATTGATAAAGTAGAGATACTAGAAAGGCTAGCTGTACTTAAAGTAGATAAGTCACCCGGTCCGAACGGGATGCATCCTAGGTTGCTGAGGGAAGTAAGGGTGGAAATTGTGGAGGTACTGGCTATAATCTTCCAAACAGCCGTAGATGGTGGTGCCAGAGAACTGGAGAATTGCAAATGTCACACCCTTGTTCAAAAAAGAGTGTAAGGATAAACCCAGCAACTATAGGTCAGTCAGTTTAACCTCAGTGGTGGGGAAACTTTTAGAAATGGTAATCGGGGACAGGATTAACAGTCACTTGAACGAGTGTGAATTGATTAGGGAAAGCCAGCACGGATTTGTTAAAGACAAATCCTGTTTAACTAACCTGATGGAGTTTTTTGATGAGGTAGCAGGAAGGGTAGATGAGGGCAATGCAGTTGATGTGGTGTATATGGACTTTCAAAAGGCGTTTCATAAAATGCCACATGGTAGGCTTATCATCAAGGTTGCGGCCCATGGAATAAAGGGGGCAGTAGTGAGATGGATACAGAATTGGCTACGTTACAGGAAACAGAAATTAGTGGTGATCGATTGTTTACTGGACTGGAGGGAGGTGTACAGTGGTGTTCCCCAGCGTTCGGTGCTGGGACCACTGCTTTTCTTGATATATATTAATGACTTGGACTTGAGTGTACAGGGCACAATTTCAAAATTTGCAGATGACACAAAACTTGGAAGGGTAGTAAACAGTGCGGAGGATAGTGATAGACTTCAAGAGGATATAGACAGGCTGGTGGCATGGGAGGACATGTGGCAGATGAAATTTAACGCAGAAAAATGCGAAGTGATACATTTTGAGAGGAAGAGGAAAGGCAATATAAACTAGAGGGCACAACTCTAAAGGGGGTACAGGAACAGAGAGATCTGAGGGTATATGTGCACAAATCGTTGAAGGTGGCAGGGCAGTTTGAGAAAGTGGCTAAAAAAGCATAGAGGATCCTGGGCTTTATAAATAGAGGCATAGAGTACAAAAGTATGGAAGTCATGATGAACCTTTATAAAACACTGGTTCGGCCACAACGAGAGTATTGTGTCCAGTTCTGGGCACCCCACTTTAGGAACGATGTGAAGGCCTTAGAGAGGGTGCAAAAGAGATTTACGAGAATGATTCCAGGGATGAGGGACTTTAGTTACGTGGATAAACTGGAGAAGCTGGGGTCGTTCTCCTTAGAACAGAAACGGTTGCTAGGAGATTTGATCGAGGTATTCAAAATCATGAAGGGTGTAGACAAGATAGATAGAGAGAAATTGTTCCCATTGGCAGAAGGGAGGTTCCATTGTGAGGTAGCCAATTGGATACAAAAGTGAGGTAGCCAATTGGATACAAAATTGGCTTGACGACAGAAGACAGAGGGTGGTTGTAGAGGGTTGTTTTTCAAACTGGAGGCCTGTGTCCAGCGGTGTGCCTCAGGGATCGGTGCTGGGTCCGCTGTTATTTGTTATTTATATTAATGATTTGGATGAGAATTTAGGAGGCATGGTTAGTAAGTTTGCAGATGACACCAAGATTGGTGGCATTGTGGACAGTGAAGAAGGTTATCTAGTATTGCAACAGGATCTTGATAAATTGGGCCAGTGGGCCGATGAATGGCAGATGGAGTTTAATTTAGATAAATGTGAGGTGATGCATTTTGGTAGATCGAATCGGGCCAGGACCTACTCCGTTAATGGTAGGGCGTTGGGGAGAGTTATAGAACAAAGAGATCTAGGAGTACAGGTTCATAGCTCCTTGAAAGTGGAGTCACAGGTGGATAGGGTGGTGAAGAAGGCATTCGGCATGCTTGGTTTCATTGGTCAGAACATTGAATACAGGAGTTGGGATGTCTTGTTGAAGTTGTACAAGACATTAGTAAGGCCACACTTGGAATACTGTGTACAGTTCTGGTCACCCTATTATAGAAAGGATATTATTAAACTAGAAAGAGTGCAGAAAAGATTTACTAGGATGCTACCGGGACTTGATGGTTTGACTTATAGGGAGAGGTTAGATTGACTGGGACTTTTTTCCCTGGAGAGTAGGAGGTTAAGGGGTGATCTTATAGAAGTCTATAAAATAATGAGGGGCATAGATAAGGTAGATAGTCAAAATCTTTTCCCAAAGGTAGGGGAGTCTATAACGAGGGGACATAGATTTAAGGTGAGAGGGGAGAGATACAAAAGGGTCCAGAGGGGCAATTTTTTCACTCAAAGGGTGGTGAGTGTCTGGAACGAGCTGCCAGAGGCAGTAGTAGAGGCGGGTACAATTTTGTCTTTTAAAAAGCATTTGGACAGTTACATGGGTAAGATGGGTATAGAGGGATATGGGCCAAGTGCAGACAACTGGGACTAGCTTAGTGGTATAAACTGGGCGACATGGACATGTTGGGCCGAAGGGCCTGTTTCCATGTTGTAACTTCTATGATTCTATGATTCTATAAGAACCAGAGGACATAGATTTAAGGTGATTGGCAAAATAACCAAAGGTGACATGAGGAAAAAGTTTTTTACACAGCGAGTGGTTAGGATCTGGAATGAACTACCCGAAGGGGTGGTGGAGGCAGATTCAATCATGGCCTTCAAAAGGGAACTGGGTAAGTACTTGAAAGGAAAAAATCTGCAGGGCTACGGGGAAAGGGCGGGGGAGTGGGACTAGTTGGATTATCCTTGCATAGAGCCGGCGCGGACTCAATGGGCCGAATGGCCTCCTTCCTTGTTGTAACCTTTCTATGATTCTATGAAAATGTTGAAAATATGTATAAAATTTGTTAGTTTATCTAGGAATATAAGCCTAGGAATTACTGTTGTGATTACCACATGAATGCTTAACGCATTTGTATAACAGTCCTAAGTCTCCTATTTTAGTGGAGGCATTAGCCTTCTTGCTTTGTACATGGGTCAAAACATTCATTATAAAGCAGACAGAAGAATGTGATAGAAATGCTTTAGGTGTTTGCACACTAACACTGCAAACAGTAATTTCTCAGATATATATATATATATATATATATAAGGAATTACAATTACAATTCTCCGCATTACTGCACTATTCAGTGGTACAGAATCATTTTCTATGGATGTTACATGGAATCATAGAAATTACAGCACAAAAAGGAGGCCATTCAGCCTATCATGCCTATGCCAGTACTAGCTCTTTGATCAGAGCTATCTACTCCAACCTCATTTCCCTGCTCTTTTTCCACATCCTTTTATATTCTTCCCCTTTAAATATTTATCCTATTTAATGATGTTATAGTCTCTGTCTTAACAGCCACTTGTGGTAAAGCAATCCGTGTTCTAATAACCCTGTGCCACATGGAAAGAGAACAGGCAGTGGGTGTGTAAACGTGTGTGCAAATGTGAACGTATTTCGAACATTGAAACAAATCTTTCACTCCAGGACTCCAAAGCCTACTAGCTTTCTTCGAATTTATAATAGATGCTATTAACTTCATTGTGTGTGGCTTAGTACATGTGTGTACATTTAATTGAACTGCTCACACGGAAGATCACATTTTATGGTAACAGGTTCACACTGACTGTGTCGTTTCTGCATCAAGTGTTAATTTGCTTAAAGAATGTGATATAGTTATGTGTTCGTACATCTTAATTTATACTTTGAACAGTATACAGCGATTTGTTTAATTATGCGTGCTTTATTAAAATAAACTATGCCTTACCCCACTTATTTACTAAAAAGGCTTTTAACAGCATCAGATTAACTGTGTTGAAAGCATTGCTAATGGATGTAACACTGTCACCTACAGTGTGAAGATCAGTCTATTAAAATAATGTGTTTGCATTTCCTTCAGACATGTAGCATTTAACATATAGAAACCCTTGCAATCATTTTTAATTAGAGACATGGTTCCCAGTAAATAGCCAATTTGCCTCTTTCCAATGGAATCATGCATTTGGTGGCCAGTACAAATATAATTTACACTACAGTTTGACACTAAGCACACAGTGGAAACATCCAAATTCTGACTGAAACATATCCAAACTTCATTTGAAAAAGGTAATAAGGATTCCGTAAATCTGAAAAGAAACAGAAAACTCTGGGAATGCACAACAGGTCAGTAAGTATCCAAAAAGAGGAAGAGAGGTTAACATTTCAGGTGGGAGCTGTCATGAGAACTGGCATTGTTAAGAGGAAGACCCCCTTTACCAGGACTCACTGAAACAAAGAGCAGAGGAAGGAGCAATAGGTGGAAATCAAGAATTACATAGAATTACATAGATTTTACAGCAGAGAAACAGGCCATTTGGCCCAAGCAGTCCATGCTGGTATTTATGCTGCACACGGGCCTCCTCCCACCCTACTTCATCTAACTATATCAGCTTATCAATATTACACACAGATATGTGTGAGCACAGATATATTAACTACTTGCTCTAAGATGCAACTACGAGTTTTAATGTTTCAATTATTCTTTCAGATGCTGCCTGACATGCCGTGTATTTCCAGCAGTCTCTGCTTTACTTCGTTAGAACAAACTCTGTCCTAACTCCAGTTCTATTCACTCTTTTGCTGGGACAAACCGAATGCAGAACATATTTGACTGTGTTATCAAATGCACTATGAGAATAAGGAAAATAACTTCCAGCCAGCTTGGATCTTTGAAAGGTAAGTCATGTCTAACAAAGTCATTGAATTTCTTTGAGAAAGTAATAAATTTGGTAGATGATATTAAACTGACTTGATTACTTAGTTAATTTACATTATTTCAGAAAGCATTTGATAAGGCTCCTCTTGAGAATAAAGGAGGAAATTGTAAATTAAATAATGAATTCGGTAAAGTAATAGGAAAGAAAGGGCAATGATGAATGGTAGTAGTTCTAATTAAGAATCTATAACCAAGTTTTCCTGAAGGACCACATGTGTAACTGACCACATGTGTAACTGAACCATGATAACCATAAGGCCCTGAATTCAATTCCCAGTCGGCTCTGTTAGCCAGTCTTAGTCCAAGTAACAGTAGGAGCACTAGAATAGGCCTAAAACTCCTTGGGCTGGGATGGAGCAAATTAGTCAGGGTTCCCCTCCACATTGTTATCTAGTAACACAAGATGGAAAGTGCACGTGACTGGACATCAGGTGAGGACAGAATTGGGCTTGGCTGTGTAGAACCTCATGGATAAATAGCCTGACAATACTCACTTTTCAGGCTTACAAATAAAGAATGGTCCATATGAATGAGGCAACTGAGTACCTGTGGACCAGCAAAAGGCAAAACGTCCAACTGGAAAAAAGGAGGTAAATTGGCAACAAAAAAGTTATTACTAGCCAAGGCGATCTATACTATGTAATATTAATAAATACTCCTGATCAAGAGTAGAATACCTAAATCTGCAAATGATACCCAGTTATGTGTGCAAGCAGAATATTCCAAAGAAAGAAATAAACTTATGTAGATCCTTATAAATTTTAACAAAGAGCAGATGGGATTCAATACAGAGAAATATGAATAACACACATTGGCGGTAAAATAGCAAAAATTAATATAAAAGTAAGAATATATAATTAATTAAGGTGAAGAAGGAAATAAAGATATAGATGTGATTGTTGAGTAGACACTAAAAGTTTAATTATAGTGAAAGGCAGTAGTTGTAAGGACAAATAGAATGCCAGCATGTATAACTGGATCTATATAGCAAAAATGGACAGAGATGAAAAATAGTCAGATTAGGTCCTGAGAGAAGTATTAAAGAATAGGAGAAGCTGGATGGGTTAAATGGCCTTTTCTTGTTCCTCTATTCTTATGTTTTGGTGTGTAGTAAAGTGATGCTTTGTTTGGGTTAAGCCATATTGCTGGGAGGTGTGGAGGGAGCATTACTTTGTATCTAAACTTTGCCTGGGTGTGAGAAAGATTGACATAAAGTGAGGAAAAGTTTTGTTCCCAACACCAACACCCATAACCTGACGAGCACAAAATCCATCAATAAATAATGCAACACATTACATCCCGGCACCAGATTTGAAACATATCTGTAATGATTCTGTTTGTCATTATTAGTCACTTCAATCAGTAACAACAATTGAGCAGAAAAACTATTTGTTTAAAAATATTTGACCCCAGTATATATAAATTTCCTCTTGATAATGAAGTTTGAGAAATATTATAACTTAGGCACAGATGAAGAAGGTCCGTCAGCTCAATTGATTTTATTCTTCCAGAAAACCAAACCTCCCACCTTCCCATTTCTCCCATCCAGTTTCTTAAATGAGATCAGTGTCCTGGACTCACCCACCCTTCCTGGCAACCCAGTCCAGCTATTTGATCACCTTTGGCATCCATCCTAACATTGTTCTTCCAAGTCCTGAACCTGCCCCCTCTGGTCCTGCTGCCTTAGCGTATCTGCAAATAATGTTCCAGATTTACTTTCATTATCCGTTTCAGTATCTTATATACATCTGCAGGACCCCTCTGAGATGCCTCTTTGCAAGGCTAAAGTACACTAGCTTATCCAATTATTCCTCATAGTTCATACTTCTAACACTTGGATCAGTTGGGCGACTGGCAACCACTGACATTATTTGGAATTTTTAAATCCTCTGTTATTGATATATTCCAATAATAAATCTGATAGGTGGATCTTAAGGATTTTTTTCCTTTATAATTATTAATACATAGTTTAAGTATATTTTGCCAAAATAGTTTAATCTGCAAATAGCTCCAAACTATATGATAAAAGAATCCTGCTTCATCATGTTTTCATCAACATATCAGCAAAAGTGGATTAAATTATTTTAGTTGGAATCCGATTAGATCAATGAAGTGTTTCAAGTTGCATACAATGTGTGCCACAATCCACATCCCCTCCCACTCTAACAGAAATCTGTCTAAGTATGGTCACTAACGGTTTTATGCATTTTAAGTCTTGCTGGTTCCCTCCCCTCTGCTCCCCTACTGCCATTATCATTGTGTTTTCATTCCTCCTTCTCCCAGTGCTAATGCTAGGCTTTAATTCAGCCTTCAGAGGTTCAAAAGCAGAGTCCAGAATGACTCAACCTCCCACCATGTGTTAAGAAAAATGCCAATCAAGATCAGGATCTTGCCACCTGAAATTGAGAGATTTAATCTGCTCTATGAGAGGAGAGGGAGAAAGGAGAGAGGAGAGAATTGGAGATGGAGGTAGGAGTGGGAATTTGGGAGCCAGTATGAAACATCACACTATAGGTCATTTATATGAGATTTGTCCCAAAGCAGCACCCATGGAAATAGCTTGCAGTGAAAAGCAGTAACAGTTAACAGGGTAAGTCACACTGGTACAGCTTTCAGTGGCTGTGCTAAGATTCCCATCCCAGTGTAAAAGAACTATAGAATCACAAGACATAAGATATATTAATACAGGTTTATTATAGAGTAAAAAGAATACATTTTTGAAACATATTTAGAATATACAGGGCAAGTTTATTGAAACTACTTAGCAAAAGTGTACTGCAACCAATCAAATCATTTTAATATTGTATCAACACATTCTGCAAATAGCTTGATAATTTATCCACAAAAGATGCATAAGCCTCTGTAAAAACAATGAAACATTTATTGTGCAAACATTTTGCTCCTAATCTACAAAGCACAAATGTAAACCACATTGCTAAATAAAAATGGTCCCAAGAGGTATCTGCAGGACTTCATCCTCTGACTAACATTCTAAGGAGCCATGGAAATAACTGAGGTGTTGTGCAAAGCTTTCAATGGATTTTCCTTCACATAAGCTCTGCAGATCCAGCCAATGACAACATAAGAAATGAGTCCCATATTTGTGGGGTTGCTCTGTGTAGTGTACATTTTCCACAAATATAAAACTTTTAAAAACACTCTATATATCAATGGGTTTTTCATTCAGTGGATTACAGACCTTAATATTACTATTAACTATAAAAAGTCATATTCGAATTACCATTATTTATTAATAATAATTACATCGGGTGAGATTTTTGAACCACATTTGTGCTAATTTTAGAGGGAGGGGGAAGCAAATTCACGATGCGCAACAAACAATGGTCATTTGTGCTACAACCTTATTTTGAAACCTACTATTTAACAATTTGTAAGTGAGACCTCAAAGGACCTATTGCTAAGCTGCCCCCTTTCCATCTGCCTGTGGATCATGGTGACTGTTTTAGTCTCAAGCAACGTATATATTAAGCAAGGAATTGGCTTGAAAACTCATCCCAAAGGAGGGAACGGAAAAAGTAATTTTGTTATTGACTGATGACTCTCGACACAGTTAAAATTTAAAAAATGCGTACAATCTTTGTAAGACAAGTTCTATTGCGGCAGTGGCCACAGCAGCAGTTGGTTTGACATCAAAATAGTGAATATTGGTGAGCTGAATCAAAGATGAAACCCATGGAAAATTATATAAAAAGCTGACGAGAGAATGGGAGGGACGGATTGTTCTGGCTGCTGTGAAATCGTAAACAAGTGCATTTTGAATGCATTTGCATTGTCACTATCCTAGACCAGAGTAATTCTTCCCTGGGGGTTGGCAGATACTGTGGGCTGACATAAATCTTGCCTCTTTCTAGCCTAACATTTTAGTCCTGCAGTTTTTTTTCTCAAAAAATGCCCACAAAGGTTTTTGGATACAATTCTTCTAAATTAGACCCATCAAAAGATTCAGCAAGATAATCAAAAAATGATGATGGAAAAGTTCAGGGACCGTTTCCAGGAGCCTTTTTGGAATCTTATTCCAGAAGATGGAAATCCTGCAGGGCTAAAAGTTGAAGGTTTTTTTTCAATCTTCATGTTCTTTGAAAGGACTTCAGTTGACACTACCCCCATATTTGTTGATCTGCTTAGGTCAAGGGGGTACCTTTGTTGAGTCTAAATGTGGAGATGGAGTTCAATTGAGAATAATTTAATAAGATGGTGCAGACTTCCCCAAACCACATTTTCTTGGTTGCAACCAACATGATCTAGATCAAAGGTTAAAATAATCAAACAATTGCATTGATCACTAAAAAAAATGGTAACTGTCTTCAATAATATAATCTCTGTGTTGTTTTACCGACAGTTCCAAAACTACAGACGAATGTTATTTTTTTAAAAATTCTAGTCTACATTAAGTTAGACACCTGGGGGGTTAAATTGGATAACCTCTTAAAACGGGTGTGGGGATCGCGACTTATGATTAACCCATTCATAGCGATGCAGGCAGCATGTTAAATTTGTGCTGCCTGCTGAATTATATGATTGCCACGTGCAGCCAGCACTACCTGCACTGTTCATTGGCTGCACGCATCAGCAGGGGTCCTGATATTGCGAGTGGCTAGTGCTACTTAAAGGCAGCCTTCACCTCTTAAAGGGGAGGTGCATTCTGGCTGCAAGAAGTGGTGGAAGTCAATTGTGAAGTGAATCTGTGCTGTAATATATTGAAGAGTGGCTGAACATGCAAGAGTGTGTGCACCAAGGTTCTCTGATAATGCACGGGAGGTCTTGGTACAAGAGGTGGAGAGAAGGAGGGACATCCTGCATCCAAAGGGAGGCAGGAGGTCTTCCAGACATTTGTTCAGGAGGCAGTGGGAGGAAGTAATGGAGGAAGTCAATGACAGGAGCATAGCTCCAACAACATGCATGCAGTGCAGGAAGAAGCTCAATGACCTGACACGAGTCGTCAAGGTGAGTGAGTTCAATTTTGAAATGGCATATCCTAGCAACTGTACCACTAGCCTCATCCACTGTTCAATTCACTACATGCCCATCACCCACCTACCAACAATCTCTATCAATCAGTACTCAACCCTTCAATTCATATAGTTTACCTCAACCTCACACACTTAGCACAGTTGCAAACCTCACATCCACAACACACAGCTGACACACACAGTGGCAGCTACTCAACCATGACAGCCACATCACCCAAACATCGTGCAGGGCACTCACTGACATATTTCCATCTTTCTTGCAAGAGAAGATAGCACATAACAGAAGGCAACAACAAACAACTGGTGGAGGACAAGCACGCCTACACATTTTAACTCCCATGGAGAAGACAGTGCTGGCCATCATGGTAAAGGCCATCACTGAGGCTGTGTCCACTGGCAGTGCTGGAGGGATAGATCTTGAGGGTATTTGCATACCTAATCTTCTTTCTTTCTTCCCATTTCTCCCTTATCCCACTATCTTTTCTCTCTCACAAGCTGCAGATGATGTAAGCATGCAGTTCTTACTTTATCCTCTCCCCTCATCAGAACCCAACCTTTGCTCCTTTTTCATTTCCAAGAACTGGAACCTTCCCAGTCAAGGGAGAAAGAGGAAGAAGACAATAATGAAGAGACAGTGTCTGTCGATCTTACACTCGCAGCCACCACCTCAGAGACTGACACTATGCGTACTTTAGAGACTAGGATAGAGGAGGGATCATCACGTGGTGAGGCACCGGACACAAGTGCGCAGGAGCCAGGGCGGGGGGGAAGTATACCGCAGGTGCCAGCTCACTGGAGGGCGAGGTCACATGCTAGTTCTGCTGCAAAGGATTCAGATGAGGACTTCAATGGCCCAGGCTACAGAAGAAGGCTGGTGAGCGTACACAACCAAATGCTTGGTGCACTGGAAAGCCTGCCAGAAAGCCAACGCACAATTTCAAGGAGGATGTAGGTGTACAGCTCCAACTTGGCACAGGGCTTTGCGCAGAGCTTGGAGCTCATCCATTCCCACAATGAACGGGTGGTCACCTCCAGCAGCACACCTGTGGAACCCACCATGATGCAGCGTCTGATGACCAATGTCACAGCTTCGTTCAAAGGTCAGACTGCTGTCTTGGAAGTTCAGATTGCTGTCATTGTGTTTCTGGGTGCCACTGTTGAAAGGGGCTTCCAGGGCGTCACAGCAGTCCAGCAATCTGTTCTCCAACAGATCACCAGGATTGCTGAGACGCAGCCCTGGTAGAGTGGCAGTGGTCCATGGAAGACGAACCTGCTGTCCTCTCTCAGGATGACAGCATTCCTGCTCCGACTAGTGCCCTTGCTGTTGCCTGTCAGCCAGCCAGGCCAGACTGCTGCAGCCCAGGGTGAGATGGTACAATCTGAAGCCAGGCCATCGAGGCCCAGAGCTGCTCGAGGTCACCCTCCAAGGCCATCTGTAGTCTCCTCAATTGAAGGTCAGCAGCCTTCCACCACCCATGCTCCAGCCATTGTGGGAGCACCTCATAGGAGCACTAGGAAAGGTAAAGGCACATGAAAGACAGGTATTAAGAGAATGCATAAGGTTGAATTGTTTCATTTTGTGTGCATTATTTAATGAGTGAATTTATAAATGTGGATTTGAATTTGCATTTGGAGGTGGTTTTTATTTCTGCGGTGAGCTGCGGGAGGAACTAATGTGTGATCATAAAGGGGACGATGTGATGGTCCGTGAGAGAGGAAAAGTAAGGAGTGTGGGACTGTTGGTGAATGGGGAGGTGTAGTTGAGATTACTGGTGTCACTCGTTAATCATCTGATCACGTAGAGCTCTAGCAGAAAGGGCCTGTCTATGTTGTAGCCTCCCTTTCTCTTCCTCCACTTCCTCCTCCTCCTCCTCTTGCTCATGCTCCACAGGTTCTCGCCTGATAGCCGGTGGCAAGAGCTGTTCTCTAATAATGGCTAGGTTGTGCAGCATACTTCCACAAATCTCGATACCCGCTCAGCTGAGTACTGCAGGACTCTGCCAGAGCGGTCCAGGCAGTGGAAGCATTGCTTGAGGACACCTATGGTGTGCTCTATAATATCCCTTGTGTCAGCATGGCTCTCATTGTAGGCCTGCAGTGCACGTGTGCATGGGTTCCTGACCAGAGTCATGAGCCACGTCATGAGGGGGAAACTCTTGTCACCCAGTAGCCAGCATTTGACTTGCCATTCTGGTTCAAATACAGGTGGGACAGAGGACTGCTGCAGAATGAATGAATCATGATTGCTGCCAGGATAGCAGGCATTCACCTGCATGATGCGCTGCCTGTGGTTGCACACCAGCTGCAAGTTGAGGGAGTGGAATCCCTTTCTGTTCATGAATATGTCCGAGTTCAGATAAGGAGCGAGCAAGGCAATGTGCGTGCAGTCAACGGCACCCTGCACCATGGGGAAGCCTGCAATCCGAGCAAAACCTCACCCTCGCTCCTCCTGCTTGTCTCTGGCAAGAGGGAATGAGAAGAATGTGTTTCTCATTGTATAGAGAGCCTCATTGACCTCCCTTACACTGCAGTGCACTGCAAACTGTGAGATGTTGCTTATATCTCCAGCAACAGCCTGAAAGAAGCCAGAGGCATAAAAATTAAGAGCCACGGTCACCTTGATAGCCACAGGCAAAGCTGTCCTTGCTCTGCTTTGAGGCTGCAGTTGTGGCTGCAGCAGTTGACAAATTTCACTCACAACCTCTTTTGTGAACCGAAGATGTCTGATGCACTGGTTGTCGCTGAAGTTGAGGTAAGTGCTGAGTGCCCTGCTCCTCCTCCTTCTCTCTCTTCTAACAGCTTGTCCTGCTCTGCATGGCCTCTCTTCATTCTCCCAGTCATGTTCAATTCCCAGAAGAAGCCCAACCAGGCCAACCATATCTGGAAGCAACTTTTTTCAGCACAATATTTTAAATACCACTAAAAGTACTTCAAGGCCAGCTAGACCACTCCCAGTAGAGTACTTACTTAAACTTTAGCCAAGTATAGGAAACCTCCAAAAACATGTACAATTGCACGAGCAGCCAGAAGAAATAATCCAGCAACTAACCTGTAAGTACTTCATGATTCCTTTAAATAGCGATGGTGGGGGTCCTTCATGCCATTTAATGTCGTGTCCAGCTGTGCAAGGTTAAGACAGGATATTGGCTGGAGTGTGGAGATGCAAAATGGTAGCGATGGCTTCAAATCAGCGTTGCACACTGATTCATTCCACTAACTCCCTACTCTGCCGTTGCCAGCAGTCATTAGATGCACGCGTGCAAACCCCGTTACCAAGGTGGCATCCTGCACACTTTCCATTGGAGGTCTGCGCACACATCTTGGACCCCATTTTCGAGTCTTAGTTGTCCACGTAGCGCCTAAAAAACGGGCGCTACACAGCCCAATTTAACCCATCTGGTTTGGCCCCCAGCCGGACGGTACAAGTGCAACTCCAAAAGCTGCTCATCACTCCAGCTCCTTTGCAGAAATCCCAACCAGACCTGGTTGAGTTTTATCTATGCTGGCTGGTATAAAAGGTAAAAAAAAAGGTGCTGCTTCTGTACAAAAACAACATTTTATCCTGATTCAGCCTAACCTCAAAACGGAAATACTCAGCAAAGGCAGACATACTTTAGGAACAACATTTCTCATAGTGGTGCCAGTAGAAATGACAGATCTGGCCCTGAAATGGGACTTTGAATGTCAGGATGACTGCCCTTGCCTCAGTTAGGTGAATTTCATCAAATTTCAGAGCATGCGTAGATGCAAGGCGTTCTATGGAAGGGGAAGAATGGGAAAAAAATATACTGTACAACTTATATCTTATCTCCTGCATGACAGTCATGGAGAAGCCCAGCCAAGGTCACAAACTCTCAGGGGTGGATTAAACTGTATATTGATGAATGATATACTTGGTAAGAAAACTGAGAGACATAGGGATAGAATTTTGATTTTTTTTTTAAATGAAAAGAATCTTATCTCTATGACAAAAAGAAAACTGTCTCACTTGAATTATACAGAATGGGTGAATTTTGTGTTTTAAATGGTATTATGAAAATTAATTGTTATAATGCAGAGATTGTTTGTGGAGGAGGCCCTTTGTTGCTGTTTTCACTCTTGAGTGGGTGCAGA
This sequence comes from Heptranchias perlo, assembly GCF_035084215.1. NCBI lineage: Eukaryota > Metazoa > Chordata > Chondrichthyes > Hexanchiformes > Hexanchidae > Heptranchias > Heptranchias perlo. Next base: position 20,566,682 of record NC_090350.1, on the reverse strand, counting down.
ATGCTTGAGTAAGTAATGTCTTTGCACTGAGATGCTAATATAGCTCCATCATCCTTTGTTTACATTCTTCCATAAATGGTGTGCATTCTTAGGTCTTCAAATAAAAACATGAATATTTCTCTCAGTTAGTCATGCTAAGCCAGTCACTCTTATGTGAAAAATTGAGATTAAATGCTAAATACTAATAATAAATGACAAATTGATACTGCTGTATAGCTACTGTACACATGAATTTAAAAGGAAACTTGCTGAGTTTAAATATACAAAAGAGATCCATGTATTTCTCACACTGACAGTTCTCAACCACATATAAAGCACAAGTCTGCTGTTTCCAGGGACATTTTACTATGATGAGCTGGCGTAAAATATAACATTTACTAAAGCATCCATAGCACATAATGCAAACGTTTTAATGGTCCATAGCCGCATTAGGAGCAGTGCAGTGCGTGTGCACGTTTAATGATTCACATGGTCCGCTTCGGGCAGCCGACATGATAGTGACCTCAAATGGCCCTTACAAACACAGGATAATAAATGGCTGTCAGTGAGTTATATGAGGCAGTAATTCCACTGAACGGTTCTGGTGACATCATAAACCACTATGAGCGAATCTTGTGTTTCATGGATGCTAACAGAGCCTGAGACTGAACTATATTTTATACTCGCCATCGCTTGTTTTTTTGTTCTTTACAGTATAGTGTAGAGCTCATTTTTTTAAAAACAGAAAACAATGCTCATATCTGACTATTCCTCCTGTTGTGCAGTAAGTGGGCTCAGTGAGGGTAATAGAAATGACGGTGATGTAGGTTCTGAAGGTCCCTGGCATCACATGACTGATACCATAACATTTCCTTGTGAGCACATTACTAAGAAATGCGCTGTACAATGTATATGATAGTTATACCACATTGGGAAGACATGTGGGTTTCTGTCCTGCATATTTTTAATAATAGTTCACAAACTGGTCCTGAACGACTGTTCAAATGGAGAACTTGAATTCTGAAAAGGATTCTGAAGCGGATAATCTGCACCCACGCCAAAAAATCGTCTCATATAATACCCTGCTTATATATCCTATAGGTTTCTCCTGCTTTACAGTAAAGCTATGGTTTCCTAAAGAGCAAGATCTCTTAAAGGACCTGCAGTGTGATTTCTAAACATTACAGGATATTTTAATCAGTAGGAGCACAATGGGGGGGAAAAAATCAAGATTTTTTTTTAAAGTTGGTGCTTCGAGCAGATTTTTTAAAGAAAGACCAAAAATGGTGCCCTTCACAAAGTTTGATCAGATGATTACATTCCATAATGCAGCTCAATGCAAAGCCTAGACTTTGATTTTGGCTCTTTTTTTCCAGTTACACAGAGGCTTTTTTTCTGACGTTAGGCTCCCTTCAATGTGAGCTCTGTGATCCCTTCATCTCCCTCTCCATGGTAACCATCAGCATCCTGGCAAAAACGCACCTCACCCAGACAAGGGCATATTCTTCCCCATCCAGCATCTGGGCACTTTTAACAAACTTACTGCTTGCCCATAGACCACAACAAGCATTGCATTTCCGACTGAAAGTAAAACACCAGCTTTTGATGTTTTGCAGTTGGGAAAATCATAAATAATGCAGCTTCAATGATATTATAAAACAGCAGCAAAAAAAATCCTAAGTGAAAAGATAACCATTACGCTATTCAAATTATCGGCCATACTTTATCATTTTGAATATAGTAAGTAATAAAAATACTTGATATACTTTAACCGAAATGGAGTGTTATCAGGATCAAGAATAATGTGTTTCCTCTTACACCCAAGTTAGAAATTGCTGTTAGTGAATTATTTCCATAATTTAATTCTTTAAAAAAATCTAAACTTTTTCCTTAGCTAGCAAGACATACGGAGGGAAATGCAGCAATGAAGGGATTAATTAAATGGATGCTCACTCTCTAACAGCAATGCCCAACATTAAACCTGAAAACAATAATTGTCTGCCCTGAGCCTGCTCTGCTTTCTGTTAAAATGTAGAAATAAACAGACCTTAACACTGCCTGTTCTAACTTCTTCCTTTGCAAATTTCTGGTCAGTTCCATAAGTTCCCCAGTCAGATGACCAGTTCTCTGAACTTAGGTTGATTTCAAAACAAATCTCGGTGTCTCAAGGATTTAGCCAGAGGTAATAGACACTTTTACCCCTTTCTTTCTTTAGCAGCATATCTAAAATTTTGGCAGTCGGGAAAACCTGCAGTGGTCCGTGGACAGCAGCAGTTGCAGCTTCAGTTATACAGTCATCGGAGCAGCATGGCACGTTGGTGCTGGGCGTGACCGGGGTTGATGACAGTGGCAGGACTGTGGCAGTCTTGCCTCATAAGCGAACTAGAAGCAGCTTTTTAACCCAAACTAAGGAAATAATTGTAGATTTTCAAATGGGCAATATGCACTTTGATTTTTTGGGGGGGAAATTAGTAATCAGTTCAACCAATTTTTGAACATGAATTCGGGCATTTTATTTATACTATAATTTTTTTCACGCAAAGAGTGATTAAAGGATCCTCTTTAAATAACTCTCAAAAATCTAGCCACTTTCTTATAAATTTTGTTGGATAAAATTGATTAATACGATGAGCAGAAGTAGGCACTCCGAGCCATGAGGGTAATTATTGATTCATTGATTTTTATTTTAAATCAACAGGGGAATAAAAGCTACATTAGTTTTATTGTCCACAAGACTGCACCTGCAACAACAAATTCTTTGGTTTGAACATTCTTCTAAATTTTATTTCAACTAATATGGACAGCAATACGGGGTTTTTTTTTGCAATGTTTACCTCAGTTATCAGGGATCCCAGACAATGAGACTTAAAAAGCACGGCCCTCTGGGACAATTATGGCAAGATACCTTTTAAACAGCCAGTCAGAAACAAATCCTGATGGACAGAAACAAACGAACTTTCCCTTTGCACTCCTGAGAAACTCACCAAATGGTGCCAGTCTTTCAAATTCCATTGCTGGCTTCCCCGGTGGCTTAGTTAGTTTGGCCACCGAGTAGATGACCCCCTACAGACCGGGAGGATCTTAGACTGATCTCCAGTCTGCGCTAAGTTAGCTGATCTGGACTGTGGGTGTTGGTAAGAGGATGTCAGCTGAGGAAAGGATTGGGCTCAGCTGTGATGAGTACAGAGGTTGAAGAGCCCTCACTGTTATGACTCACACGTGTATAATGGTCACTTAAGCAAGGTACCAGAGGGGAACCACTATGCACAGAACTGTACCCGAAAAAATACTAAACATAACTTTTGAGGGGAGAAAATCGGAATTCTTTTTTAAATAAAACCCTATTGCATAAAAAGGTTTTTTTTTGTTGTGATAGAGGAGCCTTTTGCTGCTAGCCGTGAGTTTATGACTCTTATACCATAAACCTAACCAGTTACGCAACAAGGAACAAAACCAGATTGGAACTGAATTATTTTAGTCGGCCAGGGAATCGGTTCTATTTTGATCTTGATGTGCCTTTTTTCCTCCATATCTACTTCCTCTCTATATATTCACTCCACGTCTATAATACTTTAGTGGACATAGCACAATATGCATGGGCATTTCTACTGATAACATCTACGCTCTTTCTTAGTTGACCTGGTAGCAGCAATGCTCAAATACAATCATCACTCCATACTCCACATAACTCAGCAGGGACTGGTAAACCCACTCCAGGAAAGGTCCGAGTACAAACACTAGTTGAGAGTGTAATTTGAATACCAAAGTCTCTCAGTAGAAGAGTCCAATGCACAGCAACTGCCTCATGAAAGGGGATTAAAAAAATTACCAGGTATTCAGCCCATTGTGAGGCTTAATTTCGAATATCATTTATATACCATAGAGATGTATAGAGTATTTTATGAATGTTGTAATATTGGAAATTATATTATCATTCTCTTTAAACAGTTAACAAACACTCTTTCTTACTACTGAAACCATTTTATATCACTGCTAGGGCGACAGACAGTGACAATCAAGAGGAGATTGAATGCCCTTTCTCCTCTTTTTACTACAGCTGTTTGCCGCCAATCTCCTTTGGAGAGCTAAAAGAACAGGTCTACATTTCCATGCCTCTGACCTCCACTCTCGGGGCTCATGAACAGTGAGGTCCTGGGCACCATCAAAGGCTGCAAAGATTGCCTACTTCATAATATAGTGTGACATCAGCAGGACTAATACCTGCCAGCCACTGATGGCACCATCAATTTGAAAGAACCTTAACACGGGAACGTAGAACAATAGAAACCAATAAGTGATTACAACGTTGTAATCTCCTCAAGGGTTCGGATAATGGAATAAAGATCATGAATGAGGCGTCAGCAGTGTAGAATTACTATGTTTCCCCCCTCCCACCGCGATTTGTGTAGCAGGCTCAAATCATGCCTGATGTTTGTTTTCTATTTTAATAATTTATATTATTTTAAGTTTAGATGTTGATTTTATTCATTTCTGGGTTGTTTTGTACCAGCAGTGTGTCAACTGTGGGTGCGCTCCGTGTCACTAATGCATTCAAACTTGATTGCGACAATTACATTGCAAAATTAACACTGACTGTAAGAATATTTAGAGCCAGTCTATATAATATATAGATACCAAGGAATGATTACAAGATAGTTTAATTGAGGATTTCAGATAACATCATAGGCCATGACTGAGAAGCTTGAATGGTTTAGATAATTCGTCTGAGTCCCAAGATTAGGCTTTCCTCCTTTCCATCTAACATATGCTGGGCATTTTTGTTGGGGTTGAAATTGCGTCTAATGCAAAAAGGGGAAATGGCTGTTTTTCTCTGTAATTAACAACCTACTAATGAAATCATGGGAATGTCTGGATGCAAAATGCATGATTCCTGAGAATTTGATTTTGTTAGCAGGTTGTTAATTACCAATTAAAACGGGCCGTCTCCTGCTTTTCGTTCAAAGAGGAATTTCTCCTCATCCAATATTTTACTGCTACCGTACAAAGTCCTGTATCTACGATCTTCATGCCAGACTGTGGTAATCGGATAAAAAGAGGCCCTACAGAGTCCAAGGCGACACTTGCTGACTAAAAAGTTTGTGACACAGGTTTACAGAGAAACACTGTGAACTTACATGGAGAAATGTGACATCCAGTGTGTATGTTATAAACGTTTTGTATTTATGTATTGCCTTATCGCAACAAAACGTCTCAAGGTGTTTGAGGTGCGGCACAATGTGAGGACTATTGTTTTCAGAACCTGTAGATGAAGTTTTAGCCTTAGGAGCTGCAGAAAGGTATCTACATCCTGAAATGTTTTATACAACAGCTAAAGAACAATGGAAGAGTGCACCTGATCGCATTGCGTTCCGGCTGCACTATCACTCACATGGCACGGACATTCCCGACGTTACAACAGTGACTACACTTCAAAAGTACTGCATTGGCTGTAAAACGCTTCAAGGCGGCCTGGGGTCGTGAAAGGCACTATATAAATGCAAATCCTTTCCTTTTCCTATTGCCCGCCCTGGCAGCTCACTCGGGCCTATGCTCCGCCTAAATTATGCTGCTCATGAATCTAAGGGAGTGCCCTCATCTGATGTGTAGGGAGTTTAGCATAAACAGTCCTAGAAGGCATCTCACATCAACAACAGTTACAAGATAAATCACATGTGCAATGATTTTTTTTTGCTATTTCTCCCGTCTAGGACTGTCCCATCACTGAGAGGCGGTCGGTAGCATTCTTTCAAAAGGTGTCACAGACCCCCATGAATTACAATTGTCTTTTAAGTGAGCAACAGGACACTAACGAAGGTTACAAATGGTACGGTATTGTACTTCACAAGTCATTCATTTTGTGTAGGGTGTCCTGGAATTGGAGCATTTTTGGATAATTCACCTAATAGAAGTGAAACTCCCACTCCCATTCATGGGATCTATCTGATTTTTTTTAACTGTCATAATGGAATCTATGGCACATGTACACCGCTAACCCCATTTGTTACAGTTAGAGTAAATCAGACTTTTCTGTGAACTGTAAATGAGCGAAAGTCACATTAATCGATGCGTACAAAAAGGTATGGATGGAGGCCAGATAGACGCGGCAGTACCAGAGAGAGAGCCTGAAGATAGACAATCCAAACATACAGTCACACAATATTATTCAAATGTATTTCACACCACAGAAACTGTTTTTTTATAGAGAACGGCGCAGCGGTTGCATATTTAAAAAATAGGATATCTACATATTTCTAATTCAAAACTTGACAAGGCGTCAGCCTCCAGTAAAAAAAAACTTGCTCGGAGTTTTAAGGCGAGTGAAACTATTATTTCCTAATAAGTGTCAATCAAATTCCAGCCTGTGAAGTGTGGAAACTTACCATTTTCCCCAAGCGCTCTGCATCGTAATGAGAGTCCATCGTGTGATGAGAACGTGCAAACCAAAGAAACGCACAAAATAAGAGGGATAGATACATCCAGGCAGAGAAATGCGGGACTAATGGGAATTAAGGGCCGATGTAAAACGTGTATGTGGATCCAGAGTTATGGTGCCTTGCAAAGTACGATCTAACATTAAAATGCCCTAAATTAACATTAAAGGACGTGCTTGTGTTTATAAGAGACTTACCCTGCAGCAGGGAGACCTGCACTGAATGCTGTTCTGCAATTCATAGAATTGGTAATTTGCTGTGGGGCAAAAAAAGACGTGAAGAGAAAAATAATCAAACAGGACTGTAAAGAAGGAAATGAATCCCCGTCAGCTTGGGGAGAAATAAGTATTAACTATTAAAAAAATAAAACAAATTAGAAACTTCAGTTTCATTTATCTAGGTGAATTGTTCCGGCAATAAACCAGATGTAATGATCTCAATTCTGATCATTATAAATGTTGATGTATGAGAACAAATAAGTGATTTTTTTTTCATAATCCGTCTTTGTTGTATTATAATGATCGATGTAACATTGCGTTTTATACAGCACCCGTTTATCTTGTTTTATCCTATTCCTGATTCCATTTCTGGTAAACATTTAGCTATATAATTAGCACTGGGGTTGTGATCGGTCGCGGTGTTAAAAGGAATTAAGTTTTTTTTTGTGTGAAAGTTCTGCAAATATTTCGTCGAAAAATCTAACTTAGGTTTAATGGTTTGCTGAAAAGGCTGGTGATAGAAGTGATTATAAGGAGTTTCGGTTCCCTCTAAGAGTCGGCAGCTTTTTCCTACACACCAGTAACAATAATCGGCTCCGTAGATAAAACAAAGCACAAAACAATATCAGATCAAAGGTGGGAGTGAACAATTGGCAGCCGAGGTTCCCCCAGTGAGAAGACTTGCTAGTGAAGGCGAAAACAAACGCGGGATATCTTCACTGAGATCATTTGTATTAGCTTTGTGCTTTGCCCAGCCATTTCCCCACTCTTTTATTGTTACTTTTTTTTTGTTAAATGAAGATCAGTGTGAGGTTAGTTTCTGTCCCCCACGTGGTCAACTGAAATTGCATAAACCAGAAAACAGTAACCAATCGCGTCAGGAATCGAGTGCCAGCGGATGGGATCTGAAGCCTAAAATCATCATCGACTGGCCAATCGGCTGCTCCGTGCTGCACTAAATTCATGCCAATCAACAGTGATTAGCTAATCAGAACTAAGTGTTGGTGGAGGCGCCCTGTAACCAATGAGATGGGGCTGCCTGCTGACCAGGAAGGCTAGCCGCCAATCTGCAGCGATGCTGTGAACGAATTTGCTGTCAGTCAGAAGGTTTGAGCCAATCGGGCAGACAGGGCGTGTTCCTGCGATCCTCGCCCCCTCCTGCTGCTCCAGACTTGGCTCTGCTAAAGCTGTGCAAAGTAGCTGGAACCTGATCAGTTTGGAAGTGCGAGTCATGGCCACCACAGCTTCGGCTCATTACATTCCGAGGAATAACTCGCTCCATTCTAACTCTTTGGTGCATCCGGACTCTGATAGGATGCATCCAGGAACTACCTATAGAGAAGTCCAGAAAATGGTGCAAAATGATTACTTGCATGGACTGACCAGCAATGGGCACCCCATCACTCACAGCCATCAGTGGTTGTCTTCTGTCACTGACGGAGCACCTTGGGTCACCGCTTCTCACCTCGGACAGCAAGATCCAGGAAAGGCCAATGTGCAAACAGCTAGGGATGACCTAGGTAACAGCCTTCATCACCGATCACATCATATGGTCCACCAACAGACTCATGGCAACCATCCTGGCGGCGCATGGGGGCCGACGGCGGGACATCACATCCCGGGGATGCCACCTTCATCCAATGGGCATCAGCCCCTCATCTACTCGCAGCCAGGATTCACCAGCCTCAACAGCATGTTGAGCCCACAAAACCAATCGCTACACCATGGAATGACGGATGCTCTCCATGAAGACCCAGGTGGCCATGACAACCACCAAGAGCATCCTCCGCAGCATCACCAGGACCACTCGGATGAAGATGCGCCCACTTCAGATGACCTGGAGCACTTTGCAAAGCAGTTCAAACAAAGAAGGATCAAACTAGGTTTCACCCAGGCGGACGTTGGGTTGGCTCTGGGCACTCTCTACGGCAATGTCTTCTCCCAGACCACCATCTGCAGGTTTGAAGCCTTACAGCTCAGTTTCAAAAACATGTGCAAACTGAAACCTCTCTTGAACAAATGGCTGGAGGAGACTGACTCTACCTCAGGAAGCCCCACCAGCATAGACAAGATAGCTGCCCAAGGGAGGAAGAGGAAGAAGAGGACGTCTATTGAGATTGGAGTGAAGGGGGCTTTGGAGAACCACTTCTTAAAGTGCCCCAAGCCATCAGCTCATGAGATCACCAGCTTGGCTGACAGTCTGCAGTTAGAAAAAGAAGTGGTCAGAGTGTGGTTTTGTAACAGAAGACAAAAAGAAAAGCGGATGACTCCAGCCGGAATCCCCGGCCACCCAGGCATAGAGGATGTATATTCACAAAGGGACACTCCGCCGCTTCATCACACACTGCAGACCCCTGTTCAGTGACTGTTCCATACACACACACACCCTCCCCGCCAAGAAAAAAAGACTAAAAAAAAGAAACTGGATTTTACAAAACAAAAAAACTGTCTGAAAAGGGATCTAGCCAGTACTGCAGAGATTGCTTATTTAGCACTGGACTGTACTCATACTTAGGAGAGAGGGAGAACACACATTTCATTCATTTATTGTGGTAAATCAAGTGGTTATTTCCCCCCTGCTGTAGAACAAAGATTTTTTTTCGTAACTAATTTACACGGATAATTTGCAGAAGTTGTAACAAAAAAAATCGTTTTCTTGGCTGAATTGTTTCAGGGGATCCTTAAAACAGCGGCTTCTTTAAAAGGGTAAGAATTAGTTGAGTTTAAAACAAAAAGTAAGACCGCCATCGAATTGTCCGCATACAGCCGCTGGTTTGTTAAATAAGGGAGTCTGTCTGCTGGTGGGAAAACTTGTATTTATTATCTCGAACAGATCTGCCACGAATTTTATAAAAGATTTATTTATATATAGTTCGCCCTCAGAGGATGTGTCTTGTAAGTTATTGGCGCTGGCAGACCAGGTGTTTTGACTCTTATTTCTGCGATTTTAAATAAAAATCTAAATCGATTAATTAGGAAAATGGTCTGGCATCCCAGATAAATCGAAATGTTTTACAAGCATCAGTTGCTGTTTAAAAAATAAACCCTGATTTTAACTATACATATACTTGGGAGACCTTTCCCTAAAATCTGAGGTCAGTTAAATCTGTTGAAAACTGAAGAAAGAAGTGAATAAAATTGAAGTTTGAAATCAGTATACACGTTCTTGTCATTGACTTTTTAAAAAAAATAAAATTAGACAAGCTGAAACAAGTTTGAGAAATCAAGGAAACTGGAATTGCGCCAACTTTTTTAAATGTATCTTTAAATTTTAAGACCAGGCGGAAACACGTGAGTGAAAATAATTGAAGAGTTGAGATGGTCCAAAAATGACCATCCCTTTAGTTTACCTTGTCGAAAAGCAAAACAACTTGAAAGGAGAAATGTTGGACCTTTTTTTTGTTGTGGAAATGCACTTAAACTGAGTGAAATTATAACGCATTGTAAATCCATTTTGTTTGCTAGTTTCTTTTTTACACAACAATAATTTAACTTTGATTTTTGTATGTATACAAATACGTTAATATAACAAGCAAGTATGTGTAACAGTGTACAGATCACGGTTTACTTACCGGCTCTCAACTCTCTTGGGAAGTGAATAAACCCCCAAAAATCTCAGGAATTAAAGAACAGGTTTTAAAAAAAAACGCCTCACTCCTTGAGTCGCGTTTTTATTTTCTGTCCAAATATTTGAGCAGGAACAAAAGATGCATTTAAGTGAAATTGTTACCGTTGAAAGTAGCAATTTTGCTATTAATTTGCCATTTGATGTGTGGAACACAAATGTTGGGGTTCCCCTACCAAACAATTCTGTTTTTTTTTAATCCGAATTTATTCAGAATAGTTGAAAATTACTTTTTCCTCAACATCTAAGATACTGACCTTGTATATTTCCTCTTCAAAAATAAAACACATAGACAAAAATTGCCAAAATAAAGTGTACATTATATGTGTTAGAATGTTTACAGTTCATCTAAAGAAAGGTAAAAAGTTAAATTTGGTGAGTTAAACAGTACTTAGGACATAAAGCAGTGAAAAAGTGGCTTGTTTAGTAATTGGGAAAAATAATAATTGTCTGCTTTTTTACTGTACCACTATGTAATATGTAAATATGTTGAATATGTATACATATGTATTTGTTTTTGGAATTTAATGATTTTCTGGATGATTTTTTTTGTACGCTTACTAATTCCCAGAGGATATTTTAATATAATTTCCATATGAATGTCCCCCTTGTATTTATTTCATAAACATATTTGAAACTTTCTTTTATCCTGTAGCTCTCATTGGGGTTATGTTACAGCCATTCAAACAATGTTTGTTTTAGTACATTTTTGTTGTATCTTATAAAAGACAGACTGCAGAGTCACATTAATATTTTTGTTATAGTAATATTTTATTACTTGCATAAAATGTATACACAAGACCCAACTGTCCCCTGTCTCCTTTCTAAGAGGTTGGGGAATGTTGAAACCATGCTGGGTTTTGCTTGTTAATCCTTTCTGCTGTTGCCTGAATTGAGTGTCACTTTAGCAAAAAAGCAGTGGCAAGAAATCATTAAAAGTGATGTACGGTCAAACTAAAATTCTTGAATTTTAATAGTTTGCCTGGTTTGTCAATTTTTTTTCTTATTTTGTGCATTCTAAGCATATTAATCATGATTGAAAGTGAGCAATGCCAACCATACCATGTATGTACTTTTTAAAATTCAGAAGAAGAGAAAATTATTTTTTCAAGTAATAGTTAAAGAAAAAAGTTTGTTAACGAGGTAGTAATGAATGAGAAGGCATGTGTTTATCACTGGCTTTTAGCACACTGGGGACTGTTCTGACACCAGGCACAGCGAATAATAAAACAGACCCTGGAGAGCTAACTCCCCTAGATAACTACACCTTTGAATTTGTTATTGCTACTACATTATAGGTGTGTGTATGTTGTATTTATTTTAATATTTATTTATTTCCTATTATTGGCTCTTGGCTCTCTCAGCTTTACAGCATCGGCTCTGATGCAGAACAATGAGATGGTCTTAGGCTGAGAGATGTGGCTGTTCAGGGTTTTACAACAAATCTCATTCAAGCAGAACCTTTTTTTAGATCTACCCATTAATTAGCCACATAGATATTATATCTCAGAATAATATTGATTTACTTTTTCATTAATAAATATGTGAATTATTTTTGAATGCATTTTTAATCCAGTTTTCTCTGTTTCCTTAGCCCCAGCTCTGGATGAGAGTTGGTTGTATCTGTGGGTATCTTAACAGGCTCCAAGATTGCTGCTCTGTGGTCACTAACCAGTCAGTTGAAGGCACTGAAGTATAAACTGAGGTGGAACCCCAGATGGTTTTTGCTCTCTCCCATCAGCAATGCTTTTCACCTGGCCAAGATCACAAGCTTACTGCCTGGGGGAAGCCTGATTCCGAATGTTAGCCAAAGCTGGGATTCGAAATCAAGGCTTCCCATCCAAGTTGAGTCAATCTAGTCTGTATGCTATTGAGGGGAGGTGGTCTTTTGCCAGGTTCTGTCCGATTCAAGCTTGCCTGAGCCCTGGTTAAAGCTGCTTGATGAATGCAAATGAGTTTGTAATTCAAAGTCATCACCTTTCTGGCAGCAAGTCCAACACTATCAATACCGTTAGCAGTTTACAAACTTTGTTCTAGTTTTAATGTTACTTGCAAAGAACACTAGTTACCTACATTTCAATTTTAAGCTTGTTTCATAAAATAATTCAAAATCAACAACCATTTTTTAAACTTGCAACAGAAAACTCTTTTGCGCCTTTACACATTTTCTATAATAAAACATCTTGTTTAATGCTGGATACTGTAAAATAGAATGAGAGAAATTTAGGAAGCCATGAATATTTGGATTGACAATATTCTAAATGATGAGGTTAACTGCTGAAAGTTTGATGCAGAATTAGTACTACGGGTTTGAAAGGACTAAAAATACCATAGGGTTCTTACTTTTAGTATGATGCACTTACATATCAATCGATAGTTACACAAAAACAGTATACGGGACATTGTGCCGCAGGTGAAATGTGTTGATATTAATCTGAGGTCAACTTTAGTGGTAATATGGTTAGACCTGGTTAAATAACTGATTTGTTTTGTAGCGATTGTATTTCCTTTACTTAGATAAATACATTTTTCTTTTCACTGATTATCAAGGCCACTGATTCATGGTTTTCATGATAAAATGGATAAAAATCCAAAATTTCAACCCCAAACCATTGGTAAAAACCCAAGAATTCCTTGTAAAATAAATTAAATTTGACTTATTTGTCATTGTAAATCAGTGGCACTGGTGATTGTGTATCTTTCTAGTGTGAAAAATTATTTAAGAATAGATTATGGTAAGTGATAGCAAAGGGTTCTAATCAATTAAATATTGTTACAAAATCCCCAATAAATAGTTTCACTATGCCCCAGGCAATTTCATTGCTGTGTCAGAGACAAAGGCTCGTCTGTGTAATAAGGAGAATAACAGACAGCGAAGTATATTTTTAATTTTTAAAAAAATAAATGAATAGACACAAAAGCCACAACTAAGTGGTAATAGTCAACTCAGGGATGTGCACTTATCTCAACTTTAGCAGTGCCTTTGTCTCATTTCAAAACAAACCCATGAGAAATGCAAATCTCCTTGTTTACAATTGCATAATGTTTGAAGCATTTGAAGAACTGAAGTAGTGTAAGTGTCTTTAATTAGAACCTTTAATCCACCTGATTAGAACCTTTGATCCATTCAAGATTTGGAGAAGTGAATTTGTTTCTGACCAATAGTGATGTGCATAGATTGAGCCCAAACTTTGAACACACCAAGTTAGGCATAAGCTGAGTTTTCCAATAGACCAGGTTCTGAATTTAGCAGTTTATTTTGTTCAGTAAGAAACACAAAAGTCACATCAAATGAAAAGTTTTTGCCGACATTATAGACTGACAATTTATCTGCAATTTTAATGCTTTGGTCTGGATTCAAGTTACACAATGTGGTTCATCTTAGGTCATTATACCTGGAAACATAGATTGCTGCCAATTCTCTTAGTCCTACTTATCCATCATTCATATTCAACATGGGTATGGAACAATTGCAATCTTATGCTACCTAAGCCATTGCATTAAAGACATAATGAGCTGGTGAGGTTCAGAACAATAAAACCTTGTATCATCCAACTTCATTTACACTTCAAATGAATAAATTCAACATGCAATATATATCACACTGTTACATGCTTCATACTCATGTTGTTCCCATCTGTACAGGTGACATAGCCCATTTGTACAGTACATTTAGACTAGTTATCCAAATACCTGACATACCAGAGAAATGCAACCTGCCCTTCCAACACAGTATATTTTACACTCAAAATGTTGATTCCTCTACAACATTGGGTATACAAGTCATCCATTTGACAGCACAAATGTACACAGATCGATTGAGATTTATATAAGCCATACAGTACCAGATGGAAGTGAATTGTCAGCTCTAAATTGATAATGCTTCAGATCTGAAAATGCCTCCACAGTAGAATTTGAAACTGTTTATTCATAGACTGTAGCCCTTTTTGTGCTGTGTAGAATTTCCTTAATACCTTTAAAAAGTACCTGACACTTAGATTCATTATATTCTATTTAATTCATATATTTTCCCATTTAAAAACTGGGCTAGATTAAGTACAACACAACTGTTATTTTATTTGGAATTTATATTAAAAAATAATGACTATCTGGGAATGAGATACCAGTTGGTATCTTAACTTATGGATTCAGGTGATGCCATAACCATGAAAGGGTTTTCTGAATGGTGTATGGATGTCATCTTAACTGGGCTACAACCTTTAAATCATTCCCTGTCATCTGCTAACATTGGAAAGGATTCAAAGACGTACATCACAAAATTTTCTGAGATTTATAGCACTGAGCCATGAAGAGAGGCTAAGGGAGAACAATTCACTCATACTGGAAAAAAAACACTGAAAGGACAGGGTCTAAGCTCTCAAAATGATGACAGGATTGATGAGAAGAATTTATTTGTACGAAAAATAGGAGCAGATAACATGTGGAGAGGTGAGCATGATTCTAAACTATTAGATAAGCCAAGTGTAAGAACTTATTTCTTCTAACTTATCGAACACACTGCCAGCCAGTGCAGTGACTGGTAACATAGTTGAAGCACTCAGAAAAGGGAATGTGCTGATTTCTGATTGAACAGTAAACTGAGTGATACAAGCTTAGTAACAAGGCAGGAGGGAAATGAAAATGTTTGAATATTAATGCTACACCAGTAAGCAGAGACCTCGCCTCGTCTTGTCCACCGGGAGCCTGATTGCATTCTGCAACTAAAGACCAAGGAGGCTCAGATGCATAGTTCCTTTCTTCCCCATTAAACTAGCATAGATCAGACAGATAACACACACACTTCACAGGACTGCATCCCATCACAGGACTGCATCCCCCTCCCCCCTTCATCCCGCCACCTCACCACCTGTGCACGCACGCATGCACTATCTCTCACACACACACTCACACACACACACAAAATGGCAGGACTGATTCATGTCTACCACAACAGTGTAGAACCTCTTCTACTAAATGGCAAAGGATATGGTTTAAATTAAAAGATATTGCCCTACTTTCATCAATGTGGCTCCAGTCATGATGGTGCGGGAAAATGTTAGCAAAATATTCACTACACGCAATGCAGAAAGGAGTTTATCCTCCCGTGTACAGACAGCAGGAAACATATTAGGAAATAGCAAACTGGCATCACAGATGTGCAAAGGAATATTTTGTATGTGTGTCAATGTTTTACTCAAAGGGACGCATCTAAACTGAGCACAGGGATAAATTCAGATATCTCTCAATTAATCTGAAGAAGCTCAGTTGGGATCAATCTGGATATACCACTCATCCTTAATTACAAGCCTTACCAAGTTACATTTTGCATGAGATTACAATGATATTCAGCATTCATTAAACAATAATTCACGCAAAAAATAATGTATTGAAGGAAAAATACTCAAGGAACACAAAAAAAAGCAAAACCAGACAAAATTAACCATGTTGTTTAATGTTTTTTTTATTGTGTATGGTGTTTATGCAGGGCCATAGCAAGGTTATTGGCGTTATTTTCCATTGTAGGTAAAACTGGCATTATTGTGCATTGTGTTAGAGGAAACACCCAAAGATTAGTGTGGATTTGATTGGTAATCTAGCTTTATACGAATAAACAAAGAATCTCCAGGAACCCCTTCTGTAAGTACATTATGCTATTATATTCATATATAAATAAAGCAATAGGGAATTAGCAATGCTGCAGTCTAGTTATTATGAATAAATCATGGAATTGCTGAGATAAACATTGCACATACCTGCAAAAGCTACATTAATATATTATAAAATAGTAAAAGCAGCATATATTATATGAATAATTTATCTAAAATGCGCTGTGAAATTAGAAAAAGAGGCATAAGCATAATATGGGGTGAAATATTCAAGGTCACAAAGACATAAAAGAAACAATATCAAATAATCTCAGATTCTTAAATATCAAATAGTATTAGACGATTATTCAGAAATATACAATCAAATGTAAATGTACACGAGTTCTGATAGTTCTATTTCATGTTATATGAATATATGTTTAAGATATGGAAATAAGTCTTGAGGTTTATTACAAAAATTGTATGAAAATGTAATGGTGCACAAATTCTAATGAAAATCCAGTGCTTGATTGAAGTGTTGTCTGTAGGGTTATCATCCGCCCAGTTATGTTACATATTCACTGGCCTCCTCCTTGTGTGTTTGCTGACTTGCAAAACAAGAATAAATTTCTCAGATACCAGCTACCCAAAAGAAAGATTAATAATTTATTGAATTAACGACTATTACTTTTTATATTATATTTAAAGGTGTTTCTGTTGGGCGAAAGGGGAGAACAATTTTGTCACGACAGCATTGCACACACGTGAGGTGAAGAGGCGTTTCTTTGCGGGTTTTAAATCATTTGCGTCAGGTGTTGACAAACAAGTAAGTTTTACCGAACACTTGTTTTCCAGATCTTGTTGCCCTGTTAAGTTACTAGAGGGTTTATAATGGTTAAGACGGGAAATGGTTAGAGCAACCTCTGTTCTTAATTGTTCCTAACTCATTGAGGGTTGTTAATGTTTCCACACTGCTCTAGTCACCTCATAGTGAGCAATTAGTCACATTGTTTAAGTCAGTTGGTGAGGTTTCCGAATCGGTAGAAAGTTGTTGAGCCTGTGTTTATGTGATGCCCGTGAGGAGACCGAGAACATTATAGGCTAGGATTTGGGACTCTGATATAATAGATAAAGTCCAGTTGGGTCTGGGTTCAGTGCATAGACAAAGTCTATGTTAATAACTGAATCTGGGCTTCTAGTACAATTCAGTGGGCCGAGATTAAGGTATGATAACAGAAATGGAATGTCTAATAGATGTGAAAGAAAGGACTGAAGAGATTGACTGCAGACTTGATCCAGATTATTAATAGAGGATAAAGCTGGATGGGCAAATTGACCATTTCTTTTTGATAATTTGATTTTCTCACTTGAATGGTTCTTTCAGTTTGATATTTAATATTAAAATATTTAAAACCAGATACTAAACTCAATCAGAATATTGCGAACGCAAGCATAAGTAATAGGTCCCAATGAGCGTTTAAGTAAAGCGTTACAAAATGACTTGAGAATACTAGCCTATCATTTTTAAAAGGATCATGACAGAAATTTAGAACAGTAATTAGTGCAGGCGTTGAAATGGTAGGGCAGCGGGGTTTCTGTTATAGAGAACCTCAGACTCTCAGGGGCTGAATTTCTTCCTCATTGTACAGGAAGACTGTAAGCATTTTTCTCAGTATCATTAGAGTTGAACGTAGTAGTCATTTTAAGACCGCTCTTTAGATATTTCCGATTCAGTTATATTGAAAAGAGCGTTTCAGGTTCACAAACTGGATGTTGGAATTGGCTGCTGTGTCAAGAGTGTCTGGTCCCATAGACCGGATGCCACCACTTTATAACGTGGGTACAGGGGGCTCACTGTAAAGATTTACTTGTAGGAACAGCTTTTTTCTTCTGGCTCTAACTGCAGTCCCCCTCGGTCACTTCAACAAGTCGGTTCTATTACACATTTTATACTGATGCAAACCGACTCAACTTTGCATCAATATAAAACATGTATTCCAACTGCGGAAATTACCCAGATTAAATTTAGGGGACCGATGTAACTGTTGGGAATTGAATTTTTTTAGAGTTGCTAGGGAACTTAAATAAAAACATTCACCTTTCTAAAACAGTTCCGCTGGCTCTGTTCACATTAAAAGTGTCCCTGTATTTGGGTGACAGTGAGTGGAGCTCTCCTCCTGTACACACCCTCCCGTTATGTACTGAGCTCAGTTAACACGTAGCTAGAGCGCGGTGCAGAATCGGGGCTGAATGTTAAGCAGGTACAGGACTGGTCCCAAAGCGGTGTTCGGAATATCACTGCAACCCTCACAAACGATCACATCCCACGTATCGTTACTTTTGTTCATCGTATCCCGGAACTTTCCAATTCATTTCTTTTTTTGGTCTGAAAATGTTCATTTATGCCATCATGAACATATACATTGCCGTTCTCTTGTCGTGCTTGACTTATACAGTATTGGCTCACAGTTTCCCTTTAAGTGGAAAGTGCAATCGAAAATTTAGCGAGAATTGCACTCAATGCAAAAAAAAAGTGTTTTCTTTGATTGCAATTTATCGCAAATAGTTAACGTTGACTGGTTTTCTGTGCAAAATCCAGATGATTTTGGTGTGAGATCCCATTATCGTTACTTTACCGGCTGGTGGACTGAAAGCAACAATAACAGGGAAGCACTGTATCCAGGTTACGTGGTATCAGAACTCGGGCCTGCATGGCACTGTTCTGAAATACTTTTGTTTAGCTTTGGCAACAACAACAAAAAAACAATACTGACTGCCCTCTGCCGGTGATTGTGTTGCATTATTATAAAATGGCTGTCTAATGCCCTTTGAGTTAAAAAAACATTCGCTGTATTTAATTATTATGTAATATTTATAAGGCAGTGATTAACATGATATCTCAGTACAAGAATATAACCCTGTAACTCTCAACAATAATGCAAGAGAGTATTCTATATTTAACTATATGTTTTTTTATGCCTCTCTAGTTACCCCTCTCCACAAAACAGCTGGGTGGGACATGGACAGGGTTTTACTGGTGTCTCAAAGGAAAAGCAAGTTAAATTGGATATATCTAAGAAGGAGTTAAAGGAGCTATAATAAAAACAAAATGTTGCAGGACAGAAATTATATGGGACCAATTCAGTGGGTGCACAGCATGACTTTGGCCATGAAATTTCCCAGTAATGAGTTTTGGAACAGCTGCTATCCAGATCTGGATCACATCTTCGAAACTTTCAAAATATCAATTACCTCCACCCACCCTCAGTGGCTCAGTCGGTAAATGGATCATGCAGTTCAAATGAACTGCCCCCAGTTAGATTGCCACAGCTGATTTAGCTGATCTCAGCCGAGAGAGTGGTAGGGAGCTACGACTAGCTTCATCTCCCGAATTGGGGGGGGGTGGGTGGGCAATGAAGAGACATCAGCCAGGGTTCCTATCCCTGATCGCTATTCAGTGCTGCTGCTATGAGTATGCATGGGTGAACGGCAAGTGAGGAAGGATTGGGTTCAGCTTTGATGCCTCCCATGGTAAAATAGTCTGCTAACAGTCACTATCTTGGCTCAGGCATGAAGAGTTGCCACCTGGGCCTGGTTGAATGGCAGCCATGGAACTGTTTCCCAATAAGGAGTGAACACCTTCAGCAGCAGAGGAGCAGAGAAAGTTGGCAAAAGGAAAAATAAATCAATAAAATATTCTAAATATCTGCCATCGCATTGAATACTTTCACAACCATGCACATGTAGTGTGTCTCCAAAGATTCTTTTGCAAGATGATACTACCCCTTTAAAGACATTCAGAACCATCTCAGAGATCATTTATAATTTATATAAAGCACTCGAATTTTACTCAGTGCTTATGACAATTCTGAATGTTTCAGCTGTGTTACAGCATTGTAACTCTCCTGTCTATATTCCACCATCAAAAATTAACACTGCACAATATGTCAAATGACATCCATCATGTAGCAATTGTCTTTTTCCTTTCCTTCGCTCTTCCCTTGGTCTGTGTTATTTCAAGAGTAGTTGGTTACCAAGTTCTGCTAGCTAACTAAAAGCTTAGCTTGTTCGAGTGAAGGCTTTTGTATTTATTTCAAAACACATTGAATTCAGAGTAGAATAACTCCATTCAATAAACAACAAAGACTGGCACTGGAAACTATTCTTCCTATTTACATTTCTACAGGATTGGTGTTAGCAACTGTTTGTATTGTGGTGTGTCCTTCGACCACAACTACCACCAACTGTTTAGTACTTTCAGTCTGGTTTAACCTCTGAAGTGCTGTAGTGAAGCTTTCATCTTATATTGCTATAAATTACATTTTTAAAGCTGAGTGTGAATGTTGTAAAAATGGATGTGAAAAAACATGAAATCTGACTTCCTTTTTATTTATCCTAAGAATTTTAAAAGTGTCTCATCTCCTTCAGCACTGTCCTGTGATGTGGTCCAGTCTTTAGATATCCATTATCCTTTAACTTAACTGGAAGACCTTGTATAAATACACTCTTATTATACTATATGCAAATCTTTACCAAAGCCTAGTCTGTCTCTAACTTTCTGAATGAACCATTCCTGCTATAAACAATTCAATTTACAGGTAACTTTTGTTGTCAATCACAACCTAGAGAGGATTTTCAAAAAAAATGAGAAGAGTGGAAAGGAGGGTGAAAGAGTGAAGGATAATGAAGAGAAGTCTAGTGATGGAGAAAGGAGGGAAAAGGAGTGAAATGAAGTGAAGTCAAAGGGAAAGGAAAGGCTAGAGTAGCAGAAAGTAGAGGAAAGAGGACATACGAAGAATAGAGAGGTGTTTCAGTAGGAGGGATCAGAGAGGAAAAAGGGGGAGAATGAAGAACAGTATGGTGGGAACCAAACCAAGGGAAGGGAGGAAGTGAGAAAAGCATTAGATGGTAGAAAGGAGTGATGGGAGGAAGCACCAATAATTTCCCTTCATATAAATGAAGTTGATTGGCAAAAGAACTAAAGGCGACCATGAGAAAAAACATTTTGATGCAGCAAGTAGTTATGATCTGGAATGCGCTGCCTGAAAGGGTGGTGGAAGCAGATTCAATCATGGCTTTCAAAAAGGAATTGGATAAATACTTGAAGGGAAAAAATTTGCAGGGCTACGGGGAAAGAGCGGGGGATTAATTGGATTGCTGTTACAAAGAGCTGGCATGGGCTCGATGGGTCGAACGGCCTCCTTCTGTGCTGTAAACATTCCATGATTCCATAAATACCCCAGGGTAAAATATTATATAAAGTCTCCTACCCATATTCACGGCCAGCCCTTCGGCCTTGCCATCTCCCATGGCATTTCTACTTCCATGGTCTCGATCACAGACAAGGCCATCTCAACCACTTCCTTGTATCTCCCACCATGCACATCTCCCACCTCCTTTCAACTCCACTTCCTTCTTTGTCCATCCCTGGAAAGAAAATTCTCCCGCAAATCACTTACAATTGCACTTTCCAAATCCCAACTGCCTAGCCTTTGGCCCTCTGTTCGCCACGATAATTCTGCAGCCATTAATCTGCTTAACCGCTCCCTCATGTTCACCTTTGATGTCACTGTCCCCAGAAAAACCTTTACTCTCTCCCATCCCAGTCAATCCCAGTGGTATGGCCCCAATCTTCATTCCCTCAAGTCCAAAGGGCACAAACTGAGCATATCTGACACACAACTGGATTAGCCATCCATCACCAGATTTGTCCGGATCATGTCAAGCACTATCAGGCTGCACTCTCCTCTGCCAAAACTGCACATCACACAAAGATCGTCCTCGAGAGCAAAGATAACCCTCGGCTTCTTTTCTGCACAACCAACCATCTCCTTAATCCCTCTTCCTTGCCCCCCTTCACCCTCACCTCCAACAACCTGTAATTTCCTCCAGTTAAACATTAGGAAGACTGAAGCCATTGTCTTCAGCCCCTGCCACAAAATCTGTAGCCTTGCCATCAATTCCATCCACTCCTCGGCCATTGTCTCAGACTGAACCAGACTATCTGCAATCTTGGCATCCTATTCAACCCTCAGCTGAGCTTCCAACCCCATGTCCTCTCCATTAAAAATACTGCCTATTTCCACCTCCATAACATTGCCCCCCTCCGCTCCTGCCTTGGTTGATCCTACACTGAAACCCTCATCCATGCATTTGTCACCTCCAGACTTGATTATTCGAATGCTGTTCTGGCCGGCCTCCCATTCTCTACCTGCTGTAAACTTCAGCTCATCTAAAACTCTGCTGCCCGTATCCCATCATGCAACAAATTCCACTTGCCCATCAATTCTGTCCTTGCTGACTTACATTGACACCCAGTCCCCAGCACCTCAAAGTTAAAATTCTCATCCTTGTATTTAAATCTCTATCACTGCAACATCCTCCTTCCCTACAATACCAATCACCCATGCCCCCACCCCCAAACTCTGTTCCTCTGACACTGGCCTTTTGTGCTTCCCCCACTCCCTACCATTGGTGGCCATGCCTTTAGCCACCTACTCCCCTTGCTCTGGAATTCTCTCCCTAAACCTCTCCGCATACCTCTCCTCTTTCAATGCCCTCCTTAAAACCCATCTCTTTGACCAAGCTTTTGGTCACTCCTCCTAATAGCTCCTTCTTTATCTCGGCATTCATTTTTGTCTGATTATGTCTCTATGAAGTGTCTTGGGACATTTTTCTATGTTAAAGTATATAAATGTAAGCTGTTGTTGCCATTAATATGTAAATAAATGTTACATTTTGTATGTTACGAAAAAACATGTCTGAGCCTTTTTATTCTGATCATTTTATTCAGATCTTAATTTTAGGATATCACTTACAGTGTCACCTCTTTTTGTCTCCCACCTATTAAATAAGCTGATTGCTATTGCTTGCAATTTTATAGAAGTTAGTTAGGTAAAATCAGCTTGTTGGCATCATGCATGTTAGAATTTTGTACCACAGACTGGGAGAGCTGGATTACAATCCCAGTCCTGGTTGATGTACACACTTGAACTTCACCCAGTTGGAAAGTTTACAGTGATGGCTGAATGATATAAGGCACAGTATGGATTGAAAGTATGAACCCTAATCAACAGAAGAGAGGGGAAATTTGAAATTAGAATCACAAAATCATAGAATGGTTACAGCACAGAAGGAGGTCATTCGGCCCATCGAGCCCATGCCGGCTCTTTGTAAGAGCAATCCAGTTAGTCCCCCGCTCTTTCCCCGTAGCCCTGCAAATTTTTTCCCTTCAAGTATTTATCCAATTCCTTTTTGAAAGCCATGATTGAATCTGCTTCCACCACCCTTTCAGGCAGTGTATTCCAGATCATCACAACTCGCTGCGTAAAAATGTTTTTCCTCATGGTCGCCTTTGGTTCTTTTGCCAATCACCTTAAATCTGTTCCCTCTGGTTCTCAACCTTTCCGCTAATGGGAACAGTTTCTCTTTATTTACTTTATCTAAACCCTTCATGATTTTGAACACTTCTATCAAATCTCGTCTTAACCTTTTCTGTTCTAAAAAGAACAACCCCAGCTTCTCCAGTCTAGCCACGTAACTGAAGTCCCACATTCCTGGAACTATTCTAGTAAATCTTTTCTGCACCCTCTCTGAGGCCTTCACATCCTTTCTAAAGTGCGGTGCCCAGAATTGGACACAATACTCCAATTGTGGCTGAACCAGTATTCTATAAAGGTTCAACATAACTTCCTTGCTTTTGTACTCTATGAAGCCCAGGATTTATGAAGTCCAGGATTCTGTATGCTTTTTTAACTGCTTTCTCAACCCATCCTGCCACCTTCAAAGGTTTGTGCACATATACCCCCAGGTCTCTATGTTCCTTTTTTTTCATTCGATCATGGGATGTGGGCGTTGCCGGCGAGGCCGGCATTTATTGCCCATCCCTAATTGACCTTGAGAAGGTGGTGGTGAGCCTTCTGCACCCCCTTTAGTATTGTACCATTTAGTTTATATTGCCTTTCTTCATTCTTCCTCCCAAAATGTATCACTTTGCACTTCTCTGTGTTAAATTTAATCTGCCATGTGTCCGCCCAGTCCACCAGCCTGTCTATGTCCTCTTGAAGTCTATCACTATCCTCCTCACTGTTCATTACCCTTCCAAGTTTTGTGTCCTCTGCAAATTTTGAAATTCTGCCCTGTACATCCAAGTCCAAGTCATTAATATATATCAAAAAAAGCAGTGGTCCTAGTACCTGGGGAACATCACTGTATACCTTCCACCAGTCCGAAAAACAACCGTTCGCCACTACTCTCTGTTTCCTGTTACTTAGCTAGGTCCGTGGATTATATTGTAGCATCCCCTACCAGGATGGTATAGGTGTAGGATACAAGATATCCAGGTAATATTACAGTCTTAGTCCAGCGTGGGAGGTAGAAGGTGGGCTTAAAAATATATTTTAAACAAATAAGCTGTGTGGGTATATTTGTCAATGAAATAGTAATAGTAAAGAAAATTAAGTCTAACCTTATTTTATCGTTTGTAGTAATGTTTTTGTAGGTCTCAATTGTTAAAGATTATAGGAAATAATATTTAAACAGGAAACTAAACACTAAATGTGAATTCGTTTTACATTACCACTCACTTTTAAAAGGTTCTGTTTCATCTCTGTCCTTTTGGTGGACCTTTTCCAATTTACTGAGCGTGAGAAAGATGATGTACCCTTGGTTAAAGCAAAGCTTACAACCTTGAACATGTGTCAGTCAAGCTGGCTATTATCTGGCTTCTCTCTCTTTGTAGTTCTATCCAAATCCACATCTTTAGCTCCTTCCAATCACAAAGCTTTAATCTCAGATGCATCTACCTAATTACTGAAATTTCATCTGATTTATTATCACCGTGCTGCCTTGCACCACACATGCTGCTCAGGGGTTACATAGTGACAGCTTCACTTACTTACATTTACAATAGACTTTTTTATGTGTGATTCAAGCTCATCAAAGTTAGGGCTGACAGTTCTGGGAACGGGATGTTTTTCCTCTTTAGCCTCAATGGCAGTATCAGGCATTCCCAAGGCAGGTTGCACAGATCAGAGGCAGGTTAAGAGCTCCCTCTACGCTGCCCACCAATGCACATTAACTCCTGCTTCAAAAGTGCACCCTCCCACTGTAGCAGTGTGACATTTTAATTTTTCAATTCATATCCGCAAGAATCAACTATTCTCCCATGATTAAATTGTAAGCTGTAGAATCACTCATTTAGTAGATGTCAACAACTAATATCATAAATTGTTTCACATTAAGATTTTAAAGTCCCATTTTATTCCTATGCAGCTTGGTTCAATAGGAGGGATGGAACTGAGAAAATTATAACAGCATCACTTCATAGGCTACTTAACCTATGGTGGCCAGATGATCCCAGGTTCCACTTGGAGAGGGTGCAGAAGACATTTACTGGAATAGTACCAGGGATGAGGGACTTCAGTTATGTGGAGAGACTAGGGAAGGTGGGATTGTTCTCCTTAGAACAGAGAAGATTATATGGGGTTTTGATAGAGTAGATAGGGAGAAACTATTTCCACTGGCAGGTGGGTTGGTAACCAAAGGACACAGCTTTAAGATAATTGGCAAAAGAACCAGGAGGGAGATGAGGAGAAGTTTTTTACATGATATGATTTTGTTATGATCTGGAATGCACTGCCTGAAAGGGTGGTGGAAGTAGGTTCAATAGCAACTTTCAAAAGGGGAATTGGATAAATACTTGAAAAGGAAAGTTTTGCAGGGCTACGGGGAAATATCCGGGGAGTGGGACTAATTGGATAGCTCTTTCAAAGAGCTGGTACAAGCACAATGGGCCAAATGGCCTCCTTCTGTGCTGTATGATTCTATGTCTGGTCAGTGCTGAGCCAGTTGATCTCAGCAGAGGCAGCAGTTGGAGTGCTACAACTAGTCTCCCCACCTCTGGGCTAAGGAGGAGAAAAAACTCACAGCTGGGGGCTCCTGCTCCTGATTACTATTCGCTGAAGTGTGTGGATATTTGGCAAGAACAGGATCAGGTTCAGTTGTGAAAGTCAAAAGGACCTTGGCACTCACTGTCTGGCCTCACACTTAATGAATGGTCACTTGGGCAAGGTACTAGAGAGCTGACAATGCCATTACAGTGCCATTCTGTTCACAAGGTTATGATCGTACCAGCTTTTCACTGCATCCTGACCACACCACCAACACATAAAAAACAAACTTGAGTTTTGTCTTTAGAAGATGCTGGGATGACACAGTGAGCAGCATACTGGAGAATAACACAATGCACCAGGGCACAAGTTTATACAGTACCTCAACTCCCACTACAGTGAGTCCCATCAGTGAGGAGGCACCATCAGTGCCAGAAATACAGAAAGAAGCAAGAGCAAACTTGCAGGAGCAGGTCACCACAAGAAGCTGTGGCAAAGCACCTAGTGTCCAATGTATAACAGCATTGGTGGGCCCTGGGAGGAGATCTCTATAAGAATGTAGGAACAGAAGAAGGCCATCTGGTTCAACAAGTCTACCACCTCTCAGTTAGACAGTATTGTAGTGATTATGGTACTGGACTAGCAACTAGTTGTGAGTCTAAATCCCACCATGCCAAGTTGGAAAAATAAATTCAATAAATCCAGTGGGATTTATTGTCCAAATCCAGTAAAATTTGGTGGGCTAGCAGCACCAAAAATGACCATGAAAGCTGTCAGATAGTTATAAAAAACCCAATTGGTTCATTAATCTCCTTCAGGGAAGGGAATCTCATAGGAACAGGAGTAGGCCATTCAGCCCCTCGAGCCTGTTCCACCATTCAGTGAGATCATGGCTGATCTGTATCCTAACTTCATCCATCCGCCTTGGCTCCATATCCCTTAATATCTTTGACTGGCAAAAATCTATTGATCTTAGATTTAAAATTATTAATTGAGCTAGCATCTACTGCTTTTTGTGGGAGAGAGTTCCACACTTCTACCTCCCTTTCCATGAAGAAGTGTTTCCTAAGTTCTCTCCTGAATGGCCTAGCTCTGATTTTAAGGCTATGTCCTCTTGTTCCCCACCAGCAGAAAAAGTTTCTGTCTATCGACCCTATCAATTCTTTTCAAAATTCTAAATCAAATCACCCCTTAACCTTCTATAGTCCAAGGAATACAAGCCCAGTTTATGTAATCTCATTCTCATAATCTAATCCTTGGAGCCCAGGTAACATTCTGATGAACCTGTGCTGCACTTCTTCCAAGGCCAGTATATCCTTTCTAAGGTGCAGTGCCCAGAAATATACACAGTACTCCAGATATAGTCTAACCAGAGCTTTGTTTAGCTGTAGCAAAACTTCCTCCCCTTTATATTCTAGCCTTCTAGTTATAAAGGCTAACATTCCATTAGCCTTTTTGATGATCACTACATTTTAGTGGTCTATGCACATGGATCCCTAAATCTTTTTGTACCTCCACTGTCCCTAGATTTGCACCATTTAAAAAATACTCGGATCTATCCTTTTTTGGTCCAAAATAGATGACCTCACACTTACCTGCACTGAAATCCAACTGCCACAGTTTTGCCCACTCACCGAATCTATCAATGTCTCTTTATAATTTTATGCTTCCGTCTACACTATTTACTAAGCCACCAATCTTTGTGTCATTGGCAAACTTGAATATATGGCTCTTTATTATGTTATCTAATCTCCCACCCCTACGCAGTCTGGCCTACCTATGACTTCAGTTCACACTATGTGGTTGACTCTTAATACCCTCTGTGGAACAAGGGATGGACAATAAATATTGACTTGCTAGTGTTGTTCACATCCCAAGAACAAATTAAGAAAAAAAAAGAGAAGAAATATGGCTCAGGGACATTATGCTAAAGAAAACAGGGGAGAGCAATGAATTATTTATCAAATAGCTCAACTCTTAGGAAAATAAAAAAATTAAAGAAAGAATTTGCATTCATATATTACATAGAATTGCATAGAATTTACAGCACAGAAACAGTCCATTCGGCCCAATTGGTTTCTGTCGGTGTTTCTGCTGCACATGAGCCTCCTCCTACCCCTCTTCATCTAACCCTATCAGCAGAACCTTCTATTCCTTTTGCCCTCATGTTATTATCTAGCCTCCCCTTAAATGCATCTCTGCTATTTGCCTCAACTACTCCATGTGGTAGCGAATTCCACATTCTAAGCACTCTCTGAGTAATAGTGCTTTTACACATCCTCAAGACATCCCAAAGCTTTTAAAGCAGCTGAAAGTAGCTCTTGCTATGCCGCCTATCTTGGAACTGAACCATCACAGAGAACTGCAGCGACCTGTTCCTTTTCTTTGTAACCTGAGCCTCATTTCATTGTGCTGTTCTAAAAAAGGTCATTGACCTGAAATGTTAACTCTGTTTCTCTCTCCACAGATGCTGCCTGACCTGCTGAGTATTTCCAGCATTTTCTGTTTTTATTTCCCATTTTAATGCCAGTTTATGAACAGGAACAGATATAAGAGCAAATATGATCCATACATGACTAAACAGCTAGGTTAACCATTCAATTAAGTACAATGTTGAAAAAATACTTCTAGAAAGCAAAAGGAGACCTGCAATTATTGAGAGCATCAAATAGGAGGCCTACAGATAGAGTTTATATTTTCTGATTTGTGGAAAAAAGTCCTATTTAATCTAAAATTATGCAGCATTACTTCTCCAATGTCTCTATAGCTCAGATTGTCCAATTTGAGCATGTGCTAAATTTTTCGACTGTGGACTCATGTACGCAAGGAATTGGGTTGAGTCTGCCCATGCTTATTTCCCTTCGGACCTTCAGCAACCTTCCAACAAAACATTTATATGCAATGGATATGCTGTCTTTAAAACTAAGTCAATGCACCTTCGACGAACCACACGATGTGGTACAGTTCCACAGGCAGCCTTCCCATACTTTACCCAATTCATTGTTCATGAGCATCGACTAGGTTTTTTTTTCACTTGGGACTCATCAGAAGTAACCTGATCTTATTGTACTTCCCCCACAACTTCCATTTCAAATAAGAGTAAGTGGATGCTATCAGAACTCAAGAGATCACATAAACACTCATTACTAGCCCACCAGGGAACAGTGGGATGCATGTCCCATTGGGCCCACTCCTGGCACTGACTATCAGGGAATCAGATGGATATGTGTCCTTGGATTGGACACATTTTGTCACTGGCAAGGATGGAACTCTGATGCAATGTCAAAATGGATTTAAAATACACTCACATGTTGCCTCACCTAAGGTTGTTACACAGATTGATATGTTCCACAGCCAGTAAACATCAAACGCAGATATCTCCAAAATCAAATATATACTCAATGACTCGATTGGATTGAAAATACACTCACACCTAAACCTCAAGGGAATGCAAATGCATTCCATGGCCTTCCTTTCGCTCCATTGCTGTGGTTTGAATCTGTATCATTTGGGATTTTCAGTTCAACATTGCACTTATCACCATTAGGTCACTGAGAAATTGGCTGAAAGAAGCAGGTCATTCAAAGCGGCAGGAATACATATGTGTGTAATAATCATGTGACAATTTTTACATGCACCTCAGGCATACAGCAAATCACTCAAGCCAATGAAGTGGAGTAAAATCTTGCTGGGGAAAAAATAGAAGTATTTACATTGTATTTTAATGCTGTCAAAATAAAGCAATGTCAGAAATGTCTGCTTCATGTAAAGGCACTGACAGAGAAGGGACCTTCATGTCATGTGTCTGGACTGGATTCAAATACAGGTCCGGAAGTGTTTGTGACAGTTTTCTAACCAACTACACTAGTCACTCTTTGACACTTGTATGAGATACCTTTCTTATTTCAAAACTTTGTGAAGTAAGTCAAAGCCTTAGGATTATCATAAAATTGAGTGTTGTGGAAAATATAAATTTGCCAATGACTCAACTGTACTTACAGTTTATTGTTCCCTGCTCTGAAACTGTAAGGCCCTCCTTTAGTTTGTTTGGTTCTGTTTGCCTTGCTGTAATTTTTTTTCTGCCTTTTTTACTCACGTAATTTTCTTCCTGCGTTATAATCCATCCTCCTAGAATGACAAACAGGGGAGCCAAGACAGACGAGATTAAACCAACATTACCTTTCCCTCGCACTTCACTGAGTAACTATTTAAGCTGAAAGCCTAAGATCATGTGATGTAATGGGTTTTTACCCAGACTAAGAAAGGAAATTAAAAAGTCAGCCAGGGTTCCTATTCTTGATTATTATCTAGTGACCCTTTATGGATGTGCATATTTGGGGATGTTTGGTTAGGATTGGGCTCAGTTATGGTCACCATTGTCCAGGCTCACAGAAGTGAGATAGTGATCCGCATTTAAAGGGAGGAAGTAATTGGACGGCGGACACTTTCCCACATTAAGAGAGTAAAATTAGTCCGAGGATCATCTTGGGCTGCTGTCATGCATCTCCTTGCAGCTGGATCAGAATCAGCTTTGACAGAGACCCAGGTATTGGGCTCACATCCATGTTCTCAGCCAGGGTGTGTGGACCTAAGAGCAGAGGCAAAAAAGCAGCATAAAAATTCAGGATACAGAATAAATAATTTGCAATCTGGCCAGCTGACAAGTAGGGACTGATTGTATTTTACTATGCATTGAATGGATTAGTTTGACAGATTATAGTGCAGACTTGAATCTCACAGTTTTAAAAAAAGTAATGTGTGCCATTCAGTTAACATTAGCACAACCAAATGAAGGGCATGCTGTTTAGACTCTATACTGGGGGCCTAGGTTGTACTGAAATACCAGAATATTACACAAACTCCAAAAAAGAAGCACCCTAAAGGCTTAGCTGGTAGATGCACTGACCAGTGCTGAACTGAACCATACAGGCTAGAAAAGTCTCAGGTTTGAGGCCCAGGTGCAGTGACTGTTATGTAGTTAATTTATGCGATTTTCTTCAGAGAAATAAACATTATGAATCACTATCCCCAACATCACGAAAATCAAGTCAGTTACCTTTTGCAATGACTGTTGCTGAAATTATGTGGAGATTTTGATCAAAGTGCCCATTTAGGAGTCACATAATACTTGCATTAGGCCACTGTGACAAGAAAATGCTAATCAAGTGCACATGTGGAGTAAGATTGTGTAACACCAAGTGGTAGTTGGCAATAAAAAGTGATGTTTTGCTGAAAAGTGAATGGAGCTCTATTGAAACAGCAGGGACACTAGTAAATAGAAAGTGCCAATTAAAAAGATCACGATAAGTGAGATGCACTGTACTACAGTCCCAGAATATAAACCATTCGACACTCCAGTGGATACGTCTTATGTAGATAATGCAACTACTGCTTCCGAGACTTCTCCTGCTGCCTATTCCTAACTTGCCAGTCATTAAAATACCTTTTCTGAGCCCGAATTGGTTGAAAGTTAATTCGCATATTAATAGAAACCCCCTCTCTCCTCTACTATTGTTACTCTCACTTGCATCTTTGTTACTCTGACTGAGAAATATCACAAAGACCACCTCACTCCCAGTACTTCATTCATTTTCAGCTATCATGACAAAAAGCTATTTTCCATCTAATTTTACAATTTCTGAAAGTTTTATCTTCACCCTACATTGAAAACTCTAGTTGATGAAGCCAGACTATTTAGTGACAAACACATTAATCAGAGACTTGTTGCAGTTAAATCCTATGACAAAGACTTAAATAGTAATGATAATGTCACTGCTGCTTCTCTGAAGGTTAATTCTGTGGTATCACATGATTGTTCTAACATAGTCTTCTGATGGCTCACCAACCCCATCCTATAGTACTTCTCCAAAACCTACTGCTATTCCTGATCTTATACTCAGGGCCCTGCTTCCTCTGTCTCTAACTAAATGATAGCCACTAATAGTTGAGCAGCGAGGATATATCTGCTTTTGCTAGCTCCATTTTTGTCATCTTTCAAAACCAAAAACCTCCAGCACCTATTGTGTGGGATCCTTTTACCACAGGTCCTGATGATGAACTGAAAAACACTCTGTTCATACTGCAAGGCAGCCATTAGTAGGAGACAGAAAGCTCATTTGGAAACAAGCACATTAATCAGATACCTGCAGCAGTTTCATCCTACAGCACTGTGTCACTGTCAGACAGAAAGCTCATTTGGGAACAGACACATTAATCTGACACCTGGAGCAGTTTCATCGTACTGTGCTTTGCCGGTGTGGCCACGATGAACAATGAGATGGAATCATGATGAAAATGAGCAACTTGAATAAAATGCCAGTGCTGCATGTAGTTGTAGTAGTTGTTGTACGACTGGTAAGAGGCCAGAGGTCCAGGGAGTTAATTCTGACAGTCTTGAAGGACATAGAAGGAACAAGAATCTCATTATCTTTGCTCTCTGCTTCCAAATGCCCTTTGTTTCTATCAGTGGAACCCCTTTGAAGAGGATGTCACATTAGACTATCTAAAGAATAACGAGAATCCATAACGCAGTTCTCTGCTAGTCATCCTGTTGCTGCCAAGAAAATGCAGTTGATTAGGGAAATGATACCTCTTGACTTCCAGCCTTACTCTATGGTAGAGGATATAGATTTCACAGATTGATTAAAGGATAAGTTACTTTTGTGGGCCAGTTTCATCACTTACAGAAATCTGCAGAATTTCTCTCTGGCCTCCAAAAATCCATTTTTGTGTTTCTAAGTTTTGAGTTATCTTCATTTACAGGGCTCCCCTGTGGAGTCCTTTAGTCCATTTCACAAAGTTTGTATCAAGTGGATGTATTAAAATGATGGTTAGAAGGAAGAAAACTTCAACACTTCCACTCCACAATATGGGGATATCCATTTGTCAGTATCATAGTCACAGTGACTCATCGGATTATTTTCTTCCCCTCAGGCCCTGCAGAGAATCACTTGGCCTCTACTTTCTAGTTCTCCTGATACAGTCTGGACAAAATTAGAGGCACATGTGCAAGTGGTTTGACTCTAGATTTAATAGGATTTCAACAATTCAAATGTTAGATAGGATGGGAATTGTTGGAGAGAAGATCATTACAATTTCGGCCAACTTGGAGTCTCTAGACTTTGCAGTGTTTAACGTGGCTGAGAAATCCCACAAACTGCAGAATAGCTGACTTAATTTCTTTGCAAAGCTCAATCTTTACAGAACTCACAAATTGACTTAACCTTGGAGATGTTATAATACACAAGAACTACTTGAATTTATGTAGCGCCTTTAACATAGAAAAATGTCCCAAAGCACTTAAGAGGTGTAAGGAAAAAATGACACCGAGCAAAAGCAGAAAGATTTAGGAAGATGACAATCGAGGTGGAGAGGCATGAGAATAGGAAGGGAAATCTTCAGCGTGGGGCCTAGGTGGTGGAAAGCAATAGCTGCAAATGGTGGAGCAAAGGGAGGGGAGATGTACAAGAGACCAGAGTCAGAGGAACAGAGAGTTTAGGGGTGGAGAATTGTAGGGCTGCAGAAGGTTACAAAGATAGGGAGGGAGGGATTCAAACACAAGGATATGAATTTTAAATTGAGACAATGGGGGACCGGAAACCAATGTGGGTCAATGAGAACAGGGGTGATGGGTGAGCGGGATTGGTGCGGGATAGAGTAAGGATAGCAGAGTTTTGGATGAACTTAAGTTTATAGAGGGTGGAGGATGGGAGGCCGGCAAAAAGAGCAGTGGAATAGTCCACGCTGGAGTGACAAAGGCATGAATGAGGATTTTAGCAGCAGATGAACAGGTAAGGGCAGAGGCAAGCAATGTTATGGAAGTGGAAGTAGGTGATCTTTATGTTGGAGATGATTATGGGGTCACAAACTCAAGTCAGGGTTGAACAGGGTGCCAAGGTTGCAAACAATCTAGTTTGGCTTGAAACAGTGGTCAGAGAGGGCGATGGAGACATGTGACTCCAAGACTCCAAGGTGTAGCTGGTTAACTAAAAAACTCAACTTGGGGTCGTGGGAGGAGGCGGATGGGGAAATGGGGGCAGGGGAAATGGGGGCAGGGAGAATGGGGGGAGAATGGGGGGAGAATGGGAGGTGGGGAGCGGAATCACTGCAGCAGGCTACAGATACCTGAAGGGGAATACAAATTTCTAAAATTTACATTTTGCAGAGCTGGGGAGTTGAATTGATCAACCTTCGGAGTCTTTAAAATTTAAATCCACCCCTGTACATGCCATAGCAACACTGGATCACTGGATGGCATGAACATGGCAGCATTCCTAGCACCCAGTGTTGCTAGGGCCCAAATGATAGAATATTCTTGGATGATGTACTGTCACTTTGATATCCTTTGAATACACTGGTCCTATTTGGACAGACGTTTTCAATATCCCGTCATTTCTGGTGAAAAGCCTTGGATCAGGACAGTTGAAGGCATGGCTCATGAAGAATTTCTCACCTCTTTACTGGGTAACTCCCAGTGGAAAATCCAGACTATTATTTTGTCCGCTGACCAGAGGAGAAAATGGTGCTGAAATGAATGATCTCATCAACATTGCAACAGAAGATTTTGTGTTTTTCTTTAATTGTGTACAGCTTTCTATTTGTTTTATTGATGATTCTTCCTACTTGAGTTTTGTCATTCAATTTTGTTATCATTGGTGATACTTTGACCATTAGCTTTTTCCATGCTGTTTTGCATCAAGTGGCAGAACAAGTTTTTTTTACAATATATGGTGTCCTCATTTGAAGAAAAAGAACATTTATACCTTAAAAAAGTACATATTAATATTTCTTCCATATTCAATATCTATATATTCACTATTACTTATATTTACAACATATATGTATGTATATATATATATAAATATATATATAGTGTCATATATATTAATTTGCTATCCTATTTATATATTCATTATCCTATATTATTTTTATTTGTTCCCAGGATGTAGGCGATGCTGGTAAGTAAAGATGGTGTGTGACTTGAAGGGGATCTTGGATGGCGTTCCCAAGATCTTGCTGCTTTTGTTCTTAATGTTAGAGGTCATAGGGCTGAGATGCGCTATTATTGAATTAAGCATGGCAAGTTGCTGCCATGCATCCTGTAGATAGTACATACGGTAGCCACATTGTCTAGTGGTGGAAGGGGTGAATATTGACTTCAGTGGCAGGGTGCCAATCACATGGTGGAATAGGCCACGTCAAGTGGAAAAATAAATATTTCCCTGGGAGCCACATTGTCAAATGTTGGTCCTTAATTGTGTCGAGCTTCTTGACTGTTGCATCCCTGACTTGAGCCTTGTAGATGGTGGAGATGGCCCACTCCATATAAAGCACCCAGGCTCTGCCCTACTCTTGTAGCCATGTCGTTGATATGGCTGGTCCAGAGAAGCTTCTGATCAATGCAGACCCCCCCCCCTCCATCAAGGATATTAATGGTAGGGGATACAGTGATACAGGTACCTCTGAAGCTCAGAGGGAGGTGGTTGAGTCTTTGGGTCCAAGGTTGCCCTGGAGTCGCCAAGAATTGAAGATTAATATCCAGGACACTGCTGTGAGCAACCTAGGAGAAAAATCATTGGCGCATTAAAATAAAATTGTGTATTTTTTTTCCTTTTCTTAAAC
Source organism: Heptranchias perlo (assembly GCF_035084215.1). Classification (NCBI taxonomy): domain Eukaryota; kingdom Metazoa; phylum Chordata; class Chondrichthyes; order Hexanchiformes; family Hexanchidae; genus Heptranchias; species Heptranchias perlo. The sequence goes on along the minus strand of NC_090350.1, from coordinate 20,531,333 downwards.
ACTTTAGTTTATCACTTCTGAAAATATTGGAGATTGGGGAAAAATGGCTGTTTGACTAACAGTCAAGAATCATTAAATCAGTAATCAGAGTGTTCGCTTTCCAGCTGGTGTGGGAATGTGGTGCGCTGTGAGTTTGAACATGTTGGGTGACCAATGGTGGGGGCAGGAGTTCATGTGATGAAACCTCCAGGAATACAGCCAACCAGAGTAGGAGACCTTAGCACAGACTGGGGATTGAACCTGGGACCTTTTGGTCAGTATGGCACAGTATAGCTCAGTACTATGTTGGAAAGTGCATCCATCCACTGCCACTAACCTGAAAATACCATAATCTGCTTTTATATGTTTAAATATTCATATATTTTCTATTACTGACTCTGGGGATTAAGTAGCCCCATAAATTGAATACTTGTTAATTAGCCCACTGCCTTGGAGAGAAGTGAGGTGTATTTCCCATGGCATAATAGAGGGTATTAAATCAAATAATATCAATAAAAATAGGTTTAAAAATCAATAAAACTAATTGCAGGTTGTATTTTGACAGCCTTCGCTCAGTGATAGCATTCTCGCCTCTCGAGCCAGAAGGTTGGGGATTCAAGCCCTATTCCAGAGACTTCAACATATAATTTCGGCTGAAACTTCAGTGCACTACTGAGGGAGTGTTGCACTGTTGAAGGTGTCGTCTTTTGACCTGCCTGTCCTCTCAGGTGGATACAAAAGAGCCAATAGCATTTTATCCCTCAACGAACACCAGTAAACAGATTATTTGTTAATTTATCTCTTGCTATTTTTGGAACTTTGCTGTGCATAAATTAGCTGCCACTTTACCCTACATTATAAAAGTGACTACACTTCAAAAGAACTTAATTGGCTGTGAAGCATTTTGGGCCATCCTGAGGTTGTGAAAGGTGATATGTAAATGCAAGTTTCTTCTTTCCATCCTAAAACATAAAAGTATAGAATGGAAAACAGTGAGAGGTTCAGTTTAAAACACTTGGGGTGAAGATCTTCACAATAAATGTTTGATATAACCTGCCAGGGTGGATACTAGAGGCAAAAATATTAAAGTCATGTCAAATGTAGCTGGGTACTATCATAGGAGAGTTGGGGTACTAGAGCAGTGTTGTCCTACAGAAATTGCTGACTAATGATAGGCATGGCTATAGTGACACTGTTTTAGGCATATTTTAGTAGAAAATGCCTTACCTACACACACGCTATATAGGTGAATGTACTTTGCATGGGTATATTTACTTAATAAACATCTACCACCATTCAGTAACTGAAATAAAGCACTCACAACAATCAAAACACTTGCACATTCTGCTTTTCATCTTACCATTTTATCAAATGCACAAAAAGCTTGAAGTACACATGCATAGGCCAAGTGAATATGAGGACTGAGATCACATGCCCAAAAATGGTGCCTATTACTAATTTTTTTATTTACAAATCAAAAATATAATTAGTAGCCACATCTGGATTCTCATGTGGCTAATGTATTGGGCAATACTGTACTAGAAGGATGGGCTTTGGTGGGCTGAATGGCCTTTCCTTGTCCTTGACTTTTTGGCTAATGCTCTCCCAGCCAGCCTCTCATCCTCCATAAACTTCAGCTCATCCAGAACTCTGCTGCCTTTATCTTATCCCTCACTAAGTCCCAATCAGTCATCACCCCTGTCCTCACTGGTTCCCAGTCCCCCAATGCTTTAAAGTTAAAATTCTCATCCATGTGTTTAAATCCCTTCATGGCCTCATCCCTTTCTATCTCTGTAATGTCCTCCAGCCCTCCAATCATTCCCCCCGAACGCTGCATTCCTCGGACTCTGCTCTCTTGTGCATATCCCTCTCTGCTTCACACCACCATTAGTGGCCATGCTTTCTGCTGCCTAGGGCGCTCGCACTGGAATTCCACCCTAAACCCCAGAACTTCCCTCTCTTCCTTTAAGATGTTCCTTAAAACCCACCTATCCTCCTATTGCTTCCTTCTTTGACTCGGTGTCCGTTTTTTAAATTATATCCCTGGTAAGCGTGTTGGGACATTGATCTACATTAAAGGTGCTATATAAATGCAAGTTGTTGCTGTTGAATATGTTGTTATGTTAATTCAGAATTACTTTTTTATTTGTGAGCTGTGGGGATTTCCTCATTGCTTCCCAATCTATGTAATTATGACAGGACAGAAAATGTATGCACTACAATCTGAAACCTGCAAAAATACTCGCTTAGTGCTGTTCTCGTTTTCATTGGAAAATAAGTATTTTTAAAGAATTCTAAATTACACACCAATTAATCTTGTTTTCAGATCAATGTCTTTGGCAATTAATTATTGGCTAATTATCGGAATAATCATTAGAACTTTAATTGCTATGTGTCAGGAAATTCTTAGGCACCATGGGAGGAAGTGGAGGCTGAACAGTGATCAATTGAGCGTGAAGCCCTTGTTATTGATCACCTTTAACCTGTGCCTAAACTAATGGCAAAACCACCATTTAAACAATCTAATCTGTCCCTAGGCACAGAGCACATCAATTGCAGGAGAATCACATAAATCATTACGGGTTGCATTACATTTCCCAGTAGGCCAATAGCTGATTAGACTGCTGTCCAGAGTTCCCCTGCCACTACTGTCTGCAAAGGTCACATAGGAGAGCAAAACCTTAACTCATAGCTGACGTGTACCCTGTGGCATGTCATACACCAAGGGATTGGAGACAATGTCCTCATTCATGAGGTCCATATCTGCAGGAACTTCACTTTAAAATCAATGTTCTTTTTGCTGCCCAGTTAAAATCTTTCTAAATTGAACTGTTAGCAAGTCACCTGACAAGAGCAGGTGATCTAAGCAGTAAAGGTTTATACACATAACAGATGCCATTGTAAATGATTACTCCATGTGAACCAACTCTGAGGAAATATTACCAGGATGACTGTTTTCTTTTTATTTGTTTAATGTACAGATTTAATACAGTTTGAGGAACCCATAGACAAATCCATTGTGTCAACACATTTAATTTTGGTTCGGTTGGGGTGTAAATGAAACTTTTGCTTCTTAAGTCATTTACTATACCTGAAGCTCCTGAGGAAGTTTCCGACACCTACAGTAACTAATCAAAGAAGTGATCAGGAGCTGGAAAGTACAACCTTCTTGATGACCACCTTGTTTTGTAGAACTATAAGACAACTGAAACAGGGTGCCACAGTGTGATAACACACTGCCTTTTCACCTCTTGAATCCAGCCCAGTCTGATGGAACGAAAGTCTCTTCTGTCTGCTGCTGGAAGGTTCCTTCATAAACGAGATTGGACAGTCTCTACCCTAATTCCTGGAGGGAATGTGTCCACGGCACAAAACTGCCCCTAATTTAGCCCTCATTGACAGTTTCTTTCAGGGGCTTGGGCGGGGTGGGGGGGGCACAAGGCTGGCTGGTGTGAATAGAAATACCACAATTGTGCAGTAAAGGGTGCTTTTCTGAAACTTGGATTATGTCATATTGTTTGGGCTCAGTGAAGAGGGATTGATGGAGTAACTTTGCAAGGTGAGGCTCACGCAGTGAAGCATTGGTCGACAGGAGAGCAATCAGAGATAGGGCTACCATCTAGTGAGGCTCTATACCTCGCAACATTTCCTTTTTACTCTGCAGCTGACCTGGGAGTGTTTGATGGTTGCTAACACTGGGTGCCCACTTCCTCACAGACCAGAAATAAATGTTTTACTTTCCCCCAACCCACCTCCCATTTATTAATTATTTTCTCCCCATTCCACCCCTCAGGAGACAGGCTTATCCCAGCCCACAAAGCACAATGCAGCATAGTGTAGATAGTGGCCGTGAAGAAGTCCACTTCTATGAGCGTTCCACTCTTCCAACTCAGAAAGGGCAGCGAGGTGTCAAGAAGGTTGAAAGCACGAGGGGAAGGGGTGTCGGCAATTCAAAAAATAACATTTATAACACAAGCAACTTTCGTAGAGTGAAAAAAGAAAGCAAAAATAAAGCCAATTTATTTAAATTTTTAAAACAGCTTTTACATCATTTTAAAGTATCCATCGTAAAGTGAACTATAAACACAGTTGTCTTTATTTTGACGCTTTGCGGCAAACAAACGAGGCTTCAATAGCTGTGTACGGCAAACAAATAAGTCAATTTGCTGTTTGTGCTGTTGTGAACCTGAGCAAGTCTCCTGTGATGTGCCAGCTTATTCTACGTACAATATCAGTGAAAACACAAAGACAGCATATGGGCTTGTCACCGCCTACAAGTCAAGACTCAAGTCCCCATCTCCATAATGAGGACACTAACATATTCAGCCAGCCAGCCAGTGCTTGTATTTGCATAGATAAAATGATTTGTCCTGCCATTCTTTTCTCCAGTGGCTCTGGCATCTCACTCCGCACAAAGAGCACTCAGTTTGCTGAAGGCCCTCTGTGGTTGATTGCTTTATAGAGATGTCCTTTAGCCATTCTGTGAATTGTTGCTCTATACTGGGCTTTTCTTGAAACACATTTCAGCTGAAGGCCCTACGTGTTGGGCTGTATGAATCAGTGACATTCAAACGATCAGGAGACAGTGTGATTAGAAAACAATGCTTTCCCTGTCAAAGGCTTGGCATTATTTCAGCTGACATTTACTGAAATGCACCAAAGTCAGTCTTTATATGTTCACTTGGTAATTTCAGGTTAGCACCACTTTTGCCAAAATATCCCCTCCTCCCCCTGCCTCCCACACACAAATACTACCACCACCACCACTACCATCACCAACTTCTAAAGTTGAGGAATCCTCTATTATCCAACTAGCTACTACAACCAGACTATCTTTTTAGAACTGCCACTTTTCTTCTTGTTAGTTGCATAACAGTTACTGCACTTCAAAATTAATCCATTGATTGTGAAGCACTGTGGGACATTCTCAGGACATGATAAGGCTGTAGGTGTCAGCCTTGGTTCAGTGGTAGCACTCTGGCCTCTGAGTCAGAAGATTATGGGTCCAAGTCCCACTCTAACACAAACTTGAGCACAAAATCTAGGCTGACAATCCAGGGCAGTACTGAGGGAGTGCTGCATTGTCAGAGGTGCCGTCTTTCAGATAAGATAATAAATTGAGGCCTCTTCTACCCTTTTCAGGTTAACGTAAAAGATCCCATGGCATTATTTTGAAGAAAAGCAGGGCAGTTCTCCCTGGTGTCCTGGCCAATATTTATCCCTCAACCAACATCGCTAAAACAGGTGATCAGGTCATTATCACATTTCTATTTGTTGGACTTTGCTGTGTGCAAATTGGTAGCCACGATTCCTACATTACAACAGTGAATACACTTCAAAAGTACTTCATTGGCAGTAAAGTGCTTTGGGATGTCATGAGGTCATTAAAGGCGCAAGTTCTTTTTTTTCTTTCAAACTTTTTTTTACTCAAATCTTCACAAAGAGGTTTCTATTAGGATACTCCTGGTTGGTGAGGTATGAAACAATGCTTTATAAAGACAACTAAAATATAAGAAATTATTTCCTGATCTTAGTTGGGAGGCATTGGGTCCACTACAATTAGCCCCAGTACCCTTGGGCGAGAGAATATTAAAAATAAAACAACAAAAACGATTTGCATTTATATAGCGCCTTTAACATAGTGAAACATCCTAAGGCGCTTCACAGGAGCGATTTTCAAACAGAATTTGACACCGAGCCACCTAAAGAGATATTAGGAGATATTAGGACAGGTGACCAAAAGTTTGGTCAAAGAGGTAGGTTTTAAGGAGCGTCTTAAAGAAGGAGAGAGAGGTAGAGAGGTGGAAAGATTTAAGGAGGGAATTCCAGAGCTTAGGGCCTCGGCAGCTGAAGGCATGGCCACCAATGAGACATATTCTATTGCTCATATATTATAGTCGGATTCATGAGGGAGGCAATATAAGGGTGCATTTTCTGAATCTTTGCATGTGGTAAAGTAGCGCTCAAATTATAATTATGCATTGGAAAATTACAGGCGGTGGGCCTGCAATTTGCTGAAGCTGTATCCTCACATGTGAGGTGCCTCAGCATGAGTGAAGAGTCAGGATGCCTTCCCTATAGTATCTCTGTACATCTTATCTACGTACATCTTTAGAGATGGAATTCTTAACCTGACATTATAATAGCTGACATTCCTTTGCTGGACAGCACTTCAATGCAGCTTCCTGATGTGGAGTGACATCTGTCAGTTCTCAAAGGTGCCCTTGCAGAAGCCAGCTCAATGCAAGGGAAAACAGATCACCTGTCCACCTCAAACAACAACACAGCTCCTGTCATTACAACTATTGAGCTGTATTGACAGCTAGGTCAAGGAATAGTTCATTGTTGCACTCATCATGCTGTCCTGATCAGATAACTTACAAAGACAGCAGATAGTAACACAGAACAAAGGGAACAATATTCCAGGAACATCAGCTCAAAAAACTTCATTACTACATTTTAGTGGACAAGATAGCACTGGGGACAGTGTTTTGCCGATGTTGTTTTGAATACGCAAAACCCATAAACACTGCTGTCATGGCTTTGTGTCTAAAATAATTACCATGAGTGAAAGAGGAACTATAATACACCGTGCAATATTACTTATATGACAAAGGAAAGGGATAAAAATTACAAGACAGATTTAGATTATTTTCACTCTGTTGAAATAACAGGCATTCCAACTAAAACAGAGAGAGGATGGGGGTAGCCATTCACCTTGGAAATAAAAATCGGGAGGGATGTAAAACAGGCTGCCAATTCACTATCACTCATTTTGCACGATTGCACAAAGTCAAAATTACCCCCAGTGTGTTTGATTGTGAATCTTAAGGACATTACAAAGAAAACAGGCTCAAACTGAAAAACTACTTAATGAAACTGAGGACATAATGCAAGAACAATGAAATGTCCCCTTCTCTGGTGAAAGAGTATTTTACAGCTGGGAGTAACGCTGTGTCTGGGAATGGTACGGACAAGGAAATGGGAAATGCCAGCATCAGGAGGGTTTCCTGTCATAAGTAAAGTGGGAGGCAAGTGCAGACGTATTGAGGGTAGATGACAGATAGGCTAGAATGGAATTGGTTCAATGGAAGATGTCCTTAATCAACACCACAAGAGTCTAGAAATCAAAACAAAGGATGCAGCTCAAAATTGCAACTAGATGAGGTACAGAAAGGCATTTTACTGTTTTCGTCTATAGTGTACTACTATTTGAATGTTTTAATCAAAGATTGGATGAAGCATCCCAATGGCTTGCTTTTTTAAAAATTCATTCTCGGGATGTGGGTGTCACTGGCAAGGCCTGTATTTATTGCTCATCCCTAGCTACCCTTGAGAAGGTGGTGGTGAGCCTTCTGTTTGAACCGCTGCAGTCTATGTGGTGAAGGTGCTCCCACAATGCTGTTAGGTAGGGAGTTCCAGGATTTTGACCCAGCGACGATGAAGGAACGGTGATATATGTCCAAGTGAGGATGGTGTGTGACTTGAAGGGGAACTTGGAGGTGATGGTGTTCCCATGCACCTGCTGCACTTGTCCTTCTAGGTGGTGAAGGTCACGGGTTTGGGAGGTGCTGTCAAAGAAGCCTTGGTGAGTTGCTGCAGTACATCCCAGAGGTAGTACACACTACAGCCATAGTGCACGGTGGTGGAGGGAGTGGTGGATGGGCTACCGTTCAAGCGGACAGACAGTCACTTATTCAACATTTTAATCTGAAACCTTGAAGGTAAATAACATTGTGGAGCATGTAGAATGGCAATTTGAAATCTCTCCTCTCCTGCAGGCAGAAAGACATGCTGGAACATGACTCTACTAGCACTAGCTGGTACATTACTCAAGTGGCCATTTTCATATGCCAGCTTTGACAGTGGGCAGCGATAAGACATTTGACTGTAGTCCAACAAAGCTGAGTCCAATCCTGTCTTCAACCAGTATCCATGCACATATCCTTCCAGTAGGGGACACTGGATAGCCCAAGACGACTGAGAACGAAGCACCTCCGACTGAGAATAGTTGTAGCACCCGCCCCTGACTGAGATTACTTGTAGCACTTCCTCCACTAATTGCAAATAATTATAGTACCCATGGCTGAGAATAGTGGTTGTACCTGCTCCTGCCTGAGTATACAGCTAAGGCAGGTAAATGGAGTTAAGGTACAGATCAGCCATGATTTAATGAATGGCGGAGCAGGGTCGAGGAGCTGAATGGCCTATTCCTGTTCCTATATTCCTAGATTAATTGTAGCACCTCCTCCCCTGATTGCAAATGATTGTAGCACCCCGAACAGAGAATAATTTTAGTACCCCTACTTCCATTGGGATCAGCCAACACAGCAAGGCTAGAGATTGAATCTGGGACCTTGTTAGTCGATAATGGCTCAGTACCACACCATCCAGTGTATTTACTTATTGAGCCATTGGGGACCATAAATAAATCAGTTCCAATAGAATATAAATTATCTTCAGAATTCCAGATTATTTATCCTTATTTAGTGCTTACCTTTCTCCAACCCTTATCCAAAGTATTAGTTCACTTGTATTATCTTATATACTTTCCTTTGCAGTCCTGCACAAGAACAAAATAGTCAGCATCACCTGCAGTGGCAAAATCCATGATGGAGAAAGTTGTCTGCCCTTTGCACAAGGGCATGTCATAATAGCTTATTCTAGATGTGAATCCACTAAGCAATAAATTACATTACTTATTGTACTAAGATTTACTACAATTTATTAGAATAATTATTCTTTAAGATATATTAAGTCACACTGTCTAAATTATTCACAGCTAAATATGCATAGGTAATCACATCAATATATTTCAATAATCAGAGTCATTACTGTTTTTTAAATAATTAATTCGCACTACATTTGCCTACTATAATAATGCTTACTTTACATGAATGCACCATGTGAAATTAAATTAGCTCCAACCCAAATAAGGGGCACAGCAGTGTTTATATTCTATTATAACCAATTTACTAGTGCCCTCCTAATGGCTCAGCCATTATCTAACATTATCATATTCTAGATACTGTAGATTTAAATTAATTTAATACAATAATCATGCAACACTGTAGTACAATTCTTAAACTAGTAATATTAAGCAAACTATCTTTGTAACTATCTTCACTAATTGCAATTCCCCTATACAATGAGAAACAAGAACAACATCTGGTGAAATAATAGAAAAAGTTTGACCTCGTTAGTTTAAACTGTGAGATAATTTACTTTAGCAGCTCCATATGTGGTTATCTAACGAAAGGTACATTCCCACGCCATCTTTGGTGCCATATCCCACTTTGCAGTGATGTTGTGCAAGCAGGGTCAATGGCAAATTAATTGATTTCCAGACCCAACGTTCTAACTCCCAGCACCTGGTGGTTTCGGACCCAAACTGCAGATTACAGACTGCAGGGTAAATGTGATTTTTACAGGTCAGGTCTCAAAATAATTTCCAAAGTAAAAACATTAAATTAAACTGTTTATGTGCAAGTACCATAATATCATAACATCAAAACATCACCAGCAAACAAATCCCCACCAGCACAGATCAGGTTTTGGAGATGCTTCTGTGAATGGGGTCTCCAAACTGGGAGGAATTCGGGAACAATGCATTCTGACTTCTATTAATGCAGTATAAAGTGCGTTCTTAATAATACAATATTTTATAAGTAACTGTTATTTAATCATCTAATAGTTTCAAGAATTTAAGTACATTATTTACCCAAAGGCAATTAATTTCCCCTTGAGTGCACTGTTGTGCTCTTACTGGTTGGTGCAAGTAGCCTGATTCATTGCAGAAACCAACCATTCACCTTGTGCTATTTCTTTTTAAAGATTAAAACATTTAACAAGGGAAAAAGGCTTCTCAGCTTAGCTAGCTCGTTCAGTTATCTCAGTCCATGGACAGGACCTCATCCCTGTTCTGAAACCAAGACTGTATTCTTGTATCAAGAATTCATTCATTTATTTTACAAATACATCATCCAAGCTAGGTGGCGATGTAAACTATTAGCTAACAGCTCAAAATGTGAAATGATCACTTCTGAAGATCTGTTTAGAGCAAGGTTTCCTTTGTGTCGAATCATATCCCTTTAACTCTCTTCTTTTGGTTCAGCTTCTCTACATCCTCTCCACCTAATTCCCCTCAAATGTAAGGAATCTTACAACACCAGGTTATAGTCCAACAAATTTATTTTAAAATCACAAGCTTTCAGAGATTATCCCCTTCGTCAGATGAATGAGTGAAAAGGTTCTCAAATCGCATATCTTATACTATGCTGGGACAGCATCACACCAATCAAAAGGTGTCGTTGTTATTCAAACAGGCCAGTCACGGAGAACAGCACGTCCCAGTACACTGGATATACATTGTGTCAATTACACAGACAGGCAGAAAGAAACCCAAAATGGCAGAGAGAGAGAGAGAATATTAAAAAACATAATTTTTTCCCCCTTTTTGCTGGTGGGGTTACGTGTAGCGTGACATGAACCCAAGATCCCGGTTGAGGCCGTCCTCATGGGTGCGGAACTTGGCTATCAACTTCTGCTCGACGATTTTGCGTTGTCGTGTGTCTCGAAGGCCGCCTTGGAGAACGCTTACCCGCTTACCTCCAACCAACGCTATACACCAGATACATCGACGACATTTTCTTCCTATGGACCCACGGCGAGGAATCACTGAAGAGACTACACGATAACATCAACAAGTTCCATCCCACCATCAAACTCACCATGGACTACTCCTCAGAATCGGTTTCTTTCTTGGACACACAAATCTCCATCAAAGACAGGCACCTCAGCACCTCACTCTACCGCAAGCCCACGGACAACCTCACGATGCTCCACTTTTCCAGCTTCCACCCCAACCACGTCAAAGAGGCCATCCCCTATGGACAGGCCCTACGAATACACAGGATCTGCTCAGACGAGGAGGAACGCGATGGACACCTACAGACGCTGAAAGACGCCCTCGTAAGAACGGGATATGATGCTCGACTTGTCGATCGACAGTTCCGACGGGCCACAGCGAAGAATCGCATAGACCTCCTCAGAAGACAAACACGGGACGCAACCAACAGAGTACCCTTCGTCGTCCAGTACTTCCCTGGAGCGGAGAAACTACACCATGTTCTCCGCAGCCTTCAACATGTCATCGATGACGACGAACACCTCGCTAAGGCCATCCCCACACCTCCACTACTCGCCTTCAAACAGCCACCCAACCTCAAACAGACCATCGGTCGCAGCAAGTTACCCAGCTTTCAGGAGAACAGCGTCCACGACACCACACAACCCTGCCACGGCAACCTCTGCAAGACATGCCAGATCATCGACACGGATACCACCATCACACGAGAGGACACCACCCACCAGGTACATGGTTCATACTCCTGTGACTCGGCCAACGTTGTCTACCTCATACGTTGCAGGAAAGGATGCCCCGGAGCATGGTACATTGGCGAGACCATGCAGACACTGCGACAACGGATGAACGGACACCGCGCAACAATCGCCAGACAGGAGGGTTCCCTCCCAGTCGGGGAACACTTTAGCAGTCAAGGACATTCAGCCACCGATCTTCGGGTAAGCGTTCTCCAAGGCGGCCTTCGAGACACACGACAACGCAAAATCGTCGAGCAGAAGTTGATAGCCAAGTTCCGCACCCATGAGGATGGCCTCAACCGGGATCTTGGGTTCATGTCACGCTACACGTAACCCCACCAGCAAAAAGGGGGGAAAAAATTATGTTTTTTAATATTCTCTCTCTCTCTGCCATTTTGGGTTTCTTTCTGCCTGTCTGTGTAATTGACACAATGTATATCCAGTGTACTGGGACGTGCTGTTCTCCGTGACTGGCCTGTTTGAATAACAACAACACCTTTTGATTGGTGTGATGCTGTCCCAGCATCGTATAAGATATGCGATTTGAGAACCTTTTCACTCATTCATCTGACGAAGGGGATAATCTCTGAAAGCTTGTGATTTTAAAATAAATTTGTTGGACTATAACCTGGTGTTGTTAGATTCCTTACATTTGTCCACCCCAGTCCATCACCGGCATCTCCACATCATAATTCCCCTCATGATTGTGTTCTCTTGTAATCTGTTTTTCCCAATTGTTGCCATAAGTTCTTTTGATATCTCTTGTATTTAAAACCTGTCACCATCCTTGTATCTCCACCTTGAACTTTTTCTAACGTTACTATGTCCTTTCATAAATAAAATGACCAAAATTGGACACAGCCTCACAGTGGTAACATAGCTTTAGAAAGTGTACTGCCTATATTCAAGCCAACTGCTCTCAATCCCTCTGTGCTTGTGAGGACAAAAATCAACTAAGCTTCCCAATCCTGATTACTATCCAGGGATCAGTAACTACTATCCTATCCATCCTAAATCTGTTGTAATCTAATTTCCCAGCACCTTAAAACTTTACTCCTTACCTCCCTCAATATTTCCTCTCTCTTACAGTGAGGATATGGAACAGTTGTTAGAGATAACTGTAGTAAAGAGGCTTGAGTTATTGGAACTAAATCCACTGGAATTTGCTCGGAGCTGCTCCTTTGGCGGAAACCCCTGTTTACACGCATGAATGGGATTTCGAACGCACTTCCAGCAAAGTTACAGCGGCGGAACAGGAGCAGCTCCGAGGAAATTCTCAGCCGTTGGGTTAGAAAACCGTCTTGGGCATCAAAATGGGCACTAGCGAATCGGCAGCCCATTTTACACTCCACCTGACTTTCTTCTATCTCTTTGTCTCAGGATGACTATTTTCACGCTGCCAGGTCCTGGACAACGATAGCTTAGGAATCACTGTGGGTAATATTAGCGGACGAACGCATAATGCATGGTATTTCTTTGTCTGCTATTATAATGCAGGCATTAACCTATTTATTTTAAATGGGTTAACAGCCCTACTAAAAGCAGACTGAAAAATGTCATGTGAGAACTTCAAACATTCATCTGCTAATATCATCAAAGTAATTTCTAGTCTCAAGTTCATGAAAAGATGTTGTTAAAGATCCTGATTAAAGTCTTGAAATATAAACACAAATGTCAAGTACAAAATCTCTCACTGAAAATTTTACCCCCCTAATCCTGCACTAAAAATTTGTTTCTGTTTTCATATTTACTGATTAAAAAAGCTTGTACAGCAAAATGAAAAGAGGTGATGCTGGGCTGGATGTCCCTTCCTCCTCTGTCAGCCAGCAGCATAACACATTTCAAATATAAAAACACCAAAATACTACTGGCAACAAATTTAAATATTTTAACATTTTTATTACATTCGGTCTGGAAAAATAGATTAACAATTCCTTGTTCTATTGTGTACCCACCAGAAAACTTCTCTCCAGATCATTTTCTCCTGTCATGATAACACTGTCTTAAAATACAAATTTATCGATTAGTGATAGACATTTTAAACTCAGAAAGATCAGCTGCGCCAATCCGCCTGACTGCGTGTGTAAACGGGGCTTCCACCACACTCCCGGCAAAGATCCGGCAACAGAGCTGGAGGAGCTCCGAGGAAATTCCCGGTAATGATTTATTGAAATTCTAACATATAGTTAGTTAAAGTTAAAAATAAAAAACAAGGTTTATAAACGGTGACCGGGCTGTTTCAGTTATAACCTGAGGAATGCAGGGATGTTTGAATAGTAGGAAGCTGCTCTATTACTGTTAAAGTAGGAGTCCAAGATGGCATAATAGGTCATTAGAATGGGGGGGGGGGGGCTACATGCTATCGGACAAAAAACAAAGCCATCAGATAGTGGGGAGGTAGCAATACATCTTGCCCTGTTGCCAATCGAGGGGAAGGGCTCAATACAGGCTGTCTAATTGGTGATGCTGGTGGGTTTTGATTGACCCCCCCAGTCTATTTGGAACACGCAACCTGGCATTCAACCTCTTTCTCTTTGGGCACTTGTTTCTTTTTCCTTCACTCTGTCTCTCCTGATTCTCTTTTCTTTTATGTCTCCTTCCTTCTCTCTTTTATTAAAAGCTAGGCAGACCCACATTGTGAATGTAATTGTGCAGCACCACAAGAAGATTCTAGTGATGCTGCAGGCAGAGTGGAGTCTTAGTGTTGCGTTTTGATGCCTGTTGCTTCATTGTAATAAATTTCTTTTCTCTCACCATACCATGTCCAAACATGAACAAACGAGCATGTTCTGAGAGGGAGCTACTTGGGTAGGTGACCCCTGTTAAAAGTGCCTTGAAATTCTCTGTCTCATCAGTGTGCATCCTGCCCATAACATTATCTGTTTCGTTACGAACTGTTCACGTGACAAGATGGGACTAGTATAGCCTTAGCAGTAAAATGCGTCGTGCAGGCTTTGTAGCTTTCGAACACAAGGGTTTAATAAAGAGCCCATTAACTGTCAGGGTCTTGAAAGATTTTTGTTAGATCAATGATTAACTTCCTTACATTTTTAAACTGATTTCCAAGACATGCTGAGAATGAGTAAACAGGCTTTGGCTTAAGAGAAGATAGTTTCTTCTACTTTTGTGGTGTATGTGGGATATTTCAGTTTCATTAGATGTCCTATCTGGATGATTTCTGGAGCTGTTGCTACTCATTTATCCTTTTTACAAAATTATTGTTGACTCATTTATGTGAGTGAGTAGACCCAACAGACACTGTAAAAATTACTGTCATGCTTTTATTTTATCATTGCCATTTTTGTAGAAAATTCAATAACATTAATAACAGGAATGTAAAACAACAGGGACCGGGTGCTCCAGTGGGATAAAATATTGTCTTTTCACCTCTGAAACCAGGATTTGACTCCAGCTCAGATCGAGGGGAAAAGAGTCTCTGCTTTCCAATGGCTGGCAAAGAGAATTCCAAAACTACTGCTAGTAAAATTGAAATTATTTTAATCTTGCAGTGTTTTCCCATTTTGTTGGCAAGTTACTATCTTGGAAAAGCTTGAGTTTGATACATTAGGTAAGGATTGAATTCAGTACCTCGAATAAATACAGAAGAATACAGCAGTAAGCAATCACTGTTGTGAATTCTATTTTATTCTCACCTATGTACATTGAAATTGTGATTCAAAATCGTTCTTCTCTCTTTCTTTTCCTTTAAATTGTGCAGCAAGAGGCCTCCTTGGTGGTGCACTGGCTCCTCATTATCATTAATTAACATGTGGATCCCAAAAATTCACAGACCCAGTGGTAACGCGAGATTGCACACCTGGTGTCGGCCTTCAGCGCTGACCCTGCCAGAGTTTGCGGGGCCAGTGGGACGTCACCTCATTTACATGAGGGAGGTGGGTACCTGTGCCACTATGGGCACATCTTTGATGTCTGTCTGCCCTAAGCAGCTGGAAAATCTGGCACGTGCCCACCATCTTGAGCGGTTGTCTTGGACCTACCCCAGACCGCATCCAGCCCCCCAGTCACCCCTGTGTAAGGGGGACAATCCAAACTTTAAAAAAAATTCCATAATCTTTCTTGGGGCATTCAGACCGTTCCCCTCTGCTGGGCCCTCCGTAGAGCCCACTAGCGCCCATCTGAAGGCTAATATATCTCATCTCTCCTGGCATACCAGTCTTCAAAAATACAGCAGTCCCCTCTGAGCAAGGGAAGCGGGAACTCCCGGTGTAGGGAGACCCACCCCCAGCTCTGCCCCTTCAATGTCATTGGCCTTGTAAGGGCCAGGCGGAGGTTCCCCTTAGAAGTCTGACTGGGAACTCTAGGAGTTCCAGTGCAACCGGGTCCCTGTCTTTTTCCAATGGTTCTGCCAGACTCCTGCTAGAGTTACACCAGGAGTCCAGCAGAACTCATCTAAGGAATGTGCATGTGCCTGTTTCAGGACCAAGAAATGTGACTGGAAATGCACAGGTTATGCATTATGCGCAAACATCTGGTGAGCATGACCTCCTTCCTGACTCCCTGACACTGCATTAAAACCACCTCAAGTGGAAAGTCACTGGTAACAGTTGCACTGAGAATGACTATTTGGGTGAGATAGTGGCGAGTGGCCTCTATTTATAGAATTATACCCCAGCCAGAATTTAGCACCATCAGAAGAGGAGGAGAGATAATTTGGGGATAAAATAAATTAGTACAGTTTAGTACTGAATTAATATTGGTACAATTTCATACAAATTAGTTAGGCAACCATTATTTATCTATTGCAGACGCCGGACTGTTTGATTTTGAACATTAAGGTAGTTTCCGTTCGTTACTTTCATCACATTTTCTATTCCCACAAGTATTCCAAAAAGTACAAAGTGAAACATCTACACCAGTTAGAAACCTTTGAAGGCTCCAGTATGCACTTTATCAAAAAATACAGCATGCACACTTCAAGCAGCAATATGCTTGCCAACACATTTCTTTGAATGTAAAGCTGCAAACAGAGCTTAAATTCTTTTGGTTTGGAGAATAAAATCAGAATGTATCAGGGCAGTGTGTTGACGGGAAAATGGTACTTAAAACCTGCAGCAGAATGTGAAGTGTCCTTTGTATATCACAGCAGCTTCCTGCATCAGTCTGGATGTTCGCCAAATTCCTCCGCACCCACGATCTTCATTAACCGTGTCAGTCATTTTTCTCCTGCTTCAGTCCCAAGGAGTAATTCAAGGGCAGCTTCATGCTTTTCAGTTCTGCTTGCGTGTGTGTATTCATTAAATAAAGTCCACTAACTAGTCCTTTAAACAACCTAGTACAGTTCTGGTTTTCCACCAAGTCTGGCACAATTTGTGGGTACTGAGCCATATTGGGTTTGATCCCCAGTCTGTGCTCAGTTAGCTGACCTCATCCAGGATAACAATTGGGGAACTCCAATTGGCCTCTATCTCCAAGAGCTAAGGAGAGGAAAAATCGGACAGGTTGCCTGCCCTGACCGCTGTCCAGTGACCTCCGCTCTATGTTATATGGGCAGTGGAGAAGATCAAAGTCAAATTTGGCTGTAATGCTTCCACTGCCCCCATTCCCCCAGAATCAAATAAGACCAACATTCACTGTCTGGCCTCATATATGAAGAACGGTCAGTTGGTTACGGTTCCCTGAGCCATAACCCAGCAAAAGTCACACATTCAGGGAAGGGGAAAAAAGAAGAGGCTGTTCGTGTAATACTATCCCATTTATACTACTCATTCTCCCAAATTACAAAAAAAAAAGAACTTGCATTTTTATAACGCCTTTCACGACCTCAGGACATTCAAATCACTTTACAGCCAATGAAATACTTTTGAAGTGTAGTCACTGTTGTAATGAAGGAAACACGACAGCCAATTTGTGCACAGCAAGATCCCACAAACAACAATATGATAATGACCAAATAATCTGTTTCAGTGATGTTGGTTGAGGGATAAATATTGGCCAGAACTTCCCTGCTCTTCGTCGAATAGTGCCATGGGATCTTTTATGACCACCTAGGAGGACAGACGGGACCACAGTTTAACATGCCATCTGAAAGCTCCGACAGTGCAGCACTCCCTCAGTACTGCACTTGAAGGAGAAACAATTTGTAGGATTTGAATGCTCCTGAATCAGGGTGTCTTGTTTTTATTCCTCTTTCATGTTATTCTGATAACCACAATTGTCATGATTCAATAGGAAAAGTGGCTCTTTTGTATATTCTGAAAGATGCAATGGATACTTGTTGCTCAATTAAAGCACCACTTTTGGGATAAAAGACTACTGAGGATTAATTGAGAACAGCATAAAAGGGTAATAACAGATGAAGGTAATAGCACCAGAGTATATTCGTGGAGGAAGCACCATTTCAAAATATGATAAAAATATTCCTTTATTAAATGACTGGAGCAGTTACGTGAAATATATCTCAAATTAACCGAACATAATTGGAACATATTTTGCAATTTGAAAAGAAATTCCAAATCACTTTCTGAGCATGGCTCAGTAACCTTACATAAAATATTATATTTTAAAAATTACAAATGTAAAAAAGTGGTACTCTGTCAAAAATTTCTGTTGATTTAAGATAATTGGCAAAAGAGCCAAAGGGGAGATGAGGAGAATTTTTTTACACAGCCAGTTGCTAAGATCTGGAATGCACTGCCTAAAAGAGTGGTCATGATGTGGAGATGCCGGTGATGGACTGGGGTGGACAAATGTAAGGAATCTTACAACACCAGGTTATAGTCCAACAATTTTATTTTAAAATCACAAGCTTTCGGAGATTATCTCCTTCGTCAGGTGAGTAGTGAATGAGAGGTTCTCAAATCGCATATGCGATTTGAGAACCTCTCATTCACTACTCACCTGACGAAGGAGATAATCTCCGCAAGCTTGTGATTTTAAAATAAAATTGTTGGACTATAACCTGGTGTTGTAAGATTCCTTAAAAGAGAGGTGGAAGCAGATTCAATAGTACTTTTCAAGAGGGAATTGGATATACACTTGAAAAGGAAACATTTTCAGGGCTATGGGGAAAGAGCAGGGGAGTGGGACTAATTGGATATCACTTTCAAAGAACTGGCACAGGCATGTTGGGCCGAATGGCCTCCTTCTGTGCTGTATGATTCTATTATTCGATAAATAATCACATTATTTCCACTGATGGCTTAATAAGTAAACGAAGCATGTGATGTGGTACTGAGCCATTCAAAGCAGAAAGTGCCTGTGTTAGCTGATATCAGCTGGGACAAATGACCATTGAGCTACAGAGATGAAAAATCAACCAGAGTTTCCACTATCCAGTGATTCCCCCCCTCCCACCCCACTCCCCCATAGCTTGGCAAAGTTAACACTTGGGAATGTCAGATGGAGACAGGACTGGGTTTGGCTGAGATTCTCTCTACTGTCATGTAACCTGTCAAAACTCACTGTTAAGGTTCACACATGAAGAATGTTTGTTTGTGTGAGTTACTGGAATGTTGCTAACTCCTGTGCAACTGTGTCTCAGTAAAAATCAGCACCTTCTTAAGAGGAGCAGAGAAAGTTGGATAAAAGAAAGCATATATTTTTCAGTACTTCTTGTAATTTAGCTATGACAGTATGGTCACAATAATGGGCCAGATTTTCTTGTCAAAATAACGGCGAGGCTAATTGGCTGCCCGGTTAAACACGTAAATCCAAAAGTTGCTGTCCGAGATGCGCCGCTCTGCCGTTAGCTTCACGAAAATGGCATCTCGCAGTCTGCCTCACCACTGAAATGCATTGAATGGCATGAAGTTGTTGAGAACATTTTAAATACGAACTAAACTGAAGTGACGCAAGGAGCCTTACTTGCAGTCATTTAAGGTCCATGCATATTTAATTAAGCCTGGATTCGGACAAAAGGGGCTTTTTAGCTGTCAGAGATTCCTTTAACGATGTGATAAGTGTTAATTACTGTCAATAAACTTCTCTGGCACTGAAAATTAACTATTACAATTCTTGTTGGAGATTTCTGTCTCTTTTTTCTCTCTCTCTTAATCCAACCTTTCTTTCCCTCTCTTTCGCTCTCTCTCTGTACCTGATTTGACATTGTGTGGAGATGCCGGTGATGGACTGGGGTTGACAAATGTAAGGAATCTTACAACACCAGGTTATAGTCCAACTGTTTTATTTGAAAATCACAAGCTTTTGGAGGCTTTCTCCTTCGTCAGGTGAGCGAGTGTGGGATTCCATGGAAGGTTACCGCATTTATATTCAGAGAACAATACCTGGTGATTACAGATAATCTTTCCAACTGCCCGTTGTCAAGACAATCAAAGTGTTCAGACAGAGTGATGTTACCTACAGGACCACCGAATACACAAATGGCCAGAACACAAAACAGAGAGAGAGAGGGAGAGAAACATCCGAAAGGAAGAGAAAGACAGAGAATGACCCGTTGTGTTAAAAACAGATAACTTTTTTCCGCTGGTAGGGTTACCTGTAGCGTGACATGAACCCAAGATCCCGGTTGAGGCCGTCCTCATGGGTGCGGAACTTAACACAACGGGTCATTCTCTGTCTTTCTCTTCCTTTCAGATCTTTCCCTCCCTCTCTCTCTCTGTTTTGTGTTCTGGCCGTTTGTGTATTCGGTGGTCCTGTAGGTAACATCACTCTGTCTGAACACTTTGATTGCCTTGACAACGGGCAGTTGGAAAGATTATCTGTAATCACCAGGTATTGTTCTCTGAATATAAATGCGGTAACCTTCCATGGAATCCCACACTCGCTCACCTGACGAAGGAGAAAGCCTCCGAAAGCTTGTGATTTTCAAATAAAACAGTTGGACTATAACCTGGTGTTGTAATATTCCTTACATTTGTCAACCCCAGTCCATCACCGGCATCTCCACATCATGGCTACTATCGACACCACAAACTGCCGGCCCACAGTGGAGAGGATATCCAAGAAGATCGCGCATATAGACACAGATATCAAATTTTTACAGAGCTGCAAGAAAGCAGACAAGATTCCGAAAGGACTATAGATCACGAACCCACTCAAGTCGACATACAACTCAGATTACGCTGAGAGACTCTGCCGTCGTACCTCTCGCACCTCCGCAACCATCTCGTACACCAACTCTACAGCAGACGCCGCAACCTCGAAACCAAGATAGAGCCCATACTCTCAACCTGTACTCAGGACACAGCAGACCAGCTACGAGACACCGCCAAACAAACAAGGCAACGGAACTACGCCGCCTACATGAAAACCAAGAGCAGGAAGCTTGAGAAACTCGGCATCACCACTAGCATCAACCAAGTCTCCCCCGGTACCACGGTTGCAACCACAGGGAAGTCTATCGTCAATTTATCCGACCACACCCTTCAACCAGACGAAATCGAAGTTCTCAGCCGAGGGCTCAATTTCTGCCCCACCACCAAAATGGACCCCATTGGTCTCGCGGCGGACACAGAGGAATTCATCAGGAGAATGAGACTCCGGGAATTCTTCCACAAATCCCAAGATTTCAGCAGCGAACCCAATGAGACAATCAACGATCTGGAACAACAGACAGAGGGATCCGCGATACAGCAACCGAAGAAGAAAGAGTCAAACTGGACTCCTCCGGAGGGTCGCTGCCCTAAGCTTGACATGTATGCTCAAGCTGTCAGGAAATGCATCAATGCCAGATTCATCAGCCGCACTCACAAGACAGTCCAGAATGTCACCCGAGCACAACGCAACGCCATCAACGCTCTCAAGACCAACCGCAACATCGTCATCAAACCAGCAGACAAAGGAGGAGCCATCGTCATACAGAACAGAACAGACTATTGCAAAGAAGCATACCGACAACTGGACAACCAGGAACACTACAGACGGTTACCCGCAGATCCGACCAAGGAACACACCCACCAGCTCAACAAACCGATCAAGACCTTCGATCCAGACCTTCAAAGCATCCTACGCACTCTCATCCCACGTAGTCCCCGCGTGGGAGACTTCTACTGCCTCCCAAAGATACACAAAGCCAACACACCCGGACGGCCTATCGTATCAGGCAACGGAACCCTGTGTGAGAACCTCTCTGGATACGTCGAGGGCATCCTGAAACCCATCGTACTGGGAACCCCCAGCTTCTGTCGCGACACTACAGACTTCCTACAAAAGCTTACCACCCACGGACCAGTTGAACCAGGAACACTTCTCACCACGATGGACGTCTCGGCACTCTACACCAGTATCCCCCATGATGACGGCATCGCTGCAACAGCCTCAGTACTCAACACCAACAACAGCCAATCTCCAGACGCCATCCTACAACTCATCCGCTTCATCCTGGATCACAATGTCTTCACCTTCGACAACCAGTTCTTTACCCAAACACACGGAACAGCCATGGGGACCAAATTCGCACCCCAATACGCCAACATTTTCATGCACAAGTTCGAGCAGGACTTCTTCACTGAACAGGACCTCCAACCAACGCTATACACCAGATACATCGACGACATTTTCTTTCTATGGACCCACGGCGAAGAATCACTGAAGAGACTACACGATAACATCAACAAGTTCCATCCCACCATCAAGCTCACCATGGACTACTCCTCAGAATCAGTTTCTTTCTTGGACACACGAATCTCCATCAAAGACGGGCACCTCAGCACCTCACTCTACCGCAAGCCCACGGACAACCTCACGATGCTCCACTTTTCCAGCTCCCACCCTAACCACGTCAAAGAGGTCATCCCCTATGGACAGGCCCTGCGAATACACAGGATCTGCTCAGACGAGGAGGAACGCGATGGACACCTACAGACGTTGAAAGACGCCCTCGTTAGAACGGGATATGACGCTCGACTCGTCGATCGACAGTTCCGACGGGCCACAGCGAAAAATCGCATAGACCTCCTCAGAAGACTAACACGGGACGCAACCAACAGAGTACCCTTCGTCGTCCAGTACTTCCCCGGAGCGGAGAAACTACGCCATGTTCTCCACAGCCTTCAACATGTCATCGATGACGACGAACACCTCGCTAAGGCCATCCCCACACCTCCACTACTCGCCTTCAAACAGCCACCCAACCTCAAATAGACCATCGTTCGCAGCAAATTACCCAGCTTTCAGGAGAACAGCGTCCATGACACCACACAACCCTGCCACGGCAACCTCTGCAAGACATGCCAGATCATCGACACAGATACCACCATTACACGAGAGGACACCACCCACCAGGTACATGGTTCATACTCATGTGACTCGGCCAACGTTGTCTACCTCATACGTTGCAGGAAAGGATGCCCCGAGCATGGTACATTGGTGAGACCATGCAGACACTGCGACAATGGATGAACGGACATGGCGCAACAATCGCCAGACGGGAAGGTTCCCTCCCAGTCGGGGAACACTTCAGCAGTCAAGGACATTCAGCCACCGATCTTCGGGTCAGCGTTCTCCAAGGCGGCCTTCGAGACACACGACAACGCAAAATCGTCGAACAGAAATTGATAGCCAAGTTCCGCACCCATGAGGACGGCCTCAACCGGGATCTTGGGTTCATGTCACGCTACACGTAACCCCACCAGCGGAAAAAAGTTATCTGTTTTTAACACAACGGGTCATTCTCTGTCTTTCTCTTCCTTTCGGATGTTTCTCTCCCTCTCTCTCTCTGTTTTGTGTTCTGGCCGTTTGTGTATTCGGTGGTCCTGTAGGTAACATCACTCTGTCTGAACACTTTGATTGTCTTGACAACGGGCAGTTGGAAAGATTATCTGTAATCACCAGGTATTGTTCTCTGAATATAAATGCGGTAACCTTCCATGGAATCCCACACTCGCTCACCTGACGAAGGAGAAAGCCTCCAAAAGCTTGTGATTTTCAAATAAAACAGTTGGACTATAACCTGGTGTTGTAAGATTCCTTACATTTGATTTGACATTGAATTCACTCACTCTAATTTACACTTCCTTCTCAGTCCTTGTGCTAGTAATTTCACAATCCTTTAACCTGATTGGTTAAGGAGATACCCTGTAGCTTGCCCTGTTCACTCAGGTCCCAGATGCCCTGTTTCCCTCTCTGTGATGTTATCAGCTCGCACTTTCAGCAACTTGTCAAGCAAAAAATTTAAAAACCTAAACGTGCAAGTACAAGTTTAACTTGGCAGACACCATTGCCCTGCTACAGCAAATTATGGCCCGATGTATATTTAGTGTGTTTACTGCATTGTAAAATATTTATTTCATGCCATTTTTAATATGGACCAGGACTGCGTATTCAGTGCGTGCAGGTCAGTTGTATCGCTCCTTATATTAGTAGCGGTTCATTATAGATTCAAATGCTATGATGTGCTCCGAGATGTTACAACGCTCTCACCCAATTACACAGCTGAAGACAAGCAGCCATTCATTTTAACCAGCGACAGAAGAGTTTAGGGAATTATTTGTTTTACTTGAATGAAGTGTCAAAGACATTGTTCTAATGCAGCCTTTCAGTAAGTGTGTATTGAAATTCTCTTTACCGATCAGTACTTTGGGCCTGGAATAGGTTTTGGGAAACTTGTTCCAATGCGGATCTATTTGAATGTCCCTGAATGTTCTTTGTTCAGATCTGTGTTACAGTCAAAGAATTCAAATCTGAATTTGACATTAGGAACTCACAAAAAGTTGCAACCTTCTTTCTGAGCGAGTTTTCAGTCATCACACCTAGCTGTCCCTCTATGGCTTGGCGTCCATTCCTTTAGCTATTCGATTTATTTTTTCTCCCCCCTTTGGATAGTCGTCTATGTTAAATCAGTATATTAGTGCAAATGTTTTTAATTCTTGTGGATGTGGACTCCCCTCCCCAACCCTGCCAATTTGTCAAGCTTGCAATGCACCCTTTTTAAATATACTTCCTTGTATTGGGGATACAAGCTGAGCAGAAATCATTTAACATTATCTTGTATGATGTTCTACAGCATCAAACTTCAATATTTCCACAGCATGCAGACTCAGAAATTATGTGGTGCTCTGGTGTAAAAGAGCTGCATGTACAGCTTCAACAAATAGCCATGAAGAAGGGAGTGATATGAACACACAATTAGAGGGGTTTCTGAAGAAGATGACAGCAGCACACTGTACTTGGCAAATTGTTCTGATTCTTAGGGTTCAATAAATGTTAAATAATGTTTGCGAGTGACACAGAGTGGTGGACCTTAGTTCACTACGTAAAAATTTTGGTCAGTGAAGGTGGCTTTGTCAGCAGATCTGGATAAAGCAGGGTCAGCAAAATAGTGAGTATGGGGAATATGACTTCCGTAATTTGTCAGAACTGGCTCTCTGCCAGTGTTACTCACTCTCACACAAAAACTGTAAGAGTTTCATTAGCTAGTGAAATACAATGCATTATAATACAGCCTTTAATTTTCTTGATTTCCTGCCCAGTTCCTACGCAGCACTAAGTACACCATTCAAAATGCCCATTAAAAAACCAGCAAAGTTATCACCTGTCAGGAAGGGATCTCTTAAAGGAACAGTCATTTTTTTTTAACCTACTAATCTATTGTAAGGTATGAGGATTGCTTTCGTGCAAGTGTTTGTCTTGTTCCGCCCTCGTGGCATGCTCTAGCCTTTGGATACCTCATCCAGGCCTATAATAACACAAGAGGAACATACTTTAGAATGATGGCTCCAAGAGGCACTTTCCAACAGAGCTGGCCTTGTAGTGCGTGATATTTTTGTGCTTGTGTGTCAGTGAAGGACACAAGACATAACAAGAGCAAGATGTTACTAGCCCTGGGGTTGTGCGAGGCCTCTTGCTCCACCTTCCTGCAGCCAGAATGTCCAGGGTCGCCTCCTCAAAGCGATCAAGGGCCTGTAATTTCTGGGCTATCCTCCAGTTCGGGTCTTTTCCCCTTTATTATACATCATCTTGTCCTGCAAGCAGAAAATTAGCCTTGAGATACAAGTTAAAGGGACACATGCAGTGACAGACATCTTCCCAATTTGCAGCCCATCCTGTGTGTCAGTAACTGAACATGCATCATGCATATAAGGCTCTAAGCTCTGGAATTCCCTCCCTAAACCTCTCCTCCTCTCCACTTCCCTCTCCTCCTTTAAGATGCTCCTTAAAACCGACCTCAACTGTCCTAATATCTCCTTATATGGCTCGGTGTCAAACTTTGTTTGATAACGCTCAGGTGAAGCGCCTTGGGATGTTTTACTACATTAAAGGTGCTATATAAATGCACAATGTTGTTGTGTGGAAAGGATTTACTGTATGAACCCCTTTAGGATTTCAGTGTGATAATAGTTTCAGATGCGAGCTGCAGCCCCTATGTATGCCATGCTACTGTATGGCCATGCATGCTTAGCATTATACGGCCATACAGAAGCTTTGGAGAGGCTAAGCAGCAAATTAGTAACAGGTTCTGCATACTTGAGACAGATACTTGCTCTGGGTAGTTGCTGGTATCATTTCTCAGGCCAGCCCATGCACTTTCAAGAACTCTCCATTGGTGAACAATGGTTTGAATTTTCAATCCATGTCTCTGCAGTTCATATGAAATATCAGTTTAATAAGAGTATTTATTGCCTTGAATTTCTGTATTTTTAATTCTCCAAAGAATAAATGTGTGTGCAGTTTGCCAGAAATAAACAAAGAGGATGCACTTTGCTGCTCTAGCCCTTTAAAAAACTGCAACAATACTTAAAATTTCCTGTTCAGTGTGTGGCAGCTCCTTTAAGCCACCCACTCTCCATGCAAGTGCTCACCATGAATATTTAAATAGGTGGAAAACTGGAACTTCTGGCAGGAATGGCAGTGGGTGGAGGGAGCCTGCTGTACATCATCCCTCAGCTAACTCATCGAAATGGAAATGTTTTACCCTTACACCTGCAATTCTCTAGACAGTGAGCTCCCTTGCTATTCGGAGAAGGCGTCAAGCAGAGGCTAAGTGATTCCCCCCAGGAAGGGAGAGAGATTTGAAGAGTGAGTTATCCCAGGCCATTCTTGTAGTATCTGATAGCAGCTAAAGCAGCATCACAAGACCTAGATAATTTAATCACAACAGCATGGTCTCCCTGCTTATGAAAGAAAACTTCGGAGACTGCTCCTAACTCTGCTTTGTTTTCCGTTCATCTTACTCCTCCAATTCTCTCTCCTCCACGCCTAAAGGTGCTCACTCATGGGCCTCAATTTTCAAAGGGCGGCAGGATGGCAGCGGGGGGGGGGGGGGGGTCAATGGGCGGGCAGCAAACCCGGATAATAAAAACGTACTGTTTCCAACGTGATCGCGAGTTAATTGGTGGGCCTTAACGTGGCTTCTGGGTTTGCCGTCCGATAGCTGCGCAGAGGGCGGACTGTGTACCCGCATGACAGGCTGTCAGCTGGAGCGTCCACATTTAAAGGACCATTGCTCCAATGGCTTTTGCTGGAGCAAAGACCAAGAACACACAATATGGAGCAGCACAGGGGCAAGGCTGCTCCAAGGTTTAATGATGCCTCACTCCAGGTGCTACTGGCCGGGGTGAGGAGGAGGAGGGAAATTTTTTACCCAGGAGGACAGGAGGAAGTGCCCTGCCTCTGCCACCAAGAAGGCCAGGCTCGAGGTGGCAGAGGAGGTCACCAGCAGCAGCAACATCTCCCGCATTAGGTTCCAGTGCAGGAAGCATTTCAATGACCTAACTAGGTTAGCAAAAGTGAGTACACTTATTGATTCTCCTACATTCCATGTTCCACATCATTGCCACCTCCCCCAACTCATTCTGCCCTGCCAAGTCGACTCCATCACATCACTCCTCACACCCACTTAAGGCTCATCCTCAACTTATCTGCACTTCCTCAACACTTCCTCACCTCCCCATTAGTCACCCCACCATTACCATTCACTCCAATGCTGATCCAATGTGATGTCTCTGTCTCATACTCACCCTCTGATGCACCTCTTTCACAGTCAGCCTCACCCAAACCAATGCATTCATCGGTTGGCCACTTCACCCTCACACGTCTGTACTTTCTCCCCTTCTAGGAGGAGAGCGCAAAATGCACACGAGAGAGCGAGGACTGGAGGGAGGCCACAACAAATAGGGGTCCTCACAGACACGGAGGAGGAGGCACTGAAGATCAGCCGCACCCTTGAGTGCCTGTCCCTCTGGGACGCCAAGACTGGCACCCCACAAACGTCTGGTGACACAACTTTAACATTCATCACACACAACATGAATTGATATTAACAATGCTTGGCATGTTGAACACCTCAGTATGCTCATCACAACATGACACATCTGTGATGATGCTTAATATTGCCTTCTGTTCTCTTACAGGCCAGTCAACGACCGCAATGATGGCAGAGGGCGATTCCTCAGAGGAGCTCCAGTTCTCTAAGGGCACACTGTCACATCTTAGCGAGCCATCCACCAGCGCAGACACTCACACCTCGGTGGGTCCTAGTAGTCAGTTAGTTGGGTTGGCACCTGGTGAGTCACCACACACATGTGAGCACGAGCAGACACTGGTGGCAGGGGCAGCTGTGGAGAGTCCGCGTCGGTGGGAGCACTCCTCTCCAGGCTCTGCTCAGCTGGACGCAGATGCTGAACCCGGGGGCCATCCTTTAAAAGGAGAATGATCGAGGGACAGCAGCACATTTGCAAGGTACTGGAACAGGTGCCACACACACACTCCACAATAGCGCAGAGGATGGAGGAGTCCAACTCCTGCATGAGTGGATTAATGGCACAGGTACGGGAGGGAATCTCTGAGATAGTGTCGCAGGAAAGTGAGCAACTGTCTGAGATAGTGTCACAGGGACGTGAGGGAATCTCTGAGATAGTGTCGCAGGTAAGTGCGGAGAGAAGGCTAGCGTCTGTTGAGCTTCAAGCACGGCTCACAAATGAATCCATTCAGGCACTGACAATGGCCGTGCGGACTCAGGGTGAACTACATTCTGCTGCCTTAGACAGGCAGACAGATAGCACTGGCCTTACAAGGCATCACACATGTCCTCCAAACTGTTCTCCAGCAGGGTAGTAGGAGTGATGTGGGCCTGGCCCAGAAGGGGGATGATGGTGAAAGGGGACTTGGAAGTGAGGACGCCACTCAATGCACTCCCACATCTCACCCGTAGCCCCCCTTTCAACCAGTACCTGCAATGCTGCCTCCTCTCCAGGTGGCTGAGTCAGCCCCTGCACAGGTGCAGGTGGAGCAATCTTTGGAGGGACCCTCACAGGCACCAAAACCCAGAGGTCATAGGCCGACAGCATCTCAGCAGTCAGGGCATGAACATAAGCAACCTGCCACTACCTCTGCTGCAGACATAGGGGATGCATCATGTAGAAGTAGTAGGAAGAGAAAGGCTGAGGATTTGTGATCACGAAGGGTATGCACAAGGGTGTCTGACAGACTGTCATGTTTTTCATTTATATTTGTTTTTTGTTAAAGTCACATTAAATGTTATCATTCTCACCACTACTGCCACATCTTGCCCATTCTTGACTGGCTTTTGTGATAGTGCCCTTTCATGTGCTTCACCATGAACGGCGACACATGATGCCACTCAGTGGGTCACTTTACAGTGGGTGTATGTGTAGTTGCAGGACTGTTTTGTGCAGGGTAGGGGTGGTGGCTGGTATTGGCGCTGATCTTTCCAGGTGGTGTGGGGACTGGACTCTTCTCACTTACGAGAACCATTCACATATCAGTGACTCCCTGGCCTCACAAGAAGCCTGGTGAGCCACTGCTCTGCCCATGGGTTCATCGTCGTCCTCCTCCTCCGCCTCCTCCTCCTATTCCTACTCCTGCTCCTCCTCAATGTTGATTGTAGATGTGGATGGTGGATGAGGGGATGGGGCCTCCTCAACCGGTACCCATCTCTGTTGCGCCATGTTGTGCAGGACACAACACACTACTATAATTCGACCCACTCTTGCTGGTGTGTATTGAAACGCTCCCCCAGAACGATCGAGGCACTGAAATTGCATCTTCAGCAGCCCTATCGCATGTTCAATTGTAGACCTGGTGGCGAAATGGCTGTCGTTGTATCGATGCTGATGCTCGCTGATAGGGTTCCTCAGAGGTGT
Organism: Heptranchias perlo; assembly: GCF_035084215.1. Taxonomy (NCBI): domain Eukaryota; kingdom Metazoa; phylum Chordata; class Chondrichthyes; order Hexanchiformes; family Hexanchidae; genus Heptranchias; species Heptranchias perlo. The sequence continues at coordinate 20,501,952 of NC_090350.1, read as the reverse complement.
CATCAGCCACATGTGCAGGGGGTATCCCTTCACCCCGAGGAGTCAGTCCTTAAGGATGTTCGGTGCGTGGAAGAGGCCCGAGATGTTGGATTCCTTCAGAGTGTAAGAATCTTTTGTGGTGGTCACAAATGAGCTGAGTGTTGATGGAGTGATACCCCTTTCTATTGATGAACAGTCCTGGCTTGTGTGGAGGTGCTCAGATTGCTATATGCATGCAATTGATTGCACCCTGTACTCATGGGAAGCCAGCCACAGAGTGGAATCCCACTGCCCTCTCCGTCTGGCTGAGGTCGTCCATGAGGAAGTTGACGTATTGTGAGGCTCTGTAAAACAAGCCATCGGTGACCTGCCTTAAGCACTTGTGTGCAAATAACTGAGAGACCCCGGCGATGTCACCGGTGGCACCCTGGAATGATCCAGGGGTGAAGAAGTTGAGGGCGTAATGACTTTAACAGAGACAGGTAATGAGATGCCGCGAGGCGCAGCCAGGAGCAACTTGGCATGAAGGAGGCTGTAGATGCCTGCGACCACCTGACGACTCACTCTCAGCTTCCGTATGCACTGCTCCTCAGAGGTCCAGGAAGCTGAGCCTCGGTCTGTCGACCCTCTGGCAAGGGTAGTTCCGCCTGCGATGCTGCTCCCTCTGTTGTTCCCCTCTGTGCTTTTGTGCAGGTCCCTGTGGCGCTGCACTGTGTTGTGGAGCTCCAAGTGGCGGAAGTGCACGCCGTGCCTGGTGAAGGTAGTGATGTTCCTCATCCTCGGATGTACTGGTGAATGCAGCCATCGCGCCCCCCATCCTGATGGTGTCAGTTTAAGGATGTCCGGAAAGTTGTTAAATATGTGTAAACAGAAGAATTCTGAGTGGAAACCAAGAATTTTCAGTCTAAACACAAAAATCTCCCAGCCAAAGGTTTGTCTGAGAGAACTGAGTGCCCTGCTGCAATAACTCACCTTTTATCCCCATCTGTCAAACAGGGATTTAAATGTCCAAATGGTTGCTGGCTAAAACACGGCTCCTTCAACGTGGAGTGTTTCACACAGCACGGGAAACACGCTGAGGCAGAATGAAAATCCTTTCCCTGCCTCAATCACCATAAAATTAAGTACTTTAACAAGTTTAAATATCTTAACGACTGCTTTAAATATCAACCTGTCAGCTTTAAGGAAGTCGGCGGGTTGGAGTCGGCTTCCTTACCCGCTCCGGATTTTTCTGATTTTCGTTGCCCCCCCACTGCCACCACCGCACCCGGACTTCTATTTGAAAATTGAGCCCATGGTAATCAGTTACCTTTGGGAACCTCAGTCAAATGACCATTCTTTGCATCAGACAGTGACTCTTATCAGGATATTCAACTACAGAAGGCACCACAGCAAAGCCTGATTCCGTTGTCACCCGAAATTCACAGCTGATCACGAACTCTAGTTGATCTTTTCTCTTCATATGTCAGCGCCATTTTTTTTTCGTTGGGAGGGCTGTTCCCATAATAGAATGAATTAAATTCTTGAATATACTATAGTTTTGCACTTTGTTATATAACACACATTATGAGGGATGGACAGGATTTATTTTCCAAACTTCATGTGAAAGATGGGAATATTCTGAAAATTGAAAATGTATTTTAGTAATGCAAAGGTTCTCCTAGCACTGTTAGTGCTAATGTTTTTAATATGCATTGTGCATACCTGTACCCATTTGTTGGAAGGTATCTTTGAAAGGTCGAATGCTAAAAATGTACTCGAGGGCAAACAAATAAGATGGCGGGGATGCCCTCTTGTTTCTATCAGACAGTGAAGCTCTACCTCTGGATTTTATTGTCAGATAGTGTGAGCTTGATGAGAAACTGTTTGGAAACACAGAGGGGAATATCTCTCTTTGCCTTTAAGTGTTCATTTATCTGCTTCACTCCATTAAAATCCTTTCTCAGCAACTGACCGACTTATCACTGGGAGAGATTTCCAGTGGAGACAATTAATTCAGAGGCTGGGAAATATAAAAACTTAACCCCAAAATATTCATAACAAATAATTACACTTCTAAAATATCTTGGAGTCTCCAGAGTAAACCTCACAGGAGATTGAATATACTTATTGCGCTGAGCACTAAAAATTATTTATTTGGGGATCATTCACAGCCAATGAAGTACTTTTGAAGTGTATTTACAGTTATAATGTGGGAAACACAGCAGTTAATTTGCACACAGCCAGCTCTGACAAACAGCAATGATATAATAACCAGATAATCTGTTTATTAGTGATGTTGGTTGAGGGATAGATATTGGCCAGGACACCAGGAAGAACGTTTTATATACTGAGTTGAACAACTTTTGCTAGTGCTTTTGTGGTTTCTGATGCAATCACAGAAGTTGTCATAGTACCTTCAGTTCTGTACCTGTTTCTGAAATATGTGAGGCATTAGGCACACAGTGATATCAGCAAAATCTATTGTTCAGATCCTCAGTTATTACTGCCAGCATCATGTTTATTTTCTATTTAAAATAAATTCCAAAACATTTTTACATGTAAAATAAAAATCACACATATATGAACCGCATGACACATTTATTAGTTCATTAGCCTTAGTTCTACCTGGAAGCATTTACTTGTCCACTGGCAACCCTTTATGTTTTGACACATTTCTGAGATTGACCTAAACATGTCTACACTGTGGCCATCTCAATCTTAACTCTTCTGGCTTTCAATTGGCTAAAAAGGGATTCTCACTTGCTCCCATCTCCAAAATGGTTGGTGGGAGACAGGAGGAAGCAGGAATAATATAGAAAAAAGGGTAATAGATAGAAAGAAAGGAAAATTGAATGGGAGAATGGGGGAAACGGAAGTTAGGGCAAGCAAAAGTGAAGTATTTTATTTTTAAAATTATATTGTATTTTAAGTATTTATTTTAGTTAATAGTGATAATATTACAGTAAGAGCTACTCCCGACATTTAATTAGACTTAAACTGACAAGCTCAAAGAGGCTGGAATTCCTCTAGACTTGCCGGCAAATGTAAGGGCTAGCACGGTGGTGTGTGTCTGATAATGTATATGGAAACCACAAGTGTTTCTTTTATACCTAAAGACAACATAGGACACAAACACTGTCCCAATCTGAAACTTTGAAAAGGTAGTAAATACTGCGCAAGTGGGTCTGACCACATCACATTGGAACAAAGGCTAATGGATCAAACAGGGTGCATTAAGGTAAGTAAAAAGGACTGGAGGTGTAGGTTATATTTAAACAGTTTAGAAATTTCCTCTGGTTCAAAGATAACAAAAGATGTATTCTGCATGAATAATAGTCACACACACAAAAGATGACTTCTAAAAAGTATGCCAGCCTTGTGACCTGGCTCGTGCAGACTTCAGCTATATATTGCAGTGAGTGTGGGTTGTAATAAGACATACCACATTATCTCTTAGTTCATGTGACAATTATACTAAAAAGAGAGGCATTTTTACTTGAGAAAGTTGAAAGAATGGGGGCTTGTTTTGAAAAATTTTGCGCTGGACCCTTGTGTAGGTGGATGGCAGCGGACTAGAAGGAAACATTATCTCTTGAGGCAAGTTCAAATTCATTACTGTAAATAAAGCCAAACACGCACAGGCTGCAGCTTTCATTAAATTATTCTTTACTTCTTTAACTTATTGTACAACAAGTGCACAAAGGGAACTGTCTTGTTCTTTGTATTCCAGCCAATGACCCATTTTTTTTAAGATCAGGGTTACAAAGTTCAGATTGGCATGTACACTGCATATTAGACCCCTGCACCGACCAGCTGCCTCCAAAGTGCTGAACACTGTAAGTCACATTTCATTAACATGCCCCAGGACATTTCATGCACAGAGCAACATTCAGGAATGCACATTGCTAAGCATGTTGCTAGTTTTCAACTTGGTTGAGACTAAGGCATTATAGGTTGACAATATTAATGGAAGTTTACATACAATGAGAGATTTGAATATTCCTAGGTCAGGTACGTACAGGCTGGAGGGTGATAAAGCTTTCCCTACATTACCTTTCTACGTGCTGAACTCCACCCTGTTACAATAGCAGTATTTCCATTGTGAGGTTCTCCATCTTTGCTACCTGTAATTGAGATTGTAGGAACACTTCTACCTGTACAGCACTCAAATAAATTGTTAGTATTGCAAGACATATTTGTAGAACGTATAGCCTATTTTTTAATAAAACAGATACTTGAGGTGTACTTTGCAAAACAAACTGCACTGAATGACCTGTTGTCAGGAAAATAGTACTATGAGAACAATGATAAAAGTGCCCCTTGGCCTTTATTCCCATATTAGACAGAAGTCATTCCCCGACTAACTTGTCAATTCCCTTCATTATTTTAAACAAACACCTCTTTGCCTCCTTCTCTTCGACAGGGAATATAACCCCAGTTTCTCTCATCGTAGGTAAGCCCCTTCATTCTAGGAAACGTTGTAGTGAACCATCAATGGACTTTTTCCAAGCCCAGTATATCCTTTATAAGGTGGGCTGCCAAAAACTGAACACAATATTCCAAATCTGAGGGCTGACCAGTATTCTGTATTGTAGTACACTTCAATACTTCTTTTAGGAGTGTCAGTTTTGCTCACTGATAGCACTTTTGCTCAAGTCAAAAGGATGGGGTCATCATCTAAGCTGACATTTCAGTGCAGTACTAAAGGAGTGCTGCACTGTCGGAGATACTGCCTGTTGGGGTGATTGTAAAAGATTCCATGGTACATTTGAGGAGCAGGAACGTTATCCTGGATAGCACCTACCCCTCAACCAACACCACCAAAAGCAGAGCAACTGGTCATTTATCTCAGTTGCTGTTTATGGGACCTTGCTGTGTGCAAACAGGCTGCTGCTTACAATATTGACAACACTTCAAAAGTTGCTAATTGGCTGCAAAACACTTTGGGATATCCTGAGAACATTAAAGGCACCATATAAATTCAAAACTTGACAGAATACAGTATTCCATTGATCACATTTGCACCTGCAAGGAAGTTTTAAGTGACTAATGTGTCCGACTTAAACCAAAGAATACAGTATTAACTCTCCCAATGACTTTGTTCATAAATACACTTTTTTAAAAAGTCAGTGCTTGGAAGGAAATTGTATAATGACAATGAGAATAGTATATATACGCACAAAAATATCTTGACCTTGTGCAGCATTTTCATTCTTGTGTTGTGAAGTTTTGCACAACTATTAGAATGATACATTCCACTATTCCCCTAGGTTGCCCATACAGTTACCCATAATAGGGCTGATCACAATCTGTTGCCTCTCACAGATGAATAGCCTGATGACAATCAGTGTTAACAGTGTAGACACATTGTGCCTTTGAAACAATGCTTCAGCATGTCTTCAAATGAAAATTGTACAAAAGTCCCTGTAATTTTCACATTCTGTACACAGAATATTAGACTGGAATGAACTGCTATTTTCATCTTCAAATATAATTCATCTATTTTTGAAATAGCAATCCCATCGCCACCTGCTCACCTGTGTAGGCTGCTTACAATGATAATCAATTCGCACACTACATCCTGGTAAAACTATCACATTTATCAAAATGATTACACAAAAGAGCTGCTAAATGATGAATTACTAAAGTGTGGGTGGTCCCTCATTGGCTGTTCTACTTGTGTACATAACAGCTCTAAACTCCTGGCTGGTATTCACAGATAATGAGTCCCTAACTATCCATTAACCTGTTTATTCTAAGTACACTGCAACTGCAGGTCAGTGAGGACAAAAGGGCATTTAAGTTAAGTCTTTAACTGAAGACTTTAAAACAACACTTCAATTCTAATCACCCTAAAGACCATAAACGAGAGCAGTTACGAAATTAAAATGATGTTTTACTTTGCTTAGTTGTTACAGAATGGATCATAAGTGGTGACCTTTGCAGCATAACTCTGCAATGGATCATGTCAGAATAGGAAGCCTGTATGAAGAGGCATATACCAAATGTACTATACAGGTACAAACTACCCAGGATTACATAGCATTGTTAAGTAGAAAACATTGTAGACGAGTTCAAACATTGTATTTATAAATAAAAGATTAACGAGTTATATAAAATCAAATCTGTTTTAATGAGGTTTGCTTAGTTCTGCAGCATTGTTTCGGCACAGTCACACATCAGTTGGCTACAGTTCCGCCCCATACAGCTTATATGCAACTGCCGCCAGCACCACACCAATCATCTCTGCAATCAGTGCTTTTAATTAGGTTAATTAATTTGTATCAAGCCTCCTGGGGATGAGGTTCAGTGATGCTGACGAGGCAGACAAAACAGATCTTCCTTCGGCTCTAATGAAGACTCTAGCTGTTCCACAATGACAGTGAATAATAAATCAGCGTTTTTCAGATAAGGGACACTGGGGTTACTGCTCGGGTAATCAAATCCATTTCGAATATAGGGTGGGACGACAAGGCTTGTCTGAAAGCCAACAAAAATCCAGTGTTGCATCCAGAAATTCATCCTGGTGTACAGTTAAATACTGAGTGCAGATACTTCACAGCAAAACAAGAACATTATACTGCACATTGATGTGTGAGAAAGTCTGAGATAATAGCTGTGCTTTTCTCTTTCGCCAGGATGTTTGGAATTAGCAGCTAGTAATTACGGGTTTCAAATTTCAGTTTCACGTCTGAATTTTAGAGCATTGAGTGTCACCAGGACAGTCAGTTTTATTTTGCCAATTTCTGCCCCTCTTCTAAAAGGTGCTGACATGCTGAGGCTGGTTCCATTGAGCGTTGGCAGGCTATCCAACCACAAGATGGGGAGAAGGAACCAGCAGCCAAGCCTGATCCTGTCCTCAGTGGACACTTCCCAACAGGGGACACTAGATAGCAATCAGAAATAGCTGTTCTTTTCCCCTCTCTCCCTAACATGGAAGGCTGAGGCCACTTGTAGCCACCTCTAATCTTGCTGAAATCAGATAACTCAGCACAAACCAACGGCTTTCTTTATTATGGTTCTGTACCATACTAGGTTATAGAGTTACAAACAACTTTTAACTGTGCCCGTGATGGTACTGTTTGGGGAAAAAAAACTATCAAAAAAAAACAATAATGAAAAGTGTTTTTTTTTATTAAAGGAAGTACTGTAGCACTGTACATCTTTAGTTCTTTCTTTATTTGAAAGTGAGATTGATGCCATGTTTGCAAATTACATCTGAATTCAGCGCAAGTGTTTACTGCTTTACTTTCCTGTGATCTGATTAACAGCAGTCAACAAGACGCACGTCACCCAAAATAAAATAACTCTTTTCTTCCCATTCATTTAATGTTACATTAACAGCCAGACAATAAATCTTAAATTTCACAAAAAGACACACAGGTTTGAAGCCCAATCTTTCCAGAAAATCTTCCTGAAAAGGTTATCTCATTATGCAATATTCTAACTGCCCATTGAAGATATGTCAGCGTTTTCTCTGAAATTGGAATTTGTAAATGGCCGGAGAGTTAACAGTTTCTTTCTTTACTTTCACTTTCGGAGTCTTGTCCTATGAAAAAAAACATTTTCATTCAGGTAAAAATGACGACAGAAGTTTGCATCCACACACTCACATATTCAGAGTATGGGCCACCAGCAAATCCAGTAAGTGAATTCATTTGATTTTAGAATTCTATAAATTTGATTTTATTACATTAACATAGATTCAAAAAACACTTCTAATCTGCATTTGTGACTTTTAAAAAGGAACACCTCCCCATAAAATACAGCTGAGGTTTATTTTTCTCTGGTAGCATGCTGCCTAAAGACTGCATTAAAAATATCAAACAAAGACATTTTACACAAATGAATTAACCAGTGCATTATCAGAGGAAATTAAAGCCCTTAAAACATCAATGTTACTCAGCACAGATAATTCATCTGCTTAAACATGTGTACAAACTCACTTACAATTCTGCTCTCTCATAATCACTTGTATGTGTGTATATACAAACAGAATTTTTTTTTGAACAAAGGTACAGATGTAATCTGCTTAGAAATGTGACCCAGATTCTAGCACAGGCTGGTTTCCAATACTGATAGGTACATTTTCCCATTACACCAATGGATTATTTTGGAACCCTAAAATAAATTTCATACAGCAGGGCCCCACTATTCCCCCTTCATCTTTTTGTGCTCATTAAGCTGATAGCAGCAAACAAAACATTTTCCACTTTGGCAAGCAGCATCAAGGATTCTCGGATAAAAAGACAGATGCAAAATAAAGCTCCCAACGAGATGCTTTAACCAGAAGTGCAGAAAAGCACTCAGGCATGTCCAATCTGCAGCCCCCAAGCCCAGGCAATCTGGCCCTCAAAGCTCAGGCAATTCAGTCGAATTTGTGCTTATATTATTCATTAGGGTGCCCTGTTTGAATTTTGTGAGCCTGGAGAGTTGGAAAGGGTTGTTTTTAGTGCTTTTGCCTAATTGGTGAATAAATTACCAAGATCTGTTAGTATCAGTGATTTGAGATATATGCAAATTAATGGAAACATGGGTTAAACTTTATACATGGCCACCAAGGCTCCGTGTGATACATCTATGCAGCCATGAACATAAAAACTTGGACATCCTAGGCCCACTGCACCAGATCAACCTTCCTTATAATCTTTTGAGGCAGATGGTGATTTTATGCCAAATTCTAGGTATAAATCGTGTTGTAGATTTCAGCCCATAGCTGGGTCAGGCTGCACAGACATTAAATGTATTTGGGCACAGTTGCCCAGGATCAGCAACTTTAAAAAAACTTTCGTACCTCACTCTCCTTCCATCTATAGCTCCCCTGTTCCCATTCCCTTCCCAGGAAAGGGAGAGTTAGGTTTAGTCTAGGAAAGGAGGGATTTAGCCAGCCAAAATTTTCAAGGATGGCTACAACTTATTACAACTAACTGCCATGGAGGTCACTTCTGTATAAGTGGCCTCAGATTGAACATTCAACGCTTTACCTTGATTTCAAAATTACAAAAATAGTTAAAGTGAATAATGGCAGTTTCACCCGAATGCTCCGTACAGAATTATAAAGTCTACAATACGTAGAACTACTGTAAACTTATGAGACCTACATACTTACCATGAGGTCTTTTCGAGTCTGGATTTTCTGGCCGACTACAAACATCTTCTTCTCTCTCTCAATGTGTTGTTTCAGAAGGGAGTATTGGTGCTTTCTCTGTCTAGCAAGTTTCTGAAGGGGCAAATTACAAAGCATTGTGGGAAAAAAGGGGTAATCATTGTATAGATGAATAATCAGGGAAGGGGGAAAGAGAGGAGAGCTTGCATCAGGATTGATTATTTGCTGGTTGTCCCTGCATTTACACAAAAAATATTGTTGCAGTAATATGGTATTATAGTCGTCACACTTCTCTTCACAGAATACACTTTAATGTGCTCATAAGAATCTAGGGATGAATTAACACTAACAATTGCTGCAACACTGCACTTCCCAGCAAACACAATGGCCTTGTGCAACATGGTCCTGCTGTTCTTCACAGCTAGAACAATGACCCTGTGCAAGTTATCAGTCACAAGCTTCAAATGACAGTCAGATTGGGCATTATTTTGGCAGCTAGACAATCATCTTTCTAAAATGCCAGCACTACTTTAGCAAGTCTGTGCGATTGCTCTCATTTTGTAAAAGTGCACTTTAATCTGAAAGCGATTTCCCATTACCTCTAGATCCTGGGGATTAGTGACCCCTTTAATTTTTTCCTTCTGTAAGGTTTCGATTGTTGGTCGGTTGTACACCCGGTCCACCAGCTCTGGTACAGTATTGAGGCGCTTTGCCAAGTCAAATTCTTGCACTGTGCACAAATTTAAATGTGTGAACTTCTTCAATAATTATAATAAGAGCAATCAAAGTTTAATTACAGTAAAATCAGAGCAGAGCCCCAGCAAAGCATGCCACTCCATCAATACACAATGCAAACTACCAGAATTGCACACAGTACAATTCTATATAGTTGTGTCAGGGTTAGTATGGTGCCATACAGATCATGGAGGTCCCAGGTACGATAATCAATCTGTGCTGAGTTAGTTATCTCAACCAAGGCAGCAGTGCGAGAAGTTACAGTTGGCCTCGGTATCCTTAGCAGGGAGTGGGAGAGAATTACTGGGGGCTGCAGTTCCTGATAAGGATGGGCTAGTCTAGGATTGGGCTTAGCAATGTTGTTCCTGCTGTCACACAATCTGCCAACACTCACTGTCTGCATTCACAAATGAAGAATGGTGAAGTGCATGATGCCTACTGGCACATGTGAAACTGTACAACAGCATGAGTCACTACTCTCAGAAGAAGGGAACAGAAAAGGGAAGAATTTAGGGGGAAATAATATGATGTTACTACTGAGTAGCATTATACATTCAGGAAACAGGGTACACAAACATAATAGAGATGCAACGAGAACATCATGCAGATCTTTCTTTCAGGAGTGTGAGACAGCAATAACTCATTGCTTCCATGTGTCAGTTTTTAACTTGGTAAGTCACTAACACTTCATAAATTACGCTGGTATATTGGGCATTTAGAAGGAGCACTAGAGTGCATTTCTATTCCCAAAGAAGTGTGTGAAGACCACAAAATCAGCATATAATTAAATGTTATCAATAATAAAATATACTTTGATGCCATACATTGTATGTTGTATTTCATAGATATTTCATAAATCACCAGCGATTGCAACTAAAATAACCCCTAAAGCTTATAAAAACCTTCATTTTACTAATACTTTCAAGCATTGATCTTGCTGAGGCAAGTGACAACTGGGCTGGACAATGCAGCATTTATCCATTTTACACACAGTGTCGCCATGTAGTACTCTCTTCCAGGTCAGGTACAGCAATGGGCAGAAACAGAGCAATGTTCCCCATACTGTCCTAACAAGTGTTCCTTTATTCTATCTTCAGACCAGCACTCCTTATTAACTGTGTTATGTTTTGTTTCCATAACTACCAGTCACCTCCATCCTGATCTTGTCAACAAGGCCTTGTAAATTAGCCACTCTCAGCTGAGCTGATCTACTCTGCTCAAAGACTAATTCTTTGAGCACTGAAAGGCATTTTCAGCTTTCAAAGTACGATCTTCTTTCATACAAAACCTTTAGATTTTTAGTATTCCAAAGCAGAATTGGGATTCTGGTGTAGAATGTTTCTTAATCCATTGTTTTTCTGCAATTTAGTGTTTTTGTTCTATTTTTGAATGAAGAAGAAATATTGCTGCAGTCCCGAAAAGGGTTATGTTCCTAACATGGTTCAGCAAGTTTATCCAGTGAGTACCTGAGCTATGCAGAGCAGGGAGATCCAGGTTCAATCCCTGGGCTGTGCTGAGTCAGTTGATCTCAGCCACAGAGGCACTTCAATTGGCCTCAATGCTCTGGAGGTGAGGCATGGGAAAAAAAGCTACCAGAGCTTGTACTCCTGATCATGCCCTGTTGGGAGTGCGCGCATGTGTGGCCAGAGTGAAGTCATGATGGGCTCGATCATGATGCCCGTCCACAACACTCACTGTAATAAAAAAAAATGCTCACTTGTGCAATGTATCAGAAGGCAATCAGCTCACATAGCAACAAACCCAAAAAAAGGAGCCTGCATCTTCTGGGCAAGAGCTAAATTGGTGAGAAGAAAAATAACATTTTTAAAAAGAGAGTAGTTAAATTCAAATTGAATGTATGTTAATGTTTTTCAAAAGAAGATGGAAATGATCCAAAGCAATGTACCTGCACAAGACTTAACATATTCAAACAATCTGCCTTCTATAAGAAGTTAAACCTTCATTACCAAATTCTGTAAAAACGAAGTTGAAAAATTATGACAGATCAGACAGTATTATAACATGATACAGCACCTTCCTTTTTAGATTGGCAGAAGAAGATGTGCTTATTAGGGGGCTTTCCATCAGCCTCTAAAAGATGGAGTTCAGACTTCAGTCGTTCAATTTTCTGCAAATGTATTGGAAAGTCACAATCAAATCAGTGCAGATGAAACTTGGAACAGCAGGCTCAATATTCCCATTATTTACTTTTCCAGGATAAAAGCTATTATTGAAATGTGTGAAAATGGCATGCGATGCCATGTAATGTAATAAAGTGCAGGTGTGTTTTACCTGACTGTCTCCAAGACTGTAAAGTCTAATTGCTAGCAATCCAGAGGTCAGTTTTAGGTTAATTACTGTTGGTGAAGCAAGTTTGCATTTTGGCAGGTGCCTGAAAACTTGAGAGCTCCAGGTCAGAAGAAGTCAGCATGAAATGACTGCCTTTTGTTCTTTTAATATACTTTTGACACGTAAGTGTAGCGGACCTGTGGTAGACAGCAACATGAATTCATATAGTACCTTCAATGTAGAAAATGTCCCAAAGCAGGTGAGAAATTTTCTTAAAAAAGGAACAGAAACCAAGACACGGTGGAAGAGTTAAGATATGTGACCAAAGGTTTGATCAAAAAGATGAGTTTTAAGAAGATGTTTAAAGGCAGAGAGTGAAGTGAAATGGTGGTGTGATTTAGTTATTGAATTCTAGAGAGTAGGGCTGAGGCAAGTAAAATCACTACCAATGATGGGGCGACGGGAACGCAGGATGCACTAAAATCCAGAGTCGGAGGACTGAAGTGTGCAGGAGGGAATACAAGGCTGAAGTTCATTGTAAAGTTAGGGTGGAATGAGGCTATGGATGGATTTGAAGATAAGGATGAGAATTCTAAATTCAATGTGTTGCGGAATAGGAAGCTAATGTAGACCAGTTGAGGTCAGGAATGATGGGAGAATGGGTCAGGATATGGACAGCTGAGTTTTGCACATGTTGGAGTTCATGGATGATTGAGGATGGGAAGTCAGCAAGGAGACTTTGGAAAAAAAGTCTAGAGGTGACAAAACTTTATATGAAAGGTTTCAACCATGGTGGGCTGAGGTAGCGATTAAAGTGGATGAAATTATGAAGATGGAAGTAATGATAATTGATAATGGAAAGAATGTAGGGAGTGTAGCTCAGCTTGGAGTCAAACAGGACGTCATGGTTTTACATGATCTGGTTCAACCTCAGTAAATGGGAAGGGAGGGATGGAGTCTGTAGCGAAGCAGCAGAGTTTATGTTGGGACTTATAACGATGGCTTCAGTCTTCTCAATGTTCAGTTGGAGAGAATTTTGACACATCCATGGCTTAATGTCGAACAGTCAGTCCAAAAGCACAGAGCTGGTGGTGGGGTCAACTGAAGTGGTAGAATTGGGTGTCATCAGCATGAACAAAGAGAGCAGTTAATAATGTTGACTAGGTTGGGGGCCAGGAGTTAGGTGGGGAATGGATCGAGAGATGAGCTTGGAGAGGGTGAGGGGGGTTGGGAGAGAAACCGCAGAGTGATGTAGCTAGAGCGGGTGAGACATTGAAGTGGTTGGGGGAGGGGGATGTAAGGTAAGAGGTAGCTAACCAGATGTTGTCAGTCTTGAGATGAAAAAAATAAATGAGTTCTTCATACTGCAAGACTTTATAAATATAATATATATATATATATAAGACATTTGAACCACAGTGGAAACCAAATCACTGTAGTACAAAGTAGGTTCAGCTGGATAAAAGCCTTTATGTTTCCTGCACTCTTCTCTTCCACCTCATGGAGAAGAGGGCAGAGAACATAAAGGGTCATGTTAGCCTATAATTCTCTGGGCCATCTTGTACCTTAGACAAGAGGCCATACTTCAAATATAAGCCTAGACAGAGTGTGTTGGCTGTTTGTCTGTGGGTAAGACCTCACCTAATTGTTCTGTTTTTCCCTCTCCTTGACCTAGAGGCACTGAGATCAATTACAACAACCCCAGTTAAGATCAGACAACTCTGCACAGACTGGGGATTGAATTTGACACTCTCCTGGTTTGCATGGCTTTGTGCCACACTAGAGGGAATATATTTACCAAATGTGTACATCAGGTGTGCCCCAACAAAATGGCAGGCCCCAACAGCACTAATTGTAATGCACACTATAAAATATACCAGCCATTTTATTCATCTGTATATTCTATAAATATTGTAGTCTGCATTCTTAATCAGAAATACAGATTATTTAAAACCAATGTGCAATGCCCATTTCAAATGTCCTTTATTAATCTTCATGGTGAAGGCCTTCTCAATGGTGTAATCAATTTGGTCTAATGTGATGCTAGCTGCTTATAATGAGAAGGCAAGTAAAAATGTTGTACAAAATAATAAATGGAGTGAATCAAGAGGTGTATGAGGTCCCTTGTTGATCTCTAGCTTGAGACTGTCTATGCCAGCATTAAATAGGCTAGCTCAATACTGGATAAGGACTATACGCCAGTCTGTAATCCATCCCTGCATTATCTAATGTTACAACTACCTGGATACACAGGTAGAATGATTCTGACAGTTGCAGACAATACCAACAGTTATTGGAAAAACTGGTATATTTTGTAAAGACTTTGCACTGAGAGTGAAGTGCTAGAAGAGGAACCCCTAACAATAACCACTTGGCCACACCATTTCTCATAATGAAGTTTGATTGCATGCTTCTATAATGCACCACTTTCCTCCACTTGCAAACAACCCTCTACTGGTGCAATGCAGGTCCCATAAAACTTTTCCCACACTAAGTTACCTAGGCAATGTAATGTTAATTTGCAAAATAAACAAATGATGAAGTAGCAGCTATGGATACATATGCATGCTTTAAACACAGTGTCTGGACTTACAGATTTTTCTTCTGCAATGCCAAAGTGCACTGTACAGTGCTTTGAATCTCAGTCCTTTCAGCACAATGAAAAATTCAAATAGCAATAGAGTTTTTCTTATACATTTAGTGCCACCAAGTGGTCATTCTGTCAGTACAATTAAAGAAATAGTCCCTAAGAAGGGTATGGAACTAGTTATTCACTGAGAAATAACCTTTCCTGCCAAGGTCACAAAAAAGATTGTTGTACAAGGTGTAGCTTCCTCTTCCCTTCAAACCAAAGAAGGGGAAGAGTAACATGTCCCAGAACTGCAAATAACAGAAAGGATGTGTGTTCAAAAATGCTGCGATGAATTCCCATTTTTAAAATACATCTTCAATGACAGATTTTATTGAAATGAAGGAGGGGCATTCTGAGAAAATTACCGGCAAGGGATCAAAACAAAAAAAATGAAGTCACCTTTGCCTCTGCAACCCGTTTCATTTCCACATATTTAACATCTTGTGTTCTCATAATCTTCAGCTGCTCCTCTGTTGCTTCCTCTTTAGACTGCTTGATGATGTGAACTCCATCCTAAATATAAAATATATCAGAAACAAAGGGTTTCTAAAAATGCACAGAGAAATAAAGTAGAACTATTATTTGCAATCCCTATTCTTTTCAGAACAGACACCATTGAAGAGAAAAATATCCTTATGAATGCGAGTAAACATAAGCCGGTATAACAGGTGTAGCCTCACCCACGTGAATTAAATATGTATGGCAAATACTCTAAGGACAAAAAGGTTTTATAAAAAAAACATTCCAGTGAAATAAAATCACAGAGTTTAAACATTGTTTCCACCTAAAAGTGGAAGTTACTTGTCTGTTTGCAAACCATACGTTTTTATGATGGCTACAATATCCCACAAGTGAGGGAGACTAATAGATCACATCTAAAGTGAATTAATTCTAAATCTTACTTGCAAGTGGGAGTAAATCCTACCACAGACGAAGAGTATTCGTTCCATAATATCTGTTTTAAGAACGGTATATTGTGCAGTTCCAGCAGTGGACTGGTCTGCTTCATCATAGAATGAAATGGGCCCCAGTGAGATGGCAGTGGTGTGGAGCTACTGCATCACTGTCCAGGATATCAAGCCACTTTCACTTGTGTACGTAAAATAAATTTGTTTTGGGGATGTATAGCTTACAATGCACCAGATACTCCAGGGCATGCAGGTGGGAATATTAACTTGAACATGAACACCATCTTTCTCAAATTGCTCTCTGCTGTGAAAACTTCCATATATTCACAAAGAAAGGGACACGGAAGAAGTCATTTAATCTTCATTCATTAATATCAGAGGTGCCAATTTCTTTCATAGCGTGTCACTTATGGAACCAGCAGGCCACATATAAACAACTAATTCGATTTGGGTAGTGAAGATTGGCTGGAGATGACGTCAGACACATTTTGTCTGGTTGTTAAGCGTGTAGATGGAAGGAGATGCCTCAAACAGATCATTTGGTTTGGAGGGAGAGGCTGTGTACTTTAGGGAGAATGCCAAGTACAGCTCGCGTGATTTGATGTCTTCACTTTGAAGCTCAGAGAACTGCTCGGTTGGGGTAGTTATTCTGCCCTATGTCATTAGGCGTGTGAGGTGCCTGTGGGTCACGAATGGCATGTAGACTGTAGTTCAAACACATCTAATATTATAAAAAAACCTTACTTTGAAAGAGTAGGGCTTATTACTGCTCTAATGTTAAAAGAGGCTCTCTTTCCAAAGACTGTAAATATTTAGTACCAAATACAGTCTAAATGAATGCCAGGTTGGAACTATTAGAACTGAAAACACTTAAAATCTTTGGAAGTCTACAACAGACAATACATTAATTTCAGGGGATCTAGTCTACAGAAATTTATAAAGCCAAACCACATCACCGGCGTGTCATAACTTGTACTTTTAGAATTGAGCAGAAGCAAAAGACAAATCAAGTGATTTTTTTTTAAAACTGAGGAAAGTTGAGCTTAGTAGTTCAAACAATGATATCGCAGTACTGCTTTTCTTAAATAAACCTAGTTTACAGCACTTTAAAAAAATACCTCACCTGGAGTTTGGTGTTGGTCATTCGAAAGTAGAATTCATCTGGATTTTTGTCTAACGCCTTTTGGCGTAGTGCCTTTAGGGTGTTCTGTTTGCGATGGTAGTCCCTGAAATGTGCAGCGACAGGTCAGCAGGCTTACCTATAGAAAACCTTTGGTATTACATAAGAACTCTAAATCTACAAGAGGACACCAATCTAGCTTAAATATGGCAAACTCAAGACATTTTAAACAGTGGCTACATTCAAACTGGTCAGATACAACATCTACAACAATAAAATAGACAGAATATTATGCTGTCCCCTCTCCGCCAAAAACCTTAAACAGGATGGATGTATTCTAAAAGTACTAATGGATACGTTCTTCTAGGACTTTGAGTAGCACGTAGAGGGTCTCGGGTGGCGTCTATGGGCAAATATTTCTAAATGTTAAAATTTGAAATCTTACAACTCTAGACGCAGAATATTGTACACAAGTATAATTAAGACACAGTACATTAATTCAAGCCAAATGCCTTAGATTTATTGTTTATGAAGTACTCACTGTGCGCGGAGCTTGTAATCTCTCTTCTTTTCCAAAAAACCCAGACGCTTTCGAAAACCAGGCTGTGCAAAATGGGTAAATGGTATAATGTTACTGGAAAACACCAGTGTTAGAATCCTATTCATAAAATTTTGAAAGACAATTTATTTTAAATACAACAGATTTCCCATGGCATTGCTCACATTAATTTGGAAGATACATTGCTTTACAAAAGGACATCGGTGCTACACTATATATTTTTTTTATTCGTTCACGGGATGTGGGCGTCGCTGGCAAGGCCAGCATTTATTGCCCATCCCTAATTGCCCTCGAGAAGGTGGTGGTGAGCCGCCTTCTTGAACCGCTGCAGTCCGGTTTTATTCTGCTGCTAAGATGTGCCTTTTAAGTCCAAAGTCTAACAGTTAAGTAAACACAGCCTCAGGTCAGAGTTTAATTGTTGTTTAGCAAGTCAAGTTTCCAGACTGCAAAGTGCTTATGAATTTCAGGTTACAGGTCAGTGTCTGACTTTATTTTAAAAACAAAAGATTACTTTGACATCTGGAACATGCCAGACACAAGGGGCTGGAACTTCCTGTGTATTTGTGCCCAGAGACACGCGTAATCGGGAACTAAAGCAAATAACCGGTGTAAAAGATCAAGGCAGCACAGGCAAAAGTGCGTTACGCACGTTATAACGCCATGGTTGAATTTCCTTGATCTTTTATGCCCAAGCTGATCTTGGCTCATTATCATGGCTCCGCCCCCAGCCTAAAGAGCCGTACACAATAATTTCCTGCAATTACGCTGGTTGAAACAGGTGTAAAATTATGACCAGAATTTTAGGTGCATCAGGAAACAGTCATTTCTCGGGTGTTTTACTGTGATTTTTTTAAAGCAATTTTAAAAATGTTTATCCTCACTTAGACCTGCATTGAATGTTCTGTTTATTTGAATGCACTGTCACCACATCAGTGAGAGTCATATTAGAAATTGAAAAGCTCCCACGACTGCATATTCTTAAACATGCAATGTCTAATATGCATGAGTGGCAGTTAGATGGCTTGAAACTTTAATGCCTGGTGTGAGTTTGGTGCTTTTCTTGGGCCCCAATTGTTTGCTGATTTCTGCTTGTTTAAGCCGATTTTTACGTTCCCGTGCATGCTAATGAGATTGACAGGAAATTTAGGCGTACATTGACATTGACAACAGGGGCACACGAATGGACGTAATTTTGGGCGTAACTTCCCAATTACACCCCCATGGGTCTTTACACCCCTAGATGTGGATTTTAATACTAAAAGGAAGCAAATACTGAGGAATAAAGCACTTTTTACTTTGCACCAGCTTTATATCACACATACAGTACAATACAGGTTACTAAAATTATTTCTACTCTACTCCAACAATATACCACAACACTAAGCTTAGAAAAACATCCCGTTTAATGTGTCTGTTTATCACACTGGCCATCGTCCCAGCCTGCCTGCATGTTGCCACCAATTTAGTGCCAAATTTACAAATACTCCAAGCAGTTCTGTATTGTGACTCACACTTGATAAGAACTGGGTTGAGACTTTGCACATTAATGTCACGTAGGGCCCTTATAGCTGGCAAAGAGATTTCTATTCCAACATTAGAGTTACATTTAAACGCAGAGGCAGCACCACCCATACAGTTTGTTTCCTCATCATTATGTCAAGTTTCACTCAATTTATTATTATATAAAAGTGGCAACAAACTTGAATCAACTGAAATGAATCAGATCTGTTTTGGATTATAATCCTGGAGTATTGTATTTGATTTGGCCAGAACTTACCTCAGCATCAGTTGTTCTGATATAACCGATTCACTGTGCAGATACGAACATACAAATTAAGAGCAGGAGTAGGCCATTCGGCCCCTCGAGCCTGCTCTGCCATTTGATAAGATCATGGCTGATCTGATTGTGACCTCAAACCTACTTTCCCGTCTACCTACCATAACCTTTGATTC
The DNA here is from genome assembly GCF_035084215.1 of Heptranchias perlo. Taxonomy (NCBI): domain Eukaryota; kingdom Metazoa; phylum Chordata; class Chondrichthyes; order Hexanchiformes; family Hexanchidae; genus Heptranchias; species Heptranchias perlo. The sequence continues at coordinate 20,482,689 of NC_090350.1, read as the reverse complement.
CCTTGTTAATCAGGAATCTATCTAACTCAGCCTTAAAAAATATTCAAGGACCCTGCCTCCACCGTTCTCTGGGGAAGGGAGTTCTACAGACTCGCCACCCCCAGAGAAAAAATTTCTATACATCTCCGTCTTAAATCGGAGACCACTTATTTTTAAACTGTGGCCCCTAGTTCTACAAGGGGAAACATCCTCTCAGCATCTAACCCTTCAAGTCCCCTCAGGATCTTATATGTTTCAATAAGATCTCATTCTTATTCTTCTAAACTCCAGTGTATACAGGCCCAACTTGTCCAACCTTTCCTCATAAGATAACCCCCTCATCCCCGGAATCAGTCAAGTAAACCTTCTCTGAACTTCCTCCAAAGCAATTATGTCTTAAATAAGGAGACCAAAACTGCACACAGTATTCTAGATGTGGCCTCACCAATGCCCTGTACAACTGTAGCAAAACAGCTCTACTTTTATATTCCATTCCCCTTGTAATAAATGACAACATTCCATTTGCCTTCCTAATCACTTGTTGTACCTGCATACTAACTTTTTGTGATTCATGTACTAGGACACCCAGATCCCTCTGTACCTCAAGAGTTCTGCAATCCCTCTCCATTTAAATAATATACTGCTTTGCTATTCCTCCTGCCAAAGTGGACAAGTTCACATTCTCCCACATTTTACTCCATCTGCCAAATTTTTGCCCACTCACTTAACCTATCTATATCCCTTTGCAGACTCCTTATGTCCTCTTCACAACTTACTTTCGTATCTACCTTTGTGTTATCAGCAAATTTAGCAACCATACATTCGGTCCCTTCATCCAAGTCATTGATATAGATTGTAAATAGTTGAGGCCCAAGCACTGATCCCTGTGGCACTCCACTCATTACATCTTGCCAACCTGAAAATGACCCATATATGCCTACTCTCTGTTTCCTGTCAGCTCAGCAATCCTTTATCCATGCTAATATGTTACCCCCTACAGCATGAGCTCTTATTTTGTGTAGTAGCCTTTGATGTGGCACCTTGTCAAAAGCCTTCTGGAAAAACAAGTACACCACGTCCACAGGATCCCCTTTATCCATGTTGCTTGTTACTTCCTCAAAGAACTCTAATAAATTAGTCAAACGCGATTTCCCTTTCACAAAGCCGTGTTGACTCTGCCGGATTGCATTGAGATTTTCTAAGTGTCCTGCTATAACCTTCTTAATATTTTCCCTATGACAGATGTTAAGCTAACTGGCCTGTAGTTTCCTGCTTTCTGTCTCCCTCCTTTCTTGAATAGAGGAGTTACATTCGCTATTTTCCAGTCTGATGGGACCCTTCCAGAATCCAGGGAATTTTGGAAAATTAATACCAATGCATCTACTATCTCTGCAGCCACTTCTTTTAAGACCCTAGGATGAAGTTCGTCAGGACCTGGGAATTGTCAGCTGTCATGTTCTAATGATTGTTTCAGAACCGTTTCCCAGTGATTGTAAATGTTTTAAGTTCCTCCTTCCCTTTCACCTCTTGATTCACAATTATTTCTGGCATGTTACTTGTATCCTCTACAGTGAAGACGGATGCAAAATATCTGTTCAATTCACCCGCTATTTCCTTATTCTCCATTATTAATTCCCCAGACTCACTCTCTAGAGGACCAACGCTCACTATACTTACTCTTTTCTTTTCAAATACCTGTAGAAACTCTTACTATCTTTTTATGTTTCTAGCTAGCTTTCTCTCGTACTCTAATTTCTCTCTCCTTATTATTCTTTTAGTCAATCTTTGCTGTTTTTTATATTCTGACCAATCTTCCGGCCTGCCACTAATCTTCGCAAAATTGTATGCTTTTTCTTTCAATTTGATACTATCTTTAACTTCCTTAGTTACGTCCTTCCCCTAGAGTCTTTCTTTCTCACTGGCGTGTATCTTTGCTGAGTGTTATGAAATATCTCATTAAATGTCTGCCACTATATCTCTACTGACCTATCCCTTAACCTTAGTTCCCAGTTCACTTTAGCCAGCTCTGTCTTCATGCCCTCATAATTACCCTTATTTAAGTTTAAAACACTAGTCTTAGACCTACCCTTCTCTCCCTCAAACTGAATGCGAAATTCAATCATATTGTGATCACTGCTACCTAGAGGTTCCTTTACAATGAGGTCATTAATTAATCCTGTCTCATTACACATTATCAGATCTAGAATAGCCTGCTCTCTGGTTGGCTCTAGAACGTGCTGCTCTAAGAAACTGTCCCAAAAGCACTTTATGAACTTATCTTCCAGGCTACCTTTGCCTATCAGACTCTACCAATCTATATGTAGATTAAAATCACCCATGATTATCGCTGTTCCTTTCTCAAGCCCCCATTATTTCTTCCATATACCCTGTCCTACAGTATGGTTACTGTTAGGGGGCCTATAAACTACTCCCACAAGTGACTTCTTGCCTTTACTATTTCTTATCTCTACCCAAACTGATTCTACATCTTGCTCTTTAGAACTAAGGTCATTTCTCTCTATTATACTCATGTCATCTTTAATTAACAGAGCTACCCCTCCACCTTTTCCTAGCTTCCTGTCCTTCCGAAATGTCAAGTACCCTTGAATATTCAGGTTCCAGCCTTTGTCATCTTGCAGCCATGACTCTGTAATGGCTATCAGATTGTACATATTTATTTCTATTTGAGTTGTCAATTCATCCACTTTGTTACGAGGTTTGAGCCGGGCCCTGGTTAATGAATGTACCATACTGAGGGAGAGTGATTTGTTTTGGCTCAGGTTAATAGCAGGGATAACATTCAACTTCAGCGGGGGTATGAAACGGGGAGTAGCGGATCAGGCCGTCCATTATACAGCTCACCCGGTCCTCCTTTCCTTTGAAATCAATGGAAAAGAAAAATTGGGCAGGGTATATAACAGGCAGTCGCTCTGCCACCCCCCGTTTTGCATCCCTGCCAAAGTTGAATTTTATCCTCAGCATTTTCACTTGCTTTGAGGTTTTATGCAAAGTTGTGTTAAAAGGAATGATTTGTATTTATTATAACAAAAACTATTATCACCAAGACAAGATTGACACTTTGGGGGTAACTTTAACCTAACCCACACAGCAAGGGAAGTGGACAGGATCGGATCGAACGCTGGTTTTCCATTCTGCCTGATTTTACTCAGACAGGGTGTAGAACCGGCAGCCCACCCGATCCCATCAGTTTCCCACCATGTGGGTTAGGTTAAAATTACCTCCACAGTGAGCCTTGGTTCAGTGGTAGCATTCTTGCCTGAGTCAGAAGGACATGGTGCAAACACCGCTTCAGGACTTGAGCACATAATCCTGGCTGACGCTTAACTGTAGTGCTGAAGGAGTGCTGCACTGTTGGAGGTGCCATCTTTGGGATGAGATATTAAACAGAGGGTAGACATAAAAGATCCAACGGCACTAATCAAAGAAGATAGAGGCCAATATTTATCTCTCAGCCAACATCAGTATCTGGTCATTGATCTCACTGCTGTTTGTGGGACCTTGCTGTGCACATATTAACCAACATCTGTCTCTACATTACAAAAGTGACTACACTTCAAAAGTACATTAGCTGTGAAGTGCTTTGGGATGCCCTGTGCCCATGAGAGGCAGTATAGAAATACAACTTCTTTCTTTTCTCTGTAGGTATGAAAGCATTTCATGAACAATTAATTACTTCTGAAGTGTAATTACTGTTGCTTATACTTTAACTGCAAGGACGGCCGGTGCGACTAACAGAAATATTCAACAGATGCGTTTGAGCTTGTTTATGTATATTATTGGGGTAGAGTGGTAGTTTTACTCTGCACCCTAACCAGTATTGTACTGTGTGAAAGAAACTAAAGCTGGGTGCTTCACTTTCCCATATTGGGATCCTTTACCTCCATAGCAGGCGGCCATTCAGCCCATCGTGCCTGTTCTTTGAAAGAGCCATCCAGTTAGTCCCACTCCCCTACTCTTTCCCTGCAAATTTTTCCTTTTCAAGTATTTTAACCAATTCCTTTTTGAAAGTTATTACTGAATCTGCTTCCACCGCCCTTTCAGGCAGTGCATTCCAGATCATAACAACTCACTTTATTAAAAAAATCTCATCTCCCTCTTTGTATCTTTTGCCATTTTTTTTTCCTTTTTAAAGTGAATATCCAATTGTCTTTTAAAAAATGTCCCAGGAGTGTAACATTCAGCAAAATGTCCACATCTGGAGACTGGCTCCAGCGGTCACACTCGGTAACAGTGGTTAAAGGCAGCTTTTCTGTCGCCGATTTATTCTCTGGCGCAATCAGTCCCTTTAAACCGAGTGTGGCTCAGACCCAGTCCCAGACCTAGCCCAGTGCCCAGCCCCAGTCTCCAGTCCCAGTCCCCAGTGCCCAGCCCCAGCCTCCAGCCTCCAGTCCCCAGACTCCAGCCTCCAGTCCCCAGACCCCAGACTCCAGACCCCAGACTCCAGACTCCAGTCCCCAGACTCCAGTCCCCAGCCCCCAGCCTCCAGTCCCCAGCCCTAGGCCCAGCCTCCAGTCCCCAATCCCGGCCCAGTCCCCAGCCCCCAGCCCCAGTCTCCACTCCCCAGCCCCAGTCTCCAGTCCCCAGTCTCCAGTCCCCAGGCCCCAGTCCCCAGCCTCCAGTCCCCAATCCCGGCCCAGTCCCCAGCCCCCAGCCCCAGTCTCCACTCCCCAGCCCCAGTCTCCAGTCCCCAGTCTCCAGTCCCCAGGCCCCAGTCCCCAGCCTCCAGTCCCCAATCCCGGCCCAGTCCCCAGCCCGTGCTGCGTGGCCCCGGATTTTGCCGGTCCGGCCGCATTCACCCCTCCTGCGGCTCGGCGCGTCCACCTCCCCCCCCCCCCCCCGGGGGCCGGGGTCCGGGGGCCCCTCACTGACCTGACTCCGCTCCCGGTGGCTCCGCTGCACCGATTTCTGCGCCTTGCGGAACGCCGCCGACATCTTCGCTTCCTCGTGAGCTGGTCGCCCGGGACAACCGACCACATCCGGGTCAGGGCCGCCGGCTACCATTTCCGGCCAACGCGGGCGGTTCGCGCCCCCCGCTGGTTTCTAGGCGTTACTGCAGCCCCTGCAGGCTGCATCCGGAAACCCCAGCGACCGGCTCGGCTTCCACTGAGGGGCCGACTCCACCGCGCGGCTCTGCTGCCCCCTAGCGGAGAGCGGGGAGATCCACCGCGGTCCAGGTGGATCTCCATCACCCTGGGAGGTGTTGCAGGAATCAGGGAGGCTTTTCATGGACAGGAGACCTGTTTTTAGATGGGCTGGTGGAGGTGGCATTGGGTTTAAGCCATTTGCCAGCGAACCTTTCTCAAGCCCCCTGCTCTTGGGAGGATGCCGCTGATGATAATTCCTGGGATGAGAGGGTTGTCTTTTGAGGAAAGATTGAGTCGAATGAGAAGATAAGAAATAAGAGCGGGAGTAGGCCACACGGCCCCTCGAGCCTGTTCCGCCATCGAATAAGATCGTGGCTGATCTTCGACCTCAACTCCACTTTCCAGCCCAATTCCCATATCCCTTGATTCCCCTAGAGTCCAACATCTATCTATCTCAGCCTTGAACATATTCAAAGACTCAGCATCCAAAAATCTACCTATCTCAACCTGTACTTTGGGCGTATTGAAATATGTAAGCTTCTAAGAGGGCTTGACAGGGTAGATGCTGAGAGAATGTTTCCCCCGGCTGGTGAGTCCAGAATTAGGGGGCATAGTCACAGGATAAGGGGGTCGGACATGTAGAACTGAAATGAGGAGGAATTTCTTCACTCAAGAGGGTTGTGAATCTTTGTAATTCTCTACCCCAGAGGGCTGTGAATGTTTAGTCGTTGAGTACATTCAAGACTGACATCAATAGATTTTTGAATTCTAAGGGAATCAAGGGATATGGGGATTGGGCAGGAAAGTGGAGTTGAGGTGGAAGATCAGCCATGATCTTATTGAATGGCGGAGCAGGCTCGAGGGGCCGTTTGGCCTACTCCTGCTCCTATTTCTTATGTTTTTAATAATAGGATTGTGTCACCACCCCCACCCCCCACCCAAAACTGATATATTTTCCAGATTTCCCCTGTATTTACCAGGTCCAATAAATCTCTGGCATCAGTCAAGCACTGGAAACCACTATAGGTTATAAAGAACTCTGGGCTCCTGCAAGACACTGGTCTGCTGATTGGAGCTGAAGACTTGCAGGAAAGCCCAGAGCCAAGGTCCATTCCCCCAATGTTGGAATTGTTTGAGTTCATAGCTGGCTCACTGGGTAAAGGCAGCACCTGCTGTGTGACTGATCAATTGGATTGGGTGTGGGGGGTGGGGGGTGTTATTAGCACACATTCATGTTCCTTCCCTTCTCTACTATTTTAATTTATACAGGTCAACAGTTTTCATATCTTCACACTCTTTCCTTGGAGGATAGGATGAAGTAGTGGAAGATTCACAGGTTGATTAAATGTCTGACAGGAACGCCTAACTTTTTGGAGCTGGAGGCTGAATACACGTGTCACAACCAGTTGGTGTGTCACAAATGATTACGTAAAAGTAGGAAAATTCAAGCTTCTTTACCCAAAGTAGATGCTAGCTCAATGAATAATTTTAAATCTGAGGTCGATAGATTTTTGCTAGCCAAGGGTATTAAAGGATATGGAGCCAAGGCAGATGGATGAAGTTAGGATACAGATCAGCCATGATCTCATTGAATGGCAGAACAGGTTCGAGGGGCTGAATGGCCTACTCCTGTTCCTATATTCCTATGTTCAAATAGTTCTCCTTGCCTTTGTACAAAGCCAACAGAGATGCATTGGCTACTTTGACTACCTTAAGGCGGACACCAGGAATGTAACCAATGGCATGGCCCTTACGACCAAAGCCAGCAACAAGAATTTCATTGTTTTCCTCAGCGAAATTCAAGATACCGTCGTTTGCAACAAAAGCTGTGATTTTCTTGCCATTCTTGATAAGCTGGACTCGAACACATTTTCCGATGGCAGAATTGGGCTGATTAGCCTCAACACCAACTTCTTCTAAGACAATTCCTTTGGCATGGGATGCACTATCTCAACATCAGCTCCTTAAACTGCTCCGGCCTGGAGGAATGATAGCGGCTGATTCCTGATTGGTTTAAATCCACCAATCGGGGAGCAGCCTTTTCCAAGATTTTCAGGCCCAGGAAGTTTAAAGAAGTTTAAATCATCCATCGTTGTTGCTGCTGATAGAACAAGAAGGACAGAACCCACACTACTACATCTGCAACATTGCACTGACTGTGGGCCTGCAGTTCGTTGCCATCTTTCCAGGATTGTCCTGGAGTCTCCAGGAATTAAAGATTAATCTCCTGGACACTATTGTGAGGAACCCAAGAGAAAACATAAGAACATAAGAAATAGGAGCAGGAGTAGGCCATATGGCCCCTCGAGCCTGCTCCGCCATTCAATAAGATCATGGCTGATCTTCGATCTCAACTCCACTTTCCCGCCCGATCCCCATATCCCTTGATTCCTTTAGAGTCCAAAAATCTATCGATCTCAGTCTTGAATATACTCAACAACTGAGCATCCACAGTCCTCTGGGGTAGAGAATTCCAAACATTCATGACCCTCTGAGTGAAGAAATTCCTCCTCATCTCAGTCTTAAATGTTAGACCCCTTATCCTGAGACTATGTCCCTTTGTTCTAGTCTCTCCAGCCAGGGGAAACATCTTCTCGGCATCTACTCTGTCAAGCCCTCTTAGAATCTTATATGTTTCAATGAGATCACCTCTCATTCTTCTAAACTCCAATCTACTCAATCTTTCCTCATAGGACAACCCTCTCATCCCAGGATTCATTCAAAAAAATCATAGGGGCATTTAAAAAAATTGTGTTTTTTTTTCATTTTCTTTATACTCTTGTTTATTAGTTACAAAAAATCCTGGAGATGTGGAGAATAGGCTGTTTGACTGGGTGAGGCAGTTGGAGGCGAGAGGTCATCGATCAAACCTCTAGGAATACGTCCAACCAGAGCTGGCAGCCTTACCTGCAGTCGGTAACAGACCTTGGCAACACTCAGTCTTATGTAGGATCTATTCTGTTGCAAGGGTTGGGTCAACAAATCCTGTTCCTTTCTCCCTCATGCTCATGTAGCTTCCTTTTAAAAACATCTATGATATTTGCCTCCTTGTGGTAGCGAGTTCCACATTCTAACTACTCTCTGAGTAAAGAAGTTTCTCTTGAACTCCCTATTGGATTTCTTAGTGACTATCTTATATTTATGGCCACTAGTTCTGATCTCCCCCGCAAGTGGAAACATCTCTACATCTACCCTATCAAACCCTTTCATAATCTTATCTCTATAAGGCCACCCCTCAGTCTTTTATCAAAAGAAAAGAGCCCCAGCCTGTTCAATCTTTCCTGATAGGTATAACCTCTCAGTTCTGGTATCATCCTAGTAAATCTTTTTTGCACCTTCTCCAGTGCCTCTATATCCTTTATATAATATGGAGACCAGAACTGTTCACGGTACTCCAAGTGTGGTCCAACCAGGATTCAATACAAGTTTAACATGACTGCACTGCTTTTCAATTCTATCCCTCTAGAGATGAACCTCAGTGCTTTGCTTTTTTTATTGGCCTTATTAAGCTGTGTCGCTACTTTTAGTGATTTGTGTATCTGATCCCTCTGCTCCTCTACCCCATTTAGACTCTTATTTTCCAAGGAGTATGTGGTCTCCTTATTCTTCCTACCAAAATGTACCACCTCACACCCAATGTACCATCAAGGAATACTTTTTAATGGAAAGAAAAAACAATTACGCTGCTTGATTGCACTGGTTCATTGAAGATTTTATGTTTGTGATTATGCAAATGAATTTTATCGGAAACTTGAACCGTAAGCTAACCGGCGCAATTTCGAGCTCACTTTGGAAGCAATTTCCCGATTGCACCCAGAGAGGAAACTCTACCTCTTGAAGTTTGTTGATCTCAGTCACCGTGTGAGTGGGGGTGCAACAGTTAGTATAGGGAGGGGGTTCCTGGTTGCTCTCCAGTGACCCCTGCTGGAAAATGCATGTTTCGCAGAATTTGGCTCAGCCACATGATCAAATAGCCGACACTTCGCCCAGGTGTGGAGAATGACCACATAGGTAATGTACCAAAGGATGTGTGGAATTATATCCCAGCAAGCGTCTGCACCTTAGAAAGAGAGAAAATTGGCAAAAAAAATATAAGAGCTACGGATGAGATTATATTTTTTGTTTTTTTGCTGACTAGTATTGTTGCGAAATGTGCAGTGGCTATTGGCTACAGAATATTTATTTTAATTTCAATGTCTATATTTTTGGATGATTTCCTTGTGTTCTGGGGAATGGAATACTTCTGTACTATTGGCATCCAGTAACAATGACTCCCAAGCCAGATACAGCGTGAGAGTGATTCCACCAAATTCACAAAGCAATCTGAAGTTCATATTTCCTCCAGCTCAGTTTGGTCATTTGGTAGTTTCCTGGGTGAATCGCACATCCATTTCAACAGAGTGACACTCAGACGGATTGAAAAACGGGCAGGTGATGTGTTCCCCCAGATGTGGTGAAGATGAAAATTTTACCCCATGATTCTAGGTCTGGATTCAGTGCTCGAATCACCTTGATGTAAGGCCATTGCAGTCCTGTGTAGTGCCACTGGATGGCAGTGTGCTCCCACGTTTGGGCAGTTCACTGTTCAATTTATCCATTGAGTGATTAGAAAGGTTACAGCACGGAAGGAGGCCGTTCGGCCCATCGAGTCCGTGCCAGTGGAATGTTCTCTGCCTACATCCATTTTTGAATTATTCCTCAAACAAAACTTCCCTTTCTGCTGGATTTGAATGAGTTAAAGTGGAGTCATTCTGTAATGTCATTTTGAAATATGCTGTCCTGCAGCCGTTAATTTTTGCCGGTGTTAGTTCCATGGACACTGAGCCCCCCCTCCAGGACAATAGGCCTGTTCTTCATGTGTAGTAAATATTGGCAGACCCCATTCTGCTGTGGCTGAGTATCACAGTCAAAGCCAAATACAATCTTCACCTGGCATTCATAAAAAAGCAGGTGCCACTGGATAATGTTAAGAGCCATTGCTAATTTACCCTCCTTAGCCCAGGAGTACTGTGGCCGATTGCACCGTTCCTACTGCAGCTGATAAAAGTTAACTCAGTGCAGACTGGGACTGTAAACAGTATAATCAGATGTTGATAAAGTAAACAATTTAGATTATTTTTGGTTTTGATTCAGATTGAATTGAAAACAAGCAAAAGGCATCCCAATGGTGAAATAGATTAATGGAGCACTAAGAAAGTTCCTCATGTGCTGCGTTACCTGAAGGAATTTGATGGGCAACTCACTCCTCGTTTCTCTCACTCCTCGTTTCTCACTCCTCGCTTCTCTCGCTTCTCTCACTTCTCGCTTCTCTCACTCCTCGCTTCTCACTCCTCGCTTCTCTCGCTCCTCGCTTCTCTCGCTCCTCGCTTCTCACTCCTCGCTTCTCTCACTCCTCGCTTCTCTCGCTCCTCGCTTCTCACTCCTCGCTTCTCTCGCTCCTCGCTTCTCACTCCTCGCTTCTCTCGCTCCTCGCTTCTCTCGCTCCTCGCTTCTCACTCCTCGCTTCTCTCACTCCTCGCTTCTCTCACTCCTCGCTTCTCTCGCTCCTCGCTTCTCACTCCTCGCTTCTCTCACTCCTCGCTTCTCTCGCTCCTCGCTTCTCACTCCTCGCTTCTCTCACTCCTCGCTTCTCTCACTCCTCGCTTCTCTCGCTCCTCGCTTCTCTCGCTCCTCGCTTCTCTCACTCCTCGCTCCTCGCTTTCCTCGCTTCTCTCACTCCTCGCTTCTCTCGCTCCTCGCTTCTCTCACTCCTCGCTCCTCGCTTTCCTCGCTTCTCTCGCTTCTCTCACTTCTCGCTTCTCACTCCTCGCTTCTCTCACTCCTCGCTTCTCTCACTCCTCGCTTTCCTCGCTTCTCTCACTCCTCGCTTCTCTCACTCCTCGCTTCTCTCACTCCTCGCTCCTCGCTTTCCTCGCTTCTCTCGCTCCTCGCTTCTCACTCCTCGCTTCTCACTCCTCGCTTCTCTCGCTTCTCTCACTCCTCGCTTCTCTCGCTCCTCGCTCCTCACTTTCCTCGCTTCTCTCGCTTCTCTCACTTCTCGCTTCTCACTCCTCGCTTCTCTCACTCCTCGCTTCTCTCACTCCTCGCTCCTCGCTTTCCTCGCTTCTCTCGCTTCTCTCACTTCTCGCTTCTCACTCCTCGCTTCTCACTCCTCGCTTCTCTCACTCCTCGCTTCTCTCACTCCTCGCTTTCCTCGCTTCTCTCACTCCTCGCTTCTCTCACTCCTCGCTTCTCTCACTCCTCGCTCCTCGCTTTCCTCGCTTCTCTCGCTCCTCGCTTCTCACTCCTCGCTCCTCGCTCCTCGCTTCTCTCGCTTCTCTCACTCCTCGCTTCTCTCACTCCTCGCTTCTCTCGCTCCTCGCTTTCCACGCTTCTCTCACTCCTCGCTTCTCGCTCCTCGCTTCTCACTCCTCGCTTCTCTCGCTTCTCTCACTCCTCGCTTCTCTCACTCCTCGCTTCTCTCGCTCCTCGCTTTCCACGCTTCTCTCACTCCTCGCTTTCCACGCTTCTCTCGCTCCTCGCTTCTCACTCCTCGCTTCTCACTCCTCGCTTCTCTCGCTTCCCTCACTCCTCGCTTCTCACTCCTCGCTTCTCTCGCTCCTCGCTTCTCGCTCCTCGCTTCTCTCGCTCCTCGCTTCTCACTCCTCGCTTCTCTCGCTTCCCTCACTCCTCGCTTCTCACTCCTCGCTTCTCACTCCTCACTTCTCTCGCTCCTCACTCCTCGCTTCTCTCGCTCCTCGCTTCTCTCGCTCCTCGCTTCTCACTCCTCGCTTCTCTCACTCCTCGCTTCTCTCGCTCCTCGCTTCTCACTCCTCGCTTCTCTCACTCCTCGCTTTCCTCGCTTCTCTCGCTTCTCACTCCTCGCTTCTCTCACTCCTCGCTTCTCTCGCTCCTCGCTTCTCACTCCTCGCTTCTCTCGCTCCTCGCTTCTCTCGCTCCTCGCTTCTCACTCCTCGCTTCTCTCACTCCTCGCTTCTCTCGCTCCTCGCTTCCCACTCCTCGCTTCTCTCACTCCTCGCTTCTCTCACTCCTCGCTTTCCTCGCTTCTCTCGCTTCTCACTCCTCGCTTCTCTCACTCCTCGCTTCTCACTCCTCGCTTCTCTCACTCCTCGCTTTCCTCGCTTCTCTCACTCCTCGCTTTCCTCGCTTCTCTCGCTCCTCGCTTCTCACTCCTCGCTTCTCACTCCTCGCTTCTCTCACTCCTCGCTTCTCTCGCTTCTCACTCCTCGCTTCTCTTGCTCCTCGCTTCCCTCACTCCTCGCTTCTCACTCCTCGCTTCTCACTCCTCGCTTCCCTCACTCCTCGCTTCTCACTCCTCGCTTCTCTCACTCCTCGCTTCTCACTCCTCGCTTCTCTCGCTCCTCGCTTCTCACTCCTCGCTTCTCTCGCTCCTCGCTTCTCACTCCTCGCTTCTCTCACTCCTCGCTTCTCTCGCTTTCCTCGCTTCTCTCACTCCTCGCTTTCCTCGCTTCTCTCACTCCTCGCTTCCCTCACTCCTCGCTTCTCTCACTCCTCGCTTTCCTCGCTTCTCTCACTCCTTGCTTCCCTCACTCCTCGCTTCTCACTCCTCGCTTCCCTCACTCCTCGCTTCTCTCACTCCTCGCTTTCCTCGCTTCTCTCACTCCTCGCTTCTCTCGCTCCTCGCTTCTCGCTCCTCGCTTCTCTCACTCCTCGCTTCTCTCGCTCCTCGCTTCTCTCGCTCCTCGCTTCTCACTCCTCGCTTCTCACTCCTCGCTTCTCTCACTCCTCGCTTCTCTCGCTTCTCACTCCTCGCTTCTCTCGCTCCTCGCTTTTCTCGCTTCTCTCGCTTCTCACTCCTCGCTTCTCTCACTCCTCGCTTCTCACTCCTCGCTTCTCACTCCTCGCTTCTCTCACTCCTCGCTTCTCACTCCTCGCTTCTCTTGCTCCTCGCTTCCCTCACTCCTCGCTTCTCACTCCTCGCTTCTCACTCCTCGCTTCTCTCACTCCTCGCTTCTCACTCCTCGCTTCTCTCACTCCTCGCTTCTCTCGCTCCTCGCTTCTCTCATTCCTCGCTTCTCTCACTCCTCGCTTCCCTCACTCCTCGCTTCTCTCACTCCTCGCTTTCCTCACTTCTCTCACTCCTCGCTTCTCGCTCCTCACTTCCCTCACTCCTCGCTTCTCTCACTCCTCGCTTTCCTCGCTTCTCTCACTCCTTGCTTCCCTCACTCCTCGCTTCTCACTCCTCGCTTCTCTCACTCCTCGCTTCTCTCACTCCTCGCTTTCCTCGCTTCTCTCACTCCTCGCTTCTCTCGCTCCTCGCTTCTCGCTCCTCGCTTCTCTCACTCCTCGCTTTCCTCGCTTCTCTCACTCCTCGCTTCTCACTCCTCGCTTCCCTCACTCCTCGCTTCTCTCGCTCCTCGCTTTCCTCGCTTCTCTCACTCCTCGCTTCTCGCTCCTCGCTTCTCTCACTCCTCGCTTTCCTCGCTTCTCTCACTCCTCGCTTTCCTCGCTCCTCGCTTCTCTCACTCCTCGCTTCTCTCACTCCTCGCTTCTCGCTCCTCGCTTCTCTCGCTCATCTTGTAGCAGCCAGATGGATAGTAGCAATGGCAGCTACTTGAGAACAGCTCCCCTTTTTCTGCCAGGGGATTTTACAATAAAAACTTGCATTTATTTAGTACCTCTAATATAGAAAAACATCCCAAGGTGCTTCACAGAGACGCAAGGGAAAAGAATTAAGCGAAGCCAAAGTTGGGGACATTAGGAAGAGTGCCCAAAAGTTGGTCAAAAAGATGGATTTTAATGAGCGTTTTAAGGAGGAGAGAGAGGTGGAGAGGCAAAGGAGCTTAGGCAGGGAAATCCAGAACATTAGGCCTAGGTGACTGAAGGTACCAATAGTGGGGTAAAGAGAGCAGAGAATGCACAAGAGGCCGGAGTCATTGGAATGGAGAGTTCAGAGGATGTTGTAGTGCTGGAGATGGTTACAGTCTTCCCAATGTTTAACAAAGGAAATAGCAGTTCATCCAAGACTGATGTTGGACAAGTAGTTGATAGCACAGAGGCAGTGGTAGGGTCAAGAGAAGTGGTGGAGAGGTAGAGCTGAGTGCTATCAGCGTACATGTGGAAGCTATATGTGGTATGATCTAACAGATGGAGGTTAATCCATTAGTATTGGCTATATCAGGTTAATGTTGAATAGCACTAAATGAGCACAAATGGGGGCTCGAACTATGGACCTTCCTGGTCTGTTTGGCTCAGCCACTTATTATATAAACTGAGCTCAACCATTGGGGTATTTTCTAGAGGATTTTTTTCATCCATCTACATTCTCCAATTTTCTCTCCTCTCCTCAAAAGTGTTGATTCCCTTACTGGACTGCGGTTCCAGTATCTCACCCAACTGGACATTGTTCATGGGTAAGCCACAACAGTGGGTGTTACCAGTGTGTGGAGAACATCACAATAAACACCACTCCTCTCCTCACCCAATGTCTGCACATGGACTTTCAAGAGGGGTCAGTGTAAAGGTATCAGGAGTGGGAACCCTCCCCTGACCTAGGGCCATTGTCATACCCTACTTCCCCAAATGAGATCAGTTAACTCAGCACAGACAGGGGATCAAATCTGGAACCTTTGTGTTGTGCTTGGCTCCAGGATGCTGACTTTACCCGTGAGCCATTGGGGAACCTTCTAAATTTTTTAATAAAATATATTAAACAATATTCGTCGACTCAAAAGTTTTTCTTCTACGGCTTTATTTGTTTAGCACAGAAATACTTGGTTTTGTTTCTGGTTTGTGGGTAAACTAAGCAGGAGCGAGGAAAGAAATAAATTGATGAGTCACCATCTCTTTTAATGAAATCAAATGCTGACCCAGGAAGTGCTCCACAGAGAATTTTTCCTTCCCTACATCATCAGAATACATTTATGTTGAAAGTCCTGGGATAAAATGAACGACTAGAGCTTTCAACAGGAAATACCGTACATGCATAGAAACTATCTGAATTTGGAATCTACCATTATGGGTCAGATACAGGGGTAATGATACCTTTTGATACACGTTCAGTGAGACACAAGTACCCATAACCATGTGTGTTATATCCAGATCCTGTAAATTAACACTTTACAAGCAGCCAACTGTTTCCTTCCGTCCTGCATTACCATTTGAACTTGGCTGAAATCACCCATGGCAGAAGACACCGTGCGTGCACCAGAAGGGTTGTGTTCATGGTTCAAGCAGAGTCCCATTGAAAACATTTCACATATGCATAGCAACCTGCTCTGTGTGTGTGTTTATGTGGGTGTGTGTGTGTGTGTTTATGTGGGTGTGGGGGTGTGTGCGTGTGTTTGTGTGTGTGTGTTTATATGTGTGTGTGTGTGTGTGTTTATGTGGGTGTGGGGGTGTGTGCGTGTGTTTGTGTGTGTGTGTTTATATGTGTGTGTGTTTATATGTGTGTTTGTGTGTGTGTGTTTATATGTGTGTGTGTGTTTATATGTGTGTGTGTGTGTTTATATGTGTGTGTGTGTGTTTATATGTGTGTGTGTGTTTATATGTGTGTGTGTGTGTGTTTATGTGGGTGATGCCACTCTTGCATATAATTACTCACTTTTCTCAGATTGGATACTATTTCTAGAAGGGTGGGCTTTAGTACAAGTAGGGTGGAAGATATACATCAGATTTTCTGAACTGTCTCAATTGATGAAATGACTTGGAAGATTGTAATCAAGATAATAACTTATGATGCAGTGACCTTCATATAGGAAAACATCCCAAGATGCTTTATGGAGGGGAGGGTTGGTGGACATTGAGCAAGAAAGAACTTGCATTTATATAGTATTTTACATGCACTGTTTTGTTTTGTAGGTAAATGCAACAGACAGTTTTCACACGTCAAAGTCCCACAAACAGTATATGAAAAATGGCTGGATGTTTTTGGTTAACTGAAGAATGTTGGCTACGATGCTGAGAGAACACCCTGCTCTTCCTTGAATAGTGCCGTGTGATCTTTTACCTCCACTTGAGCAGGTAAGGCCTTGGTTTAACATCTCATCTGAAAGATAGCACTTCTGACAATGCAGCACTCCCTCATTACTGCACTTAAGTGTCAGCCTGGAATAAATCTTCAAATCCAAAGTGGAGCTTAAACCCACAACCTTCTGATTCGAGGTCAGAGCAGTATTAACTCAAACAAGTTGAGCCTTAAGTATGGGAGAAGTTAAGGGAGGTGACATTAAAGTACATTATAAATGTAGCTGAAATTGGTGACTTTTTGTTGTCTGTGACATAACCAAACATTCTTGTACTTCTTCTGATCTCAATCCTGCTGCCAAGAGACAAATATGATCTTATATATTATATCTTACCCTTGCAATGAATGCTGCAAGAATAGAAAAGGAATCAGCCAGATAGAATTCAAGGACAAATCCCTGTGCTAAGAGGTAGTGCTTGCTGGATGTTAAAACAAACATTTACAAGTTTATAGATATCTAGGTATGGCCATTACAGTGGCGCAGCCTGTAAAAATACCAAGTGTTGTGCCCTGGATAGCAAGAGGTAGATTCTCCTTATGATGAACTCTTGATCTCAATAATGCAATCAGGGAGAGGCACAGAGCAGAGACTAAAGTCTTTCCTTTCCAGAGGGCGAGAGAACTGAAGAGCAGGGCACCTCAGACACTTTAGTGCACCTGATGATTGGCTAATACAAGTCATTGTCAGAATTCGAGCAGCAGATTGCATTCCCATCTTCCTGGCTGGGGATGTTATGTAGCCCAAGGAAGCTAAGTGGGTAGTTCTTTTGGGGAGCAGGTACAGGCACGATTGACTGAATGGCTTCCTTCTGTGTCTGTAAAATTCTATCATTCTTTGAAATGTAAGGAGAAGGCAGTAGAAAAAAATAAGCTAAACAACTAAGGAAAAGAAAATATGTGATTGCATATCAATGAACAATAGTTTGTTCATTCATTGCATTCATTGCAAGGCTAAGATATGATATATAAGGTCATATTTGCATGACTAGAAACTCTTGGTAAATGTTGTAATGCTCTGGTGTACCAACAGATGTCAATGGTGCATTTTTTTCAGCCCATTCAAGCAGCAAAAAGCTCCACCCTACTTTTTATCAGACTTTCAGAGCGGAATGAATTCTAATTTGGAGTTGCATTAGGGCCAAGAATCCACATTCCTTAAGGTTCTGGGTTTGGAGTCACAAAAATATTTCTGAGGATCTAATCCCATCAGCCAACATCCAAGTCTCTGTAGATTCTCCCCCTCTTCACCGTGCAGTATAGCGCTAACGAAAGTGGAACAGTTAAACAGCGGAGGTGTGTTCCCTTCAATTTTTCTCCTTTAATCTTGTAATTTTCACATTGTTTTCCTAATTTTTCCACCTTAGCTCCCAAAGGTGCTGACTCCTTGCTGGGTTTTGGTTGCACCTTTTGAGCCTGGGACTTTCCTGGTCTTGTATAACTTGGTACCTTGGAATGTATTTAAACGGAGTTCTATTTTAACTAAATTACTATTCCCCCCAACAGTTCAGTGCATTTACTCAGTATCTGAGCCGTACAGAGCAGGAAGATCCCAGGTTCAATCAACAGTTGGTACATCGTTAGCTGACTCTAGCCAAGGTGTTGGTAACCATGCTAAAAGGACAGGTTTTGGTTTTGTGACTCCAAACTCAGAACCTTAAAGATCATGGATGTTTGTTCCTAACAGTGATTCCGAGTTAGAATTAATTTTGCCACGACAGTCTGATAATAAAGGAGGAGGATTTTGCTGTCTGAATGGGCTGAGGAACTTTTAAAGATGTAACAGGGACACCTTTTAGGGAGGGGGCAGTCAGCTAGAGCAGCCACTCCCAATCACTATCCAATGATCCTGCTGGAAAGTACATGTGTGAGGAAAAGATTGGGCTCAACGGTGATGCACGCTTGGTTGAATGGCCTGCCAAAATTCACTGTCTAGTCTCACTCATGAGGAATGAGCACCGAGCAATTTAATGGGGGGGGGGGGGGGGGAATCATCTCCTAGCAATCAACCTCTGCACGTGACATCCCATAATTTTCCACCCATTCACTTTAAATGGAACAAAAATCACGAGCCAGAGAGAGCAGAAGTGGAAATCACCAGCCAATGTCTTCAGGAGAGGAGGAGATAGGAGAAAAATTTGCAGCAAACAAAAGATTGATTATGGAAAATAAATAATTTGCCTTCCAAAAAGAGGTGTTAAGGGAGGAATTACTACAAATGTGGTGGTTTTTATGGACGCTGTGCGTTGTCTTCATGCATTTGTTACTTTTCTTTCCTCTCTGGTCTCTCTCTCTTCATTAATTAGACACAGCAGTCCGCTGAGTGTGATTAAAAACATCTTTTATTCATCACTGAAGTGATTTTATCAAGTCAGCCACACTCCAATCGCTGAATAAGCAAACTGTTAAAAAAAATCTCAGAAGTCACAGTTATTAAATAAACTGCCTACAGTTCATTGGTTGTAAAGGACTCGGGGCCATCCTAAGGATAAGGCACAATATAAATGCAAGTTCTTACTTTCTGTCTCCTGTTACAATTTCTTCCAGGAGTTCTGCTTGGCTGGAGATAAAAAGTTGCGAACTAAAATTATACAAATTAAATATAATTTATACATCAATGCAATTTATTTATAGACTTTACAAAATTAAGTCCTTAAAAATCCAAAGTTTGACTTCTAATCAGATACAGTTTTACATTATATAATGAATCAAATAATTCATAATTTCAGGACGAGAAATAAAACCAGCTCTTACCTGCAATCATCGACTAAGCAGACTGTTCCATCAGGCTAAAAAGGGCTGAGAATTAAATGCTGCAAATTTAAAGTAATGTTGACCTAATTTGCATCCTACCTTCTTTACCAAACATCCCTGCAGTCATACCTGTTATTATCAAAGAATCCTTATATACCATTGCTCAGAATTTTCTCGGAGCTAGTGGCCCACAGTAGGTGGGAAGGAATCCAATGGCAAGTGATTGGCTGAAGTGGAAACTGGGACGTTGCCTGGTATCGCTGGGTCTCTGCCCCAAAGAGCAGACTGTGGGAGTTTCCTGTGGGAGCTGTGGTGGGTGAAAGTTCCATCCACCCCCTGGAAGCTTGGCATTGTCAGAGGTGGTAGGACTGGTGGGATGGCATCACCTGTTGGATTTCCTACTGCCGCTGCCTCCTGCCCCTCAGGTGAATTGGACGACGTCATGATACTGACGTCCAGTTCATTGGAGCAGTGAGTGGGGCCTACAGGGGTTGTTCATGGCCTGGAACACGCCAGAAGATAAAATGGCTTCCATTTTGAAAATGGCCTTCTAGTAAAGGTAGCCAATCTGAAAATTATGTGGCTGGATAATTGGTCTGATGTCGTCCTGATCCCAGAAACTCCGATGGGATCAGGCTCATTTCTCGCCAGTGGGGCACATAGTTCCACCTCTGCCATCATTGTAGCAGCGGAACTGGATCACGGATTTTTGGGGCTGATATATTCAGGACTTTCCATTCAGGCCTCCACCTTTTACTTAAATGATGGTATAGTCCTTCCAGGCATTCCCTCCTTTAAATTAAACCTTTCTCAGCTACCCTTGTATTTTGTTTTCTTTCTCAGATAAACATTAATACACATAAATAAAATGATTCAACTGGGTTAACCACTAGGAAACACATTAGAAAATTAACAGGAAAAGTAAAATTTGAAATACAAAGTTTCACTTGTCGCACAGAGTTGGAATGTTTCCCTACTGTTGAATATGTGTTTTAGTATAAATGATTTGAATTCTGAGATTTGCTTTTCTGATGATGAAAATTTGTCAAAACTCTTAGCCTCAATAACTAACATCATGAGATGCAGAAATAAATGGAAAAACTGGACGTTAAAAAGAAGACTTTTAGTGTCCGGTTTGCCTTTTAGAAAAGTTAACTCAAAAACTGGTCTGTCCAGCCCAAAACTAGATGGGTACCAAACGGAATCGTTAACCCTTTATTGTAGTGACGTAGAGTGCGGACGGCAGCTAATGTTGACATAAAAGCTGAACCAAACTGAATGAAAGTATTCGGAAAGTCACCAGCATAAATACTCAGTGTCTGATCCACTTCTTTGGGATATTGCACTATTTGTATTGCACTGCGTAAATGTATGTTGTTGTTATTTGAAAATCACAGGTTCAAGGAGTGATGCCAAAGTGGCCACTTAATCTTGAAGTAACAGTTATTAATCTAAACTTTGCTCTTGCAGCTTTTGATGTTGATTAGATGAAATTTATTATAATCACTGCCAGGTATCCGTTATTCACTGTCTACAGCACCTGAACACACTCATAAAATTACTGAGTTGTAAACACTCCCAGCTATCCATTATTCTGCATATGAACCATCTGCATCCCTCAATTACATATCAACCTTGTAATCACTTCCAGCTATTCATTATATAATGTAAAACTGTACCTGATTAGAAGTCAAACATTGGACTTTAAGCACTTAATTTTGTAAAGTCTATAAATAAATTGCATTGAAGTATAAATTACATTTAATGACTGATGGAAGAAAAGCAGTCTTTCTTGCTGGAAATCAATTAAGGATTAACAAAGTACCATCAGATGGCAGAATTTACTTAAATAGCTGCATTAATTAGCAGAGCAAGTGACTGTGCAGAATTCAAATAGAACCTTGGTTTAATTTCTCATCCTAAGGTTGTCCATAGCAGCAGGAAACATGCAAAAAGCAAGCACCTTGTTTGGATTAACTCATAAGGACTCAATTTGCTGGCTGTGCTACAGAATAGAAGCCTGTTTTCCATCATGTGACAAATGCAAACACAAATAGGTCTAAGGACAATCTATAATGAGGCCTTCTCTTTAACATGATGTGGAGATGCCGGTGATGGACTGGGGTGGACAAATGTAAGGAATCTTACAACACCAGGTTATAGTCCATATGCGATTTGAGAACCTTTCACTCACTCACCTGACGAAGGAGATAATCTCAGAAAGCTTGTGATTTTCAAATAAAACTGTTGGACTATAATTTGGTGTTGTAAGATTCCTTACATTCTATTTAACAGGTGAGGCTCTGATAATCGTTACCCTATTGCTCAGCTGATGATGTTTTAATAGGCCGTTCTCTGTTGCTAGGCTGATGATATCAAAATAGTTTTTACTACATTTACAACAACAACAACTTGCATTTATATAGCACCTTTAACGTAGCAAAACATTCCAAGACGCTTCACAGGGGCGTTATCAAACAAAATTTGACACTGAGCCACATAAAGAGATATTAGGATGGGTGACCAAAAGACATGGGTTTTAAGGAGCATCTTAAAAGCAGGAGAGAGAGGTGGAGAGCTTTAGAGAGGGAATTCCAGAGCTAAGGGCCTAGGCAGCTGAAGGCATGGTCACTAATGGTGGAGCAATTAAAATCAGGGATGTGCAAGCGGCCTTGGGGCTGATCTCTGTTCTGTTCTGTGCTGAGTTAACTGATATCAGTTTGGATGATTAGTAGAGAGACTACAATTGAACACAGTATGCTTGAGGGGGGTGGAATAAAATAAGGTTCCAGCTCCTGATCACTATCCAGTGAGCTTTGATTGGAAGTGTGTGTGTGGGCATTGGGCCATGATTGGATCAGACTTGGTAAGATACCTTTCCACAATTGAATAGTCTACCAACATTCAACATCTTAGCTCAGATACTAAAATGGGAACTAATTCCAGAGAGTTACTTACAGGTGCCTGTGCAACTATTCCCCAATCACCACCTCCAGTTGAGGAAAAAGAGAAAATTGGGGTGGTGGGGTGGGGTTGCCTTGCATTACAGACGCTTATTCTGGGGAGTATATGATGCAGCATAATTCTGTATCCCCACCACCAACATGGTCAGTTTTGGACTGAGACTAATAGTGTTGTTTACAGATAGGCTGTGGTCTGGAGTACAGTTGTGATGTTTAGGTGCTAATTTGGTATGTCCCATTAAGACCACTGGCCAAGGACTCCCTGAGGAAAAATCCAAATAGGTAATTGTAACTGCTTATAAACTGCTGAAATCAATGCGAGGCAATTGCTTGTCAATTTCAGGCTCCAGGTCAGTGGCTTGCTTTCTTTTTTTTAAGGTTGTTGTGTTTGTCAGTCAGTCTCTGAGTCAGATGGTTGTGGGTTCAAGGCCAAGTCTAGCACCTGAGCACATATCTAAGCCTACAGGTCATTACAGTGTGGAGGAAGTGCTGCACTGTTGGAAGCTCCACCTTTCAGAAGGGTCATTAAACCAAGGCCCTATTTGGTTGTTCAGATAGACAATTCTCCTTCAACCAGCACCACCAAAAAAGAAATGGATTAATTGGTCATTCATCCCATTGATTTTTGTTGGAGCTTGCTGTGTACAAACAGACTGCTACATTTGTATACATAATAACATGAGTGCACTTCAAAATACTTCGTTGTATATGAAGCACTTTGGGATATTTCTGAGAAAGAAGTGATAAGACACTTTAATCAGTAGAAACGTGTAACACTCAAGTGTGACGACTGGATTGCACATGTGCTTCATATAACACAAGACTTCATATAACTAACGGATCTCCTGTGGCATTGCTCAATGAATTAAAACCGCAGGAATATTTATGCTAGGTAATGAACAATGCACTATTATCAAGGCATAATAAATTTAAATTGGATAAGTAAATGACCCAGCATGTAGATTATTTTGCATGTTATCCATTTTCTCTCTCTCGCTCTCTCTAAGTGAGCCTCTCCCCTAGAGTAAAAAAACAAGCAGTTGATAAGTGCTTTCATCTGAAGTTTTACCTCAAAAATGCTTTTTAAATGCATCATCCACTTGATTTGGAAAAAACACATCTGAAAATTTCTATCCTTTGAGCAAAAGGAAAATCCACAATGAGAGGTGTGTAACCCTTCCCCAAATTTTTAGCATAAGATACACTCACCCCAAATCCCCGAATTGTCCCTGTCCTCAACTCTTTATATATAGATGCTCCACTGTCTCAGTTGCCTCATTTCACGGCTGAACTACCCAAGTATCTTTCATCATAACTGAGCTCTCCGATGTTAGGGATTAGTCGTCTTAATCTGGAGAGATGCTGTTTTGCTTATTTTCATCTTTAACCAAGCAAGTGAGAGATCAGTTGATTTGCACCAATGGGGTAGATCTTGACTTAAAATAGTGATAGCGAGTCGGCAGCTATGACTGGAAATAAAAATCGGGACAGATGTAAAATGGGCTGCTGACTCGCTGTTACCCGTTTAGCACTATCTCACAAAGTCAAGATCTACCCCTATATGTGCCCATCGGTAAAGTGCTGCTATTCCATAAATAGTAAAATTCTGAATTTCTATTACTTTTCCTGGCAGTGTGTTTCTTTTTCATGAAACAGTTAACTTTGTTTTTAAAAGAGATGTAGTCCCAGTCTATTTTTCTCTGCCGCTTAAAATATTTGCCTCTTTAGTTTCACTGAGTATCTGGGTGGGGAGTTATGTCGAAGGGTTGTGACACTTGCTCTGGATGTTTTTGGAAAAGTCACCCAGTCATTCAAAATACTCAGCTTTAGGACACTCAGAAATCTTTGTTTTACTTTTCCCACCAGACTATTTTTATGGAACAACAAACACAACTCTATTTGCTCCTTGAGTATATGGTTTATATAAATATCAGGGTATTTGGAATCTTTCCATTTGAAGGTATGGGGGATTTGACTCACTATGATTTGTACCTTCAGCTCCCCTTTTGAGTTGTGTACTTAATATTTCAATTTTTTCACCAATGTTTTCCGACAATTTCCTCCCTTCCTATCCCCTCCTGTCTTGGAGCATTTTACTCTTTGTTGGGGTGTAGTTCAGTGGATGCTGGCCATCCTTAAGTACTTTGTCCAAGTGGTCATTATTCATGTGAGTCTTGACAATGAATATCAACCAGATGTTCAACCACAGGGGCATCATGACAAGCTTATTTTAATGTCCACTCCCATGTACTTTCAGCAGAGCTCACAGCAACCCTGACCAATTTCCTCCTCCTTAACTTAGAGACACTAAGCAATCCAATAAGGACCAACTTTGAATGCTAACTCAGCACAGATCAGTCTGCATGGCTCAGCTACTCGATGGATGTGCTCGCTAAGCCATCAGAGAAGCTGGTATCTCGTTTGTACTGAGTCCAAGGGATTTATCCTGGGGAGCACCATTGACAATCAGAGGCAGAAGCCTCAAGAAGCAGGAGGGAAAGGAGAGAGAATAACAGGAGGAATTGGAGGTGGAGGCATGAAGTGGGCGAGACATTGAGCAGCAAGGAGGGAGTTAAAATTAGAATGGTTAGGGAGGGAGAAATCAGGAGCATTGAATGGATAGAAGAGGGAATTGGAGGCAGTGGCAATGTGTGAGAGAAGAGGAATTAGAGACGAGAAGGAGCCAGGACCCTTGCCTGTAGGGGACCAGTGATAGGAGCTGTGCATTCTCTGTATACAACCTTCATCTTTATATACGTAGTGCTGGAATTCTAAGTATTCTACACAAAAAATTGTGGAGATTAATTGTCATTTTAATTGTCTAGTTGGGTCTGGGGTAGATGCAATGCTCAGAGGCCCATGACCTCCATGCACTGCTCTTCAGTGTTTACTTTAGCTGGTGCCACGACTCCACACAACGCATAGTAGAGGATCAGGACTTGCTAAAAAGGACTCCAGCCCCATGGATTTAGTTTTAAGTGCAGACATGAAGTAAACTTGCCTGGGAAAATGTAGCTTTCCAATGCCATTGAGTCTTTCACAGGTCAGATCCTTCACATTTCAGAGTGCCATCCACAGTGCAAGAACTGTGCAGGTAAAAGTCCCTTCGGAATCCAGGAGTACCACGGACGCCAGTGCCAATCTTGGCATCAGGGCTGCGTTATAAATAAAGCAACATTGATCTGTCACTGAAAGAGTAGAACTCACCTCGTGAGGAAGCATTCTCATTGTTTGTTTCTGGTTGTAATTGGTGTGAATGCTTAGTCCAACCAAAGAGGCCAGCTGGATAAAATGGAAGTCACTACAATGACCTTTAACCAACTGTACAAGCGCAATTGTTTTCCTGCTGCTACCATCGTTATGGAAAGCACCCAGCACCCCAGCAGGAGGAGCTCCAAACATTGCCAAACCCCTTCAGGTAAAAGCGGTCCCACAATATGAAGGCTGCGTTGCCTTCCCTCAGTAAGCGCTGGGCAGTGCAGAGTATTGCAGTGAGAAAGCCCTCGGTGCACTGACAGGTAGAACCTTCTTATACCTGTCCACCCTGTTTATGGTGATCTGCTCATGGTTACTCTTGGTGCATTGATTCAACTGTCTTTGCTGACCAGCACCCCACCCCCCCAACCCGCAGTGTCCAACCAGCAGCACAGCACCAGGGATTTGGACTCTTCATGCCAAGCAGTTATTTTTCTACAATATTGCTCATTGCAGGTGGTCAATTTGGTGGGATGAAATGGAGTCATACAGGCCACATTTAAACCAGGTTTAATCTGGGTTCGGCAATCTTAGGTAGGGTTATGAGTGGCCTCGGTGCCGTGGGCTGGGGAAGGTAAAAATTTGGCCTCAGTTCCTACTCCTGAATACTATGCGGTGACATTTTTAAAATTCATTCATGGGATGTGGGTGTCGCTGGCGAGGCCAGCATTTATTGCCCATACCTAATTGCCCTTGAGAAGGTGGTGGTGAGCCGCCTTCTTGAACAACTGCAGTCCGTGTGGTGAAGGTTCTCCCACAATGCTGTTAGGTAGGGAGTTCCAGGATTTTGACCCAGGGACGATGAAGGAACGGCGATATATTTCCAAGTCGGGATGGTGTGTGACTTGGACGGGAACATGCAGGTGATGTTGTTCCGATGTGCCTGCTGCCCTTGTCCTTCTAGGTGGTAGAGGTCACGGGTTTGGGAGCTACTGTCGAAGAAGCCTTGGCGAGTTGCTGCAGTGCATCCTGTAGATGGTACACACTGCAGCCACTGTGCGCCGTTGGAGAAGGGAGTGCATGTTTAGGGTGGTGGATGGGGTGCCATTCAAGTGGACTGCTTTGTCCTGGATCGTATCGAGCTTCTTGAACGTTGTTGGAGCTGCACTCATCCAGGCAAGTAGAGATTATTCCATCACACTCCTGACTTGTGACTTGGAGATGGTGGAAAGACTTTGGGGAGTCAGGAGGTGAATCACTCATCACAGAATACCCAGCCTCTGACCTGCTCTTGTAGCCACAGTATTTACATGGCTGGTCCAGTTAAGTTTCTGGTCAATGGTGACCCCCAGGATGTTGATGGTGGGGGATTCAGCGATGGTAATGCCGTTGAATGTCAAGGGGAGGTGGTTGGTTCTCTCTTGTTGGAGATGGTCATTGCCTGCACTTGTCTGGCGCAAATGTTACTTGCCACTTATCAGCCCAAGCTTGGATGTTATCCAGGACTTGCTGTATGCGGGCACGGACTGCTTCATTATCTGAGGGGTTGCAAATGAAACTGAACACTGTACAATCATCAGCGAACATCCCCACTTCTGACCTTGTGATGGAGGGAAGGTCATTGATGAAGCAGCTGAAGATGGTTGGGCCAAGGACATTGTCCTGAGGAACTCCTGCAGCAGTGTCTTAGGGCTGAGATGATTGGCCTCCAACAACCACCACCATCTTCCTTTGTGCTAGGTATGACTCCAGCCACTGGAGAGTTTTCCCCCTGATTCCCATTGACTTCAATTTTACTAGGGCTCCTTGGTGCCACACTCGGTCAAATGCTGCCTTGTGTCAAGGGCTGTCACTCTCACCTCACCTCTGGAATTCAGCTCTTTTGTCCATGTTTGGACCAAGGCTGTAATGAGGTCTGGAGCCGAGTGGTCCTGGCGGAACCCAAACTGAGCACCGGTGAGCAGGTTATTGGTGAGTAAATGCCACTTGATAGCACTGTCGACGACACCTTCCATCACTTTGCTGATGATTGAGAGTAGACTGATGGGGCGGTAATTGGCTGGATTGGATTTGTCCTGCTTTTTCTGGACAGGACATACCTGGGCAATTTTCCACATTGTTGGGTAGAGGCCAGTGTTGTAGCTGTACTGGAACAGTTTGGCTAGAGGGGCGGCTAGATATGGAGCACAAGTCCTCAGCACTACAGCCGGGATGTTGTCGGGGCCCATAGCCTTTGTTGTGTCCAGTGCACTCAGCCGTTTCTTGATATCACATGGAGTGAATCGAATTGGCTGAAGACTGGCTTCTGTGACGGTGGGGATATCGGGAAGAGGCTGAGAAGGATCATCCACTCGGCACTTCTGGCTGAAGATGGTTGCAAACGCTACAGCCTTGTCTTTTGCACTCACGGGCTGGGCTCTGCCATCATTGAGGATGGGGATGTTTGCAGAGCCTCCTCCTCCCGTTAGTTGTTTAATTGCCCACCACCATTCACGACTGGATGTGGCAGGACTGCAGAGCTTTGATCTGATCTGTTGGTTGTGGCATCGCTTAGCTCTGTCTATAGCATGTTGCATCCACTGTTTAGTATGCATGTAGTCCTGTGTTGTAGCTTCACCAGGTTGGCACCTCATTTTTAGGTACACCTGGTGCTGCTCCTGGCATGGCCTTCTACACTCTTCATTGAACCAGGGTTGATCCCCTGGCTTGTTGGTAATGGTAGAGTGAGGAATATGCCGGGCCATGAGGTTACAGATTGTGCTGGAATACAATTCTACTGCTGCTGATGGCCCACAGCGCCTCATGGATGCCCAGTTTTGAGCTGCTAGATCTGTTCTGAATCTAACCCATTTAGCACGGTGGTAGTGCCACACAACACGTTGGATGGTGTCCTCAGTGTGAAGATGGGACTTCATCTCCACAAGGACTGTGTGGTGATCACTCCCACCAATACTTTCATGGACAGATGCATCTGCTACAGGTAAATTGGTGTGAGGACAAATCAAGGAGGTTTTTCCCTCGTGTTGGTTCACTCACCACCTGTCGCAGTCCCAGTCTGGCAGCTATGTCCTTCAGGACTAGATCAGCTTGGTCAGTAGTGGTGCTACCAAGCCACTCTTGGTGATGGACATTGAAGTCCACCACCCAGAGTACATTTTGTGCCCTTGCTACCCTCAGTGCTTCCTCCAAGTGGTGCTCAACATGGAGGACGACTGATTCATCAGCTGAGGGAGGACGGTAGGTGGTAATCAGCAGGAGGTTTCCTTGCCCATGTTTGACCTGATGCCATGAGATTTCATGGGGTCCAGAGTCAATGTTGAGGACTCCCAGGGCCACTCCCTCCTGACTGTATATCACTGTATCACCACCACTGGTGGTTCTGTCCTGCCGGTGGGACAGGACATACCCAGGGATGGTGATGGAAGAGTCTGGGACGTTGGCTGAAAGATATGATTCTGTGAGTATGGCTATGTCAGGCTGTTGCTTGGCTCGTCTGTGGGACAGCTCTCCCAATTTTGGCACAAGTCCCCAGATGTTAGTGAGGAGGACTTTGCAGGGTCGACTGGGCTTAGTTTGCCTTTGTCGTGTCCGGTGCCTAGTGGTCCGACGCTGGGTGGTCCGTCCGGTTTTATTCTTATTGTGGAAATAAGAATGTGTGGGCATTAGGTTACAACAAGATCTAGCTCCGCAGTGATGTATGTATCAAACATGAGCTGCAGTCCTGAAGAGAGGAGCAATAAACAAATAAAATTGCAGGAAAATTTATTGGAATTAAAGTACTTAACAAAATGTGAGGAAGGGAGAAGATATCGGAGTGAGGCACAAGGATGACTGTAATGTTTCCGTGCTCTTTTGAGTCGGTTTTGAGATTTATGACTATACACTGGAAACAAAAGCACAGGAAACATTTGAAGGCTGCACAGGAACACAGAACCTTTTCTGATAAACCTGATCGGTATCTGAGAGTCCTGACCTGTATACTGACACCGGATGAAACCTGAAAAAATATTCCAGCCACTTTTCAGAAAACAAATGACCTGTTAGATTCCTTAAAGCACAGAGGTCAACTGAATAAACATTTAAAGGGGCTTTACCATCAAGTAAAGTAACTTGGTAAATAGAGGTGAGTGCAATAAGAGCATCATGCCATAGCATTGCTGATTGTCTCTGTCCACAAAACAAAATTCTGCTAATATTCTCAAATCCGGCCATGCCCTTACTCCTCCCTATCTCTGTACCCTCCTTCAGCACTACAACTCTGAGAACTCCGCGTTCATCCAATTCATATTCTTGTGCATGTCCCACTTCCTTCGCCCCACCGTTGAAGGCCGTGCCTTCAGCTGTCTGGGCCTTAAGCTCTGGAATTCCTCCCCAAACCTCCTCACCTCTCTCTCCTCCTTTAACATGCTGCTTAAAACCGACCTCTTTGACCAAACGTTTGGTCACCTGACCTAATAGCTCCTTCTTTGGCTCGGTGTCAATTTTTGTCTAATTACGCTCCTGTGAAGCGCATTGGGATGTTTTACTATGTTAAAGGTGCCACATAAATGGAAGTTGTTGTTGCTTGCCCCTCTTGAAGACATTGGGGGTAATTTTCTACTTACCGCTCAAGTATAAAACTGGTGTTATAAGTCAGGCACCCATTATAGAAAGTGCTTGATTTTCTTTTCCATTGAAACCAAAATCAGACGGTTTCTATAATGGCCGTTGAACCAGCAATGCCAGTTTTACGGTCCAGCGGTAAGTTGAGAATTACCCCTATTGACTACTTGTTGGAGTGCGGCTCCATAAGTGGCGGGTGTACCTCATCCAACTGGCTAATATTCATTTGTGAGCCTTAACAGTGACTGGTGGCAAGTCTATGGGACATCACAGCCAAGCCCTTCCTCTTCTCACTCGTCATCCACATGTATGCACTTCCTATGAGTGAAAGCTGAAGGAGAAGTAAAATGTATTTTTCTTTTGAATTTTAGCATGCCACTAACAGAAGAAACGAGAAGTGGAGGGGAGTCTTTGCCACAAGGAGAGTGCATCATCGATACAGAGATTCTGCAGGACAGGTTTCTGGGTGACATCATGGGCTTCATGGATGAGATCTATTAACCGAAGTAATAATATTACTTGCATTTATATAATGCCTTAACATCTCAAGGCATTTCACACAGTGAATTGTAGTGACTGTAGTTATGTAGGAAAATGCAGCAGCCATTCTGCAGCAACGATATCCCACAGACTGCAAAGAGATGAATTACCAGCTAATTTCTTTTTGTGATGTTGGTTGAGGAAGGTTGGCCAGGATATTGGGAGAACTCGCTGCTCTTCTTCAAATAGTGCCACAGGAACTTTAACATCCACCAATACAGAAGTCAGTTTAGTGTCTCACACAAGGCATGGCACCACCAATAATGAAGGCTTCACTCAGTACTGCACTAGGCTGTCAGCCTAGATTATGAGCTCAATCCGTGGTAAAGGGCTTGAATTTATAATCTTCTGATTTACAGCTGACACAATTTCTGTATGCTGCTCTATACTGATCATTTTTGCACGGGCTGCTGGGCAGGTGGAAGGAGTATCAGTGGGAGAGCATTTTGGTGGTAGTGATCATAATTCAGTTAGATTTAGCATAGTTATGGAAAAGGACAAAGATAGACCAGGAGTAAAAGTTCTCAATTGGGGAAAGGCCAATTTTACTAAGCTGAGAAGTGATTTAACAAAAGTAGACTGGAAACAGCTCCTTGAAGGTAAATCAGTGTCAGAGCAGTGGGAGGTGTTCAAGGGGAGATTCAAGGAGTTCAGAGTAAACATGTTCCCACAAAGGATAAGGGTGGGACTGCTAAATCTAGCGCCCCCTGGATGACAAGGAGCATAAAGGGAAAGATAAGGCAAAAAAGGGAAGCTTATGTCAGACACCAAGAGCTCAATACTGCAGAAAGCCTAGAGGAGTATAGAACGTGCAGGGGGAAATTAAAAAGGAAATTAAGAAAGCAAAAAGAGGGCATGAAAAAATACTGGCAAGTAAAATTAAGGAAAACCCAAAAATCTTTTATAAATACATAAAGAGCAAGAGGATAACTAAGGAAAGAATAGGGCCTATTCGAGACCAAAAAGGTAACCTATGTGTAGAGGCGGAAGATGTGGGTATGATTCTTAATGAATACTTTGCGCCTGCCTTCATAAAAGAGGGGGACAATGCAGAGATTGTAGTTAAGGAGGAGGAGTGTGAAATATTGGATGGGATAAACATAGTGAGAGAGGAAATATTAAGGGGATTAGCATCTTTGAAAGTAGATAAATCACTAGGCCTGGATGAAATGTATCCCAGGCTGTTAAGAGAAGCAAGGGAGGGAATAACGGAGGCTCTGACCATCATTTTCCAATCCTCCCTGGCTACAGGCATGGTGCCAGAGGATTGGAGGACTGCTAATGTTGTACCGTTGTTTAAAAAAGAGAAAGAGATAGACTGAGTAATTATAGGCCAGTCAAACCTCGGTGGGAGGAAATTATTGGAATCATCATTTAGAAAGGCATGGGTTAATCAAGGACAGTCAGCATGGATTTGTTAAGGGAAGCTCGTGTCTGACTAACTTGATTGAATTTTTTGAGCAGGTAACAAGGAGGGTCGATGAGGGTAACATGTTTGACGTAGTGTATATGATTTTAGCAAGGCTTTTGGCAAGGTCCCACATGGCAGACTGGTCAAAAAAGTAAAAGCCCATGGGGTCCAAGGGAATGTAGCTAGTTGGATCCAAAATTGACTCAGTGGCAGGAAGCAAAGGGTAATAGTTGACTGGTGCTTTTGCGACTGGAAGGCCGTTTCCAGTGGGGTCCCACAAGGCTCAGTACTAGGTCCCTTGCTTTTTGTGGTATATATCAATGATTTGGACTTGAATTTGGGGGGCTTGATCAAGAAGTTTGCAGATGATACAAAAATTGGCCGTGTGGTTGATAGTGAGGAAGGAAGATATCAATGGACTGGTCAGATGGGTAGAAAAGTGGCAAATGGAATTCAATCCAGAGAAGTGTGAGGTAATGCATTTGGGGAGGGCAAACAAGGCAAGGGAGTACACAACAAATGGGAGGATGCTGAGTTGGTGTAGAGGAACAAAGGGACCTTGGAGTGCATGTCCACAGATCCCTGAAGATAGCAGGTCAGGTAGGTAAGGTAGTTAAAAAGGCATACAGGATACTTTCCTTTATTAGCCAAGGCATAGAATATAAGAGCAGGAAGGTTAGGCTAGAACTGTATAAAATGCTGGTAAGGCCACAGCTTGAGTACTGTGTACAGTTTTGGTCACCACATTACAGGAAAGATATGATTGCACTAGAGAGGGTACAGAGGAGATTTACGAGGATGTTGCCAGGCCTGGAGAATTTTAGACATGAGAAAAGATTGGATAGGCTGGGTTTGTTTTCTTTGGAACAAAGGAGGCTGAGGAGAGATTTAATTGATATGTATAAAATTATGATGGGACTAGATAGAGTGGATAGGGAGGACCTATTTCCCTTGACCACACCATCCTCCTCAAACGCCTCTTCTCTGTCGTCCTGCTGGGTGGGACTGCCTTCGTCAGGTTCCATTCTTATCTATTCAGTTGTAGCCGGAGAATCTCCTGCAATGGCTTCTCTTCCAGCTCCCGCACCGTTACCTCTGGAGTCTCCCAAGGATCTATCCTTGGCTGCTCCTATTTCTCATCTGCATGCTGCCCCTCGGCGACATCATCCGTAAACACAGTGTCAGGTTCCACATGTACGCTGACGACACCCAGCTCTACCTCACCGCCACCAGGGGCATAGATTTAAGGTAATTGGTAGAAGGATTAGAGGGGAGCTGAGGAGAATTTTTTTCACGCAGAGGGTGGTGGGGATCTGGAACTCACTGCCTGAAAGGGTGGAAGAGGCAGAAACCCTCAACTCATTTAAAAAGTACTTGGATGAGCACTTGAAGTGCCGTAACCTACAGGGATACGGCCCAAGTGCTGGAAAGTGAGATTAAGCTGGATAGCTCTTTTTCGGCTGGCATGGACACGATGGACTGAATGGCCTCCTTCTGTGCCGTAACTTTCCATGATTCTATGTATGCAACTAATCCCCTAAAACTGAAGCCATTAATCAGAATTGTATAAAACTTGATGGGGGCCTATTTTCATGTGACCCCTTTCATCGGGCAGGCAGTGGGCAGAGTGAGCCCATCCCCCACCCAGTGAAGTTCACCAGAGGCCCGAGCCGTTTTCGTGGTCAGACCTCATTAAAATAAAATCAGCGAGCTGCCAGCATGAAATGAGTGCTGACAGGCAGCTCACCCATCGGGGATGGGGGGGAATCTGGCGGCTGCTCTTTTGAGCTGAGCCGGTAGTTGTCATTTCAATAGGTGGGCCTGGCAATCGTGGAGGTGGGGATATCTGGCAGCAGGCGGGAAGATTTTCATGCAGGAACAGGAGAAACAATAATGCTCTTCCTGGCCCCACAAAAATCCTTAAAAATACTTGCCTGCAACAGTTTTAGTGCGGCCTCCCTTTAAGGACCGCTGGTTTGGCCGTTTCGTGCACTGCTGATTGGGCTGGGCTTTTGTAGTGTGGGCGTCACACGGTTTCATTCAAAAATTGCATCTGGGTCCTATGTATGTCTCAGGACCTCAATTTGCATATCTTAATGACACTCCTGCCTGTTCCTGGTGGAAACCCTGGATGCCTATTTCCCAGTCCGCTCCAGGATCGCAGCAGGTGAGACGTCAGTGTGAATGGAGCGGTAAATTTGTCATTGTGATTTCAGTCTTGCGAACTCCCCCTGTTCCTGCTGAAAAACAGGGTGGCAGAGAGACCAAGATCAGCCCCAATGTAATTTTCCATCTGTGTCACTGTACGTCTGCCTGTAGCTAAAGCAATGACCCACTAATTGCTCTTGCCATTAACCCCAGCATTGTCCATTGGCTGCTGTTTAAGCGAGTGTTAAAAGCTGTGTCCATTAGTGCTTGTTCATTCAGGTCAGAAGTGTCGAAAGGGGAAAGAACACAGCCCAGGAAAAAGAATTTCATTTCTCTATTGTCAGGTCAGATGGCCAGCCTGATGTTCGGTTCCTGCTAATGTCAGGCTGAATTCGCTATCCCCTCAAGTAATCCGTTCACTGTGAAGTCCTGAGGATGTGAAAGGCACTATATATAAATGCATGTTCTTTCTTAGTGCCATTCCTGCACTCAGTACTAGGGTGCGTTGGTAGCCCTCCTGTGCTCTTCTGCTAATGGAGGGCTGCCAATGGCACATGGAATTGGACCCAGCAAGAGTCATTGCCTTTAAAAGAGCACAGGAGAAAATTGGATTGAAATGGAAGAAAAATATTTTTGGATGGCGGGGGGGAGGAGAGAACGAAAGATAGATTGCAAGAATTATAGTTAACCTGAAGACAAAATGGTTAATTTTTTCCATATGCAGCTTCTAACTTAGATCATAAAACAGACATTGTTCAAACTTGATAATCTGTAAAGTTCGAAGCATAGGGGTTTGAACATCATTCATTCCCTTTCAATTAGTCTGCTATATGCAAGGTGTACTGCAGGATAAATGATCTCTCGACCATACTTCAGCATGACCCGTGTGGTTACCTAGCAATATTAATATTAACAAAGGGCGTGTGGGAGGTGTCTCTTTTCATCTCATTGGCATAAGTGCATTTTAAAGTAAAATGGATAGGTAGTGCCAGTAATCCCTCATCAGATTAAACTGCCGTGAAACTAATATGATTGAGGTAACTTTGATCATTCTCAGCCCATTGCCTAGAGTAAACTCCATTAGAGTCTCAGTGGTAATGTAAAAGAGGCCACCATTTTCCCCCCTTGTACTGGAGCATGGATTGTTTGCACAAAAGGAGTCTGCATTTTCATCATCTTCCTGCAGTTTACAGGCTTTGAAAATCCAAGCTTGGCATAATCTAGCGACTACTTCTTTATTTACTCCCTACACTTTTCAAAATTGGTGGTGTCCAGCACCGTGGGCCAAGGATCTTCACCCATGTTTCTCAGTAATTAAAAACAAAACGATTTGTATTGGTATGACAAATTCATCAGAAGAATCAATAAAATGGACTGAAAAGGGGCTCTCCACAACAGGGGTCCACAGATATATTCAGGCCAAGGTCTACTTACCCCAATTGTCAATGTTACTGAGGCCAAGAGGTCAGATTTGGAGAAGCACAGAGATCTCAGAGGGTTGTAGGGCTGGAGGAGATTACAGAGATAGGGAAGGATGAGTCCACGGAGGGATTTGAAAACCAGGATAAGACTTTTAAAATCGAGGAGTTGCCGGACTGGAAGCCAATGTAGGTCAGCGAGCACAGGAGTGATGGGTGAATGGGACTTGGTGTGAGTTAGGATACGGGCAGCAGAGTTTTGCATGAGCTCAAGTTTACAGAGGGTGCAAGGTGGGAGGCCGGCCAGGAGATCACTGGAATAGTCAAGTCTAGAGGTACCAAAGGCATGGGTGAGAGTTTCAGCAGCAGATGAGCTGAGGCAGGGCGGAGATGGGAGATGTTACAGAGGTGGAAGTAGGCGCACTTGGTGATGGAGTGGATATGGGGTCTGAAGCTCATCTCAGGGTCAGATAGGTGCCAAGGTTGAGAACGGTCTGATTCAGCCTCAGACAGTGGCCAGGGATGGAGACAATGGCTTCGGTCTTCCCAATATAGTTGGAGGAAATTGTTTCTCATCCAGTACTGGATGTCGGACAAGCAGTGTGACAAATCAGAGACAAAGGAGGGGTCAAGAGAGGTGGTGGTGAAGTAGAGCTGGGTGTCGTCAGCGTACATATGGAACCTGACGTTGTGTTTATGGATGATGTCGCCGAGGGGCAGCATGCAGATGAGAAATAGGAGCGGCCAAGGATAGATCTTTGGGAGACTCCAGAGGTAATGGTGCTGAATAGATAAGAATGGAACCTGGCGAAGGCAGTCCCACCCAGCAGGACAACAGAGAAGAGGCGTTTGAGGAGGATGGTGTGGTCAACCGTGTCAAAGGCTGCAGACAGGTCGAGAAAGATGAGGAGCAATAGTTTGCCATGGTCGGTTACATAGGATGCCATTTGTGACTTTTATAAGGGCCGTTTTCAGTATTGTGGCAGGGGCGGAAACCTGATTGGAGGGATTCAAACATTGGGTTGCGGGAAAGGTGGGCACGAATTTGGGAGGCGACAACATGTTCAAGGACTTTGGAGAAGAAAGGGAGGATGGAGATGGGGCGGCAGTTTGGACAGAGGGGTCAAGGGAGGGGGGTGATGACGGCAGATTTGAAGGGGAGGGGGACAGTACCTAAGGAGAGGGAACCGTTAACAATATCAGCTATCATGGGGGCCAGGAAGGGAAGTTGAGTGGTCAGTAGTTTGGTGAGAATAGGGTCGAGGGAGCAGGAGGTGAGTCTCGTGGTCAAGATGAGCTCGGAAAGGGCATCAGGGGAGATAGGAGAGGAACTAGAGAAAGATGCGAGTTCAAGGCGGGGGAAACCTTAGGGTAAGTTTGGCTTGGTGGGCTAGGGGAAGGGAGGGAAGCGGCAGAGGCAACTGAACGGATGGTCTCAATCTTGGTGACAAAGAAGTCCATGAGCACCTCGCACTTATTGTTAGAGGTGAGAGTGGAGGAGGCAGGGGAGAGGGGTTTAAGAAGACGGTTTTCTGTGGAGAAGAGAAGCCGGAGGTTATCTTTGCATTCCAGGATGATCCTGGAACAGTGAGAAGTTTTGCCAGAGGACAGCAGGACCCGATAGTGCTTTATGTGGTCCAGCCAGATCTGGCGATGAATGGCTAAACCAATTGTCCGCCATAAACGTTGAAGTCTGCATCCCTTGGACTTAAGGGAGCAGAGATGAGGGCCGTACCAGGAGAAATGACCAGGGTGAGAGAGAGTAGTGGTTTTAATGGGGAAAAGGGCATCAAAGGTGGAGGTGAGGGTGAGCAGATCAGTAGCTGCAGAAATGTCGTGGTTAAGGATATTATTTCAACAACTGTGCTCCTTTCATACTATAAGTACAAATCCAAACCACAATTGACCACATTTTCTCCTCTTCATTTTGTATGGAAGTTAACCAACTCTATTTTATCTAAAACAGATTCAAGCAATTTATTGTTTAAATTTCCTTGCGAGAAAAATCAGACCATTGATCACAAAACTCTTCACTCTGCTCTATTCAACAGTAATCTACCACAGTCAGTATAGTCAACTTTTGTCCTGCCAACGGAGCCCTTTCACTTCTGTCTATAAAATTATCACTGTCAATCATCATCATTCATTTCTACTGATGAGCAGAAATGAACAATGATTGACCAGCCAGAGATGAGAAACTAAGAAGTCCAAGCTCACAAAATCTCACACCCCTGGAAGTCCGTGAGATCTGTCTTGATGCTGGTTCTTTTTGTACACGGAGAGGGGGTGCACCTGCAATATACATGTCACCCAACAACGTTTCAAGCTGACGGTCAATGTTTCAACAGCCTAGTGCAGTGTTTACCGACAAAAATCAGTACAGGCCAGGCCCTTCTTCCCTGGGCACCATTCCTACCTCAGTGCTGTCGCTAATGGAAGTGAACCTACTCACGCTATACTATAGAGGGGAAAATCTCAAGAAGAGGAACTCACACTTATAGTATGTAGTGTCCGGAATCATAGAATCATAGAAGTTTACAACATGGAATCACTTCCATTAGCAACAGCAATCAGGTGGGGAGGGTGCTATGGGAGAAGAAAAGGGGAAAATTAAGGGAAGAGGGAAGGGCGTGGAAGCTGGCAGCTGTGCTTTGGGGTAGCATTAACTGTGCAGGGGGGGTGGCAACTTGAACTGGAGGGAGCAAGTATTGCTAGCTTGATCTGAGATGGGGGAAAGAGTAGAAGCTTGAACTGAGGGAGTGTGGCAGTGGGGGGGGGTGGGAAACAGTGTCAGCATGAACTGAGAGGGGGAAAGACTGGCTACTTGAATTGGGGAGTCAGGGAAATAATGCTAAAATTAACTTGGGGCGGGGGAGAGAGGGGAGAGTGCCAGCTTGAATCGAGAGGTTGGGAGAAAAAGAGTGCTAGCTTGTAGGTGGGAAGGGAAAGAAGAATGCCGGCTTGAATGATTTGTGGAGAGGGAAAAAAGTGCCAGTGGACAGCTGGAGGAATGAAAGAGGAGAGATTGTCCCTGTGAAAGGGTGAAGTGCGAGAGTGACTGTTGTGGTAACTTTTGAGGCTATGACGTCTGGTTGGTCCGTTAAGAATTAAAATATCTCTTTTTTAGATTTAAAAATCTAACAATTGTGAAGTATAAAATTAACTATAAATGCATCATTTTAATGTAAAAATTCTAAATTTTCCATGGGAATGTGTCCCTAGGCCCCCACTCCTAGAGATGTTACATCAATTTTGTGCATTTGTAAAGAAAGAAAAGCTTGCATTTATATAGCACCTTTCACGGCCTCAGGACGTCCCAAAGCGCTTTGCAGCCAATGAAGTGCTTTTGACGTGTAGTCACTGTTGTAATGTAGGAAATGCGACAGCCAATCTGTGCACAGCAACGCCCACAATGTTGGGTGGACCTATAGCTTAAGTTCAAAAGTTCATGCAACTATTTGTATTAACGTGATAGATTAATAAACAGGGCTGCCCCTGAGTTGTTAGCTTTTTGGTGACTGTGTGAGCATTCTCAAAGCCATTGGCCAGCTCTTGCTGATTTTCTAGGTTGGCATTTGCACTACAAGTCTCTGTGGATTAAAAAGCTTACACCAGTGAAGTATTTTGAGTCCACTTCCCTACTTCTCCAGTTAGCCAGTCTATGGAAGAGTTAAAGAACTTGCCATTTGCAAAGCATGTCACATTACTGTGGTATATTCTGTGGACTCATGGTGAGCAAACCCATGACTCATTCCAAGTTTCAACTCTGCTGCTGAAATTAAGCTGTAAATGGTACACTCATCCCTCGATTGAAACCAAATGTTGTAATCTGCAAATGCTAACCTTTTAAGTAAAACAATACTCCGTAGCTGTGCATGAAATTTTTCAGAAAGAAATGAGTGGGATTTGTAGAGTTTAGCAAACTCAAATTAAAATGAAAGCACGTTTCCGTGGGTTTAGGATCTAAATATCACATTGTCAGTACCAGATGTTTTTCATCTGGTTTCAATTGACTTGAGCAAATATCCCCAGTCAGTTAAAGTGGCGGCGAGAGAGGCTGCGTTCTTCTTGGACCTCTCCAGCCTCGCAGCTCTTTGATGCAGTGCTTCTGCTAGAGCTTCAAATAGTTTCACGTAGCCAGCTGTCCCTCTGATTGCAATTTGTCAAATCATTCCCAGCCCATATAATCCCAGTCAGATGGCTCCCCCTTCTTTGAAACCCTCTTCCACCCAGCAATTTCCCAATATGGCTGCCTTTATTGTTGGAATGCACCGCAAGTCAGATAAGACCTAGTCTTGCTCGAGAAGAAGTCTCATCTATCAATTTGCTTATTGTACTCCTCCCCCTCCTCTTCATTTTCTACAGCACTAAATTTCTGCTAAAGGTAAACTGCTATTTCACATTACTTTTCTAAACTGTACGTCAGTGATCTGATTCCCATACCCCTGCCAAGTTCTCAGTAGAACGAATCTGATAGGGGTCTGCACCCCCTTGTGCATTTGGCACTGTAAACCACTCATGTCAAGCAAGGCTCCCACTAGGATTTTTATACAATTAGGAACTGCTGGGACTATAAAGAATCTTAAAAATTAAGTGTGTAGCCAACATTTAAAGAGACATTCCTTTCTGGCTCCAGTAAAATACCCAGTGAGTAGCTGAACTTTACAGACCTGGTGCATTCCAGATTCGATCCCTGGTTATGCTGAGTTCTCTGATCTCAACCAGAATAGTTGTAGGGGTGCTACCATTAGCCTTGGGATGGGTTAGGCGGCAATTGAACGGGCCTCCTACTTGATCACTATGCAGTGATGTCTGATGAAGTGCGGGTGAGTGTGCACATCGAGTGAGCACAGTATCAGCTTCCACTGCGAAGCATCCATAGTCAAATAGCCTGCTGACACCATCAAGAGCCAAACCTCACAAGATCCTCATGGATGAGGAAGGCCATTCAGCCCATCCTAATACATCCATCCATCTAGAACAAGCCTACACTCCCTCCACCTAGTTGTTTCTTAAATGATTCCAGGGTTATTGCCTCCACCACTCTGCCCAGAAGTCCATTCCAAGTGCTGATCACTCTCACTGTGAATAAGAACTTCCTGACATCAGTCCTAAAGCTACCTTTTACTAGTTTGAACCTGTATCCTCGTCGTGCTCCCACTGTTTAATTTAAAGTAGTTTTCCGGATTATCCTTTTTCCATACCATTTACTATCTTATCTACCTCGGCAAGATCACCTCCCAAATGCTTCCTTTCAAGGCTGAGAAGCCCAGGTCTCTCCAGTTTTTCCTCATAACTCAGACCCCTGACACTAAGGATCAGCCTCGAGGCTGTTCTCCGCACAGCCTCTAGTGCTAGAATGTCTCCCTTATTTCTTGGCAAAACAGAACTGGACACGTTACTCAGGATGCAGCCTGACCAGAGCACTCTACACTTTGATCACAACTTCCCCTGACTAGTGGTCTACTATTTTGGAATGTAGTTCAACAATCTATTGGCTTTATTGATTGCTGCTCTGCTTTGGTTGGACACTGAGTCTACTAAAACTCAGAGCAATCAAAGGAGCTTCTGGGAGTCAATTTCTGAAGGAATGCCCCTTCAATAACGAAAGTGACTAAACTTCTAAATTGATTCATTCCCTGTGGAACACTTTGGGATGAGATGTGAAAGACATAATAATAAATGCAAATGTCATTCTTTCTTTGTATGTTAGTCTCAGGGAGTCTGTTATCAGAGGATCCCTTGAATTATGGCATTCCAAGCAATCTGGTGATAATGATTTCTTTCTGTTCCTGCCCAGTTGTGTCTCTCCTCTTGAGTTAGCTGCAGTATAGTCTGATGGGCCTTAGGAGTCCTCTGGTACCTTGGCCAGATGACTGTTCTTCATGAGCATTGGCATTCTATTCAATCTTTCAAACGTATGAAAAGACCACCCAGTCCAACAAGCCCACCTATCCAGACAAGCTTCAGCCACATACACCAGTGACTCACTCCCCTGATCACACAACCTCCTGGAAGAAGAGGCAAAAAAAAAGAAAAAAAACCTTTGGCAAATTTAGGAAAAACACTAAGAAATTCCACTCTGATCCCTAAGGCAATCAACAAAACCTTCTGCAGACCATGGTAACCCATAAATCCTTCTAATCCCAGCTAATTGGCAAATTACCATTTATAACTGGAAATGTCCTCTCTCAGGAACTTGTCCAGCTTCCTTTTGAAGGGCTATTGGGAATCCATTCTCACCACATGCTTTGGTAATTTGTTCCAAAGGACAGTGACTGTGTAAAAAGAAATATTTCCTAACATCTACGCAAACACTGCTTAAGGATTTTACGTGCGTGGAAAATCCAAGTGCATCAAAGCCAGTCCCTATCTGACATTCACATACACCCCACTTTGAGCAAGGAACACTAGACA
Organism: Heptranchias perlo; assembly: GCF_035084215.1. NCBI lineage: Eukaryota > Metazoa > Chordata > Chondrichthyes > Hexanchiformes > Hexanchidae > Heptranchias > Heptranchias perlo. Next base: position 20,441,173 of record NC_090350.1, on the reverse strand, counting down.
ACAACAAGGTATGAGACCACGTTTGACTTTTAGCCTCCCTACCCCAGGGTCTGTGAGGCCACTTATAGCCCTTTCACTGTAACAAGCAATCGATAAATCCAGCTGTTACAAACCTGAGACTGAACTGCACTGAATCCTGGGTTTCTGTGCCCATTTACCATATCAAGCAGTGTGTTTATCCATTGAGGAGTCATTAGAGGTTAATTGTATATGGTTTGCAAATAAGTTTTTTTTCCCCTTAATTGTGCTTTACATGGTAGCTTTATACTGGAATGGACACTTCTGTACCAGTGTAAAATTGTAGGTTTAAGCAGGGCAGTGAGCCTTTTGTCCCTTTAGTTCAGCGATGGCCAGAGCTCTGAAACTCTCGGTTGCACTGCGTGCCTCTGACAGAAGCGAGCCACTTATGTGGTATTTTGACTCTGAGCTCTTAGCTTGCATCTATAGGCCAGCAACGTGCTTCTGCCATTTCTGGCCTGTGCTTGCCTTCCCCAGCGTCAGGGAAAGTCCATGGTCAAAATGACAAAATTGCAGAAGTATGCAGAATATAAACAGGGAGGATTTGGCAGCACAATTGCCAGGAAGTCGTTTCATAACATAAAGAGGGCAATTGATTTGCTATGTTTGTCTTGAGGAAACACTGCATCTTTCATCTCTGTCCGGCATCCTCCAAGTGTATGTGTGATGATAGCCTGAATTCTACAGTAGTGTAAATGCTGCAAACCCCAGACTTGTGCTGAGTGAGGTAACCAAAGTTACTCTGGCAACAGACTATATGTAGCAGATCTTGGCTATTCTTGCCTTATAGGCTGCACATTTGATCACCTGTTAATGACTCATAGTTTTATAACTCTCAGCGTACTGTAATAATCTCAATGTAACCAATTTTAAGCTAATATGTCATTTTAGGGTAATGTGCTATCTCCAGGAATTAATGTAACAAGATGACTAATGATTAGCTGTCAAAAACTTTTTTTAGTCTTGAAAAACCAATTACTTTTTACTGATTATTTATCTTAAAACAAGTGAATTAGGAACAGATTATTATCACTGTGTGGAGTTTGCATCAATTTACCTTGTCAAGTTTAGAAAAAAGTTGTGAATTTTGTGCAAGTCTGGACAAATCCAACATCAGTTTTCCTTTTCTCATTGAGAAACCTAGGTGAAGGTCTAAGGCCCACAGTGCAGGACCTTTTTTTTTTGGTTAGTTGGATATCTGACACATGTGAAAACCCATCACCATATTTAAACTAAGCCAATCCAAGGTACTGAGAAACACAGGTAGAGTTTCTGATAGAGAGTGCACACACTCTCCCTGTAAGGCCAGATCACACTTTCCTAATCCTTGTTTTCAAATCCCTCCATGGCTTCACCCCTCCCTATCTCTGTAACCTCCTCCAGCTCTACAACCTTCCAAGATCTCTGCGCAACTCCAATTCTGGCCTCTTGCGCATCCCTGATTTTCATCGCTCCATCGTTGGCGGCTGTGCCTTCAGCTGCCGAGGCCCTAAGCTCTGGAATTCCCTCGCTAAACCTCTTTGCCTCTCTCTCCACCTTTAAGACACTCCTTAAAACCTACCTCTTTTACCTAGCTTTGGGTCACCTGTCCTAATAATCTCTTTATGTGGCTCGGTGTCAAATTTTGTTTGATAATGCTCCTGTGAAGCGCTTTGGGACATTTTACTACGTTAAAGGTGCTATATAAATGCAAATTGTTGTTGTTGTTGTAAATACAGAGACCTTAGGCACAGGTTGGCAGAGGCAGAGTTTAGAAACTGCCAAGTGTGCACAGGGAGACTTGGAGTTTCACAACTAAAACCCCACAACCTACCAGCACATTCACTGGTAAGTTTCTCACCACTTGTCCAGCTAAGATCAGCTTACTTCATAGAATTTTGACTTATATGATTATCTAGAGCAGAATAGGAAAAATTCCAGCTCCCAGTGATTAGTCTATCCCTCCAGGTTTAATTTTTGAACCAGGCTGACTGCATAATTATCAACATTACCCAGGAGTACTGTGCATCTGCCTGGTTTAAGTATTTCATTATCGAGTGTGCCACAGTGGATTGATGTGGTTCCCAGGTAGATCATCTTGGAGCCACTTTGACTCTAAAGGGATCCTGCTCACCTCCCCCAACCACCAGAGAGGCCCAAGAGTCCGAAAATAAATAATCAGTACTGTAGACTGCACTCCTCAAACGTTCGTTCATCCCTTCGACATTGAAAATACCATCTCATTTTCTGCGGTGAGTTCTTTGCTGATTGATGAGGCCATTTCCTCAGAATGAGTGTCCACAGAGTGAACAATGGTCCCCGGATACACCAGGTTGAAGATCTCGATTTTTCAGGCGAAACTTCCTCAGCCGACGTTTACATTCAGCATCAGCGATGCGACGGGGCCTCATAGTAGGAGGTACCTTCATGGATCTGTTTCCGTCATGCTTTCTTATCTTGAGCAAGTTGTTCCCACTTATGGATGTCTATTTTGCACTGTTTGAGTCACTTTTAAGCAGTCTTTATATCTCTTTTGCTGTCCACCATGAGATTGCTTCCCAGTTGTCAATGTGCCATAAAAGGTCATTTGCACCACATGACCTGACCATTGTAGCCGTGCCTTCTTGATCAGAGCATCTATACTTGACGTGCCATTTTTTCTTTTAAGAACTTTGGTGTCAGGGATCTTGTCTTGCCATCTGATCTTCATCATTCGTCTCAGGCAGTTTAGGTGAAAGTGATTCTGTTTTTTAATGTGCCGTGCATATGTTGTCCAAATTTCACAGCATAAAGCAGGGTCGTCGGAACAACGGCCCCTGTATACTTTGAGCTTGATCTGCAAGCTGATGCCTCTCTTGCCCCAGATGCACTCACGGAGTTTGCCAAAAGCTAAGCTGGCTTTGGTGAATCTGCTGGATGTTTTTGTACTGAAATTGACTTCTCTAGACAGGGTGCTACCAGGTAGGTAAATCTGTCCACAGCCTGAAACGTGTGATCAAAAATAATGGCGATAGGTGGAGCATAATCCTTGCCTGGGTTGGTTGGAAGGATACCACTGTCTTTTTAACACTGATAGTCATGCCAAATTGCAGGCAAGTTGTTGCAAGGTGGTTCAATGTTGTTTGCATATCATCCAGGGAGTGGGGCACAACAGCACAGTCATCAGCAGATAGAAGTTCATCAATAAGTTCTTCCAGCACCGTTGTTTTAGCTCGTAGACTTCTAAGGTTGAAGAGTTGCCCATCAGTCCTGAATCTGATCTTGACTCAAATTTCGAGATTATTGAAAGCCACGAGAACCAGAGCAGCAAACAAAATGCTGAAGAGTGATGATGCAAGGACGCAGCCTTGCATAATTAACACCATTTGTAATGGGGAAGGAGATGGAATTGTCCCCATCTTCCATCACTCTAGCACCCTTCAATATAAATAAGGTAGATTACATGGATATACAACCAGTTCTTTTAATATTTTTTAAATAAATTCCTTTTCCATGCAAATTTTTCAACTCCCTTTGTTGCACCAGTGGCACATTCCTTCTGGAATTGTCAGCATTTGCTGACAAAAATTGAAACAGACTGGGCCCCCATACTCCCCCATTCTGCTCCTACTTGAATTCAGCAGGTGATGTACTGGACCAGGAGCCCCCGCCTCTCAGTGCTACTGAGGTTTAAAAAACAATTGGATAATTATTTAGTATCTTAAATTTTACATGGTAGATTTTATATCCCCTACTCCAATAGTCTCTGAGTATAACAGTTTATGTACAGAAATCTTGTTTGCTGTGTACTGTACTTAATGTTGATACTGCACTGGTGCGCAGATTGGTATATGCATTGAGTTATCCTGTACACATCTTGCTATGGAAAATTGCTTTTTCGAAGTTGAGCTAATCTTTTGTTTCTTAGGGACTGGTTTCTATCCACCACAGGTAGGTTTTGTAATTTTCCCTTGCCTACAGCTGGTTGTAGGTTGGGATTTTAGTGGATAAGAGGGTAATCAGAGCTTTAGTTCTGCTGTTTGTTTTGCTTCTGATGACAATTTATTGAAACCTCTTCCACAACTAACTCCTCTACATCAACAGAAGCCATGATGTGGAGATGCCGGTGATGGACTGGGGTTGACAAATGTAAGGAATCTTACAACACCAGGTTATAGTCCAACTGTTTTATTTGAAAATCACAAGCTTTCGGAGGCTTTCTCCTTCGTCAGGTGAGTGAGTGCACTGGTGCGCAGATTGGTATGTGCATTGAGTTATCCTGTACACATCCTGTACACATTGTCATCAGCAGCAAAACAAACAGCAGAACTAAAGCTCTGATTACCCTCTTATCCAACAAAATCCCAACCTACAACCAGCTCGAGGCAAGGGAAAATTACAAAACCTACCTGTGGTGGATAGAAACCAGTCCCGAAGAAACAAAAGATTAGCTCAACTTCGAAAAAGCAATTTTCCATAGCAAGATGTGTACAGGATAACTCAATGCACATACCAATCTGCACACCAGTGCACTCACTCACCTGACGAAGGAGAAAGCCTCCGAAAGCTTGTGATTTTCAAATAAAACAGTTGGACTATAACCTGGTGTTGTAAGATTCCTTACATACATCAACAGAAGCAAACATGACACTTTTGGTGCCCAGTACTGCTGACAATTCGTCCATCCAAAACCGTATGGATGGCAACTCTAACCATATTGGTGATATTTTGTCACTAGCCACTCTTCAGTGCATAAGGAAAGGTCAAAGATGAGAAAAAGCCATTTAACCCATCAAGCTCATCCCTCTAGTATTTCAGCTCACCCAGCCAGCATCAACTGCATCTTTAACTCCCCCCACCAATGCTTTTGATTCCACTATCCTTACCTAATAGATTACCACCCTTTGAGTAAAGAAATCTTTTTTTACGATCTGTTTTGAATTTACTTTTCACTAATTTGGAAAGATATCCTCAAGCTCTACTGGCCTGACTGACCTAGAAATAATATTCTGGTCCATCTTATTTATGTAATCTAATACTTTGACCTGTGCCTAAATAAGGCTTGAGCACATAAACAGCCCTACAGATTGTGCACAGAATTTATACACCGAGAGATGTGAGAAGTTCAAGTACTCAAAAGAAGCTGCATTTAGCTAACGCTACCAAATGAAGCAGGGAGACAGCTCCAGACACATCAAACGCTGCAGCTCTTCTGTGTGTGTTTAGCTACGGTGAATGGATTCAGTGTAACACCTAACACCAATTGTGATCAGATTTCAAGAGTGGAATGAACAATGTGCTGGCCTTTGATTATAACAGGAGTTTCTCATTCCAAGTACAATTTGATCCTCATGCAGTTGTTTGGAATTGCTGGAAGAAAATACCAATTGACCCAGCTGTGTTTCATTGTTGGAAATTCCATGCTCCATCATGAATTGTACTGCCATTTTATCTAATGATCGGAAAACATTTACGTTTTCATTTATCCAGTTAAAATTAGACTGTGGGTTTCTTGTTTTCTCCTTCTATACCCGCCAGCAATAGGGAAAGAACTGATCTTATTACTATGTGTAGTAACATCAGAAATGCATTAAAAAAAATCTGTGATACTACACATAGCTACCAGAGCAATTCTGCCCTCCTCCTGTACCTTAACACCAATCTCAAAAGAGCACTCTAGACTGTAGTAGAGTGAATGTTTCTGTTCCCACACCATCTGTGTGTGAGACTGCTGGCTGGTGACAAATCATTGACAGTTTTGTGCTGTGGTCTGTGCCCACTAAGAAGTGGATTGAGGCAACTCAAACTCATTTCCTTATAACTCCGAAGAGAGAGATTTTCATCCCATCAGTCCACACTGGATTAAAGCACTAGTGCCAGGAGATAAAAGAATTGTGTTCTGGACCATTCCACCACTCAGTACTCCCTCCTAATCCCACTCCCCCAGACTACTCTGATGAAGCGATTACATGGAATCAGTCCATAAAAAGTTGAGGTATTTATTTTTTTCACTTAATCAAATAAATAAAAAGATACAATTGTTATGTGGAAGTCATGCCTATATTCAAAAAGAATGATGAAACAGATACAGGCCATTAGTCTTGATTCAATTTGTGTAAAATAGTGAAATCAATTATCAAGAGTAAATTTGAGGATTATCTATACTACAGTGACCTAGTTAGCAACAGTCAACACCACTTTAGGTGGGAAAGAGCCTGCCTGACCAATCTCCTTGATTTCTTTGACGAAGTGGCAACCTATGTCAGCTGCAGTAAACTAATGATGTTATGTACTTAAATTTCCAAAAAAAAATATTTAATAAAGTTCCACATAAAATAATTAAGCTCATAACTGTGGGGATTCAGGGCAAAACTTCTGTATGGGTTGCAGAATCGAAAGTGGTGGCTCAGAAATTACAGAATGAGTTGAAGAAAATAATTGGGTCGAACAAAGGCAGATGACATCGGACACGGACAAGAATAAAGTACTGCTCATAGAAAGGATAAATAGGCAACATGAATGAATATTCTGTGGATGGCATTGAAGTAGTTAAGGATGAAGTTGAAAACCAAGGCAAACCAGCAATCAACAAAGCCACTAGAATGCTGAACTACATAGCCAAAACAGTAGAACACCAGTTCGAAGAAGTTGTGATCAAACCATACACTGTTGTGGCCAGATCACGCCTTGAATGCTCTATCTGGTTCTGGTCATCGTCAAATAATGGTGGAGACAGTGCAGAGAAAAGTCATGAGAGTGATCACCAATGTCAGGGATCTGTGTTATGAGAAGATGCTGGTGTGACCGGAAGACATCTGAGAGGTGATCTTAAAGAGGTAGTTCAGATAATAAATTGTATGGAAAAGGTTAATCCGGAATGCTACTTTAAATTAAATGTGGGAGTAGGACAAGGAGACACAGGGTCAAACTAGTGAAAGATAACTTTAGGACTGATTTCAGGTAGTTCTTCTTCACACAGAGTGATCAACACTAGGAATGGACTTCCAGGGAAAGCGGTGGAGGCAAAAACCCAGGAATCATTTAAGGAATGACTAGATGCAGCAATATGTAGAAAGTAGGGTTGCTCTGAATAGATGAATTATCCATGAGTATATCGTCCTTTGAGCGTAAATCTCTAAGGACTATTTTGATACCAGATTGGAAGCGGTTTTTCTTTCTAGCTCATTATTATATTGAACTCTATAGCTGTTCTGGTATAATTAGCTGCTTTTACTTGTGGGAATAACTTCCTGTTCCCTCTACAGCACAGAGTGCTGTCTCTGACAAAATAACCAATAGTAGAAATAAGCACACGAAACGGTACAAAAATCAGGCTGTTATTTATATCTTCTCTATAATGCAAAGCCTGTGTTTTTATCATTGTTAACAAAACAACAATGACAATTTGCACATGTACAGTGCTCCTGTAGAAACATGTTTATTTCTCATCTTACGCTGCACCTCGGCGACATCATCCAAAGACACACATCAGGTTCCACATGTACACTGATGATACCCAGCTATGCCTGACCACGACCTCTCTGAACCCCTCCACTGCCTCTGTATTGTTACACTGCTTGTTCAACATCTAGTCTTGGATGAGCTGAAATTTCCTCCAATTAAACATTGGGAAGACTGAAGCCGCTGTCTTCGGCCCCCGCCATAAACTCTCTTTATATTTTTCTCACAAACCGGGGATAACTTTAACCCCAAAGAAGGGGTGGGTTGGGGGCAGGTGAGCAGTAAAAAATAGTTGATTTTTGGAGCGGGACCGAATCCCGGCTCCAAACAACCTACTTCCGGGTTTAACTCAGGTGCGTTTGGATGCGGACGAGCAACAGAAACCTGAAAGTCCCGTCCCCACTCAAAGCCGGAAGGCCGATACTCGAAGGGCCAATGTACCACATTGACATTTGAGGCACTTAACCTTTTGTGTATTAAAGATGTCAAACAAATTTAATCTTACCTGTTCGGGTTTCCCATCGTTTCTGATTCACATCAGGTGAAATCAGGCGAGAAGGGCCGGATCCATGAGGTGAGTATTTTTATTGCTCTGCCTGTGGGCCGAGAGGAGCAGGAGTCCTTCATCCAGGCCCAACAAGCTCACCTGGCGAGATCGGACCACCACAATTGGCAGACTAACCACCCCCCCACACAGATGCTGGACCCCCCTGGATGTTTGGACGACTCCCCCATCGATGTTAGAATGGTGGACCCCCTGATCTTCTCCAGGGGCCGCCCGATGTCGTCCACATCCCCCCTACCTCCCCCACCCTCCGATTTCTTCCATGGCCCACGATCGATCACTCCCTCTCTCCCCCCTCTCCGATTCACGGCTCCTTTCACTTCTGATTGGCAGCCAGCTGCCTGACGCATGGGAAACCTGGAAGCACAAATACTCACCTTCAGTTGAGTTGCAGTCGCAGATTGTGACGCATTCATTTGGCTTCCGGGTTCCCCACGTGAATATCTACGGACGCGCTGAGTTCCCGGCTCCGAGCTAAAATCATACCCACTGTCAGTGTCTTTCTTCTCACTCGCTGCTTCAATTTCTGCCTATCTGTTTCTCTCACACTCACTGTTTTGTGTCTCTGTTTCTTTTTAATCTGGTGTCTCTGTCGTTCTCGATTGCTGAATTTTTCAGTGTGTACTGTGTAATTGGGTTGATATTAGTGCTGATTGCAGTAAATAGCATAAATGCTCCAGAATTTGTCAGAACAACCCCCTTCACCTTATGGAATTTTTAGCATTCTGTCATGGTCGTGCAGAATTTTTTATATATATTTGTGCGACATTCTTTCAAACAGATGGAGTGAAACTACAGAATAGGAGTGGAAGTGTGGGGGGTGGGTGGTGGTGGTGGAGTGGATTGGGGGCCAGTTCTTTGTACTGTGCAGGAGTGGAGCACGTTTACCGACCGGGCCTTAGAAAAAAGTGAGTCAGAATTAGCAAATCTGTTGGGTGCACTAAACAAAGTGTATTGTCATCGGCCACAGTGCATTTGACAAGATAACGACACTGTCTCTATTGTGTTCTTTTGATGTTAGGAAAATGCATGACCAGCAGCCCTGAGTAGTCAGTGCATTCTTCATGGGTATTATAGAGCTGCATAAAGAACAAAGAGCTACGGCAGGGATCTGTGCAAAGTCTGCAATCATCTGCTAACGTCGTTTGTGGTCTCGGGTTGGGGGGGGGGTGCAATTATGTAATTGTTGCCTGGTTTGTGGCTGGATGAGGTGCTACACTTTCCGGCTTCATCCACACACTGCATTTGTAATATTCAGTAATAATACAACATTCAAAGATTCGTCATTGTCACTCGTCTGCACCCGTAGGCTGAATAGTTGGCTTTGACTTTGAGAATTATTATGAGTCACTGCCTGAAAAACAAACAGTAGCTGTTAGTTTAAAAAAGTTCCATTTCTTCAAACACCCAGTTCTTTACAAGAAAATGGTTATATTATTTTAGCCTGAATTGTAGAATTTATTTCCCATTTTATAGAACTAGCAGAACTCCAACAGTTCTTGTTAGTTACTATCTAATTTTACATTTCTACAAGAACTTCTTGTTCTTCTTTCTACTGAGGAGCTGGGGTATTTTGTCTTCTTGGATGTCATGATGCTTCTAATACGAGTCTGGTAATACTGGCACACTTCCCAGGTCACTCCAGCTCCCTTGGTAGCAATGCAGCAGTACGTGTATACATAACAACAGCAACGTCCATTTATACAGCATCTTTAACACAGAAAAAAGTCCCAAGGTGTTTCACAGAGGCATAAGGAAAAATTGGGCACTGAGCCAAAGGAGAGATTAAGAGGAGTGACCAGAAGCTTAGTTAAAGAGGTGGATTTTAAAGAGGATCTTAAAAGGAGGAAGGGGGGTGGGGAGGCAAAGGAGTTTAGGGAGGGAATTCCAAAGAGTGGGTCCTAGGTGGCGGAATGCATGGGTGCTACTGGTGGTGGGAAGGGAGGGGGTTGGATGCACAAGAAGCCGGCGGTAGATGAATGGAGAATTTGGAGGGCAAGGCCACAGAGGAATTTAAACACAAGGATGAGGACAAGAGTGATGGGTGACTAGGACAGTGTGGTATAGGAAATGGGCAGTAGAGTTTTGGATGAGCTGAAGTATGGAGGCCAGCTAGGTCAGCATTGTAGTCATTGAGTCTGGATGTGACGGAGGCATAGATGAAGATTTCAGCGACAGTTGGGCTAAAGGGCAGAGCCAGGTGATGGAGGTGTGTTTATATGTGAATAGCACACCACACTGCTCATATTGATATCATCCATTGCCACATAGTTGGGTGTGTGTTACATGCTAGATTGCAGCTGACAATACTGCGCCACTGCAAAATCACGTCCTCTGATACTGGAAAATGCCAAATTGCATGTATCTAGTCTCACACTTGAACATTGAGTGAAGTACTGGGGGAGAGGGGAGAGCATGCAAAGAATCATGGCCCACCATGAGTTAGCACCTTCAGCAGATTTTGATTTTGGTCAGCAGGGTGTCTGACCTGCTCAGAACTCCATTATCATACTTAATAGTCTCAAACCAAGTTACTTAGAAATTCAGGGTTTCTGCACAATATGAAGTGCACACTCGGCCCCCTTCAGGACACATCCCAGTTACCTAAGTCCAGAGAATTTAGGCACAGGTTGGCATAGGGAGCATAAGTGCGGAGGAGAGGAGGGGAGAAAATTGGAAGCCTCTATGTGGATTAATTGGAAGTGGATTCCAAGTTTCCAATGTTTTCTCTGGAGGTAGATTTGCACTCTCTCTCCTTTGGGAGTGAGCTGTGAGCCAAGGTAGCTCTTTCCTTGAAAGCCAAAGGGATGTTGCTCCAGCAACCCACACACATGTGCTAGAAGCCAGTTACAGAGCCACTGGGAGACCAGGCTCTGGCCCTGTTATGTGGGGACTGCTGTGTGGAATGAGGTGGAACAGAAGAAAGGAGAGAAAAATAATAAAATGAAATAGTTTTAGAATGCTACATGTAAACAATTTTGAAACACATGAAAAAAAGGCAAAATATTTAAATCTCAAGTGCATTAACATTGATGGTAAAAATCAATTCTACTTTGCAAGACTATCGAACACACTGTGCACCTTGCAATGGTTTACTTAAGATGTCAGAAGAATGCGTTGCTATTGGAAACAAACTATCCATTCCAGTGGTGCTGTAAACGCCCAAGATAGACTTTGAGACAGCACAGAGAATATAAAACACATTTAAGTAACGTGTTAGAAGTCAAATTCAAACCTTGCACTTACTCTGCTTATTAAAGGGATGGCTATATTTCCATAAATAAACAAGACTAACCAGATGAATGGCACGACTCATGGAAATGTTCTTATCATTATATTTGTGTGGATTCACTAATGAGTTCAATGAGCAACATGGACAAAAAATCAGCGGAGAAGCTCCTCCTCTGTCAAATAAGTCATTTCCACTCATAGGATTATCGGTTCCTTTCAAAGCTGTTCCTAACCTCTACATAAATGCATTCCCAACAGAGATCACTGGATAATTTTTCCCCTCCTTAATCCATGGCCACAGAAGCAAACTATAATGTCCTAATGATTGTCCCAGCTGTGATCAATTAATTCTGCACAGACCAGCAGTTGAATCTGCTTAGTTCCACACTTGGCAGAACATTTACTGACTGAGTCAATGGATCAATTTAGGCAGAAAAATTACTACAGCAGATTATGATTTTACGCACTGGCCATTGAATTGATATATATATATATATATATATATATAATTCTATATATATATAAATACATTTTGCCTGTGTTGAATTTTTGATTTGTATTTTTTATTGCTAGAAACAATATCAAAGGGGTTACCACCTAAAGTCATACAAAGTATTTTTCAATAGATGCGTCTATTATCTCAGCCCAGACAAGTTGGCTGGACGGGGCTCACAAAGTGTGGGTTTTTATGACCAACGCAATGGGTTGTCTAAGTGAGAACTGTTTCTTTGCCCAGGGCCATTACATTTAATCACTAACATCTTTGCCATTGTCAAAGATTGGATATCCATTCAATATTGATGAACGGCTGTTTGATCGAATGTAATTATGAGAGATGCAGTCGTCACAGGCCTTTTGTTGCAGAGGTGGTTCTATGCCATGTTGATATAGATGTGGAGATGCCGGTGATGGACTGGAGTGGACAAATGTAAGGAGACGCACAACACCCGGTTATAGTCCAACAGCTTTATTTGAAATCACAAGCTTTCGGAGCTTTGCTTCCTTCGTCAGGTGAAGTGAAGAGATGCATATAGACACAGCATATATAGTCAGAGAACAATGCCTGGTACCTATATGCATCTCTTCACTTCACCTGACGAAGGAGCAAAGCTCCGAAAGCTTGTGATTTCAAATAAAGCTGATGGACCATAATCGGGTGTCGTGCGTCTCCTTACATATGTTGATATAGAACAAAGGATCAGTCCTTAGTCTGGGGTAGAGATTTTGATTGACAGCTATGAGAAGGGGACTGGGTCATTGATTGACTGTAGTCTCTTTGACAGACAGCTTGGTGGACAGAGATCTCCTATTACTGGATTACATTGGGTGTAATGTGTGGATCAACGGTTAGTTTCAGTCTTGCAGCCAGGACCTTTAAAAATTCTATATCCTAATATTTAAGGACAGTCGGCAGAAATAGCTGAGCAAGTTTACAAATGGTAGCCTGTTCCACAGGGAATGAATTTCTATTTTAAAACTATGTTTAGACAGAAAGCAAATGACGTGTATTATTATATGTACGAAGGAAGGTAGAATAATGTAGGTTTCACCGTGTAATGCTGTTTAATCTTCATTCATCTGTCTTATGGAAATAAAACCATTTATTGATTCAGAGCCTGAGTGCCATATCCTCAGACAAGAGGAGATATATGTGGCGGCACATGATACAGTCCAGTAGCCAGTAAACAGAGAAAGCTGTTACCATCTTGGGTCTTACTATACTTTACCTAGATATTGGGCAGAAAAAGGTGCAATTGGATTATAGGGGATGCAAGGCTCACTTGTGGGAATGTCCGATGGTGTTGAGCCTGAGAGAATATCTTGTGTTAAAATTCAAAAGCACTTTTTTTTATTCGTTCATGGGATGTGGGCGTCGCTGGCATTTATTGCCCATCCCTAATTGCCCTTGAGAAGGTGGTGGTGAGCCGCCTTCTTGAACCGCTGCAGTCTGTGTGGCAAAGGTTCTCCCACAGTGCTGTTAAGAAGGGAGTTCCAGGATTTTGACCCAGCGATGATGAAGGAACGGCGATATATTCCCAAGTCGGGATGGTGTGTGACTTGGAGGGGAATGTGCAGGTGGTGTTGTTCCCATGTACCTGCTGCTCTTGTCCTTCTAGGTGGTAGAGGTCGTGGGTTTGGGAGGTGCTGTCAAAGAAGCCTTGGCGAGTTGCTGCAGTGCATCCTGTGGATGTTGCACACTGCAGCCACTGTGCGCCGGTGGTGAAGGGAGTGAATGTTTAGGGTGATGGATGGGGTGCCAATCAAGCGGGCTGCTTAGTCCTGGAAGATGTCGAGCTTCTTGCGTGTTGTTGGAGCTGCACTCATCCAGGCAAGTGGAGAGTATTCCATCACACTCCTGACTTGTGATTTGTAGATGGCGGAAAGGCTTTGGGGAGTCAGGAGGTGAGTTACTCGCCACAGAATACCCAGCCTCTGGCCTGTTCTTGTAGCCACAGTATTTATATGGCTGGTCCAGTTAAGTTTCTGGTCAATGGTGACCCCCAGGATGTTGATAGTGGGGGATTCGGCGATGGTAATGCCATTGAATGTAACGTGGAGGTGGTTAGACTCTCTCTTGTTGGAGATGTTAATTGCCTGGCACTTGTCTGGCGCAAATGTTACTTGCCACTTATGTTGTCCAGGTCTTGCTGCATGCGGGCTCGCACTGCTTCATTATCTGAGGGGTTGCGAATGGAACTGAACGCTGTGCAATCATCAGCGAACATCCCCATTTCTGACCTTATGATGGAGGGAAGGTCATTGATGAAGCAGCTGAAGATGGTTGGGCCTAAGACACGGCCTTGAGGAACTCCTGCAGCAATGTCCTGGAGCTGAGATGATTGACCACCAACAACCACTACCATCTTCCTTTGTGCTAGGTATGACTCCAGCCACTGGTGAGTTTTCCCCTTGATTCCCATTGACTTCAATTTTACTAGGGCTCCTTGGTGCCGCACTCGGTCAAATGCTGCCTTGATGTCAAGTCACTCTTGCAGTCACTCTCACCTCACCTCTGGAATTCAGCTCTTTTGTCCATGTTTGGACCAAGGTTGTAATGAGGTCTGGAGCCGAGTGGTCCTGGCGGAACCCAAACTGAGCACCGGTGAGCAGGTTATTGGTGAGTAAGTGCCGCTTGATAGCACTGTCGACGACACCTTCCATCACTTTGCTGATGATTGAGAGTAGACTGATGGGGCGGTAATTGGCCGGATTGGATTTGTCTTGCTTTTTGTGGACAGGACATACCTGGGCAATTTTCCACATTATCGGGTAGATGCCAGTGTTGTAGCTGTACTGGAACAGCTTGGCTAGAGGCGCAGCTAGTTCTGGACCACAAGTCTTCAGCATTACAGCCGGGATGTTTTCGGGGCCCATAGCCTTTGCTGTATCCAGTGCACTCAGCCGTTTCTTGATATCACGTGGAGTGAATCGAATTGGCTGAAGACTGGCTTCTGTGACGGTGGGGATATCGGGAGGAGGCCGAGATGGATCATCCACTCGGCACTTCTGGCTGAAGATGGTTGCAAACGCTTCAGCCTTGTCTTTTGCATTCATGTGCTGGACTCCGCCATCATTGAGGATGGGGATGTTTACAGAGCCTCCTCCTCCCGTTAGTTGTTTAATTGTCCACCACCATTCACGACTGGATGTGGCAGGACTGCAGAGCTTTGATCTGATCCGTTGGTTGTGGAATCGCTTAGCTCTGTCTATAGCATGTTGCTTCCACTGTTTAGCATGCATGTAGTCCTGAGTTGTAGCTTCAGCAGGTTGGCACCTCATTTTTAGGTACGCCTGGTGCTGCTCCTGGCATGCTCTTCTACACTCCTCATTGAACCAGGGTTGATCCCCTGGCTTGTTTGTAATGGTTGAGTGAGGAATATGCCGGGCCATGAGGTTACAGATTGTGGTGGAATACAATTCTGCTGCTGCTGATGGCCCACAGCGCCTCATGGATGCCCAGTTTTGAGCTGCTAGATCTGTTCTGAATCTATCCCATTTAGCACGGTGGTAGTGCCACACAACACGTTGGATGGTGTCCTCAGTGCGAAGACGGGACTTCATCTCCACGAGGACTGTGCGGTGGTCACTCCTACCAATACTGTCATGGACAGATGCATCTGCGACAGGGAGATTGGTGAGGACAAGGTCAAGTAAGTTTTTCCCTCGTGTTGTTTCGCTCACCACCTGCCGCAGGCCCAGTCTGGCAGCTATGTCCTTCAGGACTCGGCCAGCTCGGTCAGTAGTGGTGCTACCGAGCCAGTCTTGGTGATGGACATTGAAATCCCCCACCCAGAGTACATTCTGTGCCCTTGCTACCCTCAGTGCTTCCTCCAAGTGGTGTTCAACATGGAGGAGGACTGATTCATCAGGTGAGGGAGGGCGGTAGGTGGTAATCAGCAGGAGGTTTTCTTGCCCATGTTTGACCTGATGCCATGAGATTTCATGGGGTCCAGAGTCAATGTTGAGGACTCCCAGGGCCACTCCCTCCTGACTGTATATCACTGTACCGCCACCTCTGGTGGGTCTGTCCTGCTGGTGGGACAGGACATACCCAGGGATGGTGATGGAAGAGTCTGGGACATTGGCTGAAAGGTATGATTCTGTGAGTATGGCTATGTCAGGCTGTTGCTTGACTGGTCTGTGGGACAGCTCTCCCAATTTTGGCACAAGTCCCCAGATGTTAGTGAGGAGGACTTTGCAGGGTCGACTTGGCTTGGTTTGCCTTTGTCATGTCTGGTGTCTAGTGGTCCGATGCCGGGTGGTCCGTCCGGTTTTATTCTTATTGTGACTTTTTTTAGCGAGATTTTACAACTGAGTGGCTTGCTTGGCCATTTCAGAGGGTGATTAAGAATCAACCACATTGCTGTGGGTCTGGAGTCACATATAGGCCAGACTGGGTAAGGACGGCAGGTTTCCTTCCCTAAAGGACATTAGTGAATCAGATGGGTTTTTACGACAATCCCGTAGTTTCGTGGCCACCATTACTGATACTTGTATTTTAATTCCAGATTTTATTTAATTAATTGAATTTAAATTCCCCATCTGCTGTGGCGGGATTTGAGCTCGTGACTTGGATTATTAGTCCAGGCCTCTGGATTATTAGTCCAGTAACATAACCACTCTGCTACCGTACCCGATATGACAGTGTATATATACCACCTTCCAGATTAGGCTGAAGAATGCGGTGGGTATCATAGGGAGCCTCAGGTGCAGTATGCCATTGTTAAGGGGAAACAGTCCTGTGGTGTGTTATGCTGCGCATGGCATGCATAAGGTCACAAGCTTCATAGGAGACTCGGTCTGCTTATGGGAACTGCTTTTCTGATGTGAACACAAGCTGACAGTGTTGGGGAAAAAGCATTAATTGTAACACTAATATCCTGACGTCTACTTGAGTATTCAGACGGCATAATATTTATCCAGACCCACATTCTGTTTAATGTGTTCTTGTGATATAAAGTTCTGATACTATACAAGGCGATGATTTAACTGCTCCTGTCATTGAATATTTACTTCAACATTTTCTGTTTTTAAGTTTTGGTGCTGTTCAGAGTTTTCAGCACTTTGATCAACATTTTTAGAAAGTCCTTTTAGTTTGATGAAAGGTATCTGATTATAATTCTAACCTCAAACAATATTTTACTGGGCAATAACTGTCAAAATGAACAAGTGCACTGAATATATTATTATTATTGTTGGGACCTCACCAGGAACCAAGATATTTTGCTTATTGTTTCTGTCTCTCTCATCTCAGGCCTTTCATCTCCTGTATCTTGCCCAAGTGGACATCCTTTGTATACAAGTTTAGGCAGTGAGTTATTAAACTATGAATAGCACCAAATGCTGTTCTCATCCATGTCCATAGCAGAGGTCACAATGATCAAGAGCAGGAACACTGCCTTTTCTTTTCCACTCCCTTATCCAGAGACACTGAAACCGCAACAGTCACAACATCCCCCACTCACCACAGACCCGGGATTGAACCTGGGATTTTCTTTGCCAATTTGGCTGAATGCAACGCCACATAGTACAACTACTCACTGAGCTAAAGAGGGAAGCACTTCTGCTTCTTTTAGTCTTTCATCACTCTCGCCTATTTTTTCCAGCACTGTTAGAGCTCTTCCCCTAAACCTGTACTGCGTCATAAGATGCCGTCTTTTGAATGAGACATTAAACCGAGGCTCCATCTACCCTCTTAGATCCCCTGGCACTATTAGAAGACGAGCAGGGGACTTTTTCTGGTGTCCTGGCCAGCATTTATCCCTCAACCAACACCACCAAAATATATTTGGTCACTTATCTCATTGCTGTTTGGGGTCCTTGCTGTGTACAAATTGACTGCAATATTTGCCTACATTACAACAATGACTACACTTCAAAATACTTCATTGGCTGTGAAGCACTTTGGGACATCCTGAGGACATGAAAGGTGATATATAAATGCAAATTCTTTCTGGAGAAAGGCAGAATGACAACTAGATGCCTTTGGGATTGGGAATATACCTTGGTGGGGGGAAAGCCCATCAGTCAAGCACAAGTCAAAGTGCCTAGTGAGTTCTACCACTGTAGCCTACTGCTCTTAATTCAAATTATACCACTAAAGAAAAGATTCAGTTGCTT
The DNA here is from genome assembly GCF_035084215.1 of Heptranchias perlo. Lineage (NCBI taxonomy): Eukaryota > Metazoa > Chordata > Chondrichthyes > Hexanchiformes > Hexanchidae > Heptranchias > Heptranchias perlo. The sequence goes on along the minus strand of NC_090350.1, from coordinate 20,423,319 downwards.
TCCGTTATACAATCAGGGCATGATTCACACCCATATCCCCATTGGGACCAATCAACCTCTTAATATTGCCAATGGAAACAGAGGCATTCTACATCACTGGACCACCAAGAGTGTGTCGATGCATCACACCGCACAAAAAATTGGTATCAAGTGGTTGAAACCTGCAATTTAATCTCTTCCATGCACTTTGATGGGGTAATAAAATTTTGTTTCTTTTAATTCTTCAAACATGTTTTCTTCATCTCATAACTACGACTAGCAGCCACCACCTCTTACCTTTGATACTCCGTGCTTAATCTGCCTTTATCTAATGACGTTCTTGACTTCATTATCTCATCTGACCTCGAATGGAACTCCCACATTTTCTCCATTGCTAAACCTGCCTGCAAGAACTTGGTTTCTTCACTAATACCAAACACTTGTTTTTGACTCTCTAAAGGTCATGCATACCCCAGAGTTAGAAAGTGCTCCCATTTCTGGAGATACTCTTCTAACACTTTGCTTGTACCCTTGAACAAGTTACAAGAAAAAGCTGGTTTGCTGATATATAATTTGATTACCTCTAGTGTCCAACCTTTTTCCCTTTGTCAGAATCTTTCTTTCGGGACAATTACTGTGTTTGCAGGATCTTTCTGGTAGTTTCCCAATTATACTGCATTGTAGTGACTCTGGTTCTGAGCCCAAGTTCCAGAAGTGAAAGGACAATGTGCTTGCCCAATATGTATCCTAGTGTCTCCTTAAATAAATATATTTTTTGACCAGATGCATTTTCTTTGTGATTTTTTTATAGGAATGAAAAAAAAGGCTCTTATGAAGTTGCTTACAGAATCACCAGGGAGAAACAACTAATAAGAAGAGAATAGAAGATATGATGGAGAATTGTGAGCAATAATTCTCCTGTTTTATAAATGCTGATTCAGGAAATCGGGGGGTGGGGGAAGAGAACATGATAAAGACACAAACTGGTTGACGTCCACAGATCTTGGAAGCTAAAATCACAGTTTGTGTGTTTTGAACTGAAGTTGTAGAATTTCATGTCTTTGTACTTAGTACAAAAGCATCAGCAATTTTGTTACCTTTGGTGAAATTGTGAGACAGGGCTAAAACCAGCCAGGGTTATTAGAAATAGCCAGTATAGAATAGAAACCAGTCGGACTAGCTGTTCCAGAGTACACTGCAGTTACGCAGCATATAGGGTGCAATTTAGGAGATTAAATACAGTGGGTGTGTACAGGATAGTGTTTGCGGTTTTGAAGTTTTAACTACTAGTCAAATTATATGCTTATTAGAATTATACTTGGGTATAATCTGTGGCTTATTTAGATGTGGATTAAATGACAGTGTTTAGATGTGTGTTATTGAAAGCACAACACATATTGCCTTTTTCTGACTAAAAAAACAAATTTGAGCCTGCTGTGATCAGAACCTGGTGTGTGGTTTCTTTTGTAAGGTTAGAATGGTATCTGTAGTTACATCTATATATCTTAAAGCTCTTTCCATGCTGTGGAACTGCAAGAGTATTAGGTGTGTCCCTCTTTAATGTAAAGGAAAGCACCCAAGAGATTACACCATGTACATAGGTACCCTCAACTTATTTTATTAAAGTTACTACTGCAGAGCTGTCCAATAGTGGTATTGAGCCATGCAGAGCAAGAAACTCCTAGATTTGATCCCTGGCCTTGCTGAATTAGCTGATTTTAGCCAGCATCTGGTGGGGGTGGGGTGGGGGAAAATCAGCCAGTGACCCCTGTAAACAATCCACATCCCCCTCAGTTGAGAAGCCTGGCAACACTCATTGCCACTCGGATGGGACGCTGGAATGCAACCTTTAGATACCTTGTCCAAGTGGCCTTTCTTATGTGTGAGCCTGGACAGTCAGTGTTAGCAGTCTGTTGAACCACTGAGGGTATCATAACCAAGTCCAATCCAGTTTTCATTCAATATCCACACATGTGCACTTTCCATCAGGGTCATTGTATAGCAACAAAGAGTGGAACTCTGATTGATTCTCCCTTTTCCAAGCCAGGGACACAGAGGCCAATTATAGTACGCTTACTGGGTGGCCACTGCTTCAAATTTTAAATTCTTATCCTTGTGTTTAAATCATTCCATGGCTTTACCCCTCCCTATCGAGCTCTACAAACCCCCCCCCAACAAATTCTCTATTCTGCTGACTCCAACCTCTTGTACGTTCCCCCTCCCTTAACCCCATAATTGGTGACTGTACCTTCAGTAGCCTCGGTCCGAATTACCCCTCTATATCTCCACTGCCCTCTCCTCCTTTAAGACATTCTTTAAAACCCATCTCTTTGACCAAGATTCGGTTACCCCTTTAATCTCTCCTCCTTTGGCTTAACAATCATTTTCCTTCACGCTTCTGAAAAGTGCCTTGGGATATTTTTCTACATTAAAAGTGTTAGATAGATGCTTGTTGTTGTGGTCGTCATCACCTTTGTCATCATTCCGGCTGGGATCAGGCAACTCAATGCAAATCAGGAATTGAACCCTGGACCTTCTGGTCTGTATTGGTTATTGCTATATTGGCACAGGCTCGATGGGCCGAATGGCCTCCTTCTGTGCTATAACAATTCCATAATTCTACATCAGGCTGCATATTTACCCACCAGGCCTCAGGGACTGCCAACAGTTCAAACTTACTATTTCAATATATAAATATTTAATCTGTAGAGTTTTCAAAAACTCTCCCTTCTTCCAAGTGTATTGTTCCAGGTAGAAAGTTTGAGTTGGTTATTGAACATTTCCAGTATGTCTATGTCATTTCCCATTGCTGTATTTGTATATTGTATTTTTCACATTCAGACATTCCTGACAGGTGGAAAATGATGTAATGTTAATACAGCAGGAATGGTATTTTATTGTTGAATGCGGCAGGCAGCTGTCTGAAAGACTTTTGCTCATTTCCAGACAAAACAAGGTATAATTTAGAGAATGTTACACTGAGGCTACACAATGAGATTCAGCAGTTTACCAAATAATAAACCACAAGTAATGATGGGTGTGGAACTCTCGAGTCTGAGGGCAGAAAATAATTTGAAGATAGAGGAAATTCACAAGATCATAAGATAAGTATGGTTGAGGAAAGCCATTCAGTCCATTTGGGTTAATTGATCCAGAACATAGGAACAGGAGGAGGCCATTCAGCCTCTTGAGCCTGTTCCACCATTCGGTTAGATCACACATTTGTCCATTGCAGCATCCAATTATTTCTTTCATGAATCCAAGGTTTTTCACCTGCACTGGGAGCCCATTCCATGTATTGATCACTATTTATGTGAAGAAGAATTTCTTGATGTTTGTCCTAAATTTGCTTTCTACCAGCGTGAACCTATATTCTGTTGTCCTACTCCTGCAAACTGGTTTAATGTAGTTTCCTGGATTTATCTTTTCCATGCTTTAACTATCTTATTTACCACTAAGCTTACCTCTTGGATGCCTTCTCTTAATGAACCAACCAGTGGCAAGCTATAACATTGTAGAGCCAATAAAATATGGGTCCATGAATGTGCCTTCGGGCTAGTCTACCAGTTATAAGAACACAGGGAACAGGATCCAAGAGGTTTGCGCTGTGTGTCTTTGTATTACACAGCAGAGCCTAGCATGACCTCAAAGACAGGTGCTGCCCCACAGCATCAAAGCATAGAGGGTTGCTCTATTGAACCAGGATTCTTACAAAAGTGCAAAAGTAAAAGAGTGTCATCACTCTACTGTCTGAGCAGTAAATTCATAATTCGATGCCCATTGTTTCTGCCCTGTCACACTTCCACAAATTTTACATTTCAACTGCTCATCTCTTTGGCTTGTTGGACCTGCTTACCAGACTCTGGGTGGCTGCTCATAGTTGCTTTCCATCTGAGCAACTGTTCATGCTCCCTCTCCCTGGATGACTGTTCATTCTACCTCCATCTGGATGACTATTCATGTTCCCTCCCTCCCGTCTGGGCGACTGTTCGCACTCCCTCCCTCTGGGCGACTGTTCGCACTCTCTCCCTCTGGGCAACTGTTTATACTCTCTCCCTCTGGGCAACTGTTCGCACTCTCTCCCTCTGGGCAACTGTTCGCACTCTCTCCCTCTGGGCAACTGTTCGCACTCTCTCCCTCTGGGCAACTGTTCGCACTCTCTCCCTCTGGGCAACTGTTCATACTCTCTCCCTCTGGCGACTGTTCAAACTCTCTCCCTCTGGGCAACTGTTCATACTCTCTCCCTCTGGGCAACTGTTCATACTCTCTCCCTCTGGGCAACTGTTCATACTCTCTCCCTCTGGGCGACTGTTCATACTCCTTCCCTCCCTCTGCGCGACTGTTCATATTCCTTCCCTCCCTCTGTGCGACTGTTCATACTCTCTCCCTCTGGGCGACTGTTCATACTCCTTCCCTCCCTCTGCGCGACTGTTCATACTCTCTCCCTCTGGGTGACTGTTCATACTCCTTCCCTCCCTCTGTGCGACTGTTCATACTCTCTCCCTCTGGGCGACTGTTCATACTCCTTCCCTCCCTCTGCGCGACTGTTCATACTCCTTCCCTCCCTCTGTGCGACTGTTCATACTCTCTCCCTCTGGGCGACTGTTCATACTCCTTCCCTCCCTCTGGGCGACTGTTCATACTCCTTCCCTCCCTCTGGGCGACTGTTCATACTCCTTCCCTCCCTCTGGGCGACTGTTCATACTCCGTCCCTCCCTCTGGGCGACTGTTCATACTCCTTCCCTCCCTCTGGGCGACTGTTAATACTCCCTCCCTCCCTCTGGTTGACTGCTCATTCTCTCTCCCTCCCTCTTGGTGACTGTTCATAGTTCCTCTCACTTTACTTGTTTTTTTCTATTTTGTTATTATTACTTAATTATGATGTTGTCAAGCTGTTTCTAACGGACTTTAACTGCATGCAACTGAAAATTGAGGCTATCCTTAACCCAATTAGTTTTATTACATTCACCCAGATGATAACTGTGTCTCAACAGGTATAGCAGCATTTGATGGATTTAAACATCACACACAAGCCCACCCCTGTACTCAACTGATGGCTACACATGTGCTTTCCAATGGGGTCGGGAATAGGAATCTCGGGGATCTTTTTCCCCCATTCAGTTCAGGCAAGATTAAGGCCAACTGCAGTGTCCCTTCTGCCAGCTCAGCTAAAATCAACCAACTGAAGACAAACCAGGGACTGACCTTCCTGATCTGTATGGCTCAGAGCTACACTGGGCATTGCCGTTACCTGCTGAGCTAATAGAGGAGCCCAAATCGTTTATGTTCCACAAAGGAATTACTCTCAATGTGTGAAAGTGCAGTAAAATCCCACATGTTAAAGTTACACAGTAGTCATATAAACAAGTGCTTTATTGATATCACAAACTATGAACGTGAAGTAAAGCATATTTTCCATTAATTGATGCACCATATAATATATTTATTGGGCACTCTGAGCATTGAGTAAAGAGACCTAGCTGTGTAAAATGATTGCATTTTTATTGTTGCCAATTTCTTCCCTCCTGTTGGGATATAGCTTCACGGTGCCTCACTTGAGGCCATTTTTCATGGGTGAGCCTCCAAGGGTTAAATTACAAGGAGAGAGTACACAAACTAGGGTTGTATTTTCTGGAATTTAGAAGTTTAAGGGGTGATTTGATCAAAGTTTAAGATATTAAGTGGAACTGAGGGTAGATAAATAGAAACTATTTCCACTGGTTGGGGAGTCTAGGACTAGGGAACATAGCCTAAAAATTAGAGCCAGAACTTTCAAGAGTGAAGTTATGAAACACTTTTGCATGCAAAGGGTGGTAGAAGTTTGAAATTCTCTTCCGTAAACAGTTCCACAGTTGATGCGAGCTCAATTGTTAAGTTTAAATCTGAGATTGATAGATTTTTGTTAACCAAAGTTATTAAGAGATATGGGGCTAAGGCGCGTATATGGAGTTAGGTCACAGATCAGCCACAATCTCATTGAATGGCAGAGCAGGCTCGAGGGGCTAAATGACCCACTCCTGTTCCTATACATTGAGTATTGACAGGCCATTTACCCTGGTGGGCTTAACAACCAAACCCAACCCTGTCTTCACCTGATGTGCACTTTCCATCAATTTGGAGCAGGGATCTGAGCTGATTTTTCCCTCCTTCCATAAACCTTGAACCCATCCAAAACTTATATCCTAATCCATACCAAGGCCCACTCACCCATCACCCCCGGCACACGGTCCACTAACACCTTGACTTTAAAATTCTCATCCTCGTGTTCAAACCCCTCCATGGCCTCGCCAACTCTGTAAGCTCCTCCAGCCCTACAACTCTCCGAGAACTCTGCATTCCTCCAACTCTGGCCTCTCGGGCATCCCCCAATCACTTCACCCCACCATTGGTGGCCTTGCCTTCAGCCTTATAGACCCTAAGCTCTGGAATCCCCTCCACCTCGCTCTCTCCCCTCCTTTAAGAACCTCCTTAAAACTTATCTCTTGGTCACCCATCCTAATAACTCCTTCTTTGCCTCAGTTTCAATTTTTGTCTGATTATGCTCCTGTGAAGCATTTGGTGGGAGGGCGGGTTTCCTCACCTTAAAAGCACTATATAAGTGAAAGTTGTTGTTGTGCCTTAGCTGGGACCAATTATAGTCCCAAAGTCCCACCTCAGCTAAGGTCATTTAACTCAGCGCAGACCAGGAATCAAACCCAGGGCCCTCTTGTCCGTATGGCTCAGTTACCAACTGAACCATCAACGGCACAATTGTGTTCATCATTTTTTTTTCCTGCTCTTTAGATCCCCACCCAAACTGAGGACGTTGAGTGGACAACCCCCTCTCACGTCTCTGCTGCTCTGTATCCAGATTCTAGGAGGTATATGAGAAGAGCCTGCTACGACTCAACCAGACACGAGATTGGAAACTCACAGAGTAATTGTGAGTGCACAGTTTACATCGCAGCATTCCTTTGGACACAGCATGTCGATGTACCAATGCGCTGTTACCTTTAAAAATTCAGTGCCATGCAAGACTATTTCATTGGCAAAGCCTTCCGTTCCGATACAATTACCTTTGTAGGCAGCCTCGCTAAGAGGCCATATAGCAGGAAGTATGAAAAATTGCTTGGCTCTGTGACCTTTAATTTTTGCCAGGTGTCACAGAGTTCTACCATCTCATAACCTTCTTCATACAGCAAATAATAGTCCTTGACCAATTCATACTTCAAAACACTTTTCTTTTAATTCACTACAGTACCTTTGACAATGCCTAGTATGCTTTGCAACTACTAGCTTTCCGTTCAAGGATCTTTATTTCTCTCCACCTCACCCTTTTACTCTCACCTGACTGGGGAAGTTCTCCACCCACTCCAGCTTCAATTACTTCTTAAAGGTGAGGTTTCTTAAAAGGGCCATACCCCTCCTCTTAAAGGTGAGGTTTCTTAACAGGGCCATACCCTTATTCGGGGATCAGGGCCCTCCAGTCCTCAATTACCCCGCTACAGAGGATATAAATCCACATGCAGCAATGTTGCAGGTTACAACAAATATCACCCAGTGAAATATATTGAGTAACACTTGGTGCCTCAAGCTCCACGTTCATTACTGCTGAGGATTAACATTGGATGGGAACTTGTAGCTGATTCATGCTGCACTTTGCTGTGTAGGTGCAATACATTAATAGTGAGGTGTTATTTTACTCTGACATTTTTCCATAAAGCACAGTTTTGAATATTTATCTAACCTGCCTCTGCTTCACTTCACATGTTGGAGGTAACTTTAACTTTCGGCAATGGTTTGAAATGGGCGATATCGAATTGACCGCCCACTATATACCAACTCCGATTTTACCTTCCATTGAATGCAATGGAAAGAAAAATCAGGAAAGGTGTATAATGGGCAGCTAATTCATTATCATTCGATATCTTACACCATCACCCAAAGTTACAACTACTCATGTTAAGTCTAAATCATGTGGAATTATTTCCTCCACTTAGAATTTGGACTTCTACCTCTTGACTTCAGAATTGTATCCTTGCCAGGATTTGTTAAATAAAGATCTAGACAGTAGTTGCCATGTGGCTCATTAATTAAATGTTTTGCCCAGTGTAGAACTGAGGCAAACTGAGCGTGAAGGCTTCAGGTTCAGGCCTGACCCACTCCCCACTTCATGATGGCTCAGTGAGTTTATCCAGTGAGTGGCTGAGACATACAGACCATTTCCAGCCGTCTGGTCTGTGCTCAGTTAGATGATTTTGGCCAGGGAAGCAGTAGGGGTGGTACGATTGGTAGCACACTGTACTGCTGAAGTCTTGTGCTCCAGAACTAGTCGCGCCCCTAGCCAAACTATTCCAGTACAGCTACAACACTGGCATCTACCCGACAATGTGGAAAATTGCCCAGGTATATCCTGCCCACAAAAAGCAGGACAAATCCAATCCGACCAATTACTACCCCATCAGTACACTCTCAATCATCAGCAAAGTGATGGAAGGTGTCGTCGACAGTGCTATCAAGCGGCACTTACTCACCAATAACCTGCTCACCGATGCTCAGTTTGGGTTCCGCCAGGACCACTCGGCTCCAGACCTCATTACAGCCTTGATCCAAACATGGACAAAAGAGCTGAATTCCAGAGGTGAGGTGAGAGTGACTGCCCTTGACATCAAGGCAGCATTTGATCGAGTGTATTATCAAGGAGCCCTCGTAAAATTGAAGTCAATGGGAATCGGGGGAAAACGCTCCAGTGGCTGGAGTAATTACTAGCACAAAGGAAGATGGCAGTGGTTGTTGGAGGCCAATCATCTCAGCACCAGGACATCGCTGTAGGAGTTCCTCAGGGCAGTGTTCTAGGCCCAACCATCTTCAGCTGCTTCATCAATGACCTTCCCTCCATCATAAGTTCAGAAGTGGGGATGTTCACTGATGATTGCACAGTGTTCAGTTCCATTCGCAACCCCTCAGGTAATGAAGCAGTCCATGCTCGCATACAGCGAGACCTGAACAACATCCAGGCTTGGGCTCATAAGTGGCAAGTAACATTCACGCCAGACAAGTGCCAGGCAATGACCATCTCCAATAAGAGAGAGTCTAACCACCTCCCCATGACATTCAACGGCATTACCATCACCCAATCCCCCACCATCAACATCCTGAGGGTCACCATTGACCAGAAACTAAACTGGACCAACCACATAAATACTGCGGTTACAAGAGCAAGTCAGAAGCTGGCTATTCTGCGGTGAGTGACTCACCTCCTGACTCCCCAAAGCATTTCCACCATCTACAAGGCACAAGTCAGGAGTGTGATGGTATACTCTCCACCTGCCTGGATGAGTGCAGCTCCAACAACACTCGAGAAGCTTGACACAATCCAGGACAAAGCAGCCCACTTGATTGGCACCCCATCCATCATCTTAAACATTCATTCCCTCCACCACTGGCACACCATGGCTGCAGTGTGTACCATCTACAAGATGCACTGCAGCAATTCGCCAAGGCTTCTTCGACAGCACCTCCCAAATCCGCGACCTCTACCACCTAGAAGGACAATGGCAGCAGGTGCATGGGAACACCATCACCTGCACGTTCCCCTCCAAGTCACACACCATCCCGACTTGAAAATATATCGCCGTTCCTTCATCGTCACTGGGTCAAAATCCTGGAACTCCCTTCCTAACAGCACTGTGGGAGAACCTTCATCACGTGGACTGCAGCGGTTCAAGAAGGCGGCTCACCATCACCTTCTCAAGGGCAATTAGGGATTGGCAATAAATGCTGACCTTGCTAGTGATGCCCACATCCCATGAACGAATACATTTCTTTAAGAAGTGCTCTTGTGTTAGGAATGAGAAAATTGGCCAAGACTCCCACTCCAGAACTCTCTGCAATGACCTCTGATGGAAGAGGATATGTTTGGACACCAGATGAGGATAGAATTAAACTCAGCAGTGAGGCTCCCTATGGTCGTCCTGGCAGTTACTCACTGTCAAGGTTGGCACATGCAGAATGGCCATTTAGCTGAGGCACTGCAGGGCACCTTGTCCTGTAATACAGCAAAGTGTCACAGCTTCAGGAGAGGAAGGGAAGGGAGAAAAATTGTCAGTGAAAGTTCCATGTGTAATCTCCAGTCTGTGCTGAGTTCCCAGAATTCAGCCAGGTTTTAGCACCCTGAGCTATGGAAAGGAGAAAAACCTTTACCAGGAATCCCGCTCCTGATTGTTAGTAAGTGACCTGGGTAGAAGGTGCGTGTGTGTGTGTCGACCTTGGGTGAGGAGAAGACTGGGCACTGTTATGGTACCAACTCATTGCCCCTACGGTCTTAGCTCACACTTGAAGAATAGCCACTTGGGCAAGGTGCCTGGGGGTTGCTGGTGCCTGTGAAATAATACCCCAATGTAAGTCAGAACCTTCGAGAGAGGAGGGGAAACTTTCTTTTAAATCTGCACCGTGTACCGGAGAGAACGAGTTAATTATTTGTAGCTAAAATCTGCACAGTAACTCCTCCTGTCCCACAGCCGCAGTCACAGTCAGGCCAGTAAAAAGCTTTTTTTTTTAATAACTAGGAGCTATATTTTGTTCTGTGTGTATATTTTACTAAACTGTCATTACAAACCTCCGCAAGTTAGTGAAAGAATTTTTGTGGAGAGCACTTAATTAGTTTGCCCAGACTGTCAGACATACTGTTAAGCCTTTACTTGTTTGTGATTGTGATCTGCGTCTGTGCTTGTGATAAGATCCCATTCAACACACTGTTGCTGCATTGTCCCTGTTGCCTGAGTTATTAACACTTTTACATTTTGGCGCTTCTGTAGCTTGGATCTGGGGAGAGTGACCTCTCTGATGCTCCTATGTGCCAACTTCCCACATTTATGTTGCTAAAACCAGCTCACTTATCCCGATGGCAGAATCGCGGACACACATTTTCATGAATCCACAATTTTGCCGTCAGGATAAGAGAGTGGGTTTTAGCAACATAAATGTGGGAGGGAGTTGGCACATAGGGACATCGGATTTATCACGAATCGGCGAGCTGGCTTCTTTAAATTTTAAAATGGTGACTGTCTGGATTAAACAGGATTGGTTGACCTGTTTGAAGTTGGCATGAGCTTAGAAGTAGGTGGTTCATATCAGACTGCTTGAAGTGGTTGAGATGGAAGCCTCTTGCAGTTTACAGCTGCGAAGGAGAGTCAGTGTATGTGTCAGTGAGGCAACTTAATACTGTCTGGCACAGGAACTTAAACAAAAAAGGTCTCCAAATAAACCCCAGGAGATTGTATTTAGTTCAGGTCACTCTGAGTGACCTGAGTGTGAGTTGTACACGAGCAGCTGGATAAATGGGGCCTTGTTTTTGTAAAAGCTCTCATCTTTGATTCTAGAGTTTACTACTTCTTCCTCCTTTTCTCACCTTCTCTGCTGAAGCCACTAACTCCTGCTGGAGTACATTTCCACAGGTTTCAACTGGTCTTTGGTACCTTAACCAAGTTACCATTCTTTGAGTAACAGCCCAGTGTATGTTGGCAGGCTATTTGACTAAAAGGTGCATCACAACCAAAACCAATCTTGCTTTCACCAACATCCAATCGCACACACTTTCTAGCAGTGTTCACTCACTCACAATTAGGAGTGGGAAACCTGGCAGATTTTATTCTCTCTCTCTAGCTTAAAGGCACTGAATCAATTGTTAGCACCCCTTGCTGTCTTTCTGAATGAAATTGGCTAACACAACAGAGGCCTTGGACCATCTTGGTCTCTATGGCTTAGTACCACACTGTCCAACCCATTCACCTTGTAAACTGTTGGAGGAGTTAGTTGATGAAATAGATCAAACCAGTCAGAAATTGACAGATTCAGAACATTTACACCATCCAGTCAGATTAAGGTAGTTATCAAGCCTGCAATGAGTTCCATCCACAAGTTCGACTGAGGTATTAATCCTGGTCCTTTTCTGCACATAGAATAACATTATATGTGTCGATTCCTCTGATAGAATGTTGAATAAATGTACTTGGTGCTGTGGTACACACCCATATGGTTCCATCTCTGGTCTGTGCGGAATGAACTGATCTCAGTCAGGGTTGCAGTCGAGGTGCTACAGTGAGTCTCAGTGTCTGGATGAGAATGCAGAAAAATCGGTCTGGTTTTTACTCCTATCCAAGCATTCCTGCTGGAAAAGTGTGAATGTTTGGGCATCAGAAGAGAAAGGGACTATGGTGCCCCCATAGTTCAATAATCTGTCAACAATCAGTGTCTAGCCTCATGCATGAAGAATACAGAGTCCCCCAATGGTCTAGTGTTAAATACACTGGCTGGTGTAGCACTAAGCTGCTCAGACCACGTTTCATGTTCTGTTAGCTGATCTCAATCTGTGCACAGGTTGGCCTCAATGCACTGGATTGAGGGGAAAAATTAGCCAGCATTCCCCCTCCTGATTGCCCTCGAGTGACTCAGGATGGACATTAGTTGAGGAAAGGATCAGAGTTGGTTGTAATTCTCCCCATCCCCACAATTGAATAGAAAGAAAGAACTTGCATTTATATAGCGCCTTTTACAACCTCAAGACATTCTAAAGCGCTTTACAGCCAATTAAGTACTTTTGAAGTGTACCCACTGTTGTAATGTAGGAAATGCGACAATCAATTTGTGCACAGCAAGGTCCCATAAACAGCAATGTGATAATGACCAGATAATCTGTTTAAGGAGTTGGATGAGGGATAAATGTTGGCCAGGACACTAGGGAGAACTCCCCTGCTCGTCTTCAAAATAGTGCCATGGGATCTTTTATGTCCACCTGAGAGGGCATCTGAAAGATGGCACCTCTGACAGTGAACATAGGAACAGGAGTAGTCCATTCAGCCCCTCATGCCTGCTCCGCCATTTGATAAGATCATGGCTGATCTGTGATCTAACTCCATATACCTGCCTTTGGCCCATATCCCTTAATACCTTTGGTTGCCAAAAAGCTATCTATCTCAGATTTAAATTTAGCAATTGAGCTAGTATCAATTGCTGTTTGTGGAAGAGAGTTCCAAACTTATACCACCCTTTGTGTGTAGAAATGTTTTCTAATCTCACTCCTGAAAGGTCTGGCTCCCTCAGTACTGCACTGAAGTGCCAGCCTAGATTTTTTGTTCAAGTCTCTGGAGCAGGACTTGAACCCACAACCTTCTGACTCAGAAGTGAGAGTGCTACCATAGAGCCAAGGCTGACATTTTCTAAGAATAGCCTGCTAATACTCATTGTCTAGGCTCACTTGTGAAGAACAGCCACTTCGGTGAGATACTGTAGGACTGCTGGCAACCTAGCAACTATCCGCCAGCCAAAGTCCGTCCCAGGGCAGTCACCTTTTGCCCAACCCAACACTAGAAAAGATCTGCTCGTGCATACATGGACCATTCTTTTAATACCAGGATCAAAAAAACACATGCTATCTGTTGTTCAGTTAACCACTGTCTAGTTTTCAGTTTCGCAAATTACTTAGCAGCCATCCAAAAAATGGGACTGTCCGATAATAAAAAGTTGATTTTGGACATTCTACTGATATCCTTCATCTTAACCAGCACAACTATATATTTTTTTAAATTATAGCTTTAAGGGGCCATTCTGCACTAGAAGAACCGCACCTCCCATAACGTGGCTGCTTCCCAGTCCGTCCTTGTCCTGCGGAGATCCGCCCTTACCCTTCTGCTTGGCCACAGAGCCTCCATGTCACTTCACCCCTTCCAGCTTGTCCCCAGATCTTGACGACTGACTGAGAATGAAATGGGATGTCGCACGCGCACACGAGCGATTTCAAACAGGGTCGGCACCGTTAAAGCAAACCGACATCTTTGCGATTACGTGGACAAAATAATGGGCCACTTGCTCAAAAAAATGGACTTCTAATGCCCAGTTTAAATGTAGGAAAAAAAGACAGCCTGTTGGGAAAAAAAATCCTGTCCAACTCAAAAGAAAACAGATGACAACACTCGTCATCCCGTTCAGGAGGGTTGGCAGTGCCTGTATGTAAGTACTGGCTGCAAGGATAGGAGGTGAGAAATTGAGAAACGCCACTAAATAAACATCGATCCTGTAATTGTCATTTCCGGGATTTATCGAGGCTGTCATCGTGCACCATTCAGTCGGGTCATCCTGATCTCTTACATAAGCACTGAGCTGGATACAAAGCGGCTCACAGCATTCCTTTTAATGTCACTGAAGCACAGGCAGCTCCATGTAAGTGAGCATTCCTGTTACACACATCATTAAAATCAATGAATCTTCAGTGATTTAAAATCCAGACCCTGACTCGATGAGCTGTGTATTGTGCGACAGTTGGATCTTTACAGATAGTCTGATTGACTTGCTCCGTCCCTGGTGAATTTGGAAATGGAACTGCTTGCAGTTAGTATTGTGTTGTAGTAATTTATACTCTAATTTTCATATTGTGCTCCTGTATTTTGTTTCTGGAAGAAAAGTTAAGCCATATAATTTTTAAAATACAGATCGTGATGCAGACAGTTGCCTAAGGTGAATTAGCATTCAGGGGGTTTGTTCTGTTTTGAAAAGGTTCAGTAGCGGGTATTTTCATCTCTATTTCTCTAATTTTCTTTGCAAATTTGCTCTCCTCCCTTCCTTTTGGCTCCCCCTCCTGAAGGGGTTGACTGCCGTGCAAGTTCCACGGATGCCAGTCACTCTCTGGTCATTTTCACGTGGCTATTATTCATGTGTGAACTTAGATGGTGCATACTGGTGGGCTATGCAACTGCACGGGGCGTCACAACTGATTCTATTCTGTCCTCATCCACATGTGCTCTTCTGGCAGAGGGTTGCTGGATAGCAGTCGGGAGGGGGAATTTCCTGGCTGATTTTCCATTCCCTAACACAGCGGTTAATTTTAGTGCCCCTCTACTGCCACCACCAGCTGAACGCAACAAACTCAGCACAGACTGGGCAACAAAGCTGGGACCTTTCTGGCCCGTACGTCTCAGAGATGGTGATCTTTTACCTCTGAGCCACAGGCTGAGCCCATGCATTTCCTTTCATATCCATTTAATTTTGTTGCCAATGGCAGCTCCATCTTCAACAGTGAATGGGCAATGTAAACAAGGTAGCACTCCCGAAAGCAGTATAAACGGAACCAGACGTGCTGTTGGAGACAGAATTGGCCATGTTTAATGACTACAGACAGACTCACTGTCTCTGTCTGGGCCAGTAAACTGGGTTAGCAAAGTGATTTTGCACTTGCTGCTCTGTGCAGACATTCAACATGCTTGTTTCTTATATTAGTGTGCCCTTTAAGGGCAATTGTGCCTAGTCTTGTTTAGTGACACTTGGGCAACTTGGTGTCACTCTTATTGGTTCAATCAAAATAGGCACAGCCGCTGGCCAGATACATAATAGTGAAGTGGACCTTTAAAAGTGGGCATTCACGCAGGCTTCTGCATGCATATGTTGGCCAGCTGCTGTATAAACCGCCCCTTTATATAAACCGAGCATTTTTTTACAGAATCTACATTAGTTGACGATATTACTGAAGCAATTCCTGAAGTAGGAGTTCTGCAATAGACCTGTACCACTACTGATAGAAGCTATTGGTGCTTTTACCCTATAGGAAAGTGGTAGACTGCTGATCAAGGCTCCCTCCATCACTGCTCTCCATGATATCACCAGGTCCACTTACCTTATGCTAATTAAAATGTGGGTCTACCATTCTGCCTTCAGGAAAAGACAGATGGTTTTAATAAACACTAGTCCTGTCGGTTTGCTGTTTGTAAATCTTCATATAAACACAGAGTCGAGCAAACGTATGGGGACTGGTTCCCCCAGTCTGAATGTAAATATGGGAGAGCAGCTTAAAAATGTCACTTTCCTGAAACCAGATACAGTGTCAAGTATGAAAGTGATATTGGCTAAACTCTACCCAGGGCCAGTGGGTACCCTGTAATATAAAACAGGATCATTGTGATATCCTGGACTAGTTTCGATCACCTAAAGGGGTCGGAGAGAAATTTTCCAGATGTTTTTCCCTAATTGGCCTGGGTTTTTAATCTGTTTTTTCACCTCTCCCAGGAGATTACATGGCTCTGGGTGGGGAGGGAGTGTCTGAGTCGTGACACATAAGGCATCACAACTGTATGTGAAAGACTAGATGGACCAGTTGGTCTTTTCCTGTCCTTCATTTTCGAATGTTTGTACGTTCATATTATACTCACTCTGATAACTGGATCATTTTAGTTAGTACTTCAATTAAGGGAATATGTTTTTTTATAATCCTGATTATATACCTGTGACCAAATTTGTAGCTCAGATCACACTAGGTCATCTCTGTACAAATCAGCTGATATTTTGACAATCTGCCAAACCACAAAAAAAGTAAATATAATCAACACAAAACAGGTTACATTAGAAAAAGTTTTTCAGTTAAAAGTGGGCAACAGGAAATGTCAAACTAACAATCTTAGCCTTAATTCTTGAGATCATGATACTGCTGATAAAGGATTAACCCAACACGGCCAACTTATTTTGCTGTTAGCCGTGGCTCAATGGCAACACTCTCAGAGTCGGCAGGTTGTGGGTTCAAGTCCCACTCCAGAGATTTGAGCAC
Source organism: Heptranchias perlo (assembly GCF_035084215.1). Classification (NCBI taxonomy): domain Eukaryota; kingdom Metazoa; phylum Chordata; class Chondrichthyes; order Hexanchiformes; family Hexanchidae; genus Heptranchias; species Heptranchias perlo. The sequence goes on along the minus strand of NC_090350.1, from coordinate 20,406,773 downwards.
AAAATTTAGGCTGATCCTTCAGTGCAGTACTGAGGGAGTGCTGCACTGTTGGAGGTGCCGTCTTCGGATGAGACGTTAAACCGAGGCCCTGTCTGCCCTCTCAGTTGGACATAAAAGATCCCATGGCACTATTTCAAAGAAGAGTTCTCCCCAGTGTCCTGGCCAATATTTATCCCTTGATCAACATCGCTAAAACAGATTATCTGATTACTATCACATTGCTGTTTGTGGGACCTTGCTGTGCACAAATTGACTACTGTGTTTCCTACACAATGCTTCAAAAGTACTTAATTGGCTGTAAAGTGCTTTGAGATGTCCTGAGGTCATGAAAGGTGCTATATAAGTGCAAGTCTTTCTTCTATCTTTCGCTCATTTTCTCCCCTTTTCTGAAGGTGTTGACACTTCCTGAGTTAGGGGTAGCTGAGACACAGATACCTCGTCCAAATGGCTGTTCTTCATCACTGAGCCCAGACAGCGAATGTTGGCAGGCTAGTTGACTGTGGAGGGCATCACAGCTGAGCCTGATCCTGTTCTCATTTGACACCCACACACATGTACTTCCAACAGGGGCCACAGGATAATGATCAGAAGCAAACTCCTGGGCTGATTCCTCCCCCCACCACTCCAGCTCTGGACACTGATAGTTATCGTATCATCCTAGTTACCACTCTGGCTCAGCACAGACTCTCACAATTCTTCTTGAACTACGTGATGCCCTCAATTTGTGCTTATGACACTGTGTGCTTGTTGTCAGAGAAATCTAGACAAACTTGTCAAAATATTGAAAGAAATGTTGTCATACCTTTTTATTAATACAGTCCTCCCCATTTATGTCACACTGTTTATGTCATCATCCCACTTATATCCACAAAAAAATGAAGTCCCAATCTCTCGTCTGCACATTTATACCTAAAACTTACTGTCCATGTCATGTCAACATAAACTCTGGCACACTTAATTTGACAAATTTTTTAAGTCCCTGATGGTATTAAAGGCCGTCTTTTATTACCACGTATGTCAACAGGCCCTTATCTTCACAGAGCCATCGAAAGAAATCGAAGAAGCAGCAAAGTATTTGGATAAGCTACAAGCACTAATCCGAAAAGAACAAGTGTCTCACATGAAGCAGTCCAGTCTTAAATAACTATTTAAAAAAATAAACTAAGGAAAATACATGTAAATAAATTTATTTACAAAATGTTAATTTTTATTATAAAGGTATATACTATTATAGATGTATTTGTATATTACTATATTTAGAAGAAATATTTATTATTTCTTGCCATACAAAAATTGTCACCGAGCCAAAGGAGGAGGTATTAGGATGTGTGACTAATAGCCTTGTCAAAGATGTAGGTTTTAAGGACGGTCTTAAAGGAGGTGGGGCATGAGAACTCTAGTGGGATTGTGGCTTTGTGGCAAAGATGCGCAGGTTTCTCTGCTCTGGCAGCACTCATGGGAGGGCCTTGGGTCATGGAAGTACTCAATGGGTGTAGTATGAGGCTTGGGTATACTGGGAGGGAGGGGACAGTGCCTATGAATAATTGGGGAACAGTGAGGGTGGTGCACTCAAGTGAAAATTCTGGAAACTAGAAGCACTCAGGAAGTTGTGGGCAGCTGGAAGGGGTTTGGAGAGCTGGTACACAAAGGACTGGGGGGCTGGGAGTGCTGAGTGGGCAAGTGAGCAGGTGGGGTGGGAAACATTGAGGATGGGCAGGTAAGAAATCAAGTGGAATGGGAAGCACTTGGAGTGGGCAGGCATGAATGTGGGCAGGCTGATTTCATTCTTGTTTGGTCAAGGAACCTTGCAATCATAGAACTTTACAGTACAGATGGAGGCCATTCAGCCCGTTGTGACTGTGCCAGTTCTCTGAACAAGCTCTTGACCTAATCCCATTTCTCTGCTCTTTCCCCATAGCCTTTATAATGCCTCTTTGTCAAATATTTATCCCTATCCCTTTTAAAAGCTATTATAGATTCTGCTATCCGTCTGCTCAGCCATTCCATGTCCTAACAACCCTCTGCTTAAAAACTTTCTCCCCACCTTTCCCTTTGTTTTTCTGGTGGTACCCTTAAATTGATGCCACTTAGTTACCAATTCACCAGCTAGTGGAAAATAGATCGCCCCCCCCCAACATTTACCTTATCAAAATTCCTCAGAACTTTGAAATCCAAAGCATTTACGACAAAAACTTACATTTATACACCGCCTTTAACGTAATAAAACATCCCAAGGCGCATCACAGGAGCATAAATCAGACAAAAATTTAACAACGAGCCACATAAGGAGGGCGGCGGAGTGGGACTAGCTGGATTGCTCTTGCATAGAGCCGGGGCCGTCTCGATGGGCCGAATGCCCTCCATCCGTGCTGTAATCTTTCTATGATTCTATGAATCTATATTAGGACAGGTGACCAAAAGCTTGGTCAAAGATGTTGGTTTTAAGAAGGGTCTTAAGGCAGGAGAGCGAGGTAGAGAGGCGGAGAGGTTTAGGGAGTGATTTCCAGAGCTTAGGGCCTAGACAGCTGAAGGCACGGCCGCCAATGGTGGAGAGAAGAAAATCAGGGATGCGCAAGCGGCCAGAATTGGAGGAGCGCAGAGATCTCGGAGGGTGGAATGTGTTGCTCAGAAGCATCCAGTATTTTAAGATTGTTCTGTAACAGAGTGCGGGATGCATGGATTGTGACATCTGTATTGTCCAGACATACCAGCATATAAATTTGACTGTGCAGCGCCCGTTTTTTGGGCGCTGATTGGCCCAATAAGCCCTCATTATGGCGGGCCGGAAGTGCGCCAGTGGTCATATTGGTAAAGGAAAAAAATAGGTGTCCAGAGCCCACGTCTGAAGCAGGCATTAGGCCCTTTGCACATGCAAACGAGGGGTCTGACCATCTGTTTGAGGCCCCCATTTCAAGATTGGTTTGCCCTGAGGCAGCCAGCGCTGTCTGCACTCAGTAAAACTAGACCTTTGGACTGCCTGCGACCTATAAGATAAGTTTTTCAAATTTAGTTACCTGAATGTGGAGCCCAGGGGATCAGGGGTGCTCTGCCCGACCCCACATTTAATAAAAACTCCCCGCCATTCCCGACCTCCGGTCCCCTATCCTCCCCCCGCCCGGCCTCCTCTCCCGATCCCCGGCCTCCTCTCCCGGCACCCTCTCCCGGCCCTTGCCTCTTGGTCAGAGGTCAGTCCCTTGACCTCCTCTCCTGATACCCGGTCTCCCACCCCAACCCTCCCACCCCCTGGGTTCACTTATCTGAGGTCCAATCTTAGTCTCCCCTTCGCCCTGCTGGCTGTTCGCACCACGCTGGCTCCATTGAAATGAGGCCCGAGGCCCAAAGGGGTGGGGGGGCACCTTGGACCTCACCATTTAAGCACAGGACATGTACCCCGCGCCCCCGGATGTGCCTAAAAGTGGGTGCGCCTGAATTTCTAGGCCACTATTTTAGATCGATGGATGTATTGAGCCTTCTTTGGTTTGGCGTCCATTTTTGTCTGTTTATGCCTCTGAGAAGTGCCTTGGTTCTTTTTCTACATTAAAGGTACTATATTAATGCAAGTCATTGTTGTTGAATATCTGAAGTTTTTAATAAAAACATGCTGAAAATGCACGGCAAGTTGGTCAGATAGGTTAATGTATCAGGTGGGACTCTTCAGCAGGCCCCACCTAAATATTAGTCCCTTTTCATCTTTCAGATGCTGGCTGCCCTGTGCATTTCTTGCTTATCCTGTTTTAATGTCAGATTTTCACCTCATGTGGTTTTATCTTTTTAAAGGATTTTTGATGCACGGCTTTTAACCACTGGAGATTGACAGTATATATCAATGTGCAGCAAAAATATTATTTATTCAAATTGGAATGGGCTACACTTGCTGCAATGTGCTCTGCGATTCAAATCTGCTGCTGCTTGTGTTGAATAGGGACACATCAGCAGGGCTCCAAGGGATAAAACACACACTTTGGTTCCCTGGAAGGATGGCAGCCAAAGCTTTCCTGCTGGGATTCTCTTTCCGAGGAAGAAGTGTCCACCTTCTTTTCATCTACCTTTGAATAGCCTGTAGCAATTGCTTCTTTGATATCATCAAATTGCTAGAGGCCGGCCTGAGTAGGTGTTGAAAGTGCTATCAGTGTGTAGTGATCGACAGCTCCAAGGTGCCATTCAGTCACACCTCCCAGCTATGCCTGCATGAGTCAGTTGAAGGAGGCCCCTAGTCAGAGTTGGTTAGTTGCTTGCTAATTACCTTGGCTTGGATGCAAGGGTTTCAGGGCGGGATCCCATGAGTCACTTCCTGTGCTTGTTGGGCCCCTATTCTTCCCTCAGTTCTGCCAGAGCAGTCAGACTCGAGCCTGCCTGTCCTGCAGACTGTATGTCAGGAGAACTCCAACCACTTCCAAGCAGGAAAGAGCAAGACAAAGCATTTCAGCACAGTGAGCGATTGAAGTATTTATGTTAAAGGAGCACTTTGATCAGTGACCTGAGTTCATTGAAAATACAGTTGGTAAGTGTCCAATATTTTTTTTTCTCTTGAAATCTACAATCTACAGTTACTGCTGCTCGTGCTGCCTGTGACTAGCTGTCTGGAAGCCATCTGGAGCTGTATGCCTATGGTAGTGTTTCTAAAGTTCCCTTAATGTATTTTGCTCTGCAGATTATCCTGGTACAGTGTGGCACTTCTAGCCGTGTAAAGTCATTGAGGTCGTTGTTATGCGTAGATTAAAGCAGGGAAGAAACTAACAGCACATTTTGCTGGCAGCTTATCCATGACTTTTTGTACAGTTTACAATTTCAATCAAAGGGTAGTCTGTCTTTTTAGGATAGAAAGGAAAGATCCTGCTCCTGACTGCTGCAATTACCCTTTGACCCTTCAGGGCAAGTGGCTGTATTTTAAGTAAAATACCATTAACAGTGACATAGATCTGCACCCATTTATAATGACAGACTGTGGAATTGAGCTGAACTTAATAAGGAAAACTGCAGTCTTTTTTTGTCCTGATCCAAGGGATGGATCACCACTGGGTGATATTGATAGGAAAGGGGGGCACTGGGAGAGTTTCTAAAGAGGGGAGTCACTGTTGACATTGTGCAGCCTTTGTTTGAAGCCTGCACATTGAAAGTGAAGCAACAAACATCAGCTTTCAAAAACCACAGGCTGTACACTGAGAATGCTTCCCTCCCCAGCTCCCGTTATCTCAAGTCCTGTATTAAATTACCGGCCCAGCATTCATTCTGGAGCTTCCCTTGGCTTCAGAAAGCCCGAAGGGTTTGGCAGTGGGTACTGATACGGGTGCCTGATATGAGAGTCTGCTGGTTGGGTACAGATCCACTGTCAGAAGCTGGTCGTTTTTGGCCTCGAGTTACAATCAAACCCAAGCAGCTCTCTACAGTTCAGACTTGAAGATTTTCTTTTCCTGTAAACCTGTGGATTGCGATAAATGGACGATTCCAGCTGCAGTAAACTCTAGAGACACGTGCAATCTGCGAATTTTGTGACAGGAATGAGGAATTCGTCAATTTCACATGAAATTTCAAGGTTTCAAATTGGAACAATTTTACTTGCAGTTTTAAGTGAAAACAGATCTACTGAGTATTTAAAGATGGAGAGAAAAATGAGACCTGGGAGTAGAAGGAGTCAAAATAAAGCCAAGACAATGTGGTTTGAGAACAATTAGCCCCTCAAAGCAGGACTCGCTCTGAGTGTTGCACAGACCATAATTGGTGAGCAAGAGCCCACTCCATTACTTTTCCATGTAAATTTCAAAAATTCAAAGTGGCTTCAAGCAAGATGTATCTGCTTTCAGAACAATGTGGAAAGTGTGTGATTTAAGTGAGAAAAGGCTTTGGAGAAAATCCCTGGATCCTTCAAGTATTCCAGACATCGCTGTTGTGGGGGGGAGGAGGAGGGGAGGGATCTGATGGAGCATTGGGTTTACGTAAGCTTCCCTTGGGCGCTATGTTAACGCACAGATTTACTATAAATGGTCGAAAGACCGCATTAAAAGAATGGACCTCGATGGTACTGCATTAACCAGTGCTCCGCCAGAAGCAATTAAACCCCTAAATGTCAAGCTGTCTTAAACTACACGCCACAGTATCACAATTCATGAATAAAGAAACAATCATTCTACGATCTAGATAACATTGCTCACTGCACTTCAAAAAAGTAATTTATTGTTTAAAGCAGTTTGAGAGGTTTTGATGTAAACTGCATTCTATAAATTCAAATATTATTATAACTTTCCAAAAGAAATATTTAGGAATGAGATGCTGGTAATCACAAGGGCCTAACTGGAAATAGAGGCTTTGGTTTATGATTTTTTTTTTCCTTCTCTTTTTAAATATGGAACTTTTTCTACTGGGATATGTTCCATAAGTGCTGCCCACCCTCCTGTATCTCACCCAAGTGGCCAATTGCCATATGTGAGTGAGCACAGTTAGTGAGTGTAGCCAGGGTATTTGACCATGGGGAAGGGGGGGAATTAAAGCCAAGTCAGATCATGTCCTCACTTTGTGTTTATATCTCAGTAGGGGTCAACGGATAGTGGTCTGGAGTGGGAAGCCCACTCTAACCTGTGAGCACTGAGACGAATTGCAGCATCCCCCTTGCCACTCTTCATGAGATGAGCTACTCAGCAGAGATTGGGGATCGTCTTCAACTCTGTTTGATCACTGAATCACCAGGGGGCGCTTGTGATTTTTCCGTTTCGCTAGCCCAGATTCCAAACCCTGCACCAACCATTCTGTTGACAAAAGTCTACCAGCCATGCCCCTTCACACCCGAAAGTTACAGCGAACTGGGTTGCTAAATTCAACTCTTGTTAAATAATTTTACTGCTCCCTATATAACCATTGGAGGGATATGTTTCCACTGGCAGGAGGGTCGGTAATCAGATGGATTTAAGATAATTGGCAAAAAAGCCAGAGGTGAGATGAGGGGAAATATTTTTACTCAGCGAGTTGTTATGACCTGGAAGGCATTGCCTGAAAGGGTGGTGAAAGCAGATTTAATAGTAACTTTCAAAAGGGAATTGGATATATACTTAAAATGGAAAGATTTGCAGGCTATGGGGAAACATAAGGACTAGGAGCAGGAATAGGCCATACAGCCCCTCGAGCCTGCACCACCATTCAATAAGATCATGGCTGATCTTTGGCCTCAACTCCACTTTCCTGCCCGATCCCCATATCCCTTGAGTCCAAAAATCTATCTATCTCAGTCTTGAACATATTCAATGACTCAGCATCCACAACCCTCTCGGATAGAGAATTCCAAAGATTCACAACCCTCTGAGAGAAGAAATTCCTCCTCATCTCTGTCTTAAATGGCCGACCCCTTATCCTGAGACTATACCCTCTAGTTCTAGATTCGCCAACCAGGGGAAACAAAACCTCTCAGTAGCTACCCTGTCAAGTCCCCTCAGAAACCTACATGTTTCAATGAGATCACCTCTCATTCTTCTAAACTCCGGAGTGTATAGGCCCATTCCACTTAATCTCTCCTCATAGGACAACCCTCTCATCCCAGGAATCAATCTAGTGAATCTTCGGTGCACTGCCTCCAAGGCAAGTATATCCTTCCGTGGATAAGGAGACCAAAACTGTACACAGTACTCCAGGTGAGGTCTCACCAAAGCCCTGTACAATTGTAGCAAGACTTCCTTAATCTGAAAGAGCAGGAGAGTGAGACTAATTGGTAGCTCTTTCAGAGAGCTGGCACAGACACAATGGGCCGAATGGCCGCCTTCTGTGCTGTATGATTCTATGACTTGTAGAAAAGAAACTATTCATATTACCTTGTATCAAACAGTGCTACAATATATAATATGCATTCACCAAAGAGTCTCCTGTCATTTTTGCTGCCCTTTTTAATTTATTCTGAAAAGATGATGAATTTTGGGAAACATCTTCATCTTTTAAGACCTGGCATGTAAAGAGTCAATATTACTGTGAAGAACAAAAGCTGCTCAGGGCCAACTCAGGGGGAATCTAAGATAATGACAGCAAGGGGCCCACTGTAATCTTTTTAACAAGTTTATGAACAAGCCAGTTGTTGAGTAACCCTTAATTGGCCCTGTGCGGTTTCTGTGCTGGAAGCCAATAACCTCCCAACTTCAAACTATTTAAGCTGTTATCAGTAATCCTTTTTTTTTCAAGCAGGCTTCGCAGGATATGATACAAAAATAAAACTTCACAAAAACAGCACAACTCTTTCCAATAATTCCTTGTCAGTTTCAAACGTTTCGAGAAAAGAAACCAGGAAAAAAATTACACATTCAGTGATATGGCTTTACAGGGAGCAGTAAATTTTTAGATGATGTTGTTCTATTGAATAAAACTGCTTTGTGTGCTGCCCCTTTAAGAAGGTGCTGTTGTCCTGGTGAGGTGTAATTTTGCCAGGTTTGTGAATGAACAATTGCCACAATATGTCCTTGCAGCACCATTCGTGTCTCCCACTAAAAATATTCTCCTTTACAGAAAGTTTTTGGAAGACTAGCAGAACCAGGCAAAGATTGTGTTATAATCATTTGCACTACAACAAACTATGGAGCTTCTGCAGTGCAAGTGTTATCTGGTGACTAACAGGCTCTTTTGAAACACTGTTTTCAGAGCTGGCTGTCATTGAAGACTCTTCCAAATCACTCCAATGTCCCTTTAGTTCTTAGAGCCAATAGAATGAAAATATTAAGGTAATGTTCCTTCATTCCTTCTAAGTTACTCGATCCTAAAAACCCCACAGGTCTCATTAGCCGTCACACTGGAAGTGAAAGTGAGCTTTTCATAAATGTCGCTGTACTGGAAACTGCGTGGACTGATGGGGTCAGGCTGTAGGTGGGTGGCAATTAAAGCCCACCCACGTGCAAAATGGCTGTTGTGATGAAAAAGCCATCTTGTTTTTAATTAATAATTTTATTTTTATTATATGGCTTGATGGCATTAAAATTGCAAAATTAAAGAAACAACCACCAAAGCAAGGTGTACAGCTCCAATATCACCAGAAATTCCAGATTTCATTCAGTGTCCGTGGGGCTGCCATGAGCCCCATACACATTCTGGGGACCAGGAAAGTAGCACTTCAATGTTGGTAGGTGCAAGAGGGCTAACTGTAGTGTGGATAAAGGGAATAGGTGACAACAAAAGAAATATAGGACCGTGGGGAAAGGGAGGGAATTATACCCTCTTAATGCCTCAGGGAGAAACTCCTAGTTACCTCCGTTCCAAGCCATAAATTCAAGTTGTGAGGTCACGCATGGAGCTTTCATTACAGAACAGGTGGAGGCTTAAGGTGATGGTCACTTGTAAATCTTATTTGTCTGCCTCGAGCCTTTAATGTACAAAGGAGAGCAGAGACTGGGTTTTTATGAGAGTTGGGAGGTCAAGGAATGCTCTTGTTGAAACCTGACACACATACAGTACATGCCAGTTTTGGCTGGTAATCCCCTCTCCCTCATTTACATTGAGATTCTGCAACATGTTGGGGATAAACTGTGCTGGGTATGAACTCCAGTATACTGGTACAAATGGCTGCTCTGTAGAGGTGGGCTTCATGCCAACCGGACATCAAAGTCTTTGTAGTATAATCTGCTACACAAAGTCTCTCTGGAATTGCATGTGGGATTACTAAACATTGGCAATGCAGATGTCAGTATGAGGCATATGCTGCATTTTTTTTACCTGGCCCATTGCCTTCAACCTGGATGGATGAGCTCTTCTGATGGCCTAGTGGGTTAAAGCATTAAGCCGTACAGGCCTTAAGAACCCAGGTTCAGCTGCTTCAGCTTATCTTACCTGGGACAGTATTAGGGGTGCTACAGTTAGCCTCAGTGCCACTGATTTAGGGGATGTAAAAACTGGCAAGGGTTCCCACTCCTGATTACTATCCAGTGACCCCCCCCTGGTACTAATGTGCTTATGTGACTGTGGGTGATGATAGCTCAGCTGTAATGTCCCACTAGGGTCAGATATCCTGGTGACTTTCACTGTCTAGGCTCACACATGAAACAGACATTAGGGAAAGCTAACTGAGGTCTGCTAGCTCTTGTGGAGCTGTCCCACAGCAAGGGACCACGTCACTGGGAGAGGGTAGGAGAACATTGGGGGACAAAAATTCTGCATGGAACCTTTGTGTTACAAACCAGCAAGTAAAGAGATAGAATCATAGCACAGAAGGAGACCATTTGGCCCATCGTGTCTGTGTCGGCTCTCTGAAAGAGCTACCAATTAGTCTCACTCTCCTGCTCTTTCAGAGTAAGGAAGTCTTGCTACAATTGTACAGGGCTTTGGTGAGACCACACCTGGAGTACTGTGTAGAGTTTTGGTCTCCTTATCTAAGGAAAGATATACTTACCTTGGAGGCGGTGCATCGAAGATTCACTAGATTGATTCCTGGGATGAGAGGGTTGTACTATGAGGAGAGATTAAGTAGAATGGGCCTCTCCACTCTGGAGTTTAGAAGAATGAGAGGTGATCTCATTGAAACATGTAAGATTCTGAGGGGGCTTGACAGGGTAATTGTAAATAGGATTGAGCTTTAAGGGTCAGATTGTGAGGCTCAGCGACTGCATGTGGTCCTTTGGCTGCACTTTGGACACACTTGCTCTGAATGCTGTATAACTACATACCTCGAAATCATAGGAATGTTACAAGAGGATGCATGCTTACAAAATGTCCGCCATCTCCGAACTATCCAGAAATTGCTTTTGGCAAGTTTTCTGTGATTCTTAACACTTCTCTGACTCTGCTTTATAATATTCAGCAGCAGAATATCTTTTGCAGATGATGTCTCTCTGGATCTCAAGCAAATGATCCTCGAGTTCTCATGAGGACCCAAATGTGTGCCTGAGAATGGCTTAAAGAAGGATCCTTGGCTGGAGATAAAATGTTATTTGAACATTTGCTTATGATGGACAGATTTTTTCTGGTAACAGCTTGCATAGAGCAGTTAAATGTAGCTGTTAAGGAGCTCAAGTGGTTAGCTACTTGACTCTCTACAGAAAGGTTGCACAAGGTCACTTACTCAAACTCCCTTGATTTCAGCCACGCAGCTAGATCTAGCATGACTTTAGAAGGGAGACTGACTTTGGAAGAATGACAAGGTGGGTAGGGGGGAGGGTGGGTTTGGAAACGACACTGGAGAAATCTGACTTGCTCACTCAAACTGTAAATCCTGAGAGTTGGTCATAGAATTGTATTAATACACCACAGATCCTTTCTCATTCATAGCTTGTCACCATCTTGATCCAGCCATTTGGGCAGCAGTACTGATCGTTACGGGTCCACAGAAAGGCCACAGTCATGCCGATAACTCTTACTGGAAGATGAAATACCTGAATGGTGGGAGAAAGTAGATATAGGGAGACCTAAAGTGATTGTAAAAAGGCAATTCCAGTTTCAAGTGCAGAATATTATAATGGTTTTTCAGTTAACTGTGGTCTGGATCTGGACAAACCCTTCCATATTAAATGCTGTTATCTGTTATCCACTGATTGTATTTTATACAGGTTCTCTCATGTAATATATTTAGTTGTCACAAAAAGGCTGTTTGTAAAGGATGAGAGATAATTTAAATAGCACTTCCAGGTGTTATAAAACACAGGTTGAAATCATGCTGTGTGATATTAGTTAAGAGCACATTAATATGGGTATATGGAATTCCTATGTCTGCCATTTTAACTAAAAGGTTAATGCCATTGATAAAATAATGAACTAAGTGTTTGCCACTAATATGAATACGATTACAAGCAACTGCGTGTGGGATTTTACTGTAATCTATGGCGCTTTCTTTGCCAATAAACCCACCACAGTGATGTAACAAAGCAGTGTGATACCTTCCTACAAGCATCAGTCATCCAGATCTGAGGCACTGGCATTCTCCCGAAAGCACCAATACCCCCTGGAACTTTCACACAACTGTTAAGGCTGAAATTCCACATGGAGCATCTATTACACAAAATGGGGTGAGTTGAAAGGTGTAATCTAATCCTGGATGTTTGCAAACTGCTCAATAGTTAAATCTTCCGGTTTATAACGTGACCTGGACTGCTTTTTAGTTAGGTCATAGCTTTGTAACTCACTTTCATTATTACAATATGACATGAGAAATGTTAAGATTTTCAACAAGAGATCGACATGGCAGTGAGAAATGTCGAACCACAAATCACACTGAGTATCACTCTTTGGCAGAATGTCAAGCGCTAAAATCCAGCAATATAAATGCTATGCCTGTTCCACTGACTCCACAGGATGTTTGTGCAATATGTGCTGCATGAGTGACAGGTATTGTATGTATGACTTGTGTGATATGTACAGTGTGTATTGCTTTAGATTAGATGTGGGTGCGGTATGTACTGTACTGCAATGAATGGCTTGTTGGGACTTGGTAGGTAGTACATCATTCGAGTCTTTTGAATTAATCTTGCAGTTGCCCTTGTCTATATATGGAATTACGATCAGGTCAGCATGCTCTCCTGATGGCTCAGTTGCTAATGATAGTGCGTTGCTCATCCACACACACAGGAGGTCACAGATTTGACTCCAGATTTGTGTTGTTTTAACTGATCCAGCAGGGTGGCAGCATGGGGGTGCTACTGTTAACCTCAACGCCACTGAGTGCTATTGCTGCTGGGCAGCGGTGAGAAATTTAGGTGGGAATCCTTGCCACTGAAGCTCTGCCCATTGCTGTGACTGCGGCAATCTGCTGCCAACACTGTAAGCTTCTGCCCACAGATGCGCATTCTAATAAGGCAGCAATTAAAGAATTACGTTATATGTCACATTTTCCACCATTTCCAGCCTAGCAATGCTAGATGCTAATTGCTCCAGTATTCAACATTGTCCAGTGTTGCTAGGAGAGGTCCAATGGTGGCCAGCATTGATTGAGGCATAATGGAACGGTGATAATACAGTTGTAGATTCATTGCAACAAGAAAATTTCTTTCTATAAGACTGCCTGACTTGTTACGTTGCTACAGGCATCAAAAATTACTCCCCCTCCCACCCTCACGGCAAGCTCCCCAGTGCAGGCAGGAATCCCATCGGGAGCCCACAGAAATGATGTAAGTGAGGTTGCCCCTGGGGCCAGGGATGGGTCGGTTGGGTGGGTACAAAGCCTGACCTGCCAACTTAAAGCTGTCGATCAAGGCAAAGAAGAAAACCTGGGCTGCACGTCATGAATGACATCTTAGGAGAGGTAATGGAGGACAATCGGCACCCATGGAACCATACCCTAGCAACGTGTCAATTCCTTCGGGAAAGCAATACAGGAGAAAATTGACCAAAAGAAATTAAATCCTGCCGTCAAAAGTGATATACTTTAGTAGCTATCTGACTGTGAAAGGGAGAGATGTGGGTGCCAGAAATGAAATAGTTGTCGACATTTGGCACCAGTCTAAATACTGAGCATCGCTACGTCAGGTGAAACATAGATCAGAGTGAAGACCCTTCCACTTTGGCTGCACTGGCTCATCTTGGGGTAAGGTTCCACAAATGGCGGTACTGACTTATCCTGGGGTACATCTGTCCTCTCAGGTGGACATAAAAAATCCCACGGCACTATTTGAAGATGAACAGCAGAGTTCTCCTGGTGCTCTGGCCAACATTTATCTCTCAACCAAAATCACTAAAACAGATCATCTCGTCATTTATCTTATGTTTTTTGTGGGTCGTGTCTGTGTGCAGGTTGGCCGATGAGTTTGCGTACATTACAACAGTGACTTCAAAAATACTTCATTGACTGAAGTGCTTTGGGACATTGTGTGGATGTGAAAGGCTTTATAGAAGTGCAAATTCTTTCTTTTTCTTTCTTTCCTTCTTTCTGGATTGTCCACTGTCACCCATTAATATTTAATTAATTCATCAATAATATGTTGGATGGCACCACGAGGGGCAAGACTGTACATTCCACATCAGACAACTGGAAACTCTACTTTTAGTTCGCAGGCTCTTAAATATGGTGATGGGTTTTCTGCATGTCAGACACCAAACTGACAAAATAAGCACTTAATTGTACAAGAATAATATTTGTGCCCCATGTTCTGTAGTAAGTGTTGCCCTTGAGGTACTTCATGTGGAATCTGCTGAAAATGTTTACTGCATGTGGGTGTGTTTTAGTTCAAAAGTGTTTTGGAAATTGTTTTTGTTTGGGAAGGGAGAAGAATTTGGTCCATTCTTTGTAACAGAGATGAGTGGGCACAATAATATGTCGAGCTGCAGTTTTTACAAACAAATTAGATTTGCTAAACATATTTTCACTTTAAAATGTAATATTCAGCAGCACTGTAGCTCTGGCAAACAAAATGGTTACTTCAGTTAATAGCATCAGTCGACCATTGTAATCAAAATGGGTGCTCCCAACTGCAGTAAGGTGTTCCATAAATTCACTGAATGACGAAGGATTAAATAAGTCTTTGGTTAATAGATAGGTACAGTTAATTTTGAAATATTACATGGAATTTTCTGAAGCTAAACCTGTCTGAGAACTATCTTATTCCTGATAAATTTTAGGAATTCCTATTTTGCATTGATATTGTCTAGCTTGTGTGGGACTGGTTGCTACAGAAAAGTTTAATTGTATCTGTGGTGTCCAAATTAGTTTAATAAGCCCAGAAATGGAGATACAGCAGCTTCCAGGGAGTCTGATTATGTTGGTTCTCTCAGGAGTTGTCTGGCAGTAAGCCCTACACTGCCAAACCACTGGAACTATCAGGTTGCAGACATAATTTGAAGTTGGTTGTCAGTTAGAGGATCAAAGATCAGGCACTTACTTTGGAGGCTGTGTTTGTCTTCAGTATGTAATTTTGAGATACTAAAACAAGGGAGTTTTCTCGGGAGTAGCCTTGAGGCTGAAGGTTTGATGGTTTGTTGCTGTCTGTTTTTATTCCTTAATGCTGCTCCCTCTTAAAAGTTTGAATAGTGTAACATGTAAGGACTACATTTCCTGGCTCAGATGTACAGGGGGTAATTTTCGACTATGCTGCCTGGGCGGTAACCTGGCTGAGCAGAGCGGCCACCCTTTAAAGAACCTGCCCAACTTTCATTTCCATCGATGTCAATGGAATGAAAATGAGGCAGGTTCTTACAACAACTGTTTAGTAGGTAAAGGCACATGAACAAATCTGTGATCTTCTGGTCCATGCTAAGGCACACGGACCAGAAGATCGCAGATTTGATTCCAGGTCTCTGCTGAACCTGGGTAGCAGGTGAGGCTGTACAATTCACTCTTGTATAAGAGTTAAATGAGAACAGGATCGAGATTGGCTGTAATGCCTCCACGGGCAGATAATGTGTTGACACCCAGTATCTAGGCTTGCACATGAGGGGTAATTTTCCATGTCCTCGGCAGGGAGCCCATCCTGTCTGATAAGCCTTTGCAGCAGCTGAGGTCCCTCCTCATGGACAGTGGAAACATGCAAGAGCACTCACAAAGTGACCACACGGTCTGAAGTGATGATACGGATTTGTCATGCTACCGGCTCTTGCAGGGCTCGGAGGTTCTGTTTCTACAGGTTTTCCTCTGTGCAGTTCTTTGACATGATTATTTTCGAGGTGGTCAGTTTGTTGTTCCTATATCAGTTTCCAGTTCGTGTATCAGTCGGTCAGGATTGGAGAAAAGGTTCAATCACAGGCAGATGTAAAAGATCTCATGGCACTATTTGAAGAAGAGCAGGGGAGTTCTTCCAGTGTCCTTGCCAATATTTAACTCTCAACCAAGATCACTAAAACAGATTATCTGGTCATTATCTTGATTGGAACCTTGCTGTGCGCAAATTAACTGCTGCGCTTCCCAGCATGATAACAGTGACTGGACTTCATTGACTGTAAAGCGCTTTGGGATATCCTGAGGTTGTGAAAGGCACTATATAAAGGCAAGTTCTTTCTTTATTTAAAGGAGCACCAAGAGGTATTTCTGGCTTGCATGGTAAAATTACCTAATATGAACAAATTAACTCACTCTTGAATTTCCAGGAAGGACCAACAGCAAACTGTCTACAGTAATCCTTTTAATTTCATTGCTTTTAAGGATTGAAATGTTTAAATAGTTCTACAGTCACAGCATATATCAAACTTTTGCACGGAAATTCCATTACACATGAACTCCAGAATTTTTAGAAATAGGAAGCAGCCATTTGGTCCAATTGGGAGGGACCTCCTGTTTTGATGGATAATCCTCACCAACACCTTCTGACCATATCATAACCCTCAATGCTTTCTCTCTCCAGGAACACATCTAATTGACTCCTGTCGTGAACTGTATGCTTCAGTGACCTCCCTAGTAACTAATTAGTCAGTCTATTACCCTTTGGGTGTGACAAAGTTCCACCTGGTTTCTCTTCTTAGGTAGAGTGGGAAGCACTTTGAGATGGATGAAAGGACCCAGAGTCAGAAGTGAGGTGAGGGAAGGATGGCAGTTGACCCTCAGTCAGTTGAATAGCTGTGATTTAGGCTTTTCTAAGTTGTGGGGGATCTCTAATGGAAGGTCTTTGTTTGTCCCTTTCAGTCATTGCAGCTCCCTGCAGCTGTGACGCTATCAAGCTGAAAAATAATGTAAGGTTAGAACTTTCCTTGTTTTTCACAGATTATACTGTAGACCGAGGTGTGCTTGTGGCACTGTTTTTAATGAGGTCCATAAAAACTGGCTGCCAGTCTGTGGGATAGGGAACAGCTGCAGTATCTGGCTTGCAATGCTGGGATGTGCTGAAGTGTTGGGATAAATATAATTAAACAGTTGAGTTTAAATTTCAAAGAATTACAGTATCAGGAGCTTTGGAAATAAAACTGTTTTATAATTTGTGATTAATCGCAAAGTTAGCGAGGAATTTGAGCATTTATGACACTGTCAGGAACAACAGCCAAGAAGTTTAAAACAGGGAGTCTTTCTGATATCATTATCCTAACCAAGCAGGAATGGCTGTCATATCATTAGCTCAGCAACCACAGACACGCTGCTTCAGATTGGCACCAGGCCAGCCTGTCAGAATATAATTCAAGAAAGTATTACCTAACTGAGTATTTTATTTTTGTTAAAATCAGTCTGGGTTTCTCAAGTATTTTGCCAGACTGCTGCAGCCTATTAGCAGAGAAATTAATTTACATGAATAAAAATTAATTTTAGAGCAACATGTTGTTGAGTTATGCACTAGGAGCCCCCAGGTTCAGACCAGGATGTATGGTCCCAGCAGGATAACCTCTGGGATACGACAATTTACCTCTTTGTTCCTTGTCAGCTGGAGGAGAAGGAGAGAGAAAGGAACTAAATCTACCAGTTTCCACAGGAAAGAGGGATCTCCGTCTTATTGACACAGAAGTTGAAGCTGTGATCATTTGGCTGAAAGCAGACAAAACCCAGCTACAAATTGCTCCATTGTTTATGGGCTAAGGAAGGGGGCAAAATCTGTCAGGGTTCCACTCAGGATTGGGCTTACGTAGATTATTTCCCCCCATCCCCCGCCAGCCCAATGGTCGAATAGTCTGCTCACATTTACTGCCTAGGACCACACATTACCATGTGGGCAAGGTGTCGGAGAGCTGACAGTAACCATGGAATCGTAGCAGAGCAGGAGTCACTGTCTTCAGGGCAGAAGAAATTCAAAAATGAAAAGATAATGTACTGCTGCAAAGACCTTTAGTCATATAGTATGTGGTGAAAACTGTGACGTTTTTCCCTCTTACAGTTTTAAAATTCTTTTTCTCCTGTGTTTGCTGCTGAAGTCTCCCTCAGCTGGAAAAGAGCCTGTTCCAGATTTCTACCATTGCCACTCTTTAGCCAACCCGTATAGGTGTGTAAAAAAATAGTTCCAAGGTGACTGGGGGGGGGTGATTTTCGCTCCCTTCCGTAGAGCGATACCTGACCCCTGCTCACTCCCCATCAACAGCATGGTTAAACTCACCTCACAAGAAGTCCCAGGCACAATGTCCAAAGGAAACTGTAACTTCTAACATAGTGTTCTAAATCCTTTAATCCACAATGAACTTATAACTATTAGTTGTTAGTAAAAATACACCTTCTGGGAATTGTGGTGGAATGGGAGAGAGGGAGAAATCACTGGGCTGATTGTCATCTGCCTAGTGGCCAGTTCACTCTGAAAAATGGGGTGGAGGCAGATGAAGATTTAAACAAAAACCTACCGCCCATTGGCCGCCTGAGGCCTGCCTGCCTAGAATTCTCAGAAGGCCTTGAAATAGGCAGCCAGCACACCCGCCCGAAACAGGAGCCTGAATATTTAAATCAAGGTCCTAAGTGCAACTGAGCATTGAGTAGCCAAACCAACGGTCCTTAAAGGGACCTCTCTGAAACAACCCCCAAAAAAACGGTGCCACTGATTTTTGGGGAGGGGTGGTGGGGTGGGGGGGGTGTGCAGGTTCCTCTTGGCCCCACAAAAATATTCCCACCCGCTGTTAGTTGCTCAGTGCTCATCTCCCGATTGCCTTTCCCTCCTTTAGAAGCTTACTTCTGGCTCAGCTGTCCAGACGAATCAGGCCCGACCATGAAAATGGTTCAGGCTTCCCACTGTTTCCATCGAGTAGCCGTAGTGGACTACCTGCCCACAACCCTCCCGATTTACACCGTCTCCTCTCAACTGTTTGCACACCATTACCATAAAACCTGAATATATCGTACCTGTTGCACTGAACTAACTGCTTAAAACGGAGTGCTGCTGTAAATCAAATTGTACTACAAAGTCCCAGCTGATTTTTTTTTGTATTGGATCATGATAGTTATTTATTGATTCACACCTGCAATTGAGTGAGGAAGTTCACTACCGGTCTAGTGATTCCAAGTTAGTTGCAATATGAGTCAGTCAATCCAATGCATTTAAAAGACTATTTAAGCATGTCTTTTCTTCATTAACAAATTACCAGATCTGATTGAGTGTTCACAACGTTTGATAGCCACCCCCACCTCCCCACAAGACCCCGAGGAATTCAAATAAGTGCAGAGACAGCATGAGACGCACACATTACCTCACTCCTAAAACATGCTTTGTTATTGCGAAAATGGAACCTGTGGTTTATGGTCTGAACAAAATCACTGCCGTCTGCCTAACCACTATGAACTGCACTGTAATCGATAACAGCATGGTTCCCTCTGTCAGGACTGAGCTCAGCAATCTTAAGTGATTAAAAGGGCCATTGTCATCAGCAATTTCTATCTTTAAACAAAGACAAGTTTTAGGGATGGCAGTAAAAAGTGGCAGCTATAATTTTCTAGAGTAAACATCATCATAACAAGGACATGGGACCAATTCAATACCTATCGAAGGGCCTTGTTTACATGCCTGGATTTATGGCATCCAAGCAAAAAATTCATGGCCATGAAAAAAAAACTCCAAAGGGCCGATTTTACTAATGCACACGGCAGCGAGTCTGTTGTCCTTGATTTTTTTATCCTTCAATTTACCCCAGTGATAGTTTGCATTGATAAAATTAGCCTTTAAATCTAGCCTTTATATATCAATACATGGCTATCCAAAAGGTCAATTTGTGCTGTAATTAATGGCTCTTCATCTTACTCCATCATTTCCCCAGTCCTTCATTTTTCCAACTATTCCTTTTTCATATTGGTGAGCCCAGCCAATTCTATCTATTTTGCTGATGATTTCATTCCACATTCATCAATTTCCTTTGGATTGCATACCCTGAGTGCACACAAGCATTATTTCTCTACCATCTTTATTTCCTCCATGCACTTCATGGGGCAATGAAAATTCTCTTTTCTCAATTTTTCAAAGATACTGGGAAGAATTTCCTTTATCGCACCTGAGGAAAATTTGCCCCCAGGTTTCATCTTTAGTCCTTCTTCATCCATTGATATTCATGGGCTCAATTCCTCTTCTGATCTCACATATCCTTAAAACAGCCTTGAAGAAGCTCAGTTTCTTCTTTCATGTCAATTATTTCTGTCCAAGACTTCAATACTGCTCTTATATCTTGGGCAGGTTTTCTAACATGTCTCATGGTACTCCTGAGCATGATACAAGAAATAGCTTGCCATCTGATAGTGCCTACTTCTCTTCTAGCCTCCAACCCAACTCTCCAACGTAACCTTCCTTATTTCTATTTAACTGATGAAACCATGTTTATTGCTCCTTTTCCGTACTTTCCCACTTCAAATTATGGAGCATGTTGCCTCTCGCCATTTTCCCATTCTTTTTCAATCTACAGACTTTTACCTTGACTTAGTCAGTCTTCTCTTTTACTCTTTTCAACCTTCGTAGTGCCGTCCATTATTAGCCTTGACCCTTCATGTTGGTTTCTCTTTTTTTTTAAAAACGTGATGTTTCACATTATGATCATCTGTAAAAATCTGTATTTTGTTTTTTCCTCCCTAGTTCCTTGCTTCTTTTTCTGAAAGCTGACTCATGTTGGGGTATGATCCCACACAAGCCATCAGAGCTTTGGTACCTTGCTTGAATAATCAATTCATGTGTCAATCTGGACAGTAAGTGGCAACAGGTAATAAGAGCTTGTGTGAGATCACATGTGGGACCAATTGCACACCTAGGTCCCACCTGAAGCATCCATGAACACAAGATATAAATAATGTCACATTCGACATGCTGATATAGGATGGCGATGGTCACATTCCTACTATGAGAGGTATTTTTTGTTGAGAAATAATTTTTCCTATAGCTTTTTAAGGAAGAAGCAAGGGGAAAAAAATACTCCAGTTTTAACAGGGAAGAACATCACAGAGTCCAATCCTATCCTCACCCGATATCCACACATGAACACCCTCAGCAGGGGTCACTCGATAATGGAATGGGAATCCAGCTGATTGTCCCTTATCTCACTCGGATGCTGCAGCCAATTGTAGCTGCCCTATTATTGCACCAGCTGAGATCAGCTAGGGCAGTAATGGGGATCTGTACGGCTCATTTATAGTGGTGACTTAGGAGTACAAGGCAGCGCAATACAATTTAGAGCCTTTTAGCAGGATCTGTTTACACCATTGTTCTGCTCATTTGTATCCAGTCCAGGTGGGAGAAGCCAGTTGCTATGCCCACCACTTCACTGGCGCATACATGTAAAGATTTGGTTGGCTTAAGGAGTCAAGTGTTCCTGGGATGCACATCCCTCATTAGGTGTCATTTCCATTGGTTACACAAAGATAAATGAAATGCAGCCTTCCCAGCCACTGGCCTAACCAGCAGAAGTGAAACATATAAAGGTACTTACAGCAGTGAATACATTTGCCTATATCTCACTTTACCTGCATCTTTTGAGAAGAACGTTTATATTGTGGGGAGCTACTGAGCTGTACACCAAACTGGCAGGGTAAGGGTTTCTTGATCACCAGGAGGTTTTTGACTCCTAACCATAGTAATCACATCATAGAGAAATATGGGTTTTCCAATGGGGATTCTTCTGTTTGCAATGTTAATAGAGGAGGAGGAAAACAAGGGAGGGAGTAAAGGAGATTGAAGCAGCATCAAAAGGATGATACCAACCCATTATGCATAGATCTAATGAAGGACTGTGTAAGAATCTCTGCCTTGGGCGATTTCGCTTCACTCAGGAAGCCCTGGATTAGCTGTGGCATCTTCTGCACAACGACCTACAGCCCCAATTATGTAACAGTACAGCTCTGTCCATGGCTGCCAAAGACAACGCAGCTCTCCACTTTTATGCCACTGGCTCTTTCCCAGCTGCAGCTGGAGACTTATGCAACATCGGCCAGGGTGCAGTTCAATTCTGCACGCGCCAGGTCACCGATACCATCTTCAAGAGAACTGGGGAATTCATTCCATTTGGCAGGACTACTAGGCAGTAGCAAGACAGGCCTTTCTTATGTGCCACCAGAGCATGAGGTAGAAGCCATTATGAAGTCTTGAGAAAGCACAAGGAATCCTTTGGTTACAAATCACTGCAGATGAACATTCTGACAAGAGCTGGTGGAGAAAACGCATCACAACACACACCACTAACCTTCTGTGCCTCCAGGAATTTGCTGCCATTTTAGGTTGCTGCAGATTTTAAATCCTCCAGCAGCAAATTTCCTCACCGCCCCCGCCCCCCCACCGTTGATTTACCCTCGTGTTGCACTCGTGGCCCACCAATGCATATGAAAACGAGCGAGCTCCAGTGAGGTCAGCGGTGTAATTTACCATGGGACATAAATCGCTTCCAGCCAGTGTAATGGAGATGCAAACTGCAATGTGGATTTTTGGGGCCATTTTGTTTACCTCCAAGGCATCAGGATTGTACTAGCATTTCGACTGAATCACACATCACAGAACAATAGAGTGGCAACATCACTAGAACTAATCCATCACAGAATATTGTAGTTAATGTCTTTTTATATAATGGTAACAATAAAAAGTAAGACCAACATAAGGAAGCAATACTAGTATCAGTGCAAAACAACACAATAGATTTCCACCCATTTATACTCTAAATGAGCGGAAAAGCTAACCCAACGTCATCACATTGGAACTAACTCATATTTCTTTACTTGCAAGCTAGAAAATAGGTATCATGGTGGGGGGTGGGTGAACCACTCAAGTAGGACAGGACTTCAGCTGTTAGGGATCTCCTTGGTAGTTGACAGTGTGGTTAA
This sequence comes from Heptranchias perlo, assembly GCF_035084215.1. Classification (NCBI taxonomy): domain Eukaryota; kingdom Metazoa; phylum Chordata; class Chondrichthyes; order Hexanchiformes; family Hexanchidae; genus Heptranchias; species Heptranchias perlo. Next base: position 20,384,221 of record NC_090350.1, on the reverse strand, counting down.
CCACTTATGTTTGGACAGTCTGTTTTATACAGACCATGAACTTTCAGCCAAAACACCTGCTGTAACCCAATCCAGCATGAGTCACTTTCAGCGTTCAGTCACAGGCTATAATACTAACCTCAAGACAAAAGCACAATGGAGGTGCATCTCAGTACTCTGTACCATCGTCTCCTATAGGCATTGTGACCATTATGAATGTCCTTTGGCTTCATAAAGCGAGCCAACTCGAGATGCTTTAGCAGTTAACCAATCATCCCCATCAGTGTCCACAGCATTGAAGGGTTTTCCACCAGCGTTAGATTCCAATTGATTCTTATCGAAAGTTGAAAGAGGCCAGAAGACCAAGGCAGTGGTTCAAACAGTAGCAGGAACTCTGGCTGAAGGATAATTATGGGCTCTAGTGCATTGGGCAACTGAAAATAAGGCACAGAGGAGGTATCTGAAAATCTTGCTAATTTTAGCAATAAAGTCACTGTAAGTAAAAAGTGACATTCCATCACTTCATACCCACGACTTTCTCCACTACAATTAGCAGAGACAGGCATTTCAGCTCCAAAGCTTTGGATCGGCCTGCTCCTCATAATATCTGAATATAGTTTAGGCAGTCAGCTATTATTGCTTATATTGGAGCAACTGTAGCCTTATAAGGAATTGGCTGCATTGAATTTGCAAGGCAGTTTCAAAGGATGCTGCGTCGCCTGGAATTTTCCACCATGAGCTGAGTTGTGTCATCTTCTGGCTGAGTGTGCAGCATTATATTAGTAATAACGATGAAGGAGTCGATCGTTTGTGGCTTAAGGAGGGTGCCTGATCGTAAATGACCAGCGAGGTGAGAAACAGAGAAACAAGTGCAGACGTTCCAACTATCGAAGTGTTTCAGTGATCAGTACAAGAGCTGTCATTCATTCTGTTGTCACTATCCACTGTGCCATGTGCAAATGCACATTCGGGATACAATGGAAACAGAGCATTTTCCATTCAAATCGCCTGGTATTAGGGACAAATCCTTGTGCTGTGAATTTTCCCACACAATCAGTTTTTGATCCTGGACAAAGCTGAACTGATCTCAAGTATGAGACAATTAGGGAAATACAAAAATTCAGGGATGTTTGGGTTCCCTGCAAAAATTGAGAGAATACAAATATCTTCTAAAAGAAAGAAATGCATGCCTGAATCATGGTGGAATTAGATCGATACAAACTTGGATTGGGCTCAGTTGATGGTTTGGTTAGTAAATGCCCAGCCCAATGTAGAAGGTATCAGATGTTGATTTGTGATCTGCATTATGTTAACTGATCTCAGCTGCGACAATACCAAGGGCACTAGAATTGACCATAGTGCCTGTGAATTAGATGAAGTGGGGCCATTAGTATCTAGGCATCTGGTATCATAGTAGGTACAGCACAGGAGGAGGCCATTTGGTCCATTGTGCCTGTGCCGGCTCTTTGAAAGAGCTATCCAATTAGTTCCATTCCCCTGCTCTTTCCCCATAGCCCTGTAAATTTTTATCCTTCAAGTATTTATCCAATTCCCTTTTGAAAGTTACTATTGAATCTGTCTCCACCGCCCTTTCAGGCAGTGCATTCCAGATCATTACAACTCACTGCGTAAAAAAAGCCAGCCTTCTTGCTCCTGATCATTTTCCAGCGATCCCTGCTAGACAATGTGCATGTGTGCACACCAGGTGAGGGCAGTGATGCATACATGGTTAAATAACTAAACCTCTCTGCCTGTCTACCTCTCTCTCCTCCTTTACGACGCTCCTTAAAATCTACCTCTTTGACCAAGCTTTTGGTCACCTGTCCTAATATCTCCTTATGTGGCTCGGTGTCAAATTTTGTTTGAGAACACTCCTGTGAAGCACCTTGGTACGTCTTACTAAGTTGAAGGCACTATATAAATGCAAGTTGTTTGTTGGCTGAGGTTCACCATCTGGGATCACCAAAGAATAGCCCTTGGGCCAGATACTGGACAGCGGATGGTGTTGGTGGAACCACACCCAGGCATTAGCCAAAATCTTCAGGAGAAGGAGGAAGAAAAGGAAGGGGAGAGCAATTAAATGCAGACTTTCCTTGTGCCCAAGTCAGACGCTCAAAAAACTTGACTCATCAAGCAGACTGATTGCCTTGGTTGTTTTTTTTTTGCAGAGACCAGTTTTGGCTTCAGATCAGGAGCGTTTACAAAGCACTGGGAAAAATTAATCTCCCAGACCTGACAAACAAACGGCCATCACCAACGCTACAGGAAGTTTTAAATAAGCTCATTGGAATTTTCAGGATTTGGAATTGCAATTGCCTCCATCTCAACAGTACTAACGAAAGCAACAGAGCGAATAAGTGTCAAAAAGATCTGTAACGACCTGACTGTCATTTCAACGTTTTACACTGAACCTCAGTCTCCCAACTGCATTCCCACGTTTCCATTACAAATTCGGACCTCACTGCTCTCCTGCTATGTGACATTGTTACAAAGGAATTGGCTGTTTGCACAAAAAAATGAAGAGAATGCATACAATGTGCTTTTGTAAATGATAAAATCATGTTAGATTATACAGATGATCTAACCTTATTCGATGCGTTGCTTTTGCAGTAAATCCCTTGGCTTTAAATAAAGTAGACAGTTGGAAATGCTCCTTTCTGCCACCCCTCTTTTCCTATCTCCTTGCATAATTTTATCTGGTGCAAAATTCTAAATTAAGGAGAAAGGAACTCACGTAAACACAGAGCAGAAGCAGCCTGGGGAACTCGGACCTCTGCACAGGCCCAACTTGTCTCACCGAACCATCACGTCTCAGACCCACCAAGTCTCACATTTCCGGTGACATTTCTCTTTTATTTTTCTTGGTGAATAAGTATAACCTCTTTGTGTGTTTCTAACCCCAGCTCTATTCACTTCAGTGGGTTTATAATCCATGTCACTGCTTTTCTGTTTCCAATGGTCTGACCTTGGCAAGCGTGCCTGCATGGGAAAATAATTCAAAGTATTACCACATAGACTCAAGCTAAAAGATTTGGGCATTTATAAAGCTCTCTAAGCAACTCTGTGAAAAATAGCCTTATAAATAAACATACTTGCATTTATATGGTGAATATATAGGTATATTGTACATATAGGTATAAAGGTATTTCATTCAATTAAATTACTTTTGGGCTGTGGTTATGTAGGCGGCAAACCCAGCAGCCATTTTACATCAGCAACATCCCACGAAGGGTCATGAGATTAATAACCAGTTAATGTTTTTTCTGGTGGTTGAGGGAGGAATGTTGGCCAGGATACTGGGAGAACTCACCCGAACCTGCTGCTGGTGCTGGCTGAACACTTGTGGTGCTGATTGATAGTTGGTGGGAAAACTGTGGTGGACTGGTTGGTGCGGTGACTGTGTGGACTGGTTGGTGGAGTGACTTTTTTATTCGTTCATGGGATGTGGGCATCGCTGGCGAGGCCGGCATTTATTGCCCATCCCTAATTGCCCTTGAGAAGGTGGTGGTGAGCCGCCTTCTTGAACCGCTGCAGTCCGTGTGGTGAAGGTTCTCCCACAGTGCTGTTAGGTAGGGAGTTCCAGGATTTTGACCTAGCGACGATGAAGGAACGGCGATATATTTCCAAGTCGGGATGGCGTGTGACTTGGAGGGGAACGTGCAGGTGGTGTTGTTCCCATGTACCTGCTGCTCTTGTCCTTCTAGGTGGTAGAGGTCGCGGGTTTGGGAGGTGCTGTCGAAGAAGCCTTGGCGAGTTGCTGCAATGCATCCTGTGGATGGTACACACTGCAGCCACTGTGCGCCGGTGGTGAAGGGAGTGAATGTTTAGGGTGGTGGATGGGGTGCCAATCAAGCGGGCTGCTTTGTCCTGTGGTGGACCGGTTGGTGCGGTGACTGTGATGGACCGGTTGGTGCGGTGACTGTGATGGACCGGTTGGTGCGGTGACTGTGATGGACCGGTTGGTGCGGTGACTGTGATGGACCGGTTGGTGCGGTGACTGTGATGGACCGGTTGGTGCGGTGACTGTGATGGACCGGTTGGTGCGGTGACTGTGATGGACCGGTTGGTGCGGTGACTGTGATGGACCGGTTGGTGCGGTGACTGTGATGGACCGGTTGGTGCGGTGACTGTGATGGACCGGTTGGTGCGGTGACTGTGGTGGACCGGTTGGTGCGGTGACTGTGATGGACCGGTTGGTGCGGTGACTGTGATGGACCGGTTGGTGCGGTGACTGTGATGGACCGGTTGGTGCGGTGACTGTGATGGACCGGTTGGTGCAGTGTCTGTGATGGACCGGTTGGTGCGGTGACTGTGATGGACCGGTTGGTGCGGTGACTGTGATGGACCGGTTGGTGCGGTGACTGTGGTGGACCGGTTGGTGCAGTGACTGTGATGGACCGGTTGGTGCGGTGACTGTGATGGACCGGTTGGTGCAGTGACTGTGATGGACAGGTTGGTGCGGTGACTGTGATGGACCGGTTGGTGCGGTGACTGTGATGGACCGGTTGGTGCGGTGACTGTGATGGACCGGTTGGTGCGGTGACTGTGATGGACCGGTTGGTGCGGTGACTGTGATGGACCGGTTGGTGCAGTGACTGTGATGGACCGGTTGGTGCAGTGACTGTGGTGGACTGGTTGGTGCGGTGACTGTGGTGGACTGGTTGGTGCGGTGACTGTGATGGACCGGTTGGTGCGGTGACTGTGGTGGACTGGTTGGTGCAGTGACTGTGGTGGGATGACTGTGAGTATGGTAGTCACAGGCTGGCTCTCTGGCTGTCGGGCTACGGGTTAACTAGCTGGTTGGCTCCAGGTTGGCTGGTGAAGTGACTGTGGGTTCACTGTGACTGCTCCAGCTCTGCGTTTCCAGCTGTGCTGCAGACTCTGCTTCAGCTCCTGCTCTGTTTTCTTTCCTGCTCTTTAAGTACCGTGTGTTAATTTATAGTTCAACCGCTGTTCTCTAAACTTGTGCTTTTAATATAAAAATTGCTGTTGTCACTTTCTTAAGACATTAATATCTGCATGCTGCTTGGCAATATGCCACAGAATCTACACTTTCCTGCCACAGAAATGGGCTTTGAGGTGCTGCAGAATTCTCAGGACTCTGATCATAGACTTATATTCAGGAACATTTGGGTTGTCAGCTTCTTGGGGGCTGTGTCAGCATTTGCTAATTTTCTGGCAGGCATAATAAGTAAAATTATTCCAAATATGTTTTCATATTTAAAACAGTTTTATCTATATAACCAAAGTAAAAAGAAATGGAAATTCCACTGCTTTATGTCCCAACTCACGTGTTTCACTGCTTTATAAAAGATGCATGAATGTGAAAGAGTCCAGGACGATCAGTGCTCATTGATACTGCTGAATGTTAATTGCAACCATTGATTCCAGTGCATCCTCTGCCAAACAGGATGCGGCTATTGTTCCAGGCCCCCAATTTCCCTGTTTCTTTGCTTCTCAAAATAACTACAAGGTTAAGTGAAATCTTCAGGATCTCTCCTCATTTCTTGCCTTGGGGAAGTGTTTTATCCACCCAAAACTTGAGCAAAGAACGAGGTGATCTGAAGGGGAAAGACTAAGGGGCTGTGCCAGCCAACCGATTATTCCGGTAATTGAATATCCCATCAGTTGCTGATACAAATCATTAAGTCGTTGGATACAGTACATTAAACCATCACAACGATGACAGTTACATGTGGCTCAGGTCTTGCACACTTGCATGCTGAACGAGTCCCAGCTTGTTCCCATCACATTTTTCAGCCAATAAATGTCAATTGCCCAGAGACCATCAATTGATTTCAGTGTTGTATCATCACAAGATTGTCAGCAGTATTGTGCGGAAGAGGATCTGGATGAGTAGACCTGGTGTATTTGCAACTCTGTACCACAGCCAAGATAAGTGACAGGTCAATTGATTCATTGACTTCATGTTCTATCTGTTAAATAGAAAATAATGGGTAGTTAGGAGTCATTACAAGGCAGTCGCTGCATCTCCAGGGCTCAAGTAACATCCTGGATCACAAAGGTGAAGCATAAGAACAGTCTATAAACAGTGAACACCAAGATGAGAATACAGCTATGATGCAATCCCTTGTATCTATTATTTTTATATTGTTTATGGGGCTATTTTATTATTGTGGGGCTGTTTTTATTTTAATTACTGGGAGCCATTGTTGCAGTGAATGCAAAGGCCAACATGTTCTGTGCAGTTATTGTCTGATATTGGCCCTGGATTTCCTCGGACTTTCTGCTGTTGCCCCCATCCTAACTTCACGGAAACTGGGTTTCCACCTCACTTCTAGTGAAAAGACAGCTGCACGGCAGCAGAAAGTCTGAGGAAATTCAGAGCCATACGGAGGCAATTTTGACTTTGGACAATAGTGTAAAACGGGCGATAACGGCTCGACCACCCGTTAAACACCTCTCCTGATTTTAATTTCCATTGAAGTATTTAACGGGTGGCCGAGCAGATATCGCCCATTTTACACTGAGGTATAAATTCAAAATTACCTCTATATTGTCCTGAATTCCCTTAGACCTTCTGCTACTGAACGATTTGTGATGTAGATTTATCAAGTGATAATTAACAGCTGATAGCTCCAATTGACCTGTGTATATTGCAGTTTTTCACTATTTTAAAAATGGATTAATCCATAACTTCCAACATATGGATTCCTACTGTGTATTTAAATTGATTTTCAGCTGTACAAAGGTTAACTGGCACAGCCTTAGAAAACCTGTGTGTCACAGGACACAAGCAGGCAAACTGATAGTGATTTAATTTCAAGTGAGCTTGCTTTGGTCATCTCACCTATTAAATAAGTCAGTATTTGGCTGGAGGAAATTGGTCATGTACTGGACATGTCATTTATGTTACGCGCTCTGTGTACTCAGTGACATACTTTGTACAGTGTGAAGTAGCAAGCTTTTTGACTCCAGCCTTCCATCATCTTCCTTATCTTGGTTCCGCAGGCAGTTTTATATTCTTCCATTTGAGCCCATCAGCCCACATTGGATCTCTCACAGCTGTAATGGCCAATGTATTGGCAATGTTGTTTTAAGAGTGCTCTGGGGTCGTTACATACTGTCCATTATATACAGTAATCTACATCTCTATTACTGCTTTTTTATCTGAGCTGTTTGGGAGAGTTATTTGGTTAATTGTGGTGCAGTTGGATACACAATCCTTATGTTGAACTCTAAGGAGTGTCTGGGTGTGTCAGACAAGGCTCAAATAACTAGGAGTTGAGATGCTTTGCATTTGAAGATATGGCATCCCATTGTACCATGCACTATGAACAAAGAGAGTAAATCATTAATGGCTTCAGGAGAACCCTTTCAATATACAGTATCCCAGAAACCCAGAACTAAAGAAAGAAAGAACTTCCATTTATATAGTGCCTTTCACAACCTCATGACATCCCAAAGTGCTTTACAGCCAAAGAAGTACTTTTGAAGTGTAGCCACTGTTGTAATGTAGGGAAACGTGGCTGCCAATTTAAGCAAAGGATGAACGTGAAATTTGTCCAAAAGGGCAAGTACACATTGAAACTGCAGTATGGGACTAGGGACAATTAATCGGCCATTTATGACATCTATCCAGTGTTTAAATTAGGAATAACACAAATATATAGTGTCTTCATCTGGAGTATTTTAGTAAAATAATTCCATTTATATTTGTAAACTTTTACCAAGATAACTGCAGAAGCAAAGTCTTTCCAAAGACCTGGACAATGCAGAGGGTTTGGAAAACCATAATGGAGGCACCCTGGGTCACTGGTCCCAGTAGAGCATAGATATCGTCCTGAGAACAGGTCGCCAACCAGCTTCTCACCCAGGGAAGAGGCGTGTAAGAACAAGTGACCTAAAATAGGTGAAATATGTAAATCCTGAGTGAGTGTCAAACTCAGTCAGTGCTGGTATGTATCGGTCAGTCCTGTGTGATGCATTTTGTCCAACCCAAACTACTGTATGTTCAATAAGAAGGATTCTTCTTTATTAGTTCAAGCTCCACATATATTGGGCTGGCATCCCACAAGGTTTATCCTGAATTAGTGTCTTGACTGAGGTGTAAGGATCTTGTGGTCATTCAGGATCATTCCCTCCACCCCATATAAAAACTTCTTGCTCAGTGCCATGTATGGTGATTACCTCTGCATGTGAGTTTCTAAAACCCCATAACCCTTCTTGGTGCTTGAACCTCTGAATCATTGTGGCACCAAATCTCAGGACGTGCCCAAAACTAAGCAATTTCAGCCGTACAAAGCTATTGAGAACCTTTAGAAGACGAACAGTGGACATTCAAAGTCTTTCAGAACTGAGACTAATTCCAAATGGCCCATTCTTCTAACTGGGAAAACCAGACTTGTACAATTGTAAGAAAAAGATATCCCATCTTCTGAACGTGCATGGTGCCTTGTGTAGCTGGTAGGATGCAGGATGTGAGCACATAATCAAGGGTGACACTTTGGTGCAGTAATGAGGGAGTGCTGCACTGTCAGAGTTTCTGTTTTTTGAATAAGATATTAAACCAACGCCTCGTCTGCCTGTTTAGGTGGACATAAACGTCCACATGGCACTATTCAGAGAGTAGTAGGGGAGTTCTCCGGTATTCTGGCCAACATTTATCCTTGAACTACATTACAACAGTGGCTATACTTCAAAAGTACTTAATTGGTTGTAAAGCGCTTTGAGATGTCCTGAGGTTGTAAAAGACGCTATATAAATGCACGTCTTTTTTTTTAACTAACACCTCCAAAACAGATCAACTGGTCATTTACCTCAATTGCTCTTTGTGGGATCTTGTGTACAGATTGGTTAACAAGTTTGCCTATAACACAACAGTAACTGTAGTTCAAAAGTAATTAATTGGCAGTAAAGAGCTTTGGATTGTCCCATGGACGTGAAAGTGCTATATAAATGCAAGTTCTTTATTTCTTTCCAGCTGCACTGTTAAAACCACAGTTTCAGATATTAAATAAACCTGCCATGGCTCCCCATACAGTTCAGTGGGTTTATTTGGTTAGTAGTTGAGCCATGTAGACCATTAAGGTCTGAGGTTTAATTTCTCATCTGTTATGAGTTAGATGATCTTGGGCAGGTTGACAGTAGAAGTGCTATAAATGGCCTCCGTGCCCCTGGGTTAATGTGGAGAAAGTCAGTCAGGGTTATTGCTCCTGATTGACACTTGTTGCAAGTGTATGAGACATCGTGGCCAGGATAGGATGGCACTTGTTGTGAAGCCCACTTCCTAGACTCAAACATCAATAGCACGACACTTGAAAAAGAGACCGAGAGTAATCAAGAAAGGCACGAAAGGAGGGGAGAAAGTTGGCACGGAGCATTCAAAAAAAACACCAGTCCATGATGCTCAGCAAGTCGATTGCTTTTACAGCTTGTCCTTCAAAGGCTTTGATGAGATGGGCAGCATCAAGCAGCACAGGAAAACCCACAATCCCCTTGGACAGGACAGGGAGAAACTTAATGTCCTTAAGGTCAAGCTCAAGATATCCTATATCAGAATCAAAGGAAGGTATAAAGGCCACTGATCCTGACCACTAAGTTTCCATTGTCTATGTGTTTAGTTTCAAACCAGGGCTTAATCCAGGCAGAGAATGTTTAAAGCAATTGTCATTTGTTTACGACATGATAGAAACTTAGGAAATGATTTGAAATAGCCCCAACACTTTCTGCCTCGTTTAGGGCTGAGCCCTGGGGGTGTAATTTGGGATCAAGATTAGTATTTTATGTCTGTACTTTGGGTGTTTGTACTTTGAGGTAGCCCCACAAACCAGGAAATGGCCACAATGTTGTATGTGTAACGCCCCGTTTGAAGCTCCCACCTGAAGCTTTGCCTCTCACCTATCCCTTGATCTAAATGTTGCTGCCATACTACAGTTAAATAGAATATATGCACATGCTTTCAATGATTCAAAGGAAAAATTGCAAGTTTTATTTTTGTGTTGGTGGTAGAAGTGGCAGAGATGGCAGATGGGTGGGCAGTTGAGAGAATTGTCTCCCCGACATTTTATACCGGGGGATTCTAAATGGGCCTGAGGGAGAGCTATTCCTCTGAAGTGGGTCCCCACGACCCAGGTACAGAGTGAGCCATGCATGTACAATAATAAAAGGAGTCTGTATATTGGGTAATTGCAGACAACTTTTTCTGCGATCAATGAGGTAAGGTCTACAGGACTTGTGACTCATGCTGTCCTGTTTTCTTTGTTCTTGCATCAACCTCATTGCAATTGAAACTGACAACAGACAAAATAAATTGAAACTGGACAATGATGTCTTGGATAACAAACGTGGAAACTACTGCTTGAAGTGCAGCTCATTTCAGCTCTGGGAACATTAAAAAGATGTTAACTGGAGCATTCCGACACAACATTCGGCAGAACAAATACGGCAGGAAAATAATATCCAAGCATTCAAAAAGGAATTCAAAAAGATTCGATAATAACTTTCCAAAGGGAATTGAATAATTACTTGAAGGTGAAAAATTTGCAGGGCTTTGGGGGAGTGGAACTAATTGGATAGCTCTTTCAAAGAGCTGGCACAGGCACGATGGGCCGAATGGCCTCCTTCTGTGCTATATGATTCTATGAATGAGAAAACAATTCGTGAGAAAGATAAATGAGAAAGAATAGGGTTTGGTTTTAAATCTGATCTAAAAAAAATCCTCGAACTGTAAGTCTCATTTAATTGTGTAATATGCGGCTGGAGAGTTCGGCATGCTGTATTCAACAGGAGAGAACCAGTTAATGTCACAAGCACTTACACATCTACATGTGATATTTCTAAAACAAGCTAAGGAAAGCAGCAGGAAATGCTGAAACAATGAATCTGTTCATTCCTGCGTTGATTTTAGTACTGCAGGTTTTTTCCCCCTGCATTTTTGATGTGTAAAGTAGCATGTTATATAGCCCTGTCTCAAATCAGCAGGGATTGTGACTGACGGGTTGATAGCATTGAAAAATATATGGAAATAAAGAATAGTCTAAAAGATCCAAATCTCATGTAAATAAGAACCATATGCTAAAAAAACGCATTCCTTTAACGGGGAGAGATTAGAGTCTTTGTATAGTATTATTTTTCCTTATGAAGTTGACTGCTCCCCTGGCCTTCCTTAGGTTTCCTCTCTCCTCAGTCCTACAGGTTAGGTAAGCTTAAATTTTGCCCACCAGCAAAATGCACCTTTGGACAGATGACAATAAAGTTTTCCAGATCAACGCAAAGGGTTCAACCTCTACAATATAAAGCGGGACGCGAGACTTCCACTAGTTCGTATCAGATTTGGAGGCGGTTGATTGAGGGACGGGCTACTTGTGCGCAGCTTTGTAAAGCCGGCTGTTTGCACTATACCTTAGTGACAGCTTATTTATAACGTACAAAGTGAATTGAACTTGAATTACAAAAGAACGCATGCTCATATGAACAGAGCTTTGGTGTTCCCCCCTCTCTCTCTCCCCAAGGGAAAGCTCCTTTTGAAGTCTTTGAGTTTTGTCATCCAATTTTTTACTTTCTAAAAAGTATCGCTTTCCCCTTTTAATGTGTGTTATAATGCATCGGCCATAGTCAGTTTGAAGAATTTTTCTTTTGAAAACAAAATTGATGAGTTGCCCTCAGCGTTTGTTTGAAGAGCTCGAATGAAACTGTGAAATGAGAAACATCAAAGGAACATCAAATAGAAAATGCCATTCCATTTTTCTCCTCTCCCCACCTCTCCTGAAAGATCTTAAGATTCTACAGGTGGCAGTCACACCCTGCTATCTTTTATAACAACGAAACTTTAAAAAGTCTTAATTGCTTAACTCTGGTTTTGTCACTAAGGGGTAAAGTTAATGGTTGTACAATCATAGGCGGGAAGTGCACAATTTTGCGATTTGCACTCCCGGAGAGCACCAGAAGTGGGCATATTGGAACTTTTACCCCTATAATCTCAGTAAAATGTACTGGTGGGTGTGATATTTTTGTTCTACGTTCACTTCAACTATGAAAAACACCCAACAGTACTGTTATAGAATTTGAGCTATATATAACATTGAGGGCAGTACTGGTGGTTACAAGTCTGTAACTAGTGGTGGTAGTGGGTGGTAGTTTGAGCTAGAGTTAATGGTATCACAAGTATATTGGTACAACATTAAAGTATATTGGCTTAATTGTGATATTTTTCCCCCTTTTCCAATTTGGTAAAGAAGCCCAGTGACTGTACTGATTTAACCCTAGAAATAGCAGCATCTAATGGACACTATACATGGCTAGAAACAATTGGAACAGTTAGGGAGTAATTTTCACCTTCAGCTGTTGGGCGGTGAACTGGCAAATTGGATCACCTGTCCGTTATAGAACCTGTAGAAATAAAAATCAGACGTGTGCAATAATGGGAGGCTGATCTGCCGCCCCCCCCCCCCCCTAAGTTTACCACTCAAGCGATGATGATGAAAATGATCCTTTAAAACTGTTCCACTTTGGGATTGAGTGGTTCTGACACAGTCTGGATATTGCAGCACCTGCAGTCTACTCTTCTTATTTCAAAGCTGCTCAATTCAAATTATCTGATTATTCAAATTATTTTTAAGCATCAGATTTCCATGTTATGTATTTTTCGTTGCTTAATTCAAATTATCGGATGGCTTCATTTGTTTAGTGTAAAAAATGACTTTTGAGCGATTAGCAGAATATTGAAGTGAGCCCCACAAACAATACACTGGTGCTTGACACTTCTAATGGCATTTGAAGAGGAGTTTCACCAGATGAGGAGACAGCAGTTGTTCTGTCATTTCATGGGGACATTTGAAACTCTTTCACTCTAAAGGGAGACTTGTTACATTATAAGAGCAGTCTTCTGTGTCAGATAAAGGGCTGGAACTGGTTAGCAGAAACAGCTGTCTTATCTGTCAATGACTAGATGCATGTGATCCATCACAGCTGAGGTTTCCTGAGGGCTGCTGTTGGTCACATGCTTCTCATGCGAGTTTAAAAAAAATATATGTTTTGGATTTTCCTTTGAACCCCTTATAATGGTTTCTTTTCACCATTGTTCCATCTCTGGCCAGTAGCCCAGTCACTTTAGAATTTTGTTGCATAGGTGACCTTCAGCTGAACTCATGAATGGCCACTTACAAATGGGAATGATCACCCTCCATAACCAAATGATTATTCACAGACGCTAGTGGTTCTGCTGGGATTTTGCCAACTGCAACTTGAGGTGAAAAGGTGAGGGAGTTTGAGGTAACTACAACAGTGCCAGCGAGCAATTGGGCTTCAAGTTGTATCCAAATCCATTCCATTTAGATACACCATGCAAAGGCAGGTTTCCTCCACAAAGCTCTGTGCACGTTGGGTTCAGACGGGTGTATTCTTCACCTTAGGAACTGTGTGCATTTTAGGAAGTTGCTGGAGCTGCTTTCACCATGTTAAAGGTGTCCCTCTTGGCACAGCTTTGCACAGGATAACTGACTCTAAAAATTGAGAGGACTTGCACCCTGAATGGGGTGCACTGCATTCTTTGGGCATGTTGTAATTTTGTAGCTAAATTTTTGGCTTAAAATTCATGAAAATTTGTAAAAAAAAAATTACCAGTTTTACCAAAAATGCACCATCGAGCCAACAGACTGAAAGGACTGTGATTAAGAGGATTAGGAGCATTTTTGTTGAATGACTTTATTAAAATAAGAAGCTGAAGAGTTGTCTCTCTCTCGTAAAGTTTGCTCAATAAAGCAAATGCTAGTATGGCACTTCAACTGTTCCAAGTTCTGATCTAGTACAAAGAAACAACGTGGCCCCATATCAAACGGTTGGGCATCAGCTGGTAGCCCAGAAGCGATGGCTGATTTAATACGATCCCAACTCAGCCATGCTTCATGTCGGACCCAGGCCTGTTCTAAAAAGCTCTATTCCCATGCCCATATCAGGCACAACCTGACTTAGTGTTAACTGAAGTCTCCTTTTCACTTTATAATTGAATAAAGATGATCCAAAGCTTAAGTTGAAGAAAGCCCATATGTAATAAGAGAAGCAAAGATCGTCAGATGCTTCGGGACTGAATTTCGATGGGCGTTCTCTCAATTGTCCGCCGTAACTTCGAGGCTGCTTCTCCAGATTTTCCGTGGATCTTCTTCTGAAGTTATGATGGACATTCAAGACAACCCTCCCACAGAAGTTTACCCCTATATGGGGTAATGAGGGATCTTAATGGGAAGCCACCAATCATGGGTGAACGTTACTGATAGTCTACAGTATTTATTTTTTGCTCAGTTACCCTCTACGATTAAGAAAAATTGTCAGAGCATTCTGATTTCAGAGGGATTATTTGTGGTTTTTTGCTAAGCCTGCCAACAAACGTAGGAAGAATGCCTGTTCTTCATAATTAATTACCTGTCAACGAAACTGCATTCTCAGCAATTGTACTTTTCAAGGCTGCAAGTTGCAGAGAAAAATAAGTGTTGTGTCATTTTTATTCAAAGAAGGAATTTTACCCATTATGACAGTGAAAAATGTCAATCCCTTATGCCAGCGGATGCATGAGAACAGCCAGAATGACTCTTCCTCTGATTTGTCCATTCTTCCCGCCAAATAATCGTCCTCTGCAGTACATACCCATGTCTCCTTCTGATGATGCAGCTAATATCTGATGCATGTAGGGAGATGCAAGCCATTCACAAAGAAAAGAGACGTCTCCCCAGCGCTCCCACTGGCTTCTCTGGGATCATCCATATTACAGCGCTGGAAGCATTGAGGCACCCATTGCCACCATTCCTAATTCAGATTCTGAACTCGACTTCTCCAACACTGGCCCTCTGTTAAACCACTCGTCTCACAGCTCACTGCATTTGAAACCAGTAGCAGAAATCACGAGTGACAAATTGAACTGGTGACTTGCAGGAGATTTCAAACCCCTGGAAATGTTTGGGTTTCCTTCCTCTCGCTGCTCGTTTGACAGCTTAAAATGACATAAAGCAGCTGTGTGCTTTAAGGGCCCTCAGACAGGTCGGAGCTCCGGCAGACAGGAGGCTCTTCATTAGGACCATCAACATCATTTTTCCCAAGAGTCTGTGTCTCCCCCAGTTTCGAGTGTCACTGTAGGTGGTCTTTCTGTTAAAAGAAAACAAACAAATTGTAAAAAATGCTGCATTACTTTGCTTGGTTTAATTGTGAACGCAGTTTCGTTCCAGCTTGTTCTTACTTTTGCACAGTTTCTCGCTCTGCCCTGTTCTGTATCCCTCCAGTGTTTTACTTCCTTCCTCCCTCTTGTCTAATCTTCACCACAGTATTATTTTAAGCCCATTATTTTCAGACAGTCCTTCTGGCTTGAAATAATGTTGAGTGCAGGTTACCCAGGTATAAAAGGGAAACTCAACACTTGAACTGATGTATCTTTAATCAAAACATCAAAAGCAATAGTCGGATTCTTCAATGTATGAGAAAACAAAAGTAAATCAATAGGTTCTGTTAGTAATTGAGTTCATCATTCAGAAGCACTTACATATAGAAATTTTGAATTGGGTCAGCCTACATAGAATTTATAGCACACAAACAGGCTATTAAGCCCAACTGGTCTATGCCAGTGTTTATGCTCCACACAAGCCTCCTCCCACCTTACTTGATCTCACCCTATCAACATATCCTTCTATTCTTTTCGCCCTCATGTGTTTATCTAGCTTCCCCTTAAATGCATCTGTGCTAGTCGCCTCAACTACTCCATGTGGTAGCGAGTTCCACATTCTCACCACCACTTTTTGAGTAAACTCTGAGTCTACTTTCTTATGGATTTTTAAAAAATATTCTTTGCTGACTTTCTCCTTCTCCTCTACTCCTGAACCAGGTGACCCTTTGCTGGGATATGTTTCCACAGGTGCCAGTGACTCATTACATTATTCACACGTTAGCCTTGACTCTGACTGTCAGCAGACTTTTTGATTGCGAATGGATGGGGGCAGGGGAAATATGGTAGCCAAGTGCACCATCTTGTCCTCAGGTGCCTTTCCAGCAGGAACTGCTGGATTGTGAATAGGAGCAGAAACTCTGGCTAATGAGTGAGGGCTACAAGGCCCTACTGCCACCTTCCACATGGTAGTCCTGAGAAGCAGCGGTAATTGGGGCAGATGCCAGGAAAATCTGCCAGGGACCCAGGCCCTGCCCCTGTTGCCATTTGCATGCAGAAGGCGATGAAGAAGCGGCCAGCAATGGACCTAATGGAGCAGGGGAAGGGAAATCCAGGTTGGGGGGGGTGGAGGGAGGGGATGAAGTGATAATAGGCCTCGCTCCTGGAAATTTCCCTCAGTCTTTTACACTTTCCCACCCCATATCCTCTGCACCAGGATCACAGAGGAGAATCCAACATTCTACACAATACATTATAATATATGTGATCTATCAGTGGCCAAGCCTTTGCTCTGATGGGTTCCTGAGCATGATTTAAGCTACCTCTAGTATACCTCCTGATACGCTTCTGAAGCAGCCATGTCCCTTCACACTGTTGATGCCGGTAAAGTTTCAAACAGGGTAATATGTTCCTTCAAACTCAGATACGTACATCTTAATTTTCTTTCAATCGATCTTCCTAGAATCCTGGCTCTGTCCCTGCAGTTCCTACTCATTTTATTAGGAAGTGGGACTTGTTCAGAATGGTACTTGATGGTCTGTTGTGGACCTTGACTGTTGCTGACTGCGGAGTATCTATAAAGCAGTCAGCTGTGGCCAGATGAGGTTAATGAAGTCTTGTATCTTGGCTGGTGTCATTACCAGGTGAGGAACGATAGTTTTCATTCAGAACTCACTTTCTTCCCTGACTTAATTATAGAGAATAGAATGTGGGTCATTATGGTTAGGTTTTCCTTGATTATGTTAATGCAAGATTTTTAATTTTCCCATTTCCACTTTCTAGGCCTCTCCACGTCATGCACCATAGGTCCATATCCCAGCTAAGAGAGGGCAGGCAGACGACCTGCTCCTGGGCTTCTGGTGATACCACTCCATAGGTTGATTGCTGGTGGAGTGGCTCAGGCCAATTCTCTTTCCTTTTAGAGAAGAATCTGGGGCTCAATTTCAAATGGAAGTCCGCGATGGGGTGGGGGGAGGGGGGGAACAATGAAAATTGGGAAAATCCAGAGTGGGTAAGGAAGCCAGCTTCGACCCACCGACTTCCGTGTTTCACACAGAAGCATCTTCAGGAATGCGGAGGGCCCGCCGGCAATTAAAGCTGGCAGGATGATATTTAAAGCATTCATTAAGATAGTTAAAGTTGTCAAAATACTTAATTTTATGGTGACTGAGGCAGGGAAAGGATTTTAATTCTGCCTCAGCGTGTTTCCCATCCTGTGTGAAACACTCCAAGTTGAAGGAGTCGTGTTTCAGCTAGCAACCATTTGGACATTTAAATCCCTGTTTGACAGATGGGGATAAAAGGTGAGTTATTGCAGCAGGGCACTCAGTTCTCTCAGACAAACTTTTGGCTGGGAGATCTTTGTGTTTAGACTGAAAATTCTTGGTTTCCACTCAGAATTCTTCTGTTTACACATATTTACCAACCTTCCGGACACCCTCAAACTGACACCATCAGGATGGGGGGCACGATGGCTCTCGTACCTGTGCCACCATTCCAATAATCCAGGAGTTGGACTCCTCCATCCTCTGCGCTATTGTGGAGAGTGTGCGTGGCACATGTTCCAGTACCTCGCAAATGTGTTGCTGTCCCTCAATCGTTCTCCTCTTAAAGGGTGGCACCTGGGGTTCAGCATCTGCGTCCAGCTGAGCGGAGCCTGGGGAGGAGTGCGCCCACCGACGCGGACTCTCCGCAGCTGCCCCTGCCACCAGTGTCTGCTCGTGCTCACTTGTGTGTGGTGACTCACCAGGTGCCAACCCAACTAACTGACTATGAAAACCCACCGAGGTGTGAGTATCTGCGCTGGTGGATGTCTCATTAAGATGTGACGGTGCACCCTCAGAGGCCTGGAGCTCCTCTGAGGAATCGCCCTCTCCCATCACTGCGGTCATTGAAGGGCCTGTAAGAGATCAGAAGGCAATATTAAGCATCATCACAGATGTGTCATGTTGCAATGAGCATACTGAGGTGTTCAACATGCCAATCGTTGTTAACATCAATTCATGTTGTGTATGGTGAATGTTAAAGTTGTGTCACCAGACATTTGTGGGGTGCCTGTCTCGCCGTCCCCGACGGACAGGCACTCGGAGGTACGGCTGATCTGCAGGGCCTCCTGCTTTGTGTCTGTGAGGACTACTATTTGCTGTGGTCCCCCTCCAGTCCTCGCCCTCTCGCGTGCATTTTGCGCCCTCTTCTCCTAGAAGGAGAGAAAGCACAGGCGTGTGAGTGAGTGAGGGTGAAGTGGTCAGCCGAAGAATGCATGGTTTGGGTGAGGTTGACCCCGTGAAAGAGATGCATCAGAGGGTGAGTATGAGACAGAGCCATCACATTGGATCAGGATTGGGGTGAGTGGTAGTGGTGGGGTCACAAATGGGGAGGTGAGGAAGTGCTCAGGAAGCGCAGGTAAATTGAGGATTAGCCTTAAGTGGGTGTGAGGAGTGATGTGATGGAGTCGTCTTGGCAAGGCAGAATGAGCTGGGGGGAATTTGATGTGGAACACGAAATGCAGGAGAATCAGTAAGTGTTCTCACTTTTGCTGACCTGGTTAGGTCATTGAAACGCTTCCTGCATTGGACCCAGGTGCGGGATATGTTGCTGCTGCTGGTGACCGCCTCTGCCACCAAGGCCGGGCTCGAGGTGGCAGAGGCGGTCACCAGCCCAGCCTTGGTGGCAGAGGCAGGGTATTTCCTCCTGTTAGCCAGGTAAAACAGTTCCCTCCTCCTCCTCCTCACCCCAGCCAGTATCACCTGGAGTGAGGCATCATTAAATCTTGGAGCAGCCTTGCCCCTGTGCTGCTCCATATTGTGTGTTCTTGGTCTTTGCTGCAGCAAAAGCCATTGGAGCAATGGTCCTTTAAATGTGGACGCTGCAGCTGACAGCCTGTCATGCGGGTACACAGTCCGCCCACTGCGCAGCTATCGGACGGCAAACCCAGAAGCCACGTAAAGAGCCACCAATTAACTCGTCGTGCTCAAGCCCTGTAAGTGCAGTTTGAGCTTGCAACCTTCTGACTTACAACAAAGGTGCTACCAACTAAACCAATCTGACATAAATATCAAGCACTGTTGGACAATGGCGATGCCGGCTCTAAAATTACAAGGCAGCTGGAGGGCGAATAGCACGTGTTTCAATCGGTGACACGGGCGCACTGGAGTGGTTCACGATGAGAAAGTGTTCAACGGAAAAAGTGATGACTGGGGAACGGTAAGTTTTTATTATCTGGGTTTGCCGCACGCCCATTGACCCCCCCCACTACCATCTTGCCACCCTTTGAAAATTGAGCCCCCGGTCTCCATAGTCGCCTTCTCCTGACAAGATGGCTGAGTGAGGAGCTCATTTTGTGACAAACTAGGAGTGCAAATTTGTGTGCTGTTGTGCTCTTGCTCTGCTACAGTGTGTGAAGGCTGTGGCACTCTGCCACCCATTGATCTGTATTTTTAACAATTATATGGCTCTGGGGCGTTAATCTAAGACTTTTTGCTATCAAAGCTATGAACTCAGATTCCTCACCTATAATGCTAAATAATATATTTGTGGAGTAATATAAAGAAAGAACTTGCATTAACATGCCACCATGTCATATCCTCAGGCTATCTTATAGTGCTTCACAGCCAATGAATTATTTTTGAAGTGCAGTCGTTGTTATGCAGATAAACACGGCAGCCAATTTGCACACAGCAAAACTGCCAAATGAAAGAAATGACTGATTAATCTGTTTCTTTGGTTAAGGGAGGAATGTTGGTCAGAGCACAGGGAGAACATCTTGTCCTTATTTGAACAGTGCCATGGGATCTTTTACGTCCACCTTGGACTTGGCCTCGGGTTAACTTCTCATCAGAAAGATATCACCTCTGACATTGCAGCAGTCTCTGAGTACAACACTGAAGTGTCAGGCTAGATTAGATGCTCAAGCCCTGTAAGTGCAGTTTGAGCTTGCAACCTTCTGATTTACAACAAAGGTGCTACCAACTAAGCCAATCCGACATAAATATCAAGCACTGTTGGACAATGGCGATGCCGGCTCTAAAATTACAAGGCAGCTGGAGGGCGAATAGCACGTGTTTCAATCGGTGACACGGGCGCACTGGAGTGGTTCACGATGAGAAAGTGTTCAACGGAAAAAGTGATGGCTGAGCTGCAAATAGGAATTTTTCAGTACACTGTGCTCTAGAGTGCAGGATGTGGAGATAAGGAGAAAATGATTGCTTCCAGGGCTCGTGCTGTTCAAACTCCGGAGGAATTTTGCAAAGTTCCTTTTGCTTTGGGGACTGTGCATATTATTTTGGGCAGCATGGTGTGTTATAAAGATCAAAGTTAATACTGAAATGAATGACTGACTAATTTACTTAGCACAGATAAATCCAACAGAAACGCCACAGTTAATTCAAACAGTTACAATTTTATGACGTAAATGGTTTCCAGAGCCAACGTGGCCTTCCAAGGCATGATGCATATCTTCAAAATGTAAAGCAGATGTTACATTAGAACACAGATTTGCTTTTTTTGTTTGTGTGTCTATTTCTTTTCACTAGACTTTGCAATCCAGTGCCATCTTGCCCTGTGATGTCCAAGTATTTATTTTCTTTTTTTTTTTCTATGCCGTTTTCTCACCCCATCCTCTCCTACTGGCATTGACTTGTGCTGAGGTATAGTTCTATGGGTGTCAGATGACCCCTCATCCTTGCACCAATTCTTTATGTGGGAGCCCAAATAGTGAGTTTTGACGAAGCCTGATCCTGCCCTCTTACACATGCCCTGTCCATCAGGGGTTTTGGGACAGTGACCAGGGACTGGAGCAATCCCCCCTCCCCCACCCACCTGAGCCACTTCCCCTTCACCAGTGTGACATTTCCATTTCTCACACCAGCCATTCTTGTGGCCTGATGGAGTGAGGCAGTCAAATTAGTGTCAATTGTTATGAAACCATAGACAGCTTTGTCAAAGTGAGTTGAGATGGCCCAAGCTCATTTCATTTGGGAATCTCCTGGTCATTAGAGAGGAATGAGACATCCTGGTGTTTAAACCCCTACATGGCCTCACCCATCCCTAACTCTAACTCTCCCTTCTGTCTCTGGTCTTTTGTGCATCCCACCTCCCTTCGTCCCACCATTGGCGGCCGTACCTTCAACCGCCTAGGTCCCACTCACTGGAATTCTCTCCTTAAACCCTTCTGCCTCTTTCTCCCTCCTTTAAGACCCTGCTTAAAACTCACCTCTTTGACCAAGCTTTTGGTCACCCCATCCAATTATCTCCTTCTTTGGCTCAGTAGCCATTTTACCTCACGCCCCTGTGAAGCACCTTGGGATGTTCTTACACTTGAAAGGCACTGTATAAAAGCAAGTTGTTGTTTAATCCCATCAGTTTTCTCCCTACCTAGTCTGGATACACAGATCTAATTGCAGCACCTCACTACCACTCCAGTTGAGATTGATAACTGAACATGGCACAAGCCTTTGGAAGAATTGAGAACGAGTTTGTAACTGTGATATTGGAAACAGCCGCTCAGCAGCAGCTCTTACGTGTGTAGCAAAAAAAAGGATACAAATCAATCCCTTGTAGTCAGTTCCTGTTAAGAGCAATGTCCATTTGCCAAGAGAAACTTGTTTTTAGCAGAAATTTCCTTTATTCTACTGTCATTAATTGATCCCAGAACCAATAAAATGCTCCTTAAACCACATGCGTTTAAGTAGGAGAAACCTATAAAGTTCAGGACAGCAACTTTTAAAAGCTACAACAAAATGTGTCACTTCACAGTTCATGTCTCACTCTGGACAGTCCCTCAGTAGCACAGTCTGTGCAGCGCAACTGAAGGAGTCATTTGCTCGTAAGAGTGGGTAGCCTGCTTGTGTCAGGAATGGGCAAAAAATCTGTACGTGGGACAAACATGGACCCAGGGAAAGCACAATTGAAATAGGAGGGAAGAATTTAACATAATCTTGTGGCATTTGTCTGAAAGGCCACCCCTGTGTTTGTTCAGTGCTTGCCTCAACAAGCTGTTCTCAGCACTGGGATTCATTTTTGGTTATTAATCAGACCCAAGGGCAATGTCTGGCTCAACTAATCTCTCATCTGCCTTGAAAAATAAGGTCAGATAGTTCCATTCCCAGTTCAGTAGTTCACAGGGCAACAAAACAACACTGACTACATCAGCAGCATCAGTATCAGTGCTTCAGGCAACTTGCACAGTGGTGTACCTCCACTTTAAACAAAAACCATTCCCGACTAAAGTAATAGAGTCCAGTGTCCCCCAAACTGGCGAGCTTTGTTTTTGTTATTCTTTAGTAGAACAGAAGTACAGTGGGCCGTCTCTATAAAACCCTGCCTTTGGGAACAATACAAAAAATGTATTATACTAAAGCCCCTGTTACAGAGTCTGTTTTTTTCTGTTCCTGCAGTGGCTTATAGATCCCCTCATTGTCAAAGGCCATGATACAACCGAGTGTTTCCAGGAAGACCCTTAACAGAGTCGAGTTTCTCTGTTACTGGAGGGAGCCATAAACAGTACGTCACAACAGAGTAATACAGCACAAGCCATGTTAGGAACTAGTTGCTGTGTTCCTGAGGGGAGCCATAAACAAAGCATGTGTAACAGAAAGTGTTATATTAAGGCCCCACTGGATGTAGAAAAATATTTTTCCAAGTATCATTATTTTTACTACCCACTTGAATGATGTCTAATATTTGAAAAATACAACATATTGCTTCTTATTTGTTGCTGGATATCTAACACAAATAGTTTCTGAACAATTTTTATTCAGCTCATTTAACTTTTTCATCAGTATCAACTTCAAGCACCCAGAAATCACTCAGGTTATATTTGGAATAAAGTTCCCTCAACATTGCCTCTAAAATATGCCTTAAGGCCAACCTCAGAAGAACCCCCCTCCCCTGCCCCTGCCAGCAGGATATCTCACACCAGCCATCTTTGTAGCCTGTTTGAATGGAGCTGCCAAATTAGTCCCCATTTTTGATATGTTAGAGACAGCTTTGTTTAAGTGGTTTGAAACTGTCCAAACCCATTTCACTGATCAGCAGAGAGAGAGGAGACTTTAATCCCATCGATCTGGGTTGTGTTTGAACTAAGTCCTTAATGTGAACCAGCAATGCTCTCATTCACTGCACCACCTTTAAAGAGGGAGAAATAAAAATGTCATCCCATCAGCGTGGATTGCATTCAAACCCAGTTCCTCGAAGTGAAAGAACAACGTGTTATGCTATTGCTCTTCATAGTTCCAAAGAATAGGCAGTTTTTAAACAACTGGGATGCCAAACTGGTATGAAAAATTAAATACATTTCTGCGGGTAGGGAAGGCATTTTCAGACTTTCTTATCCCAGAGAAACTAAAAATACAGAACCAAGTGCAAAGCAAAACCGAGCTAGGGGAGGGGCAATGCAATCTTTGGAGAGGACCTTATCGAGGTGGAGAGTCTGGAATTAAACACAAACAGCGACAAGACTAAAAAAAGGTACTGGATGGAAATTACTGTGGGTCACGTTATTGTACAAATGCTTGCCACACTTGTACCAAAATCCTCTTTCTGCTATTTTAACAGAGGTGTTAAACCGTTTTATTTTAAACAGATTAATGCCTCCATTAAGCTAGCAGAGAGATTTAGTGTGAATGCGTTAAGCATCCATATGATAGTATCAGCCAGTGTAGTTTTTCTCGTACACGGGATGTGGGCGTCACTGGCGAGGCCGGCATTTATTGCCCATCCCTAATTGCCCTTGAGAAGGTGGTGGTGAGCTGCCTTCTTGAACCGCTGCAGTCCGTGTGGTGAAGGTTCTCCCACAGTGCTGTTAGGTAGGGAGTTCCAGGATTTTGACCCAGCGACGATGAAGGAACGGCGATATATTTCCAAGTCGGGATGGTGTGTGACTTCGAGGGGAACGTGCAGGTGGTGTTGTTCCCATGTGCCTGCTGCTCTTGTCCTTCTAGGTGGTAGAGGTCGCGGGTTTGGGAGGTGCTGTCGAAGAAGCCTTGGCGAGTTGCTGCAGTGCATCCTGTGGATGGTACACTCTGCAGCCACAGTGCGCCGGTGGTGAAGGGAGTGAATGTTTAGGGTGGTGGATGGGGTGCCAATCAAGCGGGCTGCTTTGTCCTGGATGGTGTCGAGCTTCTTGAGTGTTGTTGGAGTTTCTACCCTTATATCATCCAGCAGAAGAAATAAACAGAACAAGAACCAAAGTTCCACATTCAGACACTAACTGCTCAGCTACTAGTGACCAAATGAATAGCAAGATTTCACTGGTGATAATGATTTTGTTCAGAAAATAAATTGTCACTTGGATGTCAGGTGGATGTAAAAAATCCCATGGCACTATTTCGAAGAAGAGCAGGAGAGTTCGCCCCAGTGTCCTGGCTAATACTTATCCCTCAACCAACAGCACTGAAACAGGTTATCTGGTCATTATCACATTGCTGTTTGTGGGACCTTGATGTGTGCAAATTAGCTGCCACGTTCCTACAGTGACTACACTTCAAAAAAAGAACTTCATTGGCTGTAAAGCCCTTTAGGACGTCTTGAGGTCATGAAAGATATTATAGTAAATGCAAGTTCTTTCTTTCTTCTTACATTTATTTTTAGCTCTCCACTGTGAAGGAAGTGGAAAAGTTGGATCTTAGGTGAAATAAACCACTTATAATGCCCTTCCATTGATTAATGCAGACCAGAACTAGGGTTTAGAGACAGCTGTTTTCCTTTTGTGGTTTGAAACATGATTCACTTGAGATTGGATTTGTGTAAACTCATAGTACAGTTGACGTCAAGCACTTGTATTAAACTTGATGCTTTGTTTGAAGTCTCTCTGTGATTCAAATCATTCTCTCCCCTTGTGTACAAATAAAGCTGCCCCCAAATGAAAAGAAGCATCTGTACTGGGGTAGACATCACAAGTCCCTCATTGACAGTGCTATCTCTGTTGGAGTACCACTGTAAATTGGCACTCCACATTTCACATTACTTTACACTATTATTGGCCTTTGTTTAACATCTCACCTGAAGGGCCTCTGACCATGCAGCTCTCCCCTCAGTACTAAGCTGGAGTGTCAGCCTAGATTATGTACTCAAGTCCTGGAATGGGCTTGAACCCCACAAAGGAAAATTAACAAGAAATGTTACCTGCACAGACAGACCCAGTCTCTGTGGAAGCAGATCTTCTGCATTCACGGACTTTAAATTACATTAAATGATCCATTCGGTTAAAAAAGCATTGAAAATAATACTGTATAAGGGAACAGTATGATATTTGTGCCTGTGACCTGGGCTAGTTGAAGATAAGCCTTATTGTGAATTGTATACTGTCTGTCCTGTGTACAGTAGACTCTATTTTTGCAGGGTTCTTGATTCCCAGGGACTGTACAGAAGAATGTAAGAACATAGGAGCAGGAATAGGCCATATGGCCCCTCGAGCCTGCTCCGCCATTCAATAAGATCATGGCTGATCTTCAACCTCAACTCCACTTTCCTGCCCTTTCCCCATATCCCTTGATTCCTCTAGAGTCCAAAAATCTACCGATCTCAGTCTTGAATATACTCAATGACTGAACATTCACAGCCCTCTGGGGTAGAGAATTCCAAAGATTCACCACCCTCTGAGTGAAGAAAGTCCTAAATGGCTGACCCCTTATCTATGACCCCTAGTTCTAGACTCTCTACCCAGGGGGAACATCCTCTCAGCATCTACTCTGTCAAGCCCTCCAAGAATTTTATACATTTCAATGAGATCACCTCTCATTCTTCTAAACTCCTGAGAATATAGGCCCATTCTACTCAATCTCTCCTCATAGGACAAACCTCTTATCCCAGGAATCAATTTAGTAGTATGATGAGAGAAGAGAGCCATCCCATTTATAATCTATGGATGTCCCATAATGTTTTATCTCCCTCCTGGGAGAGAATTCGCCAATTGGATGTGTCCTTTGTCTGGTGGGAATGCTCATGATCCCATGTATTTTCAATGTATTTGGTGTGTATGTGTACTCACACCGTATAAGTGGTAATGTATGGATGAGATAAACAGCCTGTAAGTAGTGCCAAAAAACAAAAAAGCAGTTTGTGTGTCAGCAAGTAAACAGTGATTTAACTTTTAGTAATTCACTCTGCAAACTTATGATGTATGTGAAGCAAACATTGTATGTCTCACTTAAAAGTTTGAGTTGAAATGCTTTGACACTCTACTAAAGTGAATAGAACATCATAATAAAGGGACTTGATAACTGATCTGTGTAGTCATGGATAGAATTACCACTGTAAGCAGTGGGATATGTGAAATAATTCATAGTGACAGTGGGGCAAATGTAACGTGTGAACTCAAAGCACATATGGAAAAAATTGCTGGTGATGGTCATACCACACAGAATCTGACATCAAATGATATTATCATCAATGATTTCAATTTCCAATATAAAGAACTGAAAATATAAAGATATAATTCATCCTTAGAAAGTAGATTAAGGGCATCACCTGATGTCCCACCTGGTAGTCACAAGTCTTTTTTTCCCAGTCATATATAAATGTGTATTTCACATAAGACACTATAGAGCCCAGTCCGTTGTAAGGCTCTCACATGGCTATAGATTGGATCTAATCTGGAATTTCCTGTTTCCAACATGTCTGCATGAAGATCTCACTCCTGAGACTGTCCGAAGTCAGGGTCATTAAGAAAGAGCAACAGGTGGGAAAAGCATCCCCTGTCCCAGGAGTACAGGATCTCCGTAATGGCTGGTTAGGTTTTTGCTGCACGATAGCTTTAGAATTCACAGCTGTAATTACAATACCCTACTGTGAATCAGGGCCACAATTTGAATTACCTGTCCAGATCACTCTGTATGAGGCTCCCAGCAGGCCTGTCCAAAATAATTATATTTGAAAAGAACCCTTTGCTGATATTTCATTCCTCAAGGTGAAGACAGTTCTTTTTTCACCATTAAGCACTCCCAGCCCAGGCATGGCACTGCTAGTTTCAGAGTTAAGCTCCCTCTACACTGCCATTTTTATGGTCTCTCTGAATGAGACTGCCAAATTTGTTTCATATGGAATCCTTTCAACTGGCAGAGTGAAGACTTTCATACCATCGGTCTCAGCTGAATTCACACCCTGGTCCCAGAAGTGAAAGGATAGTTTGCCAGCCCACGGAAAAATCACAGTGGGGTTGGATTCGTCCTCTGCCATATTTGACATTCCTGAAATGTCTGTTTTGTCACCAGCAGCAATATCAACAGATAACTGAATTTCTATAAACACTTGTTTGCAGCTTTTCAAGCTATTTTGCCTTAAAGAAAGAGAACTGTGGTACGACCCTGACACTGTAAGGGTTGTGCACATCTATTACGTTTCCGTGGATCGGACAATTTTACAAAGAATGTACCATTATCCTGAAGACCAGTAACACATAGAGGTGCGAGTTATATATTGGACCACCTGTACCATTATATTAATAATTAAATAATAATTGCATTTGTATAGTGTCTTATTATATCAAAATGTCCAATAGTGCATCAAGTACAATGAATTTCTTTGAACGGTGGTGACTGTTGGTATGTAGTCAAATACAGCAGCCATTTTGTGCTAGCAATATTCCACAAACAGTCATGAAATAAATGACCAGTAACTTTTTTTATGTGTGGTATTAATTGAGGAAGGATCGTTGATCAGGACAGTAGGAGAACACTCTGCTCTTCATAGTGACTGCACTTCGAAACAATTCATTTGTAAGATTACATTTTGGAATCCATAATCCTCAGCAGAGAGCTGTGCTATAAAGAAACACTCTTCAAGTTCAGCTCCCCACTGGGAGCATGCAGTCACTGAATTTACCAATTAATGTGAAGCACTTTGGGAGGCTTCTGAGAGATGTTGTAAAGCACTATATAAATGCTTCTTTTGCTTCACTGAAACTAGTAAATGGGGTCTCAATTTGATACTTCATCTGAAGTATATATCATTCAGGAAAAGTTGTATAAAAACAAAGAGGGAATGACACCATATTTACCACACATTTGATTTATTTTTCTAACTTAGATCCTCATAACTAATTCAAGCCATCAATTAAAACAAGCTGACTGTGTATTTATTCTGATTTTACAGTATGAGCATGTTCAATGTGTTTCCTTTTCCTGCCACTTTCCTGTTTTTCTGTTTTGAACTCCACATCCTTTTGCCCAGCACTACAGAACGTACAAAATTAGCCCACGGGCAGGGGGTTGGATTCTGTAGAGCTCCCTGATCTATTCCAAATCTAGAGAACAAGTACAGGGAAGAATCCCTTCAGTCTGTACGACACACATACACAAATACTATACATACAAATTTGTAAGACGAGCCATCCCAAAAGAATGTTACTGGGAGGGAAGGTTATCATTGGTCTCTTTCCCCATTACCCTGCTTTATGTGGGTTATCATTGCGCTCATTCCTCATTACCCTGCTATATGTGGGTTTTATTGCTCTCTTCCTCCATTACCCTGCTATATGTGGGTTATCATTGCGCTCATTCCTCATTACCCTGCTAAATGTGGGTTATCATTGCACTCTTCCCCCATTACCCTGCTATATGTGGGTTTTATTGCTCTTTCCCCATTACCCTGCTATATGTGGGTTATCATTGAGTTCTTTCCCCATTACCCTGCTATATGTGGGTTATCATTGCTCTCTTTCCCCATTACCCTGCTATACGTGGGTTATCATTGCGCTCTTTCCTCATTACCCTGCTAAATGTCAACAACAAACCAACGCCAACCAAATGAGGAAGACATTATTGCATTGTATATTAACTCAATCACTAGTATTATTGTGATCACAGTGGTAACCCCTGCTGTCCTCACCACTGCTACAGTGTTTTCACATTGAATTCAATGAATGATTCTTAATAATTTAGAATTGTTGTTGTCCAAAAAGTGCGTGGTAAACATTTTTTGCCACGTTCAACTCAATGAAGCAATTTGGATTGAAATGCTCATTATATCACTTATGCACAATGTCATCAGAATGAAAATACCAGATAGATTCCTTCCCGGAGACAACAGCCATGGCACTTTATGTAGAAATTACAGACAGCCCCAGCCAAAGAAAGACTTTATTTAGTGCCTTATCATGTCCTCAAGACGTCCTAGAGCTAATGGATTACTTTTGAAGTGCAGTCACTGTTGTGATCGAGATATGGACATAGAATAAGCTTTCAGTTACAGTCTGGTATGGATTCTTTCAAATTTGTAGACAACAGTGTAATTACCGGTATCAAATAATTCTAAATC
Source organism: Heptranchias perlo (assembly GCF_035084215.1). Taxonomy (NCBI): domain Eukaryota; kingdom Metazoa; phylum Chordata; class Chondrichthyes; order Hexanchiformes; family Hexanchidae; genus Heptranchias; species Heptranchias perlo. Next base: position 20,354,883 of record NC_090350.1, on the reverse strand, counting down.
TAACTGATGGTTGCACTTTCGTCATTACATTGCATTTAATTGTAGTTCTGTGGCTAGCAGTGAGCAGCATTACCAGCCATTAGATCTTTGGTCATATATTTTAACATTGAAGTTTGATAACTAGTGATGCCACTACATATTAATAACTTTGTAGTTAAGTATTATTCTTTATCGAACTTTAGGTGAAGTCTTGCTCAGATTTTTTATTCAGTCAGGGAATTGTTCAACAATGTTACAGGTTCAGAAAAACAGTCTCTCTTAAAAATATTACTGACCATGTTCTATGCTGTGTGAAAAATAAAGGCCACGATCTTGAGTTGAGGCCAGGATCATGATAAACGAGGTTGTGGTTAATGCCTAAGCAGCGCCATTGGAAAGTTAAATCACACGTGAATGATAGTATTGAAACATCTGCCCACATAATTAACCCTGGGCTCTGGATTATGAAGAGACTGAGCTGGATGTGCCAAATGGCTTTTACATGACTACTGCACTTATTCGGCTCTGATACAGATATTTAAGAAGTAAAAGCTTCTGCTCACCCTTACAACTGATATTGCACTGAGCTTCAAAGTGCTGTTGTACACTATACACTGTAGAGAATGTGCTAACACTGTACTGGCAACAGACATATATGGAGCAAGCAATGGGTGTTGTATCAAACCACCATAGGTTCTGTATTTTTCTCCTGAAGGTGGTGATTTATCCTGGTCACGGTTCCATGGGCATCTGCTACTCTCCAGCATCTCGCCCAAGTACCCGGTCATCATGTGTGACCCTAGAGCAGTGGTACTTGTTCTATGACTGGGAGGCTACTTTTGGCTTGCCTTCCCTTACTCTGCCCCTTGCTGAACCTGCTGCTCCATGTGTTTCAGGGGCTTGATGGTGAGCCTGCCTAGCTATGGTATATTAACTGCTGGGGTTCAGCACTATTGTCTCTCCATCTGCTTTATAACAGAAAGGAAGGGAACTATATTAGGAGTTGTAGCTATTGCAGCATTCATTCCTCAAATACAATAGGATAGTACAATTGCGATCAAGACCTCACCTTGCGGAAAATCACAGATACAGACTTGTGTTTCATCGTTCTGTAGTGCAGCATATTGGAGAATCCCTTTAAGTGGCCTTGAATAAGAACACTGGAATTGTGGCCTCTGAAAGACATTAGTGAACCTAAACAGATTGTCAGCAGCCTATTCAACTATGATGGGAAGGGACCATCACAACCAAGCAAATCCATACTCACTCAATGCCTCCACATGGTGGTCATTGGTTAGTGATCAGGAGATGGATCCTGGCTGCTCTTTGTTTGCCCTTTACTAAATCGTGCTCGCTGAGACTATTTTGAAGGATTTTCGCTGCCACCTCAACTGCAATCAGCTAACTCAAGAGAGACCAAGAATTGAACCTAGAACCTTCTTGATCAGTATGGCTGAGCACCACATTGGGTAGCAGTGCATTGTTCCACTGAGTCATCACAAAAAGTTTTTAATGGGGAACAACTTACTGTTTAAAAAAAAAGAAAAAGTACATTAAGAAAGAGAATCCTGAGGAACAGGCATGTCATACAATCACCACTCCACATGCTCTACAGCTGTGTATTTGTTATAGTCATCAGGAGTTCTCCTGAGAGCCACACATCCACAGGAAAAATATATCATAAGTCATGCATTTCTCTCACAGTTTGCGCTATAGTAACATGTTGCTTTAATTTCCATTCAAATTCTTTTCTAAATATAAAGGCTTGTATAATTTTACTCTGCTGTGACTTAATGGCAGAACATGTTTCTCCAGGTGTGTATTTATGAACTGCAAATAGAGACATGCTTTCCTTTAAGTGATAAATAGAGAGCAGGGGGCACACTTGTATACGTTTGACAGAGAGTTGGCAAACGAATGGGAATATTCCTTGGCGACAAGGAACGGTAGTCTCTAATGTGTGCTCTTTACAATCTTCATGGAGTTTCATCATGTTCCCCAATAATAATTTTTCTTCTATTAAGTCATAATAAATGACAATGTTGATTATTGTAGCTATCAAGATGGTGCCATTTACCATACCTATTGTTCCCTGGTGCTGTTGCTACAGTTCCTGTTATATTAAATCATGAGGAACATTAGTGTTGAATATTGCATGTCATAATATCACTTGCTCCCTTGTGTCTTCTCTTGTACACATTCATTCATAACTGTGTAGAATTTGAGCAGTTATTGGCTATAACATACAAGTGCTTGTGCAAACCAGTTTTTCAAAGGGTGCCCAGGAAACGATCAAATTCAGCAAATTGTAATGTAGCTTTTTGCAGATCCCGAATTTATAACATGTAACTCGTGGTGGGGGAGTTACTTAATCAATCTACTGCTAGGAGTTATTTTACAACCAAATCACAAACCATAGTGTTGATTATGAGATTCAAAGTAATATCACTGAATAGTGATGAGCCTAAATTTACCTAAAAAAGAGTTTGATGTGTGCCAGATTATCTGTTTCTGTATGAAGATTGTTTAAACATGTCAAAGACAAATGCCATTAAAAAGACCAAAGCAATGTCACAGTTTACTACTAATTATTTGTTTTGAAGAATAATCAGATTTGAGTCCCTGGCACTATCGGTATTTAAATTAAAAATGAACTGGGCTGTTTGCATTTTTTCAAAAAATAGTTATTGTGAAGAGTGTGATAGATTGCACAATATTGGAGCCTCACTAATTAGTGGTTTGTGATTTGAAGAATTGGGGTCCTTTTCATGACCATGTTGGGAAACATTCAAAATAAGGCCATACCTGTTTCTATCATTGGCTTTTATACTAATTTCCAGCTAATATCTCAGCAGAATAGATTCAAAAGGGAGTGTTTCTCTTTATAGAGGCTCAATGATGTGTTGTATGCTCCCAGTATTTTCAGTAATTGGCTGCCAATTGACCTCATAATGTACCTATTTAGAGGAGGACCTGAGTGGTGGTTTTAAAGGCACAGGACAAATTAGCAACTCAACCATGTTTCAGATTTGAGACTACTGTGTGAGCAATGCCAGTTGAGACAAGACTGCTATTGTATAATCAAGCTCACAGGCACTGGCACGGGACTGGATTTCCAATATTATTAGGTGTTTCTGTTCTTTCACTGTAAGGATGAGTTCAAAACCTTGAGACAAACTAAACAACTTGCTGGAATGAGTGGAAAGTTACAGCAGTGAGAAGCAAGAAAATGTGGCAATTGAAACTAAGGAGGTGATTTTAACCCATCACAAACCTTGTTCTCGCCCGGCGGGGTGGGTTAAAGTGTCATGCTTGTACACAAGAAGGTACATTTCTATGCTCCATAATTGTTTGGTATGCTACCTGAGAGATTAGTGCTGAGTTAACATGGCCACAAAGTAGACCAATCTCGAGCAATGAGTGATTTTGGGTAAGATGCATTTTCCATTCTAACACTCAGCAGAATTTACCTTAGGGGTGATTCTAACTTCCTCCACCCAGCTGAAACGGGATGGTAGCAGTTACAATTCATATGGTGGAATTACTGGCCCATTCCCACCCAGAGCTGGCAAGCTTCAGCGGGACACCTGCTTGCAGCTCGCTAGCAGTGTAGCACTGAGGCCTGTCCTCAAAATGGCCCAGACCTCCCGCTGGCAGGATCAGGCGGCCAGCCTACGCACTCCGAGAGTTAAACTGTAGCCTGTTGTCTCAAGTGGATGTGCAACCTTTAATTACAAACCTGGCCTGTAGCACAGGTCTTCCTTAACCTGCAACCAGATCATTCTACAAAATTCAGATCTCTGCACAGAATCTGTCTTGAAGTGACTTTGTCTAATTACACCATGCGGAAAGTTGCTTTACCTCACTCAGTCACTTCTTGTCATTCAAGATTATCTCAGATTTCAGAAATTTATTCTATGACTCAATTTAAACTGATTTATATTATCAGCAAGAATCTATTAGTTAAATCCATTCTATGTAAGATATTGGTTTTACCCTAAGCACATGTGTGCAGTCTTGGTGAGCAGTGAATTCTGGGATCTATCGTTGCTGCATAATAGGAAAATAGTTTCCTGCTCTGAGCAACATGCTTATGAAGGAAACGTTGTGGGTTAATGAGAGGCTTGCATTCCATCAAACCCAGTTGCTTTTTATCTCAAATTGACAGCGTATGATGTCACATGGCTAAATCACTTTAGGCACCTTTGAGCTGTGGCTGGAAGCCACAAGGATGTGGGTTTTATCTTGACTTCATGAGCAATTACTTTCCATTTCCTTAGTCAGATCCCAATGGTTATAAAGCCTGAACTGTGGAACGTCACAACACCTCCCACAGTCCTTTCAAACCAGTTCCCATAATCCATTCTCAACTGTTTCTCGTAAGGTTGCGACTTCCATATTTTTGCCTGGGCATTCCGGATTGACGTGTTCATGTGCCAAGACATCGAACTGGCCAAAAAGTCTTCAAGCATATAGCTTAAAGCCCTTTTTCGCTCGCTTACATTCTCTCTCCTTTGCCATTTTTCCTTCTTCTCTTTCCCTTTCTTTCTCCTTCCCTCCCTTTTCTCTCTCTCTTTCTCTCCCTTCTCTGTGCCTTTCTCGTTCCCTGTCTTTCATTCGCTCCTTCTACCTTCCTTCCTTTCTCTCTCTTTTCTCCCTCCTTTTTATTCTCTACCCTTCATCCCCTGCCTCTCTCTCTTCCTCCCTTTCCCTCACTCCCATTCTTTCTCCCCCTTCTCGCTTTCTTTTTTCCCTCTTCTCTGTCTCTCTCTTTCTCTGCTGCAGCAGTTGGAACTTTTCTTTGGCTGAAGGACGGTTCTGCTCAGGATGCTGGACTGTCCCCAACAGTGCAAGGGTTTGGATTGGCAGAAAAACTAAACAAAACATAGGAAACTCATTGTCTGTTTACTGAGCTCATTGAAATGTTTCAACCTTATCCACAAAGCCCACATCATTTCATCATCAATCAGTGTCTTTCTGCAGGGCAAAAAAAAATCCTTGCATCAACGAGTCTCAAGAACGGAATTTCAGGGCCATACATGCGTTTTTATTCTGGTAGTAATTAACTCTGTTGATGTGTACTGTTTGCTGTCAGAATCCCAACTATTTTGGACATTTGTAGAAGACCTCAACCTGTTGCAAGAGAAGTTTTTTTAAAAGCTTTTTTTCAATTTCAAACGTTTTTGAGGAAAACCTCATTTTGTTTGTGAAAAATAGGCAATTTTTCTTGAATTCTGACTCCAGTCAAACAAGGTGAAACTACGTATACCACAGCTGGTTACAATGACACTGTGAAGTGTTTCACATGATTCCTCAAGTAATTCTCCATCCGTCCACATTTCTCAAAGAAGATAGTCTCCTCTTGTCTGCAGACAACCATCTACATCTCCTATAAATACAGTAATCATGCAGAGAGCTATCAGCAGTGCATTATAGAATACGTTCTTTAAAAATCCAGGCAGTGATTAGTGGTGGCTGCACAAGCTAGAATGGAAGGGAGTCGACATGCTTTAATAGGGCTGAAATAGCTCTTCACGAATGGAATACGTTTGTTATTCCACTGCTCCACATGCCCTCTGTACTTCAATACTCCTGATGTCTCAGCAGTGAGTAGTTGAGCCAGGTATGACCCCTGGTCTGTGCTGAGTTAGCTGTCCTCAGCTGGTGCTGGCTGTGGGTTAGGGAGGGGAAATTTGGCTTGGTTTCCCACTCTTGATTGCTATCCCTGCCAGAGGTGCACATTTGTGGATTTGAGGGCAGGATCAGGGTTGGCTGTGGTGTCCCTGTTCATGCATGAGTATGGCTGTTTGGGCGAGGTAACAGGAAGCAACCATCTTCTCTGAAACACGTAGCCGTGCCAGGAGTTCATGCCTTCAGGTGATGGAAGAAAATTGGCAAGAATGTTTTTTTACAGGTTCATATTGAAGTAAATGGAGGATATCTTTCAGTTTTGTTGGGTGAACACCCCCTCCCCCACACATCACCAACACTCTTGGCCTAAATATGCCCCGATAGTAATGTTACTATTATTGGGTGGAACATGTTCGATTCCTGACTGCACAGAAAGAGTTGTTTTCTAAGCCCGTAAGAAATTGTGTTTGACAGCAGGGGGAAGTGTTTTAATAGACTGCAGTATTTGGAACTTTGTGAGAGAATATTGGATTGAGGCCGTGTGAATAGGCAGAATATTCTGGTTATTCAGAACGATGAGAAAGCAACTGTTAAGGAACAATCCAGATCTGAAGCGAAGATAATGAAGCTCTTTACAAAAACCGTGGTCTGGAACTGTGTGCATTTTCCAGTTGTGTTATTGCCATCTAATGTGCCATTCGTTTTGTAGGCCTGGATTCCAATCTAGCATGGTCAGATAAGATTTGTTTTCTCTCTCTGCTGACCATTATGCATCGTATGTGGTGGTGCCAGGCCAGTCTCTCAGGGATGCAAGTCCATTGCACACAACTATTCATTGTTCAGCAGTAACTTCTGCTAAATTTCTCTTGGTAGGAGAACAAAAGAATATATTTGGTGGGATAAGTGGATCTATCAGCCTCTTAGAATGGCGAAATGGTCTTTTTTGAGATTTGACAGGATAATATTCAAAAAGCTCACTATTCCTTCTCATTGTAAAGAAAGAGAAAACTATCTCGTATTTATATAGTGCCATTCATGACCTCAGGACATCCTGAAGCACTTTACAGCTAATCATAGAAAGGTTACAGCACAGAATGGGGCCATTCAGCCCATCAAGTCCATGCCAGCTCTATGCAAGAGCAATCCAGCTAGTCCCACTCCCACGCCCTATCCCCGTAGCCCTGCAAATGTTTTCTTTTCAAGTACTTATCCAGTTCCCTTTTGAAAGCCACGATTGAATCTGCCTCCACTTGGCAGTGCATTCCAGATCATGCGTAAAAACATTTTTCCTCATGTCACCTTTGGTTCTTTTGCCAATCACCTTAAATCTATGTCCTCTGGTTCTTGACCCTTCCACCAATGTTAACAGTTTCTCCCTATCTAATATGTCTAGACCCTTCATGATTTTGAATATCTCTATCAAATCTCCTCTCAATCATCTCTGTTCCAAGGAGAAACATCCCAGCTTCTCCAGTCTATCCAGTAACTAAAGTACCTCATCCCTGGAATCATTCCAGTAAATCTTTTCTGCACCCTCTCTAAGGCCCTCACATCTTTTCTAAAGTGCGGTGCCCAGAACTGGACACAATACTCCAGTTGTGGTCAAACCACTTTTTTATAAAGGTTCATCATGAAGTACTTTTGAAGTGAAGTCACTGTTGTAGGGAAAAGCTACAGCCAATTTGTGCACAGCAAATTCCCACAAAGAACAATGAGATAATAACCAGATAATCTGTTTTAGTGATGTTGGTTGAGGGATAAATATTGGCAAGGACATTGGGGAGAACTCTCCTGCTCTTCTTCGAAATAGTGCCATTTTACGTCCACCTGAGAATGCAGACATCTTGGTTTAACATCTCATCTGAAAAATGGCACCTCTGACAGTGCAGCATTTCCTCAGTAATGCACTGAAGTGTCAGCCTGGATTATGTGTTCAAACCCTGGAGTGGGGCTGAACCCACGTCCTTTTCACTCAGAGGGAAAAGTGCTACTCCGAGCCAAGGTTGACATCTACCTGTTCTTCAATGCACTGGATTAAAAGAAAAAAATGACTCTTCTCTAGACTCTCACCTCACGCTTATATGCCAGCTTACACAAAAGTGATTAGAACCTTTAGTGATGGTACCCTCCGGGAAGTAACAGCAGAGGTAGGGACACACGATCAGGCACATTGATTCTGATGGAATTAGGTGTCAGCCGTGGTTCAGTGGTAACACTCTCGCCTCTGAGTCAGAAGGTTGTGGGTTCAAGTCCCATGCCAGACACGTGAGCACAAAATCCAGAACACTTCAGTGCAGTACTGAGGGAGCGCTGCACTGTCGGAGCTGCCGTCTTTGGGATGAGATGTTAAACCGAGGCCCTGTCTGCCCTCTCAGGTGGACATAAAAGATCTCACTATTTCAAAGAAGAGCAGGCAAGTTCTCCCAGGTGTCCTAGCCAATATTTATCCCTCAACTAACATCACTAAAAGAAACAGATTATCTGGTCGTTATCACATTGCTGTTTGTGGGACCTTGCTGTGTGCAAATTGGCTGCTGCGTTTCCTACATTACAATGGTGACTACACTTCAAAAGTACTTTATTGGCTATAAAACCTTGGGACATTGTGAGGTCGGTGAAAGGCGCGAGTTCTTTCTTTCTTTAACTTTGCTGTAAGCACGTAGCTACAATAGACATCTAGGTTTGTGGAACTGCCCAGCCTCTCTGTGGCATAATTAAAGAAAAAGAAAAAGTAATTCATCTAAAAGATTATAGATGAGACGGTCCAACACAACAGCCTAATGGGTATAGTGGTAAAACCCAGAATAAATACAGTGTACTATACGCATGTAATTAGTATGTGGTCTTACAGTTTGGCCACTAAATACAAAAAAAGACTGTAGTGGAGTATTTATAAATCATTTGTATTCTCTGCTCTGTCTGTTGCAGAAGTGGGAGGAGGGAGAAGCAGTGGGCATGTGATAGATTAGGGGTGGGTTGTTGCATGTTGTTTACATAGAAATTACAGCACAGAAATGGGCCATTCAGCCCAGCAGGTCTATACCGGTGTTTATGCTCCACAAGAGTCACCTCTGACCCTACTTCATCTAACCCTATCAGCTTATCCTTCTATTCTTTTCTCCCTCATGTACTTATCTAGCTTCCCCTTAAATACATTTCAGGATCCTAATAGCAGGAGTATTTTAAAGGACTTTACGTGGGGCTATTCCATTGTTAACACAGCAGTATCACACAGGGCAGTGGTAAAACAGCTTACCTTGAGGGATTACTTTCAATAATATTCACACTTTTGTAGCAGAGATCAGTAACCAGAAGCCACATCAGTGCCATAGAGTACAAAACCCACATTTCAAGATACCAGTTTCTGCTACTACAATGCAAACATCTTCAAAACTAGTCGCATTAGAAATGCTGCTTTACCTTTGACCCATTCACCGATAAATAGCCAGTGACAGGGGCTTTAGATCCACCATCACTGTGTTGTACAGGAAAGATAATGATGTCTCAGACTGAGCAAACTGATGGAACAATAGTACAAAGCAAAAGTGAGGGCGGCCACAGTATTTCCTGAAAACCCCTCTAGCTGCTGATACTGTTCACTCCCAGTAATTAGGTTAAATCTGTGTATTTTTTTTAGCATAGCCCAATTTATTTTTCACCATCTGACCATAATAATTACAGGGCTTCTTCTTCATTATTGCTTCAATCTCTCGAGTGTACGGTGTGAGGCGAAAAGTCTCTTCAGATTTTTTGATCAATGACAACTGTCTACAGCTGGTGTGGAGTTAGTGGGATTCTGCCTTGAAGATTACAGTTGCAAGAAAAGAAAGTGGTACAGTATTTAAAGGTTTGTAGGGAGGGTTGTGGTGTACTGTGCAGCTTGAAGGAGCAGGCACTGGGGCTTGTCTGACTGACCACAATTATCATGATGCAAGGCTTTGGTATCCGGAAGGATTGCTGAGGGATAAGATAGTCACACTGGGAAGGAGGATGCCTTGGGGTAAAAAGTCTTCAGCTTGTATCTGTTACTACCATGAAGCTGATGGGTATCAGTACAAATGAGGGTAGATGGGGAAGGGATGTCACAAGAGATGGTGGGAACAAGACAACTCAGTGTATTGTTTGAAACTAGTACCTCTGCGAATACAAGAATTGTCTAGTAGCTGTAACTGAGGAACATTCAGCCTTCTTTTGGGTGACTGAAGTGGTCAGAAAATCCTGGCAGTATTGTTGACTGCTTAATGACCTCTAACCGCTCCAAGTTCTGCATTCTACATGAAGTGTTTCAGCAAGTGAATGGAATGACATCTGAAATAGTTTTAAAGAATACTTTCTTATCTCAGTGTAATCTTCACATAGATTCATAGAAAGTTTACAGCATGGAAGGGGACCATTTGGTCCATCGTGTCCGTGCCGACGGACTAGATACCAAAGCCTTGCATTGGGGTTGTCCACATCCTGGTGTTTCCGAGCCTTTCAGCTCCGGGTCAGCAGTAGTGGGTTCTGCAAGATGATAAAGAATAAAAGGAGAACAAAAAGTTAACAAAAAAAAGCTTGAGTAAGAACGAAGACTGCTGCCTAGTCCAAGGAAAGCTGTGCCTGGTCCAAGCATAATTTTACTCTGTTTATCCATAGAATTCCAATGTACCAACCACTTCTTATTCATCGCCATTGCACAGAACTGCTGATCCAAGCAAAACACTTAAATACAAAGCCTCACCCAAATGTAAATGTCTCCCAGTTACACAGCACTAAACACACTCTCTCTACAGCCAAATGTTACGAAGGCATTGGCATATTTTCAAAATTAATGTTTTATGTAGGATTATGATTTGTGTTTTATTTGCATTGAATCGCTGAAATATGGGCCTCACAGCAAAGACTTTCAAATTGGATGTTCTTATCCCTCGTTTACAGAAACATGATGGAAATAGTACATTTCTTGACAAGTTCGTATTGCAGTTATCAAGATTTGAATGCTCTGCTTATGAAAAGAAAAGCCTCCCACCTCTCATTAGGAAATGTGGGGGTGCAGCCCAATGCTCTCTCTCCAGTGCTTACTTACTTTCACTTCAATCTTCTTTTGAATAAATTCAAAGGATTGCGCTTGTCTGGCGTTTAGTCGGTTGATTCTGATCACCTACCTCCACCTTCTGTTCACCACACCCCCGAAAGTTCCAGATTCATTCCTAACTTCACTGCCCCAGTATATGCTGATCTGAAAAAAACAGACATCAGAACGGAATGTCAGCATTGGCCAAGGACAAGCTGTTTAAAGTAAAAGTTGGCTCTGGTTAAACCTTCAGGAAGCCACGGATATGAACATGCACAGCGGGCTTACAATTAGTGCAGCATGATTCACCCAATAACTCAATGCTCGTAACTGTATTGTCTGCATTTCCACATCTCACAGTAGACAACTGTCTGTGTCACTGATGTGTATGTTTCTCCTGTAATTACTGTATAGCATCAGCTTTATAAGGCACTGACTGCAATGTAGTATTTATCCTCTTGAAATACAAATGACTATTATTGAATGAATCACTGCACAAATTGCAGAGATTCATTGTTTTCTGTCCAATTCCGCACAGATATATTACATTGTTGTTGCTATCAGCTCACGGGAAGTCCGTGCTATAGCGCAAACTTCAAAAGCTTAAAAAGATCTTTTAATTTCATCCCCAAAAAAGCTGGAGACCAGATACATTCAAGGTGCACAACAGGCATGGCATCACCTCAGGAACTTATCCCCTTGCCTCCACTTAAACATGCAGCCTCCTCCCCAACAAACAATTGCTGTTATGACTGTGTTTGATCCCAACTACAGTATTAACAGGCCAGAAGGAAGCCTGCTGCTGATGCTTATGCTACAACGCTGCATCAATCCATCCAAAACAGCTTTGTTATTTTTCAATGGGCAACTGGGTGAGAAGAGATCACTGTGTAGGAATGGCAAGGGTAGTGCAACGTGAGGCAGACCAAGATACAGTCAAGCGATAGAAGTGACTGAATGTGAATAAATGACAATGGAGGTCTTGTCAACCTAGCTTGCTCCCTTCTTCTGTTATTCCAGTCAGACTTGCAAAAGACTCATAAACCTACCCTTGTGCATCTGTCTCCGCATTGTTGTGTCTGTAACCCTGTACAGTAACTGCACTAATATCTCAACCACAGCACTGTGTCAGATTATAACAACCCAAGGTCAAGTCTAAATTTCAGATATTTCTGATTTTAAGAACAGTCAAATATTTTTAAAATGTATAAATTGGAACTGCAAGCAATCACGAGTAGTGCAGAGTGCTGCAGTACTGCTTCGATCATTGTACATTAGCACCTCTGCCTATCCAGATGTGTATGAGTTTAGTATGGGGACTGGACGATGTTAAAAGATGCTTTACCTCCCTGGCGCATTAAATCACTGAGGCAAAGTCCTGTCTCTATATTCCAAATAAGCCTGTGAGTTTACTCTGCTTCCAGCTACAACAATAACTGTGGCTTTATCAAAATATGTCTGTGCTCTAGATGGCTGTTGACATAACAGCTGAGTCCTTGCTAAGTGTTTCCCCGTTCTAGCTCATTGGAGCTGAAGTCAATTGTAGCGTCCCAGCCATTACCAAAGCTGAGATCAGCTAACAAAGCACAGATCGGGAATTAAACCTGGCACCTTCTGGCCTCAATATTTCACTGGGCAGAGTATCTTTATCTATTACTAACAGGCAGCTGTGCGGAAGTGTCAGTGCTCAGACAGACTATTTGGCTTGTATCTTCACCACCTCATCATCTCATTATGGGGGTACCTGCTTGTACCAATATTGGTGTCAGCATATCCGTAAGGAACACCATTAATGTCTATTGCAATTATTATTGAACATCCACATTGGTTTTTAATCTCCTGTATTCAAGGCAACATGTGAAAATGCATTCATATTTAGTAAGCTCACATACCTGAATATTTCATGTCATTTTTATAATAGAGTACAGTTCTGAATATCTGACCTTTGATTTTTTTTTTCAAACTATCACCTTTTAATAACTGTTATGATTTGGTCTTCCCTGGTGATATCCAAGAACTCAAACTAACTAATGAGAGGCCTGGAGTTATAGGGAACACACAAGTAGAAGAAGGTATCTCTGTACTTCAGGCACATTGTGAACAAAGTGCTTTTTTAAAAAAAGAATGACTCATCCATGTGCTCCAAATTCACCTGGATTCACGTCACTCTAGCTGAGAACAGGTGTATCCCCTTTGGGCGGCCACTAAGAAGCGTGAGACAGACTTTGGTGTCTTTCCCTCAGGGAGATGCAACAACTTCTTCCTAGCTCCTCCCCACTTGGGTGCAACCCAGATTGGCAGCTGAGTGGATTGGGTGGATGGAATATGACTCCCCCCACCCTGTAGCCCTGAGTGCTAGCGGAAATATGTAACATTGAATAAAGTTGTTGTCAAATGTTTCTGAAGCGGATGTAGAAATACTACTGTACCGCTGTCCTCAATGGGTTAACAAACATTGCAAGTGATGGCCTCCATCTGAGGACTTCAATGTATTATCAGTTACCCCATTTATAGCCCTAAGCTAGAATGACTCGAGTGTGACTAACAGTGAGTACCAGTGAAATAAAGACCAAACTCAGTTGTGTTAAGAATGGCAACGCCATGATGTATGATGCTACTATCCTAATGTCCTCCCCCAGACACTTGGAGAAAGTCTCATTGTCCAAGGAATAACTGCAGTCTTTTTCTCAGCCTATGTTAAGACTGTTCTTACAGGTTTCCTACTGCCTGAAAGCTGGAGGATCATCAGTAGAGGAATGTTACAATGTGAAGGGATAATATTCCAAGTTTCCCTCCCTTCATGATTAAATTTGCAATAAACTATGAAGAGAAAGCCCTGTTATAGAATTAAAATCTTGACACCTTTTATGGCGGGGAGGGGAGAGATAAGTACATTCTCAAAATGTTGGCAATCAGAACATCTTTTCACTTTTTGCACCATTGGTAATATCTAGCACTCTCCAGTTTAGTACAGCAAGGTACTCTCACTACACACCCCAACAATGTGAAGTTTTTTTGCTCTGAAGCCGTGTCTATCAGGAACTGGGTCAAGAATGCCCAAACTTTTTTTACAGCCAGCAGAGAGAAGAATCCTTCATCCTATCAAGATGGCTAGGACTCATGCCAAAAGTGACAATGGATTTCTAGGCCTGCTCCATCCAGACGTGTGTCTGTTTACTTCTAAAGAAGGGAAAGAAATACACCAGCTGCTAATGGCCAGTGAGTCCACCCCTGTGGAATATTCTTTATTTTCGCTCTGTTCTGAAATCTATTTCTTTATCTGGCTAGGGTCATGGAGCGGATTCTAGGTTGGAAACATGGTAAAACTGATATTATCTACTATTTCAACAAGTAGTTGTTGTCTTACCTCTGCTGTTGGCAGCACTGTCAGGAATAGAATAACTGACTAGACCGCAGAGGACTGATTTTACCGCTGACCCAGCCTCTTCTTTCCAAGAACCGCACAGTAGCTCCCTATTACTGCCTCTCGGGAATTACGGAAAATGGGAACTCCCATCTGCTTTGCTCTTATTGATACCAATAGGGGTAAACTCAAATTACAGTCAGGCAAGAAAATGCTGTCCACACTTCCTCTGGTTCCTCCTAGTCACATTCTCCAGTATTTTATTGTGTTAAGTAATTGAAATGACATGGGTTGTACTGCTTTATTATGAGTTATAATTCAAAATATCTTACTTGGGGATGAGTCAACATTAATATGCAGAGATGATTACCAGAACCCATTTTGGACAGTAGCTTATCCCGCTGTAAATCCAAGCTTCCCCCTCCCTCGCATGTTACGAATAATTTTTTCTTTCTGACTAAGGTTTTCTTGTTTTTAAACAGCTGGAAGGTTTAATGACAATGAAACAGCTGACAGTCACATAATAAATACAAACATTGTTTGAGCCAAAGCTGTCCGTTGGTAGCAGCTGCCGCTCTTGCACTGGGCTTTTGGAATAACATTTGCCTATCGTTTAAACCCTTAGACTTAAAATTTGAATAAACACAGAATGGTATTTTTCTCCTGACCTCCCCTGAAGCTGTTGACTCAGACGGGGTTACAGTTCCACGGGTGACAGAGACTTTTTTGTGCCTTATCAAGTAGCCATGTTTGAGCCAAGGTAGTGAACGTTGACAGGCATCACAGCTTATCCTGTCCCACCTCAGCTTTCAGCAGGAATCATTGGATCGTGATAAGGAGGGGAAATGTTGGCTAATTTTGCTCTTCCCAAGCCCGAAGATGCTGAGTCAATTGTAGCACCAGCAGTAGAGCTGGTTTGACTGAGGACAGCTAACTCAGCACAGACGGGGAATCCAAACTGAAAACACAATGAAAATGTGTTAATTTTTCTTTTAGTTTAGTGTTGCTGTGACCTTAAAGTTGCAGTGTAAGTCTGGAGTCTGGCATGACCTTGAAGGGTTTTGAATGTGTAAATAAGAAGAAACTCTTTCCACTGGCAGAAGGACACAGCTTTAGAGTAATTGGCAAAAGAACCAGAAGGGAGACGTGGAGAGATTTTTTTTACGCAGCGAGTTGTTATGATCTGGAATGCACTGCCTGAAAGAATAATGGAAGCGGATTCAATAGTAACTTTCAAAAGGGAATCGGATAAACACTTGAAAAGGCAAAAGAATCGCAGGGCTATAGGGAAAGAGCAGGGGAGTGGGACTAAGTGCCTGTACAGGCAAATGGGCTGCATGGCCTCCTTTTGTGCTGTATGATTTTATGACCTGCCTCCAGAGAGAAGCAGTGTTAGATGCCAGTGGCAGGCTGTCTCACACCACTTGGGGTTGATATGCCTGGGCACTTTTTAAACTTACCTGAAGGTAATAAATATTTAGTGAGCGGATGCTACAGCTGCACATTATAAACATTGATATGTCATTCACTAGGACTTTGCCTACGTGTGTAAGCAGACATGTGTAGGGATTTCACTTGGACAGGAAAATAGCAACTCGAACCAGGCAGTATAAATGAGGTGCTGCCTGGTTGAAATTAACACTGCAGCCACTGTGTCTATTAGTATTGACCACCTACTGACTATTCTTCTTGGTGGTGAAGGTAATTGGGGTGTCTATGGCATCGAAGTAGCTCCAAGATGACATGCCTGGTGATGGAAGTCTGGAACCAAGCGAATCCTCTTTTGCAGGCTCGGTAATCTGATACCTGAGCCTGGTTGATCTACAGATCCATGGCGCTTTTGATGATAGACAAATCAGCCTGGCTCCAAAACAGAACCCAGTGGGGCAGACTTGTCACTGGGGGATGGAACTCTTCCCACACTACCTCCAGATATCACTGCAAACCAAAGCCCATAAGAGTAATGCCCATGGCAAACAAGCAATATAAAGTTTATCAGTGCTTTGTGCTGGCAGGCTTCATGATATTAGCTGTTAATGCCCTGTACACACGTAGGGGTTCCTAAGCTTTATCTTTGCCAACTTGCTCCTAAGATCTCTGGACTTAGGGGTAAGTGGGGTGTGACGCTACAGGAAGATAATGTATACTTCATAATCAGGCAAACAAGAACTCTGCCTGTGTGAAATTTCTCTTATAGCTTGGTCAGATATGGTAATGTATTTTAATGTGTGTTAGGCACACAGCTGACCAGAAAAAAATGTATATTGGATGTTGTCTTATCTTCACGCTCTTCCCTTAGAGAATAATAAAGAAGTAGCAGAAGGATTTGCAGGCTGATAGACCATGACATAAATGCTCGTTCCATGACCAAAACCATCTTTATACCAGCCGATAGGGTGGCTAGTCTTGTATGGCAAGAGAGTTTTATGGGCTCCCACTACCCGTATGGTGAGCGAGGGCCAGCCACACCCACCGGACACAAGTATCCCACTGGATGTCAACTCAGAATTCAGAGCCAGAGCAATGGTCTCCATTCACCAGGACTGTCTGGAGTGGGGTTTTGAACCCTATAATATCTAACTTGGAATGCTACCAATAAACCAAAGGCTTACTCCAGCCTCTTGGTACAATGGCAGCATAAAGCTCAGTAGGATCTAATACAGAGCTGAAATCAGACACTTATAAGTTTCATTAACTAGATGCAATCAATCAGCAATCAATTAATCAAGGAATGGTTTTCAGCCACAGAGTGGTGAATGGAATGGAGCACATTCAAAGTGACAAGTTATTACAGGCTTAATTCCTTCTGTGAATCAAAACGTTCAATGTTACACTCAGTGAACAGTTGCACAACAGTGTACATGTGAGAGCATATTACCCAACTTTACTGCATCATTACAGAATTAACTGATGCACAAAGTAATAAAAATGCAAATACCTTGTGTGTTTTGTGATGTGCAGTAGAACCTTCGACATGAAGTGATCCTTGGAAGTGTGTGAAATGACTATTGCTAATAAGCAGTTGTGCTATTAGGCGGATGCTTTCTTCACTAATAAAAGGGCTGTAAATAATGCATGTTACATTTGAGGTCGGAGCAGGGCAGAGAAGAGAAGCTTATCTTATCTTATCAGGCTACTGTTAACAGTATTCGAGGTATTCGAATGCTGATGCTCTTGGCTTTCAGCTGTTTTCATGCTTTATTTAACTGACAGTTTAATACAGGCAGCTTTGCTTTTTCAGTTTTTAATCTATCTGTCAGCACTGATGCACCTTTCGTTATTCCCATCAGTGAGCTGCAGGGGTTTGCATGGACGGAGTGAGATGGAGATTCAAATTAGTAGCATGCAGCCTTAATAGCCCATGTGTTACATATTCTTGTGATAAGTCATCTTCCTGCCTAAACGAGTCTGTTAACTGAGGCATTTGGTGTGGGAGAAATGTAGAGTGCTGTGTACCCTTAGCCTGTCAGTACTAATCCTGTTCGTAGCTGTGGATACTTGTTGGAATCGCTTCTTGTGAGTCCTAACCTTATTTTCTTTACATTTTCTCATACTGATTTAAGCAATCTGGTAACAATATAAGGTAACTAAATCGCAACTTGTTTTCTTTAAGAACACCATGAATTGGGGAGCATTGTGCACAGTAGTTTTGTATCCTGTAGAATTCTGCTTCAACAGTAAAAACTTGCAGGAGTAGTGTGTATATTAAAAGTTCCAAAAGATAATCTTCAGAGAGTAAAGTGGTGTTTGGCTTTAATCATAAGTTGTAAAATAACGCTGATTCTTTTTTCATGATTAGCTGCATTGGTGAAATTGTATTCAACTCAACTTTAGCCTATTAATGGTTTATCAAGTAAGACCTTAACATATACGGTAACAGTGATGGGATTCACTTTCAGGTCATCCCAAGTCAATAGGGATTCATAATCAGGAAGATGTACGGAAATCGGTTTCCAGATTACCGTTTTGCACTTTTGTGTGTTTATTACAAGTTTTATGTTTGCAGAATTATCAACAGTCAGTGGAACAGTGACGCATCCACTCCCCTGTGAATTGATTTTTAAAAGTAGCGATATACTTTAAGTCCATTGCTGCAATGAGATTTGAAGTCCTGTCGGGCATCCTCACCAATCCTGTTCATGTGTTTCATTTTCTCAGCTTCTTAGTACGACCAGTGCCTCTGAATTGTTCTTCCCAGCTTCTTCATTCTATTCTCTGAAACTTAGCACTGGTGGTTAGTTGTCTCACACACACACAGAGTATACTAGTATAAAATAAGAAGCAAAACTATACATGTAAAAAGACAATGCTTGTTCTGACCTGTTAAGAATAACAATTAGCAGTTGCCCTGTTGGCTCAGTAAACGAAGGCTCTGTTGCCTTGTGGTACTGAGCTAGTACTTAACCAGCAAGGCCCAAGGTTTGATCTCTGGTTCATTTGAGTTGACGGATGTTGACTGGAGCAGCGGGTCTGCCACTCCAGTTGGCCTCATTGCTGCTGCCTTAGGGAGGTGAAAAAGCCAGGGTTTCTGCTCCTTATTCTTATCCAGATTCTTGTCGAAAAGTTCATGCATGGGCATCAGGAAAGTACAAGGCCAGGCTCCTCTGTGCTGCCTTGATGTTTGAATAGCCTGCCAATGCTCACAGTCTACATTCACATATGATGAATGGCCACTGTGGCGATGGCCCAGCGAGCTGCCCATGCCTGTGGAATTATAACCTAGCATGAGTCGCTGTCTTCAGGAAAAAAAAGTGTTGGGGGAGGGGAATGGACCAGTAATTAACATAAGACAGCAGCAGGTCCACGGCTTCCATATCCCACCCTTTGGAATCCCCAATTCATCTGTGGCACTTCCTCACAGGTAGAGAGGGGAAATGTGTAGCGTTATTTCCACTCGCTCTTCCACAACTCTTACCAACTCCTTCAAAGCAGCATTATTTTCATGAAAAGAAATTCACTTGAAATAAACAAATGCCATTAATTGCACGCCGCACTTGTCTATCAATGTCTGAATAAAGGCTTTTCCTCATTTCTCTTCACAGTGACTGCTATCCATTGAAGATGAGTGACCGCTTTGATTGTGATAACTGCAAAGAATCTCTGTACGGCAGGAAGTACATCCTGTCCGAAGACAGTCCCTACTGCATCCCGTGTTATGACACCCTGTTTGCAAATACATGTGATGAATGCAAAGAGTTGATTGGACACGAAGCGAGGGTAAATACTGTGACTCAGATGTGCATAAAATGTATTACTTAATTTTACCATTATTGTATTGTTCTGTCTCAACAACCAAAATTGTATTTTTGTGATGTGAGTAGCACTATGCAGTTAGTCAAAACTGAGCCACAAATGTTGAAGAAATACACATCTTGGACTTCAATCTATCGCGAGCTAGAAACCGTCCTTTAGCTCTAAAGACAGTCAAGTTATGTTACTGATCTGTGTGCATGTCCTCCCATCTCAGCCGTTAACATGCCACCTCAATAACTTTTAGAAGCTAAATGCTGAGCAAAATCTGTGCATTATTTCCATGTCTCATAACATGTCAGCCTTGGCTCAGTTGGTGGCAGTCTTGCCTCTTGAGTCAGAAGGTTGTGGGTTCAAGTCCCGCTCCAGTGACTTGAGCACAAAATCTAGGCTGACACTCCAGTGCAGTACTGAGGGAGTGCTGGACTGTCGGAGGTGCTATCTTTTAGATGAGACCTTAAACTGAGACCCCATCTGCCCTCTCAGGTGAACATAAAAGATCCCAGGACAATATTTATCCCTCAACCAACATCACTAAAACAGATAATCTGGTCATTAATACATTGTTGTTTGTGGGACCTTGCTGTGTGCAAATTGGCTGCCATATTTCCTACATTGCAACAGTGACTACATTTCAAAAGTAATTCATTGGCTGGAAAGTGCTTTGGGATGACCTGAGGTTGTGAAAGGTGCTATATAAATGCAAATCTTTCTTTCTTTATAACTTGTCACTTCACGAACATCAAGTTCCATTGGATTTTCTCCAAACTTGGTAAGTGGCATTTCTCAAATCAGACTTTGTTCCTTAGAAAATAACAATATCTATCTGTCCTTTTTCTCTTTCATTTATCACCCACTGTCCCCTGTGCTACTGAGGTCCTTTAGAAAATGGATCCTAGCAACTGTGCACTTTTGGAGAGCTGGAAATCTGATGCAGTGAGGGTGAAGGGGCAGCCATTTGGGACTGAACCCATTTCCACTTGGTTTCCACCTCTCTCTGGCTCTGAAGAAAAGTTTCAAAGACGGGGAGAGCAGGTGCATCTTTCACTCGCCCCACCCTGCTCCATTGTGCCATTGCTTTTGGAGCTGGGACTGGCTCCTATTCCGCCCACTGTATGGGCCTTCCCCATTCAGGATTCTTCAGTAGCTGCCAAGGAAAGCCAATTTTTACAAACACTTTCCTGTGGAGCCAGGAGGAGCAGGAGTGCTCCCACACCTCCAGAGTCGTCATGATCGCACCGCCCCCCAATCTGCTCTGCCCACTCCAACCCCTCCTCCCAGGACTTACCTCCGGGTCGCTGCCGGTGAGCCAAACAGCCCAACATTCATGCTGTTCAACTAGGCGAGCTTCCTGTGGAGGCGCGACAGATGATGGCAGCTCGCACGTAAAATGTTAATGAGGCTCAAGGCCCAATTTCAGGCCAGCCTCGGTCCTTTTGGTTGGGGCCTACACAGCACCATATATGGGCCCAAAAATGGGCTCAAACGAATTTCTAACCCATCCTGTCCACGGTGTTTCCTCGGCCTCATCGTCCTGAAGAGTTTGGAATGCTTTCAAAACTTGGGATGCAGGGACGGTAAACGCCAACATGGACTTGTTTTGCCGAATATCCTGTTTCCGCGTTGTAACTTCTATTTCTATGTGTATATGGGTCTTAGGACAGTGTACTTGCCACTTTCAGAAATCAATAGGTTTAACATGCCTTTATTGCATTTCCTCAAAAATTAATAAATGATTACCTCTGATAAGAAGTTAGCTCCTGTAGAAAATAAACAAATCCTGAGCACTGCCCATTCTGTGAATATTAACGTCACCCCGGTAAATAATGTTTTATTAGCTTCCCCATATTTGCATTCTGTGAGTACACTATCATAGCACGGAGTACGATTGTATATCTTAATCTTAGCTTTGTACAGTCAGGTAGTTAATCATTTTGAGATTTACGTATTCGTTCATTAAAACAACCCTGCACTGCTCAAAGCTTCCAATAAACAAATGGTTTTGCGTTTACATTGGCAGTGCATGTCTGTATGTTCAGTTCTTTTCTTCAAATGCTGCTTTTTGAAAGCTTTCCCAAACATTTTGCAACATCATTTGTTTCGTGAGAGGATTTTGGGAGCGTGGCTCATTTTCCTAGTTTCCCTTGAGGAGTGTTTCATTTTGTTGGTACGATGCCAGGCAACCTTTTTTGAAGTATTTATTTTAAAGCAAAAGTCAAGACTTCGAAGACCATTTGTATTTAATGCACGGAACATTCCTCCGTTACTGAATTACTAACATCAATTTGCTTCTTATCAGTTCATCTCTGCAATGAAAACAAGTCTGAAAGTGAATATTTTCCACTTACCTGACTTCGCCCATTAACTACTTCAGAGAGGTCATCAGTGGCATTTTATCATCGGGCGATGCTGTCAGCATATCAGCTTCCACTGCGTGAAATATGTGGGAAACCAGCAATGTCAACATGAAGAGACCTTTCTTTATTTGGAAGTTTCAAAACAAGTATTTTTTCCTTGTGTTTAAAAGGAAGATTTTTCTCATGTGGTTCCCACCCCTGCACCCCATTCTCTCTGCTCTCCTGGAGGCGCTAATTCATATTGGGGTTTGGTTCACTGCTGGCAGTCATGCCCAGGTGGCCATTCTACGTGAGTGAGCCTAGATGATGAATGGTACCAGGTTATTTGACCATAGGAGGCATCACAGGTGAGCCTGACATCCACACATGAACATTGGCTCAATGGAGTAGGAAATCCTGGCTGCTTTCTTTTCCCTCTCCTTGTAATGGTCCTTTTGTCCTCCCAGGTGGAATCAGTTAACACAGTACAGGCCAGGGATTGAACCCGGGACCTTCCTGCTTTGTATAGCTTAGGATGTGCAAGTGGAATGAAGGACTCTGAATGACTGTATTGAAATTTTAAGCTCTCAGTTGCATTTTTTATATCTTCCACCTTTTAATAACCAGTTATAAATTCAATTTTATTTGCGCATGCACACATACACCTTTGATACATCCTACACTGCTCAGGCAGTGCCCTTAGTACCTGAGCTGTAGTTAGAACTGGAAAGGATGTTTTATATATCTCTATTCATGGTGATCCATAAATGTGCATGATCTGTTGAAGATTATTGTGCAAGTAATTAATTAGGGATGGGCAATAAATGCCGGCCTTGCCAGCAACATGAGACGGAATACTAAAAAAATGTTGTTGCTCAGCAAACAGAATGTGAGCGCAATGAGATTAGTGGGTGGAGCTGAGTAGATCCTATGCTTCACAGCCAAATACATTTATTACAAAAGAGGGTTTCCTAATGGACCTAGACATTCATTGGAGTGACTGAAGCTTGTACTGTATCAATGCTATACACAACTGAATTTCATACCATCTCCCCAGGTGTTGAAAAGTGACTAGAGAAAAGGATCTGTGCTAGACAGTACAGTCCACTTGTGTGATATAGGGTCCAAATGGAGAAGAAGCTTCACTCCAGAGGTCACATCTTACTGATCTCAGCAAGTCTCTACAATGGTTGTTTGGCTTCTGAAGCCAATGAATACTTCTGTTGCTTAAAAAGAATGGTTCCACAGCACCATTTTGTCCACCATAAATTCTTTTTACTTTTTTGCAAATAATGAGCTACTTTCAAAAATTCTGGGCTCTGTTTTAACATCTTTGGATACCTTACTCAAAGATTTGCAATGCTCTCATTTGTTGGAGGTTACATCCACTCTATGCAACTGCAATAAAGGCACCATCTGCTCCCCTTCCAATAATTTCAGTGGAAACAGGACCAAACAGTGTCATTAGAATAGTAAATGTATCAGAATGTTTTGAGACAGAACCACAGTGAGAATGTTGTGCAGCGGCCTATGGGATTTCTCAATGAATAATCAAATATTTTCTACAAAATCCTTCTCTTCTTGATGAAAGCTACCTGTATAGGCTATCAGTCAACGGTGACCACTGGGCGTTGGTGGCCGCTAGGCATTGGTGACCGGTGGACATCAGTTACATCAACACCCTGCAAAGCTGTCAACAGCAAGCTGGCTCGTCCATTGTAGTTATGCACAGGATTATTTTCAATTCATACTGAATTTAATTTTTGCTCCAAGTTTCTTTCTCCCTTCTATATATACATACACAATGACTTGTGGTACACAGTTTAGGTACTACAGTGAGTTATAGTGTTAACCGACAGTTTGAGATCAAGGGTAGATTGAAGCTTAGTGACTGAGCAGAATGAAATGCACCTGGACTCTGCTTGAAGTCATGAACTGTCAGGACAAGATTTATTTGAATGCATATTTGTCAATATTTGAATTGTACAGAATTTTTTTTTGTAAAAGGTATAATTTATCTTCAACATTTCTACTTCTAATGAACTCAGATGGCCTTTTAACTCACTGAGAAGAGAGACCCTTCTTTCAGCCTCTCCTCCCATTTCAAACACCAGGAGAGTGAGGAGGCAATCAGCACAGGGAATGATGTCGCTTCCTGCTCTCTAATGCTCCAATTAGTTTCAATGGAAATGCCACAGTTAGTTTCAATGGAAGTGCACAGATGTGTTCTAAAAGATGTTGGTTACATGGGAACGTTCTGTTGCGCAGTGGCTTTCAAAATCCAGGCATGAAGCTTTTTGTTTGTTTAGTTGTACGTTATTGTGAACATGTTTGGCATGTTGTCATGTAATACTTGAGATTAACTTTGATGTGAGTGTCATCAAGGGGGTCATTGAGACAAGAATGCCAGGTTAGTAGGAAGTCCTCTGGTCATGTAGTTGGTAAATTTGCTGCTCAGCATGGAACTGAGGCATACACACCAGAAGGTTCCCAGTTTCAATGTCCCATCTATATTGAACTAACTGATTTCAGTCAAGGCAGCAGTACAAGTGCTCTCTGTGCCCCTGCATTAGTGAGGGGAAAACTTGTCCGGGGCGCCTGCTCCTGCTCGATGTCCTGTGAAAAGAATAGGTTGGGCTGGGCTGCAATATGTCCCACTCCAGTTCAAACATGCAACATAACCATTTGGGCAAGGTACCAGATGGAACCACATTCTAGTATAAGTCATCACCTTAAGGAGATGAACAGAGAAAATTGGAGCTCAAATAAAATACAGTGATGATGGACAACAATCCTTTACATGATTATGATGGGTAAGCACGTTTGCTGTTGATAGCCTTGCGTTTTGATTGGTGAATCTAATGCCTGCTGGTCACTATAGACAGAAAGTCTCTCTATCTGAGCTGTTCTCCCAGTGTTTTGACCAAAATTCATGCATCAACCAACACTCCAAAATAGATTAACTGTTCAGTCATCTCATTGTTACTTGTGGGATCTTGTTGTACTCAAATTGGCTGACGTGTTTGCCTACAAAACAGCAGTTACCACACTTAAAGAGTAATTCATTTGCTGTGAAGCATTTTGAGATATTCTAAGGACATGAAAGGCAATATAGAAATGCAAATACTTTCTTCACAACAATGATTCATTCGCATCTGAAAGATAACATTGAACCCTCTGAATCAGTTATGCAATTGAACTGTGATCTTGAAAAGCTACCTTCCTACTTGTTGCTAAGTATCGCCTTAATCTCCTTTTTGATTCTTTTGCTCAGGAGTTGTTCTACGAGGACCGCCATTACCATGAGCATTGCTTCAGGTGTTATCGATGTGACAGGTCTCTGGCAGATGAGCCATTTACATGTCAGGAAGAAGAGCTGCTATGCAATGATTGCTACTGCAGTGAATACTCCTCAAAATGTATTGCTTGTGACAAGGTTGTCATGCCTGGTATGTGCCCTTTAGTCTCATTTGTCAAACATTTTATTGCCCTTCCCTGCTTCTGCTGGAGTAGTCTGTTGGACCATTTCTCTTCAATTAAGTAAAGTGATAATGTAACTTTGCACCTTATTCATAAAATATTCATAATTAAGATTTTAAGGAAAGAGAAAGAATCAGAGTGCTGACCTGCTAAGAAAACAGAAAGTGAAATTCCTGAATTGTTTTCTGTATGGACCTGTTTTCTCAGCCCTGTTGGATCATTTTGCTGTCCCCTAGATTTACATATTTACATGTGTCTACAGGCCAAATTGCACACATTAACCAGCTGCATGATTTAGGCTGTTCCAATAATCTCCTAAAATTATAGCCAGTTAAGAATAACAACCATCGGAAACATTTCAGTTCTGTTGCAATAAGAAGCCTGTAAGATTGGGCAACAGAAAATTTACATTAGTATTATTGTTTTGGAGTCCTGCTGACTGACTCATTCTGATCAGTTAATAGCAAATTGTGAAATATAATTCCTTCACTGCAAGGCGATCTGCTTGATCGGATCTTCAGTGGGGACCGGCCGGTACCAATGCAGTCTGTCCTGGTACCTTTATGCAGGACCCATCAGTACAAGTCCATTATATGAGAAAAAGAAATGATTTTGGAGCTGGGTTCTACCGATCTCCCTCCACAACTTTGGCGGAAGATCATCGGAAACCCTGAAGAAACGGCCACGTTATGGCGGATGATCAGGAGAAGCTTCACAGAAATTCCAGGCAATGCTTTGTGTTGATCAAAGAGCCGAGTAAATTATTATTTAGTCTGGTATTGGAGTTTTGACTTTATAAATGACGTTCGTCAGAATTACCCAGAGGAAAATGAATGTAAACAGTGAGGCTGGGTACCTTCCCTGCACTAGGTTGTCATTGGTTCTTTTTGATAATTCCTTTAGTATGAAAGATATAGAACCTGTGAGCAAGCCAATTGCGATAAGGCTTCACACAGGTGAGGTAACAGCTGGAACTCATTGTCAACCCTGAAACTCATTATTTCTCACAATTACCAATCTCACGGCTTTCCCGGAAACACCAGAAGTGGAAAAATTGGAGGATGACCCACCTCATATTGATTGCAATTTCTCTCCCCCTCCCCAGGGCATAAACAGCAGTCTGATTTGGTCTCCTCTTGGTTCAGTTGGAAAGAGCACCACCCAGTATAGAACTGAGATATGAAGAACAGGAAGACCTCTAGTTTAATGCTATGTCTGCACTGTTAGATGATTTCAGGAAGCACGGTGGCAATAGAAATACAATGACCCTCACTGCTCCTTGGCTAGGGAGGGAAGTATCAGCCAGCTGATGCTTCTAGTTGCCTTCTTGTACATGCTGGAAAGTACATGCGTGGGAACTTTGGCTGAGAACAGGGATGAATTCAGCTGCGATACCCCACAGTATATATGACTATCCTGCCAATATTCACTCTTGCTCTAGGCTCATACATGAAAAATTGCTGTTTGGGTGAGGTATCAAAGGACACCCTATGTCCATGGAACCATATCCCAGCATAGCTCAACACCTTCAGGAGATGAGGCAGGGAAACTGGAACGGGGAACAAAACAAAGAGGCCTGGGCATAGTTGGCTCTCTCAGCCACCCAGTGAGGGAATGATGCATGTACTATATTAATAGCACAAGCACAAGTTTCCAAAATCTAATCTAATTCATTAAGTTCCGTACTGTATACACACCCTTTAACTCAACACAGATATTAATGGATGGCACATTAGGAGCAGCTTGTGCCCAAATTTGTGATAACCGCTTCCGCCCTGTTGAGCTCTTGCGCCCAGGAGCTGAAGAGAAAATCTGAGTCATTGATAAGACACTCGTTCCATGATGCTATTCAGTATATCTTGGTCCAGCGACTGTATTACCCAGTCAACCCAGTGGTGTTGCATTGCTGTGTGTTCCAAATGAGTTATTCTTTGTGATGGTGAGTAACGTTTCTGTCTCTCCCAGGTACCCGTAAGCTTGAATACAATAGCAGCACCTGGCACGAAGGCTGCTTTGTTTGTCACACCTGTGAGCAGCCAATAGGATCGAAGGCCTTTGTTCCTGATAAGAACGAGATTTACTGTGTGCCTTGCTATGAGAACCACTTTGCCCCGCGATGTTTTCGCTGCAAGAAGGTAATGACCGAGCCTTGATTTGAGAATATTCTAGCGCACTGCTTACGCCTTTTGGGCACTGAATGTGCTTTCACTCTGGAGCTAGTGATGGGCGTACCCTATGTATCTATGGTGTATGCCATTTTAAGTCACCTCCCAGCTTTATGAAGGGGCAGGAAGTACAATTGTGTAGCTGAATGGAATCTGGGTTGCAACAAGGGAAATGTTCACCCTTGGGCTGTTATTTAAACACATGTACAAACTATCGCCAAGAGGAGTCTTGCAGTTTTAATAATTTTATTGAGCAGCTCAAATCTCTTCTATTTCTTCATCTGTAAAATTAATGCTAATCAGGAGAGGGATTAAAAATCTCAGCATTCAGTGACTCATTACTCTGCCTGTTCAATAATGAAGTGTTACTGCCAGCATTTACATCAGAGGGAGAATCATTTCATCTGACAGATTTGAAAAAGCCCCTTGAAAGTTGAGGGGTACATAGAATCATTGAGTCATACAGCACAGAAGGAGGCCATTCAGCCCATCGTGCCTGTGCTGGCGCTTTGAAAGAGCTATTCAAATAGTCCTACTCCTCTGCTCTTTCACCATAGCCCTGAAAATGTTTCCTTTTCAAGTATATATTCAATTCGCTTGTGAAAGTTACTATTAAATCTGCTGCTGCCACCCTTTCAGGCAATGCATTCCAGACTATAACAACTTGCTGTGTAAAACAAAAATATCTCCTCATCTCCCCTCTGGTTCTCTTGCCAATTATTTTAAATCCTCTGGTTACCAACCCTCCTGCCCTCAGTGGAAAGAGTTTCTCCTTATTTACCCTATCAAAACCTTTCATAATTTTGAACGCCTCTATTAAATTTCCCCTTAACCTTTTCTGCCCTAAGGAGAACAATCCCAGCTTCTCTGGTCTCTCCATATAACTGAAGTCCCTCATCCCTGGTACCATTCTAGTAAATCTCCTCTGCA
The DNA here is from genome assembly GCF_035084215.1 of Heptranchias perlo. NCBI lineage: Eukaryota > Metazoa > Chordata > Chondrichthyes > Hexanchiformes > Hexanchidae > Heptranchias > Heptranchias perlo. The sequence goes on along the minus strand of NC_090350.1, from coordinate 20,326,695 downwards.
CCCTCTCTAAGGCCTTGACATCCTTCCTAAAATGTGGTGCTCAGAATTGAACACAATACTCTAGCTGAGGCCTAGCCAGTGATTTATAAAGGTTTAGTGTAACTTCCCTGGTACATTTACTGCTTACAGATGGTTCAAGCCTCCTTATTTCTCACTATTAGCACAACAGAATAATAGAGCAATGAGTAGACTTGTTCAATGTTATCTAACTGCATATTGTCAGTTAGGGTTGAATTGGGACCTTGTAGCTTTAGGATTTGGAAATTTGTATGGATGGAACTCAACCTGGAGTGGGGCCGCTAAGTCATGGAACTAGTCAATAACTTTCTTCTTCGAGGATTACCTCAGTTTGGTTGTTTCCCTTGAATTAGGTGAGTTGAGTAGAGACTATGATAAGGCAACATCTGTGTGGCTTATGTGGTGGGAAGAGTGGACTAGGCTTGAGGAACCAAATAACTTTTTCTCATATTCTTGTGACTGTTTCCCACCAATACAATCAGCACTGAACTGTTATAGAAAGCTAACTATTGCATCTCTCAAGTGTTTTTCTCCTACCACTCTGCACAGCCTGCTAGTTCAGCTCAATATACTGTTGATAGTCAGCAAGTGTTAATTCCTGAGAGCCCTTCGTTTTAAGAGGACTTGTTTTACCACTGCAGTTATATATCATAAAAGCATGAAGATACCAATAGCTAATCTACTCACAGTCTCTCCGATTGCCACCAGTTGAATGGCCTTTTAAAATTATTTTGTACCTGAGAGTTTCTCAAGCTTTTACAGACTGCTGAATATCCTTATGTAGAAATCTAGTGACAAATTAATCTGATGCAGTGATAATTCTAAAAATCTCTTCTGAATGAATCTGCAGGCCTTGACCAAAGGAGGTGTTACTTATCACGATGAGCCTTATCACAAGGAATGCTTTGTCTGCAACGGGTGCAAGACTCAGCTGGCTGGCCAGCACTTCACCTCCCGGGAGGATTCTCCGTACTGCCTCAAGTGTTTTGGGAACTTGTACGCCAAGAAATGCGCAGCCTGTGCCAAGCCCATCACAGGTAAACAGCGGTGTATCTCAACCTTTTCTAACAATGCTCTCCTGGCTGTCTGCCAATCTAACTGAAACTGGGAATGATCCCATTATCTTGCAACAGTGCTAGAATTTCTGCAAAGTGTTTCTCATAAAAATGTGCCTCGTGCTACATTACAGACTGCTCCAATTCTAATTCCACTTATTTAGAGTTAAGATTGTATCATGATGAAAAATGACTCTCGATTCAGTGGGAGAGCTCAGTGGTCTCGCATTCAGTACACTTAAGCTTTACCCATACATCAGAGGTGTTGGCAGAATCACACAGCCCTCACTGTAGTTTGCTACCAGTCCAAGTTATTTATAATTAAGTAAGTTTATTACTTTTTACTCAGACTCCAGGGCCTATTAAGCAAGACCTGATTGGCGCAATAATCTGTACCGACAAGGTGTCAGCCTTGGCTCAGTCGTAGCACTCTCGCCTCTGAGTCAGAAGGTCGTTGATTCAAGTCGCACTCCAGAGTCTTGAGCATGTCATCTGGGCTGATACTTCAGTGCAGTACTGAGGGAATGCTGCACTGTCGGAGGTGCCGTCTTTCGGATAAGATATTAAACCAAAGCCCCGTCTGCCCTCTCGGGTGGACATAAAAGATCTCATGGCACTATTCAAAGAAGAGCAAGGGACCTCTCCCTGGTGTCCTGGCCAATATTTATCCCTCAACTAACGTCACTAAAAACAGATTATCTGGTCATTTCCTCATTGCTGTTTGTGGGACCTTACTGTTCGCAAATTGGCTGCTGCATTTCCTTCATTACAACAGTGACTACACTTCAAAAGTACTTCATTGGCTGTAATGTACTTCGGGATGTCCTGAGTTCGTGAAAGATGCTATATAAATGCAAAATCAATCTTTCTGAAAGAAAGGCTTATATTTATATAACGCTTTTCATGACCTCAGGATGTCCGAAAGCACTTCACAGCCAATGAAGTACTTTTGAAGCATAGTCACTGTTGTAATGTAGAATAATTAATTCCTGCCCTGAACTAAATGGCTAATTCTGCAATCCCAATGGAGAGCTATGCTCAGATGGATCGCGGGATGAAGAATCGAGGTTACAGTGTTGTAGCCCTGTCTCTGGCCCAAGCTCCTTTTGAGTGCAGCTTCCCTGCTGGAAGCACAAGATCACTGAATTAACCCTTAAGGGATATCTGCTAGTTAAAGAGTACAAAAACTCGCAACTCTGAAATGTAATTGCAAGAAAGGAATGGATTAGAATAGCTTTATAATTATTGCATTGTGTCTCCTCTTAGAAGTTTGTTTTATGAAATAAGAGGCTAAGACTTTAAATAACATTGTGCATCACGGCCTCTTAGGCATGAGGCTTCTGATAGTTGGAGTACTGTTTATGCCAGAGCTGTGGATTTACAGTTAATTCTCTCCCAAAGGCCAGTGCCCAGTTACTCATTCCAAGCAGAGTCCACAGACTTGCCTGGGTGCATTTATCATCAGGATGGTATAAATATCGAATGCAAATCTCCTAGTACCTGCAGGAAAGGAAAACCCAATGCATGACAATCAGTCTAATATTGTGTGTCGTAAAACCACAGAGCTTTTGGTATAAAGCAGCAGACATTATATTTACTTCAGGTCAGCCTGAGCTGATTCTGACCCTGACCCTAAACTTGAGCAAGTTTTACTTTTTTAAAAAAAATCCTTACATGTACAAATGATAAAAATAGGAGGGAACATGGGAAAATAAGGAAAAAGGTTAAGAAAGTGATAAATAAAGCAAGGAGGGAGTATGAGAGAATCTGAAAAATAATTTAAAAAGAACAGTAAAGTATTCTACAAATAATATCAGTAAAAAGAGAATGGTCAGATGTGAGGTTGAACCACTGAGAGGAGAGGATTGCGAGTTAGTAGAGGATAAGCAAAAATTGGTAGATACTTAACAAGCACTTTGCTTCACTATTTACAAAAGAAAATAATATTGGGGAAGAGCTGAAGTAAAAGGAAAGTATTGGAGGAATTAGTTAAGCTAAAGGACGACAAAAGTACAGGGACCAGATGGGATACACCCAACGATCGTGTGAGGGAAATGAGGGAAGAAATAGTGGCAGCTCTAAAATTTATATTTCTGGGTACTATTGAGAGTGGATGTGTGCTGGAAGACTGGAGAGTGGCCAATGTAACAATCATATTCATAAACGGTGGCAGTATTAACGGAGATAAGTACAGGCCTGTTGGTTTAACATCTTTGGTCGGGAAAATTTTGAAACCTTTAATTAAAGATGAAATTACTAAATGTCTAGATGAAGAAAAAGTAATCAGAAGCAGCCAACACAGATTTAAAAAAGGAAGATTATACTTGATAAGAGTTCATTGAGGTGACCGAAATGGTGGATTGGGAAAATGCAGTGCATGTGGTGTACACGGGCTTTCAGAAAGCCATTGGTAAGATACCACCAGGAGACAATTGGAGAAGATTAAGGGGCATGGAATTAGGGGAAGGGGAGCAAACTGGATTAACAAATGGTTAGAAAGGAGGAAACCGGTTAGAAATTAAGGGCAGTTTCTCAGAGTGATTGGAAGTGGGTAGCAGTGTCCCAATGGATTCTGCTCTGGGACCACTTCACTGTTCAATGATTCAGATACAGGGCTACAGGGAGTGGTGGCCAAATTTGCACACAATACTAAAATAGGAGGCAAAGTAAATAATTCTGTGGAGCAAAGGAAGCTGGAAGGGAATATTTATAAGATGGCGGAATGAGCAAAAATGTGGTAGGTATAATTCACTGTCAGCAAGGGTACATTTTGTTTAAAAAAGAAGTAATATTTGAACAGGGGAAAGCTGGATGATGTGAAAGAGCAGAAGGGTTTGGGGGTTCAGGTTCGAAAGACATAAAAAGTGGCACCTCAAGTGGATAAGGCAGTAAAAAAAAACCTAATGGAATGCAAGAGATACAGAAAATAAACGTTGAGATGTAATGGTGACTCTATACAAAACATTAGTAAGATCACAGTTGGAGTACTGCGAGCAATTTTGGGCTCCACACAGCAGGAAGGATGTCGAGGCAATCGAGAGGGATGAGTGCAGATTCACAAGAATGCTGCCTGGCATGAGGAAACATAAATATGAAGAAAGTGTTGAAAAATTGGGGCTGTTTTCATTAGAACAGAGATCATGATATGATTTGATAGAGGTGCTTAAGATTATGAAGGGATAGAGTAGAAAGAAACAGATCGTTTCCAGTGATTGAGGAGGCTAGAATGAAGGGACATAAATCTAAGATTAAATGTGAAAGATTTAGGACAGAGCTGGAGAAACGCTTTTTACACAGAGGATTGTAAAGCTGTGAAATGCACTATCGGAGTTAATGACTGAAGCAGAGATCGTGTCAACATTTAAGAATAGTTAAGATATATGATTGAAGGAAAGGAGGATAAATATATGTGGGAACAGGGCAGGTACATGAAATTAGGGCGACTACTCGTGTTGGGGACAAACACGAACATGGACTGGTTGGGCTGAATGGCCTGTTTCGGTGTTGTAATTTATGTGTAAATCCCACTATATCATCAACCACCAATATTATGAGGTTGCACAGACTCTTAACACATTCTGGTCTGACATAAAATGAGCTCCTGTGCTTTAAACTGAGGGTTGTGCTGTTTTGCATGATGCAGACAACAACAACTTGCATTTATATAGCGCCTTTAACGTAGTAAAAAGTCCCAAGGCACTTCACAGGAGTATATTCAGAAAAAATTGACACCGAGCCACATAAGGAGATATTAGAACAGATGACCAAAAGCTTGGTCAAAGAGGTAGGTTTTAAGGAGCAACATAAAGGAGGCAAGAGAGGTGGAGAGGTTTAGGGAGAGAATTCCAGAGCTTAGGGCCTAGGCAGCTGAAGGCATGGCCGCCAATGGTGGAGCGATTAAAATCAGGGATGCGCACAGTCCCAGACAGAACCTGGCATCCGGCCAAACACTGCATCTGCTTCTGCCCAATTCGCAATTAGATTGGGATTGTATTGCATGTCAGGCACTGGACGTCAGCCAATTATCGGGCATTTCCACCTCACGAACATGCAATATAAGCATGTATTTCTGTGGAGGGCTCAGGTATTTTGTGTTCCAGTGTGAGGTTTGTTTTGAGCCTGCCATTAATTAATCCCCATGACAGTTTGTGCACTAAACATTTTACTTCAATATACTGACATAACGCAAGTCTGTAGAAAATAATGAAAAACATTGAAATGTCATATTCTGACAGCAGCCCAGTGGTTTTAGCAGTAAAGTGTTAGATTCCCAATCAGGTGAGACAAGTTTCTTAAATTTATAATTTTTGTGCTTATTCAAGTGAGGTATGGCAGTCCTGGGAAGTGGAACATTATCCTCTGCTCCATTACAACAATGTAACCACAGAGAGAGCACTCTCTACTGTACTAGTGCGACATTTCCATTTCCTGTGTATGATTCAGACTGACCAGTTTGCCTTGGGTAGCTTTGTGCTGTGGGCACACATTTTTTTGGAGGTCTTTAAAGCCACTAGGCAGAGGAGACTTTCATTCTATTGCTCCGGCCTTGGAAACTACTGCACCATCCAAACCAAAAACTTCCAGCAGGCCCAGGTTTGAAACCCAGCCATGCACGTTATTTGAACTTGGTTGCCCTCATTAGCTGTACTTACTGTGGCTCTGAGCTAGGCTTGTATATGGAGTCAATCACATTACAGAAGGATTCCGTCTCTGGGGAGGAGAAAAACAAGCAGGACCAATCCACCTGGCAGATGAATACCCTTTGTCCATTGAATAGGGAGAAGCCTGAGGCCTAGAGCTCGTGGCTGAAAGGGAAAACACAGGCTGTTGGGAACGTAAGAGAGCAAAACACATGCAAGAGCAAAATCATCATATTTTGGTGCTTTAATGTTTGTCTGTAAATTACCATAAGCTCTGGCCCTTTGTGTGAAGCAATTTTTTTTAATGATTCCACTAATCCTTTGCTTTTACCAGAAAGCGATTTTTCTGATATCTGACGTTTTAGTGAAAAAAGACTCCCAACTGAGACAAAAGGTTCACTACTGTTATAAACTTCACCTCCAGGCACATTCTGCCATATTCACAGGAATATCAGAAATACTTCTGTCATACTTGAAAGGATTTCATGTGGCAGAAATCAGAAAGATAAATATCACAATGTTTTCCTTAGTGCAGTGCCAAAATACTGGAGCTGAAGCTTTGATGAAAAGCTTCTCGGGGATCAAATATTTTGTGATAATGTCGTAAGGTATACACAGCGGTATCTCTTAAATTAATAATAATAAAGGGCTCTTAACAACGGTAATAGCATCAGCAGTGAGTACTGGAATGCTGACGAGCAGCTCTACGGGGCCTTTTGATCTGCAAATACAAAGCTTTCTAAATTAATCTGTGTCCTAATTTATGCCTCCTTGATTAACAACAACAGTGCTAGTGCATACACAGTAAATTTGTGGGCCCACCAACAAACCTTTCATAGGATACCTAAGTATTGCAGTTATGTGAGATGCATGAATTATGATTAAACAGGAAGCCTATTTTTTAATGTGCTCTAGTATTTGAAACTGAGCATAATCCTCTATTTAAGTGACTTTAACTACTCTCTGCCTGATGTAGATGTACGCACTCCCTGCTGGGAATATGATGAGGCGGGAAGAGCTTTAAGGGTTGAAACATTAAAAAAGTCAGAATGAGCACTAATCAAAATAAAAATTTCCTAAAAGGTTGCAAAATTCCAGTGAGTTGAACAAATTCTTGAGATCCATTATTTGATCTTTGCATTTTGCAAGATGGCTGATTTCACTGCTTCACTCAATTGAAGCCAGATGTTTTCTGACAGAAAAATACAAAGAAAATTTTTAAAAAAATAGAAAACCCAGGTTGAGTAAATATAAGGCCTAGTGTGCTGCTGAAATATACAAAGCAGGAAAGCCACAGGCTTGATCCCCAGTCTGTGCTGAGTTAGCTGAACTCAGTCAGGGAAGCAGTAAGGACCTTGGTGTTCTCGGGCAAGGGTGGAGAAAAATCAGCCAGGGTTCCCGCTCCTGATCTCTCTCCACTGACTCCTGCTGAAAAGTGCACGCATTTGAGCATTAGACTCGGCTCTGATAACCCCCTCCCCAGCTGTCCTGATCGTAAACCCCTGCTGGCACTCGCTGACTAGGCTCAAGCATGAAGAATGGCCATTTGGACAAGGTAACCTGAGAGATATTGGCACCCAAGGATTATGAGTCTGCACCTTCAAAAGAGCAGGGGGAAAGTTGGCAACGGAGGGGGGTGGGATGGGGGAACAGGCTCTGTAAGTTGGCCACAATTTGTATCTGTTCAAGTCTTTGTGACCTGGGCAATCCTGTTACTTGGCTCCATGGATTTTCTGAATAGTGGTCAATGGACTTGGAAACAGACCAATTTCACTTTAAAGGAAGAAAATCTCAATGATGGTGTAGAGCTTATCATAGAATCTTACAGCACAGAAGGAGGCCATTCAGCCCATCATGCCTGTACATCTTATAGTTTATATCCTATAATTTTTCTGGAGAATGAGTTTGTCATGCCCAGTATACATGCTTAGGACAAACTAATTGCCGGCGACTTTTGTAATCAGGCAGTCTCCCACATTTGCTATCGGAAGTAATGGCTGCATTGACTTCTCATTCTATCCCACAAGAAGTTCTCAAATACGGGCAGGTCATCGGGTTGCACAGATTTGCTGAACCTGGCACTGCAAGTGTTGTTGAGCACTGTTATTGAACGGAGCTTGCCGATGTACTTCAAACACTAAGTTGGAATTTACAGAGCAACTTTGCAGTTTGCTTGAGGCACACTACTGTCAGGTGACTGTTTCTAAAAACCCTGTTCTTTCTCTAAAGGTTTTGGAGGCGGTAAATACATTTCCTTTGAAGATCGCCAGTGGCACCAGAGCTGCTTCACCTGCTCGCGATGCTCGGCCTCGTTGGTCGGAAAGGGATTTTTCCCAGAGAAGGATGACGTTCTTTGCCGTGAATGTAACAGTGACTTATGAATCGATTGCTGACACCAGTTCCACTCTTCATATATTTTTGTACACCTAAATTGCACCAATGCAGCATTAGGCCATTTAAAGCACAGTTTGTATCTCAGCGAAAATCTATTTTTTACACTTTCCGACTGACATTTTATACATTGATAAACCTGTACAATAAAGAATTAATAGAAAATGTTGGAAATACTCAGCAGGACAGGCAGCATCTGTGGAGAGAGAAACAAGAGTTAACGTCTTAGGTCCTCTCCCCTATGACTTTCCACCTTACCAGTAATGCGTAGCAACTCTCTAGGCAACAAGAACAACAGCCAACTTATTTTTATTCCCGTTCACATTAATTGGGGCTTCGAAGTGGCCAATTCTGTTGTTATTTATTCAATAGAATTAAACTCACACTTTTATATAATGCATCTAAAATGACTCATCAGTAACAAAGCTTTCCTGATGGTTCAATAAGTAAACACATAGGGGCTAAAATTCAACTTGGGTGGGGGCGCAAAATGGGTGGTAGCAGATCGGCTGCAAGTTATACACCCCTCCCAATTTCCCTTTCTATTGATTTCACCCTGCGCCTCCACCCAAGTTGGGATGATACTGAGCCATTCGGATGGGAAGGACCCAGGTTTGATCCCTGATCTGTGCTGAATTTGCTGGTCTTAGTCAGGGTCATGCTAGGATGTTACAATTGGCCTCAGCATTGCTGGACTAGGGAGTGAAAAAAACAGCCAGGGATCTTGGTACTGATCACTAGCTAGTGATTGCTTGTGGAAGTACATGTGTGTGGATATCAACTGAAGATACAATTTGGCTTGGCAGTAATCCCCCACCTCCCTATTCCCTGCCCCCCTCTCCCCCCCCCCCCGACCCCCCATAGCTCACAGGTACTCACTGTCCAGGGTCACGTGAAGAATAGTAATTTGATGAGGTACTGGAAGTCTCCCAAAACATTTTTACATTATGAAACACTACCTTTAGGAGAGGACAGGTGAGGGGAGTACTTTAGAGTTATTATTTTTCTAGCCAAGGTATCCTTTCCAGTTGGTTCAATGAACAATGAGGTCATTGACTTCTGAACAAGTTCTGGCCTTGATTCTGCCACATGGCTCTGAACTTGGCAGGAGGCATTTTTCCATTTGGTGAAAGCCAAGAGTGGTTGTACTGGAACACTGTGAGAATCACATCATAGACATGGCCGCATGGGTTGGTGTGTCGATCTCTGAGGAGACTTGTGACAGTACAGGTGTCACATATCATTCAGATTAGGGTACGGTAACATAGTGGTTATGTTACTGGACTAATAATTCAGAGTCATGAGTTCAAATCCCGCCACGGCAGCTGGGGAATTTAAATTCAATTAATTAAATAAAATCTGGAATAAAAAGCTAGTATCAGTAATGGTGGCCATGAAACTACCGGATTGTCATAAAAACCCATCTGGTTCATTAATGTCCTTTAGGGAAGGAAACCTGCTGTCCTTACTTGATCCAGCCTATATGTGACTCCAGACCCACAGCAATGTGGTTGATTCTTAATTGCCCTCTGAAATGGCCTAGCAAGCCACTCAGTTGTACAATCTTGTTACGCACGGACTGCAGCGGTTCAAGAAGGCAGCTCACCACCACCTTCTCAAGGGCAATTAGGGGTGGGCCATAAATGCTGGCCTTGCCAGCGATGCCCACATCCCATGAATGAATTAAAAAAAAGATACTTTCAGGGGCAGCAGAACAAGAGGGCATTGTTTTGGGGTATGAGATAGAAATTTAGGACAGATATCAGGAAGTATTTCTTTACAAGAAGGGTGATCAACATTTGGAATGGATTGTCAGGAGAATGGTTGAAGACCCAACATTAGACTCATTTAAGAAACAACTAGGTGTTGCAATAGAAAGACAGTAGGGTTGGTATTCTGAAAGGATGAGAGCAAATGGCTGAAAAGTCGTCTTTATCCAAACCTATCTTGTGGAAAGGACAACCTTAATTCTTCTGCTACGCTACAAAAAAGCATACGATTATATCTGTTATTCATCAACTAGTGCAGTTAGCTCCACTTTAACTATCATAGTCCTTCGCATCAGGGTCACTGCATCCCACTAGTCAGGTATCTGACTGATCATTAAGTAAATTTTCAGAATCAGGCACATTTACTCTAGTTAATTAACCACAGATCAATCAGAATCTACATTAACTCATTCACTAATAAGGCACCATTTCATGTTCTTACTGCAGTGCTTAGTAGAATGGCACAGAATAGATTGGGACTGTAGTAAATGACACTAAAAAATGGCTATGTAGTGGGTGAGTACAATCCTTGGCCTATATAAAACAAGTTGCCCAATTTAATTGCGCAGTTTCCCTGGTCTAAGGATCAATTAATGAGTCACTTGATTTTTGCTCGCTTGATCTCTTCCCTAATCCCTGTTGTGATATTGAAATAACTGCTCAGGTGGAACACCCCTCACCCATTGTGCAGCACTGTGCTAACTAATTTGGGCTACTTGTTATAACTGCAATGGAAAATGGAGCCTGGCTCATTACACCTGTCAGTATTTACAGAAAATACATCTGATCTAAGCCAGAGTTCACCACTCGTTTGACTGAGAGACATGGAATGGCTCAATGGCTTCAAGCAGGTCAGAAATGCGTGGTTGCACTTGGCGTTGCATTGATAAACCAAGTAACAATAAAAAGAGACAGAGGGTGTTTTGCACCTTATATGGAAAGTCTCAAGCTGTTTGGAACAGATTTTAAATTTAGAGTACAAGCTGTGCTTGGAATCTTGTATTTCACACAATATTGAAATAGGCGCAGTTATGTTTTTCCACCCATGTCTAGACCATAGTCTGAGAGAGGTAGGGTGCTTTGTGGGAGTAACAGTTATTATGAGTTGACCAAAGACATTACTATCAGCGAGTCTCATTAACACTTTACTTTTGATTGACTGACTTACACAGGGCGTATTTGGAAATCTCTACAAGCAGAACTGCAGTGATGTGTGATAAAAATTATGGTTCAGTTTTAATTGTCAACAATTCCAAAGATACCATTTGAAAACAAAAACTAGGGTTTTTTTCCCATTTATTTTAGCCACAGTATTTGTTCTGCTGCCAATATTGAACATCCATTTTATTGAGCGCAGTGAGAATTAGTACTTCACTATTTATACAAGATAAGCTGTCAAGTTTTGGTGAAAGTCCACTCTGTAAAGTCATTGAATAAGTTACGTTTCAACTGCTCAAAAGTAGGTGGATTAAAGGATTGCAGATACAAACTTCCCTGCTGTGTGACTGGCTTCAGCCTTAAACCTTACTGTAAATATGAAGCCCTGTTTATGACATGGATTAGAGCTGCTAGTAAAGGATAGATATCCAGTGGGTTCCTTCCCACCTGAATCCTTCCAGCAGCTCAACAGATTCAAAGCTAATGCTCTTCTAAGATGACAGACTTGGCAAGAACACCCCCCCACCCCATACCATCCACTTCAGTTAGTTCTCATTAACAGGGATTGAGAATTATAAGAAGAAACATCTATTGTGAACAGACACTTGTAAATAAGAGGACAACACCCAGAGCTATGCCATTTGAGTGGTATCTAAAATCTTATGTATGGCATACTAAAGTAGAATATCTGCCAACAACACAGCCTCAGTGATGGTTGCTATGCAATTGTTCATACATTCCAGCTTGTCTACCCATCAAAATTCCCTTGGAGTTACCACTAAAAATGTGTAAAATTGCCAAACGTTGTTGGTGTGTGCATTGTTTTTTCTTTGTTGCTCTTTTAAAAATATTTTCCTGTTTTTAATCACGTGCTTTGTAACCAAATACTATTGGGAGCGGTGGGCCAGACCCACATGTCACGAGAGTTTACATATAACAGAATGTTATGCATGTTGTTTTTTTATTATTAATCACTTGAGCAAAGTTCATATATAACACTATTGTAAAAGCTTTGATGCTGGTAAGTCAGAGTGTACTGTGTATTGTTTAACATGAGAGCTGTGAACAGCAGCATGCAATGTCTGCTTAGTGTAGTTGTCCTGTCTGACTGACTTACGTTTTCATTTATGTGTCCCTAAAATGCTTACACAATAAAAGAAAAATAAACTGAATCTTCAGTTGGCTTTGACGTTGCTCTTCTCCTTTATATGATACACTCTCATTATTTAAACATCACAGCTGCCCCAGTGGCTCAGCGGGGATAGGCACCACCCTGATAAACCCCCAGCTTTGATGGCGATCTGTGCTGCGTGAACTGGTCTTTGCCAGTACAGCACTAACACCGCTGTGATTGGTCTCCGTGCCCCCGGTTAGGGAAAGGAAATCGGACAAGGTCTCAATTCCTCATCACTACTGCTGAAAAGTGCACGTGAGGATGTTGAGAGTGAAGACAGGATTGTCTCCATCTCCTCCAGCCCTACAACCCTTCGTGATCTCTGCGCTCCTCCAATTCTGGCCTCTTGAGCATCCACGATTTCCATCACCCCACTATTGCCGGCCGTGACTTCAGCTGGCTAGCTCCTAAGTTTTGGAATTCCCTCCCTAAACCCCTCTCGCCTCCTTTAAGATGCTCCTTAAAAACTTACCTCTTTGACCAAGCTTTTGGTCACCTGTCCTAATATCTCATTACGTAGCTCGGTGTCAAATTTTGTCTGCTAATGCCCCTGTGAAGTGCCTTGGGATGTTTTACTATGTTAAAGGCGCTATATAAATGCAAGTTGTTGTTGTCTCAGCTGAGATGGTGAAGTAACCTGCTAACATTCGCTGCCTGAGGTCACACACGACGAGAACGTCCATTTGGGTGAAGTACTAAAGGATTGTGCTTGGAAGTTAATTTTCTTTGAAAGAGGAACAGACAAGTACTGAAATGTAACAGTTAAGTCATTTGTGCATTTCATACGATCTGTATTTGATGTCAGTTGAAATCGACAGCTTATGATACCAATTAGAACCGTACATATTTGGACTGTGATACTCATACATGTATCTGTCATTGTGCTTCTGGCTCCTACACTAAGCTCAGGTGTAGACTTCTATTTGCTTTGACCTGTTAAAAATTCCACAATTCTATAACTTTGAAGGGGAAAAAAAAGCATGTCTAATTTTCACGTTGTACACGGTTAGCGATTTAAGTATAATCAGTCTCACATGTGCAATTTAAATGATTGACTAAATCTCATTAAAATAAGCAAAAATTAGATTTAGAGCCCCTCCCCCACTTCCTCTCCCAATGACTTGATCAGTAAATATACTGACTATCAGGGTCCAGAGCCATAGAAAGCAATAGATCCTTGGCTCAGTCCTTGCACTCAGTTTTTTTTTTACACCATCCATGGGATGGAATTTCCATTTCTCTGTCCAATGGTTGGTTTGCAAATTCAATCAAGACTACTTGATTGCTTTGAATATTGTCTCAACATTACAATTACGAACAAGTAATAAACTTGACCAGATTATGAAAAGTCACTTCAGCGAAAATATCAAATTATTATCAAATAATTCAAAGTTGTCATTCTGAGAGATTTAAACAAAAAGAAACTTTCAGATTTTTTTTTTTTTTGTGTATTAGGCCCCCCTTTTATAAGAAGGGGGGGTGTGGGGTGTGCACTCAGTTGGTTGATCGAAGCCAGGTGAGCAGTTCAGCTGTTACAATTAGCCTCAGTTTGCCTGGCCTGGGAAGGGGGAATATCACAAACCAGGATCCCCTGTTGGAAAGTTAATGTGTGTGGATATAAGGTGAGGACAGGGTCAGGTTTAGAGACGATGCCCTCCACAGTTAGATAGTCTAGTGAGTAGCAGCCACTTGGAGAGAGGTGCTGGAGAGCAACCAGAAACTAAGAACAGTCTGTACCTTTAAGAGTGGAGTTGAAAAAAGATACAGAAAAAGAAACAAAATACAATGCAGCGATTATTTTGCAAACCCACCCCATTAAATTGAAGAAACCTTTTTACGAGGTATATATATTACACAAAGAACAATCCAAACCTACGCACTTTCTAAAATGAGCTCTCACCAGCCACAATTTTGAAATGAAGGCAAGATGCATGTTGCAAAATATGCGAGACTAAGTTTGCATTAAGACCTTAAAGTGAGAATTTGCCCTTCCCTTTTAGGACTATGGAAGTATATCTACACTGAGGAAAAAACAGGATCTTAATTATCTGACAAAAAGCAAAAATAAAACTGCAGATGCTGGAAATCTCAACCAAAAAGCAGAAAATGCTGGAAACATGTGGAAGCCCCTAGAAAACTGGCGGTGGGTGGAGACTGGGCAGGAAGGGGTTGGTAAGCATGGCACTGCAATTTTGCCCTGTTCCTTCAGGTGGGGCAAATTAAAATGGCCCCCAATGTTTCAGATGGAGACCCTTCATCAGAACTGCAAGAAATTACAGATTAACAGCCCTAAAAAAGGAACGGAGGGAGGGAACACAACATGAGTTATTAACTCCCTCAGTTCACTGAGCTCTCACATTGGAAACTCCCATCTGCTTCATATAAACACGTGATGGAAATTGCCTCCAGTTTTGAGCTGTCAATCAAACTCAGTGCATGTGTTGGGTTGGTATTTTAATGCTTTTGCACAATGGCTGTCAATCAAACTCAGTGCATACATTGGGCTGGTAAGTTAATGCTTTTGCACACAATCTTGTTATTAATCCAGGAGGTAGTTACACTTAGTTGCAGTCAGAATGAGCTGTATTTGATCTAAAATAAAAATGGAGATTGTGAGTCTACAAGCAGAGGAAGGAAGTGGAGGCTAGAAAGGGATGCTTTTTGGAGGTTGGTTTTGAATTGTCTTCTGCTTGGTAATATCTAATGATGCCTTCTGATACCTCTTGAGACAGGATATGGGACTGCCTCAAGGTATCAAAATTGTATTTGATGTTATGCAGAAAAATCCTTGTCAGTTTAATTAAAATAGTTTGTTAAAGTGAAGTTTCCATGTCAATAATATGTACTGTTTTTTCTAAGCACAGTACACAGCATCATTTAATCATTAACTAATTTGTAAAAATCTTGCATTGCTCACAAAGCATAAAACTGCTACATGATTATATCCAACTAAATGCTTATTCATTCCAAAGGTATTATTGACGACAGCAGTTTTATATGCAGCAGAATATATATTGCAGAATAGTGACATCATCTCTAATACAAAAGGGAGTTGGTAACCCCTACTTGAAATGTATATTTTATCAGACCAGTTTAGCACACAAAAGGGGTCCCCAAGATTATCAGTCAGCTCATTCTGGTCAGGCCTAGCCCTCAGTAATTAGTGATTTACTAATTGTTCATTATTGCATTAGGCTTGTGACAATACTTTTGTTTAGATCGTGCTTTTCAGCTTGAAATATCTCAAAGGCCTGCCTTTCTTTTAATCAACATTTTTTGTGGAGTGCACTCATTATTATGTAGGCAAGTGTTAATAGTGCAAAATGAGAGTGGGCAGTATGCAATGAAAGTAGTTTCAACACTAAAATCACAATTTTTCAATGAGAGCTAAATGTACTAAAACACCATTGTGAGCATTTCAAACTTGAATACTATATTACTCATTACTGTTTACCTTGAATGACCGAGTGCTTACAATGCACTTGGTTACTAGGGACATATAATTTGGGAATGTTTTCCCAGTGTTTGTGGGGAATAGGAAGAAATAAACATATTTTAATGTTTATTTCAAACAGACGTGTGTGTGTGTGTGTGTGTGTTTGTGTGCGTACCACAAACTATACTTTCAGCCTTAGGTTAACTTTGCAAAAGAACCAGGCTACATTGCCAAAAAAGGAAATGAACAGCTTAATGTTTTCTTGGAAAAGCTAAGCACTTAAACATCTGGATTTTATCCTTGTCTTGATGTTGGTCACGGATAAACACAGGCTAACTTCTGATTTATGTAAGAAAGCAATGATGTAATGTATATCCCAATAGACAGCGCACACTCTGAACTAGGCTGTGTTTCAATGGAGAGAGCATAAATTGGGCCCAAGGGCATTGGTGCATATGTTCCTTTTTGCTGCTGTGCTTTCAATGACTGTAAGGATGAAAGATAGTACAGAAATGCTGTCCTTATAATCTCAACAGTTATTTACTTGGAATCTGATTTGATTCCCTTTTTTCTCTACAGGGGAGTAGCGGTATGTGAAAAATAGTTACAGGATGACATGGGGCCTAATGGAAACGAGACATGGAGTAAGTTATTCGCCTCACCACCAAAAGTTAGCTTTTTTTTTGGGAGAGGAGTTTATATGCTGGCAAGAGAAACATTTTCTCACTTTTGTCACCCAAAGTCAGCACTGAGCATTTCCAAATAAGCTGCATTATCCTTTGGCGAGCAGGGAGAAACTTTGCTGAAATTTTTCTCAGAAGATTAAATTGGATAGACTTTATATTACTATGGGTTGTACACAGCTGTCAAAGGACCTGCCATGAAGGGTTGAAAGACTTTTGCTCATTTTATGATTACTTATGTTCTTATGACACAGTATAGGCCAGACACAGAAGAAAACTCCCTCCTTATTTCCCCAATTCCATAACAGAATAATGTTCTAGGTCGGAAAAGACCTAGATCCTTCCATACCTCCCAGTTTAGTTCCTTACCTTGATTCTTGAACTAATAACTCTGTATAAGAAAAGAGCTTGAATTTATAGAGCGCCTATCATATCTTCCGGTTATCCCAAAGCACATCACAGCCAATGCATTGGTTACTGCTATGTCGGCAAACACAGCCTCCAATTTGCGTACAGCAAGGTGCCACAAATAGCAAATGAGATGGATGACCAGATAATCTGTTTTTAGTGGTGTTGGCTGAGGGATAAGTATTGGCCAGGACACCAGAAGAACTCCCATTCTCTTTTTCAAATTTTATCATGGGATGTTTTATGGCCTCCTGAACAGACAGATGGGGGTCTCAGTTTAAAGTCTCATCTGAAAGATGGCACGTCTGATAACATTGCACTGAAAATAATGTGTTTACATCCTGGACTAAGGCTTGAACCAATGACATTCTGACTTGAGAAGTAAGTGCTGCCAATCGACCGAAACTGACACTTAACCCCCTTTACTAACAGGAACCTGTGGAAGATATCTAATTGGACTTCCCTTGTGGACCTTGGAGGAACATTCCTGTTAAATTTTTTAACACCTCAGAGGGCCTCACTGGTTTCTCGATAGCTTTACCTGGTGTGGTAGCCACGGTTGGTGCCCAGCTCGGGAGCGGGTTAAAATGCCATCGGGGTCCCGTGTACAACGTGGAACCCTGATTTGCATTTATTAATGAGTCTGTGCAACAGCCTCATCTGCCGCCAAAACCAGCGGTGTTAAAATCGGGAATCAGTGGGAACGGAGCGAGAAATGGAACCGTTCCATTTTAACTGCTCTGTGCACGCCAATCGAGGAGAGTTAAAATTCCCCCTAGTAACAGAATTTTTTTTTTTTTTTTTCTTCTTCGTTCACGGGATGTGGACGTCGCTGGCGAGGCCAGCATTTATTGCCCATCCCTAATTGCCCTTGAGAAGGTGGTGGTGAGCCACCTTCTTGAACCGCTGCAGTCCGTGTGGTGATGGTTCTCCCACAGTGCTGTTAGGAAGGGAGTTCCAGGATTTTGACCCAGCGACAATGAAGGAACGGCGATATATTTCCAAGTCGGGATGTTGTGTGACTTGGAGGGGAACGTGCAGGTGGTGTTGTTCCCATGTGCCTGCTGCTCTTGTCCTTCTAGGTGGTAGAGGTCGCGGGTTTGGGAGGTGCTGTCGGAGAAGCCTTGGCGAGTTGCTGCAGTGCATCCTGTGGATGGTGCACACTGCAGCCACGGTGCGCCGGTGGTGAAGGGAGTGAATGTTCAGGGTGGTGGATGGGGTGCCAATCAAGCGGGCTGCTTTATCTTGAGTGTTGTTGGAGCTGCACTCATCCAGGCAAGTGGGGAGTATTCCATCACACTCCTGACTTGTGCCTTGTAGATGGTGGAAAGGCTTTGGGGAGACAGGAGGTGAGTCACTTGCCGCAGAATACCCAGCCTCTGACCTGCTCTAGTAGCCACAGTATTTATATGGCTGGTCCAGTTAAGTTTCTGGTCAATGGTGACCCCCAGGATGTTGATGGTGGGGGATTCGGCGATGGTAATGCCGTTGAATGTCAAGGGGAGGTGGTTAGACTCTCTCTTGTTGGAGATGGTCATTGTCTGGCACTTATCTGGCGCGAATGTTACTTGCCACTTGTGAGCCCAAGCCTGGATGTTGTCCAGGTCTTGCTGCATGCGGGCTCGGACTGCTTCATTATTTGAGGGGTTGCGAATGGAACTGAACACTGTGCAGTCATCAGCGAACATCCCCATTTCTGACCTTATGATGGAGGGAAGGTCATTGATGAAGCAGCTGAAGATGGTTGGGCCTAGGACACTGCCCTGAGGAACTCCTGCAGCAATGTCCTGGGGCTGAGATGATTGGCCTCCAACAACCACTACCATCTTCCTTTGTGCTAGGTATGACTCCAGCCACTGGAGAGTTTTTCCCCTGATTCCCATTGACTTCAATTTTACTAGGGCTCCTTGGTGCCACACTCGGTCAAATGCTGCCTTGATGTCAAGGGCAGTCACTCTCACCTCACCAGCTGATCTCCCTGGCATCCTATACCATTCCAATCATGAAACAGAGTGTTTGGGCACATCCAAACCACCAGCCTTGGCTTGCTAACTGCCACGGGACTCTGTAGCTTATATTTAGATTACTTGTGGTTCCCTGAAGTTTAATGAAAATTTGTATTGCAAGAGTTCCCTTTTCATGAGCTCTCTTGTTTCATCAGTTGCTCATCTACTGAAGGCTTCAAAACACTTGAATTGACATGGTTGGGCATAATTGACTCTTGTTTTCAGGACAACTTATAAATTTCTACACTTATGAGTAAAAATTGCTTACCCAAAATTTATACAAAAATATATAAGTGTAGAAAGTGGAAAAAGTTACTATAAACACTACTTAAAAGGTTCTGTAAAAATGAAGGGGGAAATTTGCACAACAGTCCTTCACTGCTTTAAGAGTACCGTCACAAGCATGCTATTTATTTCATAAAGCCATTTAAAATAGGCTTATAAGATAAACACCCTGCTCCTGGAGTAAAAGCCCAGAAATTGTGCCAGGTCCAAATTTAGATATTTGTACATAAAATCTAGGACTGAATGAAGCTCTCGTACAAAACCAAGACTGAGAGGGCTAAATTATGAGGGCAGGTTGCCTAAACTTGGCTTGTATTCTCTTGAGATTGAGAGGTGATCTGATTGAGGTGTTTAAAATGTTAAAAGAATTTGATAAGGTAGATACGGAGAAAATATTTCCTCTGGTGGGGGAATCAAGAACAAGGGGACATAATCTTTGAATTAGAGTTAGGCCATTCAAGTGTGGAGAAATTTGGAACTCTCTTCCGTATAAAGGCTATCGATGCTTGGTCAATTGAAACTTTGAAGACTGAGATTGACAGATTTTTGTTGGGTAAGGGTATCCAGGGGTATGGAGCAAAAGCAGGAAAATGGAGTTGAGGCGTTGATCAGCCATGATCTAATTGAATGGCAGAGCAGAGTTGAGGGGCTGAATGGCCTATTCCTGTTTCTATTTTTCTAAAATGTGCTAGAGCTCTCTGCACTGAAAAAATTCTTGGCCTGGAAAAAACACGTGGGGGGTAATCTTGACCCCATCACGACTGGGGAGAGAGGGTTGGGGGTTAAAAATTAAAAATCGGGTAACATGCCTGCTTCCATTTTAACCGCGGCAGGTTTGGGGGCGTCCGAGTAACCCGCTCTAGAGAATTGGGTCTGACATTATGATATGTAAATGAATCTCCGCTCCCGCTATTTTGGCAGTGATTTAAATTTATCGGCATAAAACCCGGCAGCTAAAGGAAGGCGGGAGCAGCCGAATCCAGCAGGTAAGTGCTTTTTAGAGCACTGCTTGTGGGCCAGGAGGAGCAGGAGTGCTTCTCTCCAGCCCCTCAAGCAAATCTTCTGCCACGATCGGCTCATCCCGCCCACCAACCTGTGATCTCTGCCGGTCTCCACTCCCTCCTAATTGCTTGTCCGACCCCAACCACCTCCACAACCCACCAACCTTGGGTGTTTCCTGATGCCAGGGACTGTCCCCAAAAGTCCCCGGCTGCGGCCTTCTACCGCAGGCTTTCCCACCCGGCAGCTGGTCAACCTGTCAATCTGGCTGGCTGCCGAGCCAGAAACTGTGTTTTAAAAAAAATAATAATGGGGTCCTACCGTTAAATTCGGCAGGACCTCCGCTTCCCCGACAATTCCGGGTTTCCCCCCCAACAAACACTCCCCCGGTCCCTCCCCGTAAATATCGGAGCCATGATGTAGGAATTGTGCAACAACTAAAAGGCCTAAGGCCTACTCGCTCAATTTCATGCCCTCCCCACTCTCCCAATCTGTGCCGTCGTAAATTGATACAGAAATTCTATCATTAATCATTAGTGAACTCACCCACCAGCTTGTGTTGTATTGCCTCTGAATTGGTTCTGGCATGAAAGCTACCTACTCCCTCAGGAGTTGGGTCTGTACATGATTAATTGTAGCATGAGTGTATAAGGTAGGTCGAGGATGCATATCCAACCACATATATAGTCACTCAGCAGGCATGGGATAGTTTTTAACTGATGTGTTTGGGTTAATAAATGAAAAGCAGAAATGTTTCACTTAATCACCAGTAATTATCCAACTATCTGATTTCCAGAATTTTATAGAAGTGAACTACAGTCCTGGAATGTTTAATGAAAAATTAAAGTCAACACAGAATCTGACTGCTAATAATTCATGGATAAGTCATTAGGAAGGAGTGGGTTAGATAGTTCCAGTGTTAGAGCATTGGATTACCAACCCACGGAGTTTGAACTCAAATCCATGATGTGATTGACATTTGAACTGGTGGTGTCCAAGTCAGGATGGTGTGTGACTCGAGGGGAACTTGAAGGTGATGGTGTTCCCATGATCTCCTTGCTTTTGTCCTTCTTGGTGGAGGAATTGGGAGGTCCTGTTGAAGAAAGTTTGATGAGTAGCTGCAGTGCATCCTGTAGATAATACATATTGCAGCCACATTGCTGGAGGGATGAATACTGAGCTCTGTGGCAGGGACACCCATCAATCGGACTACTTGGTCTTGGGTAGTGTCGAGCTTCTTGAATATTGTTGCAGCTGCACCCATCCATGTGAGTGGTGGGTATTGCATTACACTCCTGGCTCGAGCCTTGTAGATGGTGGAAAGGCTTTGAGGGGTCAGAAGATGAGCCACTCATCAGAGTACCCAGCCTCTGCTCACGGTGTTGATATGGCTGGATCAGTTAAGTTTCCGGTTAATTGTAATCTCAAGGATATTGATGGTGGCTACCTCAGTAATGTTGGTGCTGTTGAAGATCAGGGGAGGTGGTTGGGCCTCTTCTTGTTGTTAATCGTTACCTGGCATTTAGCACAAATGTTACTTGCCACTTGTCAGTGCAAATAAAAATTATTTGTCTACACAACACATGCTTTTGCACTGCCAATGAATACTAACATCCGAATATAAATTGTTCCTGGTGATCTTTGCATTGATGAGCCAGAATTGCAACAAGGCTAAATAGATCAGACAGAACTTTACCCTGTTTCAAGGCATTCTTGCACATTTAGGCCCATTCCTAAAGCACTGCTTTCATTTTCAAAGTCGTCATTACCTACTGCTGCCTTACCTCGAATTGTGCCGAAAATGTCAGAAATTACCACCGTCCAGGTAGGTTAAAGGAGCCATTTCTACAGCAGCTGCCAGTGGAAAAACATAAATATGATGAAAATGGCAATATACCAGTGAAAGCTGCCAACCTTTAATGCACTTCTTCATTTTGTTCCTTTTTCTCTTTACACAAAATGGCAGCATAACACATTTTTACACCACTCCCAGGTGACACTATGCTTGCCGCACAGGCTGAGGTGGATGTACTACCTAAATATGAAGAGCTGTGATCATACACCTTGCCTTAATCACCCAAGGCTGGGTTTCCACACCTCACAACAGGCAGTTTCAGAGCAGCATTGGATGAGACCCAAGAAAGGGCAATGGGAGAATGTATGTTGGAAAGAGCGATGTTGCTATGCAGATGTTTCGGCTGGTAAATGCCCATCTGCACCACTGGAACAACAGACTTGGCAGTACGTGGCGGGTGAATGGAAGAGTGTGTAGCTGTTTATACAAATACAATGTTGTAGAAGGTCCTCTCTTTGTGCTGTGTATTATTCCTTAACCAATAAGAGTTGCCGAGCAACACATTGCCATTACTATTCTGATGATTTTCTTTAATCTGCCCTTTCTTTCTGATATTCCTTCCCTCTCCATGTCAATTTGGCTCGGTTGGTAATGTCGAACTGACTAGGAATCTCCAAGTTTGATCCCCAGTTCCTATTTGGGAGCCTGCTCATGATGGCTACCCACTGACACTTGCTGGAAAGTACTTGTGTGTGGACAACAGATGATAGAATTGGGCTCAAGCGTGTTGCTTCCTTCAGTCAAATAGCCTGCCATGACGCGCACATGAAGAATGGCCACTTAGACAAGGTACCATTGGATGACCAGTGCATATGGAGCCAAACCCTAGCATGGGTCAGTCTTTCAAGAGAGAAGGCTAAAAAATTGAAGAGAGGAATAATAATAATAATAACAACAACAACAGTTTGCATTTATATAGCACCTCTAACGTCCCAAGGCACTTCACAGGAACGTTATCAAACAAAATTTGACACTGAGCCACATAAGGAGATATTAGGACAGGTGACCAAAAGCTTGATCAAAGAGAGAGGTTTTAATGAGCGTCTTAAAGGAGAGAGAGTTGGAGAGGTTTAGGGAGGAAATTCCAGAGCTTAGAGCCTAGGCAGCCGAAGGCATAGCCGCCAATGGTGGAGTGATGAAAATCAGGGATGTGCAAGAGGCCAGAAAATCTCACATTGGCAATGTTGCGAGATATGGTGCAGTTTGCATGCTGTAAAGTTGTGTTTGTGCCTCCGTTGATGTAATTTTCAGATTGCCATGACAGCAATAAAACCTAGCAATAAAACAATTGACACAAGGATACTTCCTCTTTAAAAGAATTGCAGTTGCACACAAAGCTGGAGGATGCTGTAGATATTGCTCACCACTTGATGAGTAAGGGGTTTAACTTGACCTGTGACGAGAACTCTAACTGACAGGAAGAAATGAATCATTACAAAGATGACATCTTCATTATCCACAGATTGAATACAGCAAGAAGCAGACAAAAGATTGAGGTTGGATTGGAGATAGAGGAAGAAATGGTAAAGTGTTACCTCGACTGTAATTCTCCAGATTTCTTACCTCTTCTCAAAAAAGAGACAGAATAATGAAAGATAAAAGATACAAATTACGTGCCCTCTGCCCAATCCCTTACTTAAATTCTGAGCACATTCTCTTTCCCCCTTTCACTCACTTAGCAGTATGAGCAGAATGTGTAGCTGCTTTAAACAAATACAATGTAGAACTTTGTATGTAAACCGCAGATGATGTTTTGAGTTGCCACACTCTGTTGTATGCAGAGTGCAGACAATGGGCTCGATTTTAGCACCCACTATTAGGTGCATTGGTGGCCGGGGGGGGCTACGAAAATCGGGGATTCCCGGGGCGGGTCGGGAGCCCGGCTCCAACCCGCCCCATCTCCAGGTT
Organism: Heptranchias perlo; assembly: GCF_035084215.1. NCBI lineage: Eukaryota > Metazoa > Chordata > Chondrichthyes > Hexanchiformes > Hexanchidae > Heptranchias > Heptranchias perlo. The sequence goes on along the minus strand of NC_090350.1, from coordinate 20,302,910 downwards.
CCAATGATGCACCGACATGCGCGCGCAGCCCCCGCATGTGGGACTCCCGCCAGCAATTAAAGCCAGCGGGGTGCCACTTAAGGTATTTATTTAGGTATTTCAGGTCGTTTAGAGACCTGATTAACATAACATTTTAGGAGGGGTGGGATTTTGCAAACAACTGGGACTGTTTCCCGTACTAGGGGAAACACTCCTAGTTCAAATGGACGTGTTGCAGCCATCAGCCTGTGGCAGCTGCAAAGGTCCATTTGACAGGTTGGCGGGGGAGACCCTCACTCATTGCAGGAGGCCACTCTGTCACTTTGGACAAAGTTTGGCCTCCACCACCCTCCTCCTAACAATAAAATTCACCAACTTGCAACCTCAACCCCGGTGTCCAGAGACATGTACCTACCTTGTGGACCGCCTCAAATGTACATCTTCCGGATGGGGGCCGCCGTAGCTGCAGTCATGACCTCCTCGGAGGGCGAACAGCCTCGCCGGCCATGCCGTCCACCTCTGACACGTGGAGCTCCACAACACAGTGCTGTGACACATCCACCCGCACAGCAGGAGTGAGGGCAACCGCAGAGAGAGATGCGTCGCGGAGGGCACTACCCTCGCCACAGGGTCCACAGACCGAGGCTCAGCTTCCTGGACATCTCTGAGCAGCAGTGCACACGGAGGCTCAGAGTCACTCGACATGTAGTCGTGGACATCTGCAGCCTCCTTCACGCCGAGCTGCTCCCGGCTGGCCCGAGCACCACCTTTTTACCTGTCGCTGTCAAAGTCACCACTGCCCTCAACAACTTCTCCTCCGCAGCCTTCCAGGGTGCCACTGGGGACATCGCCGACGTTTCTCAGTCGTCTGCACAAAAGAGCCCTGCAAATACAACTACACCCACTCTGCAGTGACACAATGGGTGGCATCAGGTGTGGGTCTTCATTGTGATCCTCAGGAAAGGGCATTATTGCACAAACCAGACAAGATTTGTAAAGATGTGGCAGTAGTGGTGCCAATATAATATGTGATGTGAGTTGCTCAGAAATTAAATATAAGTAAAAGCCATGACAAACCCTCAAACACCCTTGTGCATCCCCTTCATGCTCATGACACGTTTGCCTTACGCTTCCTACTGCACATATGTGATGCATGCCCTGTGGCTGCAGCACAGGTAGTGGCAGGTTGAGTGAGGCTGACTGTGAAAGAGATGCAAGGGAGGGTGAGTATGAGACGGAGCCATGAGATTGTATGAGGATTGGGTTGAGTGGTAGTGGCGGGATGAGTACTGGCGAGGTGAGTAAGTGCAGGTAAGATGAGGATGAGGTTTGAGTGGGTGTGAGGAGTGATGTGACAGAGTAGTGTTGGCAGTGCAGAAGGAGATGTGGGGTGGGGGCGGTGATGTGGCAGACGGAGTGTAGGGGAATGAGTAAGTGTACTCACTTTGGCTGACCTACTTAGGTGATTGCAGCGCCTCCTGCACTGTATGCAGGTGGGCGATATGTTGGTGGTGCAGGTGACCTTCTCTGACACCTCGAGCCAGGCCTTCCTGGTGGCAGAGACAGGCCGCTTCCTCCTGCCTGCCGGGGGGAAGATCTCTGTCCTCCCCCTCCTCCTCACCCCATCCAATGATACCTGGAGTGAGGCACCATTAAACCTGGGAGCAGCCTTCCCCCTGGGCTGCTCCATGCTGTAATCTTTCCTGTTTCTTGCAGCATCAGTCAGTGGAGGACTGCCCCTTTAAATAGAGCTCCTCCAGCTGACAGACCTTACTGCGCATGCGCAGCCCGCCCGCCGCGCAGCTCAGCAGTGGGGAACCGGGAAGAACAGGTAAGTGGCTCCAATCAGCCTGCGATTGCGCGTGAAGCAGACTGATTTCAGCGGGCGCGTTACCCACGTGCCCAATCGCCCCCCCCACCGTGAACCCGCCGCCCTGGTATTATCGAGCCCAATGTGTCTTTTTTTGTTAATTTGTTACTTCTGGGGCAGATTGGCCATATAGAAAATCGAGAGATTTTGTGGGTGTCCCTGTGAATGGTTCATAAAGATGTATTATTGGCAACTCCTTCCCCCCCCCCCGACTTTTCTGTGAGAATCCCTGCCACTTCAGAGGAGCCAGTTTGCCCGTTACTTTATTTTTAAAAAAAAATTTTCCTCACAAAAAAGTTTTGAATTCTTTTCTTTCCCTCCTCAATTGTTTAGCTATTTTACCCCCATTTTTTAGGTCCTCCGTCATGCTGTGTATTATTTCTTGACCAATAAGGGTTGCTGAGCAACACATAGTACTGTTTTAATGGCCCAGAATTTGCTGTAGCAGGGCAAAGGACAGCCCCTGCCGTTAGTTAGACTCGGTCTCGCCCGTTTAATCTCCATGATATTTTGCGCCGCCCGTTGCTGGGAGAGGGAGATGGAAACAGCGAGGCGCCCTCGACTGGGCATCTGGGACCTGTGTGAACAGGGCAAGCAACTGGGTATCTCCTTAGTCAATCAGATTGTAGGATTGTGAAATTAACAGCGCAAGGACTGAGAAGGAAATGTAAGTTAAAATAGTGAATTCAATGTCAATCAGGTACAGAAAGAGAAATAAAGAGAAGGAAAGAAAGAGAAATAAAGAGAAGGAAAGAAAGATTGGATTAAGAGAGAGAGAGAAAAGAGACAAAGGAAATGTTAATTTTTTTTAAAATCCAACAATTAAAACCTAAAAGAATGAGACTCCACACTTGTAACAGTCAATTTTCAGTGCCAGAGAGATTGACTGACAGTAATTAACATTTATCACGTCATTTAAAGGGTATTTACACTTGAAATGACTTGACTTAACTTTTTGTGGCGAGTTTAGTTCATATCTACTGCGCAAATACAGCAACTTCACGCTGTTCAATGCATTTCAATGGTGAGGCAGACAGTGAGATGCCATTTTCGCGAAGCTTACAGCGGAGCAGCGCATCTCGGGCAGCAACTTTTGGATTTCCACCTTTAACCGCGCACAAGCCCACGCCTGAAGTTGATGTGCCATTTGCGCATAAATAACGGCAAGTGCCATTAGCCTCTATTGTTTTGACAGCAAATTCTGGGCCAATGGACCCGATTTTAGCACCCGGTCTCGGGTGCGTTCTCGGCGGGGGGGCCTCTAAAATCCCGAAATCGAGGAGCGGGACCGGATCGCACCTCGATCCCGCCCACTTCCGGGTTCCGCGCTGACGTGCGGGGGTGCGTGCGCAGCCCCCGCTGGTGGGAATCCCGCAGGCAATTAAAGCCAGCGGGGTTCCACTTGAGTGTATTTATCTTGGTATTTCAGGTCATTAAATGACCTGATTGAGCTGTTTTTTTAACAAGTGTGGGATTTTACGGTGAAATGAGACTGTTTCCCATACTGGGGGAAACACTCACACTCTCAACGGACGTGTTGCAGCCAGCAGCCTGTGGCAGCTGCCAAGGTGCATTCCACAGGTGGGGGGGGGGTGGGGAGAGCCTTCACCAACGCAGGAGGACACTCCGTAACATTGGGCAACGCCTGCCCTCCACCACCCTCCTCCAAGCAAGAAGATTCACCGGCGTGGAAGTCCAACCCCTGTGCGAGGACACACTTTTCTAGCGTGCACAACCCCGCAGACCTACACCTGCCAGATGGGTGCTGCGTTGACATCCTCAGAGGACGAACAGCATGACCAGCCTCAGCAGCCTCGCAGTCCACGCCGTCCGCCTCAGAGACGTGCATCCCCACAACACGGTGCTGTGGCACATCCACCTGCACAGCAGGATGGAGGGCATCCGCAGAGAGAGATGCGTCGCAGGAGGCACTACCCTCCGCACAGGGTCCACAGACCAAGGCTCAGCTTCATGGACCTCTCTGAGGAGCAGTGCATACGTAGGCTCAGAGTCACTCGCCAGGTAGTCGCCGACATCTGCAGCCTCCTCAATGACGAGCTGCTCCCGGTTGGACCAAGCAGCATCTTCTTACCCGTCGCCGTCAAAGTCACCACTGCCCTCAACTTCTTCGCCTCCGGATCCTTCCAGGGTGCCACCGGGGTCTCTCAGTCGTCTGCACACAAGTGCATAAGGCAGGTCACCGATGGGTTGTTCCGCAGGGCCTCGACCTACATCAACTTCGCCATGGATGAGCGCAGCCAGACGGAGAGGGCGGTTGGATTCCATGATGTGGCTGGCTTCCCACGGGTGCAGGGTGTAATCGATTGCACCCACATAGCAATACGGGCACCTCCACATGAGCCAGGGCTGTTTATCAACAGGAAAGGGTATCACTCCATGAACGCCCAGCTCATTTGTGACCACCGCCAGAGATTCCTACACGTGTGCGCCAGATACCCTGGCAGCTGCCACGATGCCTTCGTCCTCAGGGAGTCCACCATCCCGCCCCTCTTCCACGCACCCAACACCGGCAACGGCTGGCTCCTCGGCGACAAGGGATATCCCCTGCACACGTGGCTTATGACATCTCTGAGGAACCCCATTACCGAGCCACAGCGTCGATATAATGACAGCCACATTGCTACCAGGTCTACAATTGAGCAGGCTATAGGGCTGCTCAAGATGCGCTTCAGGTGCCTTGATCGTTCCGGGGGAGCGCTCCAATACACGCCATTCAGAGTGGGACGAATTATAGTTGTCCGCTGTGCCCTGCATAACATGGCACTACAGAGAGGGGTGCCGCTGGAGGAGGCCCCATGCACACCCGCCACCCACATTGAGGACGACAATGAGGAAGAGGAGGAGGAAGAGGAAGAGGAGGAGGGAGAGGAGGAGGAACGACCCATGGGCCGAACACCGGCTCACCTGCGTGCTCGTCAGGCCAGGGAGGCACTCATATGCCAACGGTTCTCCTAACATCACACTGTGTGAGGCGTTCACATATCATAACGTGCACAGACGAGGGTCCATACAGGCTCCCTCCACAGAAGAGTGGTGCCTGTACACCTGCACCCACTGGATTATGCCCAATGGGTGGGACGGGGTGGTTGTCGTCATGATGAGGCGCACGGAAGGGACATATTGCACAAGCTGCAGAATTATGGACAAGAGGTGGCTGCATTGGTGAGAAAAAGTGAGTTTATTTTGTGTTGACATTCGAAGAGTGGAAATTAAAAAAAAAAGACAAACACCCTGGTGCAATCCCTGTGTGCTCACGGAACTTTAGGCGTTCGTTTTCGGGACCCCCTACGTGGTGCTACCCCTGTGGCTCCAGCAGAGGTGGTGGCAGGTTGCTCCTGTTCGTGCCCTGACCTGGTAGATGCTTTGGGCCGACGCCCCCTGGGTTTCGGTGCCCGTGAGGGCACCTCCACAGACTGCTCCTCCTGCACCTGTGCAGGGGCAGACTCGGCCACCTGGAGAGGATGGACGATTGCGGGCACTGGTTGAGAGGGGGGCAACGGGTGAGACGTGCGTGCACCTTGAGTAGCGTCCACACTTCCATTTCCCCGTTCACCATCTTCCCTCTCATGGCCAAGGCCCACATCACCCCTTCCACCCTGCTGGACGGCAGTTTGGATGACGTGGGTGAGACCTTGCAAGGCCACCTCCAATGTATCTGTCAACCTGTTGATGGCGGCAGAATGTTGCTCACCCTGAATCCGAACAGCCGTTGTGAGGGCCTGGATGGACTCATTGGTGAGCTGTGCGTGACGCTCGAGGGAGGCGAGCCTGTCCTCCACCGCAGACGTTCCCACACCTACCCGCGACACTATCTCAGAGATGCCTTCACGTCCCTGCGACACTATCTCGGCGATACCCTCCTGCACCTGTGCCACCATTCCCCTCATGCAGGAGTTGGACTCCTCCATCCTCCGTGCGATTGTGGAGAGTGCGCGTGGCACCTCTCCCAGTACCTCAGCAATGTTCTGGTGCCCCTCGACGACTCTCCTTTTGCCTGGTGGCCCCCTGGGTTCAGCATCTGGGTCCGGCTGAGCAGAGCCTGGAGAAGAGTGCTCCCACCGACACGGACCCTCCGCGGCTGACCCTGCCACCAGGGTCTGCTCATGCTCACGTGTGCGCGGTGACTCACCATGTGCAATCCCAACTAGCTGAGGGGGGGTCCCACCGAGGTGTGTGTATCTGCGCTGGTGGATGCAAGGCTCGTGTGTGACGATGCACCCTCAGAGACGGGCATGTCCTCTGAGGAATCGCCCTCAACCGAAACGTCAATCGCAGACGGCCCTGCAAGAGAACAGAGGGCAATATCAGGCATGTGTCCAAATGTGGCGGTGCGGCATATGCCATGTGATGCTAAGATCATTCGCGATCATGAGTGATGAGTGCCAGCTTTCCCTTACCGGCCGTTTCGCCAGAACCAGACTCGCCATCCGCCATCGACAGGCAATGCAGCGTGCGGCTGATCTCCAGTGCCTCGACCTCGGCGTCTGTCAGGGCCACCTCGTGTGGCGGGCCCCCTCCGGTGCGTGCCCTATCGCGTGCGTTCCTGGCCCTCTTCTCCTGTGAGGGCAAAACACAAAAACGTTATTGAGTGATGATTACAATGTGAGACGCTTCAAGCATTGGTGTGAGTGGGTTGAGCGTGTGCCAGATGGATGGGAGGATGCGTGTGCCACATGGCCATCCTATTGTATGGGCATTGGGGTGTGTGGTAGTGGTCGAGTGGGGACAGGGACGGTGGGTACGTGCAGGCACTGTGAGGCTGATAGTTGGGTGGCTGTGAGGATTGGTGCGGGAGCGCAGTGCTGTCAGTGGAGATGGGGTTGTGAGGTGTTTGAGGTGATGTGGAAGACGGAGTGACGCAGAGTGCGTTAGTGTACTCACTTTTCCGGACCTGGTGAGGACATTGAGTCTCTTGCGGCACTGAATCCAAGTGCGGGTGGTGTTTCCCCTGCTTGTGACCTCCGCGGCCACCTCCTCCCATGCCCTCTTGGTGGCGCTGGCAGGGCACCTCCTTCCATCCGTGGGGAACAGCGTCTCCCTCCTCATGCGGACCCCGTCCAGCAGCACCTGGAGGGCGTGGTCCGTGAAACGGGGAGCAGCCTTACCCCTGTGCTCCTCCATCCTTGATGGAATATAGTTTGTGGCTGGAGGGGCTTTGGTGGACTGCCCCTTTAAATAGAGCGCCACCATCGCTCAGACGTCAATGCGCATGCGCAGGCCGCCGGCACGCAGCTGAGAAGCGCGGAACACGTAACTGCCGGCTAATTACATCAATCATCCCGCGATCGCGCACGCAACGCACTCAATTTGGCCGGCGCGTTTTCCTCGAACCCGACTGACCACCCGCTGCCAACCCGCACCCCTGGTAAAATCGGGCCCAATGTCTTTCGTGAGTCAGCGCTTCCCTTCTGACATTCCTTCACTCCCAAGTTTGGCTCATTTTGGTATCACACTTGACCCTGAGTAAATTGGCATAATCCCCACTCCAGGACTTGACCACATGATCTAGGCAGACAGTTCAGTGCATCATCGAGTAACTGCTGCTCTGAGAGGTTCCGTCCCTCAGATGAGATGTTAAACCAAGGGCCTGTCTGCTGTTCCAGTGGCTCAGATGGACATTAAAGATTCCAAGACACTGTTGGAAGAATAGTAGAGAATTCTCCTGGTGTCCTGGCAATCATTCCTCCCTTAACCAACATTGCCAAAATAGATTAATTGTTTATCCATCTCATTACTGTTAGTGGGACTTGGCTGTGGGCAAAATGGCTGTGGTGGCGAAACACGTACATCGAGTCTACAGCACAGAAACAGGCCATTCGGCCCAACTGGCCTATGCCAGCGTTTATGCTCCACACGAGCCTCCTCCCTCCCTACTTCATCTAACCCTATCAACACATCCTTCTATTCCTTTCTCCCTCTTTTGCTTATCTAGCTTCCCCTTAAATACATCTGATATTTGCCTCAACTACTCCTTGTGGTAGTGTGTTGCACATTCTTACCACCCTTTGGGTAGAGAAGTTTCTTCTGAATTCCCTATTGGATTTATTAGTGACTATCTTATATTTATGACTTCTAGTTTTGGACTCCCCCATAAGTGGCAACATTTTCGCTATGTCTACCCTATCAAACCTTTTCATTATCTTAAAGACCTCTTTCAGGTCACCCCTCAGCCTTTTTTCCAGAGAAAAGAGCCCCAGCCTGTTCAGTCTTTCCTGACAAGCATGTCTTCCCAGTTCTGGTATCATCCTCGTGAATCTTTTTTGCACCTTCTCCAATGTCTCTATATCCTTTTTATAACATGGCAACCAGAACTAGTCACATGATATTGACAGTACTTCAAAGTAGTTCACTGTGTATGGAGTACATTCACATGTTTGTGAAAGATTTGCTAAGCTGCTTTATAAATGCAAATTATTTCTTGAGTAAACACATTGGACCATAATTTGCTGTCAAAAATAATGGTGAGACTAATGGCGCTCACCGTTATTTATGCGCAAATGCTACAGCAACTTCAGGCGAGGGGCAGATGCGCGGTTAAATTAAAATATCTAAAAGTTGCAGTTCAAGTTATGCAACGTCGCAAAAACGGCTGTCTACCTTGCCATTGAAATGCATTGAATGGCGTGAAGTTGCTGTATTTGCGCGGTAGATATGAACTAAACTCACCACAAAGTTAGGTCAAGTCTAAGTACTCTTTCAACAGCATGATAAGTGTTAATTACTGCCAGTCAACCTCTCTGGCACTGAAAACTGACTATTACAAGTGTGGAGTCTCATTCTTTCAGGTTTTAATTGTTGGAGATTTTAAAAACGTAATTTTTTTTTAAAAATGTTTTACTTTCCCTTACTGTCTTTTCTTTTTCTCCTTAATCCATTCTTTCTTTCCCTCTCTTTATTTCTCTTTCTGTACCTGATTTGACTTTTGAAGTTACACTTCCTTTTCAGTCCTTGTGCTGTTAATTTCACAATCCTTCAATCTGATTGGTTAAGGAGATACCCAGTTGCTTGCCCTGTTCACTCAGGGCCCAGATGCCTTGTTCCCCTCACTGCACCGTTATCAGCTCGCACTTTCAGCACCTTGCCATGCAAAAAATTTTAAATCCTAAACGGGCCGGTCTAATTAATGGCAGACACCATTAGATGCCCTGCCACAGCAAATTATGGCCCCATAGTTTCTGCTTGGTACGTCACCAGCTAAGATCAGGAAATCACCCTGTGTGAGAATTGTAGGCCCGATCCATGATTTGGTAATATATCCCTCCCTGTCACTTGTAATGATACCACACGCGTGCCCCAGTACCCCATGTTGGACTTTTCACCCCACCAGGTTTATGGTCCAGATAAGCAGCCAAGTTGCTTTATTTTGCTGCTGGAATTACCCAAGTCTCAACAAGTTTCTCAGTAGCCTTTTATAGCCATGATTATATTTGTTATCCATAGACTTGCCAGTAGTCTGAAAGCCTGGAAGTCATGGCATGGCATCAGGAAAACACAACACTCTCAGAACAATCACTGGTTACAGAGAAATGCATTCTTGAGATTGCCTTTTGAATTCTCCACAAAGCATTTTGTAAACTTAAAGTTACTGTGTTCCATAAATATAAATCCTCCATTTTAACTTTTTCACGTCCAAAGCAGACAAAAGCTGTTGCAAATTCTTATTGAAAGTGGGAAAGGTGGCACATACTAAATAGGCACATGCTAAATGCTAATTAAGCATTACCTGCTCCAAAATATTCTCTCCCATTCAGGCCCATCCTTACACCACTGCTGTCATCTTCAAAGCCAACCCTACTACCCATCCCAAGATCACCATTACCTACTGCCACCCACCATGATCTGTGCTACAAATTTCCAAAATGATCACACACCAACCTGTGAGACCTCTACATACCCAACATGAAAACCCAAATTCCTTTTCATCTCCCCGTTTTGTTTGTAATGTTTACATTTTCCTTCAGCTGATTCCATCTACAAACCAAATCAGGTCCCAACAATGTTGTTACACATTCTGTCTAATTGTGGAGCCAGCAATAAACCTCACAAGTTTCATGTCCTTGTAATTTGTAGGTGCAATTCCCGTCACAAATTAAAATTTATTGCATACCAGGTCCCAGTAAAATTCCATGCAGCGAAACACATAAAGCCAGCACGGATTTGTTAAAGGCAAATCGTGTTTAACTAACCTGATAGAGTTTTTTGATGAGGTAACAGGAAGGGTACATGAGGTCAATGCAGTTGATGCGGTGTATATGGACATTCAAAAGGCATTTGATAAAGTGCCACATGGTAGGCTTATCATCAAGATTGCGGTCCATGGAATAAAGGGGGCAGTAGCAACATGGATACCGAATTGGCTAAGGGACAGGAAACAGAGAATAGTGGTGAATGGTTGTTTTTCGGACTGGAGGGAGGTGTACAATGGTGTTCCCCAGAGGTCAGTGCTGGGACCACTGCTTTTCTTGATATATATTAATGATATGGACTTGGGTGTACAGGGCATAATTTCAAAATTTGCAGATGACACAAAACTTGGAAAGGTAGTAAACAGTGAGGAGGATAGTGATAGACTTTAAGAGAAAATAGACAGACTGGTGGCGTGGGCGGACACGTGGCAGATGAAATTTAACGCAGAAAGATGCGAAGTGATACAGTTCGGTACGAAGAACGGGAAGAGGCAATATAAACTAAAGGGCACAACTCTAAACGGGGTACAGGAACAGAGAGATCTGGGGGTATATGTGCACAAATCGTTGAAGGTGGCAGGGCAGGTTGAGAAAGTGGTTAAAAAAGCATAGGGGATCCTGGGCTTCTCCTTCGTCAGGTGAGTGTCATCCCACACTCACCTGACGAAGGAGAAAGCCTCCGAAAGCTTGTGATTTTCAAATAAAACAGTTGGACTATAACCTGGTGTTGTAAGATTCCTTGCATTTGTCAACCCCAGTCCATCACCGGCATCTCCACATCATATATTTTTAATAAAAAGGATCACAGGAAACCAATTAATGGCTGGGATCCAATTGTGGGATTAACAGGATAATTGCTCAAATTTTGATGTGGGTGTTTTAGAATGTCATCCAAATCAATCCTTCACGTTGCACAATCTTGGAACTCAGTCCCAAGTATCTGTTATTCTCAATAATGTGAGCAATGTATTCTGGGTTTTTATTGTGAATTTTTTAAATGTTAAAATTATGGGTGATTAAAACAGTTGCAAAAAAAATAGTCTCTGAGAACTGTTTGGAAATGAATTTGTATTTTATTTTTGGTTTTGGCGCATTCTCCCTCCCCCATCTCTTTTCCCTTCCTCCCAGTGATCACCCTGCTCTGGTCTGGAAGCATGCTTAAAGCAAGTCTGTCTTGTAATTAGACGCATCAATATTTTATGCCTCTGTTTTGCTTTGTAGTTTAGTATTAGTCCCTGTTCCTGAGAAAGGTCATCAACCTTGCTGATACGGGTCAGCCACAATCAGAACAAACACGGGTGTGCTCACGCTGCAGTCTACTACTCCATATATGGAGACTATTTGAAAGTTAGCTGCCTCGGTGGGGGAGGGGGGGAGGGGATGAGAGGGAGCAGAATGTAAAGTTGCTGGAGGTGGCTGGATTTCATCCATCTGGTTTGAATTGCAGTTTTGCCTCAAACTTTTGAACCACATTGTGAAGAAGTGGAAAAATCTTTGAGCTCACTGCATTAGGCAAGCACAGCATTTTAAAGAGCAAACTTCGATATTGAATGAGATGTTTGAACTTGTGGTGTAACCCACTTATTCAAAGTTGATTTTATTCATTTAAATAACAGTTAATTCTGCCTTAAAGCTCCTAACAATAAGCAGGAATACAAACAGTAAGTGGGCCGAAGGGCGGTGTCACAGTGCCTGTTGACACCATTATGTGTACATTTGTGATGTTGCACATTGTCAAAAGGATGTGCTGCTACCAGGAACCAAGCTGCTTCAGTCGTTACAAAGGTGGGCCCTGGTCTTCTGATGGGACTGTAGGACTGTTGCTATTTCTTTAGAAAGACAGATTTGCATTTTTATGTAGCATGTCTCTCAGATTGTCTTGCATATATCGAACTACTTTGAAGTGCAGTGACTATTGTTATTTAGACAAGTGTCGTGGTGAATGCTTGTTGATATATCATGGGTTAAGAGCACCACCTTCAGTGGTACTGAGTTGTAAAATCAGAACAAGAAGGACTCGGGTTCAATCCGTGGTCAGTGCTGAATTAGATAATCTTGGCAAGGAAGGCGATAGGTGGATCGTAGAAATTCTACAGTTGGCTTCAATGCCTCTGGATCAGTTCAGGCTTTCTTCTGACAAAATAGAACACTGTAAGCTAGATTCACATTGCTCAGGTGGATGGTATAATGAACAACATATGCAATGTACTTGAGCTGTTTTAAACAGAAGACTGTTCTGTGTCCTTAATTTGCTATGGGAGATGAGTCAGACTGTCTCTAAGGGAAAATGCTGAGACATTAGTAAGTACTGGCATGGGCTGTTATGTCTGTGAGCTCTGCTTCTAATATGACTGAGATCTGAGGTGAGGGTGGCTACAAGAGTGAGCAGGTTAAGAGGAGAAGTAAATGAGCAGCGTGGAAAGAGGGGCAGCACAATGGAGAGTGATGTAGAGGGGAAGTAGGAGGGAATGAGATGGAGAGCATAAGAGAGGCAATGATGGAAGTGGTTTAAGTGAAAAGAACAGAACAGAGAGAACTCGGATATTTAGAGAAGAAACAATGAAGACATTAGTTGTAAAACATTGTGAGGTTTCTGCCAAGACATTTCAAATAGAAACAATAGCAGTACCATTAGAAACAAATCATCCTCAGGTCAAACATGTGGTGTATCTCATCCACACCTTCAGCACCTCTAGACTTGGCCTCTCCAATGCCTTTCTCATAGGCCTCCTAAGCTCCACCCTAAGCTCCAATTCATCCAGAACTCCACCACCCACCTCCTATCCCACATTAGGTTCTACTCACTACCATCCTCTGTGCCTACCAACCTGCATTGACTTCAAAATCTTTGTCCTCATCTACAAATCCCTCCATGGCCTCAATTCACCCCATCTCCACAATCTGCTTTGATCTACATCTCCACTTGTGCACTCCGCTCTTCTGACTCTTGCCTACTGCAGGTTACACCTTCACTCCACTATATTATTGGTGGCAGAGCTTTCAGCCATCTTGCCTCACACTTTGAAAATCTTTTTCTAAACCCCTCTCCTTGTGATATCTCAACCCCACCCACCAAAGTCTCCTTAAGACCTACGTCTACAACTGTACCTTCTGCCACCTCCCTAACTCCTCGTTACATTAAAAATGTTACATCAAGTTACATTGAAATTACAACACAGGAACAGGCCATTCAGCAGAATCGGTCTATGCCGGTGTTTACGCTCCACACATGCCTCCTCCCTCCCTACTTCATCTACCCTATCAGGATATCCTTCTATTCCTTTCTCCCTCATGTGCTTACCTATGCCATTTGCCTCAACTACTCCTTGTGGTAGAGCATTCCACATTCTTACCACTCTTTGAGTAATGAAGTTTCTCCTGAATTCCCTATTGGATTTATTAGTGACTATTTTTATATTTATGACCTCTAGTTTTGGACTCCCCCACAAGTGGAAACATTTTCTCTATTTCTACCCTATAAAAGCCCTACAGCCCTTTGTTCCTCTATCTCATTTTGACTCTTATTATCCAAACAGTATGTGGCCTCCTTATTCTTCCTACCAAAATGCATCACCTCACACTTACCAATATTGAAATTCCTTTGCCACTTACACACCCATTCTGCAAGTTTATTAACGCCCTCTTGCATTTTAACCTATTCTTCCTTTCCAATTTGGTGTAGTCTGCAAATTTTGAAATTGTACTTCTGATTCCCAAATCCAAATCGTTAATGTAAATTGTGAACAGTGGTCCCAGCACCGATCCCTGTGGAACACCACTTCCCACCTTTTGCCAGTCTGAGTAGCTACCCTTAACCCTTACTCTCTGTTCTCTGTTTTGTAGCCAACTTGCTATCCATTCTGCTACCTGTCCCCTGACTCCACATGCTCTGACCATAGCCATAAGTCTACCTTTATTGAAGGCCTTATGAAAATTCAAATATATTACATCTACTACATTACCCTTGTCTACTATTTCTGTTACTTCTTCAAGGTTGGTCAAGCATGACTTTCCCTTCTGAAGTCGTGCTTCTATTCTTTATTATATTATTGTTCTCTAGATGTCTTTCTATTACATCTTTAAGTACAGATTCCATTATCTATCCTACCATTCTATAAATGCATGTTGTAATATACTGGTATAACCTCAATGATCTATATATGTCACATTCAATTACTACAGAGGAAGTAGATTCTGCAAGTGTGTGCTTTGTATCAGTAACGTCTTTATTCTATCTTTTGTGCTGATAGATTTGGGAATGGGGGATATTTGTGTGTGGGGTGTTGGGGAGGAGGAACATAAGTAATTAATCTTGTGTTGTGAAATTTGTAGAGTTTATGGGTTACACTGGGTATCTTGAGATAATTCTGTTTTGGACAAAAATGAACTCTATTTACGTCCTGGAGTCTGGTGGAAGTGTTGAGCTGCCTCTTTCTTGTACCAGACTCCTGGAGCCTGCTCTGCTTTGTCAGTTTTTCATGCCACCCTCCCCACTTAGCTAACCTGCTTTAACACAGTCTCTGGGTCTCATATTTCTCTCATTTCTCCCATGGTGCCTTCTTTTGTCTTGTGCTATTATCACTTCAGTCATTTAACAATCTCCTGTTCTCTGGAGATAGCGGAGGTTCTGGATTTTCAAAAGGCGTTTGATAAAATACCACATAATAGACTAGTTAGCACAATTGAAGTCCATGAGATTACATACCGACTGCGCATGCGCGATGCATCGGTGCATGCTAAGTGTCTGGTTAACATGGTGGCCCTAATCACAGCGGAGATTAAAGGGGCAGTGGCTGCATGGATGCGTAATTAGCTAAGGGACAGAAAGCAGAGAGTAGTGCTGAGTGTCTTTTTTGTCAGACTGGTGGGAAGTATATGGTAGTGTCCCCCAGGTGTCAGTGTTGGGACCACTGCTCTTTTTGATATATATTAATGACCTGGACTTGGGTATTCAGGGCATAGTTTCAAATTTTGCAGATGACATGAAACTCGGAAAAGTAATAAACAATGAGGAGGATAGTAACAGACTTCAGGAGGACATAGACAGGATGGTGAAATGGGCAGACACATGGCAGATAAAATTTAACGCAGAGAAATGTGAAATGATTCATTTTGGTAGGAAGAATGAGAGGCAATATAAACGAAATGGTACAATTTTAAAGAGGGTGCAGCAACAGGGAGACCTGGGGGTATATGTACACAAGTCTTTGAAGGTGGTAGGACAGATTGAGAAGGCTGTTAAAAAAGGCATATGGGATCCTTTGACTTTATAAAGAGAGGCACAGAGTGCAAAAGCAAAGAAGTTATGCTAAACCTGTATAAAACACTGGTTAGGCCCCAGCTGGGCACCACACTTTAAGAAGGATGTCAAGGCCTTAGAGAGGGTGCAGAGGAGATTTACTAGAATGGTATCAGGGATGAAAGACTTCAGTTACGTGGAGAGACTAGAGAAGGCTAAGGGGAGAATTGACAGAGGTGTTCAAAATCATGAAGGGTTTTGATAGAGCAAATAAGGAGAAACTGTTTCCAGTGGCAGAAGGGTCGGTAATCAGAGGACACAGATTTAAGATAATTGGCAAAAGAACCAGAGGCAACATGAGGAAAACCATTTTTTCACAGCAAGTTGTTATGATCTGGAATGCACTGCCTGAAAGGGTGGTGGAAGCAGATTCAATAATAATTTTCAAAAGGGAGGTGGATAAATACTTGAAGGGGGGGAAAAACATTCCAGGCTAGGGGGAAAGAGCAGGGAAGTGGGACTAACTGGAAAACTCTTTCAAAGAGCTGGCACAGGCAGGATGGGCTGAATGGCCTACTTATGTGCTGTATCATTCCATGATTCTATAATCAGTTGACAGGTCATTCTTTTTCTCTTCATGTGTACGTGGTTTCTCAGCTTTCTTATAAACTGTTCATCTGTAATATCTTCCAGTTCTGATAAGGGCTATATCTAAAATGTTAACTTTTTTTTCCCTTTCTCCACAGATGCTATCTGACCAGCTGAATGTTTCCAGCATTTTGTTTCAGGTCACCAGCATCTGCAGTATTTTGTTTCTTGTTCTACTTGTGTCATGTTCCACTGTACAGCTGACCCTAAAGAATCAAGCACATTCTCTCCTTGCTTCCAATTCTTTGAGTTTCTCGAGCCCTAAGGAGACTTTAATTCACAATTTATTTTATCCCAGTAATGATATTGGAATCTTACTTTTTAACTGTCAGGCCTATAGCAGGGTTTTGTAATTTAACCACATCTGGCAGGCTGGGAATGTATTGCCGTGACCTTTTACCTTTCACTGTGATAAGTTGTTTGTTGGGTATGTGGAATGCAGTGCATAATTCAAACAATTGCTCATGTTAAGTGATGATAACCTTGGGCTAGAAAGATTCTTCAATCATTAATACACCAAAGCCCCCTTAAATGCAACTTAGATCAGATAAGAAACTACGTGTCTTTTTAAAAAATGGGCTATCTGTTATGCCATTTAAGTTCACTCCAGTCTAAACTGTCATATGTAGGATCAATTCTAGAAGATCAAATTCTAATCCCAATAGTTAGCCTATGATTATTTAAGATCAAATTCCCTTCCCTCCATCTTACATTGCAGCAAGTTATTAACTAAATCAGCATGTGACATCTTTTGATGTGAAATTAGATTGAGGTTAGGAAAACAAAAAAAATCTGTTTTTTTGGAAAATAAAAATCACTGTCTGCAAGAATTCACACAATCTACAAGCAACCACAATCATACATGAATTTATGAATCTAAAATCACGCCAAGTCACGCCATCTTCTGGAATCTGCAATCTCACGGTCTTTATAAATCCTAGGGACCTTAACTCTGCAAATTCGAACAGCCATTATTTAATGTGACTATAGTGTAATTGTGTGGCTGTGATTGTAGAGCACACCTGGGCATGGTGGGGGTGATTTTAAACCCCAAGAACGGGTGGTTTGGCGGGGGTGGGTGGGAGTTGAAAATAGGTTTTTTTTTGGGACGCAACCGCAAAATTTTCGGACTTTGCATTCCCAGTGGGAAGCCTGTACTTTTACCCGCCGACGTTAAACCCGGAAATAAAGCTGGGTTGCAGTCGCGACCCAAAAAACAACTATTTTCAACTCCCACCTGCCCTCAACCCACCCATTCTTGGGGTTTAAAATCACCCCCGGTGTGCATGGTGTACAGCAAAATATTTTGTAACGCATCTCTTGGTGCACGTTGCATTGTAAGAGGGCAAAATATGCATTTCTGCTGGAAAGTGCATGTATTGTGGATGTTGAGTGAGGAGAGGGATCCTCTTTGTGGCTGTTTAGTCTGCTGATGTACACAATCTTGGCTCACACATGAATAATGGGCATTGGAGAGCTGCTGGTGCTTGTGGTACCCTGCCCAGCCTGATTGAACACCTTCAGGAGCAGCAGGATGAAAACTGGAGAAAGGAAAATCATATTTAAAAAGACCGTCCATTAAGTGTGCAGAGCAGCGGTTTGGAACTTGGAGTTTCCCTTTAAAGCCACACAAACTGAATTAGGCTGCAGGTGAGTGTAATTCAAAATGAATGTGGTTTTGTAATGGAAATAAAGCTTTAGATTCCTGAGCCTGAGAACTAAACAGGAACAGCTACAAACTACGTCGCTGTGCTGCCAAATCCAGTACTGAATGATCTGGACCTTTTATTTATTGCCACAACAAATAACGACTTTAAAAGGAAAAGAAGAAGAAAAAAAACAAGACAGGAACATAAGTGAGAACATGGAGGTCAGCCCCTGACCTGACCTTTCCTCCAACTTATCCAAACAGAGAGTTGGTACCATTAAGGGAGCAACATGTGTAGCAATCTGATCTCTTTCACTGCTGGCCTGTGCACTGTAATTATACAACAGTCATGTTTAAGCATCTGATTCTTCAAAGCTTACAAAAAAAGGAGTAAAGTAAACCTTCAGAAAAATCACACCCTTCAGCTGTTGAACAGTTGTTAATCTAAGTGTAGGTTTGTGTTGCAGATGTTACAGTATACACTGTGAAAAGCTAATACTGCCATGCGCGTAATATAAGACATTTACATCAATTTTACAGAGGACAAAGGGGGTCATTTTAACTTTAGGCAATGGTGTAAAATGGGCAATATCAGATCAACCACCCGTTGTACATCACCCCCGATTTTAATTTCTATTGACTTCAATGAAAACTAAAATCGGGAGAAGTGTATAATAGGTAGCCAATTCGATATGGCCGATTTTACTCTATCGCCAAAAGGCAAAATTACCCCCATAGATTGTTATATGCCTATTGTGCCTATTTGAGATGCAAAGATATAAATAGGGGGCCTTCATCTACATTACAGGCTCTCCCTTTTTATTCGTTCATGGGATGTGGGCGTCGCTGGCAAGGCCAGCATTGATTGCCCATCCTGCTTTTATTTATCAACCTCTGTACTGTTCTGGGTGTTTGATTTACCCAGACACACTCCTTTCATGAGAAGGTACATGGTTAATCTTTCTTCATTTGGTGAAGGAGCCAAAGGAGCTATGAATTATTCCTGTGATGATATTCTCATGTACAAGTGTTGCAATGATATGTTTTGATGATTTATGTTCATTGCATCACATATTTGCAAGCAGACTAGAGAAAGATTTGCCAAATATAAAGATGCTGCCTTTGTAAACATTTTCAATTATCTGATACAATTACTTTTCTGGATAAAATGAATGTGATAAATTATAATGTGAAGACCATGTAAGCACTGAATAACAGGCTTTTCAACTTCTTCCAGACAAAGCTCCAAATACAGTTATGTATATAAAGCAGGATGTATTTAATAATGACCATCAACTACAACAGCACTTTGCCTTCCATATCTCTCTTTACAGACTCTGCTGCATTTTCCCTTTCCCTTTCGCTTCCCTGACACCCCCCACACCCCCCCCCCGACCCCAGCTTGGAAGAGCGACAGCTCTACCTTTCCATAGCCCAGTTCCCCAGGATTGTTACAATAGATTTCTCTCAAAATAACAGTTTGCAGCATTTCCAACTTGCTGTTGTTTAATGATTACATTATATATTAATAATCCAGACAAAATGTGACCATATTTTTGGTTATGTTGCTTCTCATCTTTAGGTGTCCACCAACCATTCTCCAACAAGAAGATATCATTGTGAATTTTATACATGTCTACAGCATTCCATTTAGGCATTCATACCACCAAATAGAAACCTTCTGTCTTTCACATCTTGGCACATAACACTCCAGCTTCAATATGTCTCTTTTACTGTGTTTGGAATAATTTAAGACATTTTTGACAATGGGCACTAGGTAATGCACTGGATAAACACTGGATTTCCACCCCTGGAACCTTGATTCATATGCATCCCAGACTGATGGGATGATAGTCTGGTGGGTGTAAGAATCTATGGGCAATGAGATGGATAGTCTGAATCCAGTACTTAGTTGGAATGGAACACGAGCACAAAACTGGCCACCTCATTTGGGACTGATTGGCCAAAGGATGGCTGGTACGGGAAATGGAAAATGCTGCATTGGTGCTCTTCCAAAGTATATTTAGTGTAGAGTAGAGGGAGCTTTACCCTGCATAGAACTGTGCTACAACCGGCCTGATAGTGTTTGATGCTGATACTGGGCACCTGAAATAGAAAGAGTTCCATTACCCTGCAACTTGATGAGCACAGAATATCACATGAAAAAGACATTTTTAAGAAAGCGACACTGAAACCATCCTCACTTTGTGTAATTCACTTGCCCAGTACTGTGACTGACCACAGGCTGGTTACATGGATCTAACAGAAGGCTACAGCCTCATTAACTGAAAGTTAATACCACTTGCATCATATTCACATAGAAAACTAGCAAAAGCTGACACAGATGCCCAAAAAATTGTCAACTGAAAAACGTCCCTGAATAAAAGTGATGACATGTGAAAGGAAGTAATGACACTGAAAGTGCAGTGGGACAAAATGTTGTGACATAAACCTTGGGCATACAAGCAGGACTGATTCAGCAATCCAACATTCTCAGTGAGGAGCACCACTCACGGAGAGCACAGGCCTGTGGGACTTAATTTTCCACAGATTAATTTTAATGGCCAGCAAATCACTTTCTGTGGGCCTGTGATTTCCCATCCAGTGCTCCCTGCAAGCACCCTCCTCATGTTAAAGTGGAAAAAGCCCCCAAATTCCTTTACTTTAAATACATAAAAGTATGAAAGGGGATACAAGTGTTGTAGGCACAAAATTTATTTTCTAGAGAGTTCTGGGAGTATGTCGCCCCAGAAAGTTTTAATTTATTTGATGCATTTTCCAACAACTTGGAATCCACAATGAACTACATTTTTTTCTCATTAAGAAAGGGGGCTTTTGTTCAATTGTATTGAAAACTATTCTTCTGTTTTGGAAATTAATTATTTTTCTTCCTATTTTAAGCTTCTCCCATCAGTAGCAGATGATCTATCGTTTGAAGAAAAAATGTTCATGTGCTTTTTTAAAAAAAAAGTGCACAATGGCAAACAGAGACATCAAACCCAGTTTTATTGGCCATAGAATCATTCCAGTCAGGACTGTAGGCAGCAAATTCAGAACTGTCCTTTTAAATGCGAGCCTCCCCCCCAGCCCTGCCAATTGGTGATGCATTTCTAGGGGGTCCGGGGATATACCCCTCTACAACATTTTGAATTTTTACATTGCAAATGGTACATTCTGGTTAAGTTTCATCATTTTTATACTTTACAATTGATAGATTTTTACTCTTTAAAAATATTGAAAACCAAAGACATTTGAGGCTTCAGTACACCAGACTGACAAAGCTTCCCCAACCCACCAAGTGCTGCTTATACTTCCTCTCTTCTCCCTTACCACCCAAGTACTGCTGTTGTTGGCTTCTTTCAATCCTCTCACCAAGTTCTGCTGGCTTCTCTGTCTCTCTTTTCTCTCCTCCCCTCCAAATCTGGTCCTGACATTTCCCCTCTTCCCTGCCCCTTCCTCTCCCCACCAAAGTGCTGCTGTTGCCTTTCCCCTCTCTCTCTCCAGCCCCACAACAGTGCTCCCCGCTTCCCCTGAGTGCCACCGATCTGCCCAGCTCCAAATGCAACCGCTTCCCTTTTTCTCAAGTGCTGCTCTGGGATCCTACTTGCTTGCATACCTGCAGTGACTGGCCAATGCTGTATACTGGGAGGGTAATTCCCATTCTCCTGAGAATTCCCGTCCAATGTGTACAACACCGTCAATTGCGGTAGGAACACGGGTGGGTAGGAATTGAGAGCAGCGAAAGGAGGAGGACCTGGTCTCCGCTGATTTTGGCCTGCAAACATGGACGTGCGCTCCTGAAAATAGAGACCTGGAGTTTCCGCTTAGGGTACGATTGGCATTTGGGTGGAAATGGCGCCCGAAAATTGCGCTGGCTCATTTTAGGCCGCGTTTCCGTTAAAATGCATCAACGTAAAATCTGCCATGAATCAGCGCAATTCAGCAGCTTAACAGAGCATAATTGTTTGGTTTTTTTTGCAATAAAAAAGTCATTGTATTTAAGAAATGTATTTAAGAGTAGTAATCTGGCGCAGTTTCATTGATACAGCTGAAAATGGGTTTATCACTAAAAATAAAGATTTTTAATAAGTGTCTGGTCCTCAATTGTGAGTAACCTGATTTTAAATCTCTCAAAAAAACTATACTAAACCATTTACTACTTGCATTAGTGTACGCCAGTCAGTTTCCCATTCTCCGTGTGAACAACACAGTGTGAACGGAGAGTTTGGTACGTGTGGGAGTTTAAGGATTAATCTCTTTAAAATCTAGTGCATATTGCTTTCAACTGTTTAAGTTCAATTTTAAAGTTTAAATTTTTAAGTTTCTGTCAGGCTTCAGCAGAGAGAGCTGCTGTAGCAAGTTAATTGGTCAGCTAGACTAAACTGGTACTTGAAGGTGGGGCAGGCCTGACTCATCTGGGTCACAAACTGTAGAAATACAGGGGCCTGTCAGTGCGAACAACACAGTGTGCGGACAACACAGTGTGAATGGAGAGTTTGGTACGTGTGGGAGTTCGGTGAAGTGGGGAAAGGAGGTGCTGCTTTGCCTTGCTTTTCCTAACTTTTTCCCCAGAGCGGCAGTGGACCTGAGAGTAGAAGACTGAGATTGGGGAATAAAAGCAGCAGCAGACCTGCAACAAGAGACAAGTACTGTGCGACGTCACAGGTGAGGCAGGAGAGTCCGAGAGGTGAGCACAGTATAAAAGGAGAGACCTAGAGCGGGAGGAGAGTCTGAGAGTCTAAGGCAAGTCATGGCAGCACAGCTTGCAGCCGTGATATGCTCCTCCTGCACTATGTGGGAAGTCATGGACACTACCAGTGTCCCTGGCGACCATGCGTGCAGGAAGTGTGTCCAGCTGCAGCTACTGGCTAATCGTCTTTCGGAGCTGGAGCTGAGGGTGGATTCACTGTGGAGCATCCGTGATGCTGAGACTATCGTGGATAGCACGTTCAGTGAGGTGGTCACACCGCAGGTAAAGATTACGCAGGCAGAAAGGAAACGGGTGACCGCCAGGCAGAGTAAAAGGACTAGGCAGGTAGAGCAGGAGTCCCCTGGGGCCATCTCCCTCTCAAACAGATATTCTGCTTTAGATACTGTTCGGGGAGATGGCTTATCAGGGGACTGCAGCAAGAGCCAGGTTCGGGGCACCACGGGTGGCTCTGCTGCACAGGAGGGGAGGAAGAAGAGTGGCAGGGCTATAGTGATAGGGGATTCCATTGTAAGGGGAACAGATAGGCGTTTCTGCGGCCGCAAACGTGACTCCAGGATGGTATGTTGCCTCCCTGGTGCTAGGGTCAAGGATGTCACGGAGCGGCTGCAGGGCATTCTGGAGGGGGAGGGTGAACAGCCAGTAGTCGTGGTCCATATTGGTACCAACGGCAAAGGTAAAAAAAGGGATGAGGTCCTGCAAGGTGAATTTAAGGAGTTAGGAAATAAATTAAAAAGCAGGACTTCAAAGGTAGTGATCTCAGGATTACTACCGGTGCCACGTGCTAGTGAGTATAGGAACAGGAGAATAGACAGGATGAATGCGTGGCTGCAGGGATGGTGTAGGAGGGAGGGATTTAGATTCCTGGGGCATTGGGACCGGTTCTGGGGAAGGTGGGACCTGTACAAACGGGACGGGTTACACCCGAGCAGGACCGGGACCAATGTCCTCGCGGGGGTGTTTGCTAGTGCTGTTGGGGAAGGTTTAAACTAGAGTGGCAGGGGGATGGGAACCTGAGCGGGGAGTCAGAAGGGAATAAAATTGAGAGCAGCAAGAGAGGGGAAGACCCAGGGGAAATCTACAATACAAATAGTACAAACAGTTGTTCAAGAACAAGTGAGAGGGAAAAGCGTAGAGCAGCGGAAAGAAAGTGTACTTCAGGCACGACAGATAAAATAAAAACTAGAAGGTGTAAGGCGATTAACCCAGCATCAAAGCTGTGGCAGGGGGTTGGGAACCTAAGCAGGGAGACAGAGGAAAGCGTGTCAGGAAGGGACAGAAGGTATGGAGTAAAAGGTAAAGTGTTAAAAAAAGGAAAAAGCAGGAACAAATTGTCACAAAACATATTTGAAAGTTCTTTATCTGAATGCACGTAGCATTCGTAACAAAATGGACGAGTTAACGGCACAAATAACTACGTAGCTATGGAGAAGGATAGGTCTGGCCCAAAAGTTAAAATTCTAAATTGGGGAAAGGCCAATTTTGATGGTATTAGACAGGAACTTTCAGAAGTTGATTGGGAGAGTCTGTTGGCAGGCAAAGGGACGTCTGGTAAGTGGGAGGCTTTCAAAAGTGTGTTAACCAGGGTTCAGGGTAAGCACATTCCTTATAAAGTGAAGGGCAAGGCTGGTAGAAGTAGGGAACCTTGGATGACTCGGGAGATTGAGGCACTCGTCAAAAAGAAGAAGGAGGCATATGACATGCATAGGCAGCTGGGATCAAGTGGATCCCTTGAAGAGTATAGAGATTGCCGGAGTAGAGTTAAGAGAGAAATCAGGAGGGCAAAAAGGGGATATGAGATTGCTTTGGCAGATCAGGCAAAGGTGAATCCAAAGAGCTTCTACAAATACATAAAGGGCAAAAGGGTAACTAGGGAGAGAGTAGGGCCTCTTAAGGATCAACAAGGTCATCTATGTGCGGAACCACAAGAGATGGGTGAGATCCTGAACGAATATTTCACATCGGTATTTACGGTTGAGAAAGGCATGGATGTTAGGGAACTTGGGGAAATAAATAGTGATGTCTTGAGGAGTGTACATATTACAGAGAGGGAGGTGCTGGAAGTCTTAACGCGCATCAAGGTAGATAAATCTCCGGGACCTGATGAAATGTATCCCAGGACGTTAAGGGAGGTTAGGGAGGAAATTGCGGGTCCCCTAGCAGAGATATTTGAATCATCCACCGCTACAGGTGAGGTGCCTGAAGATTGGAGGGTAGCAAATGTTGTGCCTTTGTTTAAGAAGGGCGGCAGGGAAAAGCCTGGGAACTACAGACCAGTGAGCCTGACATCTGTAGTGGGTAAGTTGTTAGAGGGTATTCTGAGGGACAGAATCTACAGGCATTTGGAGAGGCAGGGACTGATTAGGAACAGTCAGCATGGTTTTGTGAGAGGAAAATCATGTCTCACGAATTTGATTGAGTTTTTTGAAGGGGTAACCAAGAAGATAGATGAGGGCTGTGCAGTAGACGTGGTCTACATGGACTTCAGCAAAGCATTTGACAAGGTACCGCATGGTAGGTTGTTACATAAGGTTAAATCTCATGGGATCCAAGGTGAGGTAGCCAATTGGATACAAAATTGGCTTGAAGACAGAAGACAGAGGGTGGTTGTCGAGGGTTGTTTTTCAAACTGGATGCCTGTGTCCAGCGGTGTGCCTCAGGGATCGGTGCTGGGTCCGCTGTTATTTGTTATTTATATTCATGATTTGGATGAGAATTTAGGAGGCATGGTTAGTAAGTTTGCAGATGACACCAAGATTGGTGGCATTGTGGACAGTGAAGAAGGTTATCTAGGATTGCAACGGGATCTTGATAAATTGGGCCAGTGGGCCGATGAATGGCAGATGGAGTTTAATTTAGATAAATGTGAGGTGATGCATTTTGGTAGATCGAATCGGGCCAGGACCTACTCCGTTAATGGTAGGGCGTTGGGGAGAGTTATAGAACAAAGAGATCTAGGAGTACAGATTCATAGCTCCTTGAAAGTGGAGTCACAGGTGGATAGGGTGGTGAAGAAGGCATTCAGCATGCTTGGTTTCATTGGTCAGAACATTGAATGCAGGAGTTGGGATGTCTTGTTGAAGTTGTACAGGGCATTGGTGAGGCCACACTTGGAGTACTGTGTACAGTTCTGGTCACCCTATTATAGAAAGGATATTATTAAACTAGAAAGAGTGCAGAAAAGATTTACTAGGATGCTACCGGGACTTGATGGTTTGACTTACAGGGAGAGGTTAGACAGACTGGGACTTTTTTCCCTGGAGAGTAGGAGGTTAAGGGGTGATCTTATAGAAGTCTATAAAATAATGAGGGGCATAGATAAGGTCGATAGTCAAAATCTTTTCCCAAAGGTAGGGGAGTCTATAACGAGGGGGCACAGATTTAAGGTGAGAGGGGAGAGATACAAAAGGATCCAGAGGGGCAATTTTTTCACTCAAAGGGTGGTGAGTGTCTGGAACGAGCTGCCAGAGGCAGTAGTAGAGGCGGGTACAATTTTGTCTTTTAAAAAGCATTTGGACAGTTACATGGGGAAGATGGGTATCGAGGGATATGGGCCAAGTGCAGGCAATTGGGACTAGCTTAGTGGTATAAACTGGGCGACATGGACATGTTGGGCCGAAGGGCCTGTTTCCATGTTGTAACTTCTATGATTCTATGATTCTATGATCTTGTGGCCATTACAGAAACATGGCTGCAGGGTGACAACGACTGGGAATTAAATATGCCAGGGTATTTAACAATCAGGAAGGACAGGCAGGAAGGAAGGGGAGGTGGGGTGGTTATGTTAATAAGGGAAGGAATCACTGTAATACAGAGAAATGATACTGGGACAAAGGATCAGGATAATTAAACAGTTTGGGTGGAGATAAGGAATAATAAGGGGAAAAAAACACGAGTGGGTGTACTATATCGGCCTCCTAATAGTTGCAACTCTGCTGGAAGAAGTATCAATCAGGAAATAGTCGGGGCATGTAATAAGGGAACAGCTATAATTATGGGGGATTTTAACTATCATATTAACTGGACAAATCAAATTGGGCAGGGCAGCCTTGAGGAAGAGTTTATTGAGTGTGTTAGGGATGGATTTCTTGAGCAGTATGTAACTGATCCTACAAGGGGGCAAGCAACCTTGGACCTGGTCCTGTGTAATGAGCCAGGATTAATTAATAATGTCCTAGTTAAGGATCCCCTTGGAATGAGTGACCATAACATGGTCATATCCAATTCCATATCCAATTAGAGGGTGAGAAGGTTGGTTCTCAAACAAGCGTACTGAGCTTGAATAAAGGAGACGATGATGGTATGAGAGCGGAATTGATTAAAGTGGACTGGGAAAATAGATTAAAGGGTAAGACGGTACATGAGCAGTGGTGTTCATTCAAGGAGTTATTTTACAACTTTCAAAAAATATATATTCCACTGAGGAAAAAAGGGTGTAAAAGAAATGACAGCCATCCGTGGCTAAGTAAAGAAATTAAGGATAGTATCCGACTAAAAACAAGGACATATAAGGTAGCCAAACTTAGTGGGAGGATAGAAGATTGGGAAGTCTTCAAAAGACAGCAAAAAGTAACGAAAGGATTGATTAAGAAAGGGAAGATAGATTATGAAAATAAATTAGCAAAAAATATAAAAACAGATAGCAAGAGTTTCTACAGTTATATAAAAAGAAAAAGGGTGGCTAAGGCAAACGTAGGTCCCTTAGAGGATGAGACCGGGAAATTAATGGTGGGAAACATGGAGATGGCAAAAATGCTGAACAAATATTTTGTTTCAGTCTTTACGATAGGGGACACTAAGAATATCCCAACACTAGACAAACAGGGGGCTCTGGGGGGGGAGGAGCTAAATACGATTAAAATCACTAAGGAATTGGTACTCAGTAAATTAATGGGACTCAAGGCAGATAAATCCCCTGGACCTGATGGCTTACATCCTAGGGTCTTGAGGGAAGTGGCAGTAGGGATTGTGGATGCTTTGGTAATAATTTTCCAAAATTCTCTGGACTCGGCAAAGGTTCCGGCAGATTGGAAAACTGATAATGTAACACCCTTATTTAAAAAGGGTAGTAGGCAGAAGGCTGGACATTATAGACCAGTTAGCCTAACATCTGTGGTGGGTAAAATTTTGGAGTCTATTATTAAGGAGACAGTAGCAGAACATTTGGATAAACATAAATTAATAGGACAAAGTCAGCATGGCTTTACGAAGGGGAAGTCATGTCTGACAAATTTGCTTGAGTTCTTTGAGGACGTAACGTACAGGGTGGATAAAGGGGAACCAGTGGACGTAGTGTATTTAGACAAGGTGCCACATAAAAGATTATTGCTCAAGATAAAGAATCACTGGATTGGGGGTAATATTCTGGCATGGGTGGAGGATTGGTTATCTAACAGGAAGCAGAGAGTTGGGATAAATGGTTCATTCTCGGACTGGCAACCAGTAGCCAGTGGTGTTCCGCAGGGGTCGGTGCTGGGTCCCCAACTCTTTACAATCTATATTAACGATTTGGAGGAGGGGACCGAGTGTAACGTATCAAAGTTTGCAGATGATACAAAGATGGGAGGGAAAGTGGAGAGTGAGGAGGACATAAAAAACCTGCAGGGGGATATAGACAGGCTGGGTGAGTGGGCGGAGATTTGGCAGATGCAATACAATATTGGAAAATGTGAGGTTATGCACTTTGGCAGGAAAAATCAGAGAGCAAGTTATTATCTTAATGGCGAGAAACTGGAAAGCACTGCAGTACAAAGGGATCTGGGGGTCCTAGTGCAAGAAAATCAAAAAGTTAGTATGCAGGTGCAGCAGGTGATCAAGAAGGCCAACGGAATGTTGGCTTTTATTGCTCGGGGGATAGAATATAAAAACAGGGAGGTATTGCTGCAGTTATATAAGGTATTGGTGAGACCGCACCTGGAATACTGCATACAGTTTTGGTCTCCATACTTAAGAAAAGACATACTTGCTCTCGAGGCAGTACAAAGAAGGTTCACTCGGTTAATCCCGGGGATGAGGGGGCGGACATATGAGGAGAGGTTGAGTAGATTGGGACTCTACTCATTGGAGTTCAGAAGAATGAGAGGCGATCTTATTGAAACATATAAGATTGTGAAGGGGTTTGATCGGGTGGATGCGGTAAGGATGTTCCCAAGGATGGGTGAAACTAGAACGAGGGGGCATAATCTTAGAATAAGGGGCTGTTCTTTCAAAACTGAGATGAGGAGAAACTTCTTCACTCAGAGGGTGGTGGGTCTGTGGAATTTGCTGCCCCAGGAAGCTGTGGAAGCTACATCATTAAATAAATTTAAAACAGAAATAGACAGTTTCCTAGAAGTAAAGGGAATTAGGGGTTATGGCGACCGGGCAGGAAATTGGACATGAATTTAGATTTGAGGTTAGGATCAGATCAGCCATGATCTTATTGAATGGCGGAGCAGGCTCAAGGGGCCGATTGGCCTACTCCTGCTCCTATTTCTTATGTTCTTAGTGAATTAAATATTAATATTTAAAATGTGCCTACTAGTGCCTTTGCACCTAAGAAAACAAGCTTAATTTGAAGACCCTGCTCGAACGGCAGCAGGCAGACGCAATTGGCGAAAACTTACAAACTTCGTTATTTCGATTGGGGGGGGGGGGCGTGGCTAGTTTTGTGGGCGGAGCCGGCTTCAGCTAAATGATTTTTGGGCCAGCGCAAAAGATGGCGGAAACTTGAATTACGCTGGGTGCAAACTACAGCCAGTGAAAAAGCCAGCGCAATCTAGCGGAATCTCTGGGCCAGAGTGTCTATGTTGACATGTATATATTCCGCAGAATTAATAATAGAAAGTTGAATAATTAAAACAACCTGTAGTAAATACAGTAGTTACATCAATAAATATGGGGACTAGTATGTAGTCTATACAGAGGAGCTATGGATTAATTTCACATTCAGAGTACCAAGTTTGTTATAACTCAGATCGTGGGAGATTAGATTATTTACAGTCCATGACTGGGGATAATATAACAGCAATAAACTCCTGCTTGGAGGTCAAAAAGAAACAAAAACAAAATTTTTCCTTACAACCATAAAAAATAAGATCGGATCTGGTCAAAAGGTCTGTAACAAATCCTCCTCCCAAAATGTAAATATAAATCACATCCAGCTGAATCTGAGTGTTGTTTTCTTGGTACTTTTTCAATGGCAAAAATCCTTCCTGGTCAATTGAAATCAATGTTTGTCTCCAGTCTCCTTCCCACATCCTCTTCCAGTTTTCTCCTCTCCTGAAGACATTGACTACCTACTGAGATATATTTTTACAGATAAGAAAGAACCTGCATTGATCTAGCATTATTCCCATCCTTCGGACGTCCCAAAGCATTTCAAAGCCAATGGTTGACTTTTGATGTGTAGTCACTGTTGTTATGTGGGCAAACACACAGCAAAGTTCCACAAACATCAATGAGATAAAAGGCCAGTTCATCGGTTTTGGTGCTATTGGTTGAGGGATAATTGTTGGTGAGAACACCTCCCCTGCTTGTGTCATGGGGTCTTTTATATCCAGCTGAACAGGCAGTTGGGGCATCTGTTTAACACCTTATCTGAAAAACAGCACCACCGATAATGCTGCACTCCCTTAGTCCTCTACTTTAGGGTCAACTAGATTATTTGCTCAAGTCTTGGTGTGGAACTCCTTAACTCAGAGGTAAGAGTGCTATCACTGAGCCAAGCTGACACTTGATGGTATCAACCCTCTAGTATTGCACCCAAGTTACTATTCCACCAAGTGTGAACCGAGAAAATGAGTAGTTTTGGCATGCTATTTGATAAAGTAGAACATCACGGCTCAGCTGATAACCACACACATGCAAGTTTCAGCAGAAATCACTGGACAGTGATCAGAACCAAGAACCATGGCCATTTTTTCCTCTTCCTTAGCTATGGGATGCTATGATTAATTGTAATATCCTCACAATTGTCCTAGCTGAGATTACCTAACTCAGCACAGGCCCTGGGCCTATCCAACTGGTTTTGAAGGCGAGATACCACAACATGTGCTGCATCTAACCACTGGGGGAGCCCAAGTGAATCTTTTCTATAAGAATATATTAGAAACCAAAAGGTGAGAAAAGGCCATTGAGCCCAACATGCCCATTCCTTCCATAGCTGTGCTTCTAGCCAAGCTGTTCCAGTACAGCTACAACACTGGCATCTACCCGACAATGTGGAAAATTGCCCAGGTACGTCCTGTCCACAGAAAGCAGGACAAATCCAATCCGGCCAATTACCGCCCCATCAGTCTACTCTCAATCATCAGCAAAGTGATGGACGGTGTTGTTGACAGTGCCATCAAGCGGCACTTACTCACCAATAACCTGCTCACCGATGCTCAGTTTGGGTTCCGCCAGGACCACTCGGCTCCAGACCTCATTACAGCCTTGGTCCAAACATGGACAAAAGAGCTGAATTCCAGAGGTGAGGTGAGAGTGACTGCCCTTGACATCAAGACAGCATTTGACCGAGTGTGGCACCAAGGAACCCTAGTAAAATTGAAATCAATGGGAATCAGAGAGAAAACTCTCCAGTGGCTGGATTCATACCTAGCACAAAGGAAGATGGTCGTGGTTGTTGGAGGCCAATCATCTCAGCCCCAGGACATTGCTGCAGGAGTTCCTCAAGGCAGTGTCCTAGGCCCAAACATCTTCAGCTGCTTCATCAATGACCTTCCCTCCACCATAAGGTCAGAAATGGGGATGTTCGCTGATGATTGCATAGTGTTCAGTTCCATTCGCAACCCCTCAGATAATGAAGCAGTCTGAGCCTGCATGCAGCAAGACCTGGACAACATCCAGGCTTGGGCTCATAAGTGGCAAGTAACATTCGCGCCAGACAAGTGCCAGGCAATGAACATCTCCAACAAGAGAGAGTCTAACCACCTCCCCTTGACATTCAACGGCATTACCATCGCTGAATCCCCCACCATCAACATCCTGGGGGTCACCATTGACCAGAAACTTAACTGGACCAGCCATATAAATACTGTGGCTACAAGAGCAGGTCAGAGGCTGGGTATTCTGCGGCAAGTGACTCACCTCTTGACTCCCCAAAGCCTTTCCACCATCTGCAAGGCAAAAGTCAGGAATGTGATGGAATACTCTCCACTTGCCTGGATGAGTGCAGCTCCAACAACACTCAAGAAGCTCGACACCGTCCCAGACAAAGCAGCCTGCTTGATTGGCACCCCATCCACCACCCTAAACATTCACTCCCTTCACCACTGGCGCACAGTGGCTGCAGTGTGTACCATCCACAGGATGCAGTGCAGCAACTTGCCATGGCTTCTTCGACAGCACCTCCCAAACCCGCGACCTCTACCACCTAGAAGGACAAGAGCAGCAGGTTCATGGGAACAACACCACCTGCACGTTCCCCTCCAAGTCACACACCATCCCGACTTGGAAATATATCGCCATTCCTTCATCGTCGCTGGGTCAAAATCCTGGAACTCCCTTCCTAACAGCACTGTGGGAGAACCTTCACCACACTGACTGCAGCGGTTCAAGAAGGCGGCTCACCACCACCTTCTCAAGGGCAATTAGGGATGGGCAATAAATGCCGGCCTCGCCTGCGACGCCCACATCCCATGAACGAATAAGAAAAAAATTCTCTTGTGCATTCAACTCGGCTCGTTTAATTTCCTTCATGAAAATTCTGTTTACTTTCTTCCTGATCCCCAAAGGTAAATCAAGAAAACTGCAGCACACCGATTTAACATCACATGCTATGTTGCACATCTTTAACTATCTTCCTTGGCATGATATTTCTAAGCTCTCATCAGCTTAGTAACCATCATGTTCCACACATGTTCAATCCTTACCTGTGTTTAGTCTTACAGCCCATGACCCTATTCAGCCACTCAATCAGCACAGCATATAGTCTATCTTACATATTAATTACTCTAAGTAGATTAGAAACCCTTTAAATCTCAAGTTTTACTTGAAGCTTGTTAGTTTTATGCTCATGTCCTTTGATTTCATGCCCTCAGTCCAAGTTAAATAACCTGCTAATACAGCCAATGGCTTGATGGGTAAATGCATCACATTTGGCTGAATTTTTAAAAATTCATTCATGGGATGTGGGCGTCACTGGCAAGGCCGGCATTTATTGCCCATCCTTAATTGCCCTTGAGAGGGTGGTGATGAGCCGCCTTCTTGAACCACTGCAGTCCGTGTGGTGAAGGTTCTCCCACACTGCTGTTAGGTAGGGAGTTCCAGGATTTATGTTTCTGGTCAATGGTGACCCCCAGGATGTTGATGGTGGGCGATTCGGTGATGGTAATGCCGAATCAGCCCTTCTGGTATCTGGTCATTATCTCATTGCTGTTTGTAGAACCTTACTGTGCGCAAATTGGCTTCTAAGTTTCCTACATTACAACTTCAAAAGTGCTTCATTGGCTGTGAGGTGATTTGGGACGTCTTGAGGTCACGAAAGGCGCTGTTTAAATGCAAGTTCTTTCATTCTTTCTTTCCACCCTATGGAAACAGGCTGGGAGCTTCCCAAAAATGGTGGGCAATGGCCTATCACCGCATTGCCACCGTGGCTGTGACTGCGGCAATGTTCACAGACCTGGTGGCAGATAGCAGGCCCATTGAAAATGGAAATTGAGGTTCTCTGGCATCAATAAGACCCTGTTAGCCAATTGTGGACTGAGCTGGGTGGAGTAAAGACTGAGCACGTTCTGACCAGTATCTGGTGGCGGTCCGGATAAAGAGTATCCCACAGGTATTTTCCTCTTCGTTTATGAGGGGCCAGGAGAAGTGCCATCAATCCCAAAGACTATCCAAATCTGAGGAGAGACCTTGTCGCACATAGGAGCCCAAGGATTTATGGCAGCAATCTGAGCTGTCCGGAATGGGATTGACTGGATTGCTTTTACAAAGAGCCGGCATGGGCTCGATCGGCCAAATGGCCTCCTTCTTTGCTGTAACCACTCTATGATTCTATGATTCACGAGAGATGCTATGACTGGCCTTAGGGCTTTTGGCATGGGGGTGGGGAGTGGGGGGGAAGGTTCCACCTGGAGTCGTCATACACTGATTTGAGGTTAGGATCAGATCAGCCATGATCTTATTGAATGGCGGAGCAGGCTCGAGGGGCCGATTGGCCTACTCCTGCTCCTATTTCTTATGTTCTTATGATCTTATGTTCACTGTGGGCAGCAGTGTTGCAATTCTGTCCCATTAACACAGATGTGGGTAGTGGATTCCTCCACACTAACTGCCATCGGCTACTTGGCACAGTCTCCATTGATTGCAGCAATCGTTGATGCTCACAAGGCATCCTTTTAAAAGCAGGTCTCCTCTGCCGTCACCACCTGCTCCTGTTTACTTGTGCTCTGTGTATCACTCAGCACACACTTCCCTATCTCAAAACCAAAATCACCTAACGGGGATATATCTGAGCCATGCTTGAGTGGGTTAGTTGAGTGACATTGCATGCTATGAGTTGCTGGCTTGTTTGGTCACTGCGTCTTGACCCTGCTTTCTCTGGCACAACAGAGAAAAAGGCAAGTATGTATTATGGTGGTCTCCTCAGGAGAACCCTTCAAAGATAGCTTACAGCAGAATGAGTGACATGCTGATGAGGGAGTGAATAGAATGAGAGGAAAGAGCAGGACAAGACTAGCATGAATCCCGAGCTGGGATAAGCTTCTTGCTTCCTGATTTGCTACTTCCTCAATGGAATCTCAGCCTTGAATCTTCAGCACCATGTCCTTGAATAATTATGATTGTCAGACGGACACTCAGAGATACCCACGTGTCGCTGTGCAGCCTATAGTGGCTGTATCTCACCCTGCAGGCAGCTTAACTAAAATTAGACATGGAGAAATTCTCTTCTTCCTTCCCTTCACAGTATGACAACAGAAATAGACTGCTTCTTTAAACTTCCTTCAAACCCTGCAGCAGTATTTTGTTATCAAATAACGCTCCTGTGAAGCATCCTGGGACGTTTTGCTACGTTAAAGGCACTATAGAAATGCAAGTAGTTTGTTATTGTTGTTGTATTATGATTTGCAGCCCACAAAATGAGGAGATCTCCCAAACAGAGGTGTTGTTCATGCCGGAGCTTCCCCTTCAAAATGGTAATAAGGCTGACCCCAGAAATACAGCCAGGATCAGCACACAAATAGACAGGCACATGCAAATTACTCACCACCCAGCCTCCCCTCGATCGGAAGCCCAATTGGAAAATCCATGCTACTAATTTGTACTTGTTCTTGTATAAAATGTACTTCTCATGTGAGGTGTACTTGTAAGGGGTAATTTTCTGACTTGGTGCTCCTGGTTAGCCATTCCCACTGGTAGCCTATATCAAACACTTGGGCATGCTCTGCCTGGTATTTTCCAACTATGTGATCAGAAAATCACATGTAACGTGTACCCAACTTTTCATCACGGACTTCCGGCGGGCGAGGCTTTCTCTGCAAGTGCAAAGTCGGAAAATTACCCCATTATGCGCGGTCCATTGTTGATCAAATGCTTCAGAGGCTGAGTTCTGATAAAAATGAAGACGGTGGTGTTATTTGCTGTCTTGTCCCATCCTTCATTCCATCAATGGTTTGATCTGCTCTCAGGAAGAGAGAGGGATTTCCTTTCAACCAGACATTGGCTTTTGATCAAAGTACCAGCGCCTTACAGGGGAAATTAAATGAAATTCCTCTTCTATTAGTGCATTAATTGGGAAATGCCAGGACACTAGTTAAAGGAGCTGTATCCCAGAATCACTGATGTCTAGACCCTGCCATAACAACCTATATTAAAAATGATCTATTTGTACATACATTTATTCATTTTTTTTCTTTAAAGGAATGGTTTTAATTGATTTGCTGTCTCTTATCTTTGCCAGGACCATGAGTTTGGAATCAAGCTTGGAGTCCCCAAGCAGCTCAGCTATCCATTATGCATTTAGTGCAGCACTGCAGTAATGTATACATTCATTTTTAGTTTTAAAAAAATCATGATTTCTAAAAGTAAATGAAAAATTGGATGCTGCTGCAGGAAAACCTCCAAGGGGGAGCATTCCTGCAATTCCTTCACTTATAAAGTCCTTAGTTCAGCCACATTAATGTCATATAGCTCCTTTAAATTATGAAGTGTGATGGCGTTTCCCTGAAAACATGCAACAACTGTTATTACTCTGAATGTAATTTATTCATCTATTATAAATTAACACTTTTGCATTGAGAAAAAAATGATTTTCTTTATCCGCCAAAGGTTTATCCTGCAGCCGCTAATCAGCATGAGGAGACCATCCTTGTGGCTGGGACGAGCTTCATTTCTTCACCGGAATTAGCCGTGCAGTAATAGGGTGCTGAAAAAACCATTTCAGCCGCTGTCCCGGTGACAGTCGCTTGTTCCATTTCCATGTTTGCAGTAAGTTTAGAAAATAAAAGGCTCACAATGAAGGGGCTCCTGAGAAAAGAAAGACCTGTGAAAGTCTATTTATTTCCTCCTACTCGTCAGATACCCCTTACTCCATGCATCACTCCCCCTTTTTGGGATGGGGGGGGAGTAACCTGCCCCCAGCTTCTGCTGACGCTGCTCCATAACCAGCCACAAAGAGATAGCATGAACAGATCAGGTACATCCTGCGTGGTACATTGTGGTAGTGCAGCATGCCCACCCATTTGATGCACTAAATAATGCGCCACTGGCTTGAGGATAACAGCCCCGAGAGTCCTTAGGCATTTTAATCTGAAAATTCCTAATGACTGGGAGATTGGCCCTTGGCTTAACTGTGCCATGGCTGCCCATTCCTTCGAGCACTGGGGAACAAATATGGCAGCTTTGTCTTTGAAATCCTGTGGGGGGGGGGCGAGAAATGGCAAGGGCATCATGGAATTGTTCGTTGGGGTTCTAGGAACATTAGGAACAGGAGTAGGCCATTCAGCCCCTCGTGCCTACTCCATCATTCAGTTAGAGCGTAGATGATCTGCACCTCAACTCCATTCTCACACCTTTGTTCCAAATCCCTTGATACCCTTACATAATAGAAATCCATCTATCTCAAGTCTTGAAAACTGCAATTGTTCGAGAATTTGGGGGAAAGAGTTCCAAATTACTACTACCCTTCATGTGAAAAAGGGCTTCCCGATTTTGCTTTGGAATGGCCTAGCTCGAATTTCAAGATTATGTCCCTTTGTTCTTGATTCCCCCTCCAGAGGAAATATTTTCTCCGCCCTATCGAATCCTTTTAACATTTTAAACACTTCAATCGGATCACACTCGATCAGCGCTCCCTCATTACTGCACTGAAGTGTCAGCCTGGATATTGTGCTCAAACCTCAGGAGTGGGACTTGAAATCCACAACCTTCTGACTCAGAGGCAAGAGTGCTACCACTGAGTCTGGGCTGATAGTTGTTAATGTCAACTGTGCTATTGGGGGGAAGGTGTTAAACTAAGAACAGGGTCCTGAGCCTCCTCGTGGAGAGGGAACAAGAAAGGGTTGTCACCATATATGTCTCTTAGTGGCCAATTTTAGCTGAGCATTGGTAAAGGTTTCTTAATACAAGACCTGCTCCTGCCTCTTTAAGCCATACTGGGGCACATTTTCCTGTTCATGTACCTGGGCTATTGAATCACCTGGGCACAGTGGATACAAGAAAATCAGCCGGGGAGCACTGTACACCTGGGAGGAAACCGGCCCGACTTTTCAACCCTTTAAATTAATAGACCAAAAATCAGACGGGCTCCATTGGGCTCCATCCCCCTGCCCCTTTTATCTTCCTGTATTCTCGTGCCCAGGGGATTCGATAGCCCAGGAGCTTAAACAGGAAAATACATTCCATCATATCTTGTGTGGAGAAAGCACAAAGGAGCTGGAGAGAAAAGTACCTTAAAAAGAGAAAGTTTCAACCTTTTTTAGGATAAAAGTATGTTAAAATGTCAGCATGAGCCACAAAGCAAAGCCATTTTTGTGCTCGCTGTGCTTGCAAAGGTAAAATCAGACCGACTGACATTTAATCATAAAGCTCCAGTTCTCTTCCATTTGTCAATCAGTTGAAGTTTGTGCATTTCTGGCTTGTGTCACTGTTTTTTTTTAAAGGTTTAATATACTTATACTTTATTACTACTTTCTTACAATAGTCAGATAGAAAAGCTCACAGCTGCCTTGGAGTGGCCAATGTAATCAAAATGTCAGCAAGGCAGCAGCGGAAGTCACCATGTCTGTTTTGTTTTACATTGCTTTTATTGGAAAATGCTTTGTTTTCAATGTTTCTTTGAGGAAAACGACATCATTCTTGGCTGAGCCACCTGAGCCCGACTGAACCATCCAGATTCAGATTAACTCTGAAGTCTGGCTCCACTTTACACAATCGGTGCCAAACTCTGTGTTGATTTATATGGATTTACAGGACTGAACTTCTGCATATCAAGAACCCTTTCCTTTACCAAGAAAAACAAATCACTAAAGATACAGACTTTCCTCGGGGCTGTTGTTTCTGTTGCTGTTGATTTAGCCTCTCCCTGACCACATTTTTGCCACTTTGATGGGACCAAAGATGAACTGATTAAATTTGACGATAAAAAAATGAATTTGTGATTGAGAAACTATTTTTGTTCAACTTTAATTAACCACTAGAATTAAGTGACGATCTTCCAAGTGCACATATTAAAATTTGTTCTTGGGATGTGGGCAACGCTGGCAAGACCACATTTATTTGGCCATCTCTAGTTTCCCTGAGAAGGTGGTGATTGGCCTTGTCTTTGAACTGCAGCAGTTCATCTGATGTTTGTCAAGGCCCATAGACTTTGCTATGTCCAGTGCACTCAGCCGCTATCTTCTTAATGTCACATGGAATGAACCAAATTGGTTGAGCACTGGCACCTATGGTGCTGGGGACCTCGGGAGGAGGCTGAGTAGAATCATCCGCTCAGCATTTTTGGCTGAAGACGCTTGCAAACACTTCAGCCTTGTCTTTTGCGCTCAGGTATTGGATTCTGTCATGGTTGGTGATGGGAATGTTCATGCTGGTTATCCACCACCATTCTCAACTGGATGTGATAGGAGTACAGAGCTTTGCTTTGATTCCCTGGTTATGGGACTGCTTAGTTCTGTCTCTAGCCTGCAACTTTTGGCAGTTAGCATGCAAGTAGCCCTGTGTAGTACCTTTGCTAGGTTGTTGCCTAAGGTATGCTTGTGGTAGCCCTGGCAAGTCCTTCTACTCTCCACATTAAACCAGGGTTGGTCCACAGTATCTCATAGGTGCTCAGTTTTGGGATGCTGGAATTATCCTTAGTCTGTCCCATGTAGCATGATGGTAGTGCCAAACTATGCAAAACAGGATGGCCTAGAACTTGGCTCATGGCTGAATGCAGGTGCAAACCCAGCGGCAAACACGAACTGCTTCGCCAAAACTGATGAGCAAGAGGACCATGCTGAGGACACCAGTCGTGCCCCAAGAGGAAGTGCACCAGTCACGAAGAAAATTAAGATTGGCTGGCAGGAACGCCGGCACTGGACTACTGTGAGGCCAGGAGGAGGAGGGGTGGTAAGCTGTGCCCAGAAGCTGCGCACCGTTTTAATGTGGAGCCAGGAGGAACGCTTCTGCTCCTTCTGGCTCCCCATACAGCTAAGTAAAATCTGTTTTATTTACCTTTTTGGTGGCAGCCTACAGCAGTCCCTTTGAAGACTGTTAGTTTGGCTACTGCGCACCTGAGAAAACTGATTGCAACGTATATGGCGCATACTGCGGTCAGTCTTGAACCAATTTTGGAAAGGAGCCTGAAAAAGGCGTTAGGCCCATTGCTAATGTAAATTGAGGCCCTAATGCCTGTTTCAAGCGGGCACCCTGGATAACTATAGGATGCCCTAACCAATATGGCGTGCAGTGCATACCCAGCACGGAATGAACATGTGCACACCACAGCCCATATTAGATTCTTCAGTGACCATTTTTTGCCTGAAACATTTTTAGGCCGATATCTTCATGGTGGAGTCAAGAGTTTATCTTCGCAAGGACAGTGTACTTGTCCCCCCTACCAGAACTACTCTGATCAGAATTGTCTGCGACAGATAAGTTGGTGAGGATGAGCTTAAGTAGAATTCTTAATTGGGCAGCTCTTTCAAAGAGCTGTCACAGGCATGACGGGCCGATTGGCCTCCTTCTGTGTAGTAAGATTCTATACTTCAATGTGTTGGTTCCCTCACAACCCAATGCAGGTTCAGTTTGGCAGCTATATCCAGCTCAATCAATGGTGGTACTACTGAGCCACTCTTCATAGTGGACATTAAAGTCCACCATCCAGAGTCTCTCAGAGCTTCCTCCAAATAATGTTCAACATGGAGGAGTACTAATTTGTCATTTATGTGGGGGGTGGGGCGGGGGAGTGGCGGACGGCGGACGTTAGTGATCAGCAGATTTCCTTGAACTAGTTTCACCCAAAGCTATGAGACCTCATGGGGTCTGGAGTCAATGTTGAGGACTACCAGGGCCAAGCCCACTGTGCCCACACCTCTGGTGAGTCTATCCTGCTGGTAGTACAGGACATATCCATGGATAGTTATGTTGGCTGATATATATGATTCTGTGAGTATGACTATATCGGGTTTTTGCTGGACTAGTCTGTGGGACAGCTCTCCCAACTTGGGCACCAGTCCCCAGATGTTAGTGAGGAGGATTTTTCAGGATTGATTGGGCTGAGATTTGTGAAGGTGCACGTTGACTACTGAGAGTTTTCCTTTTTATGGAAGATTGTGCTGGTTTTGACCATTGTTGGAATGATGGAAAGAAGTAAGTAAAGAAAGAATTTGCATTTTTGTAGCACTTTTCACATCTCCACGATGTTTCAAAGCGCTTCACGGCCAATAGTTTATTTTTTAAATGTAATTTGTTGTTGCTATGCAGCCAATTTGTGCACAGCAAAGTTCCACAAACAGCAAATGAGATAAACAACTAACTAATCTGTTTGTGATGGTGTTGGTTGAGGAATAAATGTTGGCCAGGACTCCAGAAGAACTCCCCTGCACTTTGAATAGTGCAATGGGATCTTTTACCTGACCAAGCAGACAGGAGCCTTGGTTTAACATCTCA
Organism: Heptranchias perlo; assembly: GCF_035084215.1. Taxonomy (NCBI): domain Eukaryota; kingdom Metazoa; phylum Chordata; class Chondrichthyes; order Hexanchiformes; family Hexanchidae; genus Heptranchias; species Heptranchias perlo. Next base: position 20,262,539 of record NC_090350.1, on the reverse strand, counting down.
TCCAAAGGACAGCACCTCTGACAATGCAGCACTCCTTCAGTACTGTACTGAAGTTCAGCCTAGATTATTTGCTCAAGTCCTAGTGTAGGGATTGAATACACCACCTCTGTTTAGAGGTGAGGGTGCTACCACTGACCCAAGGTAACAATGGAGATTGGTGTCCTGTGCATACCACATGAAGCCTATCTATAGCTAAAGTGTAATTATTTCAGTGACTGCTTCAGGCCTACTGGACGAATATCTTCACTGAGCCTCTCACATTGTTATCAGCTGTACAGGGAACATGGCAGTCAGACTGGAGGGGTGCACAATAGGAAAACAGCTGGACTAGCAGTTCAATAGATCGTAGCCAGATAAGAAAGAAAAAGAGTCAGGTCAAGCCCAAGAGAGCCAGAAAGAGGTAGATTGGGAAGAGTCTCCAGCACTCCCTTAGCCAGCCTCCCCACTTCAACTCTCCTCAGATTACAACTTATTTAAAAAAACACAGCCTCCATTCTCACCAATACAAAGTGCCACACTTGCATTACCATCTTCCTCTCCAAGCTGCAATGGTGGCCCATGCGCTAGTGAGTTGGCTTAATAATGTTTATCCTTGCTCTTACATCCTTCCATGGCCTTGCCTCACAGTGGAGTCTCCTCCACTTCTTCATTTGCTATGCTGTTTCTGTAAAACTCCTTGCCTCATTCCCTCTGCTTTGCTATCTCCCTCCCTATCCTCAAAAATCTCCTTAAAACGTTCCCTTCAACCTTGCCTTCGACCATCCGTTCTAACTCTCTCTGTTTTCCCTATTTTCCTCCTACTCGTGGCCCGGTGATTTGCCCGTAAGGCACTTTGAGATATTTTCCTGCATACAGGGAGCACTGTAAAACTGCAAGTTATTGTTGACATTACTTGGAATGAACAGTGACATTATTAAAGCTCATAACCTCCTACACTTATTCAAACATTTAGCCATTCATTATTATTACTGCCACCATTCACGTTTTGATCAGAGTGTCAGCAGCAGCTTGTTCTGCCGTTTTATGTATTCACAGAGGAAGAATTGTGAACTTTGGGACTAAATCATCAAAGGATGATATCAAGGTTCAAAATTAGTTTTATAAAGCAGTCCATCATCATTTATGAAATGATTATGTCAAGTTATAATAACCAAGATTAGAATTAAAAACATGACCTTGGTTTAATTATGGATCAATCCATTTAAAAACAATGACTGGAACAGTTTCTGTTTTTTTTGTACATGGGACGAAAGTGAAAATTGTTTGGGAAGTAACATGAACGCTTAATCAAATGGAGCAGCCCAAGTGACCTTACCCCCCTACCATCTCTTCGTTACCCCCCACCCGCCTCTTACTCCGTCTCCTATTTTTCTGGTGCATTCCCAATCGCCTTTCTGTTCCCAGAGTACTGGAAGAGACATTATATCAGATTAGAAATTATTAACAATCTGAAACTGGGAGATCTCCTGGGCTCAATTTATAGTTAAATTTAATATCGTAGTTAAGGCTTAAACCAAAAATAAGCATTCATATGAACGATTTTTAGATGTTTGAAGCTCAAAGTCAATCCATATTGACAGGGTGAAAGCCCCTCTCCTGCCATTGTAAGTGACCTACAGAACTAAGGTCAAGTAATTATTAGTGAGTATGTCTTCACAGAACAAAATGGCCTGTGATTAAGTACAAACTGACGCTAAACTAGAATGGTCAACAAAAAGACTGTTATGGAAAATAGAAATGTTGCATTTGTTCCATTCTGAGGTTGTAGTTAAGGAACATTTTTAATGTACCTAACATGTAATACACCCGAACTAGGAGTACCAAAATGTAAAAAGGTATTCCAGCCTCAATACTGCCGTGCTGAACCCAAAACTTAAGCGATAGATTAGAAACAGAAGAAGATAGAAAGGAAGAAAGAAACCAAGTAGGTGGTAATGAGGGGGAGAGGGAAGTTTAATGTCAACAAATATAAGATTTGGTATAATTAACAGGTACAGAGTGGTTGGGTCTCATTAATAAACATGAGAAGAAAAAGAAAATAATTTGTATGATCATCCATCGTCAGTTAATAGTATTGAGTCAATGTGAGTCTGTTGCTAACAAGGCTAATTAAGTATAGGAATGCATCATAAGAGCAAATAGTTACAAGTTAAAACAAGTTTTTGTTAATGCTGCATTAATGAAGTTGCTTTGGAATGCTGTATGCAGTTTTGATCACCTTATCCACAACAGGACATTGAAGGAATGGGAAGAGTTTAGAGAAGAGCAACAAAGATTCAGAGAATCTAAGTGGTATCTTAGCAGCCTGGTGGCTTGGTGAGGAAATGCACCATCTGAAATGATACTGTGCCATACAGAAGAGAAGGTTCGAGATTCAATCCTTAGACCGTGCCGAGTTAGCTGATGTCAGACAGAGCAGCAGCTGTTGGGATGGGGGCAAGTTTCAATTGGCCTCAGCACACCTGGGCTAGGGAAGGGAAACTCGACTAGGGTTTCTTGTCCTGGTCCCAGTCCTGGATGTTGGGTGAGAGCAGGATTTAGACTTGGCAATATTGCCCTCCGTGTTTACGCACTCTCTGCCTACACTCACAGATGAAGAATGAGCATTTGAGTAAGTACTAGAGAGCTGCCAGATCTATGGAATTATAATCCAAGGAAAATTTAGTGACTTTGGAAGAGGGGGAAAAAAATCACCAGACAGCAGATAAACTCCATACAGTTTATCTCCATACAGTTTACTCTTAACATCGCCTTGGAAAAATGATCCTTTCAGGCACTGTGATAATTGCACCGAAAATGTTTCCAACGTGCTGAAACTCCAGTATATGTTTGTCAGGCGCTCACTCCATGATACAGTCCAAAAATGTAGAGCAGTTTTTACTGCTCATTTGGAATACCATTTAATCTTTACCTGATCATCAATCCAGATTGAATTAATTTGACCAAATATGCACATTTCTTCCACACAAGATATTTTCTGCCAGTGGCCATATCTTCTGAAATCAAAACAAACAGACGATTTGTGCCAAAGATTAAGAACTGTTTCTTTCAATATACAGCATTGCAGTTTAACATAACACTTATAATATTCTGCATCTGAGTCAGACCACGCATGTGGTCCGTAATTGCAATTATATCAGCCATGTCTCTGTAATTGCAATTAGATCCAAAGGGGAGTCATATAAAGTTGCCAGAAAAAGTAGCAAGCCTGAGGATTGGGAGCAGTTTAGAATTCAGCAAAAAAGGACCAAGAGATTGATTAAGAGGAGAAAATTAGAGTATGAGAGTAAACTTGCAAGGAACATAAAAGTGGACTGTAAAAGCTTCTACAAGTATGTAAAAAGAAAAAGATTAGTGAAGACAAATTTAGGACCCTTACATTCAGAAACGGGACAATTTATAATGGGGAGCAAGGAAATGGCAGAGCAATTAAACAAATACTTTGGTTCTGTCTTCACGGAAGAGGACACAAATAATTTCCCAGAAATGCTAGGGAACCAAGGGCCTAGTGAGAAGGAGGAATTAAAGGAAATTAGTATTAGTAAAAAAAATAGTGCTGGAGAAATTAATGGAACTGAAAGCCGATAAATCCCCAGGGCCTGATAATCTGCATCCCAGAGTACTAAAAGAGGTAGCCATGGAAATAATGGATGCATTGGTTGTCATCTTCCAAAATTCTATAGATTATGGAACAGTTCCTGCAGATTGGAGGGTGGCAAATGTAACCCCATTATTTAAAAAAGGAGGGAGAGAGAAAACAGGGAACTATAGACCGGTTAGCCCAACATCAGGAGTAGGAAAATGCTAGACTCTATTATAAAGGATATGATAACAGGACACTTAGAAAATATCAACGGGATTAGACAAAGTCAACATGTATTTATGAAAGGGAAATCATGTTTGACAAACCTACTGGAGCTTTTTGAGGATAAGGGAGAACCAGTGGATGTGGTTTATTTGGATTTTTAGAAGGCCTTTAATAAAGTCCCACATAAGAACTTAGTGTGCAAAATTAAAGCACATGGGATTGGCGGTAATATACTGGCATGGATTGAAAATTGGTTAACAGACAAGAAACAGAGAGTAGGAATAAATGGTTTTTTTTCGGGGTGGCAGACAGTGACTAGTGGGGTACCGCAGGGATCAGTGCTTGGGCCCCAGCTAGTCACAATATATATCAATGATTTGGATGAGGGAACCAAATGTAAAATTTCCAAGTTTGCTGACAACACAAAACTAGGTGGGATCGTGAGTTGTGAGGAGGATGCAAAGAGGCTTCAAGGTGATTTAGACAAGTTGAGTGAGTGGGCAAATACATGGCAGATACAGTATAACGTGGATAAATGTGAAGTTATCCACTTCGGAAGGAAAAACAGAAACGCAGAGTATTATTTAAATGGTGATAGATTGGGAAATGTTGATGTACAAAGAGCCCTGGGTGTCCTTGTATACCAGTCACTGAAAGCAAACATGCAGGTGCAGCAAGCAGTTAGGAAGGCAAATGGTATGTTGGCCTTCATTGCAAGAGGATTTGAGTATAGGAACAAGGATGTCTTACTGCAGTTATACAGGGCCTTGTGAGACCACACCTGGAGTATTGTGTGCAGTTTTGGTCTCCTTACCTGAGAAAGTATATACTTGCCATAGAGGGAGTGCAGCGAAGGTTCACCAGACTGATTCCTCGGATGACAGGACTGTTGTATGAGGAGAGATTGGGTCGACAAGGACTGTATTCACTCAAGTTTAGAATAATGAGAGGGGATCTCATTAAAACATATAAAATTCTGACCAGGGCTAGACAGACTGGATGCAGGGAGGATGTTTTCCCTGGCTGGGGGGTCCAGAACGAGGGGTCACAGTCTCAGGCTACGGGGTAGGACATTTAGGACCAAGAAATTTCTTCACTCAGAGAGTGATGAACCTGTGGAATTCTCTACCACAGAAGGCTGTGGAGGCCAAGTCACTGAATATATTTAAGAAGGAGCTAGATAGATTTCTAGACACAAAAGGCATCAAGGGGTAAGGGGAGAGAGCGGGAATATGGTATTGAGATAGAGGATCAGCCATGATCATATTGAATGGCGGAGCAGGTTCAAAGGGCTCCTATTTTCTATGTTTCTATGTGAAATAAATTCATAAAGGAGCTTTAAAAGGGTTGCACCACTAGCTCTTAGCAATGGTTGGCAAGCATACTTGTTTTCATTTGTTAGTGAATTTGCATTCTATTGTTTTTATATTTAGTGGGGCCCACTTAAGATCCATTCCACTGTAATCTTAAAGGGAATACAGCCTAGAAGTTATTGTTTGCAATATTTGCAATGTATTGGTTATGTTTCTGGACTAGTGATCCAGAGGTTTGGACTAATAATCCAGAGAATGTGAGTTCAAGTCCCACCATGGCAGTTTGAGAATTTGAATTCAGTTTAAAAATCTGGAAATAAAAAGCTGGTATCAGTAAAGGTGACCATGAAGCTGTCAGATTGTCGTAAAAGCCCAGCTGGTTCACTAATGCGCTTTAGGGACTGAAACCCGCCATCCTTACCAGACCTGGCCTATTTGTGACTCCAGTTTCACACCAGCGTGGTTGACTCTTAACTGCCCTCTGAAGTGGCCTAACAAGCTACACATTTGTTTCAAACCACAACTAATGGTTCAGGAAGGCCTACCACCATCTTCTCAGGACAACTAGGGATGGGCAATAAATGCCAGTCTTGCCAGCGATATCCACATCCCGAGAATTAATTGTTTAAAAAATTAGCACATGATTGCTTAATGCTTTCTTGTGATAATCCTCTGTCAGCTATGTTAGTGAACCTTAGTATCACAAATATATGCCACAAATGCAACCTAAGTCATTTACAACTGAATAAATCACTAGCGTGCACCAACTTCTCTCAGCTGGTGAAATGGGGAGAGTCCATGACAGAGCAGATAATACATGACAGAAATGGACTTTTCTCCTTTCATATTCATGTTTCCTTATGTCCGTAATGCTTACACAAAGCATTCTTCAGCAGCAGGATCCATTTCTTACAGCAACTTTGTAAACTGCACGCTTTTCTTTATTAAAGAAAACACACTGGGGGAAAAATTCAACAGAGCCTATTATTGACCTGCTATTAACCTGCGCCCAATGGCCCCTGCGCAGGCAGGACGAGAACTTTGTCCGACCTCAGTGCTCACCGCCAATCTGCATTGAAACCCAGGCCTTGCATGGCGATTCAATGCAATTCACACTTTCCACCAGCAGGGGGAGCCCCAATCACTTAATGGGAGGATGTCGCTTCAAATCTCTTAAAGGTAGCTGGTACCTGTTATTTGCTAAAAATAACAGTCTGCTGTCTGCACGGAGTCTAAACAGAGGTTAGACATCGCACATGTAAGACACAGAGGCAGGTCCCGTCCCTATGTTTACACACTTATGTTAAAACATTGAATAAAGGTTGTGCACTACTAAATCCCACATCCTCCAATCTGCGTGCCAGACCTCACTAATGTGCCAATCTGAATTGGTACCAGGCCTGGGAGAGTGCGTGCACCAAGATTCTCTGCTGATACATTACAGGCCTTGGCACAAGAGGTGGACAGAAGCAGGGACAGCTTATATCCACGGGGGGAGGAGGGGGGTGCAAGTGGCCCTCCAGACAAATGGCCAAAAGGCAGTGGGAGGCAGCAGGGGACGAAGTCAATGCCAGGTGCATAGCACCACGAACATAGATGCAGTGCAGGAAGAAGTTCAATGCTTTGACACGAATGGTCAACGTGAGTGAGGTCAATTGTCATGTGGCGTCTCCTACCAATTGCACCACTAGCTGCATCCACTGCTCCATGCACTACACCCCCCATCACCCACACACCAACAATCAGTACTCAACTCTTCCAATCAGATGCTTCCTCTCCCCCTTACACATTACCACTGTTGCAAACCACTCACCCACAACTCACAGGCCACACACACTTGCAGTTATTCAACCATGACAGGCACATCACCCAGACACATGTCCCGCTTTCTTGCAGAAGAAGGTGGCGCTTAACAGGAGGCTACAAGTGGCAGTGGCATTTAGCCCCTTGAGCCTGTTCCGCCATTCAATGAGATCATGCCGGACCTGTGACCTAACTCCATAAACCCACCTTAGCCCCATATCCCTTAATACCCTTGGTTCACAGAAATCTATCAATCTCAGATTTAGAATTCACAATTGAGCTAGCATCAACTGCCGTTTGCAGAAGAGCGTTCCAAACTTCTCCCACCCTTTGCGTGTAGAAGCGTTTCCTAACTTCACTCCTGCACGTCCTGGCTCTAAATGTTAGGCTATGTCCCCGTGTCCAGGTATTCAACTAAAGGAGACCTCCAAAAACAGTTACAAATGTCTCAGCAGCCAGAATCCTGCATGGTCCCTTTAAATAGCGCTGGCGGGGGTCCACCAGGCACTCTAAGACACGTTCAGATGGTCATGGTTAAGACTGTGCATTGAGTTAAGCATTAAGTGCCAAAATGGTATCTATCACTTTAAATCACCGTTGCACACTGATTGCATCCATTTTCTCCTACTTTACATGCTTCTGGCATTCGGTATTTGTGCATGCACTAATACCTATACCAAGATGGCGTCTGGCGCACGTCACGCTGGAAACATACATGCGCAGCCAAGACGCCAACGGGTAGTACACGGCCCAATTTAGTGCCCATAGTTACAGGTTTTAGGGTTTTTGCCCTTTGTTAAGTCCAAAATTGTAGAGAGGTTGCGATAGACCAGTCCATAGCTTCTCTGCCCAGTACGCACTGCTTTCTACCCTTTGACTAATATCTTACCTATTCCTAGGTTTCACCCTGAATCCCCATCCCGTCAAGCTTAACGAGTAGCCTTATATTCGAATGCATTTTGGAAGTGTAGGTGCATCAGTTTGTAGGGTTTTCCACTTTGGGTACCACTTCCTCAAAAACATTCTTAACATTTCAGAAAAATAGTTGAATCAACTGAATGTAATAAATACTTATAGTCAGTAAAACCTGTTTGTTATAACTGACTTGTATTTTTGGAGCTCGTATTGTTTTGTTTAATCAGAGAACTGAAGGATACATGACACGACAACACTAATACTGCAACCGCAGAGAGCATGTGATCATCCACACCTGTAATTATGCAACCATTTGCTGCTTCCTGGGGCCTAGAATAACACCTGGTAATTTAAGACTTCTCACAGAGCCCTGAACATTCAGCAGCGTCTTTCCCACCGATCTTTATGTTGTGTGTGTTTAGGAATCATGCTGGTTTTTCTATTTTCTGCATTAAGTTAACCAGTTTGCCTGCTGAGAAGTTTTCTGAGGTTTCTTGTACCATCTGTGCAAGCTTGTCAGTCCTTTCACTAATCCATTCTTGCCCTTGCTGAATCTCCTTTGATAGCACTATATATGAGGTCAATGTCACCTTTTTGGGTCAATTATCTCTAAGTGTCAGCCTTGGCTCTGTGGTGGCTCTCTCGCCTCAGAGACAGAAAATTGTGGTTTCAAGACTCACTCCAGAAACTTGAGCATGTAATCTAGGTTGGCACAGTTATCTAGTCATTTATTAAAAAATGTAATCATTAATCTAGTCATTTATTAAAAGGCATTGTTGTTTTTTTTATTCGTTCACGGGATGTGGGCGTCGCTGGCAAGGCCGGCATTTATTGCCCATCCCTAATTACCCTCGGGAAAGTGGTGGTGAGCCGCCTTCTTGAACCGCTGCAGTCCGTGTGGTGACGGTTCTCCCACAGTACTGTTAGGAAGGGAGTTCCAGGATTTAGACCCAGCGACAATGAAGGAACGGCGATATATTTCCAAGTCGGGATGGTGTGTGATTTGGAGGGGAACGTGCAGGTGGTGTTGTTCCCATGCGCCTGCTGCCCTTGTCCTTCTAGGTGGTAGAGGTCGCGGGTTTGGGAGGTGCTGTCGAAGAAGCCTTGGCGAGTTGCTGCAGTGCATCCTGTGGATGGTACACACTGCAGCCACAGTGCGCCGGTGGTGAAGGGAGTGAATGTTTAGGGTGGTGGATGGGGTGCCAATCAAGCGGGCTGCTTTATCTTGGATGGTGTCGAGCTTCTTGAGTGTTGTTGGAGCTGCACTCATCCAGGCAAGTGGAGAGTATTCCATCACACTCCTAACTTGTGCCTTGTAGATGGTGGAAAGGCTTTGGGGAGTCAGGAGGTGAGTCACTCGCCGCAGAATACCCAGCCTCTGACCTGCTCTCGTAGCCACAGTATTTATATGGCTGGTCCAGTTAAGTTTCTGGTCAATGGTGACCCCCAGGATGTTGATGGTGGGGGATTCGGCGATGGTAATGCCGTTGAATGTCAAGGGGAGGTGGTTAGACTCTCTCTTGTTGGAGATGGTCATTGCCTGGCACTTATCTGGCGCGAATGTTACTTGCCACTTATGAGCCCAAGCCTGGATGTTGTCCAGGTCTTGCTGCATGCAGGCTCGGACTGCTTCATTATCTGAGGGGTTGCGAATGGAACTGAACACTGTGCAGTCATCAGCGAACATCCCCATTTCTGACCTTGTGACGTTAAGCAGTTTGTTGTTCCTGTTCCTTGATTGGCTAACTCTAAAAATTCTGCCACAGTGCTAACTGTGTTGACAGCTGGTGAACACCTCCATTCCAGTAGATTATAGGGCAGAATTTCCTGCCCCTTGCCCCCGGGGAATGCCATTTCCCCAGGTGTAAAGGTAAGGGCTGGAGTTCCATTTCTCTGGGTCTCCATTCCTTTTACATTGCCACAGGATTTTTGGGGCTTCCCTCGGGGTATAGAACTAGGCCCTTCGCAGGCATGCTAATCAAGCAGGAGGGGAATCGCCAGCCTCCCACCTCATTTTCCGGGGGATACACTTGCTGGGTGTTTTGGCCTGCCCCTGGACTTCCACCAACTGGAGGGCCTGTGGGACTCCTGGAGGCAGGCCAAAGAGAGGCAGGTAAATTTGCTTTTTTATGTTTAAGAATGTCTGCAGTTAATCAGCACCTTCTGGCTGATGATCTCCTTCAGCAGCCAGAAGGCCTGATCTCAGAGGCCCAGCATGTAGCTGCAGGCTTAAGAGGCACTCAAATCTCCTCCATCTCCAGCTGGTACTAGACCATGCCAGGGGTGGCCTAAAGCCATGTTAATGGCCTGGGATAGAAAATATTGATGCTCCTGGGGTTGGACAGGAACAGCACACTTTGGGTGCACTGCACCATCCAGTGCTGTCATAGAGGGGGCCAGGAAAATCATCCACTTTTTGGGATGAACTAATGAAACTTTTGTTTCGCTTATTTTGTCTTTTTAACAATTTGTAGCAGCACCTGCAGTCGCCAATGGGATCACTGTCACCAATTGTGTCACTGCGCTCTGCTTCCATATACAAACATGGTAAAGAGTTTAGGGGAATCAAGAACAAGGGGACATAACCTTAAAATTAGAGCTACGCCATTCAAGAGTGAAGTCAGAAATCACCTCTTCATGCAAAGGGTAGTAGAAATCTGAAACTCTCTCCACCAAAAACCTGTTGAGGCTAGATCAATTGAAAATTTCAAAACTGAGATTGATAGATTTTTGTTAAGCAAGGGTACTAAGGGTTATGGAACCAAGGCGGGTAAATGGAGATAAGATACAGATCAGCCATGGTCTAACTGAATGGAGGAATAGGCTCGAGGGGCTGAATGGCCTACTCCTGTTCCTATGTTACTAACAAGGCATCATGCCAGGATGACAATGCCCCTTTAAAATGGGAGCAACAGCTGCATGTAAAATGTGTTTAAATGATCCGATCGATCATTTAACGGGGTTTATTTCTGCAGGGATTTTTTCTTTCCCAAGTGTAATCATTGTCTCTTTGATAAAGTGAGGTTGATCCCTTTTCACTTGATTAGAGTAGCAGGGTGTTCAGTTGTTTGAACAAGCCTTATACCAGCCATCTGTGCCAGAATGGGTAAGGTATTAGGTCCTCTCCATCATCACATCCAGTATCATATTATAACTTGTAATGAATCATAAAAATACAGTTTACGCTTGCTGATACGATCTGGGTCTTTTCAAATATTAACTTGCCATCTGCCTGAAATGATTGAATAGCATTTATAAACAATTCTGCAGACATTTCTGCTCTACTTTGGCTAAATTTTAAGAGAAAAGATTTAATTTTCCAAAGCTGCCATCCTTTGCTTCCAGGCTCTAAATGCTATTGGTGAAGAATAAGACCCAAATAAAAGATACCAAAGGTAAAAGTTTGAAAAATTATCATTTCAATTAGGAATTGTACTGATGTGGATAATGGATACCTGGGGGCGCAATCAAACAAGGTTCAAATCACATCATAGGCAGTCCCTTTAGCACAATTGCTGACTGCCCACCCAGTGCTCGTGTTCATATAGTAATGATCTGGGCAGACCCACCAGCTTCACTTCAAAACAAACACTGTCCACCCAGCTTCTGTTTATGTGCACACGTGATTTCAGGGCAGAGTCTTCTGTCAATCAACTGCCCATGGAAACAAGTGCTTCATCCAGTCCAGTGACCTGCCTCTCGAACTCCCCAACCATGTCACCCTGTTGATAACTGGCTGCTTGTCTTGTCACGTGGTTTTTAAGGTGATATATTCAAATTTAATCCATTTGGGGGAAAAGGGGGAGAAGCTGCTTTTGACTCTTCTTGGGTTTTTACAGGGGTCCTCAGTCTGGTTCCTCACCTGTACCCCTTGCTGCCATGGATCCGTGGTCATGGAATATTCTGCGGAAATGGCATCCCTTTGTGGAATTCTTATCCGTTCTGCTATTGTTTCTCCCAGTTTTCTCCTCTTTTGTCCTCTCCTCTCCGAAAGGCGCTGATTCCTGCTGGGGTTCAGCTCTATGGGTACCTTGTCCAAAGTGGCCATTCTTCATTGACAGTGAGTGTCAACAGGCAATTCAAGCACAGCGGTTATCACAGTTGTACTGATCCTGACCTCACCTGTTATCTACATACACGCACTTTCCAGCAGAGGCCACCAGATAGTGATCAGGAGCTGACTGATTTTATCCTTTCTAACCCAGACCAATTGTAATTCCCCAACTGCTCCCCTAGCTATTAGTCAACTTAGCACAGGACCTGGGACCTTCTGGTACAGTTCCCAGTAGACCATCGGGGGAAGCTGAAATAACGAGGCTGATAAAAACAAGACTGTGAGCGTCCATCAGCTTTAGGCTGGGAGTGTCCATCATTATTTAAAATGCAGTTGTGGAAAGATGCAAATAAAGTGTCTGGCAGAGCTACCCTGCATTGTTAATAATTTGAGGGAGTGCAACAAGGAGTTCAGGCATTTAGTGTTAACAGGCTACATTGTTACCACAGATGACAAGTGGGTGTAAGAATGCCCTCTTAAACTCTTTAAGAGAGAAGGCCTATTTATCACATGGCAGGGCATTATAAAATCGCTGCTTAAGCAGTAATGCCAGCTGTACGTCATCTGTTTATGGAAAAAAAAATCGGCAGGCATCACAAAATCTCTCTTTACTTGGTTAGCTGTATGCAGATGAAACTCTCAATTCATTCCATCCTTGGACATAGAAAAGAAGGTAACAAATGGCAACGAGTGAGTTAAGGACAGCGGCACAACTCTCAGCATTGCAGTCTCCCTGTAAACCACTGTGGCTATCATTCCACGGTTTATAATATCACAGTTTATTGCTCTCACAGTTTACATTATCACCCGAACACACTGACAATGAAACTACCCTGTAACTCACAGCCATTTACAGTCTAATTGCAGCCTACCATGACCTGCTTCACAAGCCATTGTCTGAATCCTTATTATACAGCGTATATCTAGAGAGCTACAAAGCAAATGGCGAACTACAAAGAGGCATATTCAAGAACAATTTACATATTTTCTTAACGACAGAAGATATTTTTGAAAGGTATAATTGCTGACACTTTTGAACTCCCCCTCAAGTTAAGCGAAACACTCTCTAATTAACAACAAGATGATTTCAGTGTAAAGTATAATTTATAAGGTCATTTTTATAATTGACTAATTATGGTGGAACTAAATTGCCCAAATTATTAGCAAGAAACCTTTGACGTTCAAAGTGATAATGGATCCCTTATAATGTTGAAACGTTTGAAATGATAAATACATCTTCTGTTTAATGATCAAATTTATTTTGCTCTCCCTGCTCCAACTGGGAAGTTCTGCTGAAGATGCCATGTTGTAGTTTGGCCACATGCTTTTCCCATAAGCCATCTGCAGGATGTAACCCATGTCCCCAGGCAGCCAGCCTCTCACTTGTTGTGCAGGGGCAAAGAACGGGGTAGGATAGAGGATTGCCACAATATAAAAGAATCGTGCATCTGCCAGGAAAACGGCCACAGATCTGCATGGTGCACTGCTGGAGCTCAGACACATGTTCACCAGTTGCACTTAATGAAGCGGAAGTCCTTGAGATTCCTGAAGGCAGTGGGTATCATCTGAAGGAGCTCACAGGGTGACATGGATGGGGCCCTGGATTTAGGGGAAGCCTGTAATCTGCAGAAACCCCCAAGCCCTATCCTGCTGCTTTGGGTTGTCCACGGGGAATGTGATGGCATGGCTTCAGTCATTTGCTTAATGCAAGCATGAACTACTGACTGACTGACTTTACTGATCTCCCCTGTGGCTGCTTGGAAGGAGCTGGAGACAAAGAAGTTCAGGGTTGCAGTGACCTCGACTGCAACAGGCTGTGCTGTGCTCACGCTGGCATTTGGTTGCAGGGCTTATTGTAGGAGGTGACACCATTCTGTGACAGCCTCCCTAGAGAAGCAAAGCCTACTTAGGCACTGCTCCACAGAGAACTGCAGGTATGTTATTCTGGGCCTATACACTTTGTTGGGAGATTAAGAAATACTATGAACATGCCTCTTTCTTTTTGCTCTCTCTAAGCTCTGTTTGCTCCTTCCTCCTCCTGTTGCTGCTACTTCTCCTCCTGTTCATCCTCTGCCAAAGTAGAATTGCCAGAAGAACCCCCGTGAAGAAAAAGTGCATTGCTAGAAGCCCCTGAAGAATTCAGAACGTTCTAGAGCCACTACAAGCACTTTGAAATGTTCCAAGTAAACACTAATCACAATGTGGTAAATGCAAAATATTATCATATTAACTGGGCAAATCAAATTGGGCAGAGCAGCCTTGAGGACGAGTTCATTGAGTGCATCAGGGATGGATTTCTTGAGCAGTATGTAACTGATCCTACAAGGGGGCAGGCAACCTTGGATCTGGTCCTGTGTAATGAGTCAGGATTAATTAATAATGTCCTAGTTAAGGATCCCCTTGGAACGAGCGACCACAACATGGTTGAATTCCATATCCAATTAGAGGGTGAGAAGGTTGATTCTCAAACAAGCGTACTGAGCTTGAATAAAGGAGACTATGATGGTATGAAAGCAGAATTGATTAAAGTGGACTGGGAAAATAGATTAAAGGGTAAGACGGTACATGAGCAGTGGTGTTCATTTAGGGAGTTATTTTACAACTTTAAAAATAAATATATTCCACTGAGGAAAAAAGGGTGTAAAAGAAATGACAGCCATCCGTGGCTAAGTAAAGAAATCAAGGATAGTATCCGACTAAAAACAAGGACATATAAGGTAGCCAAACTTAGTGGGAGGATAGAAGATTGGGAATTCTTCAAAAGACAGCAAAAAGTAACTAAAGGATTGATTAAGAAAGGGAAGTTAGATTATGAAAAGAAATTAGCAAAAAATATAAAAACAGATAGCAAGAGTTTCTATAGTTATATAAAAAGAAAAAGGGTGGCTAAGGCAAACATAGGTCCCTTAGAGGATGAGACCGGGAAATTAATGGTGGGAAACATGGAGATGGCAAAAATGCTGAACAAATATTTTGTTTCAGTCTTTACAGTAGAGGACACTAAGAATATCCCAACACTGGACAAACAGGGGACTCTCGGGGGGGAGGAGCTAAATACGATTAAAATCACTCAGGAGATGGTACTCAGTAAAATAATGGGATTCAAGGCGGATAAATCCCCTGGACCTGATGGCTTCCATCCTAGGGTCTTGAGGGAAGTGGCAGTAGGGATTGTGGATGCTTTGGTGATAGTTTTCCAAAATTCCCTGGACTCAGGAGAGGTCCCGGCAGATTGGAAAACTGCTAATGTAACACCGTTATTTAAAAAGGGTAGTAGGCAGAAGGCTGGAAATTATAGGCCAGTTAGCTTAACATCTGTGGTGGGTAAAATTTTGGAGTCTATTATTAAGGAGACAGTAACGGAACATTTAGATAAGCATAATTTAATAGGACAAAGTCAGCATGGCTTTATGAAGGGGAAGTCATGTCTGACAAATTTGCTTGAGTTCTTCGAGGATATAACGTATAGGGTGGATAAAGGGGAACCAGTGGACATAGTGTATTTAGACTTCCAGAAGGCATTCGACAAGGTGCCACATAAAAGATTATTACTTAAGATAAAAAATCACGGGATTGAGGGTAATATTCTGGCATGGGTGGAGGATTGGTTATCGAACAGGAAGCAGAGAGTTGGGATAAATGGTTCATTTTCGGACTGGCAACCAGTAACCAGTGGTGTTCCACAGGGGTCGGTGCTGGGTCCCCAACTCTTTACAATCTATATTAACGATTTGGAGGAGGGGACCGAGTGCAACATATCAAAATTTGCAGATGATACAAAGATGGGAGGGAAAGTAAAGAGTGAGGAGGACATAAAAAACCTGCAAGGGGATATAGACAGGCTGGGTGAGTGGGCGGAGATTTGGCAGATGCAATATAATATTGGAAAATGTGAGGTTATGCAATTTGGCAGGAAAAATCAGAGAGCAAGTTATTTTCTTAATGGCGAGAGACTGGAAAGTACTGCAGTACAAAGGGATCTGGGGGTCCTAGTGCAAGAAAATCAAAAAGTTGGTATGCAGGTGCAGCAGGTGATCAAGAAAGCCAACGGAATGTTGGCTTTTATTGCTTGGGGGATAGAATATAAAAACAAGGAGGTATTGCTGCAGTTATATAAGGTATTGGTGAGACCGCACCTGGAATACTGCATACAGTTTTGGTCTCCATACTTAAGAAAAGACATACTTGCTCTCGAGGCAGTACAAAGAAGGTTCACTCGGTTAATCCCGGGGATGAGGGGGCGGACATATGAGGAGAGGTTGAGTAGATTGGGACTCTACTCATTGGAGTTCAGAAGAATGAGAGGCGATCTTATTGAAACATATAAGATTGTGAAGGGTCTTGATCGGGTGGATGCAGTAAGGATGTTCCCAAAGATGGGTGAAACTAGAACGAGGGGGCATAATCTTAGAATAAGGGGCTGCTCTTTCAAAACTGAGATGAGGAGAAACTTCTTCACTCAGAGGGTGGTAGGACTGTGGAATTTGCTGCCCCAGGAAGCTGTGGAAGCTACATCATTAGATAAATTTAAAACAGAAATAGACAGTTTCCTAGAAGTAAAGGGAATTAGGGGTTATGGGGAGCGGGCAGGAAATTGGACATGAAGCTGAGTTCGGATCGGTCAATGCCCTGTGGGTGGCGGAGAGGGCCCAGGGGCTGTGTGGCCGGGTCCTGCTCCGACTTCTTGTGTTCTTTAGATTTGTGGTTGGGATCAGATCAGCCATGATCTTATTGAATGGCGGAGCAGGCTCGAGGGGCCGATTGGCCTACTCCTGCTCCAATTTCTTATGTTCTTATGTTCTTATCTACCAAAACTGTCCAGCATTTTACCTGAGAATAGCTGAGGACCCCTTTAAACACCATAGGAAATGGGCACCTCCTGACATCAGAAGGTTGTGGCTTCATGTCTCAATCCAGAGAGCTGAGCACATAATCTAGGCTGACACTCCAGTGCAGTACTTAGGGAGTGTTGCACTGTCAGAGGTGCCATCTTTCAGATGGAATGTTAAACCGAGGCCCCATCTGCCCTTTCAGGTGGACGTAGAAGATCCGACGGCACTATTCGAAGAAGAGCAGGGGAGTTCTCCCCGATGCCCTGGCCAATATTTATCACTAAAACAGATTATCTGGTCATTATCACATTGTTGTTTGTGGGATCTTGCTGCTGCATTTCCTACATTACAACAGTGCTGACACTTCAGAAGTACTTAATTGGCTGTAATGCACTTTGGGACATCCTGTGGTCATGAAAGGCACTACATAAATGCAAGTCTTTCCTTTTTTTTGTACCGCCCATGGTTTATAGGTGGCATGAGGAACTGACAGTAGCAAAGTGGGAAGAGTCGAAAATAGTATCAGAGATCCTGATAAGGTCATTTAATGGCAATTTGCAAATATTCATTAGGTAATGGTTTTGGTAGCATTGTGGTTATGTTACTGGACTAGTGATCCTAGAGGCCTAGACTAACAATCTGGAGTCATGAGTTCAAATCCTGCCACAGCAGCAGGGGAATTTAAATTCAATTAATTAAATAAAATCTGGAATAAAAAAAAACTAATATCAGTAATGGTGGCCATGAAACTACCGGATTGTCGTAAAAACCCATCTGGTTCACTAATGCCCTTTAGGGAAGGAAACCTGCCGGTCTGGCCTATACTTGACTCCAGACCCACAGCAATGTGGTTGATTCTTAATCACCCTCTGAAATGGCCGAGCAAGTGACTCAGTTGTACAATCTCGCTACAGAAAGACACAATAAGAATAAAACGGATCACCAGGCATCACGCCGCTAGGCACCGGACACGACAAAGGCAAACTAAGCCCAGTCGACCCTGCAAAGTCCTCCTCACTAACATCTGGGGACTTGTGCCAAAATTGGGAGAGCTGTCCCACAGACCAGTCAAGCAACAGCCTGACATAGCCATACTCACGGAATCATAGCTTTCAGCCAACGTCCCAGACTCTTCCATTACCATCCCCGGGTATGTCCTGTCCCACCGGCAGGACAGACCCACCAGAGGTGGCGGTACAGTGATATACAGTCAGGAGGGAGTGGCCCTGGGAGTCCTCAACATTGACTCTGGACCCCATGAAATCTCATGGCATCAAGTCAAACATGGGCAAGGAAACCTCCTGCTGATTACCACCTACTGCACTCCCTCAGCTGATGAATCAGTCCTCCTCCATGTTGAGCACCACTTGGAGGAAGCACCGAGGGTAGCAAGGGCACAGAATGTACTCTGGGTGGGGGATTTCAATGTCCATCACCCAGAGTGACTCGGTAGCACCACAGCTGACTGAGCTGGCCGAGCCCTGAAGGACATAGCTGCCAGACTGTGCCTGTGTCAGGTGGTGAGCGAACCAACACGAGGGAAAAACCTACTTGACCTCACCAATCTATCTAATACAGATGCATCTGTCTATTACAGTATTGGTAGGAGTGACCACCGCACAGTCCTTGTGGAGTCCCGTCTTCATACTTAGAACACCATCCAACAAGTTGTGTGGCACCACCACCGTGCTAAATGGGATAGATTCAGAACAGATCTAGGAGCTCCAAACTGGGCATCCATGAGGCGCTGTGGGCCATCAGCAGCAGCAGAATTGTATTCCAGCACAATCTGTAACCACATGGCCCGGCATATTCCTCACTCTACCATTACCAACAAGCAAGGGGATCAACCCTGGTTCAATGAGGAGCATAGAGGAGCAGCACCAGGTGTAACTAAAAATGAGGTGCCAACCGGGTGAAGCTACAACAGAGGACTACATGCATGCTAAACAGCGAAAGCAACATGCTATAGACAGAGCTAAGCAATTCCTACAACCTACGGATCAGATCAAAGCTCTGCAGTCCTGCCACACCCAGTCATGAATGGTGGTGGACAATTAAACAACTAACAGGACGCGGAGGCTCCGTGAACATCCCCATCTTCAATGATGGCAGAGTCCAGAATGTGAGTGCAAAAGACAAGGCTGAAGCGTTTGCAACCATCTTCAGCCAGAAGTGCCGAGTGGATGATCCCAATATCCCCAACATCACAGAAGCCAGTCTTCAGCCAATTCGATTCACTCCATGTGATATCAAGAAACGGCTGAGTGCACTGTTTTTTTTTATTCGTTCATGGGATGTGGGCATCACTGGCAAGGCCAGCATTTATTTCCCATCTCTAATTGCCCTTGAGAAGGTGGTGGTGAGCCGCCTTCTTGAACCACTGCAGTCCATGTGGTGAAGGTTCTCCCACAATGCTGTTAGGTAAGGAGTTCCAGGATTTTGACCCAGCGACGATGAAGGAACGACGATATATTTCCAAGTCGGGATGGTGTGTGACTTGGAGGGGAACGTGCAGGTGGTGTTCCCATGTGCCTGCTGCTCTTGTCCTTCTAGGTGGTAGAGGTCGCGGGTTTGGGAGATGCTGTCGAAGAAGCCTTGACGAGTTGCTGCAGTGCATCCTGTGGATGGTACACACTGCAGCCACAGTGCGCCGATGATGAAGGGACTGAATGTTTAGGATGGTGGATGGAGTACCAATCAAGCGGGCTGCTTTGTTCTGGATGGTGTCGAGCTTCTTGAGTATTGTTGAAGCTGCACATTTCCAGGCAAGTGGAGAGTATTCCATCACACTCCTGACTTGTGCCTTGTAGATGGTGGAAAGGCTTTGGGGAGTCAGGAGGTGAGTCACTCGCTGCAGAATACCCAGCCTCTGACCTGCTCTTGTAGCCACAGTATTTATATGGCTGGTCCAGTTAAGTTTCTGGTCAATGGTGACCCCCAGGATGTTGATGGTGGGGGATTCAGCGATGGTAATGCTGTTGAATGTCAAGGGGAGGTGGTTGGACTCTCTCTTGTTGGAGATGGTCATTGCCTGCCACTTGTCTGGCGCGAATGTTACTTGCCACTTATCAGCCCAAGCCTGGATGTTGTTCAGGTCTCGCTGTATGCGAGCATGGACTGCTTCATTATCTGAGGGGTTGCGAATGAAACTGAACACCGTGCAATCATCAGTGAACATCCCCATTTCTGACCTTATGATGGAGGGAAGGTCATTGATGAAGCAGCTGAAGATGGTTGGGCCTAGGACACTGCCCTGAGGAACTCCTGCAGCAATGTCATGGGGCTGAGATGATTGGAACTCCAACAACCACTACCATCTTCCTTTGTGCCACGTATGACTCCAGCCATTGGAGAGTTTTCCCCCTGATTCCCATTAACTTCAATTTTACTAGGGCTCCTTGGTGCCACACTCGGTCAAATGCTGCCTTGATGTCAAGGGCAGTCACTCTCACCTCACCTCTGGAATTCAGCTCTTTTGTCCATGTTTGGACCAAGGCTGCAATGATGTCTAGAGCCGAGTGGTCATGGCAGAACCCAAACTGAGCATTGGTGAGCAGGTTATTGGTGAGTAAGTGCCGCTTGATAGCACTATCGACGACACCTTCCATCACTTTGCTGATGATTGAGAATAGACTGATACAGCAAAGGCTATGGGCCCCGACAACATCCCGGCTGTAGTGCTGAAGACTTGTGTTCCAGAACTAGCTGCACCTCTAGCCAAGCTGTTCCAGTACAGCTACAAAACTGGCATCTACCCGACAATGTGGAAAATTGTGCAGGTATTCTGTCCACAAAAATCAGGACAAATCTAATCTGGCCAATTACCGCCCCATCAGTCTAATCTCAATCATCAGCAAAGTGATGGAAGGTGTCGTCGACAGTGCTATCAAGCGGCACTTACTCACCAATAACCCGCTCACCAATGCTCAGTTTGGGTTCTGCCAGGACCACACGGCTCCAGACCTCATTGCAGCCTTGGTCCAAACATGGACAAAAGAGCTGAATTCCAGAGGTGAGGTGAGAGTGACTGCCCTTGACATCAAGACAGCATTTGACCGAGTGTGGCACCAAGGAGCCCTAGTAAAATTGAAGTCAATGGGAATCAGGGGGAATACTCTCCAGTGGCTGGAGTCATACCTAGCACAACGGAAAATGGTAGTGGTTGTTGGAGGCCAATCATCCCAGCCCCAGGACATTGCTGCAGGAGTTCCTCAGGGCAGTGTCCTTGGCCAAACCATCTTCAGCAGCTTCATCAATGACCTTCCCTCCAGTATAACGTCAGAAATGGGGATGTTCACTGATGATTGCACAGTGTTCAGTTCCATTCGCAACCCCTCAGATAATGTAGCAGTCCGTGCCCGCCTGCAGTAAGACCTGGACAACATCCAGGCTTGGGCTCATAAGTGGCAAGTAACATTCGCGCCAGATAAGTGCCAGGCAATGACCATCTCCAACAAGAGAGAGTCTAACCACCTCCCCTTGATATTCAACGGCATTACCATCATCGAATCCCCCACCATCAACATCCTGGGGGTCATCATTGACCAGAAACTTAACTGGACCAGCCACATAAATACTATGGCTACAAGAGCAGGTCAGAGGCTGGATATTCTGCGGCGAGTGACTCACCTCCTGACTCCTTAAAGCCTTTCCAACATCTATAAGGCACAAGTTGGGAGTGTGATGGAATACTCTCTGCTTGCCTGGATGAGTGCAGCTGCAACAACACTCAAGAAGTTTGACACCATCCAGGACAAAGCAGCCCGCTTGATTGGTACTCCATCCACCACCCTAAACATTCACTCCCTTCACCACCGGCGCACTGTGGCTGCAGTGTGTACCATCTACAGGATGCACTGCAGCAACTCGCCAAGGCTTCTTCGACAGCACCTCTCAAACCCGCGACATCTACCACCTAGAAGGACAAGAGCAGCAGGCACATGGGAACAACACCCCTCTAAGTCACACACCGTCCCGACTTGGAAATATATCGCCATTCCTTCATCGTCGCTGGGTCAAAATCCTGGAACTCCCAACCTACAAGCACGGTGGGAGAACCTTCACCACACAGACTGCAGCGGTTCAAGAAGGCGGCTCCCCACCACCTTCTCAAGGGCAATTAGGGATGGGCAATAAATGCCGGCCTCGCCAGCGACACCCACATCCCATGAACGAATAAAAAAAATTCTATTGAGGGGTGTAGTTCCCTGTGGTTCAAGTGAGTTTGTGTGTTAGCAGGACCATGATGTCAGTTGTGGTTTAGTGCTGAAATATGAGCTATTTTCTTTTGTTGCCAAGCAGATTTTGTGTGGTTCTTCTATGCAAGTTTACATTCTTTCACATGTGTGGTTATATCAAATTACATAGAAATTATCACATGGAAACAGGCCATTTGGTTCAACCAGTCCATGTGGTGTTTATTCTCCTTACGAGTAGTCGTCCTAATCACATTTGCCCCCTCCGTTCCCATATCCCTTTATTTCCCTTTCCTTCAATCACCTATTCTTAAATGTTGACATGGTCTCTCCTTTACTAACTCTGGAGTGCATTCCACAGTTCCTTAACCCTCTGTGTAAAAAAGTTTCTCTTGCTCTCTTTTCCAAATCTCTTGCATTCAATCTTATATCGATCTCCCCTTATTCAAGACCCCTCTACCACTGGAAATAATATGGGCCTGGTATTTACGGGAAGGGAGTGGGGATGTGTGTCAGCAGCCGGGAAACCCAGAAATGCCGGAAAGGCAAAGGCAGAATTTAATGACAGGTCCTCATTAGAATTTTTTACTCTGTTTCCCACCGGGCAGGTTCAGAGGCTGGCCAGCTGCCGGGCAGGAAAGCCTGTGGTGGAAGGCTGCAGCCGGGGATCGCTGGGGACAGTCCCCGGCAATCGGAGAAGATCGAGGTTTGGTGGGGGGGAGCGGGGGTTGCTTGGAGAGCGGCAGGAACATAGGAACATAGGAACAGGAGTAGGCCTTTCAGCCCATCGTGCCTGCTCCGCCATTTGATAAGATCATGGCTGATCTGTGATCTAACTCCATATACCCGCCTTTGGCCCATATCCCTTAATACCTTTGGTTGCCAAAAAGCTATCTATCTCAGATTTAAATTTAGCAATTGAGCTAGTATCAATTGCCGTTTGAGGAAGAGAGTTCCAAACTTCTACAACCCTTTGTGTGCAGAAATGTTTTCTAATCTCGCTCCTGAAAGGTCTGGCTCTAATTTTTAGACTGTGGCCCCTACTCCTAGAATCTCCAACCAGCGGAAATAGTTTCTCTCTATCCACCCTATCCGTTCCCATTAATATCTTATAAACTTCGATCAGATCGTCCCTTAACCTTCGAAACTCCAGAGAATACAATCCCAATTTGTGTAATCTCTCCTCGTAACTTAACCCTTGAAGTCCGGGTATCATTCTAGTAAACCTATGCTGCACTCCCTCCAAGGCCAATATGTCCTTCCGAAGGTGCGGTGCCCAGAACTGCTCACAGCACTCCAGGTGCGGTCTAACCAGGGTTTTGTATCGCTGCAGCATAATTTCTGCCCCTTTGTACTCTGGACCTCTAGATATAAAGGCCAGTATTCCATTATCCTTATTGATTATTTTCTGCACCTGTTCATAACACTTCAATGATCTATGTACCTGAACCCCTAGGTCCCTTTGGACATCCACTGTTTTTAACTTTTCACCATTTAGAAAGGACCCTTTTTTGATCCAAAGTGGATGACCTCACATTTGTCTAGCTTGAATTCCATTTGCCAGTTTTGCCCATTCACCTAATTTATCAATATCGCTTTGTAATTTTATGTATTCATCTACACTGCTTACAATGCCACCAATCTTTGTGTCATCAGCAAACTTAGATATGAGACTTTCTATGCCTTCATCTAAGTCATTAATAAATATTGTGAATAATTGAGGCCCCAAGACAGATCCCTGCGGGACTCCAATAGTCACATCCTGCCAATGTGAGTACCTACTCTCTGTCGCCTTTCGCTCAGCCAACTTCCTAAACAAGTCCGTACTTTTCCCTCGATTCCATGGGCTTCTATCTTAGCTAACAGTCTCTTATGTGGGACCTTATCAAATGCCTTCTGGAAGTCCATATAAATAACATCCATTGACATTCCCCTGTCCACTACTTTAGTCACCTCTTCAAAAAATTCAATCAGGTTTGTCAGGCACGACCTACCTTTCACAAATCCATGCTGGCTCTCTCTGATTAACTGAAAATTCTCGAGGTGTTCAGTCACCCTATCCTTAATTATAGACTCCAGCATTTTCCCCACAACAGATGTTAGGCTAACTGGTCTATAATTCCCTGGTTTCTCTCTCTCTACTATGTTAAAAAGCAGAGTGACATGTGCAATTTTCCAATCTAGAGGGACAGTTCCTGAATGTAGAGAACTTTGAAAGATTATAGTTAGGGCATCTGCAATGTGCTCACCTACTTCCTTTAAAACCCTGGTATGGAAACCATCTGGTCCTGGGGATTTGTCACTCTTTAGTGCTATTATTTTCTTCATTACTGTTGCTTTACTTCTATTAATTTTATCGAGTCCCTGTCCCCGATTCAATATTAGTTTTCTTGGGATTTCCAGCATGCTATCCTCTTTTTCTCCTGTAAATACTGACGCAAAGTAATCGTTCAACATGTCCGCCATTTCCCCATTGTCAATGACAATATCCCCACTTTCGGTTTTTAAGGGGCCAACACTGCTCCTGACCACCCTCTTTTTCCTAATGTAACTATAAAAGTTCTTCGTATTGGTTTTGATATCCCTTGCAAGTTTCTTTTCATACTCTCTTTTTGTAGCTCTTACTATCTGTTTTGTGACCCTTTGTTGATCTTTGTATCTTTCCCATTCACCAGGATCTGTGCCATTTTTTGCCTTTTTGTATGCCCTTTCCTTATTTCTTATACTGACCTTTACCTCTTTAGTTGTCCATGGCTGTTTTTTTTGGCAAATAGAGTTCTTGCCCCTCAGGGGTATAAACCGATTCTGTATCACGTTAAATGTTTCTTTAAACATTTCCCACTGATCATCAGTCGTTTTACCCATTAACAGATTTGCCCAGTTTACTGTG
The DNA here is from genome assembly GCF_035084215.1 of Heptranchias perlo. Taxonomy (NCBI): domain Eukaryota; kingdom Metazoa; phylum Chordata; class Chondrichthyes; order Hexanchiformes; family Hexanchidae; genus Heptranchias; species Heptranchias perlo. The sequence continues at coordinate 20,237,726 of NC_090350.1, read as the reverse complement.
GACAGTCTCTGTCTCATCCCATTGAAGTCGGCCTTACCCAAGTCTAGAATCTTAGCAGCTGACTCACTTTTTTCCCTTTCAAACATTACATTGAACTCGATCATGTTATGATCGCTATTGGATAGATGTTCGTGTACAGTTAAGCCATTAACTAAATCTGGTTCATTACTCATTACTAAATCTAATATGGCTTGCCCCCTTGTTGCCTCTTGGACATACTGCTGTAGAAAACTATCCCGGACACACTCAAGAAATTCACTACCTTTCTGACAGTTGCTAGTCTGCTTTTCCCAATCTATGTGAAGGTTAAAGTCCCCCCATTAAGACCACTATGCCTTTCTCACATGCTTGTCTAATCTCTGCATTTATACAATCTAGCACTTCAGAGCTGCTGCCAGGGGTCCTATACACAATTCCCACTATAGTCTTAGATCCTTTCCTATTTCTCAATTCAACCCATAAGGTCTCTGTTGGCTGCTTACCTCTCATTATATCCTCCTTTATCATTGAAGTGATTTCATCTCTAATCATTAAGGCTACTCCTCCCCCTCTTCCATTTTCCCTGTCTCTCCTGTAGACCTTATAACCCGGTATATTCAGTTCTCAATCCTGCCCATCCTGCAGCCATGTCTCCGTAATAGCTATCATGTCATACCCTCCAATTTGAATTTGAACCTGTAGTTCATTTAATTTATTCCTTATACTCCGTGCATTTGTATATAGAACTCTTAGTTGGGCCACACACCCTCGCCTGACCTTCAGCTTTGATGCTGGGTTAATTGCCTTATGCCTTCTAGTTTTCACTTTATCTGTATTGTCTAAAGTACACTTTCTGCTGCTCTACGCTTTTCCTTTTCACTTGTTCTTGAACAACTGTTTGTACTATTTGTATTGTAAATTTCCCCTGGGTCTTCCCCTGTCTTGCTGCTCTCAACTTTATTCCCTTCTGACTCCCCGCTCAGGTCCCCATCCCCCTGCCACTCTAGTTTAAACCTTCCCCAACAGCACTAGCAAACACCCCCGCGAGGACATTGGTTCCGGTCCTGCTCCCGCAGCAAGGAGGAAGGGAGAGATCGCACGGGAGGCGAGAGATCGAGCGGGAGAGAGATCGCGGGGTTGGGGAAGAGATCACGGGGGGGGGGCGGGGGCGGTGAGAGAGCATGGAGGGCGGAAAAGATCGTGGCAGAAGATGTGCTTGGGGGGGTCAGGGGAAGCACTCCTGCTCCTCCTGGCCCATAAGCAGCGCTGGAAAAGCACTTACCTGCTGGATCCGCCAGTTCCCGCCTCCCTTCAGCTGCTGTGTTTCCCGAGCCCTGGAAACCCGGCCCGCAGCCATTAAATTCAAATGGCTACCAAATTCTGAGGAACGCAGCCTCATTAACATTTTATAATGGCCGACCCGCCTCTCCAGAGCGAGTTACTTTGACCCCTCCCCCAAACCCGCCACAGTTAAGCCAGATAGAGGTGCATTCGCGGCGGGTTGGGGTCAGGTTTCACATTTTTAACAACCCTCTCCCACCCGTCATGGGGGGGTTAAAATTCCCCCTTTTGTTTCTATCTACTGTATCCTATCCCGTGATAATTTTAGGCACCTCTATCAAGTCACCCCTTAATCTCCTATGTTATAACAAAACAGCCCCAATTTTTCCAGTCTTTATTTGTACTGGTATCTCCTTAAACCAGTCAAAATCCTAATCAATACACACTGTATTTTTTCAGAGGTCTCAAATTTAAAATTCTTATCCTTGTGTTTAAATCTCTTGCCTTGCCCTTATCTTCTCCAACCAAGGTAGTTCAGCGACAGGAATGTTGGGCAAGAGGAATTTGTTGCAGGATTGGATACGGGTAGCAGAGTTTTGGATGTGCAGACTGTAAGCTGCATTCAGTGCTCAGAGGGTTAAATTGATTTTTCCAAGCAGCAACAACACAAGGACTGGAAAACCAACCCTCATAAATGTAAAACAGGCCTTGGAACAGATCCAGAATCCATAAATGGTTTTGGCAGATGTCCCATCACTGAGACGTCCATCAGCCTTTCTCCTGCTAACCAAGTTGTGTCTTAAATGTAATTGTACAGCATCAGCAATCTAAAGATTAACTGGCTATTTCTTATTTCACATGATAAGGCTTTATCATCAAGGATGTGCTAACACACCCAAACATTGGGCTTGATTTTGCACGTAAATTGCGGGTGCATTGGGGGCTGCTAAAATGGCGGAAATGCAGAGCAGGTTGGGAAGCCGGCTCCAACCCGTCGACTTCTGAGTTCCCCGTGGACGCACCTGTGTGCGCGGGCGTCCCGAATCCGGAAGTCCTGCGATAGTTAAAGAGCCAAATGTACCTCATTGAGGTACTTAAGGCACTTTACTTGTGACACATTAGGTTGTTAGAACGATTTTTAACTTACCTGGGCGGCTTTCCCACGGCTTCTGATTCAACCAGGCATGAAGGGCCGGATCAGGCAAAAAGAAACAAAATAAATTAAATAAAAAGCTATTGCACGAAGTTAAAACACAAAATCAACCTACCTTTCCACCCTGTTCCGATGTCCAATGTCTCCCTCTCCGATCTCCCCCTCTTCACCCCCCCGATGTCCCCCCGATCTCCCCACCTTCACCCCCTCGATATCCCCCTCGATCTCCTCCTCTTTCCCCCCGATCTTCCCCTCTCCCCCCCGATCTTCCGTTCCAGCGCTGGATGACGTCTTGCTCTCTCTCTCTCTCTCTCTCCTCCCCCCCCCACCCTCTCGTTGCAGCTCCTGACGGGAGCCAGCTTGTCAATCAGGTTGGCTGCCTGGCAGAAACCCGGAGAGCACGTTCACCATCAATTACAATGCGATCGCGTCGGAAACGGTAAGGTTTGTTTATTCGGGTTTGCCATGCGCACCTTCACCCCCCCCCCCCCCCCCCCCGCTGCCAACCTGCCACCATTTCAAAATCGAGCCCATTGTCTCACATTAATGCAAATTCAGTGCTTCAGCCATCATTCATGTGTCTTCAGCCAAACCCACACTTCAGTCACCCACATCTCACATTCCAATTCTGCATAAAAGTATTCATTCTGTATTTGTGCTTCACAGATGGTAATCACTCAATGAGAGGACTGAGTGTTTGGTAAAGTCATTTGCCCTTTTTCAATACCCATTTTTTCCTTTTTTGTGCCTATGGATGGATGGGTCATGGTTCATTATTTTTACTGATCTTTTTGATGTAGATATTTAAACATATTTTTGTCCTTAACATAACCATTATCAAAACTCTCCCTCATGCCAATCACTCAATTCAATCCATTGGATTTGGCTTTTAGTGTTGTGACTTTGCGAAAACTATCGGCTGGAGTGCGTTCCTCAGCCTGTGATTTTCCGCTCATTAAAGTGACTGGGCAACAAATCACGTACCTGGCAAGCACAAATGGGAAACTCCGGCCACCCGCTCTGGAATATGAAGACCCTAAAATTACAAGCATGTGGGAGAACCTATCCTGTGGGTGGTATTTATACTACTGCCCAATACTGCACTTCTGGTTTGTATCCCAATTTCTGCTGGCACCCACATAAACAGTAATAGCTTGTTGGTTTTATGGGTGTATTATGTTAATTGGGTTGGGTTCCCAGAATGGATATTATGCCCAATCCCATTTTGCACTAAGTCAAATAGACAAGGAAAATCCCAAGTTCAATCTGGTCAGTGCTGAGTTAGCTAATCTTAGTTGGGATGGCAGTGTCCCTTAACTTTGCAAAGGCAAAAATCAACCAGCTTTCTCTCTCCTGATCATTATCCAATGGCCCCTGCTGGAAAGTCTGCAGGCATGGACATCAGATGAGAATAAGATGGGTCTCCATTGTAATGTACTCATCAACCTGCTGACACTCACAGATTAGGGTCACAGATGAAAATTGGCTACTGAGGCACTGGAAGGCAGTTGAAATCCATGGACTCCTACCCCCACATGAAACAGTGCTGTCAGGAGAGGAGGCAAGAAGATTAGCAGAAAGGAAGTCGGGGCTGGATTGGTGGTAATTGCTGCCCTCTCCTGATTATTCAAGTTAACAACTCATGGTGATAAGGGCCGAAAAAGCAGTTCTTACTACTGCATTCCCCAATAAGATTTTTTTAAAATTCTACCACTTGGCAGTTTTGGTTTCCAGCTGTGTGAATTCAACTGGGAAGAACTTTACCATGCTTATTTAAAACAAATTTATCTGGTCCATATTTAACCTCTGGGCTAGATATCTCTTCTTTCTGCCAACAGTATTCCTTGTTTCATAAAAACACCCGTGTACCATTGGTGAGGTAACTATTTTAATGGTCCTTTACTGTTAGATAGCAGTGATAGAGACCATTACCCACATGTCACTAGTCCCACTACACATCCACATAACAAATCCCGTTAAAGTAACATACAATGCCCTATTTACCATTTGTATTCAGCACCACTCCAAAAAGTCTGACATCATAACCCATTTGCCTTCCTTTTGTTATTCCCTCCTCCCTTGTAAGTAAATTCTGTAAGGACTAACATTACAATGCTCTCTGGACCTCTGTGGCTAATACTGATGTGCACTAAAGCCAAACTTTGTGGCTGAATCAGTCAGAAGGAGCCCAACTTTCTCTTCTTTCACAAAAACAGAATTTTGGCCCAATTTAAGGTTCTCAAGTTTGGAATAGCCTGTCCTATTTTTTCTTAAATTTTCTTCAATTTTATTCCTTCATTTTTCTCCCCACTTTGCCTGAAGGCTTTGATTTTGTTACTGTGTATAAATCCACAGGTATTAGTCATGTTCTAGTACCTGGCAATCGGTGGCCATCATATATGGGCCTTGATAGTCATGGTTGACAGGCTGTCCGACAGTGGAAGGGATCACAGCCTGATCATTTCCTTATCCAGTGTCCACATGTACATACTTACAACAGGGACCTCTGTATAGTGATCAGGAGCAGGAACCCTAGCTGATTCTTTCCCTACCACGCCCACCCACACTGAGGCCCAGTTGTATTACCCCAACTGTCACCCTAGCTGAGATCAGCTAACTAAACACAGATGGGAGAGTCAACTGAGAACTTTCCTAGCCTGAATGGCTCAGTATCACATTGATTGGTGGATTTACCTGCTAATCCACGACAGGAGGTGGGAAGGGTAGAACGGGTCGTGATTTGATGAGGGGAATGTTTGCTTTTAAGTTTCACTGGTAGTTAATGGTGGCGATGCCTCTGAGTCCCCTGATGGGTTAGTGGGGGGAGTGAGGCCTTACAAATTTTCTGATGAACGAAGAATGCCTCTCTTTTTCTGACTTGAGCTTTTTGGACCAAATCTGAAGTTGGAATTCATTCAAATGTTCATCTTTACAGATGAGATTGTAAAAACGCACTCATGTAAGTCCAATTCAACTACAACTTGCATTTATATAGCACCTTTAACGTAGTAAAACGTCCCGAGGTGCTTAAAATTCAGTGGGATAACAGATAACTGAAACCAATAAATCCCCTTGGAATTCCATTACACTCCAATTTTGGAACATAAATATAATTATTTTTTTTAAAATGTCATTGTGCAAGGTAAGCCTTTAATGGTTCCAATTACACTGTGCTGTACTTTGGATCAAGCAGGAGGAGGCCAGGCTATGGCCTTCTTTACAGGCTGCTGTGTTTTAGCTGCGCCATGCATTGGCCTTTAGAAAGAGTTCAAGCTACTTATGCTGTGTTGTGGATGGCCCTACAAGTCAAACACAGTGGACTATGCAGTCAGCTCTCACTCATCCCGAGACAATTGCAGCTAAAAGTTCTACTGAGGTGAACCAGTACTCACCTGGGACATTATTACAACTGGACATTGGAATAAAAGGGACATGCTATACACTCACAAGCATCATCACTGAGATAACAAGTCTGAGGTACATTGTAGGTTCCGAGCATCTTGAGCAATACACACAGAACCGCAAACTCAGAATCACATATTTACATACGCATTTACATATTCAGCACAATGCTCTCTTTAGTCCTGAAGGGAGACATGTAAGCCCCTGAAGCGAGTGAGATTTGGAGACGTGAATCTTACCTTGGGCGGGATGGAGAAGATAGCATCTCAATACTTCTGCTGCTGTCTCTTTCTACTTTTTTTCATACTGAAGAGTGTTTCAGTTTTTCTTGTAGAAATGTAGAAATTGTCAACATCAGTGATTTGGTATGAGATATAAAAATGTGTGCGTGAGAGTCTGGTAAAGGTCAAAATTCATAGCTCTCATGGAAAGGTTTGATGCAGTCCAATGTTTCCACTGGGGACCAGGCTGATGCTGTAAGAACATAATTCATTCTGGAGCTTTGCATAGCTCTCTCACCCAATGATTTCCCAACATGGCTTCCTTGGTTTCATAATGTATGATGACATAAAAGGCTGACCTCAGATTATTTCCGGAGTCAATCAGATAAAAAAAAATCTCTCTTTAACAACTAGGGACAAATCAGTACTCAAACAAAAAGATGACCTTGAAATCACTAAGCTACACATTGCAATATGATAAACCAACTTAAACAGAGGACTTACTAGAATGTAATCCAGCTGCTGTTGTGTAGTTTTGATGATGTTTAACCAGCATATTGAGGTTTACTGTATTATGAATAGCAGGGCCTCCTGGTGGCTTAGTGGATAAATGCATTGTTCCATGTTGTGTTAGTTGATCTCTCCAAAGGAGTGGTGGGACACTGCAATCAGCCTCATTATCCCCAGAGTGCGGGAGAATGGTGGTGGTTGGGGACTACTCCATGGTTCCCGCTCCTGACCGCTCCACAGTGACCCCTGCTGTCAGGAGCGCAGGACATAGCTCAAGTTATGATCAAGTTATATATTCTTGGTAGAACAGTCATCTAATTCTCACTGTCTGAGCTCACGCATGAAGAATGTCGACTTGGTGAGGTACCAAAGAACTGCTGGCGGTCATAGAATTCTAGCCTAACAAGGCTTTCAGGAGGAGGTGGGGGATGGGGGCTAGGGGGGATGGGGGCTAGGGGGGATGGGGGTGGGGGATGGGTAATTGAAGAAATTCAGAGGGAAAACTAATGAGACAAAAACGTGAAATACTTCCAAGTGTTGGTGAAGGTGAGCTCAGATTTTTAGCTCAGGACCGTAAACCCCTGAAAGAACAGTACTCGTGCCTTGATCTACTAAGACTCAGATCCCATCTGTGCCGACCCCCCCAGAGATTTGGTGGGCAAATGCACCATGTGCGGTGGTACAAAGTCATACTGACCAGAAGCTCCCAAGTTGGATTCCTGACCTGTGCAATGCATGGGGCTGGGAAGATTATATTTGAACTCATAGCCCCTTTGTTAGGGAGCAACTTGACTGCATAGTCTGCGTCGGTTCATGAAGGCAACCCATTGCCACCTTCTCTGGACAACTAGGGATGGGCAATAAATGCCAATCTTGCCAGTGACGCCCTCATCCTAAGAATGAGTTTTAAAAAGCCTCTTTGTTAGGAGGGGGAAAAATCAATCAGAATTCCTGCTCGTGATCATTATTCAGTGACCCCGCTGGTGGAAAATGATGTTCTCTGGACATCACATGAGAACATAACTGGGCCTAGCTGTGATGCTTTCCACAGTCAAATTTCCATGTAATAGTCACTATTTAGGTGGGCAAAGTACTGGAAAGTTGCTGGCACCAGACCCCAGTACCATTAGTTTACAGAGGATTTGTGAAGAAGGTATACTCACCTCCTCTCACTGCTTATGTACCTTTGTCATCACTTCTGAGCACAATTTTTGGCCCCAACTATTGGGAATAGCAACAGCAGCAAGGCTGGCAGGATGGAATCAAGGCTAGTTTCATGAAATATAGTTGTCCCTATAATAGATCCCTTCTTACTTTCACCTATCCATTTAGTATAGTTGCCTTTCCCTTCAATGAAATAAAGTTAGCCTTGAAATAACTTTACCCTAAACAAAGCCTTAAGATCAACCCAAACCATAATCTATGGCAACCTTAACCTGAATCTAAGACCAAAGTTAGCCTCCAACTTGAACACAAGACCATGTTTTCCCAATTTTCAGCTGAGAAGGTTTTCACAAGGTTTGCACAAGACCAGCAATAAGCCCTTCAAGAGTAACAACAAGGATGCTGGGAGTGACAACAAGGACGTTGGGAGTGACAACAAGGACGTTGGGAGTGACAACAAGGACGCTGAGAGTGACAACAAGGACCCTGGGAGTGACAACAAGGAATCTGAGAGTGACAACAAGGACGCTGGGAGTGACAACATTGAATCTGAGAGTGACAACAAGGACGCTGAGAGTGACTACAAGGACGCTGGGAGTGACAACAAGGATGCTGGGAGTGACAACAAGTCAGAAGGCAACAACAACAGAGTCGACCAGGACAAGCAGAAACCTAATAAAAAGCTAAAAATGTAAACATATCTGCAACAGTGCTGGTCTGGTCTGGGAGTGTATGGCAGCAAGTCTGAAGGACGGGCAATGAAGCAGATGCAAAAGAATTTCCTAATTTGACGCGATCCAACAGTCAATGAAAAAAGCCAACTTTGGAAATCTTGTGAGAAAATTAAGAACAGAGGCCCTGAAATTGCAGGAGTCCTACTCTGCCAGCAGAAGTGCGGCAACGTGGAACTGCTGGCTGAATATTGACAAGGCTGCCAACTGCAACCCAAATTATGGGGTTGCAGAACCAGTGCAGAATTATTCTAGGCTTAGTGCTGAGGATAAGGCAGCAGTGGTAACTAGGTTGTGTGTGTCTTCAGTTAATTCACTCAGGAGCCTTCAACAGCAATCCAGGAGATTAGGCTTTCATTTTGTCTGTCTATTTTACTTATTTTAACATTTATTTTTGTTGTAAACTCCCAGCATATTTGTGGCATAAACTAGTGCCTTTTGGAATTAGACCAAGATGTGCAGCTCATTTTACAATACCCGTCTTCATTTAAAGAGCCAGACCCGGCGTCATTAAGAATTTCTTACTTGCAAGTCCCAAATTCCTGCTGACAAACGTTAAGAACATAAATTCTTGGCAGCGTTATGGTTTAAGTAATAGCAACAGACTGGTCGAGTCTGCCAAACATTTGCAATAAATACCATTCCGGGCAATTTTGACAATGGGATATTCATATAAATGATATGACCTCTGTCGCCCACTTCTGTGCCATTTGTGACCACTACAGTAATTATCCACATTCCCCCACATCTCACCAAAAATTGCAGCTACACCAATACTGATTCCTTACTCTCAGATCTGAATTTTCTCTCCCTCTTTACCCTGATGCCTGAGAGGCTTAGCTCATGAACTACTCCTTGGCCTGTCTACACCTTTCACACATCAGCCCCCAGGACAACTAGAGAACAGTACAAGACTACACACCCCACAGATTTCCAGTCCTTTCCTCCTTGCTTATACTCCATTTTCATCCCTTCTAGTCACTTTTATTCCGTCCAATTTTCTCCTTTCCATAGGTGCCAGGTGCTCTATGACACCTGACCCAAGTAGCCATTCTTCATGTGTGTCAATGAGTATCAGCAAGTTATTTGACCAAGGCAGCAACACAGCTGAGCCTAATTCTGTGCTTGCCCGACACTCACACATGTGCATATTCCGGCAGGGGTCACTGGATAATCAGGAGCTAGAATCTTGTTCCCCCTCCTTCCCTAGCCCAGCGGTCTTCAGCCCAATTGTAGCTGTTGCCCTGTCTGCGATTTGCCAACTGAGCACAGAATGTACACCATAGCAGTCTATATGTTGTATTTAATGACTAAGCTGTCAGGGAACTACTAGACCCTTGCTCTCCATGGGGAAGAATCTTGCCTTCATTCAGCATCTCTCCCTGCCTAATGGACCTCTCCGGCTGGGGACTGATGGACATAAAACCATTCCATTGCACGCTGCTTAAAAAATAATACTGATCAAATCAACAATGAAAAGAATGTATTCTAGTCTTCAGCCCCCACATTTATCCATCTGTTTATTTATTTGTGTGTGCCAGTTGTGACATGTGAAGCCAATTTTATGCTGTAGACTCACATCTACTGGGAGCTGGATTGAGACTGTTGCCCGGAATCAGTAAGGAATTTATGAGCTATTACAGCCAATGGAGAAAAAGACTAGTGGACCTGGACCCAAGAGAGTGGCCAAACACACTCTGGCATCCATTCTCCAGCTCAAATATTTATAATGGGGACAGAAACTCAACTCAGCTGACCTGTCGCAATTACCGTCCAAAAGACAACATCTGGTGCCATCTAGTGATCACTGAACCAATAACACAATCACTAAAAACTGGAGGTACAAGAAGTGAAATTACTGCAAATAGAGGAAATCTGAAACAAGGAACAGAAAACGCTGGAGACACTGACAGTTCTGGGGAAGGATTTATACCTGAAACGTCAACTGACTCATAGAGGATAATTTTAACCCCAACCCTCTTCTGCCCATCCTGTTAAAAATGGGAAACTCGACCTCAATCAGCCACGAGTACACCTACTTCCGGTTTCACCGCGGCGGGTTAGGGGACGGCCGAGTAACCCGCTCTGGAGAGGCGGGGCAGTAATTATAATATGTTAATGAGGCTCCATGCCTCAGATTCTGTCAGCCATTTGGATTTAACGCCTCTAGCATGGAATTCCAGGGCTCGGGAAACCCGACAGCTAAAGGGAGGCAAGAACTGCCGGATCCAGCAGGTGAGTGCTTTTCCAGCACTGCTTGTGGGCCAGGAGGAGCAGGAGTGCTTCCCCCCAGCCCCCCAAGCTAACCTGCTGCAATCTTCCGACCCCCCCTCCTCGATCCGATCTCTACCCTCTGCGATCTCTCTCTCCCTCCCTCCCTCACTCCCTCCTCTCTGGTCCCCGGTTGCGGCCTTGTACAGCAGGCCTTCCCCCACGGCGACCAGCCTCTCCGTCTGGCTGGCTACCGGGCAGGAAACTGAGTAAGAAATTTCTAATGAGGTCCTGCTGTTAAATTCGGCACAACCTCCGCCTTTCCTGTATTTCTAGGTTTCCCGGCTGCTGCCAGGCAAACCCGTCCCTCCCCTCCTCCCCGTAAATATCAGGACCATAGTTTCTCGACGGAAGTTGCTGGACCTGCTGAGTATCACCAGTGTTTTCTGCTTCCATCACTCAAAAACTGGTAACACTTCCTTTTACAATTGGCCCCATTTTGAGACCGTTACCACCCTGTTATCGCCAGGTGATTGAGGTGAGAATTGACCCCTGCATTTCTTCTTTTGGCGTGCTTTCCAAATCTGGAGAAAATCTCCTGCAATGGCTTCTCTTCCCGCTCTCGCACCGTTACCTCTGGAGTCCCCCAAGGATCTATCCTCGGCCCCCCCCCGTATTTCTCATCTACATGGTGCCTCTCGGCGACATCATCCGAAAACACAACATCAGGTTCCACATGTACGCTGACATTCTTAACTTAAAAATGTTGTTAATTATTTGTAGCCAAACCTCCCGTGCAATTAAAGGTGTGGAGAGATGTGTTTGTCAATTAGTGTTTCTTTTGGAGTTTGTTTTTTTTGGTTTTTTTCTCTCCCTGTGCACATTTCAAAAAGATGAACAGTATGAATGGTTTTCAGGTGATGTCATTGTCCATCAAAACCTTTCTGGTTATCAGTAGTAGTAAAAATGCTACGAATATTAAAAAGAACACGAGCAGCTCCTAAACACCCAGCTCTACCTCACCACCTCCACTGTCTCAGATTTGTTACAATGCTTGTCCGACATGAGCAGAAACTTCCTCCAACTAAACATTGGGAAAACCGAAGCCATTGTCTTCGGTCCCCGCCACAAACTCCATTCCCTAGCCATCGACTCCATCCCTCTCCCTGGCCACTGTCTGAGGCTCAACCAGACCGTTCGCAAATTTGGTGTCCTATTTGACCCTCAGCTGAGCTTCTGACCCCATATCCTCTTCATCACCAAGACCGCCTACTTCCACTTCCGTAACATCACCTGTCTCCGCCCCTGCCTCAGCTCATCTGCTGCTGAAACCCTCATCCATGCCTTTGATACCTCTAGACTTGACTATTCCAATGCTCTCCAGGCCGGCCTCTCATCTGCCACGCTCCATAAACTTTGTGCTCCTCCACAACTCTGCTGCCCCAATTGTAACTCGCACCAAGTCCCGTTCTCCCATCACCACTGTACTCGCTGACCTTCATTGGCTCCCGATCCAGCAAAGCCTCAGTTTTAAAATTCTCATCCTTGTTCCAAATCACTCCATGCCCTCACCTCTCCCTACCTCTGTAACCTCCTCTAACCTACAACCGTCCGTGCTCCTCTAATTATGGCCACTTGCACAGCCCATATTTTTATCGCTCCACCATTGGCGGCCGTGCCTTCAGCTGCTTCGGCCCTAAGCTCTGGAATTTCCTCCCTAAACTTTTCCACCTCTCTACCTCTCTCTCCTCCTTTAAACCTACCTCTTTGACCAAGCTTTTGGTCACCTGTACTAATATCTCCTTATGTGGCTCGGTGTCAAATTTTGTTTGAAAATGCTCCTGTCAAGCTTGTTGGGACGTTTTACAACCCAAGATGTTGGGCGGGGGGGGATGGAAGAGTGAACCAGGGTGTCATGGACGTAACGGTCCCTTTGGAATGCTGAAAGAGAAAGGGAGGGGAAGATGCCTTTGGTGGTAGCATCGTGCTGAAGGTGGTGGAAATGGCAGAGGATGATCTGTTGAACGCGGAGGCTGGTGGAGTGGAAGATGAGGACAAGTGGGACCCCATTGTGGTTCTACGAGGGAGGGGAAGGTTTGAGGTCAGAAGAGCGGAAAATGGGACGGACACAGGCGAGGGCCCTGTCAACTACGGTGAAGGTTAATCTACGGCTGAAGCTAAAGGAAGATATTTTGGAAGCTGCGGTGTGGAAGGTGGCATCATCGGAACAGGTGCGATGGAGGTGGCAAAATAGGGAGACTGGAATAGAGTCCTTACAGGAAGCGGGTTGAGAGGAAGTTGAATCAAAGTAGCTGCGGCTGTCAGTGGGCTTGTCATACACATTGGCGGACAGCCTAGAAATGGAGTTAGAGAAGTCAAGGAAGGGAAGTGTCGGAGATGGACCACGTGAATGTAAGGGAAGGATGAAATTTAGAAGCAAAGTTGATGAAATTTTCCAGTTCAGGGCAAGAGCAAGAAGCGGCACCGATACAATCATCAACGTACCGGAAAATAAGGTGAGGGAGGGGGACCTGAGTAGGATGTTCCACCCATTCCAGGAAAAGGTGGGTAAAGCTCAGACCTATGTGGGTTCCCATAGCGTCACCTTTTATTTGGAGTTTCAATGTTGTTAAAGTCGAACTTGTGGAAATAGTGTGTTATTTTTAAACTGACACAAACAGCAAACTCATTGATTTGAAGAGTTTTTGTACGAATTAAAGAAAACCTCGGGGCGGAACCTTTCTCCGCCGCTCGCTGAGTGGCGGAGCGAGAACGCGAGCCCCTTTTCTTTTCCGGTAGTGGATGACCTCACGTCCGTTGCGCTGTCCAATCGGGGAGCGGGTCCGCCACTGTGCGAGGTCCGTAGTTTTTTTTTTGGAGTCGGCGCCGCGACTGTTGGTGACCGAGAGCCGGGTGTCCGCCGCCATGGAGACCATCCTGGAGCAGCAGCGCCGCTACCATGAGGAGAAGGAGCGGCTGATGGACGTGATGGTGAAGGAGATGATGGTGAAGAAATCCACGGTGAGGAGACCGCGCACAGCCCAGGCCTCGGGCCTCGGGGGGGAGAGGCCTCGGGCCCGGAGTAACGCATGTCCCGGGCAGATTGAGGCAACCTTGGGATAAAATGGCCGGGCCCATTCGGCAGGAGATTCACTGGATGGGCTGACCGATAAATAAATGCAGCTCCATCTCTGGCCTCCGCTCACTATCACATGGAGAGCCCAGAGATGGGGGTCTCACAGGAGGAGGGGGGTCCAGCTCCAGACCCCCAGGACCTGAGGGTTTCACCCGACCCCCCTCCCCCGACTGCAGGTCTCACACCTCAGCCTAAATGTGATCAGCAGCAACACAGGCTCCAAAGGGCAGATTTTAGCAGAGCCCAAAAAAGAGGAAAAAATGATTAAATTGCCTTTAAAAATCCATGAGTGTTCTTCATCCCTAGAAATAAAGTAACAAATCATTTTAAACCATTAAACAAGTTAACTAAATTTTGCAAGGCACAATTTCACTGTTTGATGAATCCCCATGAGTTTAAATCAGGACTGACCTGATGGAACTGCAGCAGCCTTTTCCACTCCTGTACGTTCATATAAACGAAAAATAAAACCCCCTGCAGATTCTGGAAATCTGAAGCAGAATCAGAAAATGTTAGAAACATTCAGCGTGCCTGTGTGAAGAAAACAGACATGTTACTGTTTCAGGTGTGGAAGCTTTGTCAGAACAGTTCTGACAATAGTTCCACGCCTGAAATGTTAACTTGTTTGTTCTTTTCACAGGTACAGACTGACCTGCAGATTGTTTCCTGCATTTTCTGCTTTTCCTTCTGTACATTTCTATGTTTAGTGTAAGCTGAGGTCAGGTTTTGGAGGTGCCTGCATGAACGGGCCCTTCAAACCCAATGTGAACTCTGGAGCGACTCACTTCAGATTCAGTTGAAGTGTAAATACACCCTGAGCCACTCTCACTGATCAGTGTCACTGCTGAATTCTCACTCATGTTGACAACTTAATTTTTCCATATCGACTATTAATTTTGAGTATTTCAGTAAATTTTTTTCTACTGGAAAACTTCAAAAGCATAATGATACTCCTGATCTAGGGGTTTTCGATCTGCAAGGCAGTGTTTTGTTCATCATTATGATCTTTAAATTAATGGAAGCCATCTAAACATTAGCAGTTGAATTAGCTTAGTTATGGAGCAAGAAATCACTTCCCCATTCCTACCACTTGCAGAATGCCATTTGTTCTGGAGTGTGGCAGACAGTGACCACTTGACACGAATTGTAACAGTGGACCACACTGGTTAAATTTCTGGAAGAAAATCAGTTTGCTTTGGAACAGGATTCATACACCCATCTGTTGGAGTTTTTATCTTATTCCAGTATCCAAGTTGAATTTTTAGCTCTTGCTCAGCTTAATTTGGAAGTGATTAAAATACAGACAGCTCCTGTAATACTGAGCTACAGTCGGACGAGGCTCCTGTTCACACAAGCATAATCTGGGCTATGGACTATTCTGCCTCTGTTCAGTGTTACTTTATGATCAGTTGACAGGCCTTTCTGTGGGACAAATGTCAGTTTTTATTCCTTTTCCCTTATGAAAGGATGAGTGTTTGCAGCTGGGTTAGGCTCTGTTTGTAGGTCTGAACAAGTGGTGAAGCTCTGCTGATGAGAAGCAATTTTAAATGGTGGGGCTAGGATTCAAATTTCTACCAGTTTGTGTTTAAAATTATTAATTTTTTCATTTCTTTTCCAGCTTAGAGACCAAATAAACTCTGATCATCGTGCGAGAGCAGTACTTGATGTAAGTAAGATCATTGTGACCTAGCCTTTGTACCTGACTGCTGTTTTGCGATTGCTGTTGATCACATTTGCTTACAGGAAAATCCATTGTATAGATCAAACCTCTCTGTAGATTTTTATAATGTGCATAGTTTGAGTCTGACTTGTGCACCAGTTTTTTTGTGCCCTATTAAATGTACAAAACTGTATCCCATATTATGAACAGTCTGATAATTCTAGTTGCTGTTTTATTAAGCCTTATACTTTTGGTAATTAATCAGTTTTCTTCCCCCCCCCCCTCCATTCCCCCCCAAAGGAGATGATTAGTTCGGGGGTGAGGTTTCATGGGCATTGATAATGTTCCAGTTTGCGAATGTAGCGAGGCTATTCAGTTGAGATTGTCCACGCACATTTGCCAGCAGAGTTCAGTAGATAACGATCAGGAACAGAAACTCAGGGTCATTCTCCCCTCCTTCTTCCATCCTCTGTGTCACTGCAATGAGACCTGGTAACTCGGTGCAAACCAGGGGCCAAGCCTGAGATCTTTCCAGTCTGTAAGGCACACTGTCTTACCCAGTCTGTATGGCATACTGTCTAATGGCACAGTACAATTACTCGCTGAGATATTAGAACAGTCTTAATTATTAATAAAACTTTAGCAACTCCTGCAGCCCTAATTGTAGTTCTTTGGCCCATTCTCGCTTTCTTTTTGCTGTTTGGTAGCATGGCTTCTCAATAGTAAGGGTGGTGACTTATTTCCATAACTAGCTAGTGTTTTTAAAGCACTGAACTACAAACAGTCAAATTTTTGATTGTTTTAGATGTGTTTCACTTGAAAATGAAAAGCAAGCTAAGGATTTCCTAATGCTATAATTAACTTGAAATCTACACATTCCTCATAAACGAGGATGTTTTGATTTTAAAGTTTCCGGTTAAAACGGTGTACTTGCCAAACATGGAGTTGTAACCCTTTCTTTAAAAGGGGGTTTTCTGGCAGGGGTGAATAATTCCTGTGCTTTTTTTTTTGTAAACAACCAATCTCCCGACTCCAGCAGTTTCTCCTGTGATTGAGGATGCTGGGGTTTTGAGACTTGCTGGAACGTTGATGGTTCTACAATGATTACTACAAGTTGGGCTGGAATTGAGGGTAATTTTTTAATGTTATTTATTTGTAAAAACCTAGTCAATTGAAATAACATTAAAATGCAATTTTTGTGTTTGAAGCCTGGAAGTGTTAACCCTTTAAATTCCGATTACTGTCTCCTGTTCACCATTACCAATTTTAAATAGATTAAACTTTAAAATGTCTTAACTTATTTTCCAGAGATATATGGAAGTGTCTGGAAATCTAAGAGACTTGTATGAAGATAAAGATAGGTATGTATTATTACTGCTATAACAACTTCAGACAGTAACTCCAGTCTTGTACTTGGTGACGAATGCAGTGCAGTGCGAGCATTTTAGAATTATTGATTGTTTGATGAAACTGGCGAGATGTTGTATTCCACTTTAATTGCTTGAATGGCAGGGATAATGAAACTATTACACAGGTGCAGCACTTCTCCCAAATGAGGGTTGTGCAGCATTGACATCTAACTCATCTTCTGTCTTGCCTGGTCGTTCTTGGTGCTGCAATAATATTAAAAGGAACATATTTCTTCTCCGGGGCTGCTCTCCTGTACCTGAACCAACACAGGTGCCTCTGCCTCCAATGAAATAACCCAATTTTACAGCTTTTTAAATTCTGTTTTAAAAAAAAAACAAATGAAGACATTTTCTTGGATTTTAATCAATTATTTGACAGATATCCTGTAGCTGCCCTTTGACTGCAAGTATATCCTGTTTGAGGTCTGTAGAGAACATTCAGTGCCCTAGAGGTTGATTTGTTGCCTTTATCTGTTTTGTCCGTTACACTGTGCATATTGCAGTCCTTTATATTATGGTTTTGTTTTGCTGACAGTATGAGGAAGGATGAGTTAAATGCCATTTCGGGACCAAACGAGTTTGGAGAATTCTACAACAGGCTGAAGATGATTAAAGAATTTCACCGAAAGCACCCTAATGAGGTTGGTAACCTCATGGGCTCAGAGCTCACTTCACAGCAATGTCCGTCTGTAATTAAGGTCACTATGGAAAAGCTTGAAATGTATTGAGATTTCTTTCCACTAAATGGCATACAGTATTTCAGATTGCTTCTCAAACCAATGGAGTAAAATACTTATATTTTAAATTTGTAGCTAAATAGACGCACACAGACACGTGCGGTATGTTAAGAATATGTAAAGATTGCTCAGTTTGTTTCATGAACTCACAAGTGAATTGTGGAGATCTTTGTTGCAAGTTAAATATACTAGATTGTCAATGTTCCCTGTTATGAGTTTAGTTCATACAGCAGGTGAGGGGTAATTTTTTTTTGCAGTAATTTGTTGGAAAGGTCTTTTAACTAGTTTGTACCTGCAGTGTTCGTGGAAGTAGTAACGTGGAATCTTTGGTCCAAAATCTGTAATTCAATGCAGTGAGGTAATACCCACTGGCTCTCAGTTATTGCACTAACTTGGTCCTGTTATAAAAGAAGCTTAACTGTCCTTAGTGTAAGCCATATGTAATGAAACAAAAAGTTTAGGTCTAATATAAACATAGTGCTTTGCACATTGGGCAATATTGGGGTAATGAATGAATTGTTAACATTTTACCACCGACCTTGCAAACTTCATGTCGTACAATTTACAGTTCAGTATCACTTGCTTATTGATCAATTTGTAACCTGGATACTGGTTATGATGTGAAATAAATAGAATAGAAAAGTTTTAATTAAGGTGAATCTGTCATCTGGATGCTTGAAAAATAATCCAAATGAAACTGTTGCGAGATTGTCATTCACCTTTGTTCTTTTCCTCGTAACAGATAAGTATTCCGATGTCAGTTGAGTTTGAGGAGTTAATGAAGACAAGGGATAATCCAAGTGAGGAGGCACTGAGTAAGTCGGCGCAATTCTCTTTAGGTTTTCTGCTTTCTTTAATGTACGACACTGTTATTGTCATTGGGTAACCTCATTTCAACACTGGATCCTGTGTGAAAATCAATTTGGGCCAGTACATTATAACGTTTTAATGGTTCAGTTACATTAAACAACATATTATATCAATGAACATGATATACAAAATGCTATTAAAACCAATTTTTACATTTATCCAGATAGAGGTTTTCTGCTATTCTTTATAACCTGCTTTCTGTTATTGTTAAATGTAGTTGCCATAGTTTATTATTACTAATACAACAGGCATGAGGTACACAGTTATGTAGCAAAAGTTATCGTATCCTTGTATATTTGAATGCATTTAACACCGTCAGTTTCCAAATGCCAAATTATTTCTGTGACATGTCTTGTCTTAGCCCGTTTAGTGTACAAAATATTTATTAATTTAAGGCATCTTGGTTAATTACACTTAACATGAATGTTGCCGATTCACCTCTGAGCTATGTATTAATGTCTCTGTATTAAGTGCTGAGATAATGTTCTAACTTATTTTTAACCAGTTTTCCTCTTTGCAGCATATCTCTCTATTTTAAGATCCTTCCCAATGTCACTGACTGTTCAATGCAATGATCTCATAATAGACCTACCTTGTACCCTTTGTACAGTTCTAGTTTGTGATTGAAGTACATGTGAATTAAATCTTGTAGATCTAGTGGAGTTCACAGATGAGGAAGGATATGGACGTTACCTTGACCTTCATGACTGTTATCTCAAATACATCAACCTGAAAGGTTCAGAAGTAAGTGATGATGCAAAATAAGAAAGCTGGCAGTCAGGAAGTTCATTAAGGCTAGGCATGGTGCAGTGGTCTAGCACATTGGCACACTTGCTTGTTTCTCATGGAGTGCTAGTCTGCAATTCTCCATGAAGTTATTTATGAGTCTTGGACATATCAGTGGAAAATGCCAAGTGAAGTGAGGGAGTTCCCCACTAACAAGAAAATCAGAGGGATACTCGGCCTGCACCTGACTACTTTTCAGTTATAAAATGGCTGTGGAGGGTTCATAGTATGGAGGTAGTGGGAGAGGAAAATAATATATAATATAAAAAAAAGTAAACTAACAGGTGGAATGTAAGGAAAATCAGATATCTTAGTTTATTGCATATTTGGTATTTTAAAATGTTCATTTTCTTCTTGACTTTTTAATTGTTAAATTGTGAAAATCAATTGTGTGTTGAATAGAGGATATATAATGGTACTTGGCTTTTGAACAATAAGCCACAGGTTGACATGGGGAATTTGTTTAAATTTACTCTGAGATAGCATAGTGGGTTTATTCTGTGGGGATTTACTATCATGCACAATTGTTATGTATTCTGTACACAGAGTTGCAGTGCTTTGATACTGTTATCTGTTAGTGAATTCATTGAGGAGGATGTGGCTGGTTGGTGTGAATATTCATTTTTTTGAAATCATAATCTTCAAAAAAAAACAAATTGTAACTGTGGAATTGTTTTATAATTTAAAATGCTGTTATCTCTGGAGAGGCAGGGACTGATTAGGAACAGTCAGCATGGTTTTGTGAGAGGAAAATCATGTCTCATGAATTTGATTGAGTTTTTTGAAGGGGTAACCAAGAAGATAGATGAGGGCTGTGCAGTAGATGTGGTCTACATGGACTTTAGCAAAGCCTTTGACAAGGTACCGCATGGTAGGTTGTTACATAAGGTTAGATCTCACGGGATCCAAGGTGAGGTAGCCAATTGGATACAAAATTGGATTGACGACAGAAGACAGAGGGTGGTTGTAGAGGGTTGTTTTTCAAACTGGAGGCCTGTGACCCAACGGTGTGCCTCAGGGATCAGTGCTGGGTCCGCTGTTATTTGTTATTTATATTAATGATTTGGATGAGAATTTAGGAGGCATGGTTAGTAAGTTTGCAGATGACACCAAGATTGGTGGCATTGTGGACAGTGAAGAAGGTTATCCAAGATTGCAACGGGATCTTGATAAATTGGGCCAGTGGGCCGATGAATGGCAGATGGAGTTTAATTTAGATAAATGTGAGGTGATGCATTTTGGTAGATCGAATCGGGCCAGGACCTACTCCATTAATGGTAGGGCGTTGGAGAGAGTTATAGAACAAAGAGATCTAGGAGTACAGGTTCATAGCTCCTTGAAAGTGGAGTCACAGGTGGATAGGGTGGTGAAGAAGGCATTCAGCATGCTTGGTTTCATTGGTCAGAACATTGAATACAGGAGTTGGGATGTCTTGTTGAAGTTGTACAAGACATTAGTAAGGCCACACTTGGAATACTGTGTATAGTTCTGGTCACCCTATTATAGAAAGGATATTATTAAACTAGAAAGAGTGCAGAAAAGATTTACTAGGATGCTACCGGGACTTGATGGTTTGACTTACAGGGAGAGGTTGGATAGACTGAGACTTTTTTCCCTGGAGAGTAGGAGGTTAAGGGGTGATCTTATAGAAGTCTATAAAATAATGAGGGGCATAGATAAGGTAGATAGTCAAAATCTTTTCCCAAAGGTAGGGGAGTCTATAACGAGGGGGCACAGATTTAAGGTGAGGGGGGAGAGATACAAAAGGGTCCAGAGGGGCAATTTTTTCACTCAAAGGGTGGTGAGTGTCTGGAACGAGCTGCCAGAGGCAGTAGTAGAGGCGGGTACAATTTTGTCTTTTAAAAAGCATTTGGACAGTTACATGGGTAAGATGAGTATAGAGGGATATGGGCCAAGTGCAGGCAATTGGGACTAGCTTAGTGGTATAAACTGGGCGACATGGACATGTTGGGCCGAAGGGCCTGTTTCCATGTTGTAAACTTCTATGATTCTATGATTGGCTACACAATTGATAGTGTTCCAGGATTTCAGGATAAAGTAGCATTAATGTAACAGTAGAGATAGGTCTTTCAGTTAGGATAATGCTCCCCCTGGTGGCAAGTGGTTGTATCTCCTTATCTGGATTTTTTTTTGTAAACATTACAGATTCTGACGAATGGTACCTGTCTGAAGTATTGTGAATTCCTTTTGAATCTGTCTTAAAATGAAAGTTACTGTCTCTGGGTGCCCTTTACAGCTGCTAAGATGGTTATAACTTCTGTCCTGTTATATCTGCAGAGATGAATTTCTGTGGAATGTGAGCAAATAGCTGGATTCTCTGAATAAACAACATATTGTTATAATCTACAGTGTTACGAAGATTTCAGTAAAGGGTAATGGAAAGCATGTGAAATTTTCCTGTAACTGAGCTGTGCCGTCTTTCGATTGGATTTCAGTGAAACACATGTGGTGCTACTGTACTCAAAGAATTCAGTCAGGATTTTTACCAAGAGATGAGTTCTGGGACACAGCTGTTGCTTCATGTTTATAATTGTTGGTCTGAATAGCAAAGATTTGCAACATGAAAATAAGCATAAAACAGTTTTAGTTACCTCTTATCTGAGTGTAACGAATTATGATATTGCAGTGGACTTTGTAACATTTGGTGTTTTTTTTCTAGAAATGTGATTATATTACCTACTTGACTACATTTGATCAACTTTTTGATATTCCGAAAGAAAGAAAGAATGCAGAATATAAGCGGTAAGCGGAATTATTTTTCTCACATTTTTGGCGCCCCTCTGTTGAGACTCTGCTTCCTCGGTTACCTACCCCCACTGTACTGTACTGCCAAAAGAAAGAAGACTATTGTTCAGGAAAAAAGCTTTTAAATAAGCAGGATATTAGTGACTGACAGGGCTGGCAAGAAGTTGGAAGTACTCGTCAGTTGGAAGTGTCACCTTTTCTTCTCCTGCCAGTCAGATTGTTTACTTTTACATACAGGATCCCATCCTGAAACCATGAATTCATCTATTTCATTACAGCAAGCCTAGAAGGAAGCAAAGGGATCAGCTTGCAATGTCCCTGTGTCATTGCACTGCTACAAAAAAACTTGGTTCGTTTACTGGATAATCTCATGCCACGAGTGCCTTTCCCTGCTTTGAGTCTGTTGAATATTTGCTAAACATGATGTGGGGCGAGGCAAGCAAAATTGCCTCACAGACTGATGCAATTGGTAGCATTGTTGTGATTTGCCACTGAAGTTATTACAGGTAGAAAAGTCCTGTAACTGAAATAAACATTTTGTTTAATGGGAAGTAGGAAATGCTATAATTTATCATAAGTACGCATTCCTACTTCTTATCCTTACATTGAAGTTTCCCTTTAAAGTAATTTCGGTATTACTTTTAATGTCATGTTCTATCCTGAGTGTGAGTTAACCATGTATAGTTTATCTGCTTTTTTATTTCCATCACTTATTGAAAACTGACATAGCAAAAGGCAGGTAATAAACACAACAGGACGTTATGAAAAGGCACCTTATATTTGGTCACAGTTTGTCTCAGTGGTCGCACTCAAACCTCTGAGTCAGAAGAATGTGGGTTCAAGCCCCACTTCAAGACCTGAGCAGTGCTGAGGGAGTGCTTCATTGTCAGAGGTGCCATTTTTTGGATGAGATGTTAAACCCTTCTGCCTGATCAGGTGGATTTTAAAAAATCCCACGGCACTAAGAGCACAGAGTTCTTCTGCTGTTTCGGCCACCGTTTGTCCCTGAAAGATCAAAAACAGATTAACTGGTCACTTATCTCATTTGCTGCTTTTGCTTTTTGTAAATTGATTGCCAATTTTGCCCACAAAATAAGTGATTAAACATCAAAAAACTACTCACTGGCTGTGAAGCACTCAGACATTCTGAAGATGTGATAGGTGCAATATAAGTGCAAGTTCCCCCTTCTGCTTCTTTACATACTCCTGTTGTTTCATTGGGAGAACGGTGATGAATTTGGTCGAAAGTCACTTGCAGTTGCGTGCTTGCTCTTATTTTCTAGGTGCTTGACTGAGGCTTATTTAAGTTACAAGGTGGAAATGTTTCGTGTCTATGTATATAAGTGATAAAGCAATATTGGTTGTGTAAGTCTCTGGAATATTTCTTATGTTCGCCCATAGTAATTCATTCTGAAATATTTTGCAAGGTAAAATGTAAAATCATTTACTTGGCCCATAGTGTTGAATTTTTGAATGGTTCTGCTTTCTCTTTGGGTAATAATTGATCTAACTTCACACTGGAATTTTATCCCCTTTGAATACTAACTAATACCAACTTGCATCTTTATTTCACAGTATTTTATGTTTCCTGCGTATTATATGCATTAAAATTACTCATCCATCACAAAATATGCCAAAAATCAGGGAGGGTGATGGGTTGAGTAAATGTTTTTGAAAGGTGCAAATTTCAGTGTTTGGGAACTTTCTCTGAAAAGTTTAAAAATCACCATATGTAGATTATAGTAAACCGTATTGTGTATTTAAGAGAAACTGACTTCAAAGATGAAACCTAAGGGCCACAACTTCTCCCCCTTCAAATCAATTAAATTCTTTAAGTTAAAAGTCAACACTTTTTTTGTTAACTGGATGCTTTGTTTTGTTGTAACTGGGTCAAATGTAAATCACTCCCCTCTTCATTATTTAACATAGTTAGTGTACTTGAAAGGACATAAGCACAAAGATAAAATCCATTTTAATTGCAATGAAGTCAATTTTTAATTCCTCTAGGTATCTGGAAATGTTGTTGGATTACCTCCAGGATTATACAGACCGAGTGAAGCCTTTACTGGATCAGAATGAGCTCTTTGGCAAAATACAAATTGACTTTGAGAAAAAATGGGAAAATGGCACATTTCCTGGCTGGCCAGTATGTAATATTTTAATTATTATAGTATAACATTATGTTAGGGTAAATGTAACAGATGACTATACAAAAAAAAAGCTAATTTTGTGGGCTTCTTGGCAACCATAATTCAGGACTTTTTGTATTCAGTGCCATTTTCACTTGGCTTGGGATCACTTCTATTACCCAAAATTATAGAAGTGATATAAATATTCCTAGACCACTGTGAAGCAAATCTACACCAATCTTTTGGGTTTGCGAGTTAAACCCAACCTATAGCAGTACATTAGCCATCTTAAATAAGTTGTTAAACAGTGGCTACAAAAGCTGGTAGAAAAATATAACTCCTACTATTCACCATTTGCAATGTCAGTGTTGTTTATAGTATATACATGCCTAAGATGGCGGAGTACAGGAAAAAACATTTCTTGCCCCTAAATTCTGTATAATATAGTAGTGTTAATTTTGTGCCTCTCTGGATAAAGGGATGTTCAGACACGCAGGCCCAGATAATCCTTTTTAGGTGAATTGGGGCATGATATGGGGTAATGGGACTTTCACCCATCAAATGCACCTCTGACCTCAGCCAAGTTTCTAGCCTCAGAATCATTAACATAATTATGGCAGGCTCCCTGGCATCTGTCGGAGGGCCTTCATAGCAGGATGTCAAGCATAGATTGTTTAAAAAAAAATGTTAACAAGTGCTTAAGCCTATGCAGCCAATTACTGCACTGATTACTGGGTGATTAAACTTTAAATGGTCCTTCTGCCGATAACAAGACTGGACACCAGGGATAAGCAGGTGTCTCTGGCGTCCAGTGTTGCTATGGACCAAATGCTGGAAAATATGTCGGATGATGTATTTCTGACATTTGAATATCATTTCAGTAGGCCCATGCCATATTCAGTAAGCAGGAAAATGGACAGTGACGCAGTGGAGGGGGGCCCTGTCTCATTTTCTATCCCAGTTCCATCTGGAAATTGGTAGAGGGAGGGTGAAAGATCCCGGCTCCAATGTTGCGTCAAATAGTCCCACGTCAAATATAGCATGCCAAAGTGCGAAGTAAATCACCCCCCTACTGGTGGATTTAGAATGGGGAGGAGGGGTCTGTTAAAATTCCACACTGACCTGAAGGATTTGAGTGCCATGAAACCTGGTGTTATAACATTTGATGTCAAACGGTTTGAACATTTTCACACAGCTGGGCCCTGGGCCATGACACCCATAAAAACATTTTCTGCTCTGCAATCTAAATAATTCTTTGACCAGAGCTGTTGCATCAAACTTGTATACAGTGAAGGGATCAGTTAATTGTGGCAAACACTCAAAATTAATGATTTGAGTTAAGTCATCTTACAATACATTTATATTGCATATAGGGTTTAGGATTATCTTTATATGCATATCATTTAGTTTGACTGAGTGAATATAACTGCAGTTTCTCTTTACAGAAAGAGACGAGCAGTGCCTTGACTCACGCAGGGGCTCACTTAGATCTGTCGGCTTTCTCGTCCTGGGAAGTAGGTTCTCCCTTTAATTGCTTGTGGTTTTAATTCTGGTTTGTTTTAAAGTTTAAGCTGCTACAGTGACCATTATTCGAAATACGATGGCCTGGAATTTCTTGGAAAATTTTGGCGTAACTATACGTATTTTCTATATCTTCGAATGCTTTTTTATGGCATTACATTCAAAAGAGAAAAGCTTCCAAAATTATATTTTCTTTAACATGCCATGTTTAATGTGCATGAATGATGGGTTGATGGCTTCAAACTTTAATTTTCAGAACATTAGTAAGATAAAGAGGGACTTAAAGGATATAGATGGCATAAGTTCTGCACTTTCCTGAGGCCTTAATTGTTAATGCTGATTTCCGCTTGTCATATGCCCGTTTTTACGTTTGGGCGTATGTTGGTGAGATTCTGTGGAAATTTTGATATAGATTGCCTTTGGCAACATCAGTGTAGAAACAGGTGTAAATTTCCGTTAGAACATAAGAAATAGGAGCAGGAGTAAGCCACAAGGCCCCTTGCGCCTGCTCTGCCATTCAATAAGATCATGACTGATCTTCGCCCTCAACTCCACTTTCCCGCCCGATCCCCATATCCCTTGATTCCCCTAGAGTCCAAAAATCTATCGATCTCAGTCTTGAATATACTCAACGACTGAGCATCCACAGTCCTCTGGGGTAGAGAATTCCAAATATTCACAACCCTCTGAGTGAAGAAATTCCTCCTCATCTCAGTCTTAAATGGCCGACCCCTTATTTTGAGACTGCCCCCTAGTTCTAGACTCTCCAGCCAGGGGAAACATCCTCTCGGCATCTACTCTTAGAATCTTATATGTTTCAATGACATCACCTCTCATACTTCTAAATTCCAGCGATGTGGAGATGCCGGTGATGGACTGGGGTTGACAAATGTAAGGAATCTTACAACACCAGGTTATAGTCCAACAGTTTTATTTGAAAATCACAAGCTTTCGGAGGCTTTCTCCTTCGTCACCTGACGAAGGAGAAAGCCTCCGAAAGCTTGTGATTTTCAAATAAAACTGTTGGACTATAACCTGGTGTTGTAAGATTCCTTACAAATTCCAGAGAGTATAGGCCCATTTTACTCTATCTTTCCTTATTGAACATCCCACTTGTCCCAGAAATCAATCTAGTGAATCATTATTGCACCACTTTTAAGGCAAGTATATCCTTCCTTAGGTAAGGAGACCAAAACTCTACACAATGCTCCAGGTGTTGTCTCACCAAAGCCCTGTACAGCCCTGTGTGAGGCAGAAGAAGGAAATTCTGGCCTATTGAGTCAGTATGGAGTAAAGATAAATCAGCATTATGCTATTGTTTGGGAAATTCTAGGGGGAGTACTTAGAACAAAAAATACTCTTATAGAAAAGAATAATAGGCCAAGAATTCTAATTGATAGTTCTAGAAAATAGGGGACTACTTTAAACAAAAGGTACTCTCCCTGCAGTCTAGACTTTAATTTCCCCTTTAAGCTGATCATTGGAATATATTTAAAAGTTGCAGTTTGTAGTCCTTTATTCCCTAAATATTGATACTAGCTGCAAAATCCTGAAACTGCACTGGCTCAAAGCATGTAGAATGCTGTTTGATGTATGTTGAACATTTTGATATAATGGTCAACACTTGTCCCAAATTCATTACAGATCTATTTTCAATTTGGTTCAGTGTTAGCACTCTTGCCCCTGAGTCAAAAGGTTGGGGTTCAAGCCCCACTCTAGAGACTTGAACATATAATCTGGGCTGACACTTCAGTGCAGTACTGATGTAGTCCTTCACTGTCACAGATGCTGCCTTTGGGTGAGATGTTGAACCCTTGCAGGTAGATGTTAAAGCCCCCAAAGCACTATTCAAAGAAGAGTAGGGGAGTTCGCCCAGTGTCTTGGCTAACATTTATCCCTCAAACAACATCACTAAAACAGATTATCTGGTTATTTGTGGGTTTTATGAGTTGCTGTTAAACTAAACACTTCCTGTATTTACCTACTAAATAAACAAAACCAATTCTGCACCTCTACACGTTTGCATCCTGCAAAGATACAGAAACACAGGCCAGCTTCTCTTCAATTTTCAGGACTGTCCTAGCTGAAGTACAGTGTAGTAACCAATTTTAATTGGTTTAGTTGACATATTAAAACTTTACCAA
Source organism: Heptranchias perlo (assembly GCF_035084215.1). Lineage (NCBI taxonomy): Eukaryota > Metazoa > Chordata > Chondrichthyes > Hexanchiformes > Hexanchidae > Heptranchias > Heptranchias perlo. The sequence goes on along the minus strand of NC_090350.1, from coordinate 20,209,916 downwards.
AACGGTAGCAAAATATCACTGCATTCCGTATACTGGGACATAGCAATGTCCATCATGATGCTCGTGCACAGTTGTCAAAATAACAGAAATGGCCTCCAATGAGCCTGCAGCAAGTGTGGCAAATCATGCAGTAAATTGGTGGGGAGGGGGGGATGGTGCACAAAGATAGTATATCTTCAATTGTGCTGTTCTCCTGGGACCTGGTCACTAAGGTAAAAGTGCCTTTTGACTGGAGAATGTTAACATACAGCATTATGTCAATCAGAAAGGGTTTTAGATTAAGATACTCCACCCAGATTATGATAGCAACAGTTCAGTAGCAGTGTTTGGATGGAGAGAGGGGGCAGGGAGAAGTAGGAGAACCTGTCATTTGTAGAAAACCAAGTTGGGAATAGAACATTTCCATTTCTTTCTTTTGTATCGCTGTCCAACTTTTTCTCTCATTTTCTACTACTTTCCTGATGGCAAAAGTTCATGCAGATTTATGGTGGGCATCAGCAGGTCTCTAATATCTTGTTCAAGTGGCCATTTCTCATATATGAGGTGAGACAGTGAGTATTAACAGGCTTCTCCTAGCCAAGTCTGATCTTCTCACCCAATGCCCACATGTAAACATGTCCAGCAAAGGTGACTAGATAACAATCAGGAGTAGGAGTCCAGGGTATGTGTGTTTTTAAAAAAGGTTGGTGCACTGGCTAATTGTGCTCCCGCTACGGTTGGCTAATTCAGCATACGATTGGGCAGTGTTTGTTTTGATGTGATTGCAAAAACAGGTTTAAGATAGTCATCTTTGGGATTGTGCCTGCCAGACAGTTCTCTGCTTGGTTATGACTGCTCGGGGCGTTCATAAATTTAAAAATATTACATCAGGCTCTCTTCATTAACTGTGGTTATGCTTGAACCGGCAGGAATTGGCTTCCCTGGGGTTGGACAGACTGAAATCTGCTCTGATGGCTTTGGGTCTGAAATGTGGAGGGTAAGTGTTCAATCTGAGTCAACAGTTTACAGGAATAAACACTAACAAAAAAAAAGAAATAAACCCAAGCTTAATTTTAGAGTTGAGAGGCTTTGTCTGGATTTTAAAAAAGGAAATATTTTAAGATTGGTGTATGAAAGGGGATATAAATTTGAAGTTATTTTGTCAAATTGCTCTTTAATTGCTAAAGAGTTTTTTGAAATTACAAATCACTCTACAAAATTACTTCAATTGCTAACAACTGAAGTTGGGATCACATGATAAGTTGTACCTGCGATGGCAAATGGTATAATTTATTGTACCGATAATCAATGTCTGTAGGGTTGTAATATTCATGTACTAGAATTACTGGCTTGAAGATCTTAAATGCCATTTAAAGGCTTTAAATATGCATCGTTAATATAGTAACCCAATGCACAATAATAATAGTTTCTTCTTTCCTTCAGAACCTTAGAAGAGAGAGCGCAGAGGTTATTCAGTACTAAGGGGAAATCTCTGGAGTCACTGGACCCATCGCTATTTGCAAAATCTAAATCCAAAGGCACAAAAAAGTTAGTAGATTATGAAAATCATTATTTGTGTAGTTATCTATCATGCAGACAATCCAGTTTATGTAGGAGACTCATGCTGCCAGTATTGTTTCTCCATTGATTACCAACTTACGAAATTGATGGGCAGGAAAAGACCAGCTTGTCCATCAAGCCTGCTCCACACTCATGTTGGCCGGAGCATCGTGAATAAACACATCAACACATCCTCCCATTCTCCCCCCCCACTCCCCGCAGCCATGTAATCTCCTGGGAGAGGCGAAAAAACCCAGTGCCAATAAGGGAAAAAAATACTCTGGAAAATTCCGCTCCGACCCCCTCTGGCGATGGAAACCAGTCCAGGAGATCACATGGACCAAGTATTATCTCTCAAGACATTTATTTATTCAGCAGAACTTTTGTCATCATAAAATTCTGAAAAAAACCACACACAAAACTTGTACATCTTTCTCTCACTCATTCCCCCCCTCCTCAGCTGACGGTTTTGGGGTAGAGTACCATCGCCACTATGTGTTCTCCAGTATATAACCATCCTTCGTGTGTGGGCTGAGACAGCAAGTGTTGGTAGGCTATTTGACCAAGGCTAACGCTGTCTTCAAGCACCTTCTCAGCGGGGATCACTGTATAGCAATCAGGAATGGGAGCCCCAAGTGATTTTTCCCTTCCCTAACCCAGGTGGTGTCACAGCCAGTTATAGCATCATTTGAGATTAGCTAATTCTGCACAGACCTGGGATCTCCGTGACTGTTTGGCTCAGTTATTCCCTGCTTTTTATTAGTTGAATTAGTGGGGAGAGCCACCAGTATATTTCTCGATATTCCCATTTATAATGCCAAAAAACAAACTATTCTAATTTTTGTTAAGGATATTATGCCTCAATGAATACCCTTAATGAACAGCCAAATCTTAATCCTATTATCACCCAAAGTGCATGCAAAGGGATGATTAGGAGCAGGAACTTTGGTTGATATTTCTTCTCTCTAACTTAGGAGTGCTGCAGTCAGTTGTAGCACCGTTACTGTTCCCTCACCATAGAACAAGAATCATATCTTGGGAACTTCCTGTATCACTCACTGGATAAACTTATTGAATCATCAGGGGAATGACAATATGGCTTTAAGTTGTAACCAACTTTTTAATATTTATCTCCTAGCGCATTTAATGTCATACATGCAGGAATGGACATTGGGTCTCAATTCAAGTAAATGTGTAAAGAACCATTGATCCTATTTGCTGCTTCAAACAACAGATGAAAGTTTGGAATATACACAGGAGACTTGGGAGATGAGGTGGAACCAATTCTGTGTGTCGTGACACAAACATTCAGATGCATGTTTTGCTAGTCAGAAGAGGAAGCCCCCTAATATGACAGCACATTGCAAATCAGGGTATGAGGTGTCACCAGAACCCTCGAGGTTGCCAAGTTAAAGAACATAACTACATCTGACCTGTAGTGCTTGACACATGAAATGGAAAAAATATTCCTTTCCCTAAAGCTAACAATTCTCAACTTACTGAGACCAAAAATAAAATAATTGTAACATGCTGTGGAATATTATATGCATATATTGGAATTGCAATAGAAATCTAATAGACAAACACTGCTCCACTGTTGTATTTATTCATGCTTTGTAAAATTGAAAACTATCCCAGAGCAGAGATTCTGCTATCAGTTCATGTGCTTGCGTGCTGTCAAATATTTACAAGAAATGATATGTTCCTGTATTTTATTTTGAACTGCTTCCTTCAATTTAGTTAATTTTTTTCCCCCACCTCAATTGCAGGGATTCAGAACGCAACAAAGAAATTGCTTTTCTTGAAGCTCAAGTGTATGAATACATAGAAATTCTCGGGGTGAGTTTTCCTGAGATTGTTGCTTGTCTGTCTGTCTGACCTATCTGATTGGAAGGATTTAAAATTTACTATGGCCACTGTTTTAAAACTGAAGTTTTGTCTGAATGGATACTGGCTTTCTCGTAGCACACCAATTGAGTATCATTTTGATTTAACTTGCATAAAAGATTTACTTTTGTATAATCATAATGGGAAAAGCAGATCCTGTATATCACAGTGAAAGAAACTTACTATTGCCACAGTTGGGGTTGCATGGGAAAGCAGCAAATTCGGTGAAATTACAGAAATCTGCTGTCCTTGGCTGCACGCTTCTCAGTCTGCATTTTTAATGATCTGTGAGCAACATCTGCCAATAAAAAAATAAGGCAGAAACTGAACAAATCACTCAAAATGCTTATCAAAATTTTTTCACCTGTCGGCACCTGCTCATTTTTCTTTCGAACAAACTCAAATGTTTAGGGCTTAAAATAAGTTTTGTAACAATAGACGTATAAAAAAAAAGATACTTCTCAATAATATGATTAAATTTATCTATAAAATTTTCATTGAGTAGCCTCATTAAAGTTTTTATTCTGAGGCTTCTACCATACTCAAAAGTACTGGGCTTGGAATTGATGCTTTTTCCAGAGCGGTCACTGTGTAAGCTAAACTGAGTTGCCAACACTGCCTGGGCCTGCATTTCCCAGGTTGCTGCCGGGGAAAGTACATCTGCACACATATCGGTGTGTCCTCAATACAACTTTAAGTTGTCCTCAATCCAACTTTAGGAATTTCTTTCCTTATGTTGTGTTAGGATTTATGATCTTGTTTTTCCAAAAGATTTGAAAACAAACCAGAACATGAATTTGAAGGTTGAGGTAAAATTTCACAAGAAAGTTATTACCAAGTGCTTAATTTTTTTACTTGAGAAAGACACGCAGACAGACAAGTGGGATGATTAGAGCATGTGCTTTATTTTTTACTGCAAATTCAAAAACAATTGTTCACAGAATTTTTTTCTCTATGCAAAAGTGAAAGCTTGTATTTTGTTAGCTTTAACAGAATTTGACCTTGTTTTTCCATATTATTTGAAAATGAGCTGGAAAATGAATTTTAGAAGATTTTTTGGGGTGGTCACAAGAAAACTACCCTGTGGAAAAAGTCCTTTTTTCACTTCAGAAAAAGAGGCTAGCTCAGAAAGAGTGAGATACCAAGAGGCAAGAGATAATTACAGCAGCTGTACTTTATTTTGTTATGCTGAGAATTCAGAAATAGTGGTTATAGAAAGATTTTAATAATGCAGCATTGCTGACTATCCAGGAGCAGTGGGTAAGGGAAACATCATTTATTTACCAGGAACCAATCAAAAAATACTTACTTCACTATGTCTCTGGACACAGGTCTTAGAAAGCTTCTTTCCAAACTCTTTCACCAGAGATGTACATCCCTCCCCTACCCTTGTAACAGTGTAATATTTGACTTAACCACAAGCAATGCCAGAGGGAGATCTGCTAGTAACATTAGAAACGGCATTTCACGCACTGTTACAGATGCAAAACAATCTTACCATGCTGGGTTGCTTCTGACTTGCACTTCTGACCTTAGCCTGGAATTGCCAAGCACATTTCAGTTTGTAAAATTCCCTGACCAAATGACAGTTAAACTCTCAATGACCTGAACCTCTATTTACTTAACAATTAGACGTTGTGGCCTCAAAGGGAGAACCCTCCACCTTAACTGAATTATTATCCATTGTGATATAACACTCCTTATAAAACAGCATATTGTTTACTGCTATAAACAATGCCATGGGAGATCCACAAGTATATAATACAGGTTAGAATGTGTTACAGGGACTTTGGTTATGGTCCTTTTCTCTTGTGGTATAACATTCCTCTAGCATTATGTTTGTGTTGGCCAGAATATACATTTATTCCATAAATAAAACTTACTGGATGGATAATTCTCCAGAATCAGCTGCAGATTATTTCTCACTTGAACTCCACAATAATAGTTAGCTTATTGGGTACAGTGTGCTGTGTCTGAGTGGTAAGGCACACGATTATGGATGTGACTTCATTAAGGAGTTTTTGGTTTCTGTGCTGCTCGCTGAAAGGTTCAGTGATGGGAAGGTGTATCTCTAAGAAAAAAAAATTGGAGGGCAAGTCACCGTAACCCGATTGTGTATCTCCTAGTGCCTGTTTCCATAGAGTTGCCAATGGCTTACAGTCAAATCTCTGCTTCCTCTTTTGGGACTCGTACATGGACCTTTGTGATCTAAAGAGAAGGGAGAACATATAAAAAAAACACCCACTGCATTTTTGGACTTGATTTTTCGTCCTTTTTTTTCCCCTCGGTGAAGTAACTCGCTCTTGAGTTTTTTTCCTCATCCTTTTCTCTCATGAGTTCCCTGAGCTGTACTTTGTCTCCATTCGAGAGAATGGCAGGGCTTGTTCTTTGGCCTTTGCTAGTGTTGCAGGGAAACTGGCCACTAGGTTGCAAGAGCAACCTGGGCAGGAAAGTCCTTTTTGTGATTTAACTTATAAATTACTTTTTTAAAAAGTATTTTCAAGTCCCAGCAATACAGCTAGCAAAATATTATTACTTGGCTGCCAGCCATCTTCAGTATCTCCTATGTATACACAGTCTTGAGGATATGTTCCCAAGAATTCCCTATAAGATTCCTTTCTGTTATGTACTGCAGAGGGATGTTTGAGATTTTGTGCAAAATGACAGATCGCATTAACCTTACAGCAAAAATGATGTTTATAAAAAAAAATTCTGCATCAAAATAGTGCACTTATTGTTTTTGAACATTGATTGTAAAAGTGAAAGAATTGGAGAAATCCTGACTGGCAGAACGATACTTCAGTATTTTGACGCTGAAATGTTATAACCCTAAAAGGGTTAATTTTTTTTTTGGTGGGGTTGAGTAAGAGGAGAGTTACGGTTACTTTCCTGTAGCGGTGGTGGTAATGGTGAGATAAACTGGAGATAAATTGATTGTGACCCTGCAAGACATCTTATCGCATGGAGTTACTTTTCATTGTATAGAAACGTTGCATGAAGATTCAACCTCAGCCTGCAAATTTTCTAGTGTTTAGTGAGCTGCAAAAATTATTTCTCTAATTATCTAGTGCTGAATATTAATGTAGAATTTGTACATTCACAGAAGTCAGTGTAATTGTTTTTGTGTTTATTTTGATGCAGCGACGTATCTGTGGCCCTCAGGGTTCAATTATATATTTTTTCCTGCCCTGCAGGAACAGAGGCAGCTCACCAGAGAAAATGTACAACGCAAACAAGCTCGGACTGGAGAGGAGCGGGAAGAAGAGGATGAGGAGCACATCAGCGAGAGTGAAAGTGAAGATGAGGAAAATGAAATCATCTACAATCCCAAGAACCTGCCATTGGGCTGGGATGGCAAGGTGAGCCTAAATAAAATGGTGAAAGACCTCACCTGCCTTCCATATTGGGTCATTCTAACCTTTATGATTAAATGATAATCTTTAATAGAATGTTGTAGGATCTGAGTTTTGATTCTAAGTGCTGAGATTCCTGTAAATCTCACTGTTCCCCGTACCCTGTTGCTGTGTTTGTATTTATCCATCCACTTTTTTTTTGATTAAAATTGAACCATGTTAACGTTTGTGAGGTTGAAGAAGAAATCGCACTGAATCAAATCTGTATCCCAGAAAGTTAACTATAACTTCAAGGAATTGGGGAGTAAGTTACTGTCTCAGAGGATAAAAATGAGGAACCATAAATATCTTTTTAAAATGTCATAATAAGACCTAATAACTAACCCGTGATGATTCTTCCCCACTCTTGAAGTGGAGTACTGTGTAGTGTCCACTGTGATGTACTACTTCATAGAATCACAGAAATTGCAGTAAAGAGGCCACCATTTGGGCAAAGTGGCAGTGTCAGCTGTAACTTGCCTCATTGAAACGATCTACTCCAATCCCATTTCTGTGCTCTCTCCCTATATACAGTCAATCAAGGTATAATTTTTTAATAGCTCTAATGGGCATTATTGCAAATGACGAGGATAAAATGAATCCATACCAACATGTTGGCACCTTGAAAATTCTGTTGGTAGAGATGGAACCTAAAACTCCAAGAACTCAATCTTTCCCAGAGAATCAAATTAAAATGTTGAGTTTAGCTGCTGTACACGGAGGCTCTGCTTGTACCACTCCAACTCTATGCAGAAGACCAAGGTTTTTAAGTGTGTTCCCAGTGCAGTAAACACCTGAGTCATGGTGAATCATCTTCACCACCCGATGGATCAAAAGGAAAAATCTAAACCTTAATGTTGCTTTTTTGAGAGACACTTAACAACTGGGTATTGGGTTCCTCAGTATGTTGAATGCTACAACTTTGGACTCCTAAGGATATCTGACTGGGTGCCAGCCTAGTCTCTCAGCCACACATGAACCTCTCTTAGAGGGCAAATTGCACTTTATTTGGAAAAACTCCAAATCTTTCGACCTGCTTTGTGCTGAATAGGAGACCAAGAACTAGTTAAAGTACCCTAACAACCTATACCCTTTTTAAATTCTAACTCAATTCCCTAATCCAGCCTGGGCCCAACTGGAGACTGCACCATAACCACCGTAACATATATTTCTGGGTTTTTTTTGGGTCCCGGTTGTGTTTTTTTCTTTACAAGTGGTTTTATATATTCAATATGATATACTTAGCAGTGATATTTCAGTATGCTTTAGCAATTATTTCCCTCCTGTAGTTTTCAGCAACCAGCAATGCTACTGATCAACAGTAGATGGCAGTGTCAATTACTTTGTGATTCTCAGGGTTATTTTTGCATTTGTATATTTTAAGTATAGTTTTAATTTTCTTTGACTCTACACTTGCTATTTCAGCCCATTCCATACTGGTTGTACAAGCTGCACGGTTTGAATATCAACTACAACTGTGAAATCTGTGGAAATTACACTTACAGAGGACCCAAAGCATTCCAGCGCCATTTCGCTGTAAGAACTTTAACTTAGTGTTTTCATTTTTAAAAAAAAATATTTTTGACTCTGATTTTTCTACTGGTTAGGTTATTCCCTTCTGTTCTACCATGCATTATTTCCTGGACAAGGGGCTGTGAGTCAGATTAATTATTTAGTGCTGTCTTATAATTAACTGCTCGGTGATGTATGAAAGTTACTTGGGTGACTCCTGTGTAGAGTTCTTCTCCCTGCCTTTTGGGGAAGCGCCCTAGCTTCTGATTGCTGCTCCTTAAATGGTCTTGCAGGGAATTGAATAGCTGAGATCTTAATGCTTTTATTCTGAGAATGACACTCCTTCTGAATTGCAATTTTCCTTATTTCCCTTATTGTGTCTCCCTGCACCTAGGTACCACTTAGGGCTGAGGGGATAGGGAGAAAGTTATTTGCTTCTAGACTCACTACAAGTGTTCTGAAGCTGGCTCCCTGGTGGAAGTGACTGGCTTCGGCTTAGCACTTACAACTGAGATTGGTAAATTATTTATGTGAAGGTGGCAATTAATTTGGTCACTGCCATTTTCTGCGAAAAGATGGGGTGAGAGCAGTCCTGGGATGATACTTATTCCCTGTGGGAAGGTGCCCAGTTTCTGCTTTGCACTTGCATGGAGCGACAAAGCTGAGATCAGGAAATCCTTGCCATGGAGATCATAAGGATCATAAGCATGTCGTACCACTCATGATTCGGGGTAATTTAACACAGTCTGAATTCTGAAATCAGTGACGTTTTCTGCTGTGTTTGAAATGTCTGTGATGGTGATATTGGGAAGACCGAAGCCATTGTCTTCAGTCCCTGCCACAAACTCTGTTCCCTAACCACCAACTCCATCCTTCTCCCTGGCTACCGTCTGAGGCTCAACCAGATCATTCTCAACCTTGGCGTCTTATCTGACCCTGAGATGAGCTTCCGATCACATATCCACTCCCATCACCAAGACTGCCTGCTTCCACCTCCGTAACATCTCTCATCTCTCCCCTGCCTCAGCTCATCTGCTGCTGAAATCCTTATCCATGCCTTTGTCACCTCTAGACTTGACTATTCATTTGTTCTCCTGGCCGGCCTCCCATCTTCCATCGTCCATAATCTTGAGCTCATCCAAAATTCTGCCCGTCTCCTAACTCGCAGCAAGTCTCGTTCACGGTCACTCCTGTGCTTGCTGACCTATGTTGGCTTCTGGTGTGGGAATGCCTCGATTTTAAAATTCTCATTCTCGTTTTCAAATCCCTCTGTGGCCTTACCCTTCCTATTTCTGTAACCTCCTGCAGCCCTACAACGCTCCGAGATCTCTGTGCTCCTCCAACTGTTGGCAGCTGTGCCTTCTGCTTAGGCCCTAAGCTCGAATTTCCTCCCTAAACCTCTCCGCTTCTCTACCTCCCTCTTCTCCTTTAAGGCGCTCCTTAAAACCTACCTCTTTGACCAAGCTTTTGTTCACCTGTTCTAATTTCCTTATGTGGCTCGGTGTCATTTTATTTGATAACGCTCCTATGAAGCGCCTTGGGATGTTTCATTACATTAAAGGCGCTATATAAATGCAAGTTGTTGTTGTTGTTTGTTGTTTTTGGTTCAATCTATTTTATGTACACTCCGTTGGAGGCTGCTTACTTTGTTCAATATATTTTTTTAAAAGTCATGCTTTTGAGTCCCAGAAGAGCCTGTCACTCAAGGCTGGGCCTGGGTTTTTCCAGTTCCCAGCTAGGTCTTTAAATGGAGCATGGCATTCTAATGGATATTCTGTTCCAGGGAGAATGATGCCATTGTGCTTTGTCCAAATATAAACAGCGCAGGCTGGTAACTGCAGAGTGATTAGTAGCTCAAAATGTTCAATGAAGGCATCTACAAGATTAGGTAGGAAATACTTGGGGAGATAAAAGTAAAATGATCGAATAAATTCTCCTGTTTGTGTAGAACCTAATTGGCAACTAAATCACAGCGAACAGCTGCCCAGTAAATGACAGAGTTGTAGGTTTGTTTAAGCTTTCCACAATTACTTCATGTACATGTATTTTTTTTTAATAATTTCTAGGAATGGCGTCATGCTCATGGCATGAGGTGTCTTGGAATCCCTAACACAGCACATTTTGCAAATGTCACCCAAATTGAGGATGCAGTATCCCGTAAGTACTCTTCTGTTAAACTCAGGTCAAAATTGAATGAAGTCCCACAGTAAACCTCTACTAACTGGAAGCATTTCCTACAGCAATCACTAAATACAGGCCCCACCATTTACACCGTCCACGCGTAACACGGTCAGCCGCCTATATCGAGTGAATGGCGCTAACCATTTGTCATCACCAAAGGCGTCAATTACAAAGGCGCCACTTAAAGCGCATTGAGTACGCCAGCTATTTTGTGCAGTTCAGTCCTTACAGATTTAAAAGTTCTGTTGATTTCAGGCAAAGTCAGGTCTTCAAGCAGCTTCAATCAGCTGTTTGCTCTGTTAACAATTACGGGAGTTATTTCATTGCTGCAGCCTATTATGGATTTACCATCCACCGCACATAGCGGGCAAATCGCTTTAGCACGAACGTGCCCGCCGTATGTGGTGTGGATTATTTTAAAAATATGCAGCAGGTAAAAAGAGAAGACAGGTTAATGTTTCATGTTGGGACCTTTCGTCAGAACCTAACTTTTTATCTCTACATAATGTTTTAATCTGCTTCTGCTGCAGAGCTCCTTATTCTATTCAGAAAATATTTTGATGTAAAAGATGTACAATAGATTTACCCATTTGTTCTGTGGAAAGTTGATTTGAGAAGATTCCAAACTCTCCATTTATACATCAAGTTTCAAAAAGAAATTGAACGATTGATCCTTTATTATAATTGCAGATTGTTGAGTAGATATTTGTGTATTTTTTTAAACTAATGACTAACTCGAAGGTTTTTCCACAGATACCATTTTGAATTTTCTACATTTTAGCTACCCAAAAAAGTAAAATGTGATGAGCAGTCTCTGAACCAATAAATTGCTGCTACTAGAAAACACACAACAATATAATATTTCAAAAATGTGCTACAGACATCTAATGGCAGTGAATCTGTATTGGATTATTTCTCTGTTTGTTTTCTTAAATCCTAAACTCCTGAAAATTGATCATTGAGAGTGTGAAGGGACTTGCAACAGGGGAATTATATCTTTCAAAAATTGCCAAAGAATTTAGTCTCATCTCTTCAGCAAAGTTCATTTCAATTGTTATGGTTCATTTTTCTACTTGGTGTGCATTTTTTTAAAAGTTGTTTTGCATGAAGCATATTATCATTGTGTCAGATAAGAGTTCATAGCCCTTTCTAATTTGCACCCAAATCACAGAAATCACTGAATTGCAGTAGGAATTTGTCCATGTGGAAGAATGGATCTCACTGAAGTAAACGCTGTTTTGAAATATTGCTGCACAGTCATAAGACTTTCCTCTTCACTGCACTTTTTTTCAAACATTCATTTCACTAGGGTCTTGCACTCGCTCGATAGCTCAACACTCTATAATGTGGGCACTGAGCTTCTCAAACCAGGAAGGTCCCAGATTCAATCCATACCCTCTGCTGATATAACTGATTTTGGCAATTGAGGTATTGCAGTTGGCAGTAGTCGCCCAAGCGAAGAGGCAAAACACTGGCTCCAATTCCAGCTCTAGATTGCTATACATTTACATTGTCCACTTAAATAGCTTTGAATAATTTTGAAATTGTGCCCTGGTAGCCAGGGCCTCTTTTTTTTCTGACTGAATAAGCCAAATTCTGTTTCTGTCACATAGAATTCTGGAATTTTTCAGTACTGATTTGGAAGTTATATTCCATGATTCCATCCATTTTTTCCATGAAAACTACAAATCACTGGCCTGGCTGATGGCTTATTTCACAAGGCCATTACACTGTTAAAAACAATTCCAAGCCTCCCTTCATACTCCTAGCTTCCTAATTTTTAACTCTTCATCATAGAATGGTTGCAATATGAAAGGAGGCCATTCGGCCCATCAAGTCTATGCCGGCACTCTGCAAGAGCAATCCAGCTAGTCCAACTCTTTTTCCCCCCCCCCCCCCAGCCCCGTAGCCCTGCAAATTTTTTCCCTTCAAGTACTTATCCAATTCCATTTTGAAAGCCACGATTGAATCTGCCTCCACCACCCGCTCTGGCAGTGCATTCCAGATCATAACCACTTGCTGTGTAAACGAAAAAAAAGTTTACCTCATGTCACCTTTGGTGCTTTCGCCAGTCACCTTAAAAATATGTCCTCTGGTTCTTGATTCTTCTGCCAATGGAAACAGTTTCTCTATATCCATTCTGTCTAGACCCTTCATGATTTTGAATACCTCAAGCAAATCTCCTCTCAACCTTCTCTGCTCTAAGGAGAACAACCCCAGCTTCTCCAGTCTATCCACGTAACTAAAGTCCCTCATCCCTGGAATCATTCTAGTAAATCTCTTCTGCACCTTCTCTAAGGCCTTCACATCCTTCCTAAGGTGCGGTGCCCAGAACTGGACACAATACTCCAGTTGTGGCTGATCCAGTGTTTTATAAAGGTTCATCATAACCTCCTTACTTTTGTACTCTGTCTCTATTTATAAAGCCCAGGATCCCGTATGCTTTTTTAACCGCTTCCTCAACCTGCCCTGCCACCTTCAACAATTTGTGTATATATACCCCCACATCTCTCTGGTCCTGAACTCCTTTTAGAATTGTACCCTTTTAGTTTATATTGCCTCTCCTTGTTTCTCCTACCAGAATGTATCACTTCAAACTTTTCTGTGTTAAATTTCTTCTGCCACATGTCTGCCCAGTCCACCAGCCTGTCTATGTCCTTTTGAAGTCTATCACTATCCTCCTCACTACCCTTCCAAGTTTTGTGTCATCTGTAAATTTTGAAATTGTGCCCTGTGCACCCAAGTCCAAGTCATCAATATGTATCAAGGAAAGCAATGGTCCTAGTACCGACCCCTGGGGAACACCACTGTATACCTCCCTCCAGTCCGAAAAACAACTGTTCACCCCTACTCTGTTTCCTGTTACTTAGCCAATTTTGTATCCATGTGCCACTGCCCCTTTTATTCCATGGGCTTCAACTTTGATGACAAGCCTATTATGCAGCATTTTATCAAATGCCTTTTGGAAGACATCAACCGCATTGCCCTCATCGACCCTCTCTGTTACCTCATCAAAAAACTCTATCAAGTTAGTTAAACACGATTTGCCTTTAACATCTGTGCTGGCTTTCCTTAATTAATCCACACTTGTCCAAGTGACTACATTTTGTCCTGGATTATCGTTTCTAAAAGTTTCCCCACTACTGATGTTAAACTGACTGGCCTGTAGTTGCTGGGTTTATCCTTACACCCTTTTTTGAACAAGGGTGTAACATGTGCAATTCTGCAGTACTCTGGCACCACCCCCATATCTAAGGATGATTGGATGATTACGGCCAGTACCTCTGCAATTTCCACCCTTACTTCCTTCAGCAACCTAGGATGCATCGCATCTGGACCGGGTGACTTATCTACTTCAAGTACAGCTAGCCTTTCTAGTAGCTCCTCTTTAGAATTTTTTTTAGCCCATCCAGTATCTTAACTACCTCCGCTTTTACTGTGACTGAGGCAGCATCTTCTTCCTTGCTTATAGACAGATGCAAAGTACTCATTTAGTACCTCAGCCATGGCCTCTGCCTTCATGTGTAAATCTCCTTTTTGGTCCCTAATCGGTCCCGCCCCTCTTCTACCCATTTACTGTTTACATGCCTATAGAAGACTTTTGGATTCCCTTTTATGTTAGCTGCCAGTCTATTCTCATACTCTCTCTTTGCCCCTCTTACTTCCTTTTTCGCTTCTCCTCTGAACTTTCTATATTCAGCCTGGTTCTCACTTGTGTTATCAACCTGACATCTGTCATACGCTCGCTCCTTTTTTCTGCTTCATCTCTCTCTCTCTCTCTCTCTTTTTCTCTTTCTCTCTCTCTCTCGTCATCCAGGGAGCTTTGGCTTTAGTTGCCCTACCTTTCCCCCTCTTGGGAATGTACCTAGACTGTACCTGAACCATCTGCTCTTTAAAGGCCGTCCATTGTTCAATTACAGTTTTACCTGCCAATTTTTGATTCCAATTTACCTGGGCCAGATTCGTTCTCATCCCACTGAAATTGGCCCTCCTCCAATTGACTATTTTTACTTTAGAGTGGTCCTTGTCCTTTTCCATAGCTAATCTAAGCCTTATGATACTATGATCGTTGTTTCCTAAATGTTCCTCCACTGGTACTTGCTCCACTTGGCCCACCTCATTCCCGAGAACCAGATCCAGCAATGCCTCCTTCCTCGTTGGGCCGGAAATGTACTGGTCAGGAAAGTTCTCCTGAACACACTTCAAAAATTCCTCCCCCTCTTTGCCCCTTACGCTATTACTATCCCAGTCTATATTAGGATAGTTGAAGTCCCCAGTTATCACTACTCTATAGTTTTTGCACCTCTCTGTAATTTCCCTGCAAATTTGCTCCTCTATCTCCTTCCCACTAGTTGGTGGCCTATAGAATACACCCAGTAGTGTAATGGCACCTCTATTGTTTTTTTTAACTCTAACCAAATAGATTCTGTCCTTCACCCCCTCCAGGACATCCTCTCTAGCACTGCAATATTCTCCTTAATAAATACTGGCACCACCCCCCCCCCCCTCCTCCTTTCTTTCTTTCCCTATCTTTCCTGAACACCTTGTATCCAGGAATATTTAGTACTCAATCCTGCTCTTTTTTGCGCCAGTTCTTCGTTATCGCTATAACATCATATTCCTATGTAGCTAATTGTGCCTGCAGCATGCACTGTAAACCTATCTTAGACCTTCTTGTATTCTCTCTTAATCTGATCCCACCTAATACCGTAATATTTCTTACTCTAGTGTTATCTGTTTCTCCCAATCCTTTGTGCACCTTGTTTCTCCTTTCCAGGGCTACATCCTGGTTCCCATTCCCCAGCCAAATTAGATTAAACCCTCCCCCACAGCACTAGCGAACCTTCCGGCAAGGGCATTGGTCCCAGCTCTGTTGAGGGGCAACCAGTCCGGCCTGTACAGGTCCCACTTCCCCCAAGACTGGTCCCAATGTCCCAGGAATCTAAAGCCCTCCCTCCTGCACCATCTCTCCAGCCACACATTCATCTGGTCTATCCTCCCATTTCTATACTCATTAGCACGTGGCATCGGGAGTAATCCGGAGATTACTACCTTTTGAGGTCCTGCTTATTAATCTTTTTCCTAACGCTCTAAAATCTTCCTGCAGGACCTCATCCCTCTTTCTACCTATGTTGTTGGTACCGATATGGACCATGACCTCTGGCTGTTCACCCTCCCCCTTCAGAATGTTCTGCAGTCTCTCGGTGACATTCTTGATTCTGGCACCAGGCAGACAACATACCATCCTGGAACCACGTCTACGGCCGCAGAAACGCCTGTCTGTTCCCCTAACTATTTGTCCCCCGAACTATTGAATCCCCTATCATTATTACTCTCCTGACCTTTCTCCTCCTCTCCTGTACAGCTGAGCCACTCATAGTGCTGTGGACTTGGCTCTGGCTGCACTTCCCAGAGGAATCTTCTCCCTCACCAGTATGGTTCGAGAGTGAGATGCACTCAGGGGTCTCCTGCACTACCTGCCTAGTCTTCCTTGCCTGTCTGGCAGTCACTCCAGCTGATGTCCAGGACACGGGAAGCGTCCTGGAGTTCCCACATGGCACAAGATTTACCATTCGATGGGTCTGAGGTGTCCTGCCATGCTTCTATTAGATTACTACTCAACTTGACAGAAATAAATTAAAGACTTGCAATACTCTTATTATTAATTTATTTACTGTTTACTTACCCCGATTAAACGATCGCTATTTAATTTCCCAGCTCTTGGTGTAAACCAGTGCCCTAGTTTAGAGGGGAAGAAAACGGTAATACTCAGCAACCAATCAATTACCTGCTGTCCTGTGACATCACCCCTTGGATTTTTTTTGTTGTTGTTTTCGATCTTGGTCTCCCGCTCTTTATGGGCCCGCTGCCGCCGGTACCTCTGGTCTCGAGGCCTCTTCTCCCGCTCTTTATGGGCCCGCTGCCGCCGGTACCTCTGGTCTCGAGGCCTCTTCTCCCGCTCTTTATGGGCCCGCTGCCGCCGGTACCTCTGGTCTCGAGGCCTCTTCTCCCGCTCTTTATGGGCCCGCTGCCGCCGGTACCTCTGGTCTCGAGGCCTCTTCTCCCGCTCTTTATGGGCCCGCTGCCGCCGGTACCTCTGGTCTCGAGGCCTCTTCTCCCGCTCTTTATGGGCCCGCTGCCGCCGGTACCTCTGGTCTCGAGGCCTCTTCTCCCGCTCTTTATGGGCCCGCTGCCGCCGGTACCTCTGGTCTCGAGGCCTCTTCTCCCGCTCTTTATGGGCCCGCTGCCGCCGGTACCTCTGGTCTCGAGGCCTCTTCTCCCGCTCTTTATGGGCCCGCTGCCGCCGGTACCTCTGGTCTCGAGGCCTCTTCTCCCGCTCTTTATGGGCCCGCTGCCGCCGGTACCTCTGGTCTCGAGGCCTCTTCTCCCGCTCTTTATGGGCCCGCTGCCGCCGGTACCTCTGGTCTCGAGGCCTCTTCTCCCGCTCTTTATGGGCCCGCTGCCGCCGGTACCTCTGGTCTCGAGGCCTCTTCTCCCGCTCTTTATGGGCCCGCTGCCGCCGGTACCTCTGGTCTCGAGGCCTCTTCTCCCGCTCTTTATGGGCCCGCTGCCGCCGGTACCTCTGGTCTCGAGGCCTCTTCTCCCGCTCTTTATGGGCCCGCTGCCGCCGGTACCTCTGGTCTCGAGGCCTCTTCTCCCGCTCTTTATGGGCCCGCTGCCGCTCACGTCCACTCCCCTCCGCCACCGCCGGTACCTCTGGTCTCAAGTCTCTTCCCCTGCTCTTTGTGGGCCTGCTGCCGATCAGGTCCGGTCCACTCCCCTCTGCCGGTACCTCTGGTCTTGAGGCCTCTTCTCCCGCTCTTTATGGGCCCGCTGCCACTCAGGTCCGCCACCGTCGGTGCCATAGTAAACAGAGAAGAGCAAACACATCAAGAAAAATATAGAATCAAATAATGCCCATTCAAAGCTGGAAGAACAGCAGTGGGAAAGCCCTGTAGATTTTGCTGCCTGTATTTGTATTTGGGTTGGAATATGAGATTCTCTGTAGAAACAAGAGCATTGATTTTTTAATTGACTACCGTGACAGCAATTGGAATCCACTGTGTTATCTGTTTCTATGCTGTATGTAATTGTTATTACTGCAAAAAAAAATTGCTTTCATTTGGACAAGCTATGGCTTCAGTAGATAATTTCTATTTTGTGTGACTTGTCTGGCAGGAAGAATTCGTGCTACAGTTACATTTAGACAAGAATATTAATAACTTTCTTTTTCTAATTAGTGTGGGCGAAATTGAAGCATTCAAAGGCAGCAGAGAGATGGCAGCCAGACACAGAGGTAATTACTATAAATGAGCTGCTTGAACCATGAATGAAGCAGAATTCTACTTGCTGCTAGTCTGCTATAGAAATGGTTGGGGATGGTCCAGTGTGGAGTTGCACAGCCCTGCAACAGAGAGAACTCAAAACAGAAAATACCAGAAATACATAATGAAGTTAGTCAGCATCAGAAAAAGAAAGACAAATTAACATTTTGGGTCAGAACTATTATCATGGGAGGGACTTTTATAGCACTAACCAAAATAAAGGCCAGGGGAGAATAAATGGAGGGCAGTAGTACAGATTTACTAACTACTGTCGCAAAGAAGCAGCTAATGAGTTTAATATCCAATAAACAGATTTTAAAGTACAAATGGCATCTCAATCAGGCATCTAAAGGTCAGTGGAAAGATAAAAGGTGAGTTAAACAGCTCCAAAATGGAAGGGAGTGCTGTGGAATGTGAGCTGGTTATTTAATTAAATTGGGTCCCTGTGTAGGCAACTGAGTTACAATGCTGCAATGTTCTGCTAAAGGATTCAGGCACAGTTTAGCTATATTTATGCTTCAGTGAGAGAACACACCTGAAATATAATAACTAGTTCTTAATTGCACCACCAGATACTTTTGTGATGTAACTATTTCAGACCTCTCCATACTTCCTCATCAACATTGAGAACAGTCACAATATCATGCATCATTTACAATGCCTGCCTTGGATTAGAGACTTCTTATTGCTAATGATTAGCTGCTCTCAATGCAACTAGTGTCAGCCTGTTCCAGCTAACTTTACTAATTGTGTTACAGGCCTGGGAATATGTAGGCAGCATTGTAATTTCCTGGCTCTGTCATTTCTTAGTAACCAGTCTGAGAATTGATCTGGTGCAAATCCATTTATCCAAATGAAGTGTAGAGCCCTCCAACCTGGACCCTAACCGTACTGTTGTGACTGCAACCACAGTAAATGTAACTCTTTGTGCTTGTTTAGTTTACCAATTTATTTTTGAATTGAGTTTGCCATATGTGTTTGTAGCATTTGCTACAGAGGCATGGCCAACTGTGGAGCTCTCACATCCTTCTATTTTAACACAGTATTTGTGGCTTGGAGCCTTCTGGCAGGCCTGAGGCATTCTAAGCTCTTGGGCTGATCTTAAGCTTTTGAGCCAGTTGATTGTGTTTTATTCAGATCCACTGATTTAACGTTCTTTTGTTTTTCTTTGGTGGTTGAGTTGTCCCCAGCTAATTCTTATGTCCAGACTGGTAACTAAAAGTTCTGTAAATTTTACAAAAAAGTAGCTAGCTGATTGTTAAATCAGCCTACTCATTCTTGGGAAAATGGTGGAAAATGTGCTCATTTGAGGCTGCATTTATTTTTTCCAACTCTATACACCACCTGTGCCTTGTGTGTATTCGTACCCGTAGCCAGTTTCATTAAGAATTTACTTCGGTTTTGGGAAATTGGAATTGGCCAGCTTCAGGTAATAGGGCAAGCATGTTGCCCATCGAGCACTGTGGAGTTTTCAGTAACCTTTGTGCAGTACTCCAGATCCTTTTTGTGAACGTGTCATAAATTTATATTTGAACATGGTACGATTTGAAGTAAAAATAATGAAAAAAACTTGTATTTATATGGCACCTTTGATGTCCTTGCGATGTTCCCAAAGTGCTATACAGCCAAGGTAGTACTTTTGAAATATAGTCACTGCTGTTTTGTAGTCAATCGCAGCAACCATTTTGCACCCAGCTATAAACAGCAATGAGTTGGATGACCAGTTAATCTGTTTTAGTGATGTTGGTTGAGGGATAAATGTTGGTCAGGACCACAGGAGAGCTTCTCCTGCTATTCTTCAAATAGTGCCATGAGATCTTTTGTGTTGACCTGGTCAGGTTTAACGTCTCATCCAAAAGACGCATCCTCCAACATTGCAGTACTGAGGGAGTGCCAGCCTTGATTATGTGCTCAAGCTCGGGAACTTGAACCCATGACTTTTGAGTGCTACCTAATGAGTCAAGCTGACAGTGAGTGTGATTATGGGTGTGGAATGATTTTGATTTTCTTTTGTTCTTTAAAATCTTACACTAGATAATCAATGCTCTGTTGCTTTTAAGTATTATATAAATGCAAGTTTGTTCGTTCATTTGTACTTTAAATAAGTGATGTTTAACTTGCAGATAAGCAACAGTATACTTTCTGAAAGACCATAACCATTGTTTTAACTGGTGACTGGTAATCTTAAATTTCAGGAAGAATATGAAGACTCAAGTGGAAATGTAGTTAACAAGAAGACCTATGAAGATTTAAAACGACAAGGGCTGCTCTGAATCTCTCAAATGTTGCCCCTTCCAGATCTCTGTTTCATATCTGCAAAGATAGCTTTTCGATAAAGATACTTGGTTAGTTTAGATTCTTTCTCCCTCTCATGCTAATTCAAGGACCATGTCTTGTACTGCCTAAAATCTACATCTATATCTGAAAGGGCATGTAGAAAACTATATGTCTGGCAAATTTGCATCATTTTGTATCTGATAAAATACTTCTGTTAGTTTTGCAAAACTGATTATTATAATGTTTTATATCTTTGAGAAAAAAGGTAACATATAACAGGTAACGACCTGGCAGGTAACTATGAGCAGGGAAATCGAGACCCTTGATGGAAGCAAGGGTGTCTCTTTTGTTAGTGGACGTGAGACATTTAAGATTAGGCTTAAGTTAGTTGAAGAAGAATATAATTTATAGTAAACAGTATTCTTTGTTTAAAACAAATAGTATGGTCCTGTATGTTTTTTATTGGATTCTTCTCTCCCCAACTTATGTAATTCTGACATCCTTTCACAATTTAATAAAGCAGATTGTTTTTTTTTATCATTGTTTTCAGATGTGTTTTAAATGTTTGTTTCTATTTGTAACATATTAGTTTTTCATTCAGTGAGCACTTCCTGTCATTGTCATTTACTTCCTGCACCACTTTCCCACCACTCTACTTCCATCACATCTGCCTACAATGCCTGCGAGTCCTCCCAGCTCCATCTCCTGGCAGGTGGTGCTATTGTCCACGGTGCCAACTGTCTCAGGCCTGTTACCCAGTCCTCCCCTTGCCCCTGCCCCCCCACCGCCTCTCCCTGTTATCTTGAGCTGTGCTTTCCCCATTCATTGTTGCCAAACCGTGTCCTAACCCAATCTGGGAGCCAGTCTCTTCCTTTCCTCTCATGCTGTGCAGAAAAAAAGCCATATGTAGGATGGTGTGGTAATATAATAGATTTAACAGTATGCCATACATAAAGAGCATCATGAGTTAGCAAGTTTCGGGAGCTACAGTGAAAGTATAGAGAGACTAACTGAATTCTGCTGAATACATAGAACAGGCTGCTTGAGCAAGAATAAATACAAAACAATTAAAAGCAACTGGCCAATGTTAATTATGGTTAAGTAGAATGCTTAGCTTAGATAGAATTTGTATCAAGAATTCTCCCTCCCACAATTTCCACCAAAATGTGGACATATTTGTTCAATCCCAAAAATACTCCCATAATACTTTGATTTAATTTACCATGGCTGGGAATTTCCTTGGATGCCCTGCTCCAGCAAATTCTGGGCCTTTTTTAAAAAAAAACCTTTAATGCTAGTTTATTCAATAAGTCTGTTACTTTAACTAAACCATCAAATTTAAGCTGAACTAGTAGAATGCTCTTGCATGATAACAGGGTAAAAGATGTGCACAAATAAAAAAGAAAACTGGATATCTGAAAGCCAAGTAGGAAATACACCGCAAGTCGGTCAGTGTCTAACAGGCAAAGGTCAATGGTTTGGGTGCAGACTTTCATCTTTTTTTTAAAAAAGTGCTTATTTTAGAAGGTTACATAGGGGTACCAGAGGAGCAAAACGACCCAGTTTAAGATGCAAAGTGTTTTTTTATATCTTGAATTGGATATATGAAAAGAAAAATTTACAGGGCTATGGGGAAACAGCAGGGGATTGGGACTTACTGGATAGCTCTTTCAAAGAGCCGGCACAGGCATGATGGGCCGAATGGCCTCCCGTGCTGTGATTCTACGAATTGCAGTGTTTAGCGTTTGAACCCGGTGTATTTCCTATTGGGGCCCGTGATTGCGGGTTTCATCCTATTTTTAAATGTGCTTTGGTCTACAACACACACACTTGCTGGTTCACCTAACAACAATTCTGAGCCCTAAAGTATCCACATGGAAAGTATTGCATCACATGATCAATCGTGTTATGGTCGTGGTGGGAGAGATGTTGTAGTGAGCACACAGAACCTGATCATATTGCCAAAGCAGATTAATTTTTTAAGTGCTCTTTATTTCTTTTTACTTTTCTGGTCAAATGCAAGTGTCGGGTGATTTATTATGCTGGGCTTTATTTTTCCAGCTGTCCTTAGTGTGTTAAGGATGTCATTGAAGCACCATTGACAAAAGTACTGTGCAGTACATCAATTGGGTTCCGGAGACTGCACTGTAATAATTACATGAGTTTTGTGCGGAATATGTGTGTTATTGCCTCTGGGAGGCTTGTATAATTATATAAGAACATCTCTTCATACTTACTACCAAAAAAGGAAAGAAGGCAGCTGCATGGTGATTGTTCCACTGAATTCTGTGCTGTGCTTTCTAGTGGAAGCAGCTGCTGCTGTAACACTTCCCATGAGAAATGACATTGGAAACATCGACACATCTGGTGCTACTAAGGAAGCAATGATTGCATTGTCCTTTCCCCTCCCCCAGCTCCCTTGAGAACTCTGATTGAACTTGTGCACTAAAGTGAACATTTATACATGAGCGTTTTGTTTAATTCCTTGAATACAGTTGACAGACATGGTTGGTGGGTGTCGCTTCCACATAGAGCATTTTTCAAGCGTGATTCATAGTGAGAACAATAACATACAGTGTATAGTCCGTGTAATTGTAAACCACTTTATTGACTCCCAAGTATTCCTTGTTCTGCTCTCTATATTCTTCTGGGACTAATGAAGGATTTAATGCTTTGTGTAAGACTCAGTGGGTAAACCCACTCCCCTGTGGGAGGGAAAAGACCAGTGATCTCTGCATGATACCAGGACTTAAATGGTTAAATTATGAGAACAGGTCGCATAAACTTGGCTTGTATTCCCTTGAGTTTAGAAGGTTAAGGGGTGATTTAATTGAGGTGTTTAAAATGATAAAAGGATTTGATACGATAGTACAGTGAAACTCTTTCCGCTGGTGGGGGAATCCAGAACAAGGGGGCGTAATCTTAAAATGAGAGCTAGGCCATTCAGGAGTGAAATCAGGCAGCACTTTTCCACACAAATGGTAGTAGAAATCTGGAATTCTCTTCCCCCCCCCCCCCCCCCCCCCCCAAAAGCTATGGATGCTGTGTCAATTGCAATTTTCAAAACTGAATTGACAGATTTTTACTAGGTAAGGATATCAAGGGATATGGATGAAAGGCGGGTAAATGTAGTTGAGGTACAGATTAGCCATGATCTAATTGAATGGCCTAACAGGCTCAAGGGGCTGAATGGCCTACTCCTGTTCCTATAAAGCAATTGCAAAAGGCCTTAATAAAAAAACAGAGTGAGAAAATTGAGAGTTATTTCTGCTTTTCTGGTGTTGTTTGGAATGGTGCTGACGGAGATTTGGGATCAGGTTGGGAAAATAGAGACAATTTACCCATGAATAAAATAGCTTGTGAGACCCCAGATCATTTTGTGGTACGCTTTAATACATTCGCACTTTCTCCATTGCTCTCATGGTTTCAGGACGCTCTTGGTTTTGTAAACGATTAATCGCACATCTTAAATTAGTGTACAGCTCTACAAGAAAAGGAGTGCATTTGAACTGTTAATCCTAGTTTAACTTCTATTTCTGTAATTTAAATAAACACTTACAATACATTTAAATCCATTCTTGCCTTTTAAATACATGGTAACAAAATAAAAGTAGTTCCATTAGTACACCTCATCACTTCAGTGGAATGATACTGCTAGTTATGAAATAGATATTTGGTAATATCCCTGTGGGTTTTCTGCTTTATTTCTCAAACAAGCCATGTGATAGACCAGTAGCATAAAAAGGATGAAAGCATGAGTCATGTCATAAAGGTCTCATGTGGCTGGTTGCTTTGATTCCAGTCATGTGTAATCATGTTTTTCATTGATCTTCAGGCCATGGCTGCTTAATGGCAGTAAGTCCAGGTTTAACATGTACTGGTGCCAAATATTATCAGTTAGAGGATATATATTTCCTGTTAGTCAAATGATTGGATGCACTTTGTTTGCAATTTTATTACTTTACATATTTTTTAATAATAGCTTATTGAAATGGAATGATTGCATGAAATGATCGAGAGGTAGGCAGTAAATTTCAATATAAAATAAAAAGAGAAATGCTCGAAATACACACCAGGATTGTAAGCATCTGAAAAGGGAAACATTTTGGGAATAGACCTTTCATCAGAACACGTTATCGAGCCCTAACTTCCAGATTTAAATTTAAGTGGTGCTGCCCTGGATTAGTAAAGGAATCACATGCCATGAAATGTCTGCAGAGAGCTATACTTTGGGATCTTCGGATCTCAAGCTTTTTGGTGGTACATACTTGGCTCTCTGCCACCAATGCCAGCCCTGAAGTATTATAATCTATAGGTATAATTATATTTAATCTGAGTACACATTAGCATTAGTTTATTTTGGGATTTTCAACACTTTAGCGAATATCCCAAAAGGACATATAATAAAATGCAACATGAAAAACTTCAGAACCAAAGGTACAGTAATCTTACAATAGAGATGGCACTTTGGAACATTGAATGTTATAAAGCAGAATTGGAAAAAATCATTTATCATGTGTATTCTTAAAGGTACATGTTTCCGCTTTTGTTTATCATAGAATGATACAGCACAGAAAGAGGCAATTCGGCCCATCGTGCCTGTGTCAGCTATTAGTCCCACTCCTCTGCCCTTTCTCCATAGCCCTGGATCTTTTTTCCCCTTCAAATATCCCTTTTGAAAGTTATTATTGTATCTACTTCCACCACCCTTTCAGGCAGTGTATTCCAGATTATAAGAAGTTGCTGCGTAAACATTATTTTTCTCATGTCGACTGGTAATTTTGCCAATTATCCTAAATCCATGTCCTCTGATTACCGACCCATATGCCAATGGAAACAGTTAGCTTCTCCTTATTTACTCTATCAAAACCTTCATGATTTTGAACACCTCTATCAAATCTCCCCTTAACCTTCTCTGCGCTAAGGACAACGACCCCAGTTTCTCTAGTCTCGCCATGTAGCTGAAGTCTTTCATCCCTGATACCATTCTAGTAAATCTCCTATGCACCCTTTCTAAGGCCTTGACATCTTTCCTAAAGTGTGGTGCCCAGATTTAGACACAATACTCCAGCTGGAGCCTAACCAGTGATTTATAAAGGTTTAGCATAACTTCCTTGCTTTTGTACTCTATACCTCTGTTTATAAAGCCAAGGATCCCATATGCTTTTTTTAACAGCCTTCTCAACTCGTCCTACCACCTTCCAAGACTTGTGTATGTATGCCCTCTGTTCCTGCACCTCCTTTAAAATTGTACCATTTTGTTTATATTGCCTCTCCTCATACTTCCTACTAAAATTAATCACTGTGAAGGTAGTAAATTACTTTTAGCGAAGGAAGAAAAAAAAAGGCAGCTGGAAGGTATTTACTCTTTGAGACCTTATGATGTCAAATTTGCTGCAACCAACAAAACATTCGATCAATCATGTGATGTCGACACAGGTTACAGGCAGTCAGAGTAGGGGAGGGAGAAGGTGCAGAGCTGTTGTCCCTAATTATACTCCTATGATTATCTGACACGTCTCATTTGCAACAATAGCATTGAAGATTTATTTATTGCAGCAAATGACAGCTGAATCTCACCCACTACATAGAATGTCAAGCTTATCTTTGGGATCGCTTCAAAAGTGGGGGGAAAAAATGTTTAAATGTGGACAAAAAAGCTTTAAATGTATCATAGTTTGTTCCCCCTTGTTTCCTGTACATTTATACACATGCATAAAAAGTGTGCTCTAGTACAGACACTAATCCTGGTTTACTAGCCAGTTTTAGAATTATATATGGAGAACAGGTATGACATTGCATCTAGACTGGTAGTAAATGAATGGCGAGTTTTTAATGTGACCTATTTGGATGAACAGCTAAAGGAGTTGTATGCTTTAATTCTGGCCTAAGGCTTCTTAAACTA
This sequence comes from Heptranchias perlo, assembly GCF_035084215.1. Taxonomy (NCBI): domain Eukaryota; kingdom Metazoa; phylum Chordata; class Chondrichthyes; order Hexanchiformes; family Hexanchidae; genus Heptranchias; species Heptranchias perlo. The sequence goes on along the minus strand of NC_090350.1, from coordinate 20,183,898 downwards.
AACTATCACTGGAATCTTTACTCTTTTATTTTCCAGCAGCAGCATCCCAACTTTGTAAATCCTGATTTGTTTTTTCATAAATTTTTTTGTTTGATATTCCAATTTTCTCCCCTTGTCTCTTGAAGGCTTTGACACATGTTGGGGACCGTTTGGTGTCATCAGCTCTCTAGGACTTTGGCCAATTGACCATCTTTCACGTAAGAATCTGGAAGGTGAGTGTTGGTGGCTGTTCTACTGCGGAGGGTGTTACAGCAGAGGCCAGTCCTACTTTCACCACATGTACACCTACAAAAACTTTTCAGGACTCCGAGTGGCAGGAATCATCCTTAAAGAGCAGGGTCACCGGGGATAATTGTGAGGTAACTGTCCTTCCACATCCCAGTATGTGGGAGTGGTGTCTATGATCTCTAACCATTCTGTGTTTCCCTCCATATAAGATGTGGAAAAACAGGGTAAATGGTCCGGCAACCCTAGAATCACTGCCTGCCTATCTGAGGAAAGACTTCAGCATGGAAGCTTTCCATTTCCAGTGAACTGTGTGATAATTGTCAGTAGATTCTAGAAAGATGTCTCTGTTGTACACTGGGGATACCCATTACATAGTTTTCTCTGGAGAGCAATCATTTTAATTTGGTCTATTCTGGCCTACAGTTAGAGAGCAAGTAAAAAAGACTAATGGACTGAGTTCAGCCTGGATATACATGCCTTTTCTGAACCAATTAAAAGGGAGGCTAACACAGTTTGATCGAGTGCATTCTACATTTAGTGGTGCCAGTTCTGATTACCTCAGTTTATTTTCTAATCTGGGAGCAATGAATAGTAATCAAATAGTTACGGGTTACCAGGATCATTACCTCTGGGCTGGCTACAAATAACAATGCAGTTTGTATATTATGATGTTAAGAATATTATTTGCATATGGTATAATAAGAATTTGGTAAGCTATTAAGAACAAATACATTGTGATGCCATCCAATATCCTCTGCTGCTCTGACAGCCTATGTATGTGCCGCACCAAAAAGGAGAGCCAGAATGGATCTGAAATGATCATTTGTGGCCCAGGTCAAAGCTTTGGAATGTACAGCAGAGAACATTTATGGGGTGCTTCCTCCTACAGTTCAGGGTATCACCGTGGCATGTGATCTATTGATCCATGTGCTCTTACTTTATGTGATAGACTCACCTGGTGATATCAGTGGAGAACCTTGTTACAATGAACCTGAATTTGTTGTCAAAGTAACAGTGGTGCTAATGGCGCCATTATTTAAGTGTAAATGGTATCGCAACTTCAGGCGAGGAGCAGATGCACGGTTAAATGCGAATATCGAAAAGTTACTGTCTGAGTTGCGCTGCTCTGCTGTTAACTTCATGAAATTTCGCTGTCTGCCTCACCATTGACATACACTGAATGTCATGAAGTTGCTGTATTTGTGCGGTAGATACAAACTAAACCCGGCACAGATATTTAGGGCTAGTAATTAGCGCAAGTACCTTTTAACGATGCGATAATTGTTAATTACTACCAATCAACCTCTGGCACTGAAAATTAACTTTTACAAGAGTGGAGTCTCATTCCTTCAGGTTCTGAATTTTAAAAAAGTCAAATTTTAAATTAAAAATGCTTTTTTCTTACCTTTCCTAGCTGTCTCTTTTTTTTCTCTTTCTCTTAATCCAATCTTTCTTTCCCTCCCTTTATTTATCTTTCTGTACCTGATTTGACACTGAATTCACCCCCTTTAATTCACCCTCCTTCTTAGTCCCTCTGCTGTTTATTTCCCAATTCTTCAATCTCATTGGTTCAGGAGATACCCTGTTGCTTGCCCTGTTCACTCAGGCCCCAGATGCCCTGTTTCCCTCGCTGCCCCGTTATCAGCTCGCACTTTCAGCAATGTTGTGAGCAAAAAATGTTTGAGCTGAAGGGTGTAGAGGCAAGTTTAACTAATGGCAGATACCCTGCTACAGCAATTTCTGGCCCATTAAAACCCAACTGGAGCTAGCTGGATCTTGGAAGACTTCAGTTGCAAACTGACTTGTTCCCTGATGGTTCTCTACTCATAACTTAATTGGAATCCCACGAGTCCTGGTGACTTATCCTCAGGTATTTTTATTGGCAATTGGAGAGATTTCTTCCCCAATTGTCACTTCCAGGGCAGTTGTTCAGGTGAGAGCCGAAGGAGATCCAGCACTGTCGGGGAGCTCTGCCTGCCTGCTTTGTGTATACGTGCTACACTTTACTTTTTACATTCAGAATAGAATGATTTCCATTCAGCATTAACCTTTGTAGAATCTGTTTTTGTGGTAATATCTGTGATTAGAAGGTCAGAAGGTCAGAAATGGGGATATTCGCTGATGATTGCACAGTGTTTAGTTCCATTCACAACCCCTCAGATAATGAAGCAGTCCATGCCCGCATGCAGCAAGACCTGGACAACGTCCAGGCTTGGGCTGATAAGTGGCAAGTAACATTCGTGCCAGACAAGTGCCAGGCAATGACCATATCCAATAAGAGAGAGTCTAACCACCTCCCCTTGACATTCAACGGCATTACCATCACCGTATCCCCCACCATCAACCAGAAACTTAACTGGACCAGGTACATAAATACTGCGGCTACAAGACCATTTACAAGGCACAAGTCCGGAGTGTGATGGAGTACTCTCCACTTGCCGCAATGAGTGCAGCCCCAACAACACTCAAGAAACTTGACACCATCCAAGACAAAGCAGCCCACTTGATTGGCACCCTAAACATTCACTCCCTTCATCACCGGCGCACTGTGGCTGCAGTGTACACCATCTACAGGATGCACTGCAGCAACTTGCCAAGGCTTCTTCGACAGCACCTCCCAAACCCGTGACCTCTACCCCCTTGAAGGACAAGGGCAGCAAGCACATGGGAACAACACCACCTGCACGTTCCCCTCCAAGTCGCACACCATCTCAACTTGGAAATATATCGCCATTCCTTCCTCGTCGCTGGGTCAAAATCCTTGGAACTCCCTAACTAACAGCACTGTGGGAGAACCTTCACCACACGGACTGCAGCGGTTCAAGGCAATTAGGGATGGGCAATAAATGCTGGCCTTGCCAGCGACACCCACACCCTATAAACAAATAATAAAAAAAATATGGTCAGTTTTGGCATTAGCTTCATTTCTCTTTAGTGATTTAATCAGTAATTTACCTGTCGCACTACTCCTTTATAGCCCCTCTACCTCTCTCTCCTCCTTTAAGACGCTCCTTAAAACCTACCTTTTTGACCAAGCTTTTGGTCACCTGTCCTAATATCTTCTTATGTGGCTCAGTGTCAAATTTTGTTTGATAACACTCTTGTAAAGTGCCTTGGGGCATTTTGCTACATTAATGGTGCTACATAAATGCAAGTTGTTATTGTAGTACCACTATCTGGACCTGTAGAGGGAATAACTTTCCCTGTGGCCAGTATTTTATATTTTAATTATGTTAATTTTTGTACTCTTGGCAGCATGTGTCTCTTCCGTCTTTTTAATTTATTCAAATTCTTGAAATTACTCCCATTTTTGGTCGGGGTTGACCCTCTTCTCATTTTCTGCCATCGGTCCTGGCACCCTTCGAGTATCTCATCCAAGTCACCATTCTTCAGATGTAAGCCTGGATGCGAGAGTCAAGAAGCTATTCAACTATGGGAGACCATGCCCGATTCTGTCTTCGTCCAATGTCCACTGAAGGTGCTTTTTTTTAATTCGTTCACAGGATGTGGGCGTCGCTGGCGAGGCCAGCATTTATTGCCCATCCCTAATTGCCCTCGAGAAGGTGGTGGTGAGCCGCCTTCTTGAACCGCTGCAGTCCGTGTGGTGACTGTTCTCCCACAGTGCTGTTAGGAAGGGAGTTCCAGGATTTTGACCCAGCAACAATGAAGGAACGGCGATATATTTCCAAGTCGGGATGGTGTGTGACTTGGAGGGGAACGTGCAGGTGGTGTTGTTCCCATGTGCCTGCTGCTCTTGTCCTTCTAGGTGGTAGAGGTCGCGGGTTTGGGAGGTGCTGTCGAAGAAGCCTTGGCGAGTTGCTGCAGTGCATCCTGTGGATGGTACACACTGCAGCCACAGTGCGCCGGTGGTGAAGGGAGTGAATGTTTAGGGTGGTGGATGGGGTGCCAATCAAGCGGGCTGCTTTATCTTGGATGGTGTCGAGCTTCTTGAGTGTTGTTGGAGCTGCACTCATCCAAGCAAGTGGAGAGTATTCCATCACACTCCTGACTTGTGCCTTGTAGATGGTGGAAAGGCTTTGGGGAGTCAGGAGGTGAGTCACTCGCCACAGAATACCCAGCCTCTGGCCTGTTCTTGTAGCCACAGTATTTATATGGCTGGTCCAGTTAAGTTTCTGGTCAATGGTGACCCCCAGGATGTTGATGGTGGGGGATTCGGTGATGGTAATGCCGTTGAATGTCAGGGGGAGGTGGTTAGACTCTCTCTTATTGGAGATGGTCATTGCCTGGCACTTATCTGGCGCGAATGTTACTTGCCACTTATGTGCCCAAGCCTGGATGTTGTCCAGGTCTTGCTGCATGCGGGCTCGGACTGCTTCATTATTTGAGGGGTTGCGAATGGAACTGAACACTGTGCAGTCATCAGCGAACATCCCCATTTCTGACCTTATGATGGAGGGAAGGTCATTAATGAAGCAGCTGAAGATGGTTGGGCCTAGGACACTGCCCTGAGGAACTCCTGCAGCAATGTCCTGGGGCTGAGATGATTGGCCTCCAACAACCACTACCATCTTCCTTTGTGCTAGGTGTGACTCCAGCCACTGGAGAGTTTTCCCCCTGATTCCCATTGACTTCAATTTTACTAGGGCTCCTTGGTGCCACACTCGGTCAAATGCTGCCTTGATGTCAAGGGCAGTCACTCTCACCTCACCTCTGGAATTCAGCTCTTTTGTCCATGTTTGGACCAACGCTGTAATGAGGTCTGGAGCCGAGTGGTCCTGGCGGAACCCAAACTGAGCATCGGTGAGCAGGTTATTGGTGAGTAAATGCCACTTGATGGCATTGTCGATGACACCTTCCATCACTTTGCTGATGATTGAGAGTAGACTGATGGGGCGGTAATTGGCCGGATTGGATTTGTCCTGCTTTTTGTGGACAGGACATACCTGGGCAATTTTCCACATTGTCGGGTAGATGCCAGTGTTGTAGCTGCACTGGAACAGCTTGGCTAGAGGCGCAGCTAGTTCTGGAGCACAAGTCTTCAGCACTACAGCTGGGATGTTGTCGGGGCCCATAGCCTTTGCTGTATCCAGTGCACTCAGCCGTTTCTTGATATCACATGGAGTGAATCGAATTGGCTGAAGACTGGCTTCTGTGATGGTGGGGTTATCGGGAGGAGGCCGAGATGGATCATCCACTCGGCACTTCTGGCTGAAGATGGTTGCAAACGCTTCAGCCTTGTCTTTTGCACTCACGTGCTGGACTCCGCCATCATTGAGGATGGGGATGTTTGCAGAGCCTCCTCCTCCCGTTAGTTGTTTAATTGTCCACCACCATTCACGACTGGTGTGGCAGGACTGCAGAGCTTTGATCTGATCCGTTGGTTGTGGAATCGCTTAGCTCTGTCTATAGCATGTTGCTTCCGCAGTTTAGCATGCATGTAGTCCTGAGTTGTAGCTTCACCAGGTTGGCACCTCATTTTTAGGTACGCCTGGTGCTGCTCCTGGCATGCTCTTCTACACTCCTCATTGAACCAGGGTTGATCCCCTGGCTTGTTGGTAATGGTAGAGTGAGGAGTATGCCGGGCCATGAGGTTACAGATTGTGGTGGAATACAATTCTGCTGCTGCTGATGGCCCACAGCGCCTCATGGATGCCCAGTTTTGAGCTGCTAGATCTGTTCTGAATCTATCCCATTTAGCACGGTGGTAGTTCCACACAACACGTTGGATGGTGTCCTCAATGCAAAGACAGGACTTCATCTCCACGAGGACTGTGCGGTGGTCACTCCTACCAATACTGTCATGGACAGATGCATTTGCGACAGGTAGATTGGTGAGGACGAGGTCAAGTAAGTTTTTCCCTCGTGTTGGTTCGCTCACCACCTGCCGCAGGCCCAGTCTAGCAGCTATGTCCTTCAGGACTCGGCCAGCTCGGTCAGTAGTGGTGCTACCGAGCCACTCTTGGTGATGGACATTGAAGTCCCCCACCCAGAGTACATTTTGTGCCCTTGCTACCCTCAGTGCTTCATTGGTGTCCAAGGAATCGTACTCCACAATGAGTCAGCGCCTTCAGGGGAAGTACTGCTTAAAGCAGTATTAACTAAATTCAGTCCTATTAATTGAAGAAATTCTATTTGAAATTTAAGGCAATAAGAACTGATTTTTTTCTTTTTTGCATTTATATTCAGTAACTCCTGAGAAGCTCGGGGTTTGAACTGTGGCCTGCAGGCAGTTGCAGCTTATCCCTGTGCAGTGCCTCTGGTGTACTGTGTGCTCCTAAGGAACTAAAATGTTTTATTTTTATGGTACAGACTGCTGGGATTAAAACTATACCCAAGTAACTGTTGTTACGCTCCCTGTTTCTGTGTGTACCGTAAGCTCATGGGACTGAAAGAAAGAATATCCGCAGTGTTACAATAAAATGAAACAGTAGCGCTCTCCATTAAGTAAACAGCCTGCCTAAATCAAAATTTTATTTACTCAGTGAATATTCTCCCTGGAATTCAACTGGAAATACCAACCTGTACATTTCTGCATTTAGGCTAAAAGTTGGAAGATGAGATTTACTTAGTTTGTGGCATCACAGGTTCTCTGCTCTACTGGGGTTAAAGCTCCAGTCACAAGTTGTTTATTTGGTTTATAATCATGTGTTGCAGTGGTTTGGGAGCAATAGCCTGAAAAATTAAAACTGGTTGGACTTGTCACTCAAGGTCATGTAATGTCATTGGAATAATACTCTGCCAGGAAATGACTGCATTATCAAAATACTTCTTCTTTGGTCTGAAGACCCTGACTTGTGCTGGGAGCAGAACTGAAGCTCAGAATTGTTAATCTTGTGTACAAATTCGAGCGAATAATTTTACATTTCAGCGCCAGTGACCGATCTCTCAAGAATCTGATTTCCAGTTTAAATCATTTCTTATCCGTCACCTCTAGAGCTGATGCAATCTATGATTGAAATATTCTGTTCTCCTCTAGTGTTGTATGACAACAACAACTTGCATTTATATAGCGTCTTTAACGTAGTAAAACGTCCCAACGTGCTTCACATGAGCATCATCAGACAAAATTTGACGCCGAACCATATAAAGAGATATTAGGACAGGTAACCAAAAGCTTGGTCAAACAGGGAAGTTTTAAGGAGTGACTTAAAACCTAGGAGAGAGAAGTAGAGAGGAGGAGAGGTGTAGGGAGGGAATTCCAGAGCTTAAGGCGTAGGCAGCTGAAGGCATTGCTGCCACTGGTGGAGCAAAGGAAATCGGGGATGAGCAACAGGCCAAAATTGGAGGAGTGCAGAGATCTCGGAGGGTTGTAGGGGTGGAGGAGGTTACAGAGATAGGGAAGGGTTCCTGTTCTGCAACGAAGCATCAGTGTATGAAAGATGAAACCAATTATTCTAAATTCTGCTGCTGTTTATATAATACAAGAATTTCTTGACACTTGTGCACAACTGGGTTCAGTTCAGACATCTCCTGCAAATCAGTCACCTCAATGTCTTATGGTCTCCCACATCCATGAATGGCACAGTGAAAACATACCTCAACAAGGTTTTGGTGGCTTTCGTAGAGAAGAGGGGAGTGGAGAAAAATCTCATTAAAAAATCAATTGAAGAAACCTAATGCTGCTGAAAGGACATTGAGCTTAATTTTTAATCCTATTCGGGAGGAGGAACCATAGCCAGTGCTCGGTTTCTGATCAGTTGCTTGGAGATTATATCAAGATATTTAATGTAGACAAATATTAACCACATGGAATGTAGATAAATTTGATATAGTAATATCAGATTAGACAGTATATAACATTACATATGTGTTAGTCCAATACCTCTTTTGTCTCCATCCACTCTCATTCTCTGGATACTTTATAAACAGCCTAGGAGTTACTGCTTATTTACCAACAAAGTTGGCTTAATGCCCACCAACTGCAGGGAGAACCTCTCTCAGCAGTTGGCATAGGCACCTTTGGGAATATAAATTAACATTGTTGAAAAATAGCTTTATTGGGAGAATTTTTTTCATTCAAAGAGTAGGACATGAAGAGATGTGTGCCTCAAAGTTATTGATTTACGTTGTGCTGTGTAAATGTATTGATCGTATCGTCCGACAGTGGTGGGTACATTGGGAGAGGGACAACAGTATTTCAGAATTATGAAGGTAATGCTAGAATAATATTTCTTTTTGTCCCTTCCTCTCCCCAAGTTTCTCCCTTGCTATCCTGTAAGTGCGCACTCATGCAGGGGTGTATTAAGATAGGTGCCAGATGGCCACTCGTATTTTGCTCCAGCAATCATTCTTTGTGTGAGCCTAAATAGAGTGTGAACAACCTGTTCAACCTTGGCATCACAGCCAATCCTGATTTTGTCTTCACCTGATGTCTATATACACATACTTTGAATCAGGGGTCACTAGACAATGATCAGGAATTGCAATCTTGATTTTCTCTCATTGTGGCTTGAAAACATTAAGGGCAATTGTAGCGCAGAGGCCAACTAACTCATCACAGACCAGGGATTGGATCTGGAATGTTCCTGGCCCGTACGATTCAATACCACACTACACGGTGCATTTTACCGCAATTGATTCCACATCTATAGCCTTCTGGGGAGTGCATTCCACATTCTATGGCGGCGAAATTCAACTTTGACAGGAGCACAAAGAGCAGCAGTGAATTGGACGCTGAGTCAATGGAAAAGAAACTTGGGCAACGTGTATAACAGGTATCCGATTCGCTACCACACGTTTTGCGCTCTCACCAAAGTTGAATTTCGCTCCTTTATCTTTATCAGGGGAGCAGTATTTCTACCCAGCGACAACGAGAAGGGCATTCCAGGTGTAGCAAGGCCAACCTGTGCTAACCAGCCAAAGATTTTAGTGTTTTTAGTCCCATTTGCACCAGAGACGTTTATTCAAGGTTATCCCAGAATAGATTTATAGTCTCTAATGTAAATGTTCTATAAATGCAGACTCCAGGGCCAGTGAGCTCCGAATCAATTTTACAAGTGACTAACAGTATTTTAACCCACTTCCAGTGCAACATTGCAATACCTATTCCACAACGCTCTGTGTTGCCTGGAAGCCACATGTGTTCTCATGGTGTATATGCAATGAAGCAAATTTTATCAAGTGCTTATGCACAAGCGAGATGTTGCTTTTCTTCCTCCTCTGAGCTTTGATGCAGTGACTGTAGTATAAACAGGACAGTTGCACCTAATGGTATCAGAGTCATTCTGTACAACGTTCCATCTGCAATATACCGTGTTTGCACAAGTTTCTCCTGTGTGAAATAATTATATCTACGTGAACTTTTCAGTGCTTCAAGTTTGCTAAAGATGTAAAATATTTGAATCAATATCCTTTAATTATTGTAAGCTTTTATCAATAAGTTATCATTTCAGATCTCGATCTATAAATACAGAGGAGTGATGTATCATTATTTTAACTTCATTTTATGACTTATAAAAGTGAGTGTAATATAAACAAGAGTAGATTATTTACCTTTGATCCCGCTCCACCATTTTGCAAGTCACGACAGCTTTTTAGGCATTTAAACCCAATTCTTTGGCCTTTTACCATATCCTCCCATTTTCCTTTAAAACCCTTACTTTCAGGATAAGTAACTATCTCCCTTTTGGACACCTTCATTGATTCTGGATAATGGCCTTGTGCACAGTGCATTCCACATTCTCACAACCCTTTGCAGGAAGGAATTTTTTTTCCCTGGATTCTTTTTTTAACTGGCTTAGTTCTGATTTTAGATTACGTCCCTTTGTTCTGGATTCCCCTACTAGAGGGAAGATTCATTCCCTTCATTACTTTAAATGCCCCAATTGGATCACCCATAACCTCCTCGTCAGTAGGGAATGTAACCAAAGTTTACCCAGTTTCTCATCATAGCTAAATCCCTTTAACTTTGGCATGTCCCTGGTGAATCATTGCTAGGCTCCCTCCAAGGCCTGTATATCCTTTGTAAGGTGGTGTACAGCAGAAATCAGCTGACTTTATTCCTGAGACAAGCATTACATTACACCATTCAAACAGAAAGTTTGGAACTTTTGTATGAAGATGAATGAATCTTAATCAACAGATTAATAATCACCTTTGTGAAAAATTATAAAGAAAAATCTCTCTGGAGATTGTGGACAATTGATGTCTGGAGACAGTTGTCCTACACTCAAAGGGCCATTGTTGAAAACATGTAATCCAATGCTCGCTTTGGCTATGATGGAGATTTCTGGTTGTTGTGGAAACGCTTCAGGGATCTAAGACTCAAATACACTGTAAAACAAACCAGATCTTGAGATGAATTTCAGAATTATTGAAACACATCCATCCTTATGTGACACTCAAGCTTCGCACTCAGGACCTCGTCACTGTACTTAGTGGAGTTCAAACAAACTGAAACTGTTCTTTTATTGAAGGCATAATTCCTCCCTTTTACAGTATGCATTCAATGAATATCAATGCTACTGTCCCTGTTGATAGACCAAAGGGCTCTGGCTCCAGACTAATTATAGAAAAGTAGTCCTGTTCTGACACATTTGTATTTTTAAAGTGGGACACAGTATTGCTGATGTGGGCTCGAAAACTCCACATTCCCTCTTAATTGTTTTTTTTATTGATTCTACAGCTCAACTCTTCATGAAACCTCATTTGTTGCATCCTCAGCATGCTACAGGTTTGCGCAGAATTTATTTTTTCAGGATCGTTATTTTCTCCCATTTGTCTCTTTCTCTCCCCTACCCCTAATCCCCCCTCCCCCACCCCACTAACTTCCAAGGCTCCTGACTTCCAAACATTCTCCTTCAGATGGTTTGGAAGAACTCTTTGGGAGACAGAGTGAACCTGGTTAATTACAAGCCAGTTAGTTTAACATCTGTGATAGCAAAACATTTGGAATCTTTGCCAAAATCTGCCAAATCTTGAGCCCCTGGATGACAAGGAGCATACCGGGTAAGATAAGGCAAAAAAAGGAAGCTTATGTCAGAAACCAAGAGCGCAATACTGCAGAAAGCCTAGAGGAGTATAGAAAGTTCAGTGGTGAAATTAAAAAGGAAATTAGGAAAGCAAAAAGAGGGCATGAAAAAATACTGGCAAGTAAAATTAAGGAAAACCCAAAAATGTTTTATAAATACATAGAGAGCAAGAGGATAACTAAAGAAAGAGTAGGGCCTATTAGAGACCAAAAAGGTAACCTATGTTTAGAGGCGGAAGATGTGGGTATGATTCTTAATGAATACTTTGCGCCTGCCTTCATAAAAGAGGGGGACAATGCAGAGATTGTAGTTAAGGAGGAGGAGTGTGAAATATTGGATGGGATAAACATAGTGAGAGGAAATATTAAGGGGATTAGCATCTTTGAAAGTAGATAAATCGCCACGCCTGAATGAAATGTATCCCAGGCTGTTAAGAGAAGCAAGGGAGGAAATTGCGGAGGCTCTGACCATCATTTTCCAATCCTCCCCGGCGACAGGCATGGTGCCAGAGGATTGGAGGACTGCTAATGTTGTACCGTTGTTTAAAAAGGAAGAAAGAGATAGACTGAGTAATTATAGGCCAGTCAGTCTAACCTCGATGGTGGGCAAATTATTGGAATCGATTCTGAGGGACAGCATAAATCATCATTTAGAAAGGCACGGGTTAATCAAGGACAGTCAGCATAGATTTGTAAAGGGAAGGTCGTGTCTGCCTAACTTGATTGAATTTTTTGAGGATGTAACAAGGAGGGTCGATGAGGGTAGTGCGTTTGATGTAGTCTACATGGATTTTAGCAAGACTTTTGACAAGGTCCCATATGGCAGACTGGTCAAAAAAGTAAAGGCCCATGGTATCCAAGGGAAAGTGGCTAGTTGGATCCAAAATTGACATAGTGGCAGGAAGCAAAGGGTAATGGTTAATGGGTGTTTTTGCGACTGGAAGGCTGTTTCCAGTGGGGTCCCACAAGGCTCAGTATTAGGTCCCTTGCTTTTTGTGGTATGTATTAATGATTTGGATTTGAATGTGGGGGGCTTGATCAAGAAGTTTGCAGATGATACAAAAATTGGCCGTGTGGTTGATACTGAGGAGGAAAGCTGTAGGCTGTAGGAAGATATTAATGGACTGGTCAGGTGGGCAGAAAAGTGGCAAATGGAATTCAATCCAGAGAAGTGTGAGGTAATGTATTTGGGGAGGGCAAACAAGGCAAGGGTGTACACAATAAATGGGAGGATATTGAGAGGTGTAGAGGAACAAAGGGACCTTGGAGTGCATGTCCACAGATCCCTGAAGGCAGCAGGACAGGTAGCTAAGGTGGTTAAAAAGGCATATGGGATACTTTCCTTTATTAGCCGAGGCATAGAATATAAGAGCAGGGAGGTTATGCTAGAACTGTATAAAACATTAGTTAGGCCACAGCTTGAGTACTGCATACAGTTCTGGTCACCACATTACAGGAAAGATGTGATTGCATTAGAGAGGGTACAGAGGAGATTTACGAGGATGTTGCCAGGGCTGGAGAATTTTAGCTATGAGAAAAGATTGCCTAGGCTGGGGTTGTTCTCTTTGGAACAAAGGAAGCTGAGGGGAAATTTAATTGAGGTATATAAAATTATGATGGGACTAGATAGAGTGGATAGGGAGGACCTATTTCCCTTAGCAGAGGGGTCAGTGACCAGGGGGCATAGATTTAAAGTAATTGGTCAAAGGATTAGACGGGATCTGAGGAGAATTTTTTTCACCCAGACGGTGGTAGGGTCTGGAACTCACTGCCTGAAAGGGTGGTAGAGGTAGAAACCCTCAACTCATTTAAAAAGTACTTGGATGTGCACTTGAAGTGCCATAACCTATAGGGCTACAGACCAAGTGCTGGAAAGTGGGATTAAGCGTTTTTTGCCAGCACGGACACGATGGGCTGAATGGCCTCCTTCTGTGCCATAACGTTCTATGATTCAATGAATTAAAGCTGAAATTGCTCAACATCTAGGTGATGAGAAAATAATCTGAAGCAACCAATACAGGTTTGAGAAAGGAAGGTTATGCTTGACAATAGCAACAGAAAATGCTGGAGAAGCTCAGCAATTGAGGCAGCATCTATGGAGAAAGAAACAGAGTCAACGTTTCTTGCTGTGCTTCTCCAGCATTTTTTGTTTTTATTTCAGATTTCCAGGATCTGCAGTATTTTGCTTTTGGTTATGCTTGACAAACCTGGTAGAGTTCTTTGAGGTGACAGGTGGATGGGGAAATGCGATGGATGTGGTGTATATGGACTTTCAGAAAGCATTTGACAAAGTACCACACAGGAGACTATTAAAGAATATTAAGGGATAGGAAATTAGGGGGAAGACATTAAACTGGATTTAAAACTGGTTAGAAAGGGTTGAAACAAAGAGTAGGAGTTAAGGGCAGTTTCTCAGAGTGATTGGAAAGGGATAGTGGTGTTCAATTGGCTTCTGTTCATTGTGAACATCAATGATTTGGATATAGGGCTCGAGAGAGCGATGTCCAAATTTGTAGACAATACTAAAATAGGAGGCAAAGTAAATAATTTGCAGGAGCAAAGGAAGGTGCAAGGGGATATTGATAAGATAACGAATTGGGCAAGTGGCAGGTGGAATTGGGAAAGTGGCAGATGGAATTCATTGTCAGTAAATGTGAGGTGGTACATTTCGGTAAAACAAATAATAAAAGTAATAATCATAATTTGAATGGTGGACAAGTGAGTAATGTGGAAGAGCAGAGGGGTTTGGGGATTCAGGTTTCACAAAACTTTAAAAGCACCACCTCAAGTGGATAAGGCTATAAAAACAGCTAATGGAAAATTGGATTTCATGGCAATAGGTATAGAATATAAAAGTCTGGATGTAATGGTGAATCTATATAAAACCTTAGTAAGCTCACAGTTGGAGTATTGCGTGCAGTTTGGAACTTCACACTATAGGAAGGATGTTGAGGTAATAGAGAGGGCAAAGTGCAGATTCACTCGGATGTTGCCTGGTATGAGGATTTATAAGTATGAAGAATGACTTGAACAATTGGAGTTGTTTCCATTAGAACAGAAGAGAATATGAAGTGATTTGATAAAGATGTTTAAAATTATGAAGGGTTTGAACACAGGAAATAGAAGCAGACTGTTTTTAGTGGTTGGGGGATCTAGAACAAAGGGACAGAGGTACAAGATTAAATGTAAGAGATTTAGGTCAGTGATGGGAAGTTTTTTTTAAGATTGAGAAACATAGATGAAGGGTCAAGAATCTATATGGGAACTTTTAGAGTGTGATTGGCGCTGGTATTTGTTGATTCAGTATTGACTTATTCAGTAGTGGCTTATAATGTATATAACATGAGAGGCTGACCTGATTGAATGACTTATGGTCAGTACATTGAGTGGGATATAATTCATATGTTTATTGAGAGTCTGTACTTGTTACAATGAAGCATAAGATGGGCTCAAAGTCATGGTGTTCCCAGTTTCTCCATGAACTGATCCCAGCTGAGATCTTCCCATTCAGAAGATAACATCCTATAAAAGGAACACTTTTCATAATCAAACATGCCTTTTAGATGAATCTTTTGCAGCTAAGGAATGTCAGTCATGTCAGGGAATGGAATAAATTTGCTGATTTGTCATTCAGTCTACATCAAGTGCTCCGGGTCAGGAAATGACAGGTTGGATTCAGGATAAAGATCCCTCTATTCTGATCCAACAATGTTCCCTATTCACCAAACAGGTGCTACTACCACCAGTTTGACATTTCCATTCCTACAGTGGCCATCCTACATCCTATCTCAGTGCGATTGTCACTTTGGTGCTAAATTATGACCAGTTTATGCTGTTGATTTGTGTTCACCAGGAATTGGACTGAGAAAATTAATTACCCTTGGAAGTTGTACAATTGGCAGAAAACAACGACACCGTGGTTTGGATTTGAACCCAGATTGCAAAGGTGATAAGGCAACATGCTAACCCATCGTACAATCCAGTTCCCCACCCACAAAAGGAAAAAAAATGGTTTATTTTATAATCTTTTCTTCCAAGAAAACATTTCTGGAAATTTGGGGAATGACTTGGTCTCTGAGGAAATCTTTCCAAAGTGCTGGAGTATGTCGTTCATAGAGGAAGAGAATGGTCTTTCCAGCTAATCAATTTGTTTTTATTGCTGACATGAAGACCCTAGAGTCTGGTCTCCTTTTCACCCAGGCCACTCCAGCAATGTCAGTCAGTTTTTTAAAATTTCAAAGTATACTTTATTTCATAGAATTTAAGGGCGCACACAGCTCAGTGTAAATATCACAATTCAAAACCAGTACAATTCAAACCAAAACAGATTGTACACAAAGCGACCTCATTATTACAATTCAAACACCGTATTTCTTATGACTCACGGTGTACAACACAAGGTGGGGTGGCCTTTCCCCATAGAGCCTTTGCGTAGGTCGCACCTCGCCTCAGTGTGGCCCGTAGCACGTACCCCTGCACCTTGGAATGTTCCAGTAAACACTCGGCCGTGGACAGCTCCTTCAGCTGAAAGACCAGCATGTTTCGGGCAGACCAAACGACCTCCTTCACCAAGTTGATGGTCTTCCAGCTGCAGGTGATATCTGTCTCAGTGAGTGTCCCGGGGAACAGCCCATAGAGCACAGCGTCCTGTGTTACTGAGCTGTTTGGGATGAACCAGGACAGATACCAACGCATCTCTCTCCACACCCTTCGCGCAAAGGGACAGCCTATCAGGAGGTGGAAGACGGACTCCTCCCCGCCACAGCATCGAGGGCAGCTTGCGGTGGCGCTGTGATTCCATGCGTGTTGGAAGGACTGCACTGGGAGGGCCTTTCTCACCACCATCCAGGCTACATCCTGGTGCCTGTTGGTCATTTCCGGCGACGAGACGTTTTGCCAAATGGCATCGACCGTTTGGTCGGAGAAGAAACTGATCGAGTCCACCATCTCCATTCCTTGCAGGCCAGACATGGACAGCATCCTGGGATGGTTCAGCAGGAAGTGTGACTTTGAAACTGCTTGATGTGGGAGCCACCTGACACAGGGAAACCATGTTACAGTATGGGAATGCAAAATTCCCAGCCAGTAGCATCACTGGGTCAGCGGATCCAGAACAGCTTAAATTAAACAATATCACCTCCAAAGGCTAGTCAGACTAAGTCAATGCACAACATTGCAGTTAACTCCCTGACTGCATGTTCTCCCCCAATTGGTTCCATTGGAAAATGGATGGCCGAATAGAGAAAGGAACCGTACAACCCAGGGATGTCCCGGGTTTGGTCTAAGTTTGTGCTGAGGTAGCTGGTCTCAGATAAGTGTTTTTTTTTTCTTTTTACCTCTACAGGAAGAGTATTGTGCTCACCCAGTTTCTTGCGTGTTTTTCTTTGTAACGGAGGAGTTCTCAGTACTTGAACAATTTCTACTATTTTTAGTTTTCATTTGCTGAAAGTTGACCGATTTTCTTGAAGTAAAAGAGCTGAAGCCACACAGAAGGTGACTGACTGCAGATTGTACTGCGAACCCGGAGCCTGTATAAATGTCCACTTCACTCAGTGATAGTCCTCTTGCCTCTGAGAGAGAAGGGCGTGGGTTCAAACCTTACTCCAGGTCTTGAATGCTTGGTTTAGGTTGATATGTCAGTGCAGTACTGAGAGAGTGTTGCATTGTTGGGAGACCTGTCTTTCAAATGAGATGTGAAACAGAGGGCTTGTCTGTCCTCTCAGGTGGACATAAAAGTTCCTGTTGCACTATTCAAAGAAGAGCAAGGAGGTGTTCTGGCCAACATTTATCCCTCCACCAAAAAATGATTGACTAGTCCTTTATCTAATTGTTGTTCATGGGACCTTGTTGTGCACAAACCAGCTGCAGCCCACAAAACAACAGTTTCAAAAATAATTTATCGGCTGTAAAATGCTTTGGGGCATCCTGAAGACATGACAGGCATTAAGTTATTTCCTTCTTAATAAGAACTAGGATGATTCAGCTCAAAAGGGTGAATACAATGAGTGCAGGTTACAAATAGTTTAGGGTTTTCAATTTCACCTCACTTATCAGGTATTGATTGCAGTGGATCTGACTGTACTCTCCATACAGCCAGAAGCAGAGCTTCACATTTATCAGCTGAAAGCTTTGATGTTCAAGCTGGCTCTAGTTATCGCTGTGTATATTTAGCATTTAATATAAGCATTACTGGTATTGGGGTTTGATTTTAAAAAGAGAGACTTTGCTAAACAGCCTGGAAATGGTATCTGCCTAACCTTAACCTGTATAGTGATGTGAGAAACATGGTCGGTTAATTCATAATAAGAAGCACTTTAAAGTATCAAACATACAATTAATGTCAGCATTATATTTGCACCTTGAAAGAAAACCATATACTAAACATCACATTTAAATCATTCCTTATAAACTCTTTTACAGGCTAATAGATTTTATAAACACTCAGTTACTTTGTGCTTGTTTTACTGTTTTAGATATTTCTACCACTGCTACAAACTCAGCTTTTCAGAACTTGGTCATTTCACAATCACTTGACCTGTAACAAATAAAAAGGCAAAGCTTTCATTTAATGTAAAAGCTTGACTCCCACAATTGTCTCTATGTTGTTCCCATGGCCCCTTTGCAAGGTATCAAGGTCACGACCTTTCACTAGAAGAATGACTTGCTCAATTGATACTATTCTGTACATTTACTGGAATGAAAAAGTGGAAGGTGTTTCCTGAAACTTTCATTACAATGCAGTGAGTCACTATGGGGAAGGAGAAATGAGCAAATATTCAGAAGAAAAAAATAACTTATTAATTAGAATAAACATAGGCTCCAACCTTCCGTTTTATATTCACTGATGGTGGGGAAATCACAGACGTGCCCTATGTGATGTAATATCCCTCAGCTATATGTCCCATATACAGCCACTCCACATCCACTTACACTGCCTAACTGTTCTCATACATTCACGTACAATCATCAGTTTCTTGCAAACTGACAACTCACAATTACCTGTTCATGACTAGACTCCACAATAACTGCAAGTGGCCACGGAAAAGCCAGCCAGATGGGGGGAGTCAAATATTTAAGTTGCTACTCTATTGTTACTCCTTCTGGAAGTGTCATGGAAAACCATATCTTTAGGCCATTTGAAAGTGTCCGCAGCATCCTGTGAGGTATGAGGCCTAGTGTGGAGGAGGCCACATGAATGCAGTGGTCTATGTTGGCTTACCTGAGTTGCAGTCCACTCTAGAGTGTGTGGCACCTCCAAGACCATCTGTGGCAGAGACTCCACCCCCACTTAGCAGAGGTTACTGTGCTTGCTGCTAGTGAGGCTCACAAAATTACTCCATTTGTTCCCCTCTAGCCTTGTTTTTAAATAATGTAATCTTTGGCTTCTTATGTAATCTTAAATCTGAAAATTTTAAATTGTCAGAAAATCAGAAATAGTTGCATGATTAACTTCATTTAAAAAGAAACACTTTGGGAATAAATGAAAGGAACAAATGGAATTAGGCAATAAATCATTTCAAATTGACTGAGTGGCCATGGTTCATGTCTTCAGGTATGTGGGCCTGGTGTGAGTTATGTAATGGAAACATTTGCAATGTGATTTGAAAATGACAAGTACTTATCCTTGGTTTAATGGCTTGGATTGACTCAGAATACGACTTGACATGTAAAGGTTTGCCACATGAAGTCCTCTGGATAGCACTTGCCTCTGTACCTCGTGTTTAAAGATAGCCCCATGCTAAGAATGAACTTATGTATTACATGGAAACAGATCCTAAAAGCAGATTAGAATGTTAATTGTTTTGTATTAATCGAAAAATCCAGGTGAAGGGCCAAGGTCCAAGGTATTGGACGCTACTAAAGTGCAGGAGAAAAGGTGAGGTAAATCAAGAAGTAGTGATTAGATGATCCCAAACTTCGGTTTTAAAAGCTTGTAGATTGTAAGTGAATACAATGTGCAAAATTAAATGAGGTCTTTTCAGCAAATGAGAGGGAATCTGGTCAAGCAAACAGACATTGGAAACGGAATCAGTACAATTGAGATAACATCCGTGCGCTGGCTAATAATGAATTAAAATGTGATAATACTCGAACGTTCTTCTGAAGTAACAAACGCCACTGTTCCATTATTTTGGAAAATGGCAGTGAAATTTAATTTAAATTAAAACTTCCAAGAATATCTAATAGGACGTTTTGGAATGGCTTAAAGTGATTGTCTACCATTTCGCAGCTAAATTCAGGCATTTCCCTAGAATAATTTATTTAATTTATTGTTTATTTCTATTTAGCCACTTGAGACAAACTGTTACACATCCTGCTGGGACTCAAAGGAGAAAACTTGGCATTGCCAAAAACTAATTTACCACAGGGTTATGAAGAGCAAAATATAAAATGTATAAACACATTACAAAATAAATAGAAAACTCATCACAAAAACACTGAAAAGAAAAACTCACTCAGACAGTTAAAATATGATAATTCATTATTACTAATAGCTTATACTACTGTATAAAATATTTGCCAGCAGGCTTTTGCTATTTTTATCTGAGTGTTATTCTCTCATCTTCTGAAGTCCCTCTTTGCCACATTCCTCTCCCCAGTTGATTCATAGGCAGGTCCCTGTTCCCAGGCCTTTATCGGTATGGATTAATAACAGGCTGCTAGATTGTGGATGGAAGCAGCGCAGGTTGGTTTGCTCTCTGATTTTTCCATCCTCCATGGAATGCTTTACTTCTGCTCAGGGGACTTGGAACACATGAACCCAACCTTCTACTCAAAACAGCCGAAAATATCCTTCACACAACTCACCAAGGCAAAGACAAGCTGGGAGATGTCCTTGAATCCTAATGTAAATGTCAGGTGTAACTGGGCAAACACCATTTTGAATACCTTTGGCCTTGGGAATCAAAGGGAGACTTGAGTCAGGTTTGTGGGGCATGGGGGTGGGGGTTGGGGGTGGTGTTTTGTTGTAATTTAGAATGTTTGGTATATATTTGGAAGTATTTGTCTAGCTCAGGAGTCAGTATGAAACTATTATAGATAGGACCAGGCTAGTTAAGCTTATAATTACTGTAAATCTATTGTTTGTTCTTGGTATCTTCATTTGTCTGTGTTCAATAAAAAACATATAGCCAGTATTTTAAAACCTAAACCATGGTCTGACAGGACTAAATCATTTCACCTTTCTGAAGTTGAGGGAACCATGTGTTGGTACGTGACATATCTAATGAGTTGAAATACAGTGTTAAGGGCTCTCCATTTGACTCGGGCACACTTTGGGTAATAGGGAGCAAGGGCTGTCCTACGGGAGTGATCTGAGATGCCGAACCCAAGGAAAATATCTTGCCTAAAAACCCAAACATGGAACAACATCCTTCAAAAAAGGCCTAATATTTACCCCACTGCAATAAGAGCAAAGTAAATAAAAATGCTCTGAAATCAACCAATAGTAAAATTAAAAGAGAGATTAAGAAAAAAGGAAGACTTGCAAACAAACTTGTAAAGAATAAGAGAGCATGGCCCTTGGGTTGAGTATAAGGTTAAAAAGTAGATTAAAAAAAGGGAACTGGAAAGGGACCGAGCAGAATATGCAAAATATAATGGAAGAAAAAAGATATTCTCATATTATAACACCAAGAGGGCAGTCATGGAGGAAGTCAAAACCCTAAGGGACCCACATGGAGCTCAAAATGAGGAAGAACAGGAACATGAGGTAGTAAAAATGTTAAATAACTCCTTCATGGAGATTTTTTTTTCACCAGGGAGGACACTATCAATATATGTCTCAAAACCCTTCATGTATGCTTTGGAACTTTGACATTAGTGAAACAGATGTTCCAGACAGGCTCAAGAGACTAAAAACTAACACATTCCCTGGGAATACATACAAAATTACATTGAAACAAATAAAATTCTTACAGGGCTCGACAGGGTAGAGACAGGGAGGATGTTTCCCCTGGCTGGGGAGTCTAGAACCAGGGGTCACAGTCTCAGAATAAGGGGTAGGCCATTTAGGACTGAGATGAGGAGAAATTTCTTCCCCAGAGGATGGTGAATCTTTGGAATTCTCTACCCCAGAAGCCTGTGGAGGCTCAGTCATTGAGTACATTCAAAACAGAGATCGATAGATTTCTAGATATTAAAGGCATCAAGGAATATGGGGATAGTGCAGGAAAATGACGTTGAGGTAGAAGATCAGCCATGATCTTGTTGAATGGCAGAGCAGGTTCGAGGGGCCGGATGGCCTACTCCTGCTCCTATTTGTTATGTTCTTATGTTCTTATATTGAACCATATCCATGTACATGAAGAGATAAGAGGGGACAATCACTAGCAGTCATTTCGAGGGAATCAATGAACGTATGGGTAGGTCCTGACAGACAGGAAACAATTATATTCAAGAAGGGTGATAGAATCAAACCTGATAGCTGCTGGCCCTTTAACCTAGCCTCAATAATTGGAAAATGAATTGAATCAATAATCAGAAATAGAATGGAAGAGTATTTGTATGAAAATAATCAATTAAATGACAGCAAAATAGCTTCCAATAGGGTAGGTCTTGTTTGATCAACATCAGAGGTGACATCCCTCATTATCGGGACAAAGGCATATGATGCAGTGTAGCTATATTTCCAAAAAGATCTTTGATTAAGCACCACATTCAACACTTTTACAAAGTAACATTAATGGGTATCAAGGCTAAGGCATGGATTAGTAACTGGCTGAAGGGAAAAAAAACAGATGGTTTTCATAGGGACGTTAGGTCAAAATGGGGTGGGGGAGAGGTTATTGAATGGGGTACCTTAGAGGTCTGTGCTGGAACCTTCCTGTTGCTGGTATACCTAAAAAAAAAATTGGACTCACCAGGTAGTTACATTTTCAGATGAACCCAATCTAAAAGGGGACTGTGGATTTAGAGCCACGATCTTAATGGGATATAGAAGATAAATACAGAACAGTACTGTTCGATATACCGACACAGCAGAAAATGAGGGTACAGCTCAGGGGAGTTTAAGATAGATGACAGGAAGTATCTACTTACACAAAGATGATCAACAGTTGGACCGGGTTACCAGTAATTGTGTTTGAGACCAGGGCATTTGAAATAGCTAGATGCTGCAATGGGGTGATGGTAGTTTTGGTATTCTGGAAAGGTGAAATCAAATGGACTAAAAGGTCTTTTTCACCTGAAGCAATCTTGTGATTGTATGAAGCCTCTGACTTATGAGTGCTAGCCTATGAGTACGAGCAATTCTCCACTAACTCACCCAAATGGCCATTTCTATGTGTATCCCCGCACAGTGAATGTCAGCAGGCTACTTGACTGTGGAGCCCAATTCCTGAACAAAATAACTCTGTCATTTCTTGCAGGTGCCCCATCTCTGGTCTTCCATTGTAAACTGAGGTACCATTGTCTGCTTTTAAAGTTGTTTTTCTCGCTAGTGATACTGGTACCTTACATGCAGGTCTCCCACAGCCAGCTGCAACCCAAAAGTAAACTTGTTGGAATTTGCTAAGATTGGCGATCTAGTACACCCAGTTAAAAAAGAAATAGATCCTACATATCTGGTTAGGAATGGAATTGAATGTTATAGGGACAGATGATCAAATCAAATTGCATGAAGTACAATTGCACTGTGCTGTGGAAAAATGTTGCCAAAATTTCTGCACCTGTTCCCCCCTCCCCTCTCCACACACACCTGTACCTCTGAGTCCATCGTGCCCTCGATGTGCTTCCAAGTTCCTGTCCTGGGTCACCACATGCCTCTTGTATTGAATGCTACTTAATGAAAGATAAGAGGTCTCTTAACCACCCCAAGGTTTGAAACCAGTTAATTTCCTTAGAATAAAAACTTAAAAAACATAAAACCCCTGAAGGGTCATCGACCTGAAACGTTAACTCTGTTTCTCTCTCCACAGATGCTGCCTGACCTGCTGAGTGTTTCTAGCATTTTATGTTTTTATTTCAGATTTCCAATTTCTGCAGTATTTTGCTTTTGTTTTAGTCACTTAGAATAAATTAATTTCATAGCATGGAGGAGGCTGGGACAGTATTGTGAAGGCAATAGTACTATTTATGGAAGCATATAAGAACCACCAATCCCATTGCCTCCAATGTGCCACATACAACTATACTGTTAACCTGATCCATAAATTCCAGAGGATGGTGATTTAAACAAGGTAAAACTTCAAAAAAAAAGCTTGAGCAGACTGGAGGGCTTGTCAGACGGAATGGAGAGGCTGGAAGGTACCAGGTCATTGTATTTATTGAGATATCAAGTTGCTGAGCCAAGGCCATTGTCAAAGTTTAAAGAAGTGCAAGTGAAGACAAGGTAAATTGGATGAGGTAAATCAGGAAGTGATGATTGGGTAATGCCAAACTTGGATTTTAAATGCTGGAAGATTGTAGGAAGAAGGAGAAACTGAAGTAGAAATAATAATGAGCCTTGAAGCCTGAGGATTGAGAACTGCCTGGAGCAACTTGAAATCACTTTGGAGTAGTGGAATATGCGAAATCATTTATTCGTAATGCTAGCCTATATAGTTTCTTGTCCTCCGGGTTCATAAGATGGACAATCTAATCCTCATAGGATTACTTCACGTATTACACTGTTCAGCCTTATTAATAGTATACTTTCACCCTCCCATGACCACATTCCACCTAACATTACCTGAAGCTGAAATTTTTAAAAATCAACTAAACGAGTTATTTACGACATTGCAGAGATTGAACCATCCCTATCACTAATACAAGGTGAGCACCAATCAGAAGGAACAGAGTAATTGGTATGAGCTGCAGGTGAGAACTTCCTGTACTTCTGTTCAATTAGATTTACTTGCCTGACACCAAAGAGACAGGGGAAAAAATTACCTGAACGACTTTCAACCAGTCCACCTCCACAACGCACACCAGCATCAAGCTCAAAGAGTGTAGGCTTTAACTCAATTTCAGTATTTCACTGTGCTTTTGCACCTTTCACTGAAACCTACAGCTACTGATTTGTTTAAAGAAGACAGGTAAGTTTATGAAATTCTTTATTTCCTCTGCATGTAAGGGCTCTTAAACCCAATGATTATTTGACTTGAGGGAAACCTACATTGTTAGAATTGTAGACTTGAGAGCTGAATTTCACATTGATGTTTTGTGGGGTGTCTTACTGCACAATTTTAGAGGCATTCACTTTTTGATTATAATTGCTGCAGATTTGAAGTTTGGAATCAGTGATGGTGACTGGAGCAGAGAGTGGAAGGATCTGTGTGTATCTGGTGTGTGTATCTGGGGAGAGGACCTTACAGAGCAGCTGCTGCTGATCGCTCTTTTATTTTTGTCAGAAAGATTAACAAAAAAAATGAAATCTGTTTGGAATGACTGGAAATGCTTCTCCGCTAATAGGGAGAAGGAGGTCAGGCTGCTCAGAAATGAATAAAGAGTTTAACAAATCACTGCACTCCGGAGGTGTAAATCATATCTGTTTAGCTATCTGTTGCTTTAGCCGTTAACCTTTTGATTGCTGTATATTCCTACATTATGTCTGAATCATTTCTTCAATTGCTTCTGTCTCTTTTGAATTGATATTGAAGCTTAGCATCAGGAGCTTTCATCTAACCTGTATTTCTTTGAACAAGGCACTAGAATACATGTGCTACATTGTGAAACAAATGTGATGAAATGATTGCCGTGTCTGTTCTCATTTTGAAGGCAAAATCTATGTATAATGTTCAAATGCGATGTAGTCCATCTGTCTGGTCAGTACGATCTACTCATAGAATCATACAGCACAGAAGGAGGCCTTTCAGCCCATCGTGCCTGTGTCGGCTCTTTGAAAGAGCTATTCAATTAGTCCCTCTCCTCTGCTCTCTCCCCATAGCCCTGCAATTTTTTCCTTTTCAAATATTTATCCAATTTCCTTTTGAAAGTTGCTATTGAATCTGCTTCCACCACCCTTTCAGGCAGTGCATTCCAGACCATAACAACTCGCCACTTAAAAAAAATTCTCCTCCTCTCCCCTCTGATATCTATTGCATAATTTTCATTCAGGATTCTGGTAATATTGTTACTTGTTTTCTGGATTATTTTTCTCTTCCATTTGCGTGTATTAATTAGAATAGCAATTCCAATGCAGATCAGTGTCACAGGACTGGTTACAGTCATTGAGTCGTTGGTCCTTGTTTAAATAGCATACATTTGGGATGGTGCAGAGTGGAAATGAGGTTCTGTTCCATCAGAAACCCCCTCCTCCTGACATGCGGAGAGTTAGAATGTCAGAAGTGAGATTTAATTTCAAAGTAGGTTGTTCACACCTGTATGTTATTACTAGACATCTGCAAGATTCGAGTCTTCAGGGCACCATTTTGTGGAGATGAGCTACAAGTGGTGAAGCTATTGCCAATCTTTTTCTAAGAAATAGAAAATAAGGCTGTAATTAATGCATTGATAAATGTATTGTGGGCCTTTCTTTTCCCATTACTCTTATAAAATTGTTTTACAAGATTCTATATTGTTGAAGGCTAATGCTCAGCATCCCAAAGCACAAGCAAAAATTCAACATGTCCCTCTTTGTACTACACTCAATGGAAATTGGGAAATGGCATTGGGTGACCTGTGGGAATAGTTGAGAGATGAAAATAAGAGTAGGGATTCTGTGCTAGTGGTCATTGCAGGACCAACTGTGTTCATTGAGTAAGTTCAAGACAAACTGCCAAACTCATAGATTTATTTCGATTCATTCTCAGAATGTGAGCAACACAGGCAAGGCTGCATTTATCATTTATTGCCCGTCCCTGTTGCAGCTAAGTTGCTTGCCAGACCACTTTCGAGGGAACTGGAGTCACACGTCCGACAGACCAGTTAAAGGTGGCAGGCTCCCTTCGCTAAAGGATAACAGTGAATCAGTTGGGTTTTGGCAACAAATCAGCAGTTTTTATGATCACTTTCCCCCAAAATGTGCCACAAAAGACCAGATTTGTGGAATTGTTCCACAACTTGCTAAGGTGGGAGGTGAGCTCACTACCTCTTGGTTGCTAGTCCAGTATCATAACCATGTGTTACTGTACCAGAGAGGGACGGATAAATGAGGAAAAGCACCAATTCACTTCCAGGTTCTGTTCGATGGCTTGGTGTTGCTACATTATTGATTTTATTAGAATGCAGCTTTATTACAATATACTAGCAAATCTCCATGGTGCTTCTCATGGTGAATTGGAGGCTTTGCTGTTTTTATAAGGACAGAAGCATTATACAATGGCCCAGAATTTGCTGGAGTGGGGCATCTCGCCGGATGCCCCTTGCATTGGATATTTTTCCCTCACCCTTCAGCTCAAAAATCTTTTGCACCGCGTATTGCTGGCAGTGCGAGCTGATAACAGTGCAGTCAACGGGGCATCTGAGACCTTGATGAACGATGGGACCAACAGTCTATCTCTTTAACCAATGATATTTAAGGGTGGAGAAAGAAACAGAGCCAATGACGGAGAAGGAAATAAGATGAATTAAAATCAAATTGGATACAGAAAAGTGAAATGAAGAGAGGAAAAGGAAGACTGGATTAAGAGTGAGAGAAAAAAGAGATAGAAAGGAAAAAAAAATACATTCAAAAAACCTTCAGGAACAGCTCACTGCCTATAGGAATATGACTCCACAGTTTCAACTGTGCCCTTTCTGTGCCTCCAAGGTTAAGTGGCATTGTAGGAACATAAATCTCGTCATTATGTCGTTAAGTGCCAGCCCTAACTTTCTGTGGTGAGTTTAATTCGTATTTAAGGTGCAAATCTGGCGGTTTCTTGAAACGCAAAAGGAGGTTGAGGGCGGGCGGCCGGCCGTTTTTGTGAGGCTAACGGTGGAGTGGCACAAATCATCCAGCAATTTGTGGTGATTCGCAACTCATGGCGTATCTCCCCTGTCACAAATTGCTGGGTTATTTACACACTAATAATGACGAGTGCATTAAACTCACCATTATTAGTGTGTAAACTATTTTCCCAGCAAATTCTGGGCCAATGTAATGCATTGTAATGTATTATTCTGCTGCAGACTTGAGTACTTGGCATGTCCCTTTTAGGGCTAATTGCTTTACATTCCTAAGGTCAGTTATAACTTAATTGCAATTAGGCAGATACTGAGGTAATTAGAGGTAAGAATAAACCATCAGGAAATGACGGGCTTTCTTTTTTTTAAGGTGTGAAACAGAAACTTGCAAGTCTGACATTATGTAGATAGAAATAAGCTTACTCTAAGGTAACTTTTTAAAATGTGACCATCTGCTGATAAAAATGTATTCTAATTTTATGCTTTAAACAGAGAGGAAGTTCTATGAGGGTGCATTTTGTATAGTACATCTTGTGTGTGGCTAAAGAGATTTGGACTAGAATCCAGCTTTACAATGGTAATCGTTCCCCATATTTACCCTGGATAGCAAATTGCCAATTTTAGTTGGGTGGTTGAGCTCTCTGCCATAGGTAGAGAGGACATGACCTGCACCACCTACTAGATTCTGTATCAGGATAGCACTGACAGCACCAACAAATGTGGATAAATTGTCCAGTCATGGTCGTTAAGCTCCATCTCTCTATCGCCTCTGTTGACCCCTCAACTGCCTCAGTTCTGTCAGACTGCCTACCTGACATCAAGTCTTTGATGAGTCCTCCAGCTCAACATTAGAAAGAGTGAAGCTATCATCTTTGGTTCCCGTCACAAACTTTGGTCCTTTGCCATTGATTTTTACCTCCTCCCCTGCCACGCAGTTAGGCTGAACTAGACCATCCATCATCTTAATGTACTGTTTGACCCTGAGCTAAGCTTTAAGCAGCACATCTCGTGGATCAATAGGACCTTTGCAACATTGTCCACCCCCATCTCTACCTCCATTGCCAAAACCTTTACCCATACTTTTGTCACTTCCAGACTCAACTACATCAACACTCTCCTTGTTGGTCTCATTCTCCGTAAACTCCAACTTGTCCAAAACTGTGTCCCATGGATCATGTCCCACATCAAATTCCTGGCCTTACCCCACCCTATCTCTGCAATCTCCTACAGCCCTATATTCCCTTCCCAGGAATGCTCCATTCCATGCATCCCCCTCCCATTGCCCCACCATTAGTGCAGATCCTTCAGCCACCTTAATCCCGCTCTCTGGAAGTCCTTACCTAAATCTCTCTAACCAAGCTTTTGGTCATTCCTTCTAATCTGACTTGGCGTCTGTTTTCCTTACACCAATTTGTGACATTCTTGAGACATTTCTAAAGCTAAAGATGCCATCTAAATGCAAATTGTTGCTATTGTTGTTAAGGCTTTTGTGAGAGTCTTGTGCTTTGAAATTGGACCCTTTGACCAACCGCTTTTCGTTTTGCACAATGTGTGATCGGCAGGTGGAACGCGCCCGGCACCTGCCCATTGTAGCTGCCATGAGGCCCGAGCCATTTTGAGGCCTTGTTCTTATTTGCATGCAGCCGGCAAGCTGCAAGTGCCAAACCAGTGCTTTGAGGCAGCTCACTGGTTGAGGAGGGTTGAAATTGGCCAGCACCTACACGGAGCCACGTGGCAATTAAAGCCTGGTGGGGGAATGGGGCAAGAAGCGGGGGGCACGCAAAAGCCGATAGAAGGCTGGAGTATTTTTGTAGGGCCAGGAGGAACATTCCTGCTACTCATGGCCCCACAAAAATAAAAGTTAAACGTTTCTTTGGGCTGTTGTTTGTGTGGCTTTCAGCAGTCCATTTAAGGACCACTGGTTTGGCTGCTCATGCTGGTACATATGGGCAGAGTGTTTACTGTGCATGCTTCACCCATTTTTAACCTCAAAATTGCAATCTGGGTCCTATATATGTCACAAAACCCCAATATGCAAATTAAAAGTGGCCTCCCATCTGAAACAGGCGAGGTCTCCAGCCGCCCATCTCCAGAGCCTACCCGAGATGGCAGCGACTGGAGAGCCAGCATAAATGGGGCAGGAAGTGACCTGACACCATTTTCAGGTTGATACCGCGCGTTTATGCTGGGCAGAGAAAGTTAAAACCAGCTCCGAAATGTTCATTTGAAATGCATCTATCCACAATTTTCAGAGAGGTGTTAATTTGCTTAAATTAAACGCATTAACACCTCCATTGAATTAGCGGAGAAATGAACTTCAAATGTTTGAATGCTAATATTTGAAGAGCCCAATTTCAAGGCATTAGCTGGAATGAGATGGGAAACCAAAGTGGAAATTTGCATAAAGAAAATGAGATGGTCAGAAATATCGTCAATTCTACCAATAATATTTTTTTGAAGATGATTGGTGAGTCAATGGATAAAAGCACTGGGTAGTGTGGTACTGAGCCATGTATCTAGGATGGTCTTGTGTTTAATCCTCAATCCATGGTGAATCCACTAATCTCAGCCGTGGCGCCTGCTTCTGATTGTCATTCACAGTGACTGTCCACTGAAGTGCATCAGATGAGGCCTAGATCAGTCTTGGTTTGATGACCAAAGGTCAATAGCACATTGACAGTCAATTCTAGATCTTCCAATCAGCTTTACTTTAAATGGGTTACCGCCCGTGTTAAAATAATGCCAATTGGAAAATCTAGGCTTCACTATTTCGGTTTATGTTTGATAATATGTGAGGTACCAGAGGGTCACCAGCATGTGGAATTGTGCCCTATCTTTAGTACAGGAAGGTCGATAATTAGAGGAAATACAAAAAAATAAATAGAAGACATCTACTTTTTCCGACTATGCTTACACTCACCCCCTACTAGAAAAATCTCTATTGTATCATAGCCTTTCACACAGTACGTGCCATGTGTAAACAATTTTACAACACCAAGTTGTAGTCCAACGATTTTTATTTGAAATCTACAAGCTTTTGGAGGCTTCCTCCTTCCTCACAATTACCTGAGGAAGGAGGAAGCCTCCGAAAGCTTGTAGATTTCAAATAAAAATCGTTGGACTATAACTTGGTGTTGTAAAATTGTTTACAATTGTCAACCCCAGTCCATCACCGGCATCTCCACATCAGTAAATGCCATGCAATGACAAAGAAATCATATCAAACACTTGTCTCCTTGATAGCTTAGTGGATAAATGCATTACTAGCACATATTGAGCCATGAAGACCAGGAGGTTCCCTGGCTTGATCGCTGTTCTGTGCTGTGTTTGCTGATCTCAAGTCAGGTAAGGATGTTAATATTGGCTTTGGCATCCCTTGGTGAGGGAGGGCAGTTAGCGTCCCTGCCTCTTAAAGCTATTCAGTGATCCCTACTGGAAAGTGTGCGTGTGTGAGTATGTCAGGTAAGCAGGGTTAGGCTCAGATGTAACACCCCTACAGTTGAATAACCTGCCAAGACGGCTGTTTAGACTCGTAAGTGAAAAACAGCCTCTTGGATGAGGCCCTCATGGGTTCCTAGCTTCTGTGGATCCAACCCCAGGACCAACCGCTAGGTTCAGGAGAGAAAAAGAGAAACAAGGAGGGAGAAAAGTTACAATTTAGAAGTAAAACATTTTGCTCCTTGCATCCCCCTAAGAAAGTAAATTTGAGGCTCCTCCACTAATAGTCCAGGTCGCCAAATCTCGCTGTCTACAGCGGCCTTCATGAAAGAACTGTAGGGGAAGAAGCTTACATTGTGCTAGGAAGCAATTCTCATTCATTCTTGTTGCACAGAATTCCTGACCCAAGCAGAAAATGTTATCCTGTTCTTAACAGTAACGCAAATAATTAGTTTTGCTACCAAATTTCACCCACAGACAGCAATGTATTTAAAGGTCTAATTCTGTTAGTGTGAAATACTGGCTTTTTCTGTTTTGTTCCAATTGAGTTGCTGAATGAATTGTTTAATAAACTGTGGTTCAAGGATTTGCAACGTATTTGTTTTTATCTCCAGTTTAGAGAAATCCTGATCTGAATGTATTGTTGTTTGGTAGTGGAGATTTCTTAGCAAAACAGTTTTGAGATTTCCATTGGCGAGAGCAGCAACTCCTTTGAACAACTTCTTTGCACAATTCGTGGGACCTTTGGAATGGTTTATGCTCTATAATTTATGTTTCCTACAAGCCACCAATGGAGCATTTTTCTTATGCAGCAATCAATCACACGCCCACCGATTGTATCAAATGCAACAGATGTTATTAGGATGTTAGCAGGATAATGCTGCCCAAAAAAATGGCTTCCGTCCTGTCCTACATATGAAGCTGAAAACCACCAAATGACCCCATAGAAAAAGAGAAAATGTCGGGCTTGCTCTTAATCTCGAGCCTCAAATGAACGTTTGAGACACTTCTAAAAATGACATCAGCTGACCTCACTGGTGAATCCCTCCATAGCCAGAACGGTTAGTGCATCCAAAAATGGCATATATGTAAAAAATGCTACATATAATATATGTAAATAGGAAATATTTTGGAACTGGTGGTTTATGAAAAACAAAGCATTTCTGTTGGGGCCACATTACTCACGAGTGCAAGTTAGTGCTTTATTTTCCATAAACCATTAGCCCCCAGTGTGTTTCCTCTATTTCTTACATACATATTAATAATCAGGATTTAAAGTGTGGAAAAAATTGAAGGAGGGCAGAAATGAGAACTGATGTTATTGTAACACCTTTTTATAATTTACTATTCCTTTTAGGGCTGGTCGTCAGTGAAAACGCCAGTGGTTTTAAATTTCTAAAAGTAAATTTGAAATTAAGAAGAGTTCTCACCAGCTGTCAGGGGTTAGGAGCGGAACTGACACTTCCCAGGTCTGGGTCGTGGATCAGTTTACAAAGACACCTGCATAAGGGGAAGAAAGGTTATCAGGGCCGTCGAAGTATTGCCTTGGTGACTGAGTTTTTCCTCAGGCCTCCTGTGACCTGTTATTGCTGCCGTGGGTGGTGATATCATATTTTTCAGTCTATTGTACTCACGGCAGCTTCGCAGCAACTGAAATTCTCAGAGGATTCAGAAGGGAAAAAAAAATAAGTTGTGAGTTCTATCCGGGCTTAGTAATCCTAATGTACAGCAAGTAAACAACCTTCGATAGTTTTATTTGACAAACAGCCCACGTAGCCATTACCGTATTAGATAAGGTGCATTTGAACTGTAACTCAAACGCCCATTATTAAAGCTCAGTGAATTGGTCGTATGAGTCGCATGTTTTCATTTTCTTCATGGTGCCTATCAATTATTCCCCACCCTTCCAATTTTCTATCCTGACTGCTCCTTTCCTGAAGGCAACAGCTGATGCTGGGGTACGATTCCACAGGAAAACAGTGGCTTCCTAATCCCTCACCCAAGTGCCCATTTTTCATATGTGATCCCAGATACTCGAGTATCGGCAAGCTGCTTTGAGTGAGGAGCATCGCAGCCAACCCATCCTGTTTTCACTCAACATCTCACTGATGATCAGGAGCAGGAACCTTGGCTGATTTCCCCTTATGTAGCTGAGGGAAGTCGAGGCTGATTCCAGTGCTCCTACTGCGACACTGGCTGAGATCAACCGACTCAGCACAGACCAGGGATTGAACCTGGACCTTCCTGGTGAGGTGTAGGATACTTTACCTGCTCAATGACCTGATCGATTATATCATTGTCCTGCCAACACATTTAAAACAGGAACTGATGTGTCAAACTAGTGAGGGTTCTGAAGCAATCTGTTCCTAGTTTTGCATTAGCTCTCTGAATTTCAATGCTAACTCGTCCTGTAAAACTATGAGATTATGGTGGCTTTAGATGTCCTTATGTTAATATCTTGTATAATAGGCCTAGAAAAGTTCTCATCCATAGACCCAAGAAGTGCAGCTGTGTTGTACTCAAGTGGATGTTGGAGTAATACATCAGCTGTCGGTTAAACCAATCAGACATTCTGTCCTCCCGAAGATGGGAGGCAAATGTACAGGACTTCATACTTTCTGCTAATTGGTACAATTTTTCCATGAAATCAGATTTAACTGGCCTCCCTAGTTGTTATGTCATGGTTCAGGGTTGCCATATCATTGAAAATATGCTTTAAAAATAGATTGCAGAGAGATTTGCTAGAATGATTCCAGGGATCAAGGACTTTGGTTACGTAGATAGACTGGGGTTGTTCTCCTTGGAACAGAGAAAGTTGAGAGGAGATTTGATAGAGGTATTCAAAATCATGAAGGGTCTAGACAGAGTAGATAGAGAGAAACTGTTCCCATTGGCGGAGGGGTCAAGAACTAGAGGACACAGATTTAAGGCAAAAGAACCAAAGGTGTTATGAGGAAAAACTTTTTTACACAGCGAGTGGTTAGGATCTGGAATGCACTGTCCGAGGGGGTGGTGGAGGCAGATTCAATCATGGCTTTCAAAAGGGAACTGGATAAGTACTTGAAAGGAACAAATTTGTAGGGCTATGGGGATAGGGCGGGGGAGTGGGACAAGCTGGATTGCTCTTGCATAGAGCCTGCATGGATTCGATGGGCCGAATGGCCTCTTTCCATGCTGTAACCCTTCTATGATTCTATTTACTAAATATTATGGCTACTTGATCCAATTGTGGATTACATGCTTAAAAGGTATTCTGTGCTCCCCCAATGGCTCAGCAAATTTATCCAATGAGCAGATGAGCCATACAGATGAGGATGGCCCCAGGCCTAATCACAGTGTGTGCTAAATCTCAGTCAGGATGGCTGTAAGGTGCTACACATTCATGCTACTAAGGTTAGGGGAGAGAAAATGAGCCAGGATTCCCACTCCTGATCACTATCTCCAACCACTGATCACCATTGTTTGGTGGTTTCTTCTCTTCTATAGTTACGTTGTAGCTGCCACGAGGAAAACCTTTCTCCTTTCTCTTTTTGCTTTGTTATTTTTGGAATAATTTGGAATCCCTCTACCCTCCCAGCAGAAAAGCAGATTGAAATCATCATAGGACGTAATGAGCAGACTTGGCAGTGCTGAAAAGGTTCTTCCCATTCAGGAGTCCAGTTAAAGCGTTTCCTACATTACAACAGTGACTACACTTCAAAATTACTTCATTGGTTGTAAAGCGCTTTGGGACGTCCTGAGATCGTGAAAGGCGCTATATAAATGCAAGTCTTTTTTTTTCTTTTAAAGGGAATCATTTGATGTAAGAGCCCTGCTCACATGACAAATTTAGGCACAAACCTTTAACAGTTTAAGTTACATTGAAAGTACAGCACAGAAACAGGCCATTCGGCCCAACTGCTCCACATAGGCCTCCTCCCTCCCTGAAGGAGACATGACATTTATAGGTACCTTAGATAGGAATTATGGTGGATCGAGTCACCTTTTGGCCTGCACAAAGTCTAGGCTTACATAGCTTGTGTTCCAGGAAAACCAGTGGACATCCAGAAAACCTTCGATAAAGTCCAATGTGAAAGGCTGCTACACAAACTTAGGGCAGTGGGTATCCTAGGTAAGTAAGAAAGAAGAAATAAAGACTTGCATTTATATAGTAACTTTCAGAACATTCCAAAGTGCTTTACAGCCAATGAAGTACTTTTGAAGTGTACTCATTGTTGTAATGTAGAAAATGTGGTAGACAATTTGCACACAGCAAGGTCCCACAAACAACAATGAAATAAATGACCAGATAATCTGTTTTATTGATGTTGGTTGAGGGATAAATGTTGGCCAGGACATACTCCCCTGCTCCTCTTCAAATAGTGCTATGGAATCTTTTATGTCTACCTAAAAGGGCAGACAGGCCTCGATTTAACATCTCATCTGAAAGACAGCACCTACCAACAATGCAGCACTCCCTCAGTACAGTATTGTACTGAAATATCCACCTAGATTATGTGCTCAAGTCACTAGAATGGGACTTGAACCCAGAACCTTCTGACTCAGAGGCAAGAGTGCCACCACTAAGCCACAGCTGACAATTAGGTAAAACTTGGAGGTGGATAAGAAATTGGCTGAGAGAAGAAGCAGTGGGTACTAGTTAGGGGAATGATATCAGACTGGGGAGAGGCGTGGAGTACTCCGATACAGAAAAGTGCAAAGTGTTACAGAATGGAACAAAAAAATTAAAAATACTTAAAGAAAGGCATTGAACCGGCTAGGACAGAGGCTCAAAGAGATCTGGGGGTGATTGTACACTCAAGACTTACCACATCCAGCAAAGCATATGGAATGCTGAGTTATACTGTCAAAACAGTCTCAGGCAGCCATTGATAAAGCTGAAGAGCTCTGGGCAAATATACCTCGAGTATTGCTGTCAGTCCTGGTCACTGAGCACAGGGCAACATCCAAGCCCTGGATAAGGGCCCAAGGCAAAACCCCTGGGATCACTCAAGAGATGGTTAAATACTGTGATAGGTTTCTGGAGATGGATGGGTTAAATTATCTCTCTTACCTGTACTTTATGTAAGTAAAGCCCAGAGGCTCATAACCAGGTTAGCACTTCCTGAAGGCTCCGCAAAATGGCGATCAGATATTTTTACACGTAGATGATGCATCTTGTCTAGTATAGTCCGAGAGCACAAATTTATTCAATGCTTGATCACCATGACTTTGATACAAGTGCTCTACGTTGATAAAGATAATTTCCTTCAGGTCAGCTGCCCCCAGGAAAACTTGCCAGTATCAACTTAAGAGATCATCACTGCAGACAACAACTTGCGTTTATGTAGCACCTTTTAAGGTATAAAATGTCCCAAGGCACTTCACAAAGCAGTAAGGAAAATGTGACTCCAAGCCAAGGAAAGATGGATTAGGAGGGATAACCAAAGGCTTGTTCAAAGAGGTTAAGGAGGGTCTTAAAGGAAGAGAGGAGGTGAAGGGGTTTAGGAAGGGAATTCCACAGTGTGGTATCTAGCCAGCTGAATTCACAGCTAAGGGGATGAAATCAGAGGGAGATGCACAGGAGGCCGGAGTCAGAGGAACAAAGAGTTTATTGGTGATTGTAGGGTTGGAGAAAGTTACAGAGGTAGGGAAGGGAAGAGACCGTGGAGAGATTTAACCACAAGGATGAGAATTTTAAATTTAAGGCAGTGGGGGACTGAGTGCCAATGTAGGTCAGCGAGGATAGAGGTGATGGGCGAGTGCACTAGGTGTGGGATAGGATACAAGCTGCAGAGCTTTGGATGAACTGAAGTTTATGAAGGTTGGAGGTAGGGAGGCTGGCCAGGAGCGTATTGAAATAAACAATTCAGGAATGACAAAGCATGAATGAGGGTTTCAGAGGCAGATAGGCTGAGGTGGGAGGCAGAGACAGGTGATGTTATGGAGGTGAAAGTAGACAGTCTTTGTGATTTTCCTTACTACTTTGTGGAAGTGCCTTGGGACATTTTCTACATTAAAAGTGCGATATCAATTACTTAGATGAAGGGACCGAGTGTGATGTATTCAAGTTTTCTGACGATACAAAGCTAGGCGGAAAAGTAAGCTGTGTGTCTGCAAAGGGATTTAGACAGATTAGGTGAATGGGCAAGAAGGTGGCAGATGGCGTATAATGTGGGGAAATGTAAGATTATTCGCTTTGGTAGGAAGAATAGAAAAACAGAATATTTTTTAAATGGTGAGAAACTATTAAATGTTGGTGTTCAGAGAGATTTAGGTGTCCTCGTACAAGAAACACAAAAAGTTAGCATGCAGGTACAGCAAGCAATAAGGAAGGCAAATGGCATGTTGACCTTTATTACAAGGGGGTTGGAGTACTAGAGTAAGGAAGTCTTACTACAATTGTACAGGGCTTTGGTGAGACCTCACCTGGAGCACTGTGTACAGTTTTGGTCTTCTTATCTAAGGAAGGATATACTTGCCTTAGAGACGGTGCAGTGAAGGTTCACTAGATTGATTCTTGGGATGAGAGGGTTGTCCTATGAGGAGAGATTGAGTAGAATGGGCCTATACTCTCTACAGTTTAGAAGAATGAGAGGTGATCTCATTTAAACATATACGATTCAGAAGGGGCTTGACAGGGTAGATGCTGAGAGCTTGTTTCCCATGGCTGGAGAGTCTAGAATTAAGGTGCATAGTCTCAGAATAAGGGGTCGACCATTTAAGATGAGGAGGATTTGAGATGAGGAGGAATTTCTTCACTCAGAGGGTTGTGAATCTTTGGAATTCTCTACCCCAGGGGGCTGTGGATGCTGAGTCATTGAATATGTTCAAGGCTGAGACAGAAAGATTTTTGGATTCTAAGGGAATCAAGGGATATGGGGATCGGGCGGGAAAGTGGAGTTGAGGTTGAAGATCAGCCATGATCTTATTGAATGGCAGAGCAGGCTCGAGGGGCCATATAGCCCACTCTTGCTCCTATTTCTTATGTTCTTATGGAGATGATATGGGGTCAAAATTTCACCTTCGGGTCAGAATCCTGAGGATGTGAACAGTCTGGCCAGTGACAAGGGAGGAGGATGGAATTGTTGTTGCGGGGGTCAAAGACAATGGCTTCAGTCTTCCTAATGTTTAATTGGAGAAAATTACAGCTTATCCAAGGCTAGATTTTGGACAGGCAGTCTGACAGCAGGGAGTGCGTCAAGGAATTGCTGAAAAGTGGTGAAGAGATAGAGCTTGGTGTCAAAGCTGACCCCATGTCTGCAGATGATATTGCCAAGGGGCAGCATGCAGATGAGGAAGAGGAAGAGGGTCAAGGATTAACCCTTGAGGTATTTCTGAGGTGATGGTATGGGGGTGGGAACAGAATCCATTGCTTGAGATGCCCTGGTTAGGATTAGATAAGTAAGAGTGGAACTGTGAGGGCAGTTTCACTAAGATGGTCAATGGAGGAGAGGCGTTGGAGGAAGATGATGTGATTGACAGTGTCGAAGGCTTTAGAGAGGTTAAGGGGGACAAGGAGGGATAATACACCATGGTCACAGTCACAGAGGATGTTATTCATGACTTTTGTTAGGGCCGTTTTATTGTTGTAGGAGAGGTAGAAACCAAATTAGAGGGATTCAAACCAGAGTTGTAGGAGAGATGGGCATGCATCTGGGAGGTAACAAGAAGTTCAAGGACTTTGAAAGGAGTGGGATATAAAGCATTAGAACTGATCATAGTTAAATATTTTAGTTTCCTGTAGCCAACACAAAGGATGTAGCTTACCAAACTTCTTTTAAACCAGTATAAAAAGACCAGCTCTTGGGTTGCAGCTGGATTCTGTGATCTCACCACATTTATTTGCTTTCGGCCTGCATTACAGAAGAAAGTCCAAGGTTGCTGGAAAATAATGGGGAACATCCTGGGTGTGAATGGCACGTTCCAACAATCTCATTTTATCAAAAGTGCAGGGTTCAGATCTGAGCGTATCTTTCATATTCTGAAAAAGGGTGTTTATAAAACATTGAATGAAACAATCAACTGACAGAAAGAAATTAGTGAGCTTGGTCATCCAGTGAGATCAAGAACATGCACACATTGACCATGAGGATATAAGTTAGTGGCAGTGACACCGGTGCACAAATCTTTGCTTGCCCACTGTGCCAGTGCCTGTTGGGTTTTGGTTGTACCACTAGGGCTTTGATAGGCATGCTGTTCGAATGGAGTGGACT
Organism: Heptranchias perlo; assembly: GCF_035084215.1. NCBI lineage: Eukaryota > Metazoa > Chordata > Chondrichthyes > Hexanchiformes > Hexanchidae > Heptranchias > Heptranchias perlo. The sequence continues at coordinate 20,145,303 of NC_090350.1, read as the reverse complement.
GCGGTCCAGCAACTGCCAAAATAGGAAACTAGCAAAGCTGCCAAATCAAAATACAACCAGAAGCTCCAAAAAAAAATCCTGACAAATGAGCCTGTGACCAGAGCTAACGTTTTACGGTGATTGAAAAAGTTAAATTCCATTTTTATTACATAGGAATTTTAAATTCGGTGATTTGGTCTATTTTTCTGAGAAAACTGAAACCCAATGGCTTTGCCTGTGATGTGAAAACAAATAGTTACATAGAGAGTGCAGTGGAACATCAGTTTATGATTACTTAAACTGTGGGTATGTTCAATTTCCACCACAGGGGAAAACTAAAGTACGTAGAAGTATGTTTCTTTGAGGTGAAAAATGTGGATATTTACAAGGGAGATGTGACCATGGAAGGTGAAAGGAGAGGCATGTAGGGATGTTTCTACCAACAGGAAATTTAGATTTTTGATACCGTTTTGGTGCAATTTCCATGGCCAGCGAGCCTCGGAAAGAGATGCAGCTTGAGGTCGATAGTGCCTCCGTTAATGATTTCATTTAATTCCTTAATATCTCTGTCAATGCTGAACATGGACTTCTCCAACGGCACAGCAGTTTTCTGCTGCAACATCTGCGCCAGAATTGATGGACACGAGATCATGGACACAGTTCGTTGCACGGTGAATTCCCATTTTTATTTTGTCATTGGAATGGCAAAATACAGAGTCCAGAGGCTCCACCGTTTGGTACTAAATGAATTGGAGAATGAGTTACCCTGGCCTAGTCTTTGCATCACTTAATGGCAACTATCTATAAGCCCCCAGGTTCATTTTTGTGCATCTCTAAGCAGCCAAAACCTAGAGAATACCTGGTCCAAAGCTATATATCATTCAGTTGTCGATTGTGGAATATTTCAGCTGCTTGTTTTATTAACTAGGAAACTTCAGGTGGAGCGAGGAAAGAGAGGGAACAAAATGAAGCATTTAAAACAAAATCTTTAACACAGGGGTTTGATATAAACATTGCTATGCTGCACTGGCTTATGATATTCTGAACACTTCGTTGAATAAACTTGCACAATCGTCATTTTGAGATCTGTATGGCTTTGAACAGAGAAGTTTGGTATGTAATCGTAATATGGAAAAGGAATTAATCTGAGCCGCACAAGGGGTTTTAAATGTTCACATCGTTAAATTTTGACTTGTACGTTACGTAGATGGGATTCTATGCCTTTAGTGTCTCGATTACATAATGACCTTTTAAAATCAACAGCCTTTAAGTTTTCAATTACTTCCACACCAATGGATGACATTGTCAGGAGAGCAGGAGCCATCTGATCATGTGTCCACACATGTGCACAGGATCCGTGTATGTGCAGTAGCGATTTGCCCTGCAGCATTTTGGGCAACTTTGGACCACTGTTGGGAACACAGGAAGTTTAAATCCTGCTTTTATTTTTATCAGCAAATCCTGACACGCAGACACCACATAGAAAATGTTGATTATCAGGGTGAAATAGTGACTGTTAGCATGTATGTGGAGGCTGCTGCTGAGATGCTAGTCATCCGCTGGTAGTGGGTCAGTCACAGGGTCAGTCACTGTCACTCTCCTGCTTCAGCCTCAGGGAGTACATGATTATCCTGGACTTGGCTATCTTCCATAGTGCTGCAATGGACAATGACCAGCTGCAGGGAGGGGGTTCTGCTACTATCTCCTGATCTAACGATGGGCTGCAGTTAGGACGATACCCAAGAGCTTACCCATGTTGGGATGCGGAAGGGGTCACACCGGGGAAGCCAAGAAGGAAGTATAAAGCTCTGGTTCGACCGCATCTGGAGATCTGCATTCAATTCTGGGCACTGCACCTCAGGAAGGATATATTGGCCTTGGAGGGAGTGCAGAACAGATCCACCAGAATTATACCAGGGCTAAAAGGATTAAATTATGAGGCCAGGTTGCATAGACTAGGCTTGTAATCCCTTGAGTATAGAAGATTAAGGGGTGATCTAATCGAGGTATTTAAGATGATTAAAGGATTTGATAGGGTAGATAGAAAGAAACTATTTCCTCTGGTGGGAGAATCCAGAACAAGGGGGCATAACCTTAAAATTAGAGCCAGGCTGTTCAGGGGTGGTGTCAGGAAGCACTTCACACAAAAGATAGTGGAAATCTGGAACTCTCTCCCCCAAAAAGCTGTTGAGGTTAGGTCAATTGAAAATTTCAAATCTGAAATAGATAGATAGATTTTTGTGAGGTAAGGGTATCAGGGGATATGGAGCAAAGGTGGGTAAATAGAGTTGAGGTACAGAAGATCATCATCTAATTGAATGGCGAAACAGGCTCAAGGGGCTGTGGGCCTACTCTTGTTCCTATGTTCCTAAGTGTGTCAGGTTTGGTTCAACAGGGTATTTGGCCATTTTATCAGTGTCATATAGCAACTTCTCCAAGAAGGGCTGGACTTTTGAGCATGCCCAGAACGTGTGAAGGATTGTGCCCTCCTCACCACACCTTCTCCAGCATTGTGCCATGAGTCTGGGGAACCTTCTGAACAGGCAGGCTGGGATGTGTGGTGTCCTCGGGTTAATTTTAATTTGTTCCTCTTTCAGTTTATTACAGGTTGAGGTTCTGTGTGCTGCTTCACTAATGGAATTCCTAATCAAGGTTCAGTCCAGGTCTCTGTCCAGGCTATTTTTGTTGTGTTTGTATTTTCCTGGCACTTTGAAATATAGATTCCTTAAAACCTGGAAATAAATTTTGCCGTGCATTTGTTGGTTGGGAATAAGGTGTCTCGAGATGTGAAATGGTTGTGTGACTCTGGCCCAATTGGTCTGGTGAGGTAGGAAGTGATTCATTTGCAAGTATTAGAGGGTATTGTTCTGATGAAACCTAAAGGATTTGATGACTGCACCATCAATGAGTTGCAGGGGCTTTTTAATGCCCTTGTTGAAGTAGGATTTGGACCCCCACCCCCTCTAAAGGCTGTCAAGATTACATAATATGGGAAATGCTGCAGATACCACCTCCCCGAGACATGGACATTGCTTCCCATAGCATCTGAATTGGCAGAAGCTTCTTAGAAATGCACAGGAATTCCCTCAAGTAATTACGTTCTTTTCAATCTTTACTGAAGAAAACTTAAATACACTCACCTGCGCTCTTTAAATTAACAAAGATCTTAACAGTTCTGATTCCACCACACACATTTTTCTTCCCTCTGGCACCCCCTGCTGGACTGTGAAAATACTTCCAACAGCTGGAGCTTTCAGCATCTCCAGCATTTGGATCTGCCCTTTATCCCCGTAATTAGTTGTAATTGCGGGTGATTCGCGTTAGCTACTTATTATAAATTTAAATTGTTAGTAATTCAAAATTAATTTATGATCAAATGATGAGGTGTTAAACTGAGGTCCCATCTGCTCTCTCAGATGGATGTAAAAGATCTCGTGGCACTATTTGAAGAAGAGCAGGGATTATCTGGTCATTTATTTCATTGCTGTTTGTGGGATCTTGCTGTGCGCAAATTTGGCTGCCTCATTTCCCTCTATTACAAAAGTGACTGCACTTCAAAAATACTTATGACCATGAAGTGCTTTGGGACGTCCCGAGTTGATGTCCTCTTAATGCCTCCAAGTATTCACCATAGGGTGATGTAGTTGCTGGATTTGGCCACTGGGTGGCGAGTACACTGGTCTGCTCAGGTTTCCCAATTTTCTCCCTGCACTGAGAGGAGTTTAAGGGACCATTTCATCCATGCTAGAGCAGTGTTTCCAATAGAAATCACTGACAAGCCACAGGTGTAGCTACAGCGACACTGTTTTAGTCACATGCCCTAATTTTAGGAGAAAACACCTTACGTACTCTCACATAATAAATATATGTCACACGTGTATATTTATTTAACAAACATCTACTATCAATCAGTAGCCAAGGAGCAAACCACTCGCAACAGTCACAAAATACTCGCATGCTCTGCTTTTCATCTTCCAATTTTACCAACAAGTGCACAGAGGCTGAAGTACACATGCACGCGCCATGGGAATATGAGTATTAAGATCACGTGCCCAACGAAGTGTCTATTATTCATTTTTTATTTACTAATCAGAAATGCAATTAACCACATCCTGGATTCCCAATTCGCCACATGTGGCCAACATATTGGACAACATTGAGCTACAGGAGTCTTAAGCTGTCACAGGAAGTCCCTATCACCCTCTTTTCCTGTGTTCCTCTTTTTCCATTTTATTTTTTTCTATTTAAATTTTAATAAACCAGCATATTTAAGTTGTGGGTAATCTTATTTTAACAAATGTATAATTGCCATGATAAGCATAAAGATTGGGGCTGTAGAAGTTCCTTGTTGGTTAGACACAGATGGTCAAGTTAATGACATGCTAAGAGCTTTTCCAGAAAGGATTTTCTCAACTGAGGTAGAATCCTCATGTTTACCTCAGAATGGTTAAAGTTAACAACAATGAGGAACTTAGAGATCTCATACCTGGAACATAAGAACATAAGAACTAGGAACAGGAGTAAGCCATATGGCCCCTCAAGCCTGCTCCACCTTCGACCTCAACTCCACTTTCCCGCCCAATTCCCATATCCTTTGATTCCCTTAGATTCCAAAAATCTATCGATCTCAGCCTTCAATATACTGAACGACTGAGCATCCAAAGCCCTCTGGGGTAGAGAATTCCAAAGATTTACAGCCTTCTGAGTGAAGAAATTTCTCCTCATCTCAGACCTAACTGTCCAACCCCTTATCCTGAGACTATGCCCCCTAGTTCTAGACTCTCCAGCCGGAGGAAACAGCCTCTCAGCATCTTCCCTGTCAAGCCCTCTCAAAATCTTATATGTTTCAATGAGATCACCTCTCATTCTTCTAAATTCCAGAGAGTAAAGGCCCATTCTACTCAATCTTTCCTCATAGGAAAACCATCTCATCCCAGGAATCAATCTAGTCTGGAAATAGATGTACAGGCTACGGGTACAACAATCCCAAAGTGTTACCTCATGCCTGTCATTTCTACCCCTAGGGCATTAAAGGTGGCCAGAGGGGCAGGGTGAGCATTGCAACTGAAGCAGTGATCACTCTAATGATAATAGATTGGGGAGGAGCCAAGGTCGCTAACTGCCAAGTGACGGTGGAGTCCTAACAATCCCCTAACCCGATGGTTTGGTTTTAATATCCATGCTGGATGAGTTTAGCAAAGGATTGTCCCCGGTGTTTGTGGCTAACCTGCCCAGAGAAGAAGTTTGGCTTCAGCCATGGACTGGAATAGGGATCCAGAATCAGGTCCTGTAAGAGAAAGCAAGTAACATTACCACAAGTGTGGAGCAAGTAACCATTTGGGATGCAAATGCCTTAGCCAGAGACTCAGAAATCAGTATATTCCTAGACAGGAGACAAGAGAGGATTGTGCTGCCAGGCAGAGGTAGCGGTTAGAGGAGTTGCTGCATAAATATCACCAGTGTTTATGAATGAGGATGAGAACTTGGGTTCATTGACATTTGGAACATTGGATACTCATGTCCCTGTGGCTTAGTCTCAACATAGGAAATCTCCCTCCCAGTATCAAAAGGTGAAGGAGCATATATGGAAGGGATTGTGAGGGAGAACTTCAATGTCTGCACTTCATCGAGTCAGACAGTGAGTTGCTGCCATTTCTGCACAACCGTTGACTGAAGATCATGACAAGACATTTCCTCTCCCATGGATAGCTGTAAGAAGTACAATTTCTGGACCAAATCATAGTCATGTATCCCATCCTGCAAAACTTTAGGCACTGGGCTAAAAAGCGAAGCCTTGCATCTGTGAGATTACAAAAGGAGCCAGGATCCCACAGGAAATGATATGCCCGACATCAGGCAAAGTGATTGAGAATATTGCAAAGACAATAAAACTGTGAAACAGACATATTGAAGACCAATTGTCAGAAACAGATAACAAAATGTCCCAAGGCATAATCAAAGATTCAGGACCTGGACACAGACTAATCCTATTATGTTAGCTGCAGAAGCTTTGTTCAGATAATCAGGTAACCTTTGTGATTGGCATATGCAGGATGAGACATCTTAAATGTCTGGATCCAAACAATCAAAATACACAGAAAGATAAGGGTATGTCCCTCCCCCATAAGATAGATAGAATGGACAACAGTTAACACCATAGAATGGATGAAGATGTCTGGAACAATGAGCACCCTGAGGGGAAGATGTTCAGGACAGATGACATCATGGGACTAATGTCGTTAAGCTACTAGAGGCAACTTTGCTTCAGAAAGATTTATAAACTGGGACACTGTCCCACTAAAAGTTAGAAGCAGCTTCTCAGGACAGCAGAGGCCCACACACCCTACGATACCAGGCCTGATCAGCTTGAAACTTCCTAGGGGCAGGTTGCACCATCCTTGTTTATTTGATATAACTGTATTAGAATGTTGTTATATAAATACTTGTTGTTTGGTGTAACCGCATTAGAATGTGATTCTTGTGTCTATAATAAAGCTTGCATGTTCGGTCGCACTCAGGCCTGAGTCATGGTGGGAGTTATTATTAAGAAGAATTAACTTCCCTTGGTAGCATCAATAATAGTATATTTCCAACAATAGTCCTTGATGGGTGACCATTCTTCGCCACCATGGACTGACCTAATAATTATCGCCAAGTGACTATGAGGGAGGAGGTGCATCCCAAATCGCATCTGTCACAGCAATTGAATTTAATTATTTATTTATTTGAGCATGCCTGGATGGCTTTTTGGTCTGTGTCTTGTGCCTTACAATCTTCCCAGCAGGTTATGCAGAGAGCAGGGCATGATTTGACCTGTCAGATTTTCCTTATTTATTTAGATGTCCCTGTTGTCAATTGAAACACATCGGAGGAACATTTGGAAAGGCTGGAGAATGGTCCCCCATGAAGCACATCAAGGACTATTGTTGGAAATATGCTATTATTGATGCTACCAAGGGATGTTAAAGGCTGGAGACTGTTATGGCCCATAAGACAGAGAGACAGATAAAGGCAGAGAAGTGTCATTTTGTGCAGCTGGGAGCTCAGTACCTGGGACATTTCATTTCAGCAAGTGGGCTCGCCACAAATCCTGACAGGAAAAAGTGAGTCGAAGAATAGAAGACTGAATACCACAGAGTTTTATGTCCTTTTTGGTGCGTAGGCTGATTTTGGCTGATTAGAAACAATGTTGCCTAAGTTGCAGGGCCTTTATATGGTCTGGCGAACAATTTGAAAGACTTGCCTTTCACGAACTCAGGACACCTCAAAGCTCTTTACAGCCAATGACGTACTTTTGAATTGTAGTCACTGTTAAATTTTTAAAAATCTCTGATGGGAAAGGCAGGGCGGTTGCAGGGCTTACAGCGGGGTGGGGGGGGGTGGGGGGCAGTAGGGAGAGGGGATGAGAATCACCAGTGTACATTTAAGGAGCTAAAGACCTAATTCTGATAAGTATAACTGCCCATTTATAGTGGACACCGCTGCCAGCCACCAGGGACTGGGCACTGTCATGTCTCAGGACCTGAACAGAGATAGGTGGGTAATTGTTCACATCAGTCAGCATTAAATACCAAAGAGAAGAATGACAAAAATCATATTAGCTCGTAATTAGAGCTGTTGGCCTAAAATCAACAGTTCCTGAGCTGTTTAGAAGTTATACGTTAGGTTCTAAATTCATTGTATTGACTGATAATTTCCTATGCTACTTTCAGACCTGAGTTAGAAGTGGCTAAACAAAGAGGGTAAAAATGTAACTAGCTGCCTTGAACTATTACGATTAGTACATCCCAGGACAGGGCAATGCTGCAATGGCATTCTGTCTAAGCAAATCCTTTATAGGGAGACAAAGGTTACAGACAGTGATGAGGTAGCGTAGCACCTGTCAGGTTGTATGCTGAAGTTTGTCACTCACTTCTGGGAATCAGTGACCTTCTCTCAGTGGCCTGTCCGATATAAACCTTGGAGGAGAGGGTAGAGCAGTTTGAAGCTGGGGAGGCCCTACCCACTTACCTGAAAGAGGAACACAGGAAAAGAGGGAGATAATATAAATTTGCACATACAATCTATGAAACATGGAAAAGCTGACTAACAGCTTCATAAAAGTTGACAACTCAAAAAACAGAGTATGACCAAGAAACTGCTCTGAATAAAGGCCTTTGACCAAGGCCATTTCTTCAAGGCAACTGATTTCTCTTCAATACATTGGATTTCAGGATTTTTAGTAGTGTTTGTTTTTCTGTGAAGACTGAAACCCCCAGTTGCCTCATGTATGATAGGGTGGTAATTGGCCAACTTAAATTTGTCCTGCTTTTCATATCTGAGCAATTTACTACATCGTTGTGTAGATGCCATTGTCATAGCTACAGTGGAATAGCTTGGCTTGGGTTCAACTGGTCTTCAGCACTACAGCTGGGTTGTTGTCAGGGCCTATAGCCTTTGCTGTGTCCAGCACATTCAGCTGCTGCTAAATGTCATGTGGAATGAACCGAATTGGCTGGACACTTGCCTCAGGAGGGAGCTAAGTGGCATTGTCCGCTTGGCATTTTCGGCTTAAGATGTTTGCAAACATTTCAGCCTTGTTTCTTGCACTCATGTGCTGGGCTCTGCCATAATTGAGGATGGGGATGTTCATGAGCTGAACAACCCGCCTCCTCCCCCTCCCCCCACCCCACCTCCCCCACCACTGTTAGTTGCCTGACTGTCCACCACCATTCTTGACTGGTTGTGATAGGGCTTCATTGGTTGTGGGACTGTGTCTATAGTCTACCATGTAAGATTGGGGGATGTAGATGTAAACTGATAAAAGGCAAGTTTGAGACTGACAGTAGGAAACATTCCAGGTAGGGCAATGGAGACAACAGCTCTGAAATCAAAAGCAAGAGGCTGTAAGATATTATGATGGGGGGGATTGTAGATTTCAAAGGAAGGATGAGCTAGATGGGCCAAAAGACCAGACTGACCTGTACATATCTTGTGATCTGTGGGAGGAGGTGCGGAGGAGGCTGTAAGTCACACACACTTCTTTTCGTGTTATACTTTGTGAAAAGTTGAAGCAAAGGTGAAGCAATTATTTGCCTGAAATATTTTATTTGTTCTTTCGAAAACTTGTTTACTGATTAAAACCAATATTTTATTTTACATCTGAAAAAGTAATTACTTACAGCTGATACACCCTTTTAAAAACTAAAATCAAAGAAAAATTAAAACCTAACAATCGGATGGGTTATCTATAAGTGAGTACAAGTCTTATACAACTGAGTATTAGTCTCTGTGTGTTATTACCAGTCTCTATTTAAGTGAGTACCAGCCTTATGTAAGTTAGTATCAGCGTCGTGTAAGTGAGTATCAGCGTTGTGTGACTTAGTACCAGCCTCGTGTAAGTTAGTACCAGCCTTGTGTAAGTGAATATCAGTATCTGTGTTAGTGAGTACCATTCTCTGTGTAAGCGGGTACCATTCTCTTTATAAGTGAATACCTGTCTCTGTGTAAGTGAGTTCTAGTCTCTGTGTAAGTAAATACCAGTCTCTATGTAAGTGTGTACCAGTCTCTATCTAAGTACCAGTGTTTATGTAATCGAGTACCAGTCTCTGTATAAATGAGTACCAATCTCACTAAGTGTACACCGCCAATCCTCCTTAGATATTGGGGTGGTGTTAGTGTGCTGGAGAATTGCAAATGATACACCATTGTTCAAAAAATGGTATAAAGATGAACCCGGTAACAACAGGCCAGTCAGTTTAACCTCGGTGGTGGGGGAGCTTTTAGAAATGATAATCCGGGACAAAATTAATGGTCACTTGGACAAGTGTGGATTAATATAGGAAAGCCAGCATAGATTTGTTAAAGGCAAATCGTGTTTAACTAATTTGATTGAGTTTTTTGATGAAGTAACAGAAAGGGTTGATGAGGGTAATGCGGTTGATGTTGTGTATATGGACTTTCAAAAGATGTTTGATAAAGTGCCACATAATAGGCTTAGCAGCAAAATTAAAGCCCATGGAATAAAAGGGGCAGTGGCAGCATGGATACAAAATTGGCTAAGTGACAGGAAACAGAGAGTAGTGGCGAACGGTTGTTTTTCGGACTAGAGGAAGGAATACAGTGGTGTTCCCCAGGGGTCGGTACTAGGACCACTGCTTTTTTTTATATATATTAATGACTTGGACTTGGATGTACAGGGCACAATTTCAAAATTTGCAGATGACACAAAACTTGGAATTGTAGTGAACAGTGAATAGTGGATAGTAATAGACTTCAGGAGGACATAGACAGGCTGGTGGAATGGATGGACACGTGGCAGATGAAATTTAACACAGAGAAATGTGAAGTGTTACATTTTGGTAGGAAAAACGAGGAGAGGCGATATAAACTAAAGGCTACAATTCTAAAGGAGGTGCAGGAAAAGAGAGACCTGGGGGTATATGTGCACAAATCGCTGAAGGTGGCAGGGCAGGTTGAGAAAGCGGTTAAAAAAGCTTTATAAATAGAAGCATAGAGTACAAAAGCAAAGAAGTTTTGATGAGCCTTTATAAAACATTGGTTCAACCACAACTGGAGTATTGTGTCCAGTTCTGGACACTGCACTTTAGGAAGGATGTGAAGACCTTAGAGAGGGTGCAGAAAAGATTTACTAGAATGGTTCCAGGGATGAGGGACTTCAGTTATGTGGATAGACTGGAGAATTGCATTTACTTCAATGCAAGAAGTCTGATGGGCAAGGCAGATGAACTCAGGGCATGGATGGGTACATGGGACTGGGATGTTATAGCTATTACTGAAACATGGCTAAGGGAGGGGCAGGACTGGCAGCTCAATGTTCCAGGGTACAGATGCTATAGGAAAGATAGAGCAGGAGGTAAGAGAGGAGGGGGAGTTGCGTTCTTGATTAGGGAGAACATCACGGCAGTAGTGAGAGGGGATATATCCGAGGGTTCGCCCACTGAGTCTATATGGGTAGAACTGAAAAATAAGAAGGGAGAGATCACTTTGATAGGATTGTACTACAGACCCCCAACTAGTCAACGGGAAATTGAGGAGCAAATATGTAAGGAGATTACAGACAGCTGCAAGAAAAATAGGGTGGTAATAGTAGGGGACTTTAACTTTCCCAACATTGACTGGGACAGCCATAGCATTAGGGGCTTGGATGGAGAGAAATTTGTTGAGTGTATTCAGGAGGAATTTCTCATTCAGTATGTGGATGGCCCGACTAGAGAGGGGGCAAAACTTGAACTCCTCTTGGGAAATAAGGAAGGGCAGGTGACAGAAGTGTTAGTGAGGGATCACTTTGGGACCAGTGATCATAATTCCATTAGTTTTAAGATAGCTATGGAGAAGGATAGGTCTGGCCCAAAAGTTAAAATTCTAAATTGGGGAAAGGCCAATTTTGATGGTATTAGACAGGAACTTTCAGAAGTTGATTGGGAGAGTCTGTTGGCAGCAAAGGGACGTCTGGTAAGTGGGAGGCCTTCAAAAGTGTGTTAACCAGGGTTCAGGGTAAGCACATTTCTTATAAAGTGAAGGGCAAGGCTGGTAGAAGTAGGGAACCTTGGATGACTCGGGAGATTGAGGCCCTAGTCAAAAAGAAGAAGGAGGCATATGACATGCATAGACAGCTGGGATCAAGTGGATCCCTTGAAGAGTATAGAGATTGCCGGAGTAGAGTTAAGAGAGAAATCAGGAGGGCAAAAAGGGGACATGAGATTGCTTTGGCAGATAAGGCAAAGGAGAATCCAAAGAGCTTCTACAAATACATAAGGGGCAAAAGAGTAACTAGGGAGAGAGTAGGGCCTCTTAAGGATCAACAAGGTCATCTTGTGGCGGAACCACAAGAGATGGGTGAGATCCTAAATGAATATTTCGCATCGGTATTTACGGTTGAGAAAGGCATGGATGTTAGGGACCTTGGGGAAATAAATAGTGATGTTTTGAGGAGTGTACATATTACAGAGAGGGAGGTGCTGGAAGTCTTAACGCGCATCAAGGTAGATAAATCTCCGGGACCTGATGAAATGTATCCCAGAACGTTATGGGAGGTTAGGGAGGAAATTGCGGGTCCCCTAGCAGAGATATTTGAATCATCGACAGCTACAGGTGAGGTGCCTGAAGATTGGAGGGTAGCAAATGTTGTGCCTTTGTTTAAGAAGGGCGGCAGGGAAAAGCCTGGGAACTACAGACCGGTGAGCCTGACATCTGTAGTGGGTAAGTTGTTAGAGGGTATTCTGAGAGACAGGATATACGGGCATTTGGAGAGGCGGGGACTGATTAGGAACAGTCAGCATGGTTTTGTGAGAGGAAAATCATGTCTCACAAATTTGATTGAGTTTTTTGAAGGGGTAACCAAGAAGATAGATGAGGGCTGTGCAGTAGACGTGGTCTACATAGACTTTAGCAAAGCCTTTGACAAGGTACCGCATGGTAGGTTGTTACATAAGGTTAGATCTCACGGGATCCAAGGTGAGGTAGCCAATTGGATACAAAATTGGATTGATGGCAGAAGACAGAGGGTGGTTGTAGAGGGTTGTTTTTCAAACTGGAGGCCCGTGACCAGCGGTGTGCCTCAGGGATCGGTGCTGGGTCCGCTGTTATTTGTTATTTATATTAATGATTTGGATGAGAATTTAGGAGGCATGGTTAGTAAGTTTGCAGATGACACCAAGATTGGTGGCATTGTGGACAGTGAAGAAGGTTATCTAGGATTGCAACGGGATCTTGATAAATTGGGCCAGTGGGCCGATGAATGGCAGATGGAGTTTAATTTAGATAAATGTGAGGTGATGCATTTTGGCAGATCGAATCGGGCCAGGACCTACTCCGTTAATGGTAGGGCGTTGGGGAGAGTTATAGAGCAAAGAGATCTAGGAGTACAGGTTCATAGCTCCTTGAAAGTGGAGTCACAGGTGGATAGGGTGGTGAAGAAGGCATTCAGCATGCTTGGTTTCATTGGTCAGAACATTGAATACAGGAGTTGGGATGTCTTGTTGAAGTTGTACAAGACATTAGTAAGGCCACACTTGTAATACTGTGTACAGTTCTGGTCACCCTATTATAGAAAGGATATTATTAAACTAGAAAGAGTGCAGAAAAGATTTACTAGGATGCTACCGGGACTTGATGGTTTGACTTATAGGGAGAGGTTGGATAGACTGAGACTTTTTTCCCTGGAGAGTAGGAGGTTTAGGGGTGATCTTATAGAAGTCTATAAAATAATGAGGGGCATAGATAAGGTAGATAGTCAAAATCTTTTCCCAAAGGTAGGGGAGTCTCTAACGAGGGGGCATAGATTTAAGGTGAGAGGGGAGAGATACAAAAGGGTCCAGAGGGGCAATTTTTTCACTCAAAGGGTGGTGAGTGTCTGGAACGAGATGCCAGAGGCAGTAGTAGAGGCGGGTACAATCTTGTCTTTTAAAAAGCATTTGGACAGTTACATGGGTAAGATGGGTATAGAGGGATATGGGCCAAATGGGACTAGCTTAGTGGTATAAACTGGGCAACATGGACATGTTGGGCCGAAGGGCCTGTTTCCATGTTGTAAACTTCTATGACTCTATGACTCTAAGCTGGGGTTGTTCTCCTTAGAGCAGAGAAGGTTGAGAGGAGATTTAATGGAGGTATTCAAAATCATGAAGGGTCTAGACAGAATAGATAGAGAGATACTGCTTCCATTGGCAGAAGGGTCGAGAATCAGAGGGCATAGATTTAAAGTAATTGGCAAAAGTACCTGTATCTCTGTCTAAGTGAGTACCAGTCTCTGACTAAGTGAGTACCAGTCTCTGACTAAGTGAGTACCAGTCTCTGTGTCAGCACCAGTTTCTGTGAGTAGTGGTCTCTGCATAAGTGAGTGGCAAACTCTGTGTAGTGAGAACTGGTCTCTGTGTAAGTGAGAACGGCATCTGTGCAAGTGAGTACAAGTCTGTCTGTTAGTGGGTACCATTCTCTCTTTAAGTGAGTACCAGTCCCTGTGTGAGCGAGTACCACTATTTGTGTAAGTGGGTACAAGTCTCTCTGTTAGGGAGTAGCAGACCCTGTGTACGTCAGTACCACTCTCTGTGTAAGTGGGTACAAGTCTCTGTGTTTGTGAGTACCTTTGTCTAAGTGAGTAACAGTCTCTGTGTAAGCACCCATCTCTCTGTGTTATGACCAGTTTCTGTGCAAGTGAGCTGTGATCTCTGTGTAAGTGAGTGACAGTCTCTGAGTAAGTGTGTTCCAGTCTCTATGTAAGTGAGTACCACTCCCTATGTAAGTGGGTACAAGTTAGTGAGTACCATTCTCTGTCTCAGCGAGTACCACTCTCTGTCTAAGTGAGTACCACTCTCTGTCTCAGCGAGTACCACTCTCTGTCTAAGTGAGTACCAGTCTCTGTGTAAGCACCCGTTTCTCTGTGTTACGACCAGTTTCTGTGTAAGTGAGCTGTGATCTCTGTGTAAGTGTGTTCCAGTCTCTATGTAAGTGAGTACCACTCCCTATGTAAGTGTGTACAAGTTTCTGTGTTAGTGAGTACCATTCTCTGTGTAAGTAAGTAACAGTCTCTGGTTAAGTGAGTAACAGTCTCTGTGTAAGTCTCTCTGTGTTACGACCAGTTTCTGTGTAACTGAGCTGTGGTCTCTGCGTGAGTGAGTGGCAGTCTCTGTTTAAGCGAGTACCATTCTCTGTCTAAGCGAGTACCATTCTCTGTCTCAGCGAGTACCATTCTCTGTCTAAGTGAGTACCATTCTCTGTCTAAGCGAGTACCATTCTCTGTCTAAGCGAGTACCACTCTCTGTCTCAGCGAGTACCACTCTCTGTCTCAGCGAGTACCACTCTCTGTCTCAGCGAGTACCACTCTCTGTCTAAGCGAGTACCATTCTCTGTCTCAGCGAGTACCACTCTCTGTCTAAGCGAGTACCATTCTCTGTCTAAGCGAGTACCATTCTCTGTCTAAGCGAGTACCATTCTCTGTCTCAGCGAGTACCATTCTCTGTCTAAGCGAGTACCATTCTCTGTCTCAGCGAGTACCATTCTCTGTCTAAGCGAGTACCATTCTCTGTCTAAGCGAGTACCACTCTCTGTCTCAGCGAGTACCACTCTCTGTCTCAGCGAGTACCACTCTCTGTCTCAGCGAGTACCACTCTCTGTCTAAGAGAGTACCATTCTCTGTCTAAGGGAGTACCACTCTCTGTCTAAGAGAGTACCATTCTCTGTCTAAGGGAGTACCACTCTCTGTCTCAGCGAGTACCACTCTCTGTCTCAGCGAGTACCACTCTCTGTCTCAGCGAGTACCACTCTCTGTCTAAGCGAGTACCATTCTCTGTCTCAGCGAGTACCACTCTCTGTCTAAGCGAGTACCATTCTCTGTCTAAGCGAGTACCATTCTCTGTCTAAGCGAGTACCATTCTCTGTCTCAGCGAGTACCATTCTCTGTCTAAGCGAGTACCATTCTCTGTCTCAGCGAGTACCATTCTCTGTCTAAGTGAGTACCATTCTCTGTCTAAGCGAGTACCATTCTCTGTCTAAGCGAGTACCACTCTCTGTCTCAGCGAGTACCACTCTCTGTCTCAGCGAGTACCACTCTCTGTCTCAGCGAGTACCACTCTCTGTCTAAGAGAGTACCATTCTCTGTCTAAGGGAGTACCACTCTCTGTCTAAGAGAGTACCATTCTCTGTCTAAGGGAGTACCACTCTCTGTCTAAGCGAGTACCACTGTCTGTCTCAGCGAGTACCACTCTCTGTCTAAGCGAGTACCACTCTCTGTCTCAGCGAGTACCATTCTCTGTCTAAGGGAGTACCACTCTCTGTCTAAGAGAGTACCATTCTCTGTCTAAGCGAGTACCATTCTCTGTCTAAGTGAGTACCATTCTCTGTCTAAGTGAGTACCATTCTCTGTCTAAGCGAGTACCACTCTCTGTCTCAGCGAGTACCACTCTCTGTCTCAGCGAGTACCACTCTCTGTCTCAGCGAGTACCACTCTCTGTTTAAGCGAGTACCATTCTCTGTCTAAGCGAGTACCATTCTCTGTCTAAGCGAGTACCACTCTCTGTCTCAGCGAGTACCACTCTCTGTCTCAGCGAGTACCACTCTCTGTCTCAGCGAGTACCACTCTCTGTCTAAGAGAGTACCACTCTCTGTCTAAGAGAGTACCATTCTCTGTCTAAGCGAGTACCACTCTCTGTCTCAGCGAGTACCACTCTCTGTCTCAGCGAGTACCACTCTCTGTCTCAGCGAGTACCACTCTCTGTCTAAGAGAGTACCACTCTCTGTCTAAGAGAGTACCATTCTCTGTCTCAGCGAGTACCACTCTCTGTCTAAGAGAGTACCATTCTCTGTCTAAGCGAGTACCACTCTCTGTCTCAGCGAGTACCATTCTCTGTCTAAGTGAGTACCATTCTCTGTCTAAGCGAGTACCATTCTCTGTCTAAGCGAGTACCACTCTCTGTCTCAGCGAGTACCACTCTCTGTCTAAGCGAGTACCACTCTCTGTCTCAGCGAGTACCACTCTCTGTCTAAGAGAGTACCATTCTCTGTCTAAGCGAGTACCACTCTCTGTCTCAGCGAGTACCATTCTCTGTCTAAGTGAGTACCACTCTCTGTTTAAGCGAGTACCACTCTCTGTTTAAGCGAGTACCATTCTCTGTCTAAGCGAGTACCACTCTCTGTCTCAGCGAGTACCACTCTCTGTCTAAGCGAGTACCACTCTCTGTCTCAGCGAGTACCACTCTCTGTCTAAGAGAGTACCATTCTCTGTCTCAGCGAGTACCACTCTCTGTCTAAGAGAGTACCACTCTCTGTCTAAGGGAGTACCACTCTCTGTCTAAGAGAGTACCACTCTCTGTCTAAGGGAGTACCACTCTCTGTCTAAGGGAGTACCACTCTCTGTCTCAGCGAGTACCACTCTCTGTCTAAGGGAGTACCACTCTCTGTCTAAGAGAGTACCACTCTCTGTCTAAGAGAGTACCACTGTCTGTCTAAGAGAGTACCATTCTCTGTCTAAGAGAGTACCACTCTCTGTCTAAGAGAGTACCATTCTCTGTCTAAGCGAGTACCATTCTCTGTCTAAGGGAGTACCACTCTCTGTCTAAGGGAGTACCACTCTCTGTCTAAGCGAGTACCACTCTCTGTCTAAGAGAGTACCATTCTCTGTCTAAGGGAGTACCACTCTCTGTCTAAGGGAGTACCACTCTCTGTCTCAGCGAGTACCACTGTCTGTCTAAGCGAGTACCACTGTCTGTCTAAGCGAGTACCACTGTCTGTCTCAGCGAGTACCACTCTCTGTCTCAGCGAGTACCACTCTCTGTCTCAGCGAGTACCACTCTCTGTCTCAGCGAGTACCACTCTCTGTCTCAGCGAGTACCACTCTCTGTCTCAGCGAGTACCACTGTCTGTCTCAGCGAGTACCACTCTCTGTCTAAGCGAGTACCATTCTCTGTCTAAGCGAGTACCACTCTCTGTCTAAGCGAGTACCACTCTCTGTCTCAGCGAGTACCATTCTCTGTCTAAGGGAGTACCACTGTCTGTCTAAGCGAGTACCACTGTCTGTCTAAGCGAGTACCACTGTCTGTCTAAGCGAGTACCATTCTCTGTCTAAGCGAGTACCATTCTCTGTCTAAGCGAGTACCACTCTCTGTGTAAGCACCCGTTTCTCTGTGTTATGACCAATTTCTGTGTAAGTGAACTGTGGTCTCTGCATGAGCGAGTACCCAGTCTTTGTGTAAGTGAGTACCTGTCTCTGTGTAAGTGAGAACCATATCTGTGTGAGTACCAATCTCTGTGTTATCACCAGTCTCTCTGTGTAATGAACAGTTTCTGTGTCAGTGAGTACCACTCTCTGTGTCTGTGTAAGCAAATGCTAATGTCTGTGTAAGCGCGTTCCAGTCTCTGTGTAGGTGAGTTCCAGTTGGTGTAAGTGAGCAGCAGTCTCTGTGTAAGTGAGCAGCAGTCTCTGTGTAAGTGAGCAGCAGTCTCTGTGTAAGTGAGCACCATATCTGTGTGAGTACCAGTCTCTGTGTTATTAGCAGTCTCTCTGTGTTATGAACATTTTCTGTGCAAGCGAGTCCCAGCCTCTGTGCAAGTGAGGAGCGGTCTCTGTGTAAGCACCAGTTTCTCTGTTTTATGACCTGTTTCAGTGTAAGTGAATGGCAGGCTCTATGTAAGTGAGTAATAGTCTCTGTGTGAGAGAGTACCATATCTGTGTAAGTTAGTACCACTCTCTCTGTGTCAGTGGGTACAATCTCTGTGTAATTGAGTACCAGTCCCTTTATAAGTGAATACCAGTCACTGTGTGAGTGAGTGCAAGTCTCTGTATAAGAGTGTTCGAGTCTCTCTGTAAGCGAATACCAGTCTCTGCTTAAGTGAGTACCACTCTCCCTGTAAGTGAATAGCAGTCTCTGTGTAAGCAACAGTTTCTCTGTTTTATGACCAGTTTCTGTGTAAGTGAGTAGTCGTCTTCGCGTAAGTGAATAGCAGTCTCTGTAAGTGTATATAAGTCTCTGTGTTAGTGAGTACTATTCTCTGTGTTAGTGAGTACTATTCTCTGTGTTAGTGAGTACTATTCTCTGTGTTAGTGAGTACTATTCTCTGTGTAATTGAGTACTATTCTCTGTGTTAGTGAGTACTATTCTCTGTGTTAGTGAGTACTATTCTCTGTGTTAGTGAGTACTATTCTCTGTGTAAGTGAGTACTATTCTCTGTGTTAGTGAGTACTATTCTCTGTGTAAGTGAGTATTATTCTCTGTGTAAGTGAGTACTATTCTCTGTGTTAGTGAGTACTATTCTCTGTGTTAGTGAGTACTATTCTCTGTGTTAGTGAGTACCGTTCTCTGCGTAAACGAGTACCAGTCTCTGTGTAAGTGAGAACTATATCTGTGTGACTACCAATCTCTGTGTTATCAGTGTACGTGAGTACCAGTCTTGGCGTAAGGGAGTTCCAGTCTCAGTGTAGGCACCAGTCACTCTGTGTTATGACTAGTCTCGGTGTAAGGGAGTACCGGTCTCTGTGTAAGGGAGTACCGGTCTCTGTGTAAGGGAGTACCGGTCTCTGTGTAAGGGAGTACCGGTCTCTGTGTGAGTGAGTACCGGTCTCTGTGTGAGCGAGTACCGGTCTCTGTGTGAGTGAGTACCGGTCTCTGTGTGAGTGAGTACCGGTCTCTGTGTGAGCGAGTACCGGTCTCTGTGTAAGGGAGTACCGGTCTCTGTGTGAGCGAGTACCGGTCTCTGTGTGAGCGAGTACCGGTCTCTGTGTAAGGGAGTACACGTCTCTGTCTAAGCGAGTTCCAGTCTCTGTGCAAGAACCGGTTTCTCTGTTTTATGACCAGTATCTGTATAAGTGAGTAGTGGCTCTGTGTAAGGGTGTGACAGTCTCTGTTTAAGTAACAACCATATCTGTGTATGTGAGTACAGTCTCTGTGTAACTCACAACCGGTCTCTGTGTGAGCGAGTACCGGTCTCTGTGTAAGCGTGTACCGGTCTCTGTGTAAGCGTGTACCGGTCTCTGTGTAAGGGAGTCCGGTCTCTGTGTAAGCGTGTACCGGTCTCTGTGTAAGCGTGTACCGGTCTCTGTGTAAGGGAGTACCGGTCTCTGTGTAAGGGAGTACCGGTCTCTGTGTGAGCGAGTACCGGTCTCTGTGTAAGGGAGTACCGGTCTCTGTGTAAGGGAGTACCGGTCTCTGTGTGAGCGTGTACCGGTCTCTGTGTGAGCGAGTACCGGTCTCTGTGTAAGGGAGTACCAGACTCTGTGTGAGCGAGTACCGGTCTCTGTGTGAGCGAGTACCGGTCTCTGTGTAAGGGAGTACCAGTCTCTGTGTGAGCGAGTACCGGTCTCTGTGTGAGCGAGTACCGGTCTCTGTGTAAGGGAGTACCGGTCTCTGTGTGAGCGAGTACCGGTCTCTGTGTAAGGGAGTACCGGTCTCTGTATGAGCGAGTACCAGACTCTGTGTAAGGGAGCGGTCTCTGTGTAAGGGAGTACCGGTCTCTGTGTGAGCGTGTACCGGTCTCTGTGTAAGCGAGTACCGGTCTCTGTGTAAGCGAGTACCGGTCTCTGTGTGAGCGAGTACCGGTCTCTGTGTGAGCGAGTACCAGTCTCTGTGTAAGGGAGTACCGGTCTCTGTGTAAGGGAGTACCGGTCTCTGTGTAAGGGAGTACCGGTCTCTGTATGAGCGAGTACCAGACTCTGTGTAAGGGAGCGGTCTCTGTGTGAGCGTGTACCGGTCTCTGTGTGAGAGAGTACCGGTCTCTGTGTGAGCGAGTACCGGTCTCTGTGTGAGCGAGTACCGGTCTCTGTGTAAGTAATACCAATCTGTGTGTAAGTTGGTACCAATCTCTGTGTGAGTGTACACCCTCAATCCTCCTTAGATTTGGGGATGCTGCTAGAGGGCTGGAGAATTGCAAATGTTACACCCTTGTTTGAAAAAGGGTGTAAGGATGAACCCGGCAATGACAGGCCAAGCAGTTTAACCTCGGTGGTGGGGGAACTTTTAAAAACGATAATCCGGGACAAAATTAATATGTTATTTGGACAAATGTGGATTAATAAAGGAAAGCCAGCATGGATTTGTTAAAGGCAAATCGTGTTTAATTAACTTGATTGAGTTTTTTGATAAGGGCAATGCAGTTGATATTGTGTATATGGACTTTCAAAAGGCATTTGTTAAAGTGCCACATAATAGGCTTGTCAGCAAAATTGAAGCCCATGGGATAAAAAGGGCATTTGGTAGCATGGATACGAAATTGGCTATGGGGCAGGAAACGGAGAGTAGTGGTGAACAGTTGTTTTTCGGACTGGAGGAAGGTAAACAGTGGTGTTCCCCAGGGATCGGTACTAGGACTGCTGCATTTTTGATAAAATTATAACTTGGACTTGGGAGTACAGGGCATAATTTCAACATTTGCAGATGACATAAAACTTGGAAGAGTAGTAAACAGTGAGGAGGATAGTGATAGACTTCAGGAGGATATAGACAGGCTGGCAGAATGGGTGGACACATGGCAGATGAAATTTAATGCAGAGAAGTGCGAATTGATACGTTTTGGTAGGAAGAACGAGGAGAGGCAATATAAACTAAAGAGTGCAATTCTAAAAGGAGTGCAGGAGCAGGGAGACCTGGGGGTATATGTGCACAAATCTTTGAAGGTGGCAGGACAGGTTGAGGAAGCGGTTAAAATCGCATACGGGATTCTGGGCTTTATACTAGAGGCACAGAGTACGAAAGCAAGGGAGTTATGCTAAACCTTTATAAAACACTAGTTTGGCCACAACTGGAGTATTGTGTCCAATTCTGGGCACTGCACTTTAGGAAGGATGTGAAGGCATCAGAGGGGGTGCAGAAAAGATTTACCAGAATGGTTCATGAGGAAAATCTTTTATACGCAGCGAGTAGTTATGATCTGGAAGGCGCTGCCTGAAAGGGAGGTCTGAGCAGATTCAATCGTGGTTTTCAAAAAGAAATTCGTTAAATATTTGAAGGGAAAAAATGTGCAGAGCTACGGGGAAAGAGCGGGGGAATGGGACTTACTGGATTGCTCTTGCAAAGAGCTGTCACAAGATCAATGGACCAAATGGCCTCTTCTGTGCTGTAATGATTCTAAGTGAGTAGCAGTCTCTGTGTAAGCACCAGTCTCGCTGTGTAAAGCCAGTCTCTGTCTAAGTGAGTTCCGGTCTCTCTATCTAAGTGAGTTCCAGTCTCTGCATAAGTGAGTGCCAGTCAATGTCTAAGTGTGTACCAGTCTCTGTGTAAACACCAGTCTCTCTGTGTTAGGACCTGTCTCTTCGTAAGTGAGTGCCAGTCTCTACATAAGTGAGTACCAGTCGTAGCCAGAAAATCACCTGCAATGACTTCTCTTCCCGTTCCCACACCTTTACCTCTGGAGTTCTCAAGGCCTTGACCCCCTCTTGCTTTTAATCTGCATGCTGCCCCTTGGCAACATCATCTGAAAAGACATCAGGTTCGACATGTACACTGAGGACACCCAGCTCTACCTCACCACCATCTCCATTGACCCCTCCACTGTCTCTGATTTGTCACACTGCTTGTCCGACATCCAGAACCAGATGAGCAAAAATTTCCTCCAACTATGCCATTGTCTTCGGTCCCTGCCACAAATTCCGTTTCCTAGCCACCGAATCCATCCCTCCCCCTGGCCACTGTCTGAGGCTCAACCAGACCGTTTGCAACCTCGGCGTCCTATTTGACCCTGAAATGAGCTTCTGAACACATATCCACTCCATCACCAAGACCACCTACTTCCACCTCCGTAACATCTCCCATCTCCGCCCCTGACTCAGCTCATCTGCTGCTGAAACCCTCATCTATGCCTTTGTTACCTCTAGACTTGAGTATTCTAATGCTCTCCTGGCCGGCCTCCCAGCTTACACCCTCCATAATCTTGAGCTCATCCAAAACTCTGCTGCCCGTATCCTAACTCGCACCAAGTCCCGTTCACCCGTCAGCCTCGTTGACCTCGATTGGCTCCCGGTCCGGGACCGCCTCGATTTAAAAATTCTCAATCTTGTTTTCAAATCCCTCCATGGCCTCGCCCCTCCTTTCCTCTGTAACCTCCTCCAGCCCTACAACCCTCCGAGATCTCTGCGCTCCTTCAATTCTTGCCTCTTGCGCATCCCCGATTTGAATCGCTCCACCATTGGCGGCCGTACCTTCAGCTGCCTAGGCCCTAAGTTCTGGAATTCCTTCCTTAAGCCTCTCTGCCTTTCTACCTTTCTCTCCTCCTTTAAGACGCTCCTTAGAACTTACCTCTTTGACCAAGCTTTTGGTCACCTGTCCTAATATCTTCTTACATGGCTCGGTGTCAAATTTTGTTTGAAAATCACTCATGTGAATTGCCTGGGACATTTTGCTACATTATAGGCGCTATGTAAATGCAAGATGTTGTTGTCTGTGGGTGTGCGAGTGACCGCCAGCCTCTGTGCAAGTGAGTGCCAGTCTCTGTGTTATGACCAGTTTCTGCGTAAGTGATTGGCAGTCTCTGTATAAGTGAGCATGACTTGGTGCGAGTTAGGATACGGGCAGCAGAGTTATCCTCTCATTTCTTTTTATTATTTTAAAAAAAGACAATATATATACACAAGCAAAAAAAATTCTTATACTCAACAAAGCATTACATTGTGATCCCACCCTTCTCCAAGATACTTATAAGCTTCTTTATACACGTACTTCTTTTTGTAAGACAATCTGATAGTTGGTGACTTCAATCTATTCATTTAAATTTGGAAATTTCCTTTCTCTCCAGCAACTGTTTCAAACCAGCAAGATCAATTCGTGGAGGTTTTTCGCCTACATTTTTACTAGAGTGTACATTATCCCATAATGACCGATTGTCCACATAACGTTCTATGGGTATAGTCCTCTATGGGTCAGTCCTCCCATTATACAGGACATCACTCAAAATATTTGCCAAATAAAACCCGATATCTACTGCGTCTATGAGAGCCAGTGTTTCAGGAGCTAGCGTACTTTTAACCACCCTTTTTATTTGCTGAACTTCCCAAGCTAAAGGACAACATTTCCCGTTTTCACCCACAAGAAACACTATGAAACCAGCTGCACGAGAATACCCGTCAGGAAGATTAGCATGTGAAGCATCGCTAACGATAACTAGCTTCATTTTCTTTGGGTCACCTAAAGATGGGAATTGAAGTGCACATGTATCAAAATTTAATTTCCGTAATGTTTTATTCGCCCTTAAAACATTCTCCACTTCGGGATGTTTCATTGAAGTGCTTAACTCCAACACATCAAAACTAGCATCAGGTCTAGTCCAGTTCAACTGACCAATCAAACTTTGTAATTTCTCTGTCTCTTCTTTAGATATAACATCAACTTTTTGTGATGACCTAGTACGATTAACCGTGATGGGAGTAACACTCTCTAAATAGGACTGCTGATTTAAAGTCATAATCGACCCATTTTGCTTGATATCAAAACCAATATATTTAAAAGTCCCATAGGCCTGACTCCCAATTCTAAAGTCTACTCTAATTTTTCCAATGACAAATTTTTCAAATTCCGCAGTACCACCCCGTAAGAAATTATCAATATGCATCATGAAGATGCCTGAAAGTTTGCCTTTATGGTACCAATAAAACATAGCAGATTC
The DNA here is from genome assembly GCF_035084215.1 of Heptranchias perlo. Classification (NCBI taxonomy): domain Eukaryota; kingdom Metazoa; phylum Chordata; class Chondrichthyes; order Hexanchiformes; family Hexanchidae; genus Heptranchias; species Heptranchias perlo. The sequence continues at coordinate 20,121,243 of NC_090350.1, read as the reverse complement.
TGCTTTTAGCTGAACACAACCTATCTTTAGCAAAACAGATCTCACTGAAAAATACCATACCCTGGAAGCATCGTTCAGGCCATAGATGCATTTGTTTAGCTTCCATAGTTTTCCTTCCGCATCTGCTGCCTCTTTAGGCGGTTTCAGAAAAACTTCTCGCTAAAAAGTATCGCCCTGCAGAAATGCGGCTTTTATGTCAATCAATCTACACTCTCAAGAATATGTGGCCAAAAGAGCCAAAAAGATTTTTAAGATTACTTTTCCAGCAGTGGGAGAATCCACTAACATCTGTATCACCCAGTTTCTCTTCAAAATCCCTAGCCACCAACCTCGCTTTAGCCTTGTAAGTCCCATCTGCAAAGACTTTTTCAGTACAAACCCATCTACGCAACAAAGCTGGTTGACATTATCTGGTAGCTCAGAATAAACGCCAATTTCTCTCCAACTATCCAACTCCCTCTGTTTCGCCTTCCTTATTCTTCTATCCTCAAGTCTATTAGTAGCCACCAAAACTTCACGGTCACAAGGACTTCGGCTTCTTGTTTTATGACGTGATGGTTCAGTGGTCATCGTTTCACTGTCTGATCTATTCAAGTTCCGGCCTCTACTTCTACTTCTATGTCTGTAGGGACTGCTACTGCAAGATCTCCCTCTTGCAGTATCTAAGGCTCTTTCTTTAGTACATGATCGTTTTCTGATGTGATGCTCACTGTCAGACCCCCTATCTCCACTTGTACTGCGATTTCTGACTCTCCACTCTACACTCTGCCAGTCCATGGACCTCGCTTCTTGGCCATCATCCTGAACGTTTAACCAATATTGAAATTTGTCACATCTCCCCATTCATCAGTTCCTTCTGGAACATACGTCACCCATGTACCCACTTTGGGTAATTGTAGTTTGGATGCGACAGCTCTGCTATGTAGTTAATCATTCACATTATCACTGTCCAGCCCTGGATCTACCTCATTCTGTTCCTCAGGACCCGCATCAAAAAATCATGAACATTTGAGGTACAAGGTGCCTCGTTTACTGCTATCACCTGCTCAAAGTCCGAGATTCTGTAATTCATTCCAAGTAAACGTAAGGAATGAACTTTAACAGCTTGATTGCCTTGTTGGACAAGTAATGTCTTACCATCATGACCAATCACCTTACTAGGGCCTTTCCATTCCTTATGACCCTCTCTTTTATAGTAGGCCAAATCTCCTGAACTGAACTCTGTCTCAGATGGTTGAATACGATGCCTCAGTGCTCTACGAGTTCTCTGATACCTCAGCCTTGATAAAAACCTTTCTTCCCACATGTAAAGCATTTAAAAGCTCAGGAAAAACAACATTAATTGTAGTACCTTCTAAAGCAGGAGGATTATCACTGAGAACAGAAGGTAATTTGGGATTACAGCCATAGATTGACTGGTAAGGACTACATCTTCCAAACATCTGCAAAGAATTCTTTGCATGAACTGCTCATGCTAAGGCAGTCGATAATTTACATTCTGGCCGACCCGCCAAAATTTTATGCACCATGTTATCAACCACAGGACAATTTATTTTTATTCGTTCATGGGATGTGGGCGTTGCTGGCAAGGCCAGCATTTATTGCCCATCCCTAATTGCCCTTGAGAAGGTGGTGGTGAGCTGCCTCCTTGAACCGCTGCAGTCCGTGTGGTGAAGGTTCTCCCACAGTGCTGTTTGGTAGGGAGTTCCAGGATTTTGACCCAGCGACGATGAAGGACCAGCGATATATTTCCAAGTCGGGATGGTGTGTGAGTTGGAGGGGAACATGCAGGTGGTGTTGTTCCCATGTGCTTGCTGCTCTTGTCCTTCCAGATGGTAGAGGTCGTGGGTTTGGGAAGTGCTGTCGAAGAAGCCTTGGCGAGTTGCTGCAGTGCATCCTGCAGATGGTAAACACTGCAGCCACGGTGCGCCGGTGGTGAAGGGAATGAATGTTTAGGGTGGTGGATGGGGTGTCAGTCAAGCGGATTGCTTTGTCCTGGATGGTGTCGAGCTTCTTGAGTGTTGTTGGAGCTGCACTCATCCAGGCAAGTGGAGAGTATTCCATCACACTCCTGACTTGTGCCTTGTAGATGGTGGAAAGGCTTTGGGGAGTCAGGAGGTGAGTCATTCGCCGCAGAATACCCATCCTCTGACCTGCTCTCGTAGCCACAGTATTTATGTGGCTGGTTCAGTTAAGTTTCTGGTCAATGGTGACCTCCAGGAGGTTGATGGTGGGGGATTCGGCGATGGTAATGCCATGAAATGTCAAGGGGAGATGGTTAGATTTTTTCTTGTTGGAGACGGTCATTGCCTGGCACTTGTCTGGTGTGAATGTTACTTGCCACTTATGAGCCCAAGCCTGGATGTTGTCCAGGTCTTGCTGCATGCGGGCACGGACTGCTTCATTATTTGAGGGGTTGCGAATGGAACTGAACACTGTGCAATCATCAGCGAACATCCCCATTTCTGACCTTATGATGGAGGGAAGGTCATTAATGAAGCAGCTGAAGATGGTTGGGCCGAGGACACTGCCCTGAGGAACTCCTGCAGCAATGTCCTGGGGCTGAGATGATTGGCCTCCAACAGCCACTACCATCTTCCTTTGTGCTAGGTATGACTCTGACCACTGGGGAGTTTTTTCCCTGATTCCCATTGACTTCAACTTTACTAGGGCTCCTTGGTGCCACACTCAGTCAAATGCTGCCTTGATGTCGAGGGCAGTCACTCTCACCTCACCTCTGGAATTCAGCTCTTTTTTCCATGTTTGGACAAAGGCTGTAATGAGGTCTGGAGCTAAGTGGTCCTGGCGGAACCCAAACTGAGCATCGGTGAGCAGGTTATTGGTGAGTAAGTGCCGCTTGATAGCACTGTCGACGACACCTTCTATCACTTTGCTGATGATTGAGAGTAGACTGATGGGGCCGTAATTGGCCGGATTGGATTTGTCCTCCTTCTCATGGACAGGACATACCTGGGCAATTTTCCACATTGTCGGATAGATGCCAGTGTTGTAGCTGTACTGGAACAGTTTGGCTAGAAGCACAGCTAGTTCTGAAGCACAAGTCTTCAGCACTACAGCCGGGATGTTGTCGGGGCCCATAGCCTTTGCTGTATCCAGTGCGCTCAGCCGTTTCTTGATATCACGTGGAGTGAATCGAATTGGCTAAAGACTGGCTTCTGTGATGGTGGGGATATCGGGAGGAGGCTGAGATGGAACATCTACTCGGCACTTCTGGCTGAAGATGGTTGCAAATGCTTTAGCCTTGTCTTTTGCACTCACGTGCTGGACTCCGCCGTCATTGAGGATGGGGATGTTTACGAGCCTCCTCCTCCCGTTAGTTGTTTAACTGTCCACCTCCATTCACGACTGGATGTGGCAGGACTGCAGAGCTTTGATCTGATCTGTTGGTTGTGGAATCGCTTAGCTCTGTCTATAGCATGTTGCTTCTGCTTTTAGCATGCATGTAATCCTGAGTTGTAGCTTCACCAGGTTGGCACCTCATTTTTAGGTACGCCTGGTGCTGCTCCTGGCATGCTCTTCTACATTCCTCATTGAACCAGGGTTGATCCCCTGGCTTGTTGGTAATGGTAGAGTGAGGAATATGCCGGGCTATGAGGTTACAGATTGTGCTGGAATACAATTCTGCTGCTGCTGATGGCCCACAGCGCCTCATGGATGCCCAGTTTTAAGCTGCTAAATTCCTTTCTCAAAGACCATTACTAAAAGGGCTCTCAGCCACTGTAATCAGGACAAGTATATTCATATTCTCACACATGTCTTTGAACTCCTCATTAACAAATTTACCTCCAATATCAGTCAAAAATTTGGCTGGTGTTCCAAGCCCAGTCCATAATCTGATCGCGAATAACCTTTCTTCTCCTTACTATGTATTAGGGAAGAAATACTAAACCTTGTAGCTAGCTCAATAAATTGTAGGATGAAAATATTTCTGGCTTTGTCCCATACTTTTAAATTCATGGCCACGACTTCATTAAAGTCCCGTGCCAAAGGGACACTTACAATAGGACGCAGAGGCGTCCATCTATACTTTTTACAATTGTCACTAATTTCTTCTATTAACTGAGTATACTCCTCATCCACTATACCCGCATCTTTCAGCAGGATTTTTAAACATTGGCCAGTAGGGTGGGCAAATTGTCTCTGTAATTTCAGGACAATTTGTTCTTTTTCCTCGCCTATCCTGAACACCCGATGCCATTAGCACCTGCCTGACGTGCTGATGAGAAACATCAGGTTTCATTAAGGTGACACAATAATGCCCTGACTGGGTAAACTGTAGGTCAACTGATTTTCCAAACATAATCACCTTATCGTGTTGCATGTCCAGTTTCATTTTCGCTCTTTGCATGGAAGGTTTACCCAAATGTATCTCACTCGAGGCTACATCTGTGCTCACACAGAGACTGGTACTCGCTTACACAGAGACCGGTACTCGCTCACACAGAGACCGGTACTCGCTCACACAGAGACCGGTACTTGCTCACACAGAGACTGGTACTCGCTCACACAGAGACTGGTACTCGCTCACACAGAGACCGGCACTCACTCACACAGAGACCGGTACTCGCTCACACAGAGACTGGTACTCGCTCACACAGAGACTGGTACTCGCTCACACAGAGACCGGTACTCGCTCACACAGAGACTGGTACTCGCTCACACAGAGACTGGTACTCGCTCACACAGAGACCGGTACTCGCTCACACAGAGACTGGTACTCGCTCACACAGAGACCGGTACTCGCTCACACAGAGACTGGTACTCGCTCACACAGAGACTGGTACTTGCTCACACAGAGACCGGTACTCGCTCACACAGAGACTGGTACTCGCTCACACAGAGACCGGTACTCGCTCACACAGAGACCGGTACTCGCTCACACAGAGACCGGTACTCGCTCACACAGAGACCGGTACTCGCTCACACAGAGACCGGTACTCGCTCACACAGAGACCGGTACTCGCTCACACAGAGACCAGTACTCGCTCACACAGAGACCGGTACTCGCTCACACAGAGACCAGTACTCGCTCACACAGAGACCGGTACTCGCTCACACAGAGACCGGTACTCGCTCACACAGAGACCGGTACTCGCTCACACAGAGACCAGTACTCGCTCACACAGAGACCGGTACTCGCTCACACAGAGACCGGTACTCGCTCACACAGAGACCGGTACTCACTTACACAGAGACTGGTACTTGCTCACACAGAGACTGGTACTCGCTCACACAGAGACTGGTACTCACTTACACAGAGACTGGTACTTGCTCACACAGAGACTGGTACTTGCTCACACAGAGACTGGTACTCGCTCACACAGAGACTGGTACTTGCTCACACAGAGACTGGTACTTGCTCACACAGAGACTGGTACTTGCTCACACAGAGACTGGTACTCGCTCACACAGAGACTGGTACTTGCTCACACAGAGACCGGTACTTGCTCACACAGAGACCGGTACTCACTCACACAGAGACCGGTACTCGCTCACACAGAGACCGGTACTCACTCACACAGAGACCGGTACTCACTCACACAGAGACCGGTACTCACTTACACAGAGACTGGTACTCGCTCACACAGAGACTGGTACTCGCTCACACAGAGACCAGTACTCACTTACACAGAGACTGGTACTCGCTCACACAGAGACTGGTACTCGCTCACACAGAGACCGGTACTCACTTACACAGAGACTGGTACTCGCTCACACAGAGACCGGTACTCGCTATTTTACATGTTATGACTACTCGCTTGAGTTACCTCAAGGTGTTGTCATCACCAAAACTAAAGCAGGTCGAACTTTTATACTCTTTAACCTTGCGCCAATCTTCACCGCTGAGTGAGTCAAGGTAACATGTTAACTAATCCACCCCACAAACGGTCAAAGTACACGCACTATCTTGTACCACACAATTGAAAGAATCCGCAACTAACACCTTCATCACCAGATTAAAACTCCTCGTGATCAGAATGATTTATTCACATGTATCATTAACTTCATCCTCTGCCTCAGACCTACTGTCCACATGAGTCGTCTCAAATACCCTGTGTCTGCCCTCTGGGCAATTCATCGCATAATGATACGGAGAGTTACAACCTCCTGATTTGTTCTTGGCCATCCCTGGAATTCAGTCGTCCATAATTCCTGTTCCCAATTTGCTGTCTGTCTACTTAGCCCGATCTGCTTTGCTGGCACTCATCCTCGGTCTGCTTGTCCCTAATCCATTCGTCACATTGACGTCTCTGTCCAGTCTCCTGAGAATTCCGAAATCCGGCTTGGCGCCTGCGTTCAGTGTCTGCATCATCACTAAACCTGGTCACCATGGGATCTTCCATTCTGTGTTACAGCAGAAGGCCCCATGTGATTCATGAGGGCCGAAGGGAATAAATGTTTCCCGAGAACTGGACACCAGTTAAGACGAGCTGCCTGTCCATATGAAATACTTTAGCACAGTCCAATAATTTAAACATGAGGACCAATTCAGAGATTTCTAATTTGAACCTGGTCAAACTTTGGTGTAATTTGTTGAAGTCCACGATGTATTCTTCCATGGAATGACTAATTTCAAAAAACGAACAATCAAACTCTGACCAGGCCTCATAAGATCATCTTTTTTATATATTTTGTCCAGGAAACTTATTAGGTAGTCAAAACCTTCATCATCCAAACAATCAACCTCCAGCTCCAAAAACACTTTACTCCTAATCTTACTGCGTTCATGAAGCGATAATGCCAAGGCCAGCCCTTGCTTTCTCTTTGGCAGAGCAGTAACACACGTCCATGAATCAACCTCTTTTTTTCTATTGGTCTCATGGTTTAAACTCCGAAAACATCGGAGGGAAATCGTACCTCACCAATTTACTCTTGTTTTCCGCCATTCTTCACAACGGCCACTTGGCTTTCAAGTTCTATGTCCAAAAAATTTTATTTAGTTTCCAATCACCACTTTCAGGCAACCATCCTCTGCTACTATGTTCTAAATGGACAGCCAGATAGTGAAGGACTGAATACTTTTAGTTACTTGTAAATTTTATTTGCTGGGATTCACATTACACCAAATGCATTGCTCACACCAAAACACACAACCTCTCCCCAAGCCTACCCCCTTATATATGGGAGCCAGAGAGTTCCAAATTGCTCATGCACCTGAGCTTCATCATTCATCAACTGATGTAATTCATTTATATACAATTAACAAGCACCAGTCTCTGTGTGAGCGAGTACCAGTCTCTGTGTGAGCGAGTACCAGTCTCTGTGTGAGCGAGTACCAGTCTCTGTGTAAGCGAGTACCAGTCTCTGTGTGAGCGAGTACCGGTCTCTGTGTGAGCGAGTACCGGTCTCTGTGTGAGCAAGTACCGGTCTCTGTGTGAGCGAGTACCGGTCTCTGTGTGAGCGAGTACCGGTCTCTGTGTGAGCGAGTACCGGTCTCTGTGTGAGCGAGTACCGGTCTCTGTGTGAGCGAGTACCAGTCTCTGTGTGAGTGAGTACCGGTCTCTGTGTGAGCGAGTACCGGTCTCTGTGTGAGCGAGTACCGGTCTCTGTGTGAGCGAGTACCGGTCTGTGTGTGAGTGAGTGCCGGTCTCTGTGTGAGCGAGTACCGGTCTCTGTGTGAGCGAGTACCGGTCTCTGTGTGAGCGAGTACCGGTCTCTGTGTGAGCGAGTACCGGTCTCTGTGTGAGCGAGTACCGGTCTCTGTGTGAGCGAGTACCGGTCTCTGTGTGAGCGAGTACCGGTCTCTGTGTGAGCGAGTGCCGGTCTCTGTGTGAGCGAGTACCGGTCTCTATTTTAGTGAATGCCAGTCTCTTTTTAAGTGAGTACCAGTCTCTTTTAGTAAGCACCAGTCTGTGTGTGTAAGTGAGTTACAGTCTATGTGTAATTGTATTCCAGTCTCTGTGGTAACTCAATAGTATTCATAGCCAGATAATCACCTGCAATGGCTTCTCTTCCCTCTCCTGCACCTTTACGTCTGGAGTCCCCCAAGCTTCACTGCTTGGCCACCTCATATTTCTCACTCACATGCTGCACCTCCGTGACATCATCCGAAAAGGCAACATCAGGTTCCACATTTACACTGAGGACACCCAGCTCTACTTCACCACCATCTCCATCGACCCCTCCACTGTCTCTGATTTGTCACACTGTTTGTCTGACATTCAGTACTAGATGAGCAAAAATTTCCTCCAACTATATATTTGGAAGACCAAAGCCATTGTCCTCAGTCCCCGCCACAATAACCGTTCCCTAGCCAACGACTCCATCCCTCTTTCTGGCCACTGTCTGAGGCTGAATCAGATGTTCGCAACCTCGGCATCCTATTTGACCCTGAGATATGCTTCCGACCACATATCCGCTCCATCACCAAGACCACCTACTTCCACCTCTATAACATCTCCCATCTCTGCCCTTGCCTCAGCTCATCTGCTGCTGAAACCCTCATCTGTGCCTCTAGACATGAATATTCCAATACTCTCCTGGCCGGCCTCCCATCTTGCACCCTGCATAAACTTGAACTCATTAAAAACTGCTGCCCGTAACCTACCTCGCACCAAGTCCCGTTCACCCATCACCCCGATGCTCGTTGACCTACATTGGCTCCTGGTCTGGGAACACCTCGATTTTTAAAATTCTCATTCTTTTTTTCAAATCCCTCCATGGCCTCACCCCTCCCTATCTCTGTAACCTTTTCCAGCCCGACAACCTTCTGAATTCCCTGCGCTCCTTCAATGCTTGCCTCTTGCCCATACCCGATTTTAATGGCTCCACCATTGACGGCTGTGCCTTCAGCTGCCTAGGCTTTAAGCTCTGGAATTTCCTCCTTAAACCTCTCCGCCTCTCTACCTCTCTCTTGTCCTATAAGATGCTCCTTAAAACCTACCCCTTTGATCAAGCTTTTGGTTACCTGTCCTAATCTTATATGGCTCTGTGTCAAATTTTGTTTGAAAATCACTCCTGTGAAGCGCCATGGGACATTTTACTATGTTAAAGGCGCTATATAAATGCAAGTTGCTGTTGTGTTGTTGTTTCTGTGTAAGTGAGCACCATTCTCGGTGTGAGTGAGCACCATTCTCTGTGTAAGTGAGCACCATTCTCTGTGTAAGTGAGCACCATTCTCTGTGTAAGTGAGCACCATTCTCTGTGTAAGTGAGCACCATTCTCGGTGTAAGTGAGCACCAGTCTCGGTGTGAGTGAGCACCAGTCTCGGTGTGAGTGAGCACCAGTATCGGTGTGAGTGAGCACCAGTCTCGGTGTAAGCGAGCACCAGTCTCGGTGTGAGTGAGCACCAGTCTCTGTGTAAGTGAGCACCAGTCTCGGTGTAAGTGAGCACCATTCTCGGTGTGAGTGAGCACCATTCTCGGTGTGAGTGAGCACCATTCTCTGTGTGAGTGAGCACCATTCTCTGTGTAAGTGAGCACCATTCTCGGTGTAAGTGAGCACCAGTATCGGTGTGAGTGAGCACCAGTCTCGGTGTGAGTGAGCACCAGTATCGGTGTAAGCGAGCACCAGTCTCGGTGTAAGCGAGCACCAGTCTCGGTGTGAGTGAGCACCATTCTCTGTGTAAGTGAGCACCATTCTCGGTGTGAGTGAGCACCATTCTCGGTGTGAGTGAGCACCATTCTCGGTGTGAGTGAGCACCAGTCTCGGTGTGAGTGAGCACCAGTCTCGGTGTGAGTGAGCACCATTCTCGGTGTGAGTGAGCACCATTCTCTGTGTGAGTGAGCACCATTCTCGGTGTGAGTGAGCACCATTCTCTGTGTGAGTGAGCACCATTCTCGGTGTGAGTGAGCACCATTCTCGGTGTAAGTGAGCACCATTCTCTGTGTGAGTGAGCACCATTCTCGGTGTAAGCGAGCACCATTCTCGGTGTAAGCGAGCACCATTCTCGGTGTAAGCGAGCACCAGTCTCGGTGTGAGAGAGCACCATTCTCGGTGTAAGTGAGCACCAGTCTCGGTGTAAGTGAGCACCAGTCTCGGTGTGAGTGAGCACCAGTCTCGGTGTGAGTGAGCACCATTCTCGGTGTAAGTGAGCACCAGTCTCGGTGTAAGTGAGCACCAGTCTCGGTGTAAGTGAGCACCAGTATCGGTGTAAGTACCAGTTTCTGTGTCCAGGAATACCAGTCTCTGTGTGAGTTTCTATATAAGTTTGTTTAAGGCAAATCATGTTTAGCTAACTTGATTGAGTTTTTTGATGAGGTAACAGAAAGGGTTGATGAGGGCAATGTGGTTGATGTGGTGTATATGGACTTTCAAAAGGCATTTGATAAAGTGCCACATAATAGGCTTGTCATCAAAGTTGAAGCCCATGGCATAAAAGGGGCAGTACAGCATGGATACGAAAATGACGAGGTGACAGGAGAAAGAGTAGTGGTGAATGGTTGTTTTTTGGACTGGAGGAAGGTATACAGTGATGTTCCCCAGGGGTCGGTACTAGGACCACTGCTTTTTTTGATATATATTAATGACTTGGATTTGGGTGTACAGGGCACAATTTCAAAATTTGCAGATGACACCTAACTTGGAAGTGTAGTGAACAGTGAATAGTGGATAGCGATAGACTTCAAGAGGGCATAGACAGGCTGGTGGAATGGGCGGACACGTGGCAGATGAAATTTAACACAGAGAAGTGCGAAGTGATACATTTTGGTAGAAAGAACGAGGAGAGGCAATATAAACTAAAGGGCACAATTCTATAGAGGGTGCAGGAACAGAGAGCCCTGGGGGTATGTGTGCACAGATCGTTGAAGGTGGCAGGGCAGGTTGAAAAAGCGGTTAAAAAAGCATACGGGATCCTGGGTTTTATTAATAGTGCATAGAGTACAAAAGCAAGGAAGTTATGATGAACCTTTATAAAACACTGGTTCAGCCACAACTGGAGTATTGTTTCCAATTCTGGGCACCGCACTTTAGGGAGGATGTGAAGACCTTAGAGAGGGTGGGGAAGAGATTTACTAGAAAGATTCCAGGGATGAAGGACTTCAGTTACTTCAGACTTCAGACTGGAGAAGCTGGGGTTGTTCTCCTTAGAGCAGAGAAAGTTGAGAGGAGATTTGATAGAGATATTCAAAATCATGAAGGGTCTAGACAGAGTAGAGAGAAACTGTTCCCATTGGCAGAAGAGTCAAGTACCAGAGGACATAGATTTAAGATGACTGGCAAAAGAACCAAAGGCAACATGAGGAAAATCTTTTTTATGCAGCGAGTGGTTATGATCTGGAATGCACTGCCTGAAAGGGTGGTGGAGGCAGATTCACCAGTGGCTTTCAAAAGGGAATTGGATAAGTACTTGAAGGGAAAAAAATTGCAGGGCACGGGAGTGGGACTAGCTGGATTGCTCTTGCGAAGATCTGGTACGGACTCGATGGGCCAAATGGCCTCCTTCTGTGCTGTGGCTGTTCTATGATTCTATGAAGTGAGGATCAGTCTCTGTGTAAGTGAGTGCCAGTCTCTATGAAAGTGAATTGCAGTCTCTGTGTAAGCAACAGTCACTCAGTGTTAGGACCAGTCTATCTGTGTACGAGTGAGTCCCAGTCTCTGTATAGTAAATACTTGTGATAGAAATGTGCATTAGATTTTCTCACCCTTCAGTCTTCACCTGTTGTAAACAGGTGTATATTGGTTGAATCCAGCTAATATAAGAATGCCTTAGCCTGTTTTGTGGAAGAAAGATAAGGCAATATTTTTCAATTACATTATTACATTTTGTATTAAAGAATTTTTCATGTTAAAGAAATACTCCCACAAAAGCTAACAAAAATCAAATACACAAGTCTTCACTTAGCACATCGCAATTCCCAAGGTTTAAGGTTACATTTATATTTCACATGGTTTATTTTGTTGAAAATTCAATGACTGTTCATCTGTGAAATACAACAGAGCTCCAAAACGCTGGGGGAGTTGTGCACAGCAAGCACCTCAGCCCTGGGCTCAGTAAATATAGTTTTATTATAGCGGTACAGTGCCTTCCCAGCAGACACACCTTTCATCTCATGGGACAGCAATGTACTGAAGTATAAACATTTCTATTTGCAGTCAGCACTTGGCTCAGATGTGAGATGAGTGTACGTTCCTCACTTTCCTGTCATCTCGCATCAGTTTGCGTCAACATAGCATTCTGAGAATCAGCAGGAGCAGAGGGCTAAGAATGCCCGTTGGATTATTAAATGATAAGTTATGAAAAATAGTTTCTAAAATCCAAAATTGTCTATTTGACTTCTGTGAGCCTTCTCTGTAGTATCCCTTCAAGGGTACATCCCGATCAGTGTGTATACAATTGTGGAAAATCCTTTATACATTTGCGAGTAGTCGTTATTCTTGTGTGATAGATGTTTCCATGACTGAATTTCTTCTGGATCTCCTATTGGTTCAGTACTTCACCTGTTGACATCAGAAAGCTCAGTTGTATTTGGAAAAGAAAGGGTTTGTGAGCTTCAAATGACTTATTATTCACAAAAGTTAACTCTATTTCAGATTCGCTTGGTGACCTACCCACTGGATTTTTTTCAGGGGTGAAGGATGGTGACCAGAAACGACAAGATCCAACTTTTTATAGGTATCTTCTATTTCTATATTCTTTGAGGGAAAAAAATGTCTTATGGATATTTCTGACAATAGATCATAAGAAAACAAACGCCTTTTTAGCATAATGGTTCCAATATACTATGGGGGAAAAGATCACACCTGAGTTTATACACTGTAATGTTGTGCAATATGCTTCCTCTTATTTCATTACTTCAAATTGCACCCACTGCTATCACCATCCATAATTCAACATGATAGAACTTTAACCATCGTTACTTCACCCTGGTGAAGTTCAAAATGTTCCCCAGGCACTATCAAAGTTGAGAAGGACAAAATCCATAATCCACATAAACATTTGAATTCCTGCACACTATTGTTTTTTGCAGTTCAAGTGAGCAAAAGGCTTGAACATCTTAAATACATACCACGGGGCTTTACTGAGGTCCTAGTGACAATGCTGTGAAAAGATGTAATGTGTCACATTATAGATGAGCCACTAAACATCAATATGTTATATCATCTTTCAGCTGATTTTTAAACATCGCTCTACACCTCCTGTGTGTGTTTCCAGCAGTAATTATATTACCCTTCATCATTCATTGCCATTCTTGGCCTCATTATTCGGTCTGACTTCATAGCATCTCCATTGTTAAAGCTGTCTGTGAAAAGCTCAGGCGTTCAAAGTGTGGGAGAGAAAGTTGGAGGTTAGGATTAGAACCCCCTCTCCTAGTCTCTGTGATACAGTCAGTGATATCTCACTACCTGTTCAGATCATAGCCACTAATTTAAGCAGCTCAACACTTCTATTAAAATTGTGGTCAAAGGAATTTCATATGAAGGTGTTAAACATTATATAACAACAACTTGCATTTATATAGTGCCTTTAACATAGTAAAACATCCCAAGGCGCTTCACATGAGTGTTATCAAACAAAATTTGACACCAAGCCACATAAGGAGCTATTAGGACAGGTGACCAAAAGCTTGCTCAAAGAGGTAGATTTTAAGGAGCCACGTCCTCTTAAAGGAGGAGAGAGAGGTGGAGAAATTTAGGGAGGGAATTTCAGGTCTAGGCAGCTGAAGGCACAGCCTCAAATGGTGGCACGATTAATATCGGGGATGCGCAAGAAGCAAGAATTGGAGGAGTGCAGAGATCTCGGAGTGTTGTAGGGCTGGAGGAGGTTACAGAGATAGGGAGGGACGAGGCCATGGAGGGATTTGAAACCAAGGATGAGAATTTTAAAATTGAGGCATTCCCAGACTGGGAGCCAATGTAGGTCAGCGAGCACAGGGGTGATGGGTGAACGGGACTTGGTGCAAGTTAGGATACAGCAGCAGAGTTTTGGATGAGCTTGTTGACCGGAGGTCACCGGTTACCGTTATTGGCTTAGTACAAAGAGGAGAAGAGTCAATTCTCTCTTAACTCTCAATTCGCTTTATTCACGCTGTTAGATCATATACATATAGCTTATATGTCTGGTTAGATATAGACATGCAGTTTGCACCAGGTTATACAGTTTTATACCCAAACTAGGATCTAAACGCTATACGTCTGGTTAGATATAGACATGCAGTTTGCACCAGGTTATATAGTTTTATCCCCAAACTAGGATCTAAACGCACACCCACTAGGTTTCTCTGACACTCCCTGAATGGTCACAGAATATAAAGGATAATACCCGAGAAGGAGAGCTGACGCTGGCCAGGCGTTCCATTCTCTCTCTCTCTCGACGTCGTCTCTACGTCCCTGACTTAGGTTCTTCCACTTCCACGATGGTTGGTCTCCGGAGTCTTCGCTCTGGCTCCACGCCCCAGATTCTTCATTCTTATTCCGAATCTTATCTCTTCAAGCTGTGCTGTCTCTCTCTCCCGTTGGTTTAGGCTTGCTCGCCTAGACTGTGTCTTCTCCTCATTGGCTCTGTCCCAAGGACTTAGGTAGCATTACCTCATTACTCCTTTTCTAAATAAGGACTTGTGTCTTATCACATCTCCTTTGTCTTTCACAAAACTTAGCTAATTCAAACCGGTTCCAGCCAGCTCAGGCCAGCGACTGAACTCAGGTTACTTCAGTTCAAAAGTTGCTTTTGCCTGTGTGTCAGCAGCTCGGAATCTCAGGTTACTTCAGCCCCTGGCCAACAAGCTCAAGTTTATGGAAGGTGGAAGATGGGAGGCCACCAGGAGAGCATTGCAATAGTCAAGTCGAACATAGGCATAGGTGGAGGGTTTCAGCAGCAAATGAGCTGAGGCAGCAGCTGTGTTGGGCAATGTCATGGAGGTGGAAGTAGGCGATCTTGGTGTTGGAGCGGATATGTGGTCAGAAGCCGATCTCAGGGTCAAATAGGACGCCAAGATTGTGAACGGTCTGATTCCGCCTCAGACAGTGGCCAGGGAGAGGGATGGAGTCGGTGGCTAGGGAACGGAGTTTGTGGCGGGGACCGAAAACAACAGCTTCAGCCTTCCCAATATTTAGTTGGAGAAAATTTTTGCTCACGTACAAGCAATGTGACAAATCAGAGACAGTGGAGGAGTTGAGAGAGGTGGTGATGAGGTAGAGCTGGGTGTCCACAGCGTGCATGTGGAACCTGACTTTGTGTTTTTGGATGATGTTGCCGAGGGGCAGCATGTAGATGAGAAATAGGAGGGGGCCAAGGATAGATCCTTGGGGGACTCCAGAGTTAACGGTGCAGGAGTGGGGAGTGAAGCCATTGTAGGTGATTCTCTGGAGGTTACTCGATAGATAAGAACGGAACCAGGCGAGCGCAGTCCCACCCAGCTGCATGCCGGAGAAGAGGCGTTGGAGAAGGATGGTGTGGTCAGCCGTGTCAAAGGATGCAGGCAGGTCGAGAAAGATGAGGAGGGTTAGTTTACTTTGGTCACAGTCACATAGAACATCATTTGTGACTTTGATAAGGGCCGTTTCAGCACCATAGCAGGGGCGGAAATCTGATTGGAGGGGCTCAAACATCAAGTTGCGGGAAAGATGGGCATGGATTTGGGAAGCGGCAACACGTGGAGAGGAAAGGGATGTTGGAGATGGTGTGGCAGTTTGCAACAACAGAGGGGGCAAGGGTGGTTTTTTTGAGGAGGGGAGTGATGACGGCAGATTTAAAGGGGAGGCGGACAGTACCTGAGGAGAGGGAACCATTAACAACATCGGCTAACATGGGGGCCAGGAAGGGAAGTTGGATGGTCAACAGTTTGGTGGAAATAGGATCGAGGGAGCAGGAGGTGGGTCTCAGGGTCAAGATGAGCTCGAAGAGGGCATGAGGGGAGATAGGAGAGAAACTAGAGAAAGATGCGAGTTCAGAGCTAGGGCAGGGGGGAGCCTTAGGGGACGTTTGGCTTGGTGGGCTAGGGGAAGGGAGGGAAGCGGCAGAGGCAGCTGAATGGATGGTCTCAATCTTAGTGACAAATAAGTCCATGTGCTCCTCACACTTATTGTTGGAGGTGAGGGTGAGTAGGCAGGGGAGAGGGGTTTAAGAAGACAGTTTGTAGTGGAGAAGAGAAGCCGGGGGTTATTTTTGCATTCCAGGATGATCCTGGAATAGTGAACAGTTTTGACAAAGGAGAGCAGGACCTGATAGTGTTTTGTGTGGTCCAGATCTGGCGATGAGTGGCTAAACCGGTTGTCCGCCATAAACGTTCAAATCTGCATCCTTGGACTTAAGGGAGCGGAGATGAGGGCCGTACGAGGGGGAATGACCAGGGTGAGAGAGAGTAATGGTTTTAATGGGGATATGGGCATCAAAAGTGGAGGTGAGGGTGTGATTGAGCAGATTGGTAGCTACATAAATGTCATGGTGAATGGAGGGCCAAAGGCTAGACAGTTGAGAATTTGAAAGTGCCGTTGTAAGTGACTTGGTGGAGGGGGGGAGTTTTTTCCAGGGGAAGATAAAGAAGGAAGTGGACTTGGGAGAGGGAAGGGGGATGTGGGTGGAGAGGGATACTATGAAGTGATCAGAGATGGTCTTATCAGTGATTGACTCGGTGGGAGTGGAGAGGCCATGTGAGATGACAAGATCGAGGGGGTGGCTGTGAACATAGGTGGGAGAGTTTATAAGGAGGGAGAGATTAAGGGAGGATAGGGGGGCAGTGAATTCAGAAGAGAGAGGGCATGACGAGTTGAGATGGAGGTCGAAATCACCAAGGATGACAAGTCAATTGGTACAGAGGCTGAGGGAGGAAAGCAGCGAAGATATCTCAGTGGGCGGAAGAGAATGAGGATTTTAAAGGAGCGGTGAGAGAGATGGAACAAGATGAGATGCTTAAAGGATGAGAAGGTGCTAGGGGAGTAGGGGGACAGACCAAGGTGTGATTTGGTGATAAGGGCCACACCACCATGCAGCGGTCTGGGTGGGGCAAGTGATGGACGATATAGACAGGTGGGGAGGCTTCATTAAGGGGGAAGTTGTCATCACCCTTCAACCAGGTTTCTGTCAAAGCCATGATGTCGATGCAATCATCCATAATAAGCTCATGGATGGCAAGGGCCTTGTTCACAAGTGAACGGACATTCTGGAGGGAGATGCATAGAGGGGCGATGATAGCTGATCAGCTGGAGGAGTCCACAGGGTTAGTGAGTCCAGAAGCTATTTGAAGGGTAGAGCATCGGAGGACGCACTGCTGGAGGTATTTCCATGGGAATGAAGAGCCAGGAGGGGTGCAGAATCGATCGCAGAGCAGAGAAACGGTGGCAAAGTATATATGGCGAAGTAAATATGTTAATATTGGTGTTAGCCTGGAAAAAACTGCTGCATATTATTGCACAATATTGTACATCATGCAATTGTGAGAAAAAAAGCAAGATCTAAAAAAGGGAATAAGAAACAGGGAGGTGAATTTGGTCTTTGCCTGTACCCCAAACGGGTGATAGCAAATCGGCAGCCTGTTTTACACCGTGCCTGATATCCTTTTCCATTGAGATACGTTTCTCTATGTTGAAAATGTCTGCCAGGTGTGGACCCATTCCCTACATCTAGATCCACCTGCAATCTATTTTTTTCATCCAAGGCCCTTACACTCGCACATATCACCGTGTCATCCATAAACCTGTGGATAGTCCCCAGACATCGAGATCATTGATGAAGATAGTGAAAAGCAACAGGAGGAACCTCCATGGAAAATCTACCTGTGAAGGTTTTAACCTTTCGCTTTTTTTTTATCAGCTTCAATAGCTGCAACAAATAATTCAAACTGTTTAAATCTCCGATTTTCTGCAAGAGCTTTAGCCCCGTACAGACCAGGTGGAGGTTATGTGACTCCGTTAATTTCAAATAAAAATATAAAAAACCTGCAAATGCTGTAAATCTGAAATAAAATTGCTAGGAATATACAGGGGCTGAGAGAGAAAAGTATACATTCTGAGGGAGGACCTCAAATGCTAATCTCTATTATCTTTTTAAAAAGTGCTGATTGATCTGTGCTTTTCCAGCATTTTCCATTATTTTTGATCTCAGCTGTTTAATGCAGAAGCTTTTGAGTCCAGCTTTTCAGACCTTGAAGCTGTACACAGCCTTTGTGTTTCAAATATTTAAAGTGGCAGTATTTATAAATTGCATCTGCTGTTATAATGAACGCAGCCTCAACATTGTTTGTCCCATTTAAAATGATAACATGGTATATCTTTGTTCAATGTGCCCTTGTGCCAAGTACCTGTTGCTGAATGTAAAATGAGCTGGTTATTATATCTGTCTGTCCACGATGAGTTGTGGATTCACAAGCACTTTAAGTGTAGTAGAAGATGCTATTTTGAATTTAAAGCCCTGATTTACACTGTGCCTAATTTTATACGGAGTAAATCGACGTCTGACCCGAATCTACCCAGTTCTCGTCGGGCGGGTTAGGTTAAAATCAGGACCTTAAATTTGAAATGGGACAATTCAGTTTGAACTGCACATTTGCTGCTTGAGCTCCATTTTAAAAGAAAAAAAGACTTTCACGACCTCAGGACGTCCCAAAGCGCTTTACAACCAACTAAGTACTTTTTGAAGTGTAATCATTGTTGTAATGTAGGAAACGTGACAGCTAATTTACATGCAGCAAGGCCCCACAAACAGCAACAAAATAAATGACCCGTTTATCTGTTTTAGGTGTTAGTTGAAGGATAAATATTGGCCAGGACAGTGGGGAGGACTCCCCTATGCTTTTCAAAATAGTGGCATGGGATCTTTGTCATTCATCTGAGAGGACACCTCAGTTTAATGTTTCATCTGGACTAGAGTGTCAGCTTAGATAATATACTCAAGTCTCTGGAGTGGGGTTTGAACCCATGAACTTCTGACTCAGAAGCAAGAGTGCTACCACTGAGCCAAGGCTGACATCTGAGAGATAAAGCAGCTGCATTTCCACAAGGGTTTTCTCGATCATCGCGAAAACCCCAGGAAACACCGTTTGCGTCTTAATTCTGTGGTTTCCATGACTCTTCTGCCAAAGTTATTTTGGACGAGTGGGAGAAGCCCTGCAGAAACTCGCCTCCACTGTGCTGTAAGTCCTAGCATTTTAAATTGAAGAAAGCCAGCAGTTTAATTAGCTGTCATTTAACTGCTCGTTGTGTCACCTGTTAGGTGATAAGTTAGTTGAGACAGTTAGGTGTTATGTGGCAGCTATTAGAAGTAAACAGCTGCATTGAAACTCCCAGGCTGACCACAATAAGCTGCTTTTAAAAAGTTTAATATAGTCGACTTTTTCTAAACAATATTTAAAATTTTTTTATTGGGAGACAATCTAAAATATTATTATATTGAAATATTTCCCACTCCTGAACACATTTGCCACAGTATTTGCTTGAGCTTGCTGCAGAAATTGGCCTAGATACACGGCACAGTTCTAAGTGTCCTGCTTGTAGTTCGTGCAGGAAATCTCCTCTCCAACATCAGATTACTGCTTACAAACTTTGATTTCCTAAACTTTTCTTATGTAACATCTGAGTTTGGAAAAAGGTCTGCTGAACACAATCACTGACTTCTTTACACCCAACTCATCTCCTTAACAAAACATTACATTACCAACTTCTAAAATGTTTTGGTGTCATTTTGCTAATAACGTTTATATGTGAGTTGTGCGATAAATCTATTGAGTGTTTTACTATAGTTGTGAATTGTACAGTAAGTAAAAGACTATTCTATATTATTATATTATATTTTTGGTGTTCAGCTTTGTGTTTTTCCCCACAGGTTTTCTCCTGCTTTGCTTTGTGTTATCCAGTAATGTGCTTGTCATGTCTCAATCCACAACCAGCGAACCTGAAAATGAAGGTAATGCAATTGGAAGATGAATTATATAAATTTGGTCGTTCCTGAAATATTTTAAATGGGGTCTTATTTATCCTCTCCCCTCCGTTGAGAGTGTAGCATGAAGAGTGGTGTACGGAGCAATATGCCCAAGAGGTCTGGTTCCTCGTGTTATGCTGAGCACCACACTGTAAACAGAATGGAGAACAGTGACTGGCCTTATGAATATTTATGTATAATTTCTTCAAACAGCATGATCTGGTTTCTCACTCAGCAGCAAGTTCAATTTTGAGCACCCTACATTCAAAAAGCCTTTTAATACTTAAGGAACAGTTTGGAGCAAAGTCTCAAGGATGCCTGATTTAAAACTCTAGGCTATGGGAAGAGACTTGCAGGGCTGAAATTGTTTTCACTGGAGAAAAGCAAGATTGAAAAGGGGACATGTCTTTGAAGTCTATGTCTTTAATGTCCTTTCTTTAATGGAGTGCCCAAAACTGCACACAGAACTCTAACTGTCGCGTAACCATCACTGTGTATAAATTTATCACAGCCTCTTCTGCTCTTGTACTCTATGCCCCATTAATAAAACCCATAAGGTTATTGGTCTTTTTGTGGTTTTATCTACCTTTCAATGAATTATGTATTTGCACCCCTAAGTCTCTCTGTTCCTCCACACCCTTCAGTGTCTTTCTATTTATAATAATGTCACACATAGTGACCAAAGGAATTTTCGATCTATATTTCTTTCAATGAGTTAGAATATGCCGAGATATGGTTTTGAAAAAGAAAGGTAAAATTGGTCAATCATTAAATAAATACAGTAATAGAGGGCTGTAGAAGTAGAGTATATATTCCCAGTCAGAGGCTCCAAATTTGAATCCCAGCCATTCCGATTTGGCCGCCCTTCACTGAATGGGGGTAAACCTTGAAGACAATGGAAATAAAAATCAGGAGCGATGTAAAACGGGCTGCCTGACTCGCTATCACCAGTTTTACACTATCGCACAAAGTCAAGATCTACCCCAATGAGGTTTTCATGGTAGCAACTGTTTCAGCTCAGAGGAAAGAATGAACGAATCCTAGCTGGTACCATTGGTTGGCTGATTATGGAGTGACCCAGGCAAATGGTACAGACTATTTCAACTTACAATTGAAGCAGGAAGCACATCGCCCCTCATGAAAAAACAATGTGCGGCATTGATAAATAAACAGGATGCTGGGTAATGTGTGCCAGTAAACCAATACTGCCAGGAAGCAATACAGTGGAGGAAAATGTGGGAAAATACATTTATAAATTTGTTTAAAATGAAATATGTTTATTTCTTTTATTGTAGACAATATAACGCTTTCCTACTGGAATATGACTTCTAATTCATCTGAATATAACATGACATGGACAGAATCTTATGGAAATATGACAATAAGTACAACTGAACTTCCAGTTAATGTAAGTTATTTTCAGTTTAATATGTAATGCTACAAAATACAGATTGTAATGAAGAGAATAATGTAATGAAAAGATAGCTCATCTACACTCCTTCACCAACTATGTCAGTAGGGCCACTATTTTAACTTCCCTCCTCCTAATAGAAACCATTAATGGAGGGGGGGACTTCCCCACTCCTTTCTCGCCCCGATCTGACCGCCTACAATTTGACCTGTTGCGGCAGTGTTTGGGCAGTCCAATTTTGGGAAGGGGTCCTGAAACAGGCATTAGGCCCCCTATTGCGTATGCAGAATGCTGATTGCCTGTTTCAGGCATGGGCACTGGGCACCTATACTTCAGCCTTTACCAACAAGGCAGACGATGCACTTCAGGCATAGAAAGTTGGCTCACATGCCACCCGCCATATTTGTCGCTTAGGCACCTGTTTTATGCCTGTAAATCAGACGCGGCAGCAATTAATTTCCAGGCCCTCATCTTCCTGGTATATGTAAATGACCTGTAATGCAGCTTGAATGCAAGGTAGTTAAATTCGCAGGTGACGCTAAACTAGTAAGTTAGAGGACTTTAGAGTCAGAGAAGGCATTCAAGATTTTACAATGAGAGCTGAAAAGAGTTTTCTAAATACAGGCAGAAATTTCCCCATTGTCACAAACAATATTCACCAAGGACCTTGGGGGAATGGCAAGTGATCTACCAACAATGCCAGACCAATTGCTCTGCCAATAATCTATTGCCATTTATAGTTGACAACAACAAAATAACAGTGTGAGATATTAGCTGTGCATTAAATGACATCAAAGCTAAAGATTGATTTTAATAAATACTTTTTCTTGTAATTGTTTACAGTTCTCCTGCCAGACATTTAACTGTTCAGGAACTCAGTGCTATGAGAGTTATAGTATCTGGGAGGAATGCCCTCAGACTCAAATGTACTGCGAGGTAGGTTCGTTTGGTTTATTCAAATAATCTTTTCAGTCGTGAAGCTGGAGAAAACTGGTACACAATCTTCATAAGAAGCACACAGCTGGGGCTCCTTGGTGGCTCAGCAGCCATATGCACCCTAATGGTGTGGTACCAAGCCATTGAGAGCGGGATGTTCCCAGGTTTGATTCCTGATCTGAGCTGAGCTTACTGATCTCAGCCAGGTCAGAACCAATACAATTGGTCTTTATGTCTGTAGACTAGGCAGACCAAAATCCAGCTAGGGTTCCTGCTCTTAAAGGCTCTCCGGTGATTTCTGCTAGAAAATATGCATGTGTAGTCAAGACTGGGCTTGGCGATGGTGCCCTCTGTGATCAAATAGCCTATTGGTACTCACTGACTCGGCTGATACCTGACTAATTGTCAGTTGAGTGAGATACCAGAGAGCTGCTGGCTCTTGTGGAACTATTTTCGGGAGATGAGAGAAAAAGGACGAAACCTGGAAAAAACACAGTTTCATAGTCCAGTGTAAGGCAGTTAATCAAAATTCTACACCATAAAATTCATCATTTGGGGAACAGCTAATTTCAGGCAAAAATGTAAAAAATGATCTAAAGCATTTATTTAGATTAAGTTATGCCAGTCAAGCATATGTGTATAACAAAAAGGCTGTACAAGGTGTTCCATTATTGCAGAGTTCTTACAGAACAGAGCGTGTCCCAAATGTATATTCGTTTTAATGTCAGGTGTTACAATTGCTTGAATCTGCTTCACTATTGAGAGTCAGTTTTAGCATATCTCTAAGAGCGGGCAGGGAACATGGCTGATTTTTTTGACACTGTTATCTCCTGTTACAAGCACAATACCAAAATCTGACCAAACGCAGCCATAAAACCTTTTGAGGAGAAATCTATTTCCAACAGCATCCCAAATTTCTGACTAAAGGAGATATTAACTGCCTTTTGCAAAATGATGGAAAAATATATTTTTATGTCGTAGTATTGAAATGCCCCTATATATAATTAAAATACAAGGCCCAGTACTCGTGTTGGTGATCCTGCATGCATTGTTACCCTTATTTCCAAAAGTCCTTGACAGGGACTGAGAGTTATTTTTATGGCAGCTTTCAAATTATAATTATTGTATAGTTATTAACTATAGTTATTGTAAGGAAAGTTGTAAAAATAAACTTCACTTTTTATCGAAAAAGAATTCTTGAATGGAGACTCAACAACAGTTCACACAGTCCTATTTCAGTTCCCTTCCAGTTCCTCATTAGCACCTTGTTCACTCACTGATACATAACACTCTATGGAACTGCTACATTCCCACGTTATTACATTTATGGTTTGATCATTTGGGCAAAAATAACAGGGGAAGTCAGATCCTGGGACAACAAATGTAAAGAAAACACATCAAAAGTGATGAAGAAAGAAAGGAATTGTTCCAGCACTAACCCGGAAGGGTCTCTTCTGCTGGTCTGACAGGTTTTACTGAGCAGACGGTCCATTAGGCAATTAAAATGGCATTATAGGACCCCAATTTGCAAAGATTAATGAGACTCCCATCATATTCAAGTGGACGCCTTGGTTGCCCAGCTGAAGGCCTTGGTGGCAATGACGACGGAGCGGGGACAGGGTGGCAAGTCCACCAGCTCCATTTAACTCATTCTTATGCCTATTTTCCACCGGGCAAAGGGAGTTAAAGTCTCCCCATAAGCCCATAAGAGATAGGAGCAGGAGTAGGCCATTCGGCCCCTCGAGCTTGCTCCACCGTTCAATGAGGTCATGGCTGATCTGATTTTTGCCTCAACTCCACTTTCCTGCCTTTTCCCCATATCCTTTGACTCCCTTGCTGATCAAAAATTTGTCTAACTCAGCCTTGAACGTATTCAATGACTCAGCCTCCACAGCTTTTTGGGGTAAAGAATTCCAAAGATTCACGACCCTCTGGGAGAAGAAATTCCTCCTCATTTCCATCTTAAACAGGCGACCCATTATTCTGAGACTATGCCCCCTAGTTTTAGATTCCCTCATGAGGGGTAACATCCTCTCAGTATCTACCCTATTGAGTCCCCTCAGAATCTTGTATGTTTCAATAAGATCTCCTCTCATTCTTCTGAACTCCAATGAGTATAGACTCAATCTGTTCAATCTTTCCTCATAAGACAACCCTTCCATACCCGGAATCAACCTAGTGAACCTTCTCTGAACTGCCTCCAATGCAAGTATGTCCTTCCTTAAATAAGGGCACCAGAACTGTACGCAGTTCTCCAGGTGTGGTCTCACGAGCACCCTGTACAGTTGTAGCATGACTTCCCTGCTTTTATACTCCATCCCTCTAGAAATAAAGGCCAATATTACGTTTGCCTTCCGGATTACCTGCTGCACCTGTATGTTGACTTTTTGTGTTTCATGTACGAGGACACCCAGATCCCTCTGTACCGCAGCATTTTGTAGTATTTCTCCATTCAAAGAATACTTTGCCTTTTTATTTTTCCTCCCAAAGTGGATGACTTCACATTTTCCCACATTATATTCCATCTGCCAAATTTTTGCCCATTCGCTTAACCTGTCAATATCCCTTTGCAGACACTTTGTGTCCTCATCACAACTTGCTTTTCCACCTATCTTTGTATCATCAGCAAATTTGGCCACAAGACACTCTGTTCCTTCATCCAAGTCATTGATATATATTGTAAATAGTTGAGGCCCCAGCACTGATCCCTGCGGCACCCCACTAGTTACAGATTGCCATTTTGAAAATGACACTTTTATCCCGACTCTTTGTTTTCTGTTAGTTAGCCAATCCTCTATCCATGCCAGTATATTACCCCCAACATCATGAGCTCTTATCTTGTGCAGTAATCTTTTATGTGGCAACTTATCGAATGCCTTTTGGAAATCCAAATATACTGCATCCATTGATTCCCCTTTATCCACCCTGCCCGTTACTTCCTCAAAGAACTCTAATACATTTGTCAGACATGACTTCCCCTTTATAAAACCATGTTGACTCTCCTTGATTGTATTATGAGTCTCCAAATGTCCTGCTACTGCTTCCTTAATAATGGATTCTCGCATTTTCCCAATGACAGATCTATAACTGGTCTATAGTTACCTGCTTTCTGTCTCACTCCCTTCTTGACCACTTCAAGAAAACAGTACTCATTCAAATTGTCCAGAAGGCAGAAAATGCTAGTTGGTTCATTAAAGTAGTCAATATATTTGACAAACTGGAGCTTTGGTAGACATATTTCTTTAATGTTAATTTCATTGCTTGTGTCATGGTAATGAAAGGTAACATCTCTTTCAACACATTTCTTAAATCTTGCTCATAATTAATGTCCATTTTATTTCACAGCTCTACCGTTCCACCAACACCTCTTACTGGGCAGGTTGTAGCAGCAAATGTGCAGGCACAGACAACATCTGTTGGAATTCCTCACTGACTATGTGTACGATGGAGTGCTGCAATACAACTCTCTGCCTGATGCTGAATGGCGAACTTCAAGAACTACCCGGCGAAGGTGGTACAGATATCTTTTGCAGTGATTTACAGAATTCTTATTTGAAAACATGCCATGTAATCCCACACATACAACTGCAATGATTTGAGTGACCCCACATAATATGGCCTGAAATTGGGCATGAGGCTATAGCCATTGTACAAGAGATAGTAATATGCAGCAAAATAACCTTCTTGTACCCCAGTACCTCTCATGTGATGTTATCTTATATTATTTACCTACGTTAAAATCCTTGTTTCACACTCTGATCCAGTCAGCAAAACTCAGCATTAGTAAGGTCAGATAGGAATATGCCAATGCACCCCAGTGCTATCTGGAATCTTATAACCTTTAGTACATTCATTTTGTATTCCCACTGACTGTCAGACTGGAATTTGACCATTGCCTTTACATGACTATGAGGAACATTCTGGTGACGTATAAAAGCTCAAAATGAGATAAATGCTTTGCAAAGTTGCTCAGAGTAATGATTTTTCAGCACCAACGATAATATTAAGTATTAAGCCAGTGATGGCCACAAGGTACATGGAATCTAGAAGATTCAGTTGGAAAATTCTTGTCTGCACATCCCAATGATGACCTTTTGTATTGCTTCATTATTACATCCTTGACCCTGATAGTCATCCAGGGTTATGTTAGGGTTTGTAGTGAATATCTTACCATTTTATCTTAAACATTTGTGCACAAATCATCACTTCACTGAGCCTGCTATCTTCATGGTGCAGCATCATAGTTGTTTGTTCCTGATGACCTCTATCTGGAGCACAATCTAGCGTCATCATTGAAAGATTTGGCGTTGGAAGTCATTGGCTTCACAAAGTTTTTAGACAAGATTGGAATCAATATATTCTGCAACACGCACCCTAGTCACAAACATCTTTTATCTCCGAATTTACAAATGTTATTTCATAATTGGAGCAAATTTGTGTCACCTGTGCCAGGAAGTTGGCATTGTCCTTGATGCTTTTGGTTAGTATTTCCTCTTGAAGACAGATTTCATTCCATGAGATATTGGATGGCTGCCAAGTATTCAAAACAACAAGCTAATGGTTTTCTCCTTGTCAATATGTATCTATATTGTCATCCAATGTTTTACTTGATTGGGAATGAATGCCCAGCTCTTACCTATTATTTCAAACATTCAATATGTTCTGATGGAGTTCCATGGAACTGGAGAGGTTGCATCGAGGGACACCACTATCCTGTGTCAGGAAGGTCTTTGCTGCTTTTGTAAAAATTGCAACAGAACTAAAACTAACAATCTTTAAGCTGAGAACATACAAGCCACATCACTGATACTTTCTGTTAAGTGGCTTTCCAACAACCATGCCGTATTATAAAATTGTCCATCTCTACTAATGGGAGACGGTTTGCTTGGCCCTTTTATAACCACAGAAGTGATCCTCCAACTTATGAGGTCATGTTTGAGGATCTCTACTGCTGAATTTTCATTCCGCGCAGATATGTCCTCCTTTAAATCTCTGTCCATTGTACGTATCATATCCATGGGCTGTATACTCCAATTAATTGTTTTTCCTTATTCATATACATATGTATGAGAGAGTCTTAGAGTCTTCTTTAACTTATTTTATTAGTTGTGCCTTTTTTCTCAAGTCTCCGCATCACTTCCGTTCACAAGCTATAAGAATGAGTTGGAGATTTCCTCCTCGCCATTGGCACTGTGGAGCCCGTTGTTATATGTAAGAGGATCTGAGGTCATTGTCCATCTTATTTCACCTCCCGCCTCTCTGTGTGGAGCAGTACCTAGTCTTCACCTGGTGCTGCCAAGTGATAGCACAGTGAGCTACAAACAAATCCTGTGGGAATTGTGCACATAAAAATCACACCCAACTTATGTGGTGCAGCTCCTTGAAGCTCCTTCTTAAAATCACAACTGTTATTACTGAAATCACTCTTAGTTTTGAAATTAATAAGCAACAGCTTGCATTTATATAGCACCTTTAACGTAGTGAAACGTCCCAAGGTGCTTTGCAGAAGGGTTATCAAATAAAATTTGACTCTGAGCCACAAAAAGAGATATTAGAGCAGATGGTCAAAGAGATAAGCTTTAAAGAACATCTTAAAGGAGGAGAGAAGTGGAGAGGTTTAGAGAGGGAATTCCAGAGCTTAGGGCAACAAGCGTCTATGATTTGTTTTCTTTATTGAAGCATTCGTGGAGTTTTTTCAAATTACATGTGGGAAACATAATGTAATTTGTTTATATGATTTTAAGAAGGAGCTCCAAAGGAGAACTCAATTAAACAAAAAGTTAAATTCCCTGCTTGGTCTCCCTTGTCTCTTATGACACCTTTGCCTAGTATTCCCCACCAACATTGCCGTTGTTCCCCTCCTCCCATGCCAGAAATACTGCTGGCACTCTATGGGTATCAGCTGCCCTTGACTGACTGCTGGCACCCTACATTCCAGCCCCATACCCACTGCGTGTTACAACCAATACATCTGGTGTACCATAATAATATTCAAATGAGCCAACATTGTGTTATTGGGCAGGATCACCTCTTTCCTGTACAGGCACACTGAGTACTGGCACTGGCACTGGCAGTGCCATATGGGGGCATTATCAGCCAAAGTGAAGATTGGCTTTAAGGAGCCACGTAGTTTTGTTATCAGCAATACTTGTAATTTTTACTTTAAGATATCTTCCTACCAATGATGAAACTCTTCCTTTAACACAAAGCAGGCATTCAAGTTATAATCAAAGTTATCTCCTGGAAATGACAGAAGAACTATTTAACTGGACTTAAACATAACAAATCATTTTCAGTTCTCCCTTGCAACACTACCCCTTATTCTGCTTAACAATTGCCTTGTGTTTGCTTTGTACTTTTGACTAGTGAATGAGGCAGCAGTCTGAATCTGATTTGGAAAACAATCACACTTAAGAATGAATCCTTTAGATCTTGTGAGAAGATTTTTAGTCCGTTAATCATTATGTTGTGTTGATTCATGGATTGATACAGTCATTAAATCAAACCTTTTTTTTGCACTTTAGATGATATGTCAATGACAACCTATCAACCTACAGAAACTTCTATAGAAATGATTGAATCTACAACTATGGAAATAACATCTACAACGCCGACAACAACGCCGACAACAACACCAACAACAACACCGACAACAACACCAACAACAACACCGACAACAACACCGACAACAACACCAACAACAATAGGCAGTGTAAGTATACAACAGGCAGTGTGAGTATACAACAGGCAGTGCAAGAACACAGTAGGGAGTTTGAGTAGACAATAGGAAATGTGCATGTACAGTAGGAAGGGTGAGTATACAGTAGGAAGCGTGAGTATACAGTAGGAAATGTGAATCAATTCTGAGGGACAGCATAAATCATCTCTTAGAAAGGCACAGATTAATCAAGGACAATCAGCATGGATTTGTTAAGGGAAGGTCGTGTCTGACTAACTTGATTGAATTTTTTGAGGCGGTAACAAGAAGGGCCGATGAGGGTAACGCGTTTGATGTAGTCTACATGGATTTTAGCAAGGCTTTTGACAAGGTCCCACATGACAGACTGATCAAAAAAGTAAAAACCCATGGGGTGCAAGGGAAAGTGGCAAATTGGATCCAAAATTGGCTCAGTGGCGGGAAGCAAAGGATAATGGTTGATGTGTGTTTTTGCGACTGGAAGGCTGTTTCCAGTGGGGTTCCGCAAGGCTCAGTAATAGGTCCCTTCCTTTTTGTGAAATATATTAATGATTTGGACTTGAATGTAGGAGGCATGATCAAGAAGTTTGTAGATGATACAAAAATTGGCCGTGTGGTTGATGGTGAGGAGGAAAGCTGTGGACTGCAGGAAGATATCAATGGACTGGTCAGGTAGGCAGAAAAGTGGCAAATGGAATTCAATCCAGAGAAGTGTGAGGTAATGCATTTAGGGAGAACAAACATGACAAAGGAATACACAATAAATGGGAGGATACTGAGAGGTGTAGAGGAACAAAGGGACCTTGGAGTGCATGTCCACAGATCCTTGAAGGTAGCAGGACAGAAAGATAAGGTGGTTTAAAATGCATACGGGATACTTTCTTTTATTAGCCGAGGCATAGAATATAAGAGCAAGGAGGTTATGCTAGAACTGTATAAAACATTGGTTAGGCCACAGTTTGAGTATTGCGTACAGTTCTGGTCACCACATTACAGGAAAGATGTGATTGCACTAGAGAGAGTGCAGAGGAGATTTATGAGGAAGTTGCCAGGGCTGGAGAATTTTAGCTATGAGAAAAGATTGGATAGGCTGGGATTGTTTCCTTTGGAACAAAGGAGGCTGTGGGGAGATTTATTTGACCTATATAAAATTATGACGGGACTAGATAGAGTGGATAGGGAGGACCTATTTCCCTTAGTAGAAGGGTCAGTGACCAGGGGACATAGATTTAAAGTAATTGGTAGAAGGAATAGAGGGGAGCTGAGGAGAAATTTTTTCACCCAGAGACTTGTGGGGGTCTGGAATTCACTGCCTGAAAGGGTGGTAGAGGCAGAAACCCTCAACTCATTTAAAAAGTACTTGGATGTGCACTTGAAGTGCCGTAACCTAAAGGGCTACGGACCAAGTGCTGGAAAGTGGGATTAAGCTGGATAGCTCTTTTTCGGCTGGCACGGACACGTTGGGCCGAATGGCCTCCTTCTGTGCCGTAACTTTCTATGATTCTATGCAGTCGGCAGTTTGAGTGTACAGTAGGCAGTGTGAGTATACAAGTCTGGCCCAGCTGTTTGTCTGGCACTAACGCGGGCACTGGTTGAGAGGCTGGCGGGGGAGCTGGCGGACTGTCACCATGAGAGATGATAACAGTTGCCTATCCCATGGAGCCAATGCCTCTCTCAGGGGGCTGAACCTCAGCACGGCCGCTGCTCTGCGCGAGTACAGAGTGCTGGCATGCTGGGAGATTCTCGAAGCCTCTATCCACGTTCTCCTTCAGGCTTTGTAACCCAGAGGAGATGCTGGATACCAGAGCCAAGATGGCAGCAACTTGAGTTTCCTTCAAAGCTGTCAGGGCTGTCATCAGAGGCTGAATCGCTGTGGGTCCCCCTGCAGTGCTTGTAGGGCTGACCACTCACTCCATGTTTGACTGCATGGTCTTGATGCATGCAAGTTGGAGGTGGTCTCCCCTATGCCCTCCCACATTGTGTGCAAACTTTCAGGCAGGCAGCCCAGTGCACTAAGGTCCCTGTGGATTGCCATGCAGTCTTCAGTATGGTGGGACCTTAATGTCTTCACCTCCTTCAGGCAAGTTACGTCCTAGGCTGTCCCATCTCCCTGCCCTTGCTCCTGCTCACTCGTACTGAGTGCATCTCCACGTGCAGACCCCTATAGCCTACCCTCTGAATTATGCGCAGTACGCACGGTGCCAATCTCCGAGCTGGTGTCTGCAAGTTTACGGCCGAGTGGCGGCTCCTGTTGCGCAGTGCTGCCCCCTTTGTCATCGTCTTCTGCTTCCTGAGGGTTTAGTGGAGCGTCTGAAGCTGATTTGGGAAAAAAGGGACACGAGTTAGATTGGTTGGCTTGTGAAAACAACGGCAATTTGTCATGCATCATGTGTATGGAGGACATTTAAGTGAGAAGGGAATGAGGGACAGATGATTTAAAACCCTACAGGAGTTGTACTCCCACCTCGCCAGACGCCACACTCCTGACGAGCCCCCTGCGTCACAATGTCCATCATCCGCTCTTTAAGTGGGGACAGCACATAGATGAATGTTGACCCTCCTCCTGTAGCCGCCTGTTCTCTGTTATTGTGTGCGAGCTCAGCATGTAACAAAGCAGGAAGTGTGTCAGTGTTAGAGTAGCGAGTGGTTTTGAGGACGTGAATGTGAGGGGAGAATAACGTTGCTGGCATGGGAAAGATGGCAGAGGTGTGTGGAGATGAAGGGAGTACTAGTGAGGAAAGCAGCAGGTGCAGAATGCTGCAGTTGGAGCAGAAGGAGGCGGAGAGAAATGTGCAGTGTACAGTTACCTGCAGCCAAAGTGCACCTCCCCTTTTAAGAGATACAGGCTGCCTTTAAATGGCACCAGCACAGTGCAAAATTGATGCCCCAGATTCGGTGAACTGCCAATGAAGAACGCGAGTAATGTTGGCAGGCAGCCTATTTTATTTAAATTAATGAGGGGCACAAATTTTCGGCCTTCTTTGCGGCCACGTGATCGGGCGCCACTCCCATTCTGTGCACAAAAACGGACTTACAGTAATTTCTACCCTAAAACCTCAGCTCACCACAAAACAATGCAACACAGAGGCGCTGGTGTTAACAGGGAGCCGGGGAGAGTATGGGGGAGCCGGAATCGGCCGAAGAATCCGGACGTGGAGGCCCTGCCGATCTTAACGGCATGGCCTCGTTAACATATCGTAGGGCCAAATGACAGACTGACTGGTGGGCTAGAGCGAGCGCTAGCAGCGGGAGGCTGCAGCTGGGGACCCTTGGGGACAGTAGCTGGCATTGGGAAGGGAGCACTAGCTCTGGGCGGCGATCGGGAGGGCTTGGGGGAGGTTGGTGATCGGGAGGCTGGGGAGAGGTTGGTGATCAGGAGGGTGGGGAAAGGTTGGTGATCAGGAGGGGCTGGGGGCAGGTTGGCAATTGGAAGGGCTGGAGGGAGGTTGACGATTGGGAGGCTGGGGGGAGATTGGCGATCGGGAGGGGATGGGAGGAGCTGGGAGATCAGGAAGGCTGGGGGAGCTCGGCGACCGGGTGGGCTGGGGGAGCTCGTCGATCGAGGCGGGGGGGGTGGGGTTGTGAGGAGGCGGGAGATCGAGGTTGGAGGAGGCTGAAGGCTTCAATGAGGGGTCTGGGGGGAGCAGTCCTGCTCCTCCTGGCCCACAAGGAGTGCTAAGAGAGCCACTGACCTTGGGAAGCCAGCTGCTCCCACCTTGGATCTGCTGCCGGGAATCCCACAGGTCGGGCCTCCTCTCACTTCCTATTAGATTTAAGTCACGGCGCCCAAGATGTCATCAGGCCGCGACTTTGGTATGTTAATTAGGCCCCCACCTCCCTTTTACAGGAGCCTCGTCCATGGCCTGATTTCTGCATGTTAAAATTTAAAGAGGTAGGAATGAGCTGGGGTTGCTCGATCCTAATATTTTATCTCCCCCCCCCGACTCTCTCCATCCCGTCAGGGTGGGGGTTAAAATCGAGGCCAGAGTCCCAGCACAGTACAAGTGGACTCCCAATGACTGTGGAACCATTTACTCCAACATAACCTTATGAAAGGAAGGCGGACAATTAGATCAATAAAAATAAACCTATGGAAAATTTCTAGGTGACACCTTTATTACACAGTTAGTTCATATACAGGCTTGGCACAAGAGAAGTTTGGTTGCTTATATGTTTATATAAGAATGGTGTATCTAAAAGGCAACGAAACAAAAACGCATAAGCTTTTTATCACACAGTTATGTTCAGGAAGGTTTTGCTTTAGTAGATAGAAAATATTCAAAACTGCTCACAAAAATGTTTATATTGTCCTGCAAACATTTCTACCAAGCAGAGACCTTTTTGTTTTAATTGCAGGGAAACAAGTGCGCTAAGATCAGCTGTACCGGAGATGACTGCTACCAAACCCAAAATCAGGGGGACATGTACTGTCCTGTCGGCCAGGGCTTCTGCCAGGTGAGATCGATCTAATCAGTTTATTGATATTATAATAAAATTGCCGATATTAGCGGACAAATGCTTAACATGTTTGGATGGCATTCCTCTGTCTGTTATTTTAGTGGCGGTATTACCCCATTTAAAATAAACAGCTTAACTCCTGTGTTAAAA
This sequence comes from Heptranchias perlo, assembly GCF_035084215.1. Classification (NCBI taxonomy): domain Eukaryota; kingdom Metazoa; phylum Chordata; class Chondrichthyes; order Hexanchiformes; family Hexanchidae; genus Heptranchias; species Heptranchias perlo. Next base: position 20,087,778 of record NC_090350.1, on the reverse strand, counting down.
TAGTGGGTAAAGGAAGGGCACACAAATACATGAGGCATTTGTCAACTAATATTGTCAACAGTCATTTCTACAACAACGACTTGCATTTATATAGTGCCTTTAATGTAGTAAAACGTCCCTCTTGCTTCACAAGAGCGATTATCAAACAAACTTTGACACCAAGCCACATAAGGAAATGTTAGGACAGGTGAACAAAAGCTTGGTCAAAGAGGTAGGTTTTAAGGAGCGTCTTAATGAAGGAGAGAGAGGTAGAGAGGCAGAGAGGTTTAGGAAGGGAATTCCAGAGCTTATTTCCTGGGCAGCTGAAAGCACGGCCGCCAATGGTGGAGCGATTAAAATCGGGGATGCGCAAGGGGTCAGAATTGAAGGAGCGCAGAGATCTCAGAGGGTTGTAGGGCTAGAAGAGGTTACAGAGATAACGGGGCGGGGGGCGCGAGGCCATGGAGGGATTTGAAAACAAGGATGAGAATTTAAAAATATTTCTAGCCTTCTATATCCTTAGAAACATTTCTCCCATTTCTGCTCCTTCAGAACCTCTTAGCTCACCCAAATCATACTACAGAGATGTTCACCCTACTGGACCTGGGAAGCAGTATACATTTCAATGAATAGTCCAAATATTATTGTGCAATATGGTGAGCTCCCATGCATACACAATGTGAGAGGCCCAAGCATGAGACCCCGATATGCATAAAAGATCCCAGAAACAGATCTCCCAGGACTATCATACTGCACACAGGAGTATGTTATCTATCCTTGTATTTACCCTGTGTTAACATTTTTAGAAGAGTTGGATGGATATCTGGTTAGAAATGGGATTGAGAATTAACTCCACTAGTCATTGGCTCCCAGCTATAAATTTGTTTCAAATTACCTTCATTTTCAATCCAATTAGCAACTTTTCCATGAATTCCATGAGCCTTTACCTTTTTAAACCATGGATGTGAAGCTTAATCAAATTCTCTGAAAATCCAAGTAGATTTATGTTCATTGGATTGCCCTGTCACTGTGCCCTACAACTCCACACCCATTATTATTTGGTTATATTCACTTCAAAATAGGGAGAAATCTTATCTGTTGAAGTATAGATTTTCAGAATTGTAAAACTTTACAAGCAGAAGCACATTTGTATGTACAGATAAAGTCATCAACTAGCCATATTGTCTATTGGATGTTATGTTAAGAACATAGGAACAGGAATAGGCCATTCAGCCCCTCAAAATTGTTTTACCATTTAATCTGTACCTCAACTCCATTTACCCACTTTTGGTCCATATTCCCTTGATACCTTTACCAAATAAAAATCTGTCGATCTCAGTCTTGAAAATTTCAATTGAACCAGTGTCCACAGCATTTTGGGTGTCAAACAGACAAAATCCCAACTCTGCCAAGAATAATAGAATGAAGGTTCATGGTGATAAAGAAAGATGAATGTTTCATCGGCACATGAAGAATTCCTGATCACACTATCACATCTCCATGTATTCAGTGGAGGTGACGTACTTCCAGATTGGGACAGAGAGAGAATTAGCCCGCACCAATCCTGTGCATCACCTTGCAGCCATCTCAGGAGCAACATTGGGAAAGGCTTGGGAGAAGGTCAGATTTGGTGGCTAGGAAATGGTGTGCTTTCTTGAGACTTAAAAAGTGGTGAGGAAATAAATTTAGCATCAAGCTTTGGAAATAATAATATTGTAAGAAGACTTTGAAATAATCATACTTTCAACATGAAGTCAGCGTTAAGTATCTGAGGTTTTTGATATGGACATCTTTTGTGGCTTCATGTTTTGGATGTGAGGGCTTGGAAAGGCTTTACTAATTGGGAATAGTTTGTTGTGTGATTGAATAATTATAGGCACCCCATGTGACCAAACTGGTTTTTCAATCAAAAAGTGAAGACCATTAGTGACAAATTAGAACGTGGGTATCTCTAAGTTATAGTTGAAAGTGGTTCAAATGCTGCTGTATAATTCAAAATTGCTAATAATTATACATGGTGGATCTTCTCTGCGCATCAGGTACTGATTGCCTGTTCATTTCTGGTTATTCATTTCCAAAGCTGTGCATCCTGAGTATCCTGTTTGGCCCTAAGACAAACTTCAAACGCTAAGTCCAGTCCATCGTCCAAAAGCTTATTTCCACCTCCGGATCATTGTTTTCTTGTGTCCCTACTTAACCCCACTGCTTCTGAAGCTCCTATTTGTGGCTTTATCATATATTTGGTGCACTCCCCACCAGCTTCCCTAGCTATGCCCTACACAACTCATCCAGAACACTATGGCTTGTACCTTAACTTCCACAAAGTCCATCAGTGCATCAACTTTAAAAACTTCACCCTTATCTTCAAGTCCTTCCACAGCCTCTCTCCACTCTATCTCTACAGTCTTTTCCAGCTTTGCATGCCAGTAACTCTGTTACTCCCTCGTCTCCTGTGTTTTTAAGCCTTGCTACTTCTCTGACCATTTCTTTGGTCACCTCCCCTAATTTTTCTCCTAGTCCCTGCTTGGTATCTATCATTCCCTCTGCAAAGTGCTTTAGGACATTTTGTTAAGCGAAAGGGGTTACATGTATGTAAGTTGTTCTCTTTTATGGTTCTGTCGCACCTACATCATCTTTAAAAATACTAGTACATTTCTTTACCACAACAGGGAATGTAAAAAATCTGAATATATTTAATATTTTCTCCCTCCTATTGGATCCACGTGAAGTACATTCTATTTCCCTAGCCTATGCCACTCTATAACTAGCTGCTAGGAAGTGCATGAGAACATACGAACATATAAAAATGATGGGCAGGGAAAGACCAACTGGCCCATCAAGCCTGCCCCACACTTATGATGGCTGGGGCATCATGACTAGACACTTCCCCCCCCCCTCCCCCGACAGGCATGTAATCTCCTCAGAGAGGCAAAAACACAGGGAAAAACCCAGGACCAATAAGGGAGAAAATACTCTGGAAAATTCCTCTCCGATCCCTTCAGGTGATCGAAACCAGTCCAGGAGATTACATGGACCATGCATTATCTGTAAAGCCACTTACCTTCTATATGATGTGATCTCTGTCCCAGTCAAGAAACAGTTCTGCTCCCTCTTGAATGCATGCAGAGAGTCAGCACCGTCCGCACCAGGCAGCAATGCATTCCAGGGGTCCACTACTCTCTGGGGGAAAAAAGAACCGCCTAACATCCAGTCTATTCCTACTCTTGCATAGTTTAAAAACTCATGTCCCCAGACCCACCCCAATCTGTCAAAATGGAATAATCTATCAAAAGGCATGCTATCCAGCCCTTTCATTATTTTATAAACCCCTATCTGGTCGCCTCTAAGTCTACGCTGGTCTGAAGTAAATAGACCCAGCTCTTCAAGCCTATCTGAGTAGCTAAAGTTCTTTAAGCTAAGAACCATTCTCACAGCTCTTGTCTGAACCTTTTCCAAGGCCACTATGTCACCCACCATGTGAAGGGACCAAATCAATGCTAGTCATCAGGCCATTAGCATCACCCCTCCCATCTGCTTGATACCTGAGTACCCCAACACCTGAGTGAGATATGGGGCTCATCCCTTGGAAAAATTGCTGGTGCAAAATTAATGCCCTACCCCCTCTGTAGTACAGAACTTTAATATCCCAATGTGACTTCTTAAAACCTCTTCGACCAAGCTTTTGGTCACTTGTCCTAATGTCTCCTTCTTTGGCTCGGTGTCAACCTTTGTCTGATTAGGCTTCTGTGAAGAACCTTGGGACGTTTTACTACGTTAAAGGTGCTATAGAAATACAAGTTGCTGATGTTGTGACCAGTCCATCATCCAATTCTACTTTGTAAGTTGCAGAATTAGAAATGTATAGAATGTAATTTTACAGATGATATAGGATAAAGAATTTACAAACATTTGAACGTTGCATTCAACGGGATAAATGAATATTCTGTCGGTTAAGTTAATGGGTTTTTAATGGGTACACTCTATGCTGAAATAGATCCTAGCTTGTTTCTCCTTCCCAGCTGGAAAAGAATATTGGATCCAACGAATGGACAAGTAGCTGTAGCAGCACTTGCAACACTGTGTCCACTGGCTGTTCATCCAGTAGCAGTTCATCAACATGCGTCCAAGAGTGCTGCACAGCCACTACAAGTTCCTGTCTGAAATTAGATGGATCGGAATACTTAATTGAATCCACTGCAAGTATGACAGAGTCCATGAAGCTGATGGTGTATACAATTGCTATGTTTATCTTGACTAATCACTTTGCACCTTTTAGTTTTTAAATGCAGGAGCCAAGAAGCCCAATTACAAGCACAATTCACACCAGACTTTGAATGTTCAATTATGTCAATTTTCATTCGGACATCAGCATAAAACTGCATAAGCCTTTTTATATCAGCATTCAATCTGAGCAGATTTTTCTAAGATTAATCACTCTTAACGTAGCTAAAGTAATTGTTTTCTTCATTTACCGATTGGGTCTCAGAATAGGAGATGGCCTATGGGGAGCCTGTAACAATTTTGAGATGGGATAATAGCTCTCTCTGTCTATGAGCATCATCACTAATAAGATCAAGGGTTTCAAATACAAAGACTGAGAAAAGAACAGGCAGAAAAACCTTTCTCTGTAGCTGAAGAATCAAAATGTTAAAAGTCCCATGAATGCCTTACTGTGTAAATTTCCACTGGAGACCTGTGGTAACTACAACAGTAAATGGTATAGTCACAAACCATTTTGGATGTGTATATAGATATTCAATATATGTATTGTCTTTAACAAAGTATATTGAAAATAACCAACATATACATTCTAACTGTGAAAAATTAAACCATTTTCTCAAATGTTTAAGTCTGTTCTAACAAAAAGTAACCTTTTCGGCTTCTCAACTTGAGATACAAAATGAGTGAGAAAATGGACGCTGATTTTTGGCAATCTGAAATGGATACAATCAAACATAGGCCAAATCTAGTAGAGAAAGCAGTGTTCGTTCTTTGATATTTACCATCGAAATGGATATCAATAGTTTGAAACCTCGTGTAGGTTCTCCACAGTCCTGCATTATTGAATGTTTGAAAAGGCTTATGCAGTGTATATAACAGTTCTAAATAGACATAAATCATTGTAATGTAAAGTGATACAGTTAGTTAAAGGGTCTGTTCAGTGCTGTGAGTTTGCAGTGTTGAAATCTTTTCAGGTTATTGTAAATAACAACAATTTTTTTTGATTTAAAAATGTTGCTTCTATGGCAGGAAGAAAGTCTGCTGGGCTTTACACTCCGTTATTAAAATACAGGGGGTGGGGAAGAAGTGTGAAAGTGCAGCATGAGTGCTATCTCAGAGAGTACATGAATTGTCCTCTGAGGGTCCCAGTTTTGCTACATGGAGGACCAGCACCCAGACTCTAACAGCTGATGTTTTCTGCTCTAATATCACTTTTAAATTGCAGATAGTGCTGAACCAGAGGGGGATACAGTTCTTTTCAGTTAATGCACCATGACTAAGTAAAAATGGAATAGAACTTTCCATTCAGTAATGTACAGTCAAAGCCTCTTTAATTGGCTTGCAGGTTTTTTTTTAAAAAGGAGGTATAATTTGCATTGTAAAACTCAACAGCATCAGTTTGAGAGTTCTGGCTAGTTCTTCTATATGTTATACGTAAAGGTCACTTTAAATCAACCTGTCGAAGAGTGGGGAGTGAGATAAACTCATTACTTTGTGTTTCTCTCCAACTGATGATGAAGGAGGCAAGAGTTAGAAATGTACAGGAATAGCATTCATTGTTTGAACACGTTAGATGTGAATCAATTTCATATGTTTACACTCTAATGTGTTTTATCCAAATAGCTGCTATATGGAATATACAAAGGGAATATGCAATATGAAGGCAAATTTTTCCATTAAGGGAAGTGGAGGGAATGGAAGAGTCAAGTTTGGCTGTGCAAATGTACACAGAAATACACAGAAGTTACAATATGGAACTAGGCCATCCGTGTCGACATTTGCTCTCCACGTGAGCAAATAGTTCTAATCACATTTACCCACCCTGTTTCCATATCCCTTCAACCCCTTTTTCCTTCATCCACCTATCCAATCTGATCTTCAATGTTGATATAGTTTCTGCCTCAACCACTAATTAAGGAAGTGAATTCCACAGAAAAGGGAAGAGATGTTATCATGTGGTTACATTGGCATTGGAAGCCCTCAGAGATTTATTTAGCCTCCTGTTTCTCCATTAATATTCATGTAAAATAGCTGTCTGTAAATGCAAGAAAGATCACATTCCACCCCCACCCCACTCCCGCTTCAGGAATGCTTTTCTCAGATAAAACATTTCTCTACATCATAGATGGAATGATTCTGTCAGTGTAGCATTTTTGTTTTAACGGTCCTTATCTAAAAGTGTCTGCAACTACCTGGCCATTGTCTTTGACATTCAATCTGTGCACACTCACTCCTGAACAGGCCCTTTAAGAATCGTCTGAGCAAAGTTGAATGTATTTCTGAATGGCTGTAGCTGTTGTCGTGTCTACTGCCAGCCCTGTCATTGCAGAGCACACTGCAAATTCTGATTCTGGCAAGGTCTGGTCACCCTGCTTTTATGTGAATATGCAGTTTAAACCCATGTCTTGTGACGTTTGCTTCAACCATAAAATATTTGTTTGACTGGACTGTAATAAAATTAAAACAGAATTATATTTGTATAATGTTAGAGTGATGTATGGAATATGAATAAAGAGTATAAGAAGGATTATATTCCTCTTTTAATGAAAGCAAGAGAAAGTCTTCTTTTCTCCATAAACAATGCCCTGCCATTGACGGTGCATTCTCAGAAGCTGCATGTTTTCATGATTTTGTTCATGGGTGTTAATTAAGAAGAAAAGCAGACATTCTCCTGTTTTTGTTAAAGGGGGAATTTCACCCCTTGTAGAGAATTAACAAAGCAACGGGAGAGGTTGCTATGAACATTGCAACCATTCAACCATTTTCCTGTTTCCATTGTGAGAGGCTGATCACCAAATAAGTACGTTTGAAAATAGGAGTGTGTTCTGCTTGAAAAGTGTCTTTCTCATGCTTCTCTTCCTTGATGGTCGTTCTCATGAAGTCTCCTCACTCAGGGCTGGCCTACTTTGTAGCTCTGACTGTACCAAGTCCGCACCGACAGTAGAGAAATCAATCCTGCACCAGATACCAGTATAGCTGAGGGCTTTGATGTGCTGGTATATTCCACTTCAGTAAGAAACTGCTCCCTGATTACAACAGTGGGAAGTGAGCTCCTTATAAAAGAGTGAAAGGAAAAAAAAACATTGCAACATGAAAATAGGAAAAGAAAGGATTTTGTTTTGGGATTTCAGGCACACTGGAAGGATTTTCTACACTTGGCCCTAGAATCTCAGAGCTGGCCTCTGATCTATATTGAGTAGGTATATCCAATACAAAAACCAAGACCATTGGTTGATGGTGTTTAAAATCACGATTTGCTATTTTACATTTGATTGAATGGCCACAGACATAAAAACAAGCTTACCATGATTTAAACAGATACTGAAAATGAATTGGAGAAGTACCAAGTGTAAGGAACTTCAGAAACCTCAGTTGTAATTTATGATTATTAGTTTTTAAAATCACTAATTACAGATGCTGATTCATTGGGAATAATTTTGACTTTGGGCGATAGTGTAAAACGGGCGATATCGGATCAGCCGACCGTTATACATCTCTCCCCGTTTTCATTTCAAGCAAAGAGAAAATTACTCCCAACGAGACATCTCCCTGTTATCTTTTTTATTACAATCATTTTCTAGCTAATTAACCTTTTTTTTAAAGCTAAACATTGGAGTGAACTGTTCCTTAATTAGAAGTAGATTTCACAGTCCAAGGAGCTAACTGCGGTGATCCCTAAATTGGCTACTTTTTGATTACACGCAACTATTGCCTAAAAGTTACCATAGTCTCCATTCTCCATTAATTGGAGAAATATCGGTCAGATTTGAAAGGCCATTATTTATAAATGGGACTGGATTAAGTCAGTGGTTCTTAGGAAAGCACAAGTTGCGTCAGATCCAGAAGGTTGGAAATTTACATCAATTCACAAATGTTCCTGCCCAAGATGGGGATAGAAGGGAGGCAGAAGTTAGGAAAACAGATCATTCGGAATGCTCAGAGAACGCAATTAGTAGGAGAATTTACTTAAGAAGCAATAACAACAACAGCAACCACAACAACTTGCATTCAACTTGGAAAAATGTCCTAAGGCCCTTCACTGAAACATAATCAGACAAAAATCGACGATGAGCTGTAGAAGGAGGGATGACTAAAAGCTTGTTCAAAGAGGCCGGTTTTAAGGAGGGTCTTAAAGAAGGAGATGGAGAGCCAGAGAGGTTTGGGGAGGGAATTCCAAAGCTTAGGGCCTGGATGGCTGAAGGCACTGCCGCCAATGGTGGGACGAAAGGAGTGGGGAATGCACAAGAGGCCATGTTGGTGGAACGCAATGTTCTCAGAGGGTTGTAGGGCTGGAGAAGATTACAGAGATATGGAGGGGTGAGACCATGAAGAGATTTAAACACGAGGATGAGAATGTTAAATTTGAAGTGGTGGGGGACCAGGGGCCATTTAATAAGAGACAGTGGATAACAATATCTAATTAAATTTCAATTTGACTTACCACTGATTAATTTGTAAACCTACCATTAATTCTTGGGATGGCAGCCATTGTGTGGTAGAATGAAATCCATTTACATTCTTTCTTTAAATTTGAAAATTATTGATTCAAGGAAATAATGATAAAGCCCTAACGTATTCCTGGTCCAATTACTAATTGCAATTATATAGACCCAATCTAGCCTATTATAAATAAGTTTGATTACAAGTAATTTTTCTTTCTGACTAGTAGATTATTAGTTATTTTTTTGATATCTCTGGCCAGAAATTAAATTAAACAGGTTCATGCCTCCATTAAATGCTTTGGGTTCATTTGCTGATATCACCAATAGTAATTTCCAGCCTATAGTTGACCAACAAAATATAGTTAACATTATGTTACTATACATGTCACTGTGACAGAGCAACATGACTGGTAGGTCATCAGGGAGAGAAGCTGATGACATTTTGAATGCGGAAAGTATGTGAACAAAGCACTTAACTATATTCATGACTTCTTGGGTCTGTCTTTTAAAGCAATAATAGGTAAAAGGCCTCCTGCCACTTTTGAGTTTTGACATCAATACCGGAAGAGAAATTCACAATATCCAAATTAAAGTGGCTCATTCTCTTTTTCCAGTCTGTCACAGTATGTTTTTTAATTAGTTTCTAATGAAATCACAGTTGAATGTTGTTTTACTTACTGTGGCTGCAATTGTTTAACTGTGTTATTGTTAGGATAAAGTCATTCTTTTTGTTTCAGATAATGGCTATCAGATGTACGATTATATGTGGCATCTATGTTTTATCATATGAGATTTAATAAAGTTAAATTCAAATACAAATGGTCTGTGTTGTTTAACTTTGCTGCTTTGACTTTACAAAATTTTTAAACTATTTTATTTAAATAAAGAAAAAAAATTATTTTGGGAAGTCTTATATAATCATACTTTTTGCAGGCTTTGCTGCGCGTATACTGGAGGACAGCACATTTAGGGTAATTTGTGTGTTCATGTCCACTGAGGTTCAGTTGGCGTGGGGACAATTGAGTCACAATGGACTTCATCCCAGGTAATGGGTGTGACTGAGTAAATAGATGTGATAAAGTTGTCTGTGCCGAACAAATATTTCAATAAATTTCACATTGGGTTCTGCACGAATTGGAGGTTTTTACAGGATGGGAATTCCAAGCACAACAAATGATTATGGACACGACATTATGCATTCAAATTGCAAGACAGTGCTAAGTATTACCAACACTTTTATTATAGATGACTCTATGAACATTGTTACAAAATATTTATTTGGGGTAAGTACAAAACTGTATACAACATTTGGCAGTAGTGGAAGACTTTGAGGATGTGTTATCTTCCTCTCCCTGAAGATTATAGTTTACTCTTCATTTTTTGGGGGTAAAGTAAGGATCTTTTAGGTGCCATAACTGTGTTTGCATCCTTTTATTGTGTATTACGATTGGCCAGCTATTTATTGTAAAGAAAACTGTCCAAAATTGAATCTGATGGATTGTTTCACTAAAAAAAAATTCTGTTTCACTGAAACATGGGAGAGAATTGCATTTGTTCTGATAGTGACATTGCAAGTGCGTTTAAAAAAAACACTTTTATAATATTGCTCGAGACACTGCTCACAACAAACCATCGTGAAAGCATTCATAGAATCATGGAAAGTTACAGCACAGAAGGAGGCCATTCAGCCCATTGTGTCTGTGGAAAAAGAGTTATCCAGCTTAATCCCACTTTCCAGCACTTGGTCTGTAGCCCTGTAGGTTACGGCACTTCAAGTGCACGTCCAAATACTTTTTAAATGAGTTGAGGGTTTCTGCCTCTACCACCCTTTCAGGCAGTGAGTTCCAGACCCCCACCACCCTCTGAGTGAAAAAAATTCTCCTCCGCTCCCGTCTAATCCTTCTACCAATTACTTTAAATCTATGCCCCCTGGTCACTGACCCCTCTGCTAAGGGAAATAGGCCCTCCCTATCCACTCTATCTAGTCCCGTCATAATTTTATATACCTCAATTAAATCTCCCCTCAGCCCCTCTTGTTCCAAAGAAAACAACCCCAGCCTATCCAACATCTTCTCATGGCTAAAATTCTCCACCCTGGCCACATCCTCTTAAATCTCCTCTGTACCCTCTCTAGTGCAATCACATCTTTCCTGTAATGTGGTGACCGGAACTGTACACAGTACTCAAGCTGTGGCCTAACCAATTCATGAGGTCACTACACATAGTGACCTCATGAATTGTGCCGTAATTGTTTAGTGGTTGTTCCAGGGTTAAGATCCTTCTCACAGCTAAATTTTTACTCTTTTTCAGGAGAAATATATATAAAAAAACAGGAGAAATTTCTCCTGTTCACAGGGCATGGGAGTACAGCAGACCTGTAAAACAAGTGGTAAATTTGTCACCGTCTGTGTAAAGGGAACTCCAGCCCCTGTGGTGTCCACCGGTCGCGGAAAGCCTCAAGCATACCGGCAGACACCGCGTGCTCCCTCTCCAGGACCACCCGGGCGCGGAGAATTCCGCGGAAGAGAGGCAGACAGTTGGAGCGACCACCCCCACAGGCCGCGTCTAACCTGGACCTGTGGATAGCCACCTTGGACAGGCCCAGGAGCAGGCCCACGAGGTCGTCCCCCGACCTGCCCGTCCCTCCCCCACCATGTAGAATAACCTGTTGTGTTTACAAAGCAACTGGGGTTTGGATACTGCAATTAGCCTTCACCATGCTCTGGGATGTGTGGGTTTCAAAGTTTAGTGGTGCTTATGCTAAACCAGTGGAGGCTCATGGCTGAGATCAGAGCAGCGAGCAAATAATACTCAGTTCATGATGCCGAGCCATGTGGAGATTTGACACAGCACAAGCTCATGGGAAACACTGTTTCGAATTATCCCTTAGGGTCACTTTACTTAATGTGTGGTTAAGTGTCAATCTTACCATTTGTAAAGTCATACATCAAAAAAAAGCAAGTATACACTGTTAGCAGGAAAAGAGAATAAACGGATAAAAGTTTTATTTTTTTTAAAAAGCCAAGAGGATGAAAAAATAAAAAAAACTCATATTTTACCAGTCTTGCAGGCAGGCTTAAGAGTTGATAGAAAATACAGAGCAAAGCTGTAAAACAACAGCAAAAAACAGGATGGTTAAAATGGCAACAGGTGTAATAGATAACAAATAGCAATTCCCTTGGATAAGTTTGCCTCAGTCATGCCAACCAGGTTATACCAGTCAACACATTGAGTGCTCCAGCTCTTCCAAAGCAGCAACTTTGAGTTTCCAAGAATCATAGAATCATACAGCACAGAAGGAGGCTATTCAGCCCATCGTACCTGTGCCGGCTGTTTGAAAGAGCTATCCAATTCGTCCCACTCCCCTGCTCTTTCCCCATAGCCCCACAATTTTTTCCTTTTCAAGTATATATCCAAATCCCTTTTGAAAGTTACAATTGAATCTGCTTCTGCCACCCTTTCAAGCAGTGAATTCCAGATCATAACGACTCATTGCGTAAAACAATTTCTCCTCATCTCACCTCTGGTTCTTTTGCCAATTACCTTAAATCTGTGTCCTCTGGTTATACGACCTTCCTGCCAGTGGAAACAGTTCCTCCTTATTTACTCTATCAAAACCCTTCATAATTTTGAACACCTCTAGTCAATCTCCCCATAACCTTCTCTGCTCTAAGGAGAAGAGTCTTAGCTTCTCTAGTCTCTCCACATGACTGAAGTCCCTCATCCCTGGAAGCCAAACTCTGTGGCCCATGTTGTTTAAGAGTCAGACTTCTGTTGATTGATATGTAGCAACAACAGCTGTGTTTATGTGTTTCATTACTTCATAATGCACATCAGTTTATGGGACATTGGATCTGGTCTCATGTTTATGGGGTGTTGTGTCAAGTCTGGGTGTTGTTCACTCCACTGGCAAACTAAACCTTCATAGATTTTAGTGAAGATTTTGGTAGCTCTATGCTGTTGTCTTATTATCATTGTAACTTCTTCATGAAGGTCCTAAAACAGTAAGGTAATAAGACGTTTGCCAGATGTAGTATTAGGCCAGATTTTGCCATGAGCGGTGAATGAAATACAGGGCATCCGGAACCTGTGTGAACAGGACAAGCAGCTGTGTTTCTCCTTAATCAATCCGATTGAAGAATTGTTCAAGAGCAGCGCAGATTCTGAACCAGGAAGTGTAAGTTAGAATAGTGAATTCAATGTCAAATCAGAAAGCGAAATAGAGGGGAAGAAAGATCGGATTAAGAGAGAGAGAAAGATAAAAGAGACAGTAAGAAAAAGTTTTAAAAACTTATTTAATTTTTTTTTATAAATCTCCAACAATAACTAAAAGCTGAAGCAATGAGACTCCACACTTGTAGAAGTTAATTTTCAGTGCCAGAGAGGTTGTTTGGCAGCAATTAAGACTTATCACGTTGTTAAAAGGGTGCTTCTGTTGGAATGGAACAAGCCCTAACTTTTTTTGGTGAGTTTAGTCCTTATCTATGATGTCAATACAGGAACTTCACGCCGTTCAATACATTTGAATGGGGAGGCAGACGGCGAGATGCCTTTTTCACGCAACTAATGGAGGGGCAGCGCATCTCGGACAGTAACTTCCCGATTTTAGCGTTTAACTAAAATTACAGGGCAATGGGGAAAGAGCAGGGGATTGGGACTAATTGGATAGCTCTTTCAAAGAGCTGGCACAAGCACGATGGACCGAATGGCCTTCTCCTGTGCTGTACCTATTATGATACTATGAGCTGCACATGTGCGCTTGCCGGAAGTTGCTGTCTGATTTGCGCCTAAATAACGGTGAGTGTTGTTAGCCTCCCCGTTATTTTTACAGCAAAATCCAGCCCATTGTATTTAGAGCACAGGTTTTAATAGTATTGTATGCTTTCTGTTAGTGTATATCTGTGTACGTGTAAAGCTGTACCTTTGATTCCCTATATATTGAATATTTAATCTTATTATTGTCACCTTTTTGATGTTTATTTTTAAAAATATATATATTTTTTTAAGTTATTTGATCTTAACCTTGTGGTGATTTAAAGGGGCTTATTTTTGGTGTTGCAATCAGATTTATTGCACAGTTTCATTTCACAATGAGTTGGATCTGCTACATGAGTACGCAAGCTCAATTGTGCACAGAAGGTGTTTATCTTATTTTATTTTTAATAGACATAAGAACCACGGAAGGTTCCACTGAAAACATCGCTCCCAGGGGAGTTGGTTGCTGCTGGGCATTGTATCATTAGCAACAAATGTTCAAAGTAAATGATTCCAGAGTTCATGCAGTTGATTTCTCCAAATGAAATCTGATTTAGTGCTCAAGAGAACATTCAGGACAGGAAATGTGGTTGCTGTATTGATGCACCAAGTACCAGGAATGGTGGTTGAGACCATGACACTGGACTCACTTAAGAAACAGCTAGATGCTGTAATGGGAAGATGGTAGGATCAGTATTTTGGAAGGATGAAATCAAATGGGTCAAATGTTCATCTTCATCCAAACTATTTATGATCTCGTGACGTGTTAAAAGTCCTTTACTGCTTTTAAAATAATACATTATTTAAACCACATCCATTCGTTCTTCATCTGCTCATTCTTCTACTGGCAGTCTCCGTTATCTTAACAAGATGATGATCGGATGGCATACACCCATGCTTCGAATCATGGAATCTTACAGCACAGAAGGAGGCCATTTGGCCCATCGTGCCTGTGCTGGCTCTTTGAAAGAGCTATTCAATTAGTCCGACTCCCCATAGTCTTGCAAATTTTACCTTTTCAAGTATATATCCAATTCCCTTTTGAATGTTATTATTGAACCTGCTTCCACCACCTTTACAGGCAGTGCATTTCAGATCACCACAACTTGCTGCATAAAAAGAATTCTCCTCATCTCCCCTCTGGTTCTTTTGCCAATTATCTGTATCTGCTGCACTTCAGTCTATTTCCAGGCATAAAACAAAACAACTTGCTATTGGCCCTGTCATGAGGTGCAATGCAAACTTGACATTTTAATTGCAGTTTTCCCCATTTTAGTCTTAAAAAAAATATAACTGATGCCAGTTCACAATTTACTTTTGAAAGAGTTAATCAGACTTACTTTACCAGTAAAAATTGAGCTGTAAAATGGAGCATATATAAATCAAATCAATATATATATAGGGACCAATTTTCCTGACTATTGCGCCCAGTCGATACCCATTCTCCAGGAAAAAGGGGGCAGAGACCTGCCTTTGTGTTGCCCCAAGATTTTCAGGCCTTCCCCGGGAGGACATTAGGGGAAATGAAAAATGATTCTTGAGTACATTTTTAACAGGCAATGTAATGGCAGGCAACATACTAGGGAAGCCAAAGGTTTGGAACAGCTTTTAAATAATGTTTTCTATATAAAGATCTAGAAGCTTTCATCTACACAAGTATTCCCCAAGCAGGTATGTAGAGTGGCAGGGGAGTCGTCCACATTCACAGTGAATATTGTGATCAACAATAATATGGTAATTAAGAAGCTGATGTACTTGTGGGCTCACGAAGATGTCTAAGAGTATTAAAATAAATGAGTGCAGAAGTTAGGCAGTGGTGGAAGAAATTGTGCAATTGGGTGCAGTGCTATTACCGAAAGAATGGAAGACAGCTATTGAGATCACAATCTTTAAGGAATGTAGAATTATAGGCATATTGCTTCACTCTCCATAGTGGAAAAATACTAATGTCAATTACCAAGAAAGAAATTCTGATGCATTTAACAAGAGCAAAGACAGTCAACATAAACCAACACGAGTTTGTGAAAAGCAAGTCATTCCAAACAAGTCATTAGAAGTCTTCGAGAATATAGCAGTTAGTGGATGATAATAGGGTAGGAGATATGTATATCTTGACTTCCAAGGTTCCTCTCAGAAACCCTGTGGCCAAAGTGGAAGCTCGTGTACTACAAAATGAATTTACAAATAATAGAAACGAAAGGTAATGATCAATGAAAAATCTTTTAATTGAGAATCTCTGACTAGTGGAAACCTCCAGAAATGATTAGGAAATATGATTCACCAAGTAAGAATATATTGGGCCAGAAATTTCTGGGGCTGGTGAGATGTCGTGGTGCCGGAGTGGGACCTGGCAGTCCAGAATTGGGTTGGGACCCAGTTCCACTGGCTCTGAAACCCCTTTTTTAAAGTTGCCGAATTCTGCCAAAAGTTGGGGTGGGTGCTTCTTGTGTCCGTGCCCACTCCGTGCAGACATCACCAGCAGAGTTGGGACTGGCGGGATGGTGTCATCAGTCAGATGTCCTGTCAGTTCTGCCTCAGTTGTCCCCAAAGCTAAAAATGCCTGCATGATGTGGGTGTACTAGCCCGAAAGGACAAGATGCTGCAGGAAGTGAGGCCCACTATTGCATTTGATGCCGGTTTCCTAACAACAATCGATTGCAAGAGTGATTGATCACCATTAGGAAAGTGCCAACTTTGAATTGTTCAATAACGTTTACCTTTTCTGGCCATCTTCAGACTGCATAGCTGTCCCCTTTAATCTTGTGGCATGAGGTGGACAACCCAGTGACACTGCAAGTAGCATGGGTACATCCTTCCTCTCCAATTTTAACTTTGGGTGATGGTGTAAAATAGATGATATCAAATTAGCTGCCCAATATAGAACACGCCCGATTTTTCTTCCATTGAAGTCGATGGAAAGGGAAATTGGACAGGGTGTACATCGGTGGTGGTCAAATTATTGGAATCAATTCTGAGGGACAAGGTAAACCATCACTTAGAAAGGCATGGAGTAATTAAGGCAGTCAGCATGGATTTGTTATGGGAAGGTCGTGTCTGACTAACTTGATTGAATTTTTTGAGGCGGTATCAAGGAGGGTCGATGAGGATAGTGTATTTGATGCAGTCTACATGGATTTTAGCAACGCTTTTGACAAGGTCCCACATGGCAGACAGGTCAAAAAAGTACAAGCCCATGGGATCCAAGGGAGAGTGACAAGTTGGATCTAAAATTGCTCAGTGGCAGGAAGCAAAGGGTAATGGTCGACGGGTGTTTTTGTGACTGGAAGGCCATTTTCAGTGGGATTCCACAGCGCTCAGTTCTAGGTCCCTTGCTTTTTGTGATATATATTAATGATTTGGACTTAAATATAGGGGGCATGATTAAGAAGTTTGCAGATGATATAAAAATTGCCTGTGTGGTTGATAGTGAAGAGGAAAGCTGTAGACTGCAGAAAGATTTATCAATGGACTGGTCAGGTGGGCAGAAAAGTGGCAAATGGAATTCAATCCGGAGAAGTGTGAGGTAATGTATTTGGGGAGGACAAACAAGGCAAGGGAGTACACAATAAATGGGAGGATACTGAAAGGTGTAGAGAAAGTGAGGGACCTTGGAGTGCATGTCCACAGATCCCTGAATGTAGCAGGACAGGTAGATAAGGTGGTTAAGAAGGCATATGGAATACTTTCCTTTATTAGCTGAGGCATAGAATATAAGAGCAGGGAGGTTATACTGGAACTGTATAAAACACTGGTTAGGCCACAACTTCAGTACTGTGTACAGTTCTGGTCACTACATTACAGGAAGGATATAATTGCACTAGAGAGGGTACAGAGGAGATTTACGAGGATGATACCAGGGCTGGAGAATTTTAGCTAGGAGGGAAGATTGGATAGGCTGGGGTTGTTCTCTTTGGAAAAGAGGGGATGAGGGGTGATTTAATTGAGGTGTACAAAATTATGAAGGGCCTAGATAGAGTGGAAAGGAAGGGCCTATTTCCCTTTGCAGAGAGGTCAATAACCAGGGGGCATAGATTTAAAGTGATTGGCAGAAGGAATAGAGGGGAGCTGAGGAGCATTTTTTCACTCAGAAGGTGGTGGGGGTTTGGAACTCACTGCCTGAAAGAGTGGTAGAGGCAGAAATCCACAACTCATTTAAAAAGTACCTGGATGTGCACCTGAAGTGCCTACAGGGCTATGGACCAAGTGCTGGAAAGTGGGATTAGGCTGAGTGGCTCATTTTCGGCTGGAGCGGACACGACGGGCCAAATGGCCTCCTTCCGTGCTGTAAATTTTCTATGATTCTAAATTGAGCAGTCAATTCAATAACAATGCAATACAACATTGCCCAAAGTTATAATTACCCTCCAAGATTTTTTTATGATTGACATCAATAATGATCATTCACAGAACATGCCAAGATTTACTCTTTGCAAGCTTCATTCATTCTCTTCTTTTTGTCTAGTGATGGAACAGAACTGAAGACTATAGCACTAAAATCAAGACAAGCCATTATCAGGACCTCTTTGAAGGTAGCTATGTTTATTTTATCAAAAACATTAAAACAAACCAGAATTTTAAGAAATCTATCCTGGCTAATTTTGACAGGAAAAACAATGGAACTAACTACATATAAGGGCTTCTTTATTTAAGTACTTACAGCACATTACATGCAAATCATTTATTTATTTATGTAACCGTACTATGCAAGGGGAACCACCGAGGAACATACTCTCATAAAAATAGTGATACCTGTTCTTCTTTGACAAAGAACAGAGGGGGGCCTTTTTAACTTTTCTAAATCGGCAATAACAAGGTACGAACAGCCTGAAAACAGATGCTCCGGCCACCATCATTTTTAAAGGGACCGGCTAGTCCGCCCGTTTTTTAAAATTCATTCATGGGATGTGGGCGTCGCTGGCGAGGCCGGCATTTATTGCCCATCCCTAATTGCCGTTGAGAAGGTGGTGGTGAGCCGCCTTCTTGAACCGCTGCAGTCCGTGTGGTGACGGTTTTCCCACAGTGCTGTAGGAAGGGAGTTCCAGGATTTTGACCCAGCGACAATGAAGGAACGGCGATATATTTCCAAGTCGGGATGGTGTTTGACTTGGAAGGGAACGTGCAGGTGGTGTTGTTCCCATGTGCCTGCTGCTCTTGTCCTTCTAGGTGGTAGAGGTCGCGGGTTTGGTAGGTGCTGTCGAAGAAGCCTTGGCGAGTTGCTGCAGTGCATCCTGTGGATGGTACACACTGCAGCCACAGTGCGCCGGTGGTGAAGGGAGTGAATGTTTAGGGTGGTGGATGGGGTGCCAATCAAGTGAGCTGCTTTATCTTGGATGGTGTCGAGCTTTTTGAGTGTTGTTGGAGCTGCACTCATCCAATCAAGTGGAGAGTATTCCATCACACTCCTGACTTGTGCCTTGCAGATGGTGGAGAGGCTATGGGGAGTCAGCAATAGCTACTTCTAATATGCAAATCCAGATCCTATGACATACCTATGACCCTGATTCCATTGAAATCAATGCATCCAACCCACAATGCTGCTTTTACATTCTGACAGTACCCCTAAGGTTCTCACTTAACATCACCACACCATCGTCCTCCAAAATTAGATTCCACCCTTCATCCCTAAGCAGTATTCCTTTACTTTTAATATGCTTATAAAATCCCTTGCTGTTTCCTTTTGAATTATATTTTATATTATCTGCTAGCCTTTAAAAATATTTCCTTTTAATCCCCTAATCTTTCTTTTCACCTCCTCAGTACACCTTTTATATTCCTCCTGATGTTCTTTAGTATTGTTAGCCCTAGTTCTATCAGATGCCTCCCTTTTATACTTAAGGCTCGTTTTAATCTCTGTATTTATCCGAGGAAATCTATCCTTTGTGGCATCCCCTATTGCCATATAGGAATATAACTATTTTATACACTATCTAACTTGTATGTGAAGGTTTCCCATTGTCATTTGATCTGTTTGCCAACTTGTCTGCCCAGTTAATTTGATGTGGAGATGCCGGTGATGGACTGGGGTTGACAATTGTAAACAATTTTACAACACCAAGTTATAGTCCAACAATTTTATTTTTAATTCCACAAGCTTTCGGAGGCTTCCTCCTTCCTCAGGTGGTGAGGAAGGAGGAAGCCTCCGAAAGCTTGTGGAATTAAAAATAAAATTGTTGGACTATAACTTGGTGGTGTAAAATTGTTTACAGTTAATTTGAACCAGAGCTCTTCTTACCTCACCTCCTTTTTCCTGTCCAGCACCCTTTATTTGACTCTTCGTTATCCTTTTCTTTTCTGCATTGAATGTAATTATGTTGTAATCACAATTTCCCAATTGTTCTCCTACTTTCACAGTGCCTGACTTCACTTCAAGCAATATTTCTTTCCTTGTTGGACTAGAAACATACTGATCTAGGAAACAGCACATTTTGTTTTCCATGATCTGATTTTGGAAGCAGAAGGAGTTCACATCTGGAGATTCAAATGTGCCTTTATATATATGATTGCTGTGATAACAGGATATTCAGTATTTAGAGACCATTTTGATCATAAAATAAAGTAGATCAACAGTTTGCTAATCCTTAAAATATTTGAATAATTGATTTTTGGAAAAACAATATCATTGGACTCATTGCATTTCTATTGAATCGATGTTGATTTATATCAGTGTAGACTATTCTTTAAAATCACCTGTAGATATTTGTGAGATTAAGTACACAGAAAAACAATTTTAAATGATAATAAATGATTATCAGATGTCAGCCGTGGCTCAGTGGGTAGCACTCTGGCCTCTGAGTCAGAAGCTTTAAGGGTTCAAGCCCCATTCCAGATACTTGAGCACAAAATCTAAGCTAACACTCCAGTGCAGTTCTGAGGGAGTGCAGCACTGTCAGTAGGTGGTCTCTTTTGGATGAGATGTAAAACTGAGGCACCATCTGCCCTCTCAGGTGGACGTAAAAGATCCCACGGCATTATTTCAAAGAAGAGCACGGGAGTCCTGGCCAACATTTATTCCTCAACCAACATCACTAAAGAACAGATTATCTGGTCATTAGCTCATTGTTGTTTCTGAGATCTTGCTGTGTGCACATTGGCTGCCGCATTTCCTACATTATAACAGTGACTACACTTCAAAAGTACTTCATTGGCTGTAAAGTGCTTTGGACTGTCCTGAGGTTGTGAAAGGTGCTATGTAAATGCAAGTTTTTCTTTCTTTCTATTAATTCAATACAAACAAAATAAAGGCGCTCAGTTTTGTCTAACTGAGATCCAGCGCAACAGGAGGGCCTCTTCATTGCACTAAAATGTTATCTACCGGCTGGAATTATCAAGCACCCATTTACTACCTTGGAGACAACAAACAAATCTAATGTTCCATAAAATGTCAACAGCTAAAAAGATTTGTTTCCAAAACTTCTCAAGTGTTGAATCAGTTGAGCAGCTGTATAAATGGATTAATATTTAACTTCTTGTTAAGTTAGGAGGAAAACTAACAGAACATGTTTAAGGTACGTTTATTTATCTATTTATTTTATGTCAGCCTTTTTGCTGGTTTAGTTTAAAAAGCTGTGATCTATGATTCACTTAAAAAGAATGATTGAAGTCTCTGAAGTCCGTGTAACATTGAGGCTAATGGTGTTTGGAGTGACTTGACCTTCAGTATTTTCCTTTCTGTTGGGAAGTGACTAGACTTTTTTCATCTTCTGATAGCACAGTCAAGATTAATCAACCATTGGTGAAAACCTTCATCCTACGACCATGTGGTGTGAGCTAGATTGCTAATATGCTGCATTACATTTTCATCCATTCCTACTATTTTCTTTTACAACTTTTAAGATAGATCTAAATTACACAGAGCAGAAGGTTCCCATCTGTATTGAGCCATTAGTCCCATACATTTTGTTCTTTATTTCCCTGGCTGCTTTCAGTTAGGACTCCAGCACTTGGTCAATAAAGTTGGTTTTTCTCACTCTGTTGTGCTCAATTCCTCAACAGTATTGTTCCATTAACAGCTGCATTGGTCTCCCCGGTGCTTAAATGGCTCCTAATTACTGTTCACTACTGGTTGTCAAGGTTACTGCTTTTGCCACTTCATTGGATGGCTCACAGTGCTGTTGTTAAAATGTACAATTTAACACAGTTCCAGACAGGGGAGACATTTCCACATCACTCCTGTATCATTTACAATCAATTTAAATACTGTCACCTGCTTCAGGTAGGAACTTCCCACCACACCGGCGGATGCCTGAGGGAATGCACCTCAAGCACAAAGGGGGCAGAGACTCAACAGAATGGTTCCCTGCTCCAATTTCTTCTTCCCATCGCCCTAGAACCAGGGACTCACAGGGTGTTTGGCAGAGGGAAGTCAGCCCGAGTATGCGGTGCTTTTTCAGAAAGCTGCAGAAGACATTCAGCATTCAAACAGTTGATGATGCGTGTGGATTTCCTGTTGTGAATGCCTTCTTTAAAGGTAAATCAACATTTGTGGCAAACAATCGATGTCACAATTTATAGGAATCAGGTGAACTTTGCCAGCATTTTTCAAAATGTGGTCACAACACCTGTTTGCACTGAAACACCCCTCAAGAGTGATCCCGCGCAGAAGGGAATCGTGTTTTGAGGACAATATGCAGCAGCATGCTTTTCTATTAAAAGAAAGAGACGACAAACACTTGTACAATTGTAAACAATTTTACAACACCAAGTTATATGGACTATAACTTGGTGTTGTAAAATTGTTTACAATTGTCAACCCCAGTCCATCACCGGCATCTCCACATCATAAACACTTGTACAGCAGCTGGGATCAGGTTACACAATAAACAATGGAGCCATACTTAGCTGTATTGCAGATTTTCCACTGTACTTTTTCATTGATCCTAATGGTTGTTCTCAACTATAGGGAGAAGTTTGATTGCTATTTAATGGAACACTATAAATTGCTATCCCAGTAACTCATTAGTTATGAACCCCTTCAAAGCAGAAAACTTCAAAACCATCATAATCCAAATTCCAGTGTTAAGGAGCTATGTTGGTTTTCATGTGCAACACATGAAAATATCCATCCCTCTAAATATCTCTGTTTTGATGCAACAGAAGATGACATTTCTGTACAGTACATCGCTGTGCCTCCTGCCATTCTACACCATACCTCATGTGACATGGCTTTCAGTTGATGACGTCAATCAAATAAGTCCATTCAACATCAGTCAATTCATTATCAAACAAGCCGTAATACATTGCAACCCTGTTAGCCAGGCGACTGTAAATGTTAAGAATTATTGCTGTGGCTCAGATGTTCATGTCTACATTCTTAACAGCCAACAAAAAAACCTCTTGGTATTGTCAGTTATTTGTGTTTAAATCACTTAATATCTTGTTTTAGCACATGTCATGCCACTTGAGCAACTGATGCGAGAAAAGATAATTTCACAAGAAGTCCATTACACTGTTCCATTAACTTATTTGACAAAAGGAAATTAATTAGAGGGAGAGAGGCCTGCTGTTAAAGCCTTATTAATAAAGAGCTGTGTTTTAAAGCTTGTAGTTAGGGATCCTGTCAATATAACACTTACTTCCAACAATCAGCACTTATTGTAAACTTGTTAAAAATTCCTACCCTGGACGGAAGCAAGTTAACTGCTGAATAGAGGCATATGACATTAATAGGAAAATTGTTTTTTTTGTGTTATGTGATTTTTATCACTCAGATACAAACTTTTTCAGTGCCTATTGACATTTTATGGGTAATTTTCTGACTTTACGCTTTCCACTAGGAAAACATATCAGAAATTTGGACATGCACTGTCAGGAGTGCAAAGTTAGAAATTGTCCACTTCTATGTGAAATTGTGACACTTGGATAGCAAGCTGTGTTGCAGGTAATAAATGTAAAATTTCACATGATTTAATATGGGACATAGTGCTGCATTAAATCACTTGCCCTGGTTATTAACAACATGTACTGAGTCAGGCGAATTCTACTTATAATTAGCTTTTAACAGAAAATCAGCACACGTTTTCATTTTGAATATTTGCATGTCATTGCAATTAGTGACTTGGAAAAGCTACTGAGTCAGAGACTGCAGGGGAACCAAAATAATAAGAAGCTGAAAGTTCTCATTACTAAAAACAGAAATTTTAATTCAGAGTAAGGACAAAGCTAGGATCATAAAAGATTTTTGCTGATCAAGTTCCACTTTTATGAGCATTTGTGTTTTTGGGAAAGGATATTTTTTTCTGGCATTTGTTATTTGTTCTTTTAATTTCCTGCTGTACAGAATAAAAAGAGCCCAATGTAGCACCCATCCCATAATACAACAGAGAACGATGTCTGCCCCACTTTCTGCAGTGTGTGTACAGATCATTTTAATTTTGTTCTTTACAGTCACTTACTCTGAAGTTCAAGGTTCTCAGCCTATTTCACGTGAGTACAATATTAATAAACCTTTAGAAAATCCACTTTCATCTTCTACATTTTACTGGATTTTTATGTAACAGCCATGTAAAATTTGATGAGATCAGACAATTAATGCAGCTGTTGGTACTGCTATATTGTTACATTGTTCCATAAAATGATCGGCTGGTCTGTTGAAACGAATGATTTTCTGTCATTGAGTTATACATGTTTCTTGGTTACATGCTTTATGTGCGGAAGTCTAGTCTCACTTCTATATGAGGATGAATAACACAACATCCCTGGTATAGCTTTGGGTGCAATTACACTACAAGTTTAACAACTGTGCTAAGTGGTTTTGACTAGTGGGGTGTAATTCAGGTGTCAAGGCACGAACTGACTCCAAAACTAAACGAGTGAGACTATCTCTTTGAGGGAGTTTAATTCTACTTCGGATTGCTATCAGGCCGAGCCCTGACTGTGGATTCAGGTTGCATTTACACTATATCTGCAGTGTTGGTGCAAAGTGAACCTACTTTGAATCAATGTTATTTTATAGATCAAGTAAAGAAAAAGTTAACCAGGTGACTAAGAAATGAGCCTTTTGGATATTCCAGACCACATGCAAAGCTATGGGGGAAAGATTCCTTCAGTGCGTTGTGTGGGAGAAAATTATAAACCTGGTTTACAATTTCAATGTACACAAGTGCACTGAGGAAATCTTCCTCCGTGTGGACTTTCAAATCTCAACAAATCTGAACTCTCCACTGAAGAGGTGGCTTCTCAGTGCTATAAACAATACTAACCTTTGCAATCATCTTCTCTTTCTTATGTTATTGCCCTTGTCTGGGGCAGGCCAGATTGACCAAAATGGTCTTTTCTGGTCCTGTACATTTCTGCTTTAAGTTTTCACTGATATTCTGTATTGTGCTGTTTCTTTTCAAGAATGTAAAGTTACGAGTCCCTGTACAGATATCCAGGGTGCTGCCGGTGCTCTGGGAGTACCAGGGATGCCAGGAACAAATGGGATTCCCGGAACTAAGGGAGCTGAAAGGCCTCCTGGTACAAAAGGTATGACATATCTACCATACCTGCATTTCTCTTCCTGGTTTATTAAACACTTTACTGAATGCAATTGTTGGGTTACTCAGGATGGCTCTGCTAACATACCTAATACCCTCCCAAAAAGACAAGTGATTTCTAGAGAGAAGGGGTACCAGAAGAAATAAATTACACCAGCTGTATAGGTAACTGAAAGAACATTTTTGACATTTGTTTTGAATTACTCAGAATAATTTTCTGAGGCTCTCTTCATTTCTCCAATTTTGCTTCAGAATATTAAGCATCAGAACTGGGGTAATTTACCCTAAGTATGTTAAAGAGAAATTCCTTTACCTAGAATTACAATTAAAGAAAATATTTCTTTGTTAATATTACACATGAAGCAAAATATACACCTGTGGACTCGCTGGTGTCCTGAGACCCCTGTTTGAAAACATGTGAGTTAAATAATAAGCAATTGTCCACAGGCGGGAACCTCCAACCCTTATATAGTAACTAGTAACAAGATTGTACAACTTATCCCCAAACCAGCTGCTAATTAGCAGTTGCTTCAGCTGTGGGTTTTCATACAGCACAGGCCAGAGTAAGGCAACTTCACTGATGAAGGTAAACTGGATCCTATCAAATTACTACAGCATGTATCTAAAACACATTTACAATTTTAAAAAATGATTGGGTCAGTTGTTGGCACACATTAAAAAAAATGCTTTCCAGGTGGGTTAGAGCACAAGAAAGCGATCATTCAGGAACTTGAGCTGGGAACTCGTTAAAGCATCACAACCAGGTCTATTTGTAGATGTTATTTAATAAAATGAATCTCTTGTAATTGGAAAATATTTTCTTTAGATTCCATGGAACCTGGATTTTAGTTATTTAACACACAGAATCTAAACATATCAGTATCATAATGTCAATAAAAATATTTTCATTCTTTACCACAGGACAAAAAGGTGATCCAGGGATATTTAGGAAGGCTGGATTAAAAGGTGATAAAGGGGAAAAAGGTAACATTTCTTAAGAAAAAAGAACACTGCATAAGTTGCATTAATTGAGACACTTTCTATCATCACAATTATGCATGGAAATAAGTTACAAATTCAATGTCAATCTTCATTGCATTTTTAGAATTTAAAAAAAAGATTATTCTTGTAAAGTAATCATAACAATAGTTCTAAATGTGT
Organism: Heptranchias perlo; assembly: GCF_035084215.1. NCBI lineage: Eukaryota > Metazoa > Chordata > Chondrichthyes > Hexanchiformes > Hexanchidae > Heptranchias > Heptranchias perlo. The sequence goes on along the minus strand of NC_090350.1, from coordinate 20,061,746 downwards.
CAGTGCCACAGAAAGCAAAACTCAAGTAGACCTAATGGACTTGCTGAAAAAAGTAACAGTGTATGAACGACACATGCTGTTATTAATGTGCAAATCAGCCAGCAAATTCAGGGGATTAAGAGACACGCCGTGAGTTGCAAATCTCCAGGACTTACCATGTACCAGTCCGACATTTATTTCTCCCGCCTCAACCATCCTTATTGCCATTAATGTCAGATTAGGGACAGCTTTGAGTTGTGGTTGCCCATGTTTGAGACTGCTCAAACTAATTTCATGTAGATCCCTTACAAGCAGAAGGGAGAGGAGACTTTCTCCTCCTATCTGAGCTGGATTTGAACTCATAACCCAATGTGCTAATCCACTCCTTAGTCCTCCCCAAAAAAATGTAAAATGTTCTTATTTCTTTTTTGGATCAGGTGGGCTCCAATTGTTCTGAAATCTATAATGTTTTACTTTTTAGTGAGTGTTTCTAAAATACTATTTTCCAACAAGTTGCTTTCGCCTCACTTTAATTTTTTGAATACTTTGTTCTAGAAACTAAAATATATATATTTAAAAAAAACAATTAATGCAACAGTAGAATTAAGAGCAAGAGAATGTGTTGTGTTACACAGCACTGAGAGGTATTGACTAGCTGTTTTTGTACATACAGGGGAAATGTCCACTCTGGATCCATCTTCCAACTGTCATACTGATAAGTTTCAGCGTAATTTTACTGCAAAAAGTTTAAACTTCGTTCTAATGAAAATTATAATTAAGCACAAAAACTTTGGTGCATTATCCTGATCCTTAAATTATTATTTTTTTATTTAGCAGAGAGTAGTGGGAATTTTGCTTAGCACCAATGCAGGAAGGAGTTAGCCCATCCGAAATAGATGAGCTGAACAGCTTTTTCTTGTATCTACTTCTTATGTTCTAATGTTTGTTTTTTTTCCCAATTTTCTCAGCCCTTCTTCTCCTGAAGTCGTTGACACTTGGGCTGTGGCTAATGGTGCCAACTGCCCTTCACTACCTTGCACAAGTGGACAGATGTCAGCCTATATAGTTAGTATCCACAACTAAGCCAACTGTGTCACAAACAAGTTGGGTCCTATCCCTAACCATGTAAGATACTCAACCTTTATTAGACTAGGCCCAACCAAAAAATTCTTATAGCTTGGGTTGGAGCTTCTGCTGAAGACATGTTTTGCACAGCTCAGCAGCAAATATTCTCCATGTGTGTCACAACACAACTTCTGCAAATTGCAATTTAGTGCATGGGTGTTCACACTAGTGAAATATCAATTTCAAGGCAGTATGAAACTTAATTGTGGCTACTTGGTTCAAAACCAGCACCATTGGTTTGTTAGGCTTCACACTCCCATGTTGTTTGTCGTAGGGCATCAATAAATGTTTTATATCTGTGATGTAAATTGGACTAAAATTAATTGGCAATATCTAAAGCATAGAGCATAAAAGGAAGCTTCATCTAAGATGGAGGTAAACTGAGACTCTCTCAGCCTTACTCAGCTTTCCTTTTCATTAGGTGCCAGGAACTGTAAGCAGATGCAAGACAGGGGAATAACATTGAGTGGCTGGTACACCACATACCTGGAAAACTGCAAATCACTAACTGTGTTCTGTGATATGGACACAGGTCAGGGAGGATGGCTGGTGAGTGAATAATTTCAGCTTACTTGAAAACCAGAATGAATTTGTTGCTACGTGACATTTATAAACCACCAGTGAATCTGACCATGAGCATTAATATTATTTTACCAATGGTATAACAATTAATAACATGTCTTAGAGTTGTGTGTTCTGCCTCTTTCAGCTTCCCTTCCCTGTCTCCCCATCCTCATCTTAATGCCAGAATGGAAGAGTCCATGCATTTCTTCATTTGTAAAACTGAGCTCGCCTTTTAACTGTTTCAACATCTTCTTGCCCGTTTGTCTCCCATGCCCCAAACCTTCACGGCCCACTCCTCACCTCACCTTCCAATGCTTTAAAGGTTTCTATCCCCAGGCCTCCTCCATGAAACCCGCTTCCTACTCCCTCGACTCCTTCCTGAACCAGCCCCTGACCATCAACTGCCTCTCCTTTGTCTAAAGCTCAGCAACATTATCAATAGCTCCATCCCCCCATCAAAACAGCTGTCATCACCCTCTTTAAAGAGTGCACTCTAAACTGCTTTGTCCTTTCCAACTACTGCTCAATCTCTAATTTTGCCGTTTTAAAGTTCTTGAATACGTCATCAGTAGGAAAATCCATATCCTCCTCTCCTATCACTATGTGTTTGAATCCCTTTATTTCAATTTCCATCCCAAGAGTGGAAGTCTCCAATACTTCTATGCAACAGCAAATCTAGCATTTCTTCATGTCCTCCTTTACCTCTCTGTGCTCTTTGGCACGTTGAACCATTCCATCATCCTCCATAGCCTTTCCTCTATGATCCTCCACCCTGTTAGGCTTCCACTCTTACCCCTCAACAAGTGATACACCACCTGCAGAGGTTTCTCCTCCCATCTCTGCAAGGCCACTTCAGAATGCTCCAAGGCTCCATCCTTGGCTCTTCATTTTCCTCATTCCTATGCTGCTTCTCAACAAAACATTATCTGCAAGCAAGGGGTCAGCAACTACATGCATGTTGATGATACCCAGTTTTACCTGCTCAGCACCCTTAATTCCACAAGTGTTGATGTGGCTGACGGACATCAAATTGTGAAAAAGCCAAAGCTTTCTCCAGCTCCAGATTGGCAAGACTGAAGCCATTCTCCTCTTCCCCAGAGAAACTCTAAACCTTAGCCCTTGATTCAATCCTCTTCCTGGCTGTACATTCAGGCTGGACCCAACAACATAGAATTTTCATGTCCTGTTTGACCCTGAGGTGAGCTTCAAACCCTATATCTGGTCCAAACCAAGACGGCCTATCTTCACTATGTTATAGAATCATAGAAATTTATGGCACAGAAGGAGAAGGAGGCCATTCGGCCCATCATGTCTGTGCCGGCCAAAAAAGAGCCATTCAGCCTAATTGCATTATCCGTTGTCTCGTAGGTTGTGGCACTTCAAGCGCAGATCCAAGCACTTCTTAAATGTGATGAGGGTTTCTGCCTCTACAACCCTTTCAGGCAGTGAGTTCCAGACCCCTACCACCCTCTGGGTGAAAAAATACTCCTCAACTCCCTTCTAATCCTTCTACCAATTACTTTAAATCTATGCCCCCTGGTTTTTGACCTCTCTGCTAAGGGAAATAGGTCCTTCCTATCCACTCTATGTAGGTCCCTCATAATTTTATACACCTCAATTAAATCTCCCCTCAGCCTCCTCTGTTCCAAAGAAAACAACCCCAGCCTATCCAATCTTTCTTCATAGCTAAAATTAGTTAGTTGCTGGATTATTGCTTCTGGCTGCTGATGCATTTGTAACTGTTTTCGGAGGTCTCCAATACTTGAATACTAGGACGAGGGGAGATAGCCTAACATTTAGAGCCAGGACGTGCAAGAGTGAAGTTAGAAAACGCTTCTACACGCAAAGGGTGGGAGAAGTTTGGAACGCTCTTCTGCAGACGACAGTTGATGCTAGCTCAATTGTGAATTTTAAATCTGAGATTGATAGATTTCTGTGAACCAAGGGTATTAAGGGATATGGGGCTAAGGCGGGCATGTGGAGATAGGTTACAGATCAGTCGTGATCTCATTGAATGGCAGAACAGGCTCAAGGGGCTAAATGCGACTGCCACTTGCTGTCTTCTGATACGCCACCTTCTCCTGCAAGAAAGTGGGACGTGTGTCTGAGTGATGTGCCTGTCATGGTTGAGTAGCTGCCGGTGTATGTGGTCTGTGAGTTGTGGATGCGACTTGCAACAGTGATATCGTGTAAGGGTCAGAGGAAGCATCTGATTGGAAGAGTTGAGTACTGATTGAAAGAGTTTGTTGGTAGGTGGGTGATGGGAGTGTAGTGCGTGGAGCAGTGGATGCGGCTAGTGGTGCAGTTGGTAGGAGACGCCACTTGACAGTTGACCTCACTCACCTTGACCACTTGTGTCAAAGCATTGAACTTCTTCCTGCACTGCATCCATGTTCATGATGCTATGCACCTGGCATTGACTGCATCCCCTACTGCCTCCCACTGTCTTTTAAGCATATGTCTGGAGGTCCTCTTGACCCCCTCAACCCCCACTGTGGATATAAGATGCCCCTCCTCCTGTCCACCTCTTGCACCAAGGCCTCTAGTGCATCATCAGAGAACCTTGGTGCATGCTCTCTCACAGGCCTGGTACCAACTCGGACGGGCAGATTTGTGAGGTCTGGCATGCAGATTGGAGGATGTGGGATTTAGTAGTTCGCAACCTTTATTTAGTGTTTTAACATAACTCATCAGTTTGTAAACATAGGTCGGGACTTACATCTGTGTTTTACATGTGCGATATCTGATCTCCGTTCAGACTCCATGCAGACAGCAGACTGTTACTTTTAGCAAATATCAGGTACCGGCTACCTTTAAGAGATTTTGGCAGGTTTTCAGAGTGTTAGCCTGCCTTTAAGAGATTCGGGCTCCCCCTGCTGGTGGAAAGTGCGAATGTTGTGGAATCGTAGTGACAAGGCCTGGATTTTTCGCATACACGAGGTAAGTTCTGTGGTAGCACGAATGTCTCGTCCTACCTGCGGCAAGTCAACCGGGCGCGGGTTAATCGCGCAATGCCCGTTTTCAGGGGTTAATCAATTTAACCCCCTATGTTTCATGACTCTAAAAGATTTCATGCCAGAACAACGAGACCCTCTACCATTAGAACAATTCCTCAGTTGCCATTCCTCAGTTCTTTGTAATTCTTGAAAATTCTTTGCATCCCTCAAAAGAGATAGACTTAATGGGAGGTAATTTTTGTTAAATTGTTATGCAGATTTTATCTGTGGGCCAGATGGATTGGGAATTGCATTGAGATTATTCACATTTATTTTCCATAGAACCCTTAAGGGAGGCAGAAAGAAGATTTAATTCCAATGGTTAAATTCAAACTCAGGTTTAAGTTTCAACAGGACAGTGTCTAACTAACTGTGTCTCTCCGTCACCATTATATCCATACATGAACTGTATCATCTTGTTTCCATGATTTTAGGTATTCCAGAGATGCATGGATGGTTCAGTTAATTTTTTATCAAGGCTGGAATTCCTACAAGAAAGGATTTGGGAACCAACTCTCAGAATTCTGGCTGGGAAATGACAATATTCACACGCTGACAAAAACAGGTCATTTGAAATTAGTTTTCAAACCACAATGAATGAGTACTTAACTTTTCTTAATTAAACATTTATCCATTTTTATTTCTCCAGGGTCTTTTTTGTTACGTATAGATCTGGTGGATTTTGAAGACAAAAAGGGTTTTGCTAAATATAAATCCTTTAAGATCCTCGATGAATCTGAGAAATACAAACTTATTTTGGGGGAATACATAGCTGGTGTTATAGGTAAGAAACCCTACATTACAACGGTGACTACGGGGGGATTTGTAACCCCCAAGAATGGGTGGGTTGTTAAAATAATTGATTTTTCGAGCGCCACTGCAACCCGTCTCCAACGCGCCCACTTCTGGGTTTAACGGAGGCGAGTTTGGATGTGTGCGAGTAACCTAATCGCTGGAGTCGGGTCCTGAATTAGTGCAGGTGGGTGAGTCGTTCTCGGAGCAATTAATGTCATTATGAGATGTTAATTAGGTCTTTTTTAAATTGATTTTCACTGACCTTTAAATTTAACGCCTCCAGCACGGGCTTCCCGGGACTCGTGAATCTTACCAGTGAAAAGGAGGCGAGAAGGCCCAGATCATCAGGTAAGTGCCTTTATTGCACTGCTTGTGGGCCATGAGGAGCAGGAGTGTTTCCTACAGGCCCAACAAGCTTGTTGGTTATTACCTTTACAGGCTTTAGAAAATAAGTCTGATTCCTTGTACCAAACATGAGATATACAGTGATGGACACAATTTTCATTATACTATCTAGTTCTCACGTTATAAGACTGACTACATTTCGAAAAAAAGAAGTACTTAATTGGTTGTAAAGCAATTTGGGACATCCTGAGGATGTGAAAGGTGCTATATAAATGCAAGTCTTTCTTTTTAGTTCATATTAAAATAATATGCATTATCTTTAAAACAATTGTATTTTAATTAGAGATATTAATGAGTGTAATGCAGCCACTTTCTAATACTAAAATCCTGTCTCTACACAATGCTTCTTTAGGAATCCTTTTGCTCTTCTTAAACATTTTAGAATACTTAATTACAAGAGCTATTTGTTTTTTAAAATATAAAGCTTAATATCAAACATTATCAAGGTAATATTCTTTCTTCACTGCTGAGAAATATTAATAAAGTCTTTGCTATTGTCACAATTAAAAACATTATTGTTACTTTGATATTCAATTTAATCAAGTTTTGATGGGCAGCCCTGTCTTCAAAATGAAAACTTTCCTTAAAGCAGGTCTGTGTCCACAGTTTCCTTCTCATGGCTGAAGGATGAGCTCTTGTATTGAAAGTTATCATTATGTAATTCTGAAGTGGGAAGACAATGCAGAATGAAAAGACGTTGCTGATATAGAGCTTGTTGGATTATTGTGTCATAAGACTACAGAGGAATATTATCCACAAAAGGAAAGGTGATCATTGCAGGATGATACTTTAATGGACTGTGTATGTTGTATGTATTGTCTTGTGTCAATAATATTGGCTCATTCCTAAAGCCCTGTAAATGTGATTTATGTGGAAATAAATTCTGAAATAATTTTAGTCTGAAACAAGTCTTGTGTGTAATATTTACACATTAAAATTGATGGGAGACAGTTTCTCCCCGGAACCAGCCCTGTATTTGGCATTCCTACATTATAACAGTGACTTCACTTCAAAAGTACCTCATTGGCTGTAAAGCACTTTGGGACATCCTGAGGTCATGAAAGGCGCTATGTAAATGCAAGTCTTTCTTTCTTTCCCAAATAAAGGGCAGAATTTTCACTTCGAGCCAGGAAAGGATTTGGGGGTGGGGGGAAAGATTTTCGGGTGTGAAACCCAGAAGGTAAGTTGGCCAATAAATTTAACTTCTGGGTGTCGCGCCCGGCAACCAGCCAGATTGACAGGCTGGCTGTCTATCGGGCAGGAAGGCCTGTGGTAGCAGGCCGCAGCTGGAGATCGGTGGGAGGGAGGGAGGGAGGGAGGGACCATGGGCCAGGAACGGGGGGCCAAGATAGAGATCGGTGGGGGGGGGGGCTGGGAAGGAGATCGGGGGGGGCCGGGAAGATCGGGGGGCCGGGAATAAGATCGAGGGACCGGGAACGAGATCAGATGGGCCGGGACTTGGAGATCGGAAGTTGCTGGAGGTTGGGTGAAGTGGTGGAGGCATGTGGAGGTCTACCATGGGATGGGAGTTAACCATGGTGGGGAGGTGTCTGCCATTGTGGGGGTGGGGTGTGTCTGATAGCAGGGTTGCTGTCTGCCAGGTGAGCTTGTTGAACCCGGATGAAACACTCCTGCACCTCCGGGCCCACAAGCAATGTAATAAAGGCACTCACCTCATGGATCCGGCCATTCCCACCTGATTTCACCTGATGTGAATGGGAAGCGATGGGAAATCCGAACAGGTACAGTTAAATTCATTTCAATTTTCCAATACACAAATTATTAAGTACCTCAAGTATTTCAATGAGGTGCATTACCCTTTTAAGTATGGGCCTGCCGGCTTTAAGTGGAGCAGGACTTCCTGGTGTCTGCTGTGCACATGCATACAAACCTGCCTGGGTTAAACCCAGAAGTGGGCGAGTTGGAGCCGGGATGCGGTTCCGCTCCAAAAAGCTGCTATTTTAACCTCCCACCCACCCCCAAAGCACCTGCTCTTGGGGGTTAAAATTTACCCCAAAATGGCTCATGACACCTCTTCAAAAGCATCACAAGGAAGGACCTACAGTGAAACACCGATGCATGGTAGAAAAATAATAGACCAGACCTTTGGCCTCCATGTTTATTGTGGTGTTGTGCAGTATGAGCTGGAGTGAAGTGGCAGAATAATTGGGCGATACTGAAAACGGTGTATGTATACTTTCCAAAGAGCAGCTGCACCAACACAGGCCCCAGAGAGAAGATGAGAGGGATAATGAACCTGCTGCAGCACAAAAGTCGATGCCCAAGGTGGCACAGGTGCAATATGCACTCATCAAGAGTTATTTCCTTGAGGTCTACACATGGCCCTTTCTGCAAAAGGAACAGAATGAAGAGTTTGTAAATGCATTTTAACCCAATACTAAGAGTTTTTCCCATTATTATGTGGAGAACAGTGGGAATGGTTTTATGGCGATGCTGCAGAGCAGTCAGGACTGCATTAATGTGCGCACACTGCACGCCTTAATTTTAAAGTGTTTACCTTGTGCTATTTCATGAGGTAATTTAATTCAAATATCATCTCTGAGCTCCCCATGCCGATAGGGTGTTGTTCAAGGAGCTCACTGATGGTGGGGAGGTGGGATCTGAAGCTCACTGGCAGCTGTTAAAGGGCTGCTGCTATTTAAGAGGAGCTGGCAGCAGTTTGGAAATAGTGGCTTCTTAATTAGTCTGGTTTCTGAAATGGCTAAAGCAAAGGAAGGTCCAAGAATGCCACCATTTATGTAGGCTGCAGTTTAGGTGCTTCTGGGTGAAGTGCAGAAAAGGAGGGCTGCCCTGTTTTTCAGACCAGAGGGATGTAAAGAGTGGTGTTCCCCCAGACATCAGTGTTTGGGCCAATACTGTTCTCAACATATACCTGCTCAACTGTCCTCTCGGCTCCAATTTCAACATCCTGGTTCCCATAAAATCACTGACCATCTCCCACTCCCGCCGTCCCCCCAGTACTGTTGCCACCTTTACTCCCTTAAGACCAAGGGCCGCAAACTTGAACACATGACTGGCCTAGTCATCCAACACCAGATATGGCTCAACCAATCATTTTGCACAGCCCAATCTGCTGGCAGTACTCTATAAAAACAGAATATTGGAACTGCTGAGTACAAGGTTTTATTTTTCCCAATGCAGTTGAACTGTCCACCTTCTGCTGTATGCAAGATTGCAGTTCAATTGGGTAACAGTTCTCTGCATGCTCTCTCCCCATGGTGCATTGGAGTCCTTTGAAGCTATGCTTTTTATGGATGAAGAGCACACATTTATGCAAAGAATGGTGTTACTTTGGCACTTTTACTGATTCTGAAAAACTTCTTAATTTGCTCCCAGGTACGATGGACCTGGGAGACTGAATTCACTCTTTATGCGTTCACCTCCATTTGTACAGGAGGCTGGCCTTTGTGCTCCAATAAGAGCCATTCTCCTTTGCACCTTTACAATGGAAAATTTTTATCTGATTTGAAATTCATTGATTTGGTGGGTGATTATTTCAGAATTCTAATCTTAAATTCCAATCTATATTGCTACAGTGTATAGAATTAGTGTTGGATTTTCAATATTTGAATGTATTAATGATTCAAGGTAATTTTTGGCAATGCATCAAAGATTTTTATTATTTTACAGTGTTCCATTTTTTCAAAGAAATACAAGAGTCTGTTAAGTAATAAAGATACTTGTGTAGAATTGTTGCTTAAATGTGAAACTACGTTTCACTTACAAATGCGAACAAAATAGCAGCAGCCAAAGAGTAAACAGACACCAATATATTATATTTTCCGTGTGATTATAGGACAATTCAAAGCAACATACATAGGTTAAAAATACCTAAATATTTTGTAGTTATTAAGTTTTAAATTGTTGCAGTTAAATGAATTTCGCAGATGTTACATTTCACAAATATATTTGAAATATTTACTTTGTAAATAGCCACAGAAGCAGATTGCGGAGATGCTACTGAATGGGTGCAAGTGACTGATCTCAGCAGCTTGGTCAGGTAGTAATTCATCCGCGCAACCATTTTCACAGGAACATCAGAAACGAGGAAACAATGAGGATTATGGGCCTACCCACATTATGGGGTCTGCAGAGCATGGTCTTTGTGTCTGTCCCGTTCTGATTGGAAATTAAAAGCCTCTCACACTTCGTGCCAGAAAATATACATTAATGTACTGTTGAGAATTGATAACTACACCAAAACATTTTCCATGTGGAGTATCCCAAGAACATTTATCTCTGGTATTGAGCCATCATTCACGATAAAAAAGCACTGCAAGCAGACCGAACTTCAGCACTGAAAAATCAATACATTAATCATTAAATTGTAAACAATTTTACAACACCAAGTTATAGTCCAGCAATTTTATTTTAAATTCACAAGCTTTCGGAGGCTTCCCCCTTCGTCAGGTGAACGATGTGAAATGAATTTCATTTCATTTCACATCATTCACCTGACGAAGGGGGAAGCCTCCGAAAGCTTGTGAATTTAAAATAAAATTGCTGGACTATAACTTGGTGTTGTAAAATTGTTTACAATTGTCAACCCCAATCCATCACCGGCATCTCCACATCTTAATCATTAAAGCCCTAATTAAAATATAAAGGATATTATTTGAATATGAATTGGATATTACTGTGAAGACTGTGTTCATCGCTGTATACCTAATGTTACACGAGAAACTCAGCTTATTTTCTAAAGCTTCAACACCCTAAACAAGTGTAACAAAAGTAACAACCAACAATTCTGCATTCCATGAAGGTAATGAAAACATTTATCGGCTCCTGTATTGTGTTGAATAGGAGAAATACAATCTTCACTCTGGCCTGATTTTCATATCCACATATTTATAGGAATATTTAAAGCCCTTTCCTGTAGACCAGTTTATTCCATTTGCATAAGAAGAATGACTTCCTTTCAGATAAAGTCCATTAAGATTTGATGCATGACACTTTGCATACCACCAAGCTCCACTAAATTTCAGAGCACAATTTGAAGGAGAATTATCATTGTCTCTGTCTCGTGTGCTAAATGGTTTGTTATTGTGGTGAGTAAATGAATCACCTATAAAAATTAAAAAGGAATTAAATAATTAATGCAAATAATGCACAGCACAACAGAACAAACAACAATAACATTTTAAATCATAATGACAAGCACTTATGCTGCAGATATACTGCACCTTTCAATTTCAGAATACTATTTGTGAGTGCGATGTGCAGTTGGTGGACCCTAGCTATACTGCTGACTGCACTTCACTGTGGGTCCCACTGAGATCAGGGACAACAAAATTCTGCTTGTGCACTCTTGGATAGACGCACGGAGCAGTAGCGCAGTGAAGGTAGTGCTATATTTAACCATATGGTTAATCAATCCGAGGTAATTGGCAACGAAAGTGACTCAAAACTGGACCAAGACAAAGGGAAAATGAGGTGATAGTTCTGTGATGTTATTGCAGCTATATTATGTTTAATAGCACCTAGTTATTGAAAATAAGGGGGTGATTTTAAACCCCAAGAATGGGTGGGTTGGGGGCGGGTGGGAGTTGAAAATAGTTGTTTTTTGGGTCGCGATCGCAACCCAGCTTTATTTCCAGGTTTAATGTCTGTGGGTAAAAGGACAGGCTTCCCACTGAGAATACAAAGTTCGAAAATTTTGCGGTTGCGACCCAAAAAAACAATTATTTTCAACTCCCACCCACCCCCAACCCACCCTTCTTGGGGTTTAAACTCTCTGCCGAAGTCATGTTAATATAACGATCACAACAGGGATCAGTGCTAATGCTGTTATTTCTTTCTGTTACTATATTACAACATTATTATTCTGACATTACAACAGTGACTACACTGCAAAAGTATTTCATTGGCTGCAAAGGGCATATGGACATCCTGATCTTTATAAATGCAAATCTTTCCTTTTATTGGTGCCTTAAAGGAATATAAACCACAGATAAGAGAATAATTTGACAAAATTAACAGTTTAAACCAATGGGAAACTATGTGTATCTGTCAAGTTGTGTTCCTGATTTGGGAGTGTTTGGGGTAATAGCTGAAGTTGCTTCTTTTTCGAGTGGTTTTGCATCTCCCAATTCAGAAATGTTCAGACAGATAACATCACACATACACTGCAAAAAAATATAATCCAAATTCTAACTTCACTTTTGCAGATCTGAGACACACATTCAGAATTCAGCCCTCTGCCATACTGAAAGTTGGTTGTCTGTTTGTACAATGCATGCAGTAGAAATGGCCCCACACCTTGAAATTCTCATAATTGATGAACAGCTAGTATTTGGATTTGATTATTATGTTGGATATTTCCACAGATTTACAATTGTGAATTACGGACAAACTTAGATCTACACTCTGCACATTGGAAGATAAGGATTTCATACCTATATCGCCGCCTATGTAAGCCCCCAAAACAAGTTTGTATTTCTCAGATTCATCGAGGATTTTAAAGGATTTATATTTAGCAAAACCCTTGTTGTCTTCAAAATCCACCAGATTTATACGTAGCTGAAAAGATCCTGGAGAAATAAAAGTGGAAAAATGTTTAATTCAAAAAAAACAGATTCAATGTGATTTTGAAAACTAATTTCAAATGACCTGTTTTTGTCAGCGTGTGAATGTTGTCATTTCCCAGCCAGAATTCTGAGAGTTGGTTCCCAAATCCTTTCTTGTAGGAATTCCAGTCTCGATAAAAATTAACAGAACCATCCATGCGCTTCTGGAATACCTAAAATCATGGAAACAAGATGATACAGTTTAATAGAATTATAGCACCATGGGAATCTACTGCACAGAAGGAGCCATTCGCCATGTTATGTCTGTCAGCTCTTTGCGAGAGTAATCCAAATCTCATTCCACTGCCCTGATCCCTCCCCATTGTTCAGTACCAGCCTCTGCTTCAAATAGTCATCTATTTCGCTTAAAAGGTGCAATGGTCTCTGTCTCAGTTATTCCCTGTGACAAAACATTGTATGTCCTACTGTCTGTGTAAAGAAATTTCTCCCACTCTTCGTGACAATTTTAAATTGATGAACCCTTATTACTGACTCCCAATCCACAGGAAATAGTCCCCTCGTTCCAATATCCTGGCATAGCCTGAAGTAGTGCTCAGGATTTACTTCACCGATACTGTTTAACATATTATATATTTCTAAAAGGTCACTTCTCAATCGTCTCCTTTCAAGGCCCTCAGTTTCTACAGTCTTTTCTCATAACTCAATCCTTTAATGCCAGGGAACTGCCTCATCGTTCTTCCTCTGCAGTGGCTCCATGGTTTGGATGTTTCTCTCATGCCTTGAGAACTAAAATTGAACACAATACTTAAGATGTAGTCTGTTCAGGGCACTCCATGGTTTTAGCAAGATGTCTTCTGGTTTATACTCAACTGATCTAGCAGCAGTCTGTGTAACTCTGCAGTAATTTGACATGTTAATTGCTGAATCTACTCTCACCCAGATCCTCTTCCACCTCCCCTTTAGCTACTTCTGCACCATCCAAAGTCGACCTGTGGCACTTACATTTCCTTCCACTTTGTAGTACCTTTTTAAAAGCTATTTTTGGCTTGTATTGTAATGTTCAATGGATTTGGAAAGTTAGTGTGCACTCTGAATTGAGCCAACTTGCAAAAGAAAAGCAGCATTGTCGGACCAAAATGCAGATTTATTTTGTGTTCTATATTTATGTAATGCTTATGTGAAAGCTGCTGGCTGGGTTTGTTCATTTCCTTGTGATATGTATTGTGCCACATGTTTACATTGAATTTCAGCTGCTACTGATTTCCCCATATGCAGATTTCATGTGGTTAAAGTAATGCCTCTTCCTGCTATAAAGGTCCTAAGTATAAAAAATTTGAGGAGCCTCAATTTAATTCCCACCATAGGTTGGCCATGGTACAGAAAAGCCGAACAATATGGCACAATTTGCCTCGATCAGTAAATTTATCTCATTCAGGAAATCCAAGGAACATTCAGGAGTTCCTTCAAACACTAAAGCTTCTGGATGAAAAGAACATTATCTGGGGTTTCATTCTAATAGTAAACGGTTACATGGTTCTGGTATAAAATCTTTACAAGGAATACCTGACAATGATTTTCTGGGCAAGGCTTTCTACCTTGACTATCTTAGATGCACTCTATCTTATTCATGGTAACATGCAATCTTCTTTGAAGAATAACTAAGATTATACATACAATATAGTAGTCTACCTTTTATTACTAAATGGATTAAAATATAAATAAGCTTATTGTATGTTCCAGCACGATACATTGATTACAGGACTTTGGTGGGGGCACAGAATGGGAGGCACGAATAGGCCCACAATGAAGTAAATGGAAAGGAAAATCGGGCGGGGAGTAAAACGGGGGGGGGGGGGGAGAAAAACAGGTAGGGGTGGACAACGAGCGGGGTGTATAACGGGTAGGGAGTATAAAGGAAGGGGGGTATAATGGGTGGGGTGTATAACGGGCAGGGTGTATAACGGGCAGGGTGTTTAACGGGCGGGGTGTATAACGCGTGGGGTGTACAACGGGCGGGGAGCATAAGAGGCAGGGTGTATAACGGGCGGGGTGTTTAACGGGCGGGGTGTTTAACGGGCGGGGAGTATAAAAGGCAGGGTTTATTACGGGCGGGGTGTATAACGGGCGGGGTGTTTAACGGGTGGTGTGTACAAGAAACTGAAGTTATTCACTCACCAGCCATCCTCCCCCATCTGTGTCCATATCACAGAACACAGTTAGTGATTTGCAGTTTTCCAGGTATATGAGGTACCAACCACTCAATGTTACTCCCTTGTCTTGCAACTGCTTACAATTCCTGGCACCTAATGAAAAGGAAAGTTGAGAGATATTCAATTTACCTCCATCTAATATACATTATTTTAATTTTCTATGGCCAACTTTAGTCCAATATACACTATTTTTGATTGGCCGCATGCAGAAACCCACTATGTTTAAGAGTTTCCAAATCGAACTGTTGAGAAATCCACATAATTAATGTTTCCATTTGCCTGTTGTGGAATGCATCATCTGTCCCTGTAGGGACACACGTCACTGACCTAAATCCAGAGAATTTAGGTGCAGCTTGGCAATGACAATGTTTAGAGATTCTTCAGTGTGTGTGGAGGTACTGTGGGTATCTATCCAGCTAAAACCCTGCAGCTTATCAACAGAGAGCACCCGTAAACTTCCCAGTGCTTGTCCAGTTAGGACCATCCTATTTATTAAAGCATCGGCTTCCAGGTTCTTTTGGAGCTGAGTGGGAAGAGTCCTGGTCCCATTGATGTTTCTGCCCCTTAAATTCTCATCAATCATTAACAGTACGCTGTCGTACACCACACCTACGCTGCTCAGATATTGGATGATTGGGCCTACTGATCTGGTTCCAGTCTTCCATTAACAGGCTTGTTATCTTGTAGCCAACCTCAAAAAAGCATCATTTACCTCAACCCGAGGAAGTTGGTCGTTGGATAAACTTTCATTATATGAACATAGTAGGGTGAACTCTACTGAACTAATGGCACTGGTTTGGGACCAACCCGACATTAACTAGGTTTCATACTATCTTCAAATTGGGATTTCCATGGTGTAACTACCTTGGCACTTTCCTTTTAAAAGAAAATCAGTGTTTCGAATTGATATCAGATATCTTCCTCCTACCTTGTTACTGAGATGACATCCCAACACTCTCTGCTTAATCAGGATAAAGATTCAAGGACACAAATCAGGATAACACAGCAAAATCTAGCAGTACATTTAATAAACATTCTCATAAAGAATGCAGCTTAGACTTTTTGACATAAAATTGCTCTGAAACTTACCTGTATCACAATTGTAAGAAGTGCCACTTTCCCCTGTGTGAACAACAGCAGCTTGTCAATACCTCTCAGTGTTGTACAACACAACATGTCACCTTACATAACCAGACACTTTTATAATAACTGGTTTGCACAAAAGTTGTATCATATTGGTTCACTGCATCTGAATATCTTAATGATACTTTTGTATGTAATATTTGATGTAAAATTGGATTTATGACTTATTCCACATATCTCTAATGGTAGTTACACATTCGGAATTGTTTATGGTATGAGGAGGTCCCTGAACTGATTCTACTACTCAGGCTTTATTGAACAAAGTTTTTTCTTCAAATATTTACCTATTTCCCCCTTTTCACCCTTTGGTCCAGCTTTCCCAGGTGTCCCGGGAGCACCCTTATCTCCTGTAACAAATGTTAAAAACAATGAGGATTTACTTTAGGAAGACAGAACTTGCATTTATGTTGCGTCTTTTACAATCTCAGAACATCCGAAAACACCTTACAACCAAGCTTTATAATGTAAGTTGGACTCTTCAAATCTTCTCTTTATGGATCTGAACAAAATTCAAAACTCAGACTTGAAGGATGTGAAATCCAACTTCTTGAAAAATTAGTTATTTGGATAAATCTGATATCTGATTCAATTCATTTCGATTCAGAAAATACCTTAGAACTCATCTCAATGATCAGTAGCTGCAAAATTAACGAAAACATGTTCCCATTCAAATGAAGATATTGTCATCTAATTATCAATATTGTAAGACTTGAATTGATTGCACTTTATCATACCTCTTGGACACATCCCATTGTGCTTCCCATTGAATGAATTACTTTGAAGGCAGTGGTTGTTGTTATATTGTTAATTGCAACAGCCATTTTGGACACAGCAATATCTCACTAATCCCACTGAAATGAATGACCAGTTAATCTGCTGAGGAGAACTTTGCTCATCTTCAAATATTGCAATGGGATCTTTAACATCACATCGACCTGAACCACTGAAACAGGCAGACGGGTCCTCGTTTTAACATCTCATTTGAACCACAGCATCTCTTACAATCCAGCACTTCTTCAATATTGCATTGGAGTGTGGCCTCTATTATATGCTTACATTCTGGAGTGGACCTTGAACCGATAACCTGTGATTTAGAGACGAAAGTGCTATCTACTGAGCCAAAATGGTTATTCCAAAATAGAATTAGCAAAGTTAACAAAGCCTCAGAACTGAGAGTGCTGCATTATGAGGAATGCTCACTTTTAGACGAGACAGTAAACCAGTCATTCCAGTCATTCAGCTGGACATCGAAAATTCCACATCACTATTCCCAAAGCAACGATTCTCCCAGTCTCCTGGACAACATTCATCCATCAATAGGTTAATTGGTCATTCATCTCATTCAGCATTTGGAATAGTAAGTCTGTGTTATTAGTATTCACTTTGAGAAGCAATCACTGCAAGTATTAATTACAGGCATAGCTTAAAGAAAAAGTGGGAATGGGTGAAAATATATATATATATAATACCTTTCAAACCAACCCCTTTAGATCCTGGAATCCCATTCATTCCTGGTTTTCCTGGTACTCCTGGTACTCCTGGTACTCCAGGCAAACCAGCAAGACATTGAACAACTGCACATGAGCTTGTAACCATACATTCTTTGAAAGACAAATCACAACACAGGATATTAGTGATCGGGTTGAACAATAAGATTACTCATTTAAAAGTTTTTGATCCCTTAGACTAGCTGAATAACAAGCAGCTCAGGCATGTAAATGTAATCGAATTAAAAGTCAATTACAATTCTAAATTTTACGAGGTATTTTTGGTAAATGCCAAGGTCCAAAGTATCAGGTAGGTAATACAATACAGAATGAAAAGCTAAACCATTTTACTCAAACAGTAGCTTCTAACATTAACCAATACTTACAATAAAAGAACAAAGGCAATAATGGCATTGATCAGAATGATTATAGCACCAAGGAGACATCTCTGGGTTCCATTTCAATGTTCACAGGCACTCACTTCTGATAGGTTCTTTGACAATTTCAACACTTCTATATTCTGCTTCTTTCACAATGCTCACTGATCGATGTGAGTGTGGAACGGTGAGCAACCATGAGGTTTTGTAACCCATCCATCATGGTTGCCTTTAATCATTGTCCAAGTGAGTTGAATCTGGCCTAATCTACCTCTTGGAGTTTGGCCTCCAAAGTTGCCAGAGCAGCAGTGGGATTTTCCCTGTACCACCTGGACATAAAGCATTGCCTGGGGACTGCGCAGAACAAAACATCCATAACAGACTGGGCTTGATTTCCCCTCCACTTAAATTAATAAAAGGAAAATCAGGTGAGCTCTGTTACCGGTAATCAATCCTCCCCACCCAATATTTCTCCCTGCTCTCCACCCAGGTGATAATTCATGCCCTGGCGGTAGAGATGAAAATATACTAAGTAGAATCAAAGAATATAAAAGTGGGCCATTCAGCCCAACGTACCTGTGTCAGACTGTGCTAGTCTGTAAAAACTGTAACTCTACCATTTGTTTTGAGTGCTGTTTGTTTCTTTGCTTAGTATTAATGGGGGTGATTTTAGACGCCAAGAACCGGTGGATTGCGAGCAGGTGGGAGTCGCAACCCAAAAACAACTATTTTCTACTCCCACCCGTCCCCAACCCACCCGTTCTTGGGGGTTAAAATCACCCCCAATAGGTCCATTTGATGGTTTATGGCCAATCTCACATTCTGATAGAGTTTATTCCACTGCTTTCTGAAGCCAAGGTGAGGATGTGAGGGCACATGTTATATCCAGTAAGGTGAATAGCAACACAGGTTTCTGTCAATCCTTAGGCTCACTCCAATTACCTGGAAATTGTACAGGTTTAGGTATTCTCTATAAAACTACAAATACTTAAAATGACAACAACTTGCATTTATCTGCTGCCTTAAATGTAGAAAAACATCCCAAGGCAATTCACAGAGGTATAAGGAAAAAAATGAATGCCAAGCCAAAGAAGGAGAAATTAGGAGGGGTGACCGAGAGGAGGGAATTGTAGTGTTTCCGGCCGAGGTGGCTGAAGGTATGGGAGGTGTGGGAGCAATGTGCTTCTCTGATCTCGGTAGTATTAGCGCAGTTTGTTCTCTGAACTCAGCAGTGTTAGTGCTGTCCGTTCTCTGAACTCGGTAGTGTTAGTGCTGTGCGTTCTCTGAACTCGATCGTGTTAGTGCTGTGCGTTCTCTGAACTCGATCGTGTTAGTGCTGTGCGTTCTCTGAACTCGGTATGTTAGTGCTGTCCGTTCTCTGAACTCGGTATGTTAGTGCTGTCCGTTCTCTGAACTCGGTAGTGTTAGTGCTGTCCGTTCTCTGAACTCGGTAGTGTTAGTGCTGTGCATTCTCTGAACTCAGTAGTGTTCGTGCTGTGTGTTTTCTGAATTTGATAGTATTGGTGCTGTGCATTCTCTGAACTCGGTAGTGTGAATGTTGTGTGTTCTCTATCCACGCTCACTAATGTAGAATGGTCACTTGGACAGGGTAGTGAAGGGCCGTTATTGGCTGTGGAACATCAGTGGCTTCAGGAATAGAATGGTAAGGGGAGAAAGTTGATGCAGCAAAAAAACACAGCTGCGTCCATTTACATCACTGTGTTGCAAATATGCAAAATCGTTATTGTCACTGACAAGAAACGGGAGGTTACGGAGTGGGGGATGCACAGAAAACCAGAGTTGGCAGAACACAGAGGTCATGAAGTGTTGATGGGCTGGAAAAGGCTACAGCAATAGGGAAAGGCAAGGCCATGAACAGATTTGAACATGAGGATGAGAATTTTAAATTGAAAGAATCCTTAAGTATAATTTTATCTTATACTTTAAAACTTAAAGTTGCACTTACCGGAGTCATTCTGGGAACTCTGAAGCTCCGAGTAAATGACTGTAGAGAACAAAGTTAAAATGACCTGGACGTGTGCTGCAGAAAGTCTGGCAGCCATTTTTCTGCGTTTTGTCACTGACCCTTTATGCTGCACGTTTTATTCTGCAATGAAAAAGATGAATACAAAAGCTCGAAAAAATACAACCTTTGCTGAATACACAAATACTTTTAAAAATTGTCCATTTTGTGAGGTCGAATTTGTAAAGAGCAGGTTTATAATTTAATGATAGCCAGCCTATAGAGAAACCTATCACCAATTTAACTGATACTCGGCAGTCAGCCCAAAGTAGCTGCTTTTCCTTGTTTGAATGTATATATGTTATTGTCGTCGACCAAGTCAGGCCAGGCTTAAGGATCTGTGATTCCAATTGTCATGTTCGTTAAATGTCAAATTATTTCTTTCGATCCTTCACTGGTTGAGAGAATATCTATTTGTCTGGCCATCTCTCCACAGTATCAGACAGAGGATCAGCACAGTTGCTAGTTCCCTGGTTTAGAGCTAGCCAAATGGACAAGCAGGTGAATTAAGCAGCTTGAAGTACTTGGTTCGTCTGGTAAACCAGGCCCCACTCTATAGAAGGATGCATGGCACCAATTTGTGCCAGTCATTGTGAACCTGGAGTCACGCATGGCACACTATCAGCATGATCTGTAAAAACTCCCACGAAACTCCAGTCTGCTGGAGGAGTGAGGCCTCCATATTGAGCAGCCTCCCACCTTGCTTTGACTCTGAAAACACTCCACGCCAGGCCAATCCAGCAATTGACTTGTGGGCACCTTCAAATATGTGATCCCATGAACGGGCACTGCAAGATCTTGCGGGGGGCTGTAGCCATTTCTCTGAGGCTGAATTTGACAAATCCACAGCACTGGCTATTTTACATAATTTGAGCTGCAAGTTTGGTTTAGTGAGGACACATTTCATTCAATGAGTACGGGTGAGGGTGATATAATTGGAAGTGACATCACTAGCGGAGCCGTAGCTTTTTAGCATGCGCTGTGAGTGATGTCATCGGGTGGCCTGGCGTAAGCGCAGAGGGATGACATCACGGGTCGATCAAAAACAGGAAGTACCCACAGTGTCACTAATCACTCCGCCAATCGAAACATTCTGGGTGAGAGCTGCAGTGACTGATGGGGTATTGTGTGTTGGTCATGAATTGTTTACAGGTTTATTGGGTTGAAAGTGGGAGGGGGTGTCATCTTTCACATTACAAAGTGAATAGTGACACTCCGTCCTAACGTCCGGATTTTGGGTCGTTCGATGAAGTCACTTGCTGTGTGTGCGCCGGGCTTTCCGAAAAATCAACTCACTGCCATTCATGCTCAAAAGCGTGATCCAGACCTAACGGGGGAGAGGAGAATGTGATCCATCTCCCCGTCTGAACCACGTTCTCCATCTCTTTTCCACCTCTTCCCTCACCCTGCTCTGGACTCCGGCTCTTCTCCCAAACTCCGGGCTGCGGCTCTTCCCCCAAACTCCAGGCTCCTGCTCTTCACTCAAACTCTCGGTTCCTGATCTTCCCCCAAACTCCGGGCTCCGGCTCTTCCCCCCTCCATGGCCTTGCTTCCTGTCCTCCCCGCCCTGGCTCCACTCCTTTCCCTCCCCGTGCTCCTGCTTCCCCTGGGCTCGGCTCTGCTCTCGTCCCCCCATTATCAGCTGCATTTTTGGTGCTCGGCCTTCGGCCGTGATTTTAATGAACATCCGTGCGGTGGACATGGGCAGTGACATCGGAGTCCTGTTCATGCTCATAATCGAAAGAAGAAGTTCTCATTCCCTGTCACTAGTCACAGCAAAAAAACAGTTGCACAGTAAGTGGTCGTAACTGGGGGTGAAACTTAAGGGCAATGACAAATCATTTATAAAAGACAGAAAATTACATTAAAAAGCCACCCCAAAGAATCAGTGAGCACTGCAGCTGAGCTATGTAGTCCAAGAGGTCCCAGGTTCATATCCTGGTTTAATCCCCAAATAGATTATCTCAGTTGAGGCGATGGTAGGATTACTAAAATTAGCCTCAGCACCTCTTAGTTAGGGAGGGTAAAATCAGGCAGGGTTCCCACTTCAAATCCCTACCCACTGAATCCAAGGGCGGCCCCACGTGGTTGAACACTCTGGTGAAACTTATAATCTGGATAAAAAATTAAGCATGTCCACTGAGATGCAGGAGTGGAACCTCTGGGACCCGTCTCCAGCACGGGGTCAATGGCCTCAGGAGATGAGAAGGATAAGGGGAGAAAAATTGGCAGAGAAAAGAAAGGAGGATAAATCAAAGATATTTTATAAAGTATTAAAACCTGTAGCACCACAACATAAACGCCAGACAAACCCTTCAGGGAGAAAGTTAAATGTCAATTTAAAATTTTTGTTTGGCACGATGCAATAACAATTATTCAGAGATTATTGCAAATCCTTCATCAAAAGTAAATGCATAACTTACCGCAATTTGTTGGAGATCAGATTGTGATCAGAGTAAAGAAGCGAACAAACAGTAAACTTCAAGTTGGGCGCACTGCTGGTATTTATACACAGCAGATCTGACACGATTCCAAAAAACGTGCTACGTTGGGTTAACACCCTACACTTTCACCCCTATGACTGGGATTTGAATCCAGTAAAGATCGATGGGAAGAAAACCTCATCTCTGTTGTGGCTTCCAGAGGCTAACATGAATTGAGTTTAAGCACTCTCAACCAAGATCCAAGTGGACTTGAATCGATAGTATAAACTGCCCATAATTTGTCACTCAGACAAAGGATTGCTGAAGTAATAAATGGAAATGTCAAATGGATGTAGTATAGGTTACTCTATTGAGGATGGGACTTGTTGGTAGAGCAGGAGTTTCACTCTGAATTTGCCCATTATGCTTGACCTGATAGTAAATGGAACACGTTCTATTCCCCAGTCTCAAATATTTACCAATAGCCATATATTTCTTCTAAAACAAGAAACAATGTATATTTGGCAACAAAGTTTCAAATGTCAAAGTGGATGCAGATGCAAAATAATACTGAAAAAAATAAGGGCGCTTACATCATATCGGGCGGTTAGTCCTGACGACATTAACCCAAGGGCGCTCAAAGAGATGGGAGCCATGGTGAATGAGCCCATTGCTTACATATTTATCAGCTCACTCGAGGGCCAAATTAGCTGATCATCGTGAACAGCTGTGGGGCACTACAGTTGGCCTCAGTGTCCATCGGCTTGGAGGAAAAACACAGCCACAGTTCCTGCTCTTGATCACTATCAAGTGGCTCTTGCTGGCAAGTGTGTGGGGTGGACATTGATATACATTACACCTGTTTTAAAGAGTGCAAAGTAAAACAATTTAGCAACAGATCTGCCTGCATGCAATCTGTATACAAATATTTACCAAATGATGTATATTTTTTTAAAGCAAGAAACAATAGTACAATATCAAAACAGGAAAAGCATGGAAAAAGTGAGTGAAGCTGAGATGGATTTGAAAATGGAAGGTTAACGGAATTGAGCAGTTGTCCCTGAAATAGTAAAAGGGAAAATTGATTTGGATAACAAGCAGAGGATTTCATTGTATCGCAATGGTTTCCAAATATCTGTCAGGTACCATTAAGTGTATCACCGTAAATAATTTAACATATATTGAGTAAACCCCTCCATTTAATTTTTCAGTTCAGCAGAAGAAATATCTTATTTTCATGCAATCGTAGGAGCAAAGGAGTGTAAAAGACTGGAAAGGTCCACTGTAGCCCTTTAACTGATACCAATATCTAAGAAATATTACAGAAAACAACACCCGTTGTACCTCTCAATCAAATTCTTCTACAGCTTATTACCTAACTTAGCAGGAACCTGTTTTTCCACATCAATAATGACTACATTTCAAAGTAATTTATTGTTTGTGAAGCAATTTTTTACAGATCTGAGAGATGTGATAATGGCACCACAAAAATACAAGTTATTTCTTTCTTTTTTTTAATTTGTTCATGGAATGTGGGCGTCGCTAGCGAGGCCGGCATTTATTGCCCATCCCTAATTGCCCTTGAGAAGGTGGTGGTGAGCCGCCTTCTTGAACCGCTGCAGTCCATGTGGTGAAGGTTCTCCTACAGTGCTGTTAGGTAGGGAGTTACAGGATTTTGACCTAGCGACGATGAAGGAATGGCGATATATTTCCAAGTCGGGATAGTGTGTGACTTGGAGGGGAAAGTGCAGGTGGTGTTGTTCCCATGTGCCTGCTGCCCTTGTCCTTTTAGGTGGTAGAGGTCGCGGGTTTGGGAGGTGCTTTCGAAGAAGCCTTGGCGAATTGTTGCAGTGCATCCTGTGGATGGTACACACTGCAGCCACTGTGCACCGGTGGTGGAGAGAGTGAATGTTTTGGGTGGTGGATGGGGTATGAATCAAGCGGGCTGCTTTGTTGTGGATGGTGTCGAGCTTCTTGAGTGTTGTTGGAACTGCACTCATCCAGGCAAGTGGACAGTATTCCATCACACTCTTGACTTGTGCCTTATCGATGGTGGAAAGGCTTTGGGGAGTCAGGAGGTGAGTCACTCGCCGCAGAATACCCAGCCTCTGACCTGCTCTTGTAGCCACAGTACACACAGCAGCTGGCAACCTATTCAGTTAAGGAGTGAAGGGGTGGGCTGCATCACAGATAAACAAAATTCTATTCTCCCCAGATATTTACATGTGTATTTTCCAGCAGTTGTCACTGGATCACAATGAGGAGTGGGAAACGTTCCTAATTTTCCCAGTAAGTTGAGGTCAATTGTCAAACTTCTTCTGCCACCCAAGCTGAGAGCTCCTAGCTCTACGTAAACTAGAAATCAAACCTTGGCCGTCTGGTGTGTTTGGACCAGTTACACCCTATCTTTCTCAGCTGAGCCTTTGGGGCAGAAAGTATTTCAATATTGTATTTGTTAACTGAAGCTAAAAGGTTATGGTTTCACCAAAATGAAATTAAAGTTTGTTCTCAAGAATTGCAACTTGTTTGTTTTTCTTGGAATAAGGCCACCAGGGAACACCTATAAAAAGTTCACAAAGACCACGTCTTCAGTGATCAACAGTAATCTTCCTACAATTTCTGATCGGTGACCTCTCCACGCCCAGCCCCCCACCATTACACATTATGATGCACATTGGGCTATTTCACTATATTAAGAGTGCTACATATGTGTAAGTTATTGTGTCACAACATTTTCAGAGTTTTGCTTCATTAGTCTATAAATTTAATGGGTGTGATTTCTGACCCCGGTTATGAACACAGGATCAGACTTAAGCAAAAATGCTTTTACACACTAAAGCAAAATAACTAACAAGAAAGCAAGAATAGGTATTGAGAGCAGCTAAAGGCAACAAAAGCTGAGATCAGCAGCAGAAGGTCAATGAAGAAGAAGATAATAGAAAACTGTGGTAGCAAAAGTAAAATCTTTCTCAGCCATGTTAGGAGTCAGAGGCCGAAAAAAGACGGCTAAAGGGCGGCCGTTAAAGATTCCTCAGAGCAGATTCAGGTGAACTCACTCCTAGGACATGGCAGAGGAATCAAATGGTTACTTTGCATCACTCTTCACTCCTGTAGACTGTGCTCAGTTGCCATTAATGCAATGTATAGTTGGCACTAAAGTTTCTTATGTCAAAGTGGATGCAGATGTAAACCTGAAAAAAATAAGGGATCTTAAATCAGATCAGGCAGCTAGTCCTGACGGCAATGACCCAAGGGCGCTCAAAGAGATGGGAGCCGTACTAAACGAGCCTTTTGCTTACATATTTATCAGCTCATTAGAGTGCCAAATTAGCTGATCATAGTCCAGACAGAAGTGGGGTACGACAGTTGGCCTCAGTATGCATGGGCTAGGAGGAGAAATACAGCCAGAGTTCCTGCTCTTGATCACTTTCTAGTGGCTCCTGCTGGAAAGTGTGTGGGGTAGAAATTGGTATGCATTGTGCCCGTTTTAAAGGGTGCAAAGCAGACGAATTCAGCAATGGGACTACCTGCATGCAATCTGTGTACAAATATTTAACAAATTATGTATTTTTTTTCGAAAACGAGAAACAATAGTACAAAAGCAAAACAGGAAAAGCATGGAAAATCTGATTGAAGCTGACATGGATTTGAAGGTGGAAGGTCAATGGAAGTGAGCAGTTGTCCCTGAAATAGTAAAAGGGAATTGATTTGGATAACAAGCAGAGGATTTCATTGTATCGCAATGGTTTCTTAATATCTGTCAGGTACCATTAATTGTATCATTGTAAATAATTTAAGATACATGTCGCAAACCCCTCCATTTAATTATTCAGTACAGTAGAAGAAATAATGAGCGATAATTAGGGCTGCATAGTGCCTGTCTTTTAGCTGCTACAAAGCCTCCTAAGGACACAAAATGATGTCCGGAATGTGTTTGCACACTTCTACCATGACGTACGCTGGACGCCATCTTGGTAAAGGCGCTTGCACATGCGCCGGTAATGAACACCGGCAACATTTAAAGTAGGGTGATTATGCGGTAGATCAGTTGGAAACGCTGATTCAAAGGGACAAATGCAATTTTAGAACTCAACGCTCCAGCCAACACACTGTCTTAACTTCACAAAGCTGAACAGGTCGAAAACAGAATGGAGGACCCCCCACCAGCTCTATTCAATGGGATCAAGCAGGAGTTGCAGGTTCGTTGCTGGATTATTGCTTCCGGCTGCTGATGAACATGTACCTGTTTTTGGAAGTCTCCTGTACTTGAATACTAGGACTGGGGGACATAGCCTAAAAAATAGAGCCAGGACTTGCAGGAGTGAAGTTAGGAAACGCTTCTACACACAAAGGCTGGTAGAAGTTTGGAACGCTCTTCTGCAATTGTTAATTTTAAATCTGAGATTGATAGATTTTTGTTAACCAAAAGTATTAAGGGATATGGAGCTAAGGCGGGTATATGGAATTTAGCCCCAGATCAACCATGATCCCATTGAAAGGCGGAACAGACTCGAGGGGCTAAATGGCCGACTCCTGTTCCAATCTTCCTACAATAAAGTTTCGATATTCTGCAGGGAGCGGGCTGGCTAGCTGACACGCAACAGTAAGGGCACTGGCAGAGTGGCAGGGGTGGGACAGCAATGCTGTCATCCTGAGAGAGGACAGCAGGTTCATTTTCCATGGAGTCACTGCCACTTGCTGCCTCCTGTTATCCGCCACCTTGTCCTGCAAGAAAGCGAGACGTGTTTTGGTGAGTGTCCTGCAGGACGTTGGGGTGATGTGCCTGTCATGGTTGAATAGCTGCCAGTGTGTGTGACCAGTCAGTTGTGGCTGTGCGGCTTGCAACAGTGGTAATGTGTGAGGGTGAACAGAAGCATCTGATTAGAAAAGTTGAGTACTGATTGAAAGATTTTGTTGGAACGTTGGTGATGGGGTGAGTTGTGCATGGAGCAGTGGATGCGGCTAGTGGTGCAGTTGGTAGGAGTTGCTATTTGACAGTTGACCTCACTCACCTTGTCCACTCGTGTCAAAGCAATGAACTTCTTCCTGCACTGCATCCATGTTCATGGTGCTTTGTGCCTGGCATTGACTTTGTCACTCACTGCCTCCCACTGCCTCAGGAGCATATGTCTGGAGGGCCTCTTGCCACCCTGAGGATATAGGATGCCCCCCCCGCCACCCCCGTCCACCTCTCGCACCAAGGCCTCCAGTGCATCATCAAAGAACCTTGGTGCACGGACTCTCGCAGGCCTGGTTAAAAACTCAGATCGGCAGATTAGTGAGGTCTGATGTCCAGATTGGAGGATGTGGGATTTCGTAGTGCGCAACCTTTTTCAATGTTTTAACATAACTCAACAATTTGTAAACATAGAGGCGGGAGCTGCATTTATGTTTTACGTGTTCGATGTTTGATCTCCATTTAGACTCTGTGTGGACCCATATCTTAGATTTTGCAAATAAGAGTTGCAGGTTGCCTTTCAGTGGTGCTTGCCATTCACGATATCGGGTCCCCCTGCTGGTGAGCAGCCACTCAACAGCGCAGCTCGGCCTGATTGCTCGCACCAATCAGATAAATCACCAGGCAGCACGAATGTTACGCGCTGCCTGCATGTCAATGATCGGGTATGGGTTAATCACGCACCATGATCCCCGCGCCCGGTTTCAGAGGTTATCCAATGTAACCCAGACTTTGATTTGATGCAATTTTCGGAGTAGTGGAGTATACAGAACTGGAAAGGTCCATTGTCGCCCATTGACAGATACCAGTATCGAAGTAATGTTGAGACAACAACACCCGTTGTACCTCTCGATCAAATTCCACTCCAGGTAATTACCTGACTTTGCAGGAAACTTGTTTTGCATATCAACAGTGACAAAGAAATTTAATCTGCCTGAGTCATTTTATGCGGAATTGAGAGATATGATAATGCAACCGCAAAAATGAAAGTTATTTCTTTCGTCAGCACGGACAGCAACTGGCAGCGTATTCAGTTAAGGAGGGAAGGGGTAGGCTGCATCACAGATAAACAAAATTCTGTTCTCACCTCATATCCACATGTACATTTTCCAGCAGTTGTCGCTGGATCACAATGAGATGTGAGAAATGTGGTTGATTTTCCCAGTAATTTGGGGTCAATTGTCAGACTTCTTCTGCCACCCAGGCTGAGAGCTCCTAGCTCCAAACAAACTAAAAATCAAACCCGGACCCTCTGGTGTGTTTGGACTAGTTACACCCTGTCTTTCTCAGCTGAGCTTTTGTGGCAGCCAGTATTTCAATATTGTATTTGTTAACTCAAGTGAAAAGGAGATGGTTTCACCAAAATTGAAACTAAAGTTAGTTCTCAAGAACTGAACCTGATTTGTTTTTCTTGGAATGAGGCCGCGAGGCCCACCTTTAAAACCTACCTGTTTGAGCATGTCTTCAGTCATCACCCGTAACCTTCGTCCTTCAATTTCTGACCGGTGCCCTCTGCACCCCCAACCCCCCACCATTACCCCTTATGATGCACATTGGGATATTTCACTATATTAAGAGTGCTACATAAGTGTAAGTTGTTGTGTCACAACATTTTCAGAGTTTTGCTTCATTAGTCCATAAATTTAATCGGTATCATTTTCTGCCCCCGGTTATGAACACAGGATCAGACTTAAGCAATAATGCTTTTACACACTAAAGGAAAATAACTAACAAGAAAGCAAGGATAGGTATCGAGTTCAGCTAAAGGCAACAAGAGCTGAGATCAGCAGCAGAAGGTCAATGAAGAAGAAGATGATAGACAATTGTGGAAGCAAAAGTAAAATCTTTCTCAGCCATGTTAGGAGTCAGAGGCCGAAAAAAGTCGGCTAAACGATGGCCGTTAAAGATTCCTCAGAGCAGATTCAGGTGAACTCACTCCAAGGACATGGCAGAGGTTTCAAAAGACTACTTTGCATCATTCTTCATTCCTGTAGACTGTGCTCAGTTGCCATTAGTACAATGTGTAGTTGGCACTAAAGGTTCAAATGTCAAAGTGGATGCAGGGAAAATCCAGAAAAAAATAAGGGATGTGAAATCAGATCAGGTGGCTTGTCCTGAAGTCAATAACTCAAGGGTGCTCATAGAGATGGGAAGTGTGCTAAATGAGCCCTTTGCTTACATATTTATCAGCTCATGAAAGTGCCAAATTAGTTGATCGTAGTCCAGAGAGCTGTGGGACACGAGAGTTGGCCTCAATATTCATGGGTTCGAAGGGAAAATACAGCCAGAGTTCCTGCTCTTGATCACTATATCGAGGCTCTTGCTGGAAAGTGTGTGGGGTAGAAATTTATATGCATTGCACCTGTTTTAACGGGCGCAAAGCATACCATTCTCGCAAAGGGCCTGCTAGCACGCAATCTGAGTATGGATATCTACCAAATGATGTATATGTTTTCTAAATCAAAAAACAATAGTACAAAACCCAAACAGGAAAAGAACTGAAAAAATGAGTGATGCTGAGATGGATTTGACTGTGGAAGGTTAATGGAATTGGGCAGTTGTCCCTGAAACAGTAAAAAGGAATTGATTTGGATAACAAGTAGAGGATTTCATTGTATCGCAATGGTTTCCAAATATGTGTCAGGTACCATTAATTGTATCAGTGTAAATATTTTAACATATATATAGCAAACCCCTCCATTTAATTTTCCAGTTCATTAGAAAAAATATCGTATGTTCATGCAATTGTAGGAGCAAAGGAGTGTATGGAATTGAGCATTTGTCCCTGAAACATTAAAAGGGAATTGATTTGGAAAACAAGCAGAGGATTTCATAGCAATGGGACTGCCTGCACACAATCTGCTTACAAATATTGACTAAATGGTACATAGTTTTTATGAGGCTAGACCCAACCAATACTTAAGATGCTCAGGGCACTCCATGGTTTTAGCAAGATGTCTTCTGGTTTATACTCAACTGATCTAGCAGCAGTCTGTGTAACTCTGCAATAATTTGACATGTTAATTGCTGAATCTACTCTCACCCAGATCCTCTTCCACCTCCCCTTTAGCTACTCCTGCACCATCCAAAGTCTACCTGTGGCACTTACATTTCCTTCCACTTTGTAGTACCTTTTTAAAAGCTATTTTTGGTTTGTATTCTCATGTTCAATGGATTTGGAAAGTTAGTGTGCACTCTGAATTGAGCCAACTTGCGAAAGAAAAGCAGCATTGTCGGACCAAAATGCAGATTTATTTTATGTTCTATATTTATGTAATGCTTATGTGAAAGCTGCTGGCTGGGTTTGTTCATTTCCTTGTGATATGTATTGTGCCACATGTTTACATTGAATCTCAGCTGCTACTGATTTCCCCATATGCAGATTTCATGCGGTTAAAGTAATGCCTCTTCCTGCTGTA
This sequence comes from Heptranchias perlo, assembly GCF_035084215.1. Classification (NCBI taxonomy): domain Eukaryota; kingdom Metazoa; phylum Chordata; class Chondrichthyes; order Hexanchiformes; family Hexanchidae; genus Heptranchias; species Heptranchias perlo. Next base: position 20,031,295 of record NC_090350.1, on the reverse strand, counting down.
AAGGTCCTAAATGTAAAAAATTTGAGGAGCCTCAATCTAATTCCCAACATAGGTTGGCCATGGTGCAGAAAAGCCGAACAATATGGCACAATTTGCCTCGATCAGTAAATTTATCTCATTCAGGAAATCCAAGGAACATTCAGGAGTTCCTTCAAACACTAAAGCTTCTGGATGAAAAGAACATTATCTGGGGTTTCATTCTAATAGTAAACGGTTACATGGTTCTGGTATAAAATCTTTACAAGGAATACCTGACAATGATTTTCTGGACGAGGCTTTCTACCTTGACTATCTTAGATGCATTCATGGTAACATGCAATCTTCTTTGATGAATAACTAAGATTATACATACAATATAGTAGTCTAACTTTTATTACTAAATGGATTAAAATATAAATAACCTTATTGTATGATCCAGCACGATACATTGATTACAGGACTTTGGTGGGGGCACAGAATGGGAGGCACGAATAGGCCCACAATGAAGTAAATGGAAAGGAAAATCGGGCGGGGAGTAAAACGGGGCGGGGGGGAGGAGAAAATCAGGCAGGGGTGGACAACGGGCGGGGTGTATAATGGGTGGGGGGGTATAAAGAGCGGGGGTGTATAACGGGTAGGGAGTTTAATGGGTGGGGTGTATAACGGGTAGGGAGTATAACGGGTAGGGAGTATAACGGGTAGGGAGTATAACGGGCGGGATGTAAAATGGGTGGGGTGTATAACGGGTAGGGAGTATAACGGGTAGGGAGTATAACGGGCAGGGTGTATAACGGGCAGGGTGTGTAACGGGCGGGGTGTGTAACGGGCGGGGTGTGTAACGGGCGGGGTGTGTAACGGGCGGGGAGTTTTACAGGCGGGGTTTATAACGGGTCGGGTGTTTAATAAGAACATAAGAACATAAGAAATAGGAGCAGGAGTAGGCCAATCGGCCCCTCGAGCCTGCTCCGCCATTCAATAAGATCATGGCTGATCTGATCCTAACCTCAAATCTAAATTCATGTCTAATTTCCTGCCCGCTCCCCGTAACCCCTAATTCCCTTTACTTCTAGGAAACTGTCTATTTCTGTTTTAAATTTATTCAATGATGTAGCTTCCACAGCTTCCTGGGGCAGCAAATTCCACAGACCTACTACCCTCTGAGTGAAGAAGTTTCTCCTCATCTCAGTTTTAAAAGAGCAGCCCCTTATTCTAAGATTATGCCCCCTCGTTCTAGTTTCACCCATCCTTGGGAACATCCTTACCGCATCCACCCGATCAAGCCCCTTCACAATCTTATATGTTTCAATAAGATCGCCTCTCATTCTTCTGAACTCCAATGAGTAGAGTCCAAATCTACTCAACCTCTCCTCACATGTCCGCCCCCTCATCCCCGGGATTAACCGAGTGAACCTTCTTTGTACTGCCTCGAGAGCAAGTATGCCTTTTCTTAAGTATGGACACCAAAACTGTATGCAGTGTTCCAGGTGCGGTCTCACCAATACCTTATATAACTGCAGCAATACCTCCCTGTTTTTATATTCTATCCCCCAAGCAATAAAAAACAACATTCCATTGGCCTTCTTGATCACCTGTTGCACCTGCATACTAACTTTTTGATTTTCTTGCACTAGGACCCCCAGATCCCTTTGTACTGCAGTACTTTCCAGTTTCTCGCCATTAAGATAATAACTTGCTCTCTGATTTTTCCTGCCAAAGTGCATAACCTCACATTTTCAAATATTGTATTGCATCTGCCAAATCTCCGCCCACTCACCCAGCCTGTCTATATCCCCTTGTAGGTTTTTTATGTCCTCCTCACTCTCTACTTTCCCTCCCATCTTTGTATCATCTGCAAACTTTGATATGTTACACTCGGTCCCCTCCTCCAAATTGTTAATATAGATTGTAAAGAGTTGGGGACCCAGCACCGACCCCTGCGGAACACCACTGGCTACTGGTTGCCAGTCCGAGAATGAACCATTTTTCCCAACTCTCTGCTTCCTGTTAGATAACCAATCCTCCACCCATGCCAGAATATTACCCCCAATCCAGTGATTCTTTATCTTGAGCAATAATCTTTTATGTGGCACCTTGTCGAATGCCTTCTGGAAGTCTAAATACACTACGTCCATTGGTTCCCCTTTATCCACCCTGTACGTTATGTCCTCAAAGAACTCAAGCAAATTTGTCAGACATGACTTCCCCTTCGTAAAGCCATGCTGACTTTGTCCTATTAAATTATGTTTATCCAAATGTTCTGCTACTGTCTCCTTAATAATAGACTCCAAAATTTTACCCACCACAGATGTTCGGCTAACTGGTCTATAATTTCCAGCCTTCTGCCTACTACCCTTTTTAAATAAGGGTGTTACATTAGCAGTTTTCCAATCTGCCGGGACCTTTGCCGAGTCCAGAGAATTTTGGAAAATTATTACCAAAGCATCCACAATCCCTACTGCCACTTCCCTCAAGACCCTAGGATGTAAGCCATCAGGTCCAGGGGATTTATCCGCCTTGAGTCCCATTAATTTACTGAGTACCAATTCCTTAGTGATTTTAATCGTATTTAGCTCCTCCCCCCCGAGAGCCCCCTGTTTGTCCAGTGTTGGGATATTCTTAGTGTCCTCTACCGTAAAGACTGAAACAAAATATTTGTTCAGCATTTTTGCCATCTCCATGTTTCCCACCATTAATTTCCCGGTCTCATCCTCTAAGGGACCTACGTTTGCCTTAGCCACCCTTTTACTTTTTATATAACTGTAGAAACTCTTGCTATCTGTTTTTATATTTTTTGCTAATTTATTTTCATAATCTATCTTCCCTTTCTTAATCAATCCTTTCGTTACTTTTTGCTGTCTTTTGAAGACTTCCCAATCTTCTATCCTCCCACTAAGTTTGGCAACCTTATATGTCCTTGTTTTTAGTCGGATACTATCCTTAATTTCTTTACTTAGCCATGGATGGCTGTCATTTCTTTTACACCCTTTTTTCCTCAGTGGAATATTTTTTTTTTGAAAGTTGTAAAATAACTCCTTGAATGAACACCACTGCTCATGTACCGTCTTACCCTTTAATCTATTTTCCCAGTCCACTTTAATCAATTCCGCTCTCATACCATCATAGTCTCCTTTATTCAAGCTCAGTACGCTTGTTTGAGAACCAACCTTCTCACCCTCTAATTGGATATGGAATGTAACCATGTTATGGTCACTCATTCCAAGGGGATCATAAACGAGGACATTATTAATTAATCCTGGCTCATTACACAGGACCAGGTCCAAGGTTGCTTGACCCTTGTAGGATCAGTTACATACTGCTCAAGAAATCCATCCCTAATACACTCAATAAACTCTTCCTCAAGGCTGCCCTGCCCAATTTCATTTGTCCAGTTAATATGAAAGTTAAAATCCCCCATAATTATAGCTGTTCCCTTATTACATGCCCCGACTATTTCCTGATTGATACTTCTTCCAGCAGAGTTGCAACTATTAGGAGGCCTATATACTACGCCCACTAGTGTTTTTTCCCCTTCTTATTCCTTATCTCTACCCAAACTGCTTCATTATCCTGATCCTTTGTCCCAATATCAATTCTCTGTATGACGGGCGGGGTGTATAACAGGCGGGGTGTATAACGGTGTGTGTATAAGAAACTGAAGTTATTCACTCACCAGCCATCCTCCCCCATCTGTGTCCATATCACAGAACACAGTTAGTGATTTGCAGTTTTCCAGGTATATGAGGTACCAACCACTCAATGTTACTCCCTTGTCTTGCAACTGCTTACAATTCCTGGCACCTAATGAAAAGGAAAGGTCAGAGATATTCAATTTACCTCCATCTAATATACATTATTTTAATTTTCTATGGCCAACTTTAGTCCAATATACACTATTTTTGATTGGCCACATGCAGAAACCCACTATATTTAACAGTTTCCAAATCTAACTGTTGAGAAATCCACATAATTAATGTTTCCGTTTGCCTGTTGTGGAATGCACCATCTGTCCCTGTAGGGACACAAGTCACCGACCTAAATCCAGAGAATTTAGGTGCAGCTTGGCAATGACAATGTTTAGAGATTCTTCAGTGTGTGTCGAGGTACTGTGGGTATCTATCCAGCTAAAACCCTGCAGCTTATCAACAGAGAGCACCCGTAAACTTCCCAGTGCTTGTCCAGTTAGGACCATCCTATTTATTAAAGCATCGGCTTCCAGGTTCTTTTGGAGCTGAGTGGGAAGAGTCCTGGTCCCATTGATATTTCTGCCCCTTAAGTTCTCATCAATCATTAACAGTACGCTGTAGTACACCACACCTACGCTGCTCAGATATTGGATGATTGGGCCTACTGATCTGGTTCCAGTCTTCCATTAACAGGCTTGTTATCTTGTAGCCAACCTCAAAAAAGCATCATTTACCTCAACCCGAGGAAGTTGGTCGTTGGATAAACTTTCATTATATGAACATAGTAGGGTGAACTCTACTGAACTAATGGCACTGGTTTGGGACCAACCCTACATTAACTAGCTTTCATACTATCTTCAAATTGGGATTTCCATGGTGTAACTACCTTGGCACTTTCCTTTTAAAAGAAAATCTGTGTTTCGAATTGATACCAGATATCTTCCTCCTACCTTGTTACTGAGATGACAACCCAACACTCTCTGCTTAATCAGGATAAAGATTCAAGGACACAAATCAGGTTAACACAGCAAAATCTAGCAGTACATTTAATAAACATTCTCATAAAGAATGCAGCTTAAACTTTTTGACATAAAATTGCTCTGAAACTTACCAGTATCACAATTGTAAGAAGTGCCACTTTCCCCTGTGTGAACAACAGCAGCTTGTCAATACCTCTCAGTGTTGTACAACACAACATGTCACCTTACATAACCAGACACTTTTATAATAACTGGTTTATACAAAAGCTGGTATCATATTGGTTCACTGCATCTGAATATCTTAATGATACTTTTGTATGTAATATTTGATGTAAAATTGGATTTATGACTTATTCCACATATCTCTAATGGTAGTTACACATTCGGAATTGTTTATGGTATGAGGAGGTCCCTGAACTGATTCTACTACTCAGGCTTTATTGAACAAAGTTTTTTCTTCAAATATTTACCTCTTTCCCCCTTTTCACCCTTTGGTCCAGCTTTCCCAGGTGTCCCGGGAGCACCCTTATCTCCTGTAACAAATGTTAAAAACAATGAGGATTTACTTTAGGAAGACAGAACTTGCATTTATGTTGCGTCTTTTACAATCTCAGAACATCCGAAAACACCTTACAACCAAGCTTTATAATGAAAGTTGGACTCTTCAAATCTTCTGTTCATGGATCTGAACAAAATTCAAAACTCAGACTTGAAGGATGTGAAATCCAACTTCTTGAAAAATTAGTTATTTGGATAAATCTGATATCTGATTCAATTCATTTCGATTCAGAAACTACCTTAGAACTCATCTCAATGATCAGTAGCTGCAAAATTAACGAAAACATGTTCCCATTCAAATGAAGATATTGTCATCTAATTATCAATATTGAAAGACTTGAATTGATTGCACTTTATCATATCTCTTGGACACATCCCATTGTGCTTCCCATTGAATGAATTACTTTGAAGGCAGTGATTGTTGTTATATTGTTAATTGCAACAGCCATTTTGGACACAGCAATATCTCACTAATTCCACTGAAATGAATGACCAGTTAATCTGCTGAGGAGAACTTTGCTCATCTTCAAATATTGCAATGGGATCTTTAACATCACATCGACCTGAACCACTGAAACAGGCAGACGGGTCCTCGTTTTAACATCTCATTTGAACCACAGCATCTCTTACAATCCAGCACTTCCTCAATATTGCATTGGAGTGTAGCCTCTATTATATGCTTACATTCTGGAGTGGAGCTTGAACCGATAACCTGTGATTTAGAGGCAAAAGTGCTGTCTACTGAGCCAAGCTGACACCTTTTTTGTTCCTTTCTACATGGTTTTCTGAAACTTTCTGACGTTATTCCAAAATAGAATTAGCAAAGTTAACAAAGCCTCAGAACTGAGAGTGCTGCATTATGAGGAATGCTCACCTTTAGACGAGACAGTAAACCAGTCATTCCAGTCATTCAGCTGGACATTGAAAATTCCACATCACTATTCCCAAAACAACGATTCTCCCAGTCTCCTGGACAACATTCATCCCTCAATAGGTTAATTGGTCATTCATCTCATTCAGCATTTGGAATAGTAAGTCTGTGTTATTAGTATTCACTTTGAGAAGCAATCACTGCAAGTATTAATTACAGGCATAGCTTAATGAAAAAGTTGGGGTGGGTGAAAATATATATGTATATATATATATATATATATATATATAATACCTTTCAAACCAACCCCTTTAGATCCTGGAATCCCATTCATTCCTGGTTTTCCTGGTACTCCTGGTACTCCAGGCAAACCAGCAAGACATTGAACAACTGGACATGAGCTTGTAACCTTACATTCTTTGAAAGAAAAAGCACAACACAGGATATTAGTGATCGGGTTGAACAATAAGATTACTCATTTAAAAGTTTTTGATCCCTTAGACCAGCTGAATAACAAGCAGCTCAGGCATGTAAATGTAATCTAATTAAAAGTCAATTACAATTCTAAATTTTACGAGGTATTTTTGGTAAATGCCAAGGTCCAATATATCAGGTAGGTAATACAGTACAGAATGAAAAGCTAAACCATTTTACTCAAAGAGTAGCTTCTAACATTAACCAATACTTACAATAAAAGAACAAAGGCAACAATGGCATTGATCAGAATGATTATAGCACCAAGGAGACATCTCTGGGTTCCATTTCAATGTTCACAGGCACTCACTTCTGATAGGTTCTTTGACAATTTCAACACTTCTATATTCTGCTTCTATCACAAAGCTCACTGATCGATGTTAGTGTGGAACGGTGAGCAACCATGAGGTTTTGTAACCCATCCATCATGGTTGCCTTTAATCATTGTCCATGTGAGTCCTTTAATCATTGTCCAGGTGAGTTGAATCTGGCCTAATCTACCTCTTGGAGTTTGGCCCCCAAGGTTGCCAGAGCAGCAGTGGGATTTTCCCTGTACCACCTGGGCATAAAGTATTGCCTGGGGACTGCGCAGAACAAAACATCCATAACAGACTGGGCTTGATTTCCCCTCCACTTAAATTAATAAAAGGAAAATCAGGTGAGCTCTGTTACCGGCAATCAATCCTCCCCGCCCAATATTTCTCCCTGCTCTCCACCCAGGTGATAATTCATGCCCTGGAGGTAGAGATGAAAATATACTAAGTAGAATCATAGAATATTACGGCACATAAGGAGGCCATTCAGCCCATCGTACCTGTGTCAGACTGTGCTAGTCTGTAAAAACTGTAACTCTACCATTTGTTTTGAGTGCTGTTTGTTTCTTTGCTTAGTATTAATGGGGGTGATTTTAAACCCCAAGAACGGGTGGATTGCGAGCTGATGGGAGTTCAAAATAGTTGTTCTTTGGGTCGTGACCGCAACCCAGCTTTATTTCCAAGTTTAACTTGGGCGCGTAAAAGTACAGGCTTCACACTGGGAATGCAAAGTCCAAAAATGTTGCAGTCGCAACCCAAAAACAACTATTTTCTACTCCCACCCGTCCCCAACCCACCCGTTCTTGGGGGTTAAAATCACCCCCAATAGGTCCATTTGATGGTTTATGGCCAATCTCACATTCTGATAGAGTTTATTCCACTGCTTTCTGAAGCCAAGGAGAGGATGTGAGGGCACATGTTATATCCAGTAAGGTGAATAGCAACACAGGTTTCTGTTCAATCCTTAGGCTCACTCCAATTACCTAGAAATTGTACAGGTTTAGGTATTCTCCATAAAACTACAAATGCTTACAACGACAACAACTTGCATTTATCTGCTGCCTTAAATGTATTAAAACATCCCAAGGCAATTCACAGAGGTATAATGAAAAAATGGATGCCAAGACAAAGAAGGAGAATTAGGAGGGGTGACCGAGAGTAGGGAATTGTAGTGTTTCCAGACTAGGCGGATGAAGGTATGGGAGATGTGGGAGCATTGTGCATTCTCTGATCTCGGTGGTATTAGCGCAGTTTGTTCTCTGAACTCGGCAGTGTTAGCGCTGTTCGTTCTCTGATCTCGGTAGTATTAGTGCGATGCGTTCTCTGAACTCGGTAGTGTTAGTGCTGTGCATTCTCTGAACTCGGTAGTGTTAGTGCTGTGTGCTTTCTGAACTTGATAGTATTAGTGCTGTGCATTCTCTGAACTCGGTAGTGTTAAGGTTGTGTGTTCTCTATCCACGCTCACTAATCTGGAATGGTCACTTGGACAGGGTAGTGAAGGGCCGTTATTGGCTGTGGAACATCAGTGGCTTCAGGAATAGAATGGTAAGGGGAGAAAGTTGATGCAGCAAAAAAACACAGCTGCGTCCATTTACATCACTGTGTTGCAAATATGCAAAATCGTTATTGTCACTGACAAGAAACGGGAGGTTACGGAGTGGGGGATGCACAGAAACCAGAGTTGGAGGAACACAGAGGTCATGAAGTGTTGATGGGCTGGAAAAGGCTACAGCAATAGGGAAAGGCAAGGCCATGAACAGATTTGAACATGAGGATGAGAATTTTAAATTGAAAGAATCCTTAAGTATAATTTTATCTTATACTTTAAAACTTAAAGTTGCACTTACCGGAGTCATTCTGAGAACTGTGAACCTCAGAGTAAATGACTGTGGAGAACAAAATTAAAATGACCTGGACGTGTGCTGCAGAAAGTCTGGCAGCCATTCTTCTGCGTTTTGTCACTGACCCTTTATGCTGCACGTTTTATTCTGCAATGAAAAAGATGAATACAAAAGCTAGAAAAAATACAACCTTTGCTGAATACACAAATACTTTAAAAAATTGTCCATTTTGTGAGGTCGAATTTGTAAAGAGCAGGTTTATAATTTAATGATAGCCAGCCTATAGAGAAACCTATCCCCAATTTAACTGATACTCGGCAGTCAGCCCAAAGTAGCTGCTTTTCCTTGTTTGAATGTATATATGTTATTGTCGTCGACCAAGTCAGGCCAGGCTTAAGTATCTGTGATTCTAATTGTCATGTTCTGTAAATGTCAAATTATTTCTTTTGATCCTTCACTGGTTGAGAGAATATCTATTTGTCTGGCCATCTCTCCACAGTATCAGACAGAGGAACAGCACAGTTGCTAGTTCCCTGGTTTCGAGCTCGCCAAATGGACAAGCAGGTGAATTAAGTAGGTATAAGGACTGGCTAGTTTGGTAAACCAGGCCCCACTCTATAGAAGGATGCATGGCACCAATTTGTGCCAGTCATTGTGAACCTGGAGTCACGCATGGCACACTACCAGCATGATCTGTAAAAACTCCCACGAAACTCCAGTCTGCTGGAGGAGTGAGGCCTCCATATTGAGCAGCCTCCCACCTTGCTTTGACTCTGAAAACACTCCACGCCAGGCCAATCCAGCAATTGACTTGTGGGCACCTTCAAATATGTGGTCCCATGAACGGGCACTGCAAGATCTTGCGGGGGGCTGTGGCCATTTCTCTGAGGCTGAATTTGACAAATCCACAGCACTGGCTATTTTACATAATTTGAGCTGCAAGTTTGGTTTAGTGAGGACACATTTCATTCAATGAGTACGGGTGAGGGTGATATAATTGGAAGTGACATCACTAGCGGAGCCGTAGCTTTTTAGCATGCGCTGTGAGTGATGTCATCGGGTGGCCTGGCGTAAGCGCAGAGGGATGACATCACGGGTCGATCAAAAACAGGAAGTACCCACAGTGTCACTAATCACTCCGCCAATCGAAACATTCTGGGTGAGAGCTGCAGTGACTGATGGGGTATTGTGTGTTGGTCATGAATTGTTTACAGGTTTATTGGGTTGAAAGTGGGAGGGGGTGTCATCTTTCACATTACAAAGTGAATAGTGACACTCCGTCCTAACGTCCGGATTTTGGGTCGTTTGATGAAGTCACTTGCTGTGTATGAGCCGGGCTTTCCGAAAAATCAACTCACTGCCATTCATGCTCAAAAGCGTGATCCAGACCTAACGGGGGAGAGGAGAATGTGATCCATCTCCCCGTCTGAACCACGTTCTCCATCTCTTTTCCACCTCTTCCCTCACCCTGCTCCGGGCTCCGGCTCTTCCCTCAAACTCCAGGCTCCGGCTCTTTCCTCAAACTCTAGGCTCCTGCTCTTCACCCAAACTCTGGGCTCCGGCTCTTCCCTCAAACTCCGGGCTCCGGCTCTTCCCCCCTCCATGGCCTTGCTTCCTGTCCTCCCCGCCCTGGCTCCACTCCTTTCCCTCCCCGTGCTCCTGCTTCCCATGGGCTCGGCTCTGCTCTCGTCCCCCCATTATCAGCTGCATTTTTGGTGCTCGGCATTCCGGTTCCGGGCCGTGATTTTAATGATCGTCAGTAAGAAGGGCTCAGCGCGGTGGACATGGGCAGTGACATCGGAGTCCTGTTCATGCACATCATCGAAAGAAGAAGTTCTCATTCCCTGTCACTAGTCACAGCAAAAAAACAGTTACACAGTAAGTGGTCGTAACTGGGGGTGAAACTTAAGGGCAATGACAAATCATTTATAAAAGACAGAAAATTATATTAAAAAGCCACCCCAAAGAATCAATGAGCACTGCAGCTGAGCTATGCAGACCAAGAGGTCCTTGTTTCAATTCCTGGTTTAATCCCCAAATAGATTATCTCAGTTGAGGCGATGGTAGGATTACTAAAATTAGCCTCAGCACCTCTTAGTTAGGGAGGGTAAAATCAGGCAGGGTTCCCACTTCAAATCCCTACCCACTGAATCCAAGGGCGGCCCCACGTGGTTGAACACTCTGGTGAAAATTAAAATCTGGATAAAAAATTAAGCATGTCCACTGAGATGCAGGAGTGGAACCTCTGGGACCCGTCTCCAGCACGGGGTCAATGGCCTCAGGAGATGAGAAGGATAAGGGGAGAAAAATTGGCAGAGAAAAGAAAGGAGGAAAAATCAAAGATATTTTAAAAAGTATTAAAACCTGTAGCACCACAACATAAACACCAGACACCCTCTTCAGGGAGAAAGTTAAATGTCAATTTAAATTTTGTGTATAGCACTATGCAATAAGAATTATTCAGAGATTATTGCAAATCCTTCATCTTAAGTAAATGCATAACTTACCGCAATTTGTTGGAGATCAGATTGTGATCAGAGTAAAGAAGCGAACAAACAGTAAACTTCAAGTTGGCAGCACTGCTGGCTTTTATATACAGCAAATCTGACACCATGCCAAAAAAAGTGCTATGTTGTGTTAACACCCTCCTCTTTCACCCCTATGAATGGGATTTGAATCCAGTAAAGATCGATGGGAAGAAAACCTCATCTCTGTTGTGGCTTCCAGAGGCTAACAGAAATTGAGTTTAAGCACTCTCAACCAAGATCCAAGTGGACTTGAATCGATAGTATAAACTGCCCATAATTTGTCACTCAGACAAAGGATTGCTGAAGTAATAAATGGAAATGTCAAATGGATGTAGTATAGGTTACTCTATTGAGGATGGGACTTGTTGGTAGAGCAGGAGTTTCACTCTGAATTTGGCCATTATGCTTGACCTGATAGTAAATGGAACACGTTCTATTCCCCAGTCTCAAATATTAACCAATAGCCATATATTTCTTCTAAAACAAGAAACAATGTATATTTGGCAACAAAGTTTCAAATGTCAATGTGGATGCAGATGCAAAATAATACTGAAGAAAATAAGGGCGCTTACATCATATCGGGCGGTTAGTCCTGACGACATTAACCCAAGGGCGCTCAAAGAGATGGGAGCCATGGTGAATGAGCCCATTGCTTACATATTTATCAGCTCACTCGAGGGCCAAATTAGCTGATCATCGTGAACAGCTGTGGGGCACTACAGTTGGCCTCAGTGTCCATCGGCTTGGAGGAAAAACACAGCCACAGTTCCTGCTCTTGATCACTATCAAGTGGCTCTTGCTGGCAAGTGTGTGGGGTGGACATTGATATACATTACACCTGTTTTAAAGAGTGCAAAGTAAAACAATTTAGCAACAGATCTGCCTGCATGCAATCTGTATACAAATATTTACCAAATGATGTATATTTTTTTAAAGCAAGAAACAATAGTACAATATCAAAACAGGAAAAGCATGGAAAAAGTGAGTGAAGCTGAGATGGATTTGAAAATGGAAGGTTAACGGAATTGAGCAGTTGTCCCTGAAATAGTAAAAGGGAAAATTGATTTGGATAACAAGCAGAGGATTTCATTGTATCGCAATGGTTTCCAAATATCTGTCAGGTACCATTAAGTGTATCACCGTAAATAATTTAACATATATTGAGTAAACCCCTCCATTTAATTTTTCAGTTCAGCAGAAGAAATATCTTATTTTCATGCAATCGTAGGAGCAAAGGAGTGTAAAAGACTGGAAAGGTCCACTGTAGCCCTTTAACTGATACCAATATCTAAGAAATATTACAGAAAACAACACCCGTTGTACCTCTCAATCAAATTCTTCTACAGCTTATTACCTAACTTAGCAGGAACCTGTTTTTCCACATCAATAATGACTACATTTCAAAGTAATTTATTGTTTGTGAAGCAATTTTTTACAGATCTGAGAGATGTGATAATGGCATCACAAAAATACAAGTTATTTCTTTCTTTTTTAAAATTTGTTCATGGGATGTGGGCGTCGCTAGCGAGGCCGGCATTTATTGCCCATCCCTAATTGCCCTTGAGAAGGTGGTGGTGAGCCGCCTTCTTGAACCGCTGCAGTCCGTGTGGTGAAGGTTCTCCCACAGTGCTGTTAGGTAGGGAGTTCCAGGATTTTGACCTAGCGACGATGAAGGAACGGCGATATATTTGCAAGGCGGGATAGTGTGTGATTTGGAGGGGAAAGTGCAGGTGGTGTTGTTCCCATGTGCCTGCTGCCCATGTCCTTTTAGGTGGTAGTGGTCATGGGTTTGGGAGGTGCTTTCGAAGAAGCCTTGGCGAATTGTTGCAGTGCATCCTGTGGATGGTACACACTGCAGCCACTGTGCACCAGTGGTGGAGAGAGTGAATGTTTTGGGTGGTGGATGGGGTGTGAATCAAGCGGGCTGCTTTGTTCTGGATGGTGTCAAGCTTCTTGAGTGTTGTTGGAACTGCACTCATCCAGGCAAGTGGACAGTATTCCACCACACTCTTGACTTGTGCCTTATAGATGGTGGAAAGGCTTTGGGGAGTCAGGAGGTAAGTCACTCTCCGCAGAATACCCAGCCTCTGACCTGCTCTTGTAGCCACAGTACACACAGCAGCTGGCAACCTATTCAGTTAAGGAGTGAAGGGGTGGGCTGCATCACAGATAAACAAAATTCTATTCTCCCCAGATATTTACATGTGTATTTTCCAGCAGTTGTCACTGGATCACAATGAGGAGTGGGAAACGTTCCTAATTTCCCAGTAAGTTGAGGTCAATTGTCAAACTTCTTCTGCCACCCAAGCTGAGAGCCCATAGATCTACATAAACTAGAAATCAAACCTTGGCCCTCTGGTGTGTTTGGACCAGTTACACCCTGTCTTTCTCAGCTGAGCCTTTGGGGCAGAAAGTATTTCAATATTGTATTTGTTAACTGAAGCTAAAAGGTTATGGTTTCACCAAAATGGAATTAAAGTTTGTTCTCAACAACTGAAACTTGTTTGTTTTTCTTGGAATAAGGCCATCAGGGAACACCTATAAAAACTTCACGAATACCACGTCTTCAGTGATCAACAGTAATCTTCCTACAATTTCTGATCGGTGACCTCTCCACGCCCAGCCCCCCACCATTACCCCTTATGATGCACATTGGGCTATTTCACTATATTAAGAGTGCTACATAAGTGTAAGTTGTTGTGTCACAACATTTTCAGAGCTTTTCTTCATTAGTCTATAAATTTAGTGGGTGTGATTTCTGAACCCGGTTATGAACACAGGATCAGACTGAAGCAAAAATGCTTTTACACACTAAAGGAAAATAACTAACAAGAAAGCAAGAATAGGTATTGAGTTCAGCTAAAGGCAACAAAAGCTGAGATCAGCAGCAGAAGGTCAATGAAGAAGAAGATAATAGAAAACTGTGGTAGCAAAAGTAAAATCATTCTCAGCCATGTTAGGAGTCAGAGGCCGAAAAAAGACGGCTAAAGGGCGGCCGTTAAAGATTCCTCAGAGCAGATTCAGGTGAACTCACTCCTAGGACATGGCAGACGAATCAAATAGCTACTTTGCATCACTCTTCACTCCTGTAGACCGTGCTCAGTTGCCATTAATGCAATGTATGGTTGGCACTAAAGTTTCTTATGTCAAAGTGGATGCAGATGTAAACCTGAAAAAAATAAGGGATCTTAAATCAGATCAGGCAGCTGGTCCTGACGGCAATGACCCAAGGGCGCTCAAAGAGATGGGAGCTGTACTAAACGAGCCTTTTGCTTACATATTTATCAGCTCATTAGAGTGCCAAATTAGCTGATCATAGTCCAGACAGAAGTGGGGTACGACAGTTGGCCTCAGTATGCATGGGCTAGGAGGAGAAATACAGCCAGAGTTCCTGCTCTTGATCACTTTCTAGTGGCTCCTGCTGGAAAGTGTGTGGGGTAGAAATTGGTATGCATTGTGCCCGTTTTAAAGGGTGCAAAGCAGACGAATTCAGCAATGGGACTACCTGCATGCAATCTGTGTACAAATATTTAACAAATTATGTATTTTTTTTCGAAAACGAGAAACAATAGTACAAAAGCAAAACAGGAAAAGCATGGAAAATCTGATTGAAGCTGACATGGATTTGAAGGTGGAAGGTCAATGGAAGTGAGCAGTTGTCCCTGAAATAGTAAAAGGGAATTGATTTGGATAACAAGCAGAGGATTTCATTGTATCGCAATGGTTTCTTAATATCTGTCAGGTACCATTAATTGTATCATTGTAAATAATTTAAGATACATGTCGCAAACCCCTCCATTTAATTATTCAGTACAGTAGAAGAAATAATGAGCGATAATTAGGGCTGCATAGTGCCTGTCTTTTAGCTGCTACAAAGCCTCCTAAGGACACAAAATGATGTCCGGAATGTGTTTGCACACTTCTACCATGACGTACGCTGGACGCCATCTTGGTAAAGGCGCTTGCACATGCGCCGGTAATGAACACCGGCAACATTTAAAGTAGGGTGATTATGCGGTAGATCAGTTGGAAACGCTGATTCAAAGGGACAAATGCAATTTTAGAACTCAACGCTCCAGCCAACACACTGTCTTAACTTCACAAAGCTGAACAGGTCGAAAACAGAATGGAGGACCCCCCACCAGCTCTATTCAATGGGATCAAGCAGGAGTTGCAGGTTCGTTGCTGGATTATTGCTTCCGGCTGCTGATGAACATGTACCTGTTTTTGGAAGTCTCCTGTACTTGAATACTAGGACTGGGGGACATAGCCTAAAAAATAGAGCCAGGACTTGCAGGAGTGAAGTTAGGAAACGCTTCTACACACAAAGGCTGGTAGAAGTTTGGAACGCTCTTCTGCAATTGTTAATTTTAAATCTGAGATTGATAGATTTTTGTTAACCAAAAGTATTAAGGGATATGGAGCTAAGGCGGGTATATGGAATTTAGCCCCAGATCAACCATGATCCCATTGAAAGGCGGAACAGACTCGAGGGGCTAAATGGCCGACTCCTGTTCCAATCTTCCTACAATAAAGTTTCGATATTCTGCAGGGAGCGGGCTGGCTAGCTGACACGCAACAGTAAGGGCACTGGCAGAGTGGCAGGGGTGGGACAGCAATGCTGTCATCCTGAGAGAGGACAGCAGGTTCATTTTCCATGGAGTCACTGCCACTTGCTGCCTCCTGTTATCCGCCGCCTTGTCCTGCAAGAAAGCGAGACGTGTTTTGGTGAGTGTCCTGCAGGGCGTTGGGGTGATGTGCCTGTCATGGTTGAATAGCTGCCAGTGTGTGTGACCAGTCAGTTGTGGCTGTGCGGCTTGCAACAGTGGTAATGTGTGAGGGTGAACAGAAGCATCTGATCAGAAAAGTTGAGTACTGATTGAAAGATTTTGTTGGAACGTGGGTGATGGGGTGTGTTGTGCATGGAGCAGTGGATGCGGCTAGTGGTGCAGTTGGTAGGAGTTGCTATTTGACAGTTGACCTCACTCACCTTGTCCACTCGTGTCAAAGCAATGAACTTCTTCCTGCACTGCATCCATGTTCATGGTGCTTTGTGCCTGGCATTGACTTTGTCACTCACTGCCTCCCACTGCCTCAGGAGCATATGTCTGGAGGGCCTCTTGCCACCCTGAGGATATAGGATGCCCCCCCCCGCCAACTCCGTCCACCTCTCGCACCAAGGCCTCCAGTGCATCATCAAAGAACCTTGGTGCACGGACTCTCGCAGGCCTGGTTAAAAACTCAGATCGGCAGATTAGTGAGGTCTGATGTCCAGATTGGAGGATGTGGGATTTCGTAGTGCGCAACCTTTTTCAATGTTTTAACATAACTCCACAATTTGTAAACATAGAGGCGGGAGCTGCATTTATGTTTTACGTGTTCGATGTTTGATCTCCATTTAGACTCTGTGTGGACCCATATCATAGATTTTGCAAATAAGAGTTGCAGGTTGCCTTTCAGTGGTGCTTGCCATTCACGATATCGGGTCCCCCTGCTGGTGAGCAGCCACTCAACAGCGCAGCTCGGCCTGATTGCTCGCACCAATCAGATAAATCACCAAGCAGCACGAATGTTACGCGCTGCCTGCATGTCAATGATCGGGTATGGGTTAATCACGCACCATGATCCCCGCGCCCGGTTTCAGAGGTTATCCAATGTAACCCAGATTTTGTTTTGATGCAATTATAGGAGTAATGGAGTAGACAGAACTGGAAAGGTCCATTGTCGCCCATTGACAGATACCAGTATCGAAGAAATGTTGAGACAACAACACCCGTTGTACCTCTCGATCAAATTCCACTCCAGGTAATTACCTGACTTTGCAGGAAACTTGTTTTGCATATCAACAATGACAAAGAAATTTAATCTGTTTGAGTCATTTTATGCGGAATTGAGAGATATGATAATGCAACCGCAAAAATGAAAGTTATTTCTTTCGTCAGCACGGACAGCAACTGGCAGCGTATTCAGTTAAGGAGGGAAGGGGTAGGCTGCATCACAGATAAACAAAATTCTGTTCTCACCTGATATCTACATGTACATTTTGCAGCAGTTGTCGCTGGATCACAATGAGATGTGAGAAATGTGGTTGATTTTCCCAGTAATTTGGGGTCAATTTTCAGACTTCTTCTGCCACCCAGGCTGAGAGCTTCTAGCTCCAAACAAACTAAAAATCAAACCCGGACCCTTTGGTGTGTTTGGACTAGTTACACCCTGTCTTTCTCTGCTGAGCTTTTGTGGCAGCCAGTATTTCAATATTGTATTTGTTAACTCAAGTGAAAAGGAGATGGTTTCACCAAAATTGAAACTAAAGTTAGTTCTCAAGAACTGAACCTGATTTGTTTTTCTTGGAATGAGGCCACGAGGTCCACCTTTAAAACCTACCTGTTTGACCATGTCTTCAGTCATCACCCGTAACCTTCATCCTTCAATTTCTGACCGGTGCCCTCTGCACCCCCAACCCCCCACCATTACCCCTTATGATGCACATTGGGATATTTCACTATATTAAGAGTGCTACATAAGTGTAAGTTGTTGTGTCACAACATTTTCAGAGTTTTGCTTCATTAGTCCATAAATTTAATCGGTATCATTTTCTGCCCCCGGTTATGAACACAGGATCAGACTTAAGCAATAATGCTTTTACACACTAAAGGAAAATAACTAACAAGAAAGCAAGGATAGGTATCGAGTTCAGCTAAAGGCAACAAGAGCTGAGATCAGCAGCAGAAGGTCAATGAAGAAGAAGATAATAGACAATTGTGGAAGCAAAAGTAAAATCTTTCTCAGCCATGTTCGGAGTCAGAGGCCGAAAAAAGTCGGCTAAACGATGGCCGTTAAAGATTCCTCAGAGCAGATTCAGGTGAACTCACTCCAAGGACATGGCAGAGGTTTCAAAAGACTACTTTGCATCATTCTTCATTCCTGTAGACTGTGCTCAGTTGCCATTAGTACAATGTGTAGTTAGCACTAAAGGTTCAAATGTCAAAGTGGATGCAGGTACAATCCAGAAAAAAATAAGGGATGTTAAATCAGATCGGGTGGCTTGTCCTGAAGTCAATAACTCAAGGGTGCTCATAGAGATGGGAGCCATGCTAAATGACCCTTTGTTACATATTTATCAGCTCACTAAAGTGCCAAATTAGTTGATCGTAGTCCAGAGAGCTGTGGGACACGAGAGTTGGCCTCAATATTCATGGGTTCGAAGGGAAAATACAGCCAGAGTTCCTGCTCTTGATCACTATATCGAGGCTCTTGCTGGAAAGTGTGTGGGGTAGAAATTTATATGCATTGCACCTGTTTTAACGGGCGCAAAGCATACCATTCTCGCAAAGGGCCTGCTAGCACGCAATCTGAGTATGGATATCTACCAAATGATGTATATGTTTTCTAAATCAAAAAACAATTGTACAAAACTCAAACAGGAAATGAACTGAAAAAATGAGTGATGCTGAGATGGATTTGACTGTGGAACATTAAAGGAATTGGGCAGTTGTCCCTGAAACAGTAAAAAGGAATTGATTTGGATAACAAGTAGAGGATTTCATTGTATCGCAATGGTTTCCAAAAATGTGTCAAGTACCATTAATTGTATCAGTGTAAATATTTTAACATATATATAGCAAACCCCTCCATTTAATTTTACAGTCCAGTAGAAAAAATATCGTATTTTCATGCAATTGTAGGAGCAAAGGAGTGTATGGAATTGAGCAGTTGTCCCTGAAACATTAAAAGGGAATTGATTTGGAAAACAAGCAGAGGATTTCATAGCAATGGAACTGCCTGTACACAATCTGCTTACAAATATTGACAAAATGGTATATAGTTTTTATTAGGCTAGACCCAACCAATAAATTGTCATAGCTTGGGTTAGAGCTCCTGCTGAGAGTAACCGGTTGATGAAGACATATTTTACACAGCTCAGCAGCAAATATTCTCCATGTGTGTCACAACACAACTTCTGCAGATTGCAAGTTATCTTAAAAGGAAAGTAAATCCCACTGAGTTACAGGGTTCAAAGTGCCTGGGTGTTCACACTGGTGAAATTTCAATTTCAAGTCAGTATGAAACTTAATTATGGCTACTTGGTTCAAAACCAGCACCATTGGTTTGTTAGGCTTCACACTCCCATGTTGTTTGTCATTTGGTTTTACATCTGTGGTGTAAATTGGACTAAAATTAATTGGCACAATCTATAGCATAGAACATAAAAGGAAGATGCATCTAAGATGGAGGTAAACTGAACATCTCTCAGTCTCACTCAGCTTTCCTTTTCATTAGGTCAAGAAACTGTAAGCAGTTGCAAGACAGAGGAATAACATTTAGTGGCTGGTACACCATATACCTGGAAAACTGTAAATTACTAACTGTGTTCTGTGATATTGGCGCAGATGGGGGAGGATGGCTGGTGAGTGAACTACTTCAGTTTACTTGAAAACCAGAATGAAGAATTTGTAAATGCATTTTAACCCAATACTAAGAGTGTTTCACATTATAATGTGTAGAACAGTGGGAATGATTTTCTGGCGACACTGCAGAGCAATCAGGACTGCATTGTTATGCGCACACTGCACGCATTAATTTTAAAGTGTTTAACTTGTGCTATTTTATGAAGTAAGTTATTTCAAATATCATCTCTGAGCTCCCCATGCAGATAGGGTGTTGTTCAAGGAGCTCACTGATTGTGGGTTGGTGGGATCTGAAGCTCACTGGCAGCTGTTAAAGGGCTGCTGCTATTTAAGGGGAGCTGGCTGCAGTTTGGAAATAGTGGCTACTTTGTTGGCAAGTTATTTCTGGTTTCTGAAATGGCTAAAGCAAAGAAAGGTCCAAGAATGCCACCATTTATGTAAGCTACAGTTTTGGTGCTTCTGGGTGAAGTGCAGCAAAGGAGGGCTGCCCTGTTTTTCAGACCAGAGGGATGTAAAGAATGGTGTTCCCCCAGACATCAGTGTTTGGGCCAATACTGTTCTCAACATATAAATAACCTGGATTTTGGTACAGGGGCTCATTATCAAAAGTTGGTGGCGACACAAAAATAGGGAATGTGGTTAACAGTGAGGGGACTGTACCTGCTATCAGAAGAACAGAGACAAGTTCGTTGATTGGGCAGATATCAGGGCCTGATAGTCTGTGGGCTGTGATCCTGGGGGTTATGCTGAGATCGAGCCTGTGGGTGCCCTTCAGTGCTGACCCCGCTGGAGTTTGTGAATTTGTGGGGTCGGTGAAAGAACTCTTAATTAGCATGGGTCAGGTGGATGCCAGTGCAAGTGTGGGCACATCTCCAGTGCCCACCTGTCCCATGCGGTCAGAAAATTCAAAGCCTGCCCACCACTGGAGGTTTGCCCATGCCCTTCCCAGATCCCAGCTATGTCCCCTTTCGGCTTCCTGTAGAAGGAGGCCTATCAAGAAATTGTAAGAAAAACTTTCTATTCTTCAGAGGTCTAGGCCACTAGCTAATTGATTGTTACCTTTTCCACCAATACTCCCCTATCTTCTTCCACCCCCACTACCTTTACTCAGGGAAGAAACTACCTCCCTAGCTCCATTCTCCCTCTCCTCAGGCCCTCCACCAGCCATGACACCTCTGAAGCTGTTGACCAGCTCAACTGTCCTCTCGGCTCTGATTTCAACATCCTGGTTCCCATAAAATCATTGACCATCTCCCACTCCCGCCGTCCCCCCAGTACTGTTGCCAGCTTAAGACCAAGGGCCGCAAACTTGAACACATGACTGGCCTAGTCATCCAACACAAGATATGGCTCAACCAATCATTTAAGCTCATTTTGCACAGCCCAATCTGTTGGCAGTACTCTATAAAAACAGAATATTGGAACTGCTGAGTACAAGGTTTTATTTTTCCCAATGCAGTTGAACTGTCCACCTTCTGCTGTATGCAAGAGTGCAGTTCAATTGGGTAACAGTTCTCTGCATGCTCTCTCCCCATGGTGCATTGGAGTCCTTTGAAGCTATGCTTTTTATGGATGAAGAGCACACATTTATGCAAAGAATGGTGTTACTTTGGCACTTTTACTGATTCTGAAAAACTTCTTAATTTGCTCCCAGGTACGATGGACCTGGGAGACTGAATTCACTCTTTATGCGTTCACCTCCATTTGTACAGGAGGCTGGCCTTTGTGCTCCAATAAGAGCCATTCTCCTTTGCACCTTTACAATGGAAATTTTTTATCTGATTTGAAATTCTTTGATTTGGTGGGTGATTATTTCAGAATTCTAATCTTAAATTCCAATCTATATTGCTACAGTGTATAGAATTAGTGTTGGATTTTCAATATTTGAATGTATTAATGATTCAAGGTAATTTTTCGTAATGCATCACAGATTTTTATTATTTTACAATGTTCCATTTTTTCAAAGAAATACAGGAGTCTGTTAAGTAATAAAGATACTTGTGCAGAATTGTTGATTAAATGTGAAACTAACTTAAAATGTGTACAAAATAGCAGCAGCCAAAGAGTAAACAGACACCAATATATTATATTTTCCGTGTGATTATAGCTCAATTCAAAGCAACATACAGAGGCTAAAAATACCTAAATAATTTGTAGTTATTAAATTTTAAATTGTTGCAGTTAAATGAATTTTACAGATGTTACATTTCACAAATATATTTGAAATATTTACATTGTAAATAGTCACAGAAGCAGATGGTGGAGATGCTACTGAATGGGTGCAAGTGACTGATCTCAGCAGCTTGGTCAGGTAATTATTCATCTGCGGCACCATTTTCATAGGAACATCAGAAATGAGGAAACAATGAGGATTATGGGCCTACCCACATTATGGGGTCTGCAGAGCATGGTCTTTGTGTCTGTCCCGTTCTGATCGGAAATTAAAAGCCTCTCACACTTCGTGCCAGAAAATATACATTAATGTACTGTTGAGAATTGATAACTACACCAAAACATTTTCCATGTGGAGTATCCCAAGAACATTTATCTCTGGTATTGAGCCATCATTCACGATAAAAAAGCACTGCAAGCAGACCGAACTTCAGCAATGAAAAATCAATACATTAATCATTAAAGCCCGAATTAAAATATAAAGGATATTATTTGAATATGAATTGGATATTACTGTGAAGACTGTGTTCATCGCTGTATACCTAATGTTACACAAGAAACTCAGCTTATTTTCTAAAGCTCCAACACCCTAAACAAATGTAACAAAAGTAATAACCAACAATTCTGCATTCCATGAAGGTAATGAAAACTTTTATTGGCTCCTGTATTGTGTTGAATAGGAGAAATACAATCTTTACTTTGGCCTGATTTTCATTTCCACATATTTATAGGAATATTTATAGCCCTTTCCTGTAGACCAGTTTATTCCATTTGCATATGAAGAATGACGTCCTTTTAGATAAAGTCCATTAAGGTTTGATTCATGACACTTTTCATACCACCAAGCTCCACTAAATTTCACAGCACAATTTGAAGGAGAATTATCATTGTCTCTGTCTCGTGTGCTAAATGGTTTGTTATTGTGGTGAGTGAATGAATCACCTATAAAAATTAAAAAGGAATTAAATAATTAATGCAAATAATGCACAGCACAACAGAACAAACAACAATAACATTTTAAATCATAATGACAAGCACTTATGCTGCAGATATACTGCACCATTCAATTTCAGAATACTATTTGTGAGTGCGATGTGCAGTTGGTGGACCCTAGCTATACTGCTGACTGCACCTCACTGCGGGTCCCACTGAGATCAGGGACAACAAAATTCTGCTTGTGCACTCTTGGATAGACGCACGGAGCAGTAGCACAGTGAAGGTAGTGCTATATTTAACCATATGGTTAATCAATCCGAGGTAATTGGCAACGAAAGTGACTCAAAACTGGATCAAGACAAAGGGAAAATGAGGTGATAGTTCTGTGATGTTATTGCAGCTATATTATGTTTAATAGCACCTAGTTATTGAAAATAAGGGGGTGATTTTAAACCCCAAGAATGGGTGGGTTGGGGGCGGGTGGGAGTTGAAAATAGTTGTTTTTTGGGTCGCGATCGCAACCCAGCTTTATTTCCAGGTTTAATGTCTGTGGGTAAAAGGACAGGCTTCCCACTGAGAATACAAAGTTCGAAAATTTTGCGGTTGCGACCCAAAAAAACAATTATTTTCAACTCCCACCCGCCCCCAACCCACCCTTCTTGGGGTTTAAACTCACCCCCTAAGTCACTGTAATACAACGATCACAACAGGGATCAGTGCTAATGCTGTTATTTCTTTCTGTTACTATATTACAACATTATTATTCTGACATTACAACAGTGACTACACTGCAAAAGTATTTCATTGGCTGCAAAGGGCATATGGACATCCTGAGCTTTATAAATGCAAATCTTTCTTTTTATTGGTGCCTTAAAGGAATATAAACCACAGATAAAAGAATAATTTGACAAAATTAACAGTTTAAACCAATGGGAAACTATGTGTATCTGTCAAGTTGTGTTCCTGATTTGGGAGTGTTTGGGGTAATAGCTGAAGTTGCTTCTTTTTCGAGTGGTTTTGCATCTCCCAATTCAGAAATGTTCAGACAGATAACATCACACATACACTGCAAAAAAATATAATCCAAATTCTAACTTCACTTTTGCAGATCTGAGACACACATTCAGAATTCAGCCCTCTGCCATACTGAAAGTTGGTTGTATGTTTGTACAATGCATGCAGTAGAAAAGGCCCCACACCTTGACATTCTCGTTGACATTAACACCTAGTATTTGGATTTGATTATTATGTTGGATATTTCCACAGATTTACAATTGTGAATTACGGACAAACTTAGATCTACACTCTGCACATTGGAAGATAAGGATTTCATACCTATATCGCCGCCTATGTAAGCCCCCAAAACAAGTTTGTATTTCTCAGATTCATCGAGGATCTTAAAGGATTTATATTTAGCAAAACACTTGTTGTTGTCAAAATCCACCAGATTTATATGTAGCTGAAAAGACCCTGGAGAAATAAAAGTGGAAAAATGTTTAATTAAAAAAAAACAGACTCATTGGGCTCGAATTTA
Organism: Heptranchias perlo; assembly: GCF_035084215.1. Classification (NCBI taxonomy): domain Eukaryota; kingdom Metazoa; phylum Chordata; class Chondrichthyes; order Hexanchiformes; family Hexanchidae; genus Heptranchias; species Heptranchias perlo. The sequence continues at coordinate 20,007,017 of NC_090350.1, read as the reverse complement.
GCAGGCCTGCGGGTTCCCAGCGGGTGGTCCTCCGGGAGCGTGGAAAATGCGGACGGCTAATCGTGTGCGTCCCCCACGCGATCGCGGGATAATTGACCTGATTAAGCCCTGCTTCCGGGTTCTCCGCTCCCCAGCTGCGTGCCGGCCGGCTGCGCATGCGCAGTACCGTCGACGCGATGTAGGAGCTCCAGTTAAAGGGGCAGTCTCCCAAAGCCCCTCCTGCTGCAATCAAGAGGTTTGAGACGATGGCTCAGCAAAGGGGAAAGGCTGCGCCCCGTTTTTCAGACCTGGCACTGCAGCTGATGCTAGAGGGCGTGAGGAGGAGGAGGGAAACGCTCTTCCCAGAAGATGGACGCAAGTTCCCTGCCGCCGCCACCAGGAAGGCATGGGCAGAGGTGGCGGCGGAGGTGAGCAGCAGGGGCAACACCCCAAGGACTTGGGAGCAGTGCCGCAAGCGCTTCAATGACCTGACTAGGTCTGGCAAGGTGAGTACACCAACGCACCCTCCCACATCCCGTCCCCACCATCACGCCAAACAGATCACAACCCCTCCTGCACAGCCACCACTGCGCTCCATCAGCAATCCTCACAGCCACTCATTCACCATCCTCGCCGTGCACGCAAGTACCCACCGTCCCTGACCCCACCCGAACACTACCACACACCCCAATCCCCATGCAATGGGATGGGCACGTGGCCCACGCATCCTCCCATCCATCCGCGCCACGCTCAACCCAACCACACCGATGCTCGATGCGTCTCACGATGCAATACGCACCCACTCACACATCTGTGTTTTGCCTTCACAGGAGAAGAGAAGCAAGAACGATCGGGAAAGGGCACGCACCGGAGGTGGGCCGCCTCAAGTGGTGGAGCTCACCGACGCCGAGGTGGAGGCGCTCGACCTCGCCCGCACGCGACATTGCCTGTCGGTGGCTGATGGCGAGTGTGTCGCTGCCGAAACGGCCGGTAAGGGAAAGCTGACACTCAACACCCATGATCGCGAGTTACCGTATCATCACCTGCCATCAGGCGCACTGTCAAGTTGGTCCACATGCCTCAAAGTGCCCTCTGTTCTCTTGCAGGTCCGTCTGTGTGTGAAGCGATCGTGGAGGGCGATTCCTCAGAGGACATGGCGGTCTCTGAGGGTGCATCGTCACATCAGAGCCAACCATCCACCAGCGCAGAGACACGCACCTCGGTGGGTCCCCCTCGCCAACTAGTTGGGGTAGCACTTGGTGAGTCACCGCGCACGAGTGAGCATGAGCAGACCCTGGTGGCAGGGGCAGCCGCGGAGGGTCCGCGACGGAGGGAGCACTCATCTCCAGGCTCTGCTCAGCCGGACCCAGATGCTGAACCCAGGGTCCACCAGTGAAAAGGAGAGTCGTCGATGGCCACCAGCTAATTGCTGAGGTACTGGGAGAGGTGCCGCGCGCATTGTCCACAATAGCGCAGGCGATGGAGGAGTCCAACTCCTGCATGCGGGCATTGGTGGCGCAGGCACAGGAGGGTACCGGCGACACAGTGTCGCGGGTAGGTGCGGGACTGTCTGCGGTGGAGGACAGGCTGGCCTCCCTCGAGCGTCACGCACAGCTCCAGATCGAGTCCTTGCAGGCCCTGACAACGTCTGTACGGATTCAGGGTGAGCAACACTCCGCCGCCATCAACAGGCTGACGGATACACTAGGGGTGGCCTTGCAAGGCCTCACACATGCCATCCAAACTGCCGTCCAGCAGGGTGGAAGGGGTGATGTGGGCCGAGGCCAAGAGAGGAATGATGGCGACCGGGGACATGGAAGCGGGGACGCTTCTCAAGGCGCCCCCACGTCCCACCCGTCGCCCACCTCTCAACCAGTACCCGCAATGGTGCCTCCTCTCCAGGTGGCCGAGTCTGCCCCTGCCCCGGTGCAGGAGGAGCAGTCTGTGGAGGTGCCGTCACGGGCACCGAAACCCAGGGGCCGTCCGCCAAAAGCATCTACCCGGTCAAGGCAAGAACACGAGCAACCTGCCACTACCTCTGCTGGAGCCACAGGGGTAGCACCACGTAGGGGTTCCCGGAAAAGAATTGCAAAGGCGTTATAATCACAAAGGGAATACACCAGGGTGTTTATTAATTTGTACATTTTTTTTAATCTAATGTCACATTGGAGATATTAAATACTCTATTCTCACCACTCCTGCCACCTCTCGTCCATTCTTCCGCGGCCTGTGCAATAGGTGCGTTCCGTGGAGGCCATCATGACGGCGAACACCTGCTGCCACCCATTGGGCACGCTGCTGTGGGTGCAGGATTACTGGCAACACTCTTCAGTGGAGGGGGCTGGTATGGCCGCTCGCATGTGCAGGTGAGGAGATGAGAGCGCCTCGCAGTGTCTGACTCTAGGAGAACCGTTGACGTATGAGTGCCTCCCTGGCCCGGCGACCATCCCGGTGAGTCGTGGTTCGGCGCATGGGTCGTCCACTATCCTCTGGCGCTTCCTCCTCCTCCGCCTCCTCCTCCTCCGCCTCCTCCTCCTCCTCCTCCTCCTCCTCCTCCTCGCCCTCGCCTTCCTCAATGTGGGTGGCGGGTGTGGATGGGGCCTCCTCCAGCGGCACCCCTCTCTGTTGGGCCATGTTGTGCAGGGCACAGCAGACAACTATGATTCGTCCCACTCTGAATGGTGTGTATTGGAGCGCTCCCCAGAACGATCAAGGCACCTGAAGCGCATCTTGAGAAGCCCTATGGTCTGCTCAATTGTAGACCTGGTAGCAGTGTGGCTGTCATTGTACCGACGCTCCGGCTCGGTGATGGGGTTCCTCAGAGGTGTCATGAGCCACGTGTGGAGGGGATACCCCTTGTCGCCGAGGAGCCAGCCGTTGCCGGCGTTGGGTGCCTGCAGGATGGGCGGGACGGCGGACTCCCTGAGGACGAAGGCATCGTGGCAGCTGCCGGGGTATCTGGCGCACACGTGTAGGAATCTCTGGCGGTGGTCACAGATGAGCTGGGCGTTCATGGAGTGATACCCCTTCCTGTTGATGAACAGCCCTGGCTCATGCGGAGGTGCCCGTATTGCGATGTGGGTGCAGTCGATTACACCCTGCACCCGTGGGAAGCCGGCCATGGCATGGAATCCAACCGCCCTCTCCATCTGGCTGCGCTCGTCCATGGCGAAGTTGATGTAGTGCGAGGCCCTGCGGAACAACCCATCGGTGACCTGCCTTATGCACTTGTGTGCAGAGGACTGACAGACCCCGGTGATGTCCCCGGTGGCACCCTGGAAGGAACCGGATGCGAAGAAGTTGAGGGCAGTGGTGACTTTGACGGCGACAGGTAGGAAGATGCTGCTTGGTCCATCAGGGAGCAGCTCGTCGTTAAGGAGGCTGCAGATGTCGGCGACTACCTGGAGATTGACTCTGAGCCGACGTATGCACTGCTCCTCGGAGAGGTCCATGAAGCTCAGCCTCGCTCTGTACACCCTGTGCGGAGGGTAGTGCCTCCTGCGACGCATCTCTCTCTGCGGTTGCCCTCCCTCCTGCTGTGCAGGTGGGTGTGCCACCGCACCGTGTTGGGGGGCCCCACGTCTCCGTCTCCGAGGCGGACGGCGTGGACTGCGAGGCTGCTGGGGCTGGTCATCCTGTTCGTCCTCCGACGAAGTCAACGCACCACCCATCTGGCAGGTGTTGGTCTGAGGGGTTGTGCAGGGTAGGTGGGTGGTTCCTCGGACTGGGGCTGCGGTTTCGTGTCAGTCTGTCCTCTGGCTTGGCGGGGGGTGGTGGAGGGCAGGGGTTGCCCTATGTGACACGGTGGCCTCCTGCGTGGGTGAGGGCTCTCCCCCGTGGAGCGCACCTTGGCACCTGCCACAGGCTGCTGGCTGCAACACGCCTGGTTGGAGAGGGACTTTTTCCCCCAGTGTGTGAAACTCACTGCCTTGAACCTAAAATCCCACACTTCCTCTTTTGACAGCTGCTTCAGCTCATTAACTGACCACAACGAGCAAGTTAAGTACTCTCAAGTGGAACCCCGCTGGCTTTAATTGCCTGCGGGATTCCCACCAGCGGGGCTTGCGCGCGCAGCCCCGCACGTCAGCGCGGTACCCGGAAGTGGCCGGGATTTCGTCGCGATCCGGTCACGTGACCGGATATCGGGATTTTCGGGGCCGCCCCGCTGGGAACCCGCCGGAAACATGATCCCAAAATCGAGCCCAATGTGATTTTGAAAACTAATTTCAAATGACCTGTTTTTGTCAGCGCGTGAATGTTGTCATTTCCCAGCCAGAATTCTGAGAGTTGGTTCCCAAATCCTTTCTTGTAGGAATTCCAGTCTCGATAAAAATTAACAGAACCATCCATGCGCTTCTGGAATACCTAAAATCAAGGAAACAAGATGATACAATTTAATAGAATCATAGCACCATGGGAATCGACTGCACAGAAGGAGCCATTTGCCCTGTTATGTCTGTCAGCTCTTTGCTAGAGTAATCCAAATCTCATTCCACTGCCCTGATCCCTCCCCATTGTTCAGTACCAGCCTCTGCTTCAAATAGTCATCTTTTTCGCTTAAAAGGTACAATGGTCTCTGTCTCAGTTATTCCCTATGACAAAATATTACATGTCCTACTGTCCGTGTCAAGAAATTTCTCCCACTCTTCGTGACAATTTTAAATTGATGAACCCTTATTACTGACTCCCAATCCACAGGAAATAGTCCCCTCGTTCCAATATCCTGGCATAGCCTGAAGTAGTGCTCAGGATTTACTTCACCGATACTGTTTAACACCTTATATATTTCTAAATGGTCACTTCTCAATCGTCTCCTTTCAAGGCCCTCAGTTTCTCCAGTCATTTCTCATAACTCAATCCTTTGATGCCTCATCGTTCTTCCTCTGCAGTGGCTCCATGGTTTGGATGTTGCTCTCATGCCTTGAGAACTAAAACTGAACACAATACTTAAGATGTAGTCTGTTCAGGGCACTCCATGGTTTCAGCAAGATGTCTTCTGGTTTATACTCAACTGATCTAGCAGCAGTCTGTGTAACTCTGCAGTAATTTGACATGTTAATTGCTGAATCTACTCTCACCCAGATCCTCTTCCACCTCCCCTTTAGCTACTTCTGCACCATCCAAAGTCGACCTGTGGCACTTACATTTCCTTCCACTTTGTAGTACCTTTTTAAAAGCTATTTTTGGCTTGTGTTGTAATGTTCAATGGATTTGGAAAATTAGTGTGCACTCTGAATTGAGCCAACTTGCAAAAGAAAAGCAGCATTGTCGGACCAAAATGCAGATTTATTTTATGTTCTATATTTATGTAATGCTTATGTGAAAGCTGCTGGCTGGGTTTGTTCATTTCCTTGTGATATGTATTGTGCCACATGTTTACATTGAATTTCAGCTGCTACTGATTTCCCCATATGCAGATTTCATGTGGTTAAAGTAATGCCTCTTCCTGCTATAAAGGTCCTAAGTATAAAAAATTTGAGGAGCCTCAATCTAATTCCCACCATAGGTTGGCCATGGTACAGAAAAGCCGAACAATATGGCACAATTTGCCTCGATCAGTAAATTTATCTCATTCAGGAAATCCAAGGAACATTCAGGAGTTCCTTCAAACACTAAAGCTTCTGGATGAAAAGAACATTATCTGGGGTTTCATTCTAATAGTAAACGGTTACATGGTTCTGGTATAAAATCTTTACAAGGAATACCTGACAATGATTTTCTGGGCTAGGCTTTCCACCTTGACTATCTTAGATGCACTCTATCTTATTCATGGTAACATGCAATCTTCTTTGAAGAATAACTAAGATTATACATACAATATAGTAGTCTACCTTTTATTACTAAATGAATTAAAATATAAATAGCCTTATTGTATGTTCCAGCACGATACATTGATTACAGGACTTTGGTGGGGGCACAGAATGGGAGGCACGAATAGGCCAACAATTAAGTAAATGGAAAGGAAAATCGGGCGGGGTGTATAACGGGGGGGGGGGGGAGAAAAACGGGAGGGGTGGACAACGGCCGGGGTGTATAATGGGTGGGGGGATAAAAAGAACGGGGGTGCATAACGGGTATGGTGTATAAAGGAAGGGGGGTATAATGGGTGGGGTGTATAAAGGGCGGGGAGTATAACGGGCGGTGTGTATAAACGGCGGGGAGTATAACGGGCAGGGTGTTTTACAGGCAGGGTGTTTAACGGGCGGGATGTATAACGGGTGGGGTATATAACGGGCGGGATGTTTAACAGACGTGTGAATAAGGAACTGAAGTTATTCACTCACCAGCCATCCTCCCCCATCTGTGTCCATATCACAGAACACAGTTAGTGATTTGCAGTTTTCCAGGTATATGAGGTACCAGCCACTCAATGTTACTCCCTTGTCTTGCAACTGTTTACAATTCCTGGCACCTAATGAAAAGGAAAGGTCAGAGATATTCAATTTACCTCCATCTAATATACATTATTTTAATTTTCTACGCCAACTTTAGTCCAATATACACTATTTTTGATTAGCCACATGCAGGAACCCACTATGTTTAAGAGTTTCCAAATCGAACTGTTGAGAAATCCACATAATTAATGTTTCCGTTTGCCTGTTGTGGAATGCATCATCTGTCCCTGTAGGGACACACGTCACCGACCTAAATCCAGAGAATTTAGGTGCAGCTTGGCAATGACAATGTTTAGAGATTCTTCAGTGTGTGTCGAGGTACTGTGGGTATCTATCCAGCTAAAACCCTGCAGCTTATCAACAGAGAGCACCCGTAAACTTCCCAGTGCTTGTCCAGTTAGGACCATCCTATTTATTAAAGCATCGGCTTCCAGGTTCTTTTGGAGCTGAGTGGGAAGAGTCCTGGTCCCATTGATATTTCTGCCCCTTAAGTTCTCATCAATCATTAACAGTACGCTGTAGTACACCACACCTACGCTGCTCAGATATTGGATGACTGGGCCTACTGATCTGGTTCCAGTCTTCCATTAACAGGCTTGTTTTCTTGTAGCCAACCTCAAAAAAGCATCATTTACCTCAACCCGAGGAAGTTGGTCGTTGGATAAACTTTCATTATATGAACATAGTAGGGTGAACTCTACTGAACTAATGGCACTGGTTTGGGACCAACCCGACATTAACTAGGTTTCATACTATCGTCGAATTGGGATTTCCATGGTGTAACTACCTTGGCACTTTCCTATTAAATGAAAATCAGTGTTTCGAATTGATATCAGATATCTTCCTCCTACCTTGTTACTGAGATGACATGCCAACACTCTCTGCTTAATCAGGATAAAGATTCAAGTACACAAATCAGGTTAACACAGCAAAATCTAGCAGTACATTTAATAAACATTCTCATAAAGAATACAGCTTAAACCTTTTGACATAAAATTGTTCCGAAACTTACCTGTATCACAATTGTAAGAAGTGCCACTTTCCCCTGTGTGAACAACAGCAGCTTGTCAATACCTCTCAGTGTTGTACAACACAACATGTCACCTTACACAACCAGACACTTTTATAATAACTGGTTTGCACAAAAGCTGGTATCATATTGGTTCACTGCATCTGAATATCTTAATGATACTTTTGTATGTAATATTTGATGTAAAATTGGATTTATGACTTATTCCACATATCTCTAATGGTAGTTACACATTCGGAATTGTTTATGGTATGAGGAGGTCCCTGAACTGATTCTACTACTCAGGCTTTATTGAACAAAGTTTTTTCTTCAAATATTTACCTCTTTCCCCCTTTTCACCCTTTGGTCCAGCTTTCCCAGGTGTCCCGGGAGCACCCTTATCTCCTGTAACAAATGTTAAAAACAATGAGGATTTACTTTAGGAAGACAGAACTTGCATTTATGTTGCGTCTTTTACAATCTCAGAACGTCCGAAAACACCTTACAACCAAGCTTTATAATGTAAGTTGGACTCTTCAAATCTTCTCTTTATGGATCTGAACAAAATTCAAAACTCAGACTTGAAGGATGTGAAATCCAACTTCTTGAAAAATTAGTTATTTGGATAAATCTGATATCTGATTCAATTCATTTCGATTCAGAAACTACCTTAGAACTCATCTCAATGATCAGTAGCTGCAAAATTAACGAAAACCTGTTCCCATTCAAATGAAGATATTGTCATCTAATTATCAATATTGAAAGACTTGAATTGATTGCACTTTATCATACCTCTTGGACACATCCCATTGTGCTTCCCATTGAATGAATTACTTTGAAGCCAGTGATTGTTGTTATGTTGTTAATTGCAACAGCCATTTTGGACACAGCAATATCTCACTAATCCCACTGAAATGAATGACCAGTTAAACTGCTGAGGAGAACTTTGCTCATCTTCAAATATTGCAATGGGATCTTTAACATCACATCGACCTGAACCACTGAAACAGGCAGACGGGTCCTCGTTTTAACATCTCATTTGAACCACAGCATCTCTTACAATCCAGCACTTCCTCAATATTGCATTGGAGTGTAGCCTCTATTATATGCTTACATTCTGGAGTGGAGCTTGAACCGATAACCTGTGATTTAGAGACGAAAGTGCTATCTACTGAGCCAAGCTGACACTTTCTTTGCTCCTTTCTGCATGGTTTTCTGAAACTTTCTGACGTTATTCCAAAATAGAATTAGCAAAGTTAACAAAGCCTCAGAACTGAAAGTGCTGCATTATGAGGAATGCTCACCTTTAGACGAGACAGTAAACCAAAGATCTGTCTCCCTGTTCCAATCATTCAGCTGGACATTGAAAATTCCACATCACTATTCCCAAAGCAACGATTCTCCCAGTCTCCTGGACAACATTCATCCCTCAATAGGTTAATTGGTCATTCATCTCATTCAGCATTTGGAATAGTAAGTCTGTGTTATTGGTATTCACTTTGAGAAGCAATCACTGCAAGTATTAATTACAGGCATAGCTTAAAGAAAAAGTGGGAATGGGTGAAAATATATATGTATAATACCTTTCAAACCAACCCCTTTAGATCCTGGAATCCCATTCATTCCTGGTTTTCCTGGTACTCCTGGTACTCCTGGTACTCCAGGCAAACCAGCAAGACATTGAACAAATGCACATGAGCTTGTCATCTTACATTCTTTGAAAGAAAAAGCACAACACAGGATATTAGTGATAGGGTTGAACAATAAGATTACTCATTTAAAAGTTTTTGATCCCTTAGACTAGCTGAATAACAAGCAGCTCAGGCATGTAAATGTAATCGAATTAAAAGTCAATTACAATTCTAAATTTTACGAGGTATTTTTGGTAAATGCCAAGGTCCAAAATATCAGGTAGGTAATACAATACAGAATGAAAAGCTAAACCATTTTACTCAAACAGTAGCTTCTAACATTAACCAATACTTACAATAAAAGAACAAAGGCAATAATGGCATTGATCAGAATGATTATAGCACCAAGGAGACATCTCTGGGTTCCATTTCAATGTTCACAGGCACTCACTTCTGATAGGTTCTTTGATAATTTCAACACTTCTATATTCTGCTTCTTTCACAATGCTCACTGATCGATGTGAGTGTGGAACGGTGAGCAACCATGAGGTTTTGTAACCCATCCATCATGGTTGCCTTTAATCATTGTCCAAGTGAGTAGAATCTGGCCTAATCTACCTCTTGGAGCTTGGGCCCAAAGTTGCCAGAGCAGCAGTGGGATTTTCCCTGTACCACCTGGGCATAAAGCATTGCCTGGGGACTGCGCAGAACAAAACATCCATAACAGACTGGGCTTGATTTCCCCTCCACTTAAATTAATAAAAGGAAAATCAGGTGAGCTCTGTTACCGGCAATCAATCCTCCCCGCCCAATATTTCTCCCTGCTCTCCACCCAGGTGATAATTCATGCCCTGGAGGTAGAGATGAAAATATACTAAGTAGAATCATAGAATATTACGGCACATAAGGAGGCCATTCAGCCCATCGAACCTGTGTCAGACTGTGCTAGTCTGTAAAAACTGTAACTCTACCATTTGTTTTGAGTGCTGTTTGCTTCTTTGCTTAGTATTAATGGGGGTGATTTTAAACCCCAAGAACGGGTGGATTGCGAGCTGATGGGTGTTCAAAATAGTTGTTCTTTGGGTCGTGACCGCAACCCAGCTTTATTTCCAGGTTTAACTTGGGCGCGTAAAAGTACAGGCTTCACACTGGGAATGCAAAGTCCAAAAATGTTGCAGACGCAACCCAAAAACAACTATTTTCAACTCCCACCCGTCCCCAACCCACCCGTTCTTGGGGGTTAAAATCACCACCAATAGGTCCATTTGATGGTTTATGGCCAATCTCACATTCTGATAGAGTTTATTCCACTGCTTTCTGAAGCCAAGGAGAGGATGTGAGGGCACATGTTATATCCAGTAAGGTGAATAGCAACACAGGTTTCTGTTCAATCCTTAGGCTCACTCCAATTACCTAGAAATTGTACAGGTTTAGGTATTCTCCATAAAACTACAAATGCTTACAACGACAACAACTTGCATTTATCTGCTGCCTTAAATGTAGAAAAACATCCCAAGGCAATTCACAGAGGTATAAGGAAAAAAATGAATGCCAAGCCAAAGAAGGAGAAATTAGGAGGGGTGACCGAGAGGAGGGAATTGTAGTGTTTCCGGCCTAGGCGGCTGAAGGTATGGGAGGTGTGGGAGCAATGTGCGTTCTCTAACCTCGGTCGGGTTAGCGCAGTTTGTTCTCTGAATTTGGCAGTGTTAGCGCTGTTCGTTCTCTGATCTCGGTAGTGTTAGTGCGATGCGTTCTCTGAACTCGGTAGTGTTAGCGCAGTTTGTTCTCTGATCTCGGTAGTGTTAGCGCTGTGCATTCTCTGAACTCGGTAGTGTTAGTGCTGTGTGTTTTCTGAACTCAGTAGTGTTAGTGCTGTGCATTCTCTGAACTCGATAGTATTAGTGATGTGCATTCTCTGAACTCGGTAGTGTTCGTGCTGTGTGTTTTCTGAACTCGATAGTATTAGTGCTGTGCATTCTCTGAACTCGGTAGTGTTAATGTGTGTTCTCTATCCAGGCTCACTTATGTAGAATGGTCACATGGATCGGGTAATGAAGGGCTGCTATTGGCTGTGGAACATCCGTGGCTTCAGGAATGGAATGGTAAGGGGAGAAAGTTGATGCAGCAAAAAAACACAGCTGCGTCCATTTACATCACTGTGTTGCAAATATGCCAAAATTGTTATTGTCACTGACAAGAAACGGGAGGTTACGGAGTGGGGGATGCACAGAAACCAGAGTTGGAGGAACACAGAGGTCATGAAGTGTTGATGGGCTGGAAAAGGCTACAGTAATAGGGAAAGGCAAGGCCATGAACAGATTTGAACATGAGGATGAGAATTTTAAATTGGAAGAATCCTTAAGTATAATTTTACCTTATACTTTAAAACTTAAAGTTACACTTACCGGAGTCATTCTGGGAACTCTGAAGCTCCGAGTAAATGACTGTAGAGAACAAAGTTAAAATGACCTGGACGTGTGCTGCAGAAAGTCTGGCAGCCATTCTTCTGCGTTTTGTCACTGACCCTTTATGCTGCACGTTTTATTCTGCAATGAAAAAGATGAATACAAAAGCTAGAAAAAATACAACCTTTGCTGAATACACAAATACTTAAAAAAATTGTCCATTTTGTGAGGTCGAATTTGTAAAGAGCAGGTTTATAATTTAATGATAGCCAGCCTATAGAGAAACCTATCCCCAATTTAACTGATACTCGGCAGTCAGCCCAAAGTAGCTGCTTTTCCTTGTTTGAATGTATATATGTTATTGTCGTCGACCAAGTCAGGCCAGGCTTAAGTATCTGTGATTCTAATTGTCATGTTCGTTAAATGTCAAATTATTTCTTTCGATCCTTCACTGGTTGAGAGAATATCTATTTGTCTGGCCATCTCTCCACAGTATCAGACAGAGGATCAGCACATTTGCTAGTTCCCTGGTTTAGAGCTAGCCAAATGGACAAGCAGGTGAATTAAGTTCCTTGAAGGACTTGGCTAGTCTGGGAAACCAGGCCCCACTCTATAGAGGGATGCATGGCACCAATTTGTGCCAGTCATTGTGAACCTGGAGTCACGCATGGCACACTATCAGCATGATCTGTAAAAACTCCCACGAAACTCCAGTCTGCTGGAGGAGTGAGGCCTCCATATTGAGCAGCCTCCCACCTTGCTTTGACTCTGAAAACACTCCACGCCAGGCCAACCCAGCAATTGACTTGTGGGCACCTTCAAATATGTGGTCCCATGAACGGGCACTGCAAGATCTTGCGGGGGGCTGTAGCCATTTCTCTGAGGCTGAATTTGACAAATCCACAGCACTGGCTATTTTACATAATTTGAGCTGCAAGTTTGGTTTAGTGAGGACACATTTCATTCAATGAGTACGGGTGAGGGTGATATAATTGGAAGTGACATCACTAGCGGAGCCGTAGCTTTTTAGCATGCGCTGTGAGTGATGTCATCGGGTGGCCTGGCGTAAGCGCAGAGGGATGACATCACGGGTCGATCAAAAACAGGAAGTACCCACAGTGACACTAATCACTCCGCCAATCGAAACATTCTGGGTGAGAGCTGCAGTGACTGATGGGGTATTGTGTGTTGGTCATGAATTGTTTTCAGATTTATTGGGTTGAAAGTGGGAGGGGGTGTCATCTTTCACATTACAAAGTAAATAGTGACACTCCGTCCTAACGTCCGGATTTTGGGTCGTTCGATGAAGTCACTTGCTGTGTATGCGCCGGGCTTTCCGAAAAATTAACTCACTGCCATTCATGCTCAAAAGCGTGATCCAGACCTAACGGGGGAGAGGAGAATGTGATCTATCTCCCCATCTGAACCACATTCTCCATCTCTTTTCCACCTCTTCCCTCACCCAGCTCCGCGCTCCGGCTCTTCCCCCAAACTCCGGGCTCCGGCTCTTCCCCCAAACTCCGGGCTCCGGCTTTTCCCTCAAACTCTAGGCTCCTGCTCTTCCCCCAAACTCCGGGCTCCAGCTCTTCCCCCCTCCATGGCCTTGCTTCCTGTCCTCCCCGCCCCGGCTCCACTCCTTCCCTCCCCGTGCTCCTGCTTCCCCTGGGCTCGGCTCTGATCTCCTCTCCCATTATCAGCTGCATTTTTGGTGCTCGGTCTTCGGGCTCTGGGCCGTGATTTTAATGAACGTCAGTAAGAAGGGCTCCGTGCGGTGGACATGGGCAGTGACATCGGAGCCCTGTTCATGCACATCATCGAAAGAGGAAGTTCTCATTCCCTGTCACTAGTCACAGCAAAAAAACAGTTGCACAGTAAGTGGTAGTAACTGGGGGTGAAACTTCAGGTCAATGACAAATCATTTATAAAAGACAGAAAATTACATTAAAAAGCCACCCCAAAGAATCAGTGAGCACTGCAGCTGAGCTATGTAGTCCAAGAGGTCCCAGGTTCATATCCTGGCTTAATCCCCGAATAGATTATCTCAATTGAGGTGATGGTAGGATTATTACAATTAGCCTCAGCACCTCTTAGTTAGGGAGGGTAAAATCAGGCAGGGTTCCCACTTCAAATCCCTACCCACTGAATCCAAGGGCGGCCCCACGTGGTTGAACACTCTGGTGAAAATTATCATCTGGAAAAAAATTAAGCATGTCCACTGAGATGCAGGAGTGGAACCTCTGGGACCCGTCTCCAGCACGGGGTCAATGGCCTCAGGAGAGAAGAAAGATAAGGGGAGAAAAATTGGCAGAGAAAAGAAAGGAGGAAAAATCAAAGATATTTTATAAAGTATTAAAACCTGTAGCACAACAAGAAAAACACCAGACACCCCTTCACTCCGACTGAAGTGAGAAAGTTAAATGTCAATTTAAATTTTGTGCATAGCACTATGCAATAACAATTATTCAGAGATTATTGCAAATCCTTCATCAAAAGTAAATGCATAACTTACCGCAATTTGTTGGAGATCAGATTGTGATCAGAGTAAAGAAGCGAATAAACAGTAAACTTCAAGTTGGCAGCACTGCTGGTATTTATACACAGCAGATCTGACACCATTCCAAGAAAAGTGCCACGTTGGGTTAACACCCTACACTTTCACCCCTATGACTGGGATTTGAATCCAGTAAAGATCGATGGGAAGAAAACCTCATCTCTGTTGTGGCTTCCAGAGGCTAACATGAATTGAGTTTAAGCACTCTCAACCAAGATCCGAGTGGACTTGAATCGATAGTTTAAACTGCCCATAATTTGTCACTCAGACAAAGGATTGCTGAAGTAATAAATGGAAATGTCAAATGGATGTAGTATAGGTTACTCTATTGAGGATGGGACTTGTTGGTAGAGCAGGAGTTTCACTCTGAATTTGCCCATTATACTTGACCTGATAGTAAATGGAACACGTTCTATTCCCCAGTCTCAAATATTTACCAAAAGCCATATATTTCTTCTAAAACAAGAAACAATGTATATTTGGCAACAAAGTTTCAAATGTCAAAGTGGATGCAGATGCAAAGTAATACTGAAAAAAATAAGGGAGCTTACATCATATCGGGCGGTTAGTCCTGACGACATTAACCCAAGGGCGCTCAAAGAGATGGGAGCCATGGTGAATGAGCCCTTTGCTTACATATTTATCAGCTCACTCGAGGGCCAAATTAGCTGATCATCGTGAACAATTGTGAGGCACTACAGTTGGCCTCAGTGTCCATCGGCTTGGGGGAAAAACACAGCCACAGTTCCTGCTCTTGATCACGATCTAGTGGCTCTTGCTGGCAAGTGTGTGGGGTGGACATTGATATACATTACACCTGTTTTAAAGAGTGCAAAGTATAACAATTTAGCAACAGATCTGCCTGCATGCAATCTGCATACAAATATTTACCAAATGATGTATATCTTTTTAAAGCAAGAAACAATAGTACAATATCAAAACAGGAAAAGCATGGAAAAAGTGAGTGAAGCTGAGATGGATTTGAAAATGGAAGGTTGATGGAATTGAGCAGTTGTCCCTGAAATAGTAAAAGGGAAAATTGATTTGGATAACAAGCAGAGGATTTCATTGTATCGCAATGGTTTCCAAATATCTGTCAGGTACCATTAAGTGTATCACCGTAAATAATTTAACATATATTGAGTAAACCCCTGCATTTAATTTTTCAGTTCAGCAGAAGAAATATTTTATTTTCATGCAATCGTAGGAGCAAAGGAGTGTAAAAGACTGGAAAGGTCCACTGTAGCCCTTTAACTGATACCAATATCTAAGAAATATTACAGAAAACAACACCCGTTGTACCTCTCAATCAAATTCTTCTACAGCTTATTACCTAACTTAGCAGGAACCTGTTTTTCCACATCAATAATGACTACATTTCAAAGTAATTTATTGTTTGTGAAGCAATTTTTTACAGATCCGAGAGATGTGATAATGGCATCACAAAAATACAAGTTATTTCTTTCTTTTTAAAAATTTGTTCATGGGATGTGGGCGTCGCTAGCGAGGCCGGCATTTATTGCCCATCCCTAATTGCCCTTGAGAAGGTGGTGGTGAGCCGCCTTCTTGAACCGCTGCAGTCCGTGTGGTGAAGGTTCTCCCACAGTGCTGTTAGGTAGGGAGTTCCAGGATTTTGACCTAGCGACGATGAAGGAACAGCGATATATTTCCAAGGCGGGATAGTGTGTGATTTGGAGGGGAAAGTGCAGGTGGTGTTGTTCCCATGTGCCTGCTGCCCTTGTCCTTTTAGGTGGTAGAGGTCGTGGGTTTGGGAGGTGCTTTCGAAGAAGCCTTGGCGAATTGTTGCAGTGCATCCTGTGGATGGTACACACTGCAGCCACTGTGCACCAGTGGTGGAGAGAGTGAATGTTTTGGGTGGTGGATGGGGTATGAATCAAGCGGGCTGTTTTGTTCTGGATGGTGTCAAGCTTCTTGAGTGTTGTTGGAACTGCACTCATCCAGGCAAGTGGACAGTATTCCACCACACTCTTGACTTGTGCCTTATAGATGGTGGAAAGGCTTTGGGGAGTCAGGAGGTAAGTCACTCTCCGCAGAATACCCAGCCTCTGACCTGCTCTTGTAGCCACAGTACACACAGCAGCTGGCAACCTATTCAGTTAAGGAGTGAAGGGGTGGGCTGCATCACAGATAAACAAAATTCTATTCTCCCCAGATATTTACATGTGTATTTTCCAGCAGTTGTCACTGGATCACAATGAGGAGTGGGAAACGTTCCTAATTTCCCAGTAAGTTGAGGTCAATTGTCAAACTTCTTCTGCCACCCAAGCTGAGAGCTCCTAGCTCTACATAAACTAGAAATCAAACCTTGGCCCTCTGGTGTGTTTGGACCAGTTACACCCTGTCTTTCTCAGCTGAGCCTTTGGGGCAGAAAGTATTTCAATATTGTATTTGTTAACTGAAGCTAAAAGGTTATGGTTTCACCAAAATGGAATTAAAGTTTGTTCTCAACAACTGAAACTTGTTTGTTGTTCTTGGAATAAGGCCATCAGGGAACACCTATAAAAACTTCACGAAGACCACGTCTTCAGTGATCAACAGTAATCTTCCTACAATTTCTGATCGGTGACCTCTCCACGCCCAGCCCCCCACCATTACACATTATGATGCACATTGGGCTATTTCACTATATTAAGAGTGCTACATAAGTGTAAGTTGTTGTGTCACAACATTTTCAGAGTTTTGCTTCATTGGTCCATAAATTTAATGGGTGTGATTTCTGACCCCGGTTATGAACACAGGATCAGACTTAAGCAAAAATGCTTTTACACACTAAAGCAAAATAACTAACAAGAAAGCAAGAATAGGTATTGAGTTCAGCTAAAGGCAACAAAAGCTGAGATCAGCAGCAGAAGGTCAATGAAGAAGAAGATAATAGAAAACTGTGGAAGCAAAAGTAAAATCTTTCTCAGCCATGTTAGGAGTCAGAGGCCGAAAAAAGACGGCTAAAGGGCGGCCGTTAAAGATTCCTCAGAGCAGATTCAGGTGAACTCACTCCTAGGACAAGGCAGACGAATCAAATAGCTACTTTGCATCACTCTTCACTCCTGTAGACCGTGCTCAGTTGCCATTAATGCAATGTATGGTTGGCACTAAAGTTTCATATGTCAAAGTGGATGCAGATGTAAACCTGAAAAAAATAAGGGATCTTAAATCAGATCAGGCAGCTAGTCCTGACGGCAATGACCCAAGGGCGCTCAAAGAGATGGGAGCCGTACTAAACGAGCCCTTTGCTTACATATTTATCAGCCCATTAGAGTGCCAAATTAGCTGATTATAGTCCAGACAGAAGTGGGGTACTACAGTTGGCCTCAGTATGCATGGGCTAGGAGGAGAAATACAGCCAGAGTTCCTGCTCTTGATCACTTTCTAGTGGCTCCTGCTGGAAAGTGTGTGGGGTAGAAATTGGTATGCATTGTGCCCGTTTTAAAGGGTGCAAAGCAGACGAATTCAGCAATGGGACTACCTGCATGCAATCTGTGTACAAATATTTAACAAATTATGTATTTTTTTTCTAAAACAAGAAACAACAGTACAAAAGCAAAACAGGAAAAGCATGGAAAATCTGATTGAAGCTGAGATGGATTTGAAGGTGGAAGGTCAATGGAAGTGAGCAGTTGTCCCTGAAATAGTAAAAGGGAATTGATTTGGATAACAAGCAGAGGATTTCATTGTATCGCAATGGTTTCTTAATATCTGTCAGGTTCCATTAATTGTATCATTGTAAATAATTTAAGATACATGTAGCAAACCCCTCCATTTAATTATTCAGTACAGTGGAAGAAATAATGAGCGATAAATAGGGCTGCATAGTGCCTGTCTTTTAGCTGCTACAAAGCCTCCTAAGGACACAAAATGATGTCCAGAATGTGTTTGCACACTTCTACCATGACGTACGCTGGACGCCATCTTGGTAAAGGCGCTTGCACATGCGCCGGTAACGAACACCGGCAACATTTAAAGTAGGGTGATTATGCGGTAGATCAGTGGGAAACGCTGATTCAAAGGGACAAATGCGATTTTAGAACTCAACGCTCCAGCCAACACACTGTCTTAACTTCACAAAGCTGAACAGGTCGTAAACAGAATGGAGGACCCCCATCAGCTCAATTGAATGGGATCAATCAGGAGTTGCAGGTCAGTTGCTGGATTATTGCTTCCGGCTGCTGATGAACATGTACCTGTTTTTGGAGGTCTCCTGTACTTGAATACTAGGACTGGGGGACATAGCCTAAAAAATAGAGCCAGGACTTGCAGGAGTGAAGTTAGGAAACGCTTCTACACACAAAGGCTGGTAGAGGTTTGGAACGCTCTTCTGCAATTGTTAATTTTAAATCTGAGATTGATAGATTTTTGTTAACCAAAGGTATTAAGGGATATGGAGCTAAGGCGGATATATGGAATTTAGTCCCAGATCAACCATGATCTCACTGAAAGGCGGAACAGACTCGAGGGGCTAAATGGCTGACTCCTGTTCCAATCTTGCTGCAATAAAGTTTCGATATTCTGCAGGGAACGGGCTGGCTAGCTGACACGCAACAGTAAGGGCACTGGCAGAGTGGCAGGGGTGGGACAGCAATGCTGTCATCCTGAGAGAGGACAGCAGGTTCATTTTCCATGGAGTCACTGCCACTTGCTGCCTCCTGTTATCCGCCACCTTGTCCTGCAAGAAAGCGAGACGTGTTTTGGTGAGTGTCCTGCAGGGCGTTGGGGTGATGTGCCTGTCATGGTTGAATAGCTGCCAGTGTGTGTGACCAGTCAGTTGTGGCTGTGCGGCTTGCAACAGTGGTGATGTGTGGGGGTGAACAGAAGCATCTGATTAGAAAAGTTGAGTATGATTGAAAGATTTTGTTGGAACGTTGGTGATGGGGTGTGTTGTGCATGGAGCAGTGGATGCGGCTAGTGGTGCAGTTGGTAGGAGTTGCTATTTGACAGTTGACCTCACTCACCTTGTCCACTCGTGTCAAAGCAATGAACTTCTTCCTCCACTGCATCCATGTTCATGGTGTTATGTGCCTGGCATTGATTTTGTCACTCACTGCCTCCCACTCCCTCAGGAGCATATGTCTGGAGGGCCTCTTGCCACCCTGAGGATATAGGATGCCCCCCCGCCACCCCCGTCCCCTCTCGCACCAAGGCCTCCAGTGCATCATCAAAGAACCTCGGTGCACGGACTCTCGCAGGCCTGGTTAAAAACTCAGATCGGCAGATTGGTGAGGTCTGATGTCCAGATTGGAGGATGTGGGATTTCGTAGTGCGCAACCTTTTTCAATGTTTTAACATAACTCCACAATTTGTAACATGGAGGCGGGAGCTGCATTTATGTTTTACGTGTTCGATGTTTGATCTCCATTTAGACTCTGTGTGGACCCATATCATAGATTTTGCAAATAAGAGTTGCAGGTTGCCTTTCAGTGGTGCTTGCCATTCACGATATCGGGTCCCCCTGCTGGTGAGCAGCCACTCAACAGCGCAGCTCGGCCTGATTGCTCGCACCAATCAGATAAATCACCAGGCAGCACGAATGTTACGCGCTGCCTGCATGTCAATGATCGGGTATGGGTTAATCACGCACCATGATCCCCGCGCCCGGTTTCAGAGGTTATCCAATGTAACCCAGACTTTGTTTTGATGCAATTATAGGAGTAATGGAGTATACAGAACTGGAAAGGTCCATTGTCGCCCATTGACAGATACCAGTATCGAAGTAATGTTGAGACAACAACACCCGTTGTACCTCTCGATCAAATTCCACTCCAGGTAATTACCTGACTTTGCAGGAAACTTGTTTTGCATATCAACAATGACAAAGAAATTTAATCTGCCTGAGTCATTTTATGCGGAATTGAGGGATATGATAATGCAACCGCAAAAATGAAAGTTATTTCTTTCGTCAGCACGGACAGCAACTGGCAGCGTATTCAGTTAAGGAGGGAAGGGGTAGGCTGCATCACAGATAAACAAAATTCTGTTCTCACCTGATATCTACATGTACATTTTCCAGCAGTTGTCGCTGGATCACAATGAGATGTGAGAAATGTGGTTGATTTTCCCAGTAATTTGGGGTCAATTGTCAGACTTCTTCTGCCACCCAGGCTGAGAGCTCCTAGCTCCAAACAAACTAAAAATCAAACCCGGACCCTCTGGTGTGTTTGGACTAGTTACACCCTGTCTTTCTCAGCTGAGCTTTTGTGGCAGCCAGTATTTCAATATTGTATTTGTTAACTCAAGTGAAAAGGAGATGGTTTCACCAAAATTGAAACTAAAGTCAGTTCTCAAGAACTGAACCTGATTTGTTTTTCTTGGAATGAGGCCGCGAGGTCCACCTTTAAAACCTACCTGTTTGACCATGTCTTCAGTCATCACCCGTAACCTTCGTCCTTCAATTTCTGACCGGTGCCCTCTGCACCCCCAACCCCCCACCATTACCCCTTATGATGCACATTGGGATATTTCACTATATTAAGAGTGCTACATAAGTGTAAGTTGTTGTGTCACAACATTTTCAGAGTTTTGCTTCATTAGTCCATAAATTTAATCGGTATCATTTTCTGCCCCCGGTTATGAACACAGGATCAGACTTAAGCAAAAATGCTTTTACACACTAAAGGAAAATAACTATCAAGAAAGCAAGGATAGGTGTCGAGTTCAGCTAAAGGCAACAAGAGCTGAGATCAGCAGCAGAAGGTCAATGAAGAAGAAGATAATAGACAATTGTGGAAGCAAAAGTAAAATCTTTCTCAGCCATGTTAGGAGTCAGAGGCCGAAAAAAGACGGCTAAACGATGGCCGTTAAAGATTCCTCAGAGCAGATTCAGGTGAACTCACTCCTCGGACATGGCAGAGGTTTCAAAAGACTACTTTGCATCATTCTTCATTCCTGTAGACTGTGCTCAGTTGCCATTAGTACAATGTGTAGTTGGCACTTAAGGTTCAAATGTCAAAGTGGATGCAGGTATAATCTGGAAAAAGATAAGGGATGTTAAATCCGATCGGGCGGCTTGTCCTGAAGTCAATAACTCAAGGGTGCTCATCGAGATGGGAGCCATGCTAAATGACCCTTTGCTTACATATTTATCAGCTCACTAAAGTGCCAAATTAGTTGATTGTAGTCCAGAGAGCTGTGAGACACGAGAGTTGGCCTCAATATTCATGGGTTCGAAGGGAAAATACAGCCAGAGTTCCTGCTCTTGATCACTTTCTAGTGGCTCTTGCTGGAAAGTGTGTGGGGCAGAAATTGGTATGCATTGCACCTGTTTTAACGGGCGCAAAGCATACCATTTTAGCAAAGGGTTTGCTTGCACGCAATCTGAGTATGGATATCTACCAAATGATGTATATGTTTTCTAAATCAAAAAACAATTGTACAAAACTCAAACAGGAACAGAACTGAAAAAATGAGTGATGCTGAGATGGATTTGACTGTGGAACGTCAAATCCATCCGTGGAACAGTTGTCCCTGAAACAGTAAAAAGGAATTGATTTGGATAACAAGTAGAGGATTTAATTGTATCGCAATGGTTTCCAAATATGTGTAAGGTACCATTAATTGTATCAGTGTAAATATTTTAACATATATATAGCAAACCCCTCCATTTAATTTTTCAGTCCATTAGAAAAAATATCGTATTTTCGTGCAATTGTAGGAGCAAAGGAGTGTATGGAATTGAGCATTTGTCCCTGAAACATTAAAAGGGAATTGATTTGGAAAACAAGCAGAGGATTTCATAGCAATGGAACTGCCTGTACACAATCTGCTTACAAATATTGACTAAATGGCATGTAGTTTTTATTAGGCTGGACCGAACCAATAAATTGTCATAGCTTGGGTTAGAGCTCCTGCTGAGAGTAACCGGTTGCTGAAGACATATTTTGCACAGCTCAGCAGCAAATATTCTCCATGTGTGTCACAACACAACTTCTGCAGATTGCAAGTTATCTTAAAAGGAAAGTAAATCCCACTGAGTTACAGGGTTCATTGTGCCTGGGTGTTCACACTGGTGAAATTTCAATTTCAAGTCAGTATGAAACTTAATTATGACTACTTGGTTCAAAACCAGCACCATTGGTTTGTTAGGCTTCACACTCCCATGTTGTTTGTCATTTGGTTTTACATCTGTGATGTAAATTGGACTAAAACTAATTGGCACTATGTATAGCATAGAACATAAAAGGAAGATGCATCTAAGATGGAGGTAAACTGAACATCTCTCAGTCTCACTCAGCTTTCCTTTTCATTCGGTCCAGAAATATATACCTATATCGCCGCCGATGTAAGCCCCCAAAAGAAGTTTTTATTTCTCAGATTCATCGTGGAGCTTAAAGGATTTGTATTTAGCAAAACACTTGTTGTTGTCAAAATCCACCAGATTTATATGTAGCTGAAAAGACCCTGGAGAAATAAAAGTGGAAAAATGTTTAATTCAAAACAAACAGATTCAATGTGATTTTGAAAACTATTTTCAAATGACCTGTTTTTGTCAGCGCGTGAATGTTGTCATTTCCCAGCCAGAATTCTGAGAGTTGGTTCCCAAATACTTTCTTGTAGGAATTCCAGTCTCGATAAAAATTAACAGAACCATCCATGCGCTTCTGGAATATCTAAAATCAAGGAAACAAATGATACAGTTTAATAGAATCATAGCACCATGGGAATCTACTGCACAGAAGGAGCCATTTGCCCCGTTATGTCTGTCAGCTCTTTGCTAGAGTAATCCAAATCTCATTCCACTGCCCTGATCCCTCCTCATTGTTCAGTACCAGCCTCTGCTTCAAATAGTCATCTTTTTCGCTTAAAAGGTGCAATGGTCTCTGTCTCAGTTATTCCCTGTGACAAAACATTATATGTCCTACTGTCTGTGTAAAGAAATTTCTCCCACTCTTACTGACAATTTTAAATTGATGAACCCTTATTACTGACTCCCAATCCACAGGAAATATTCCCCTAGTTCCAATATCCTGGCATAGCCTGAAGTAGTGCTCAGGATTTATTTCACCGATACTGTTTAACATCTTATATATTCCTAAAAGGTCACTTCTCAATCATCTCCTTTCAAGGCCCTCAGTTTCTCCAGTCATTTCTCATAACTCAATCCTTTGATGCCAGGCAACTGCCTCATCGTTCTTCCTCTGCAGTGGCTCCATGGTTTGGATGTTTCTCTCATGTCTTGAGAACTAAAACTGAACACAATACTTAAGATGTAGTCTGTTCAGGGCACTCCATGGTTTTAGCAAGATGTCTTCTGGTTTATACTCAACTGATCTAGCAGCAGCCTGTGTAACTATGCAGTAATTTGACATGTTAATTGCTGAATCTACTCTCACCCAGATCCTCTTCCACCTCCCCTTTAGCTACTTCTGCACCATCCAAAGTCTACCTGTGGCACTTACATTTCCTTCCACTTTGTAGTACCTTTTTAAAAGCTATTTTTGGCTTGTGTTGTAATGTTCAATGGATTTGGAAAATTAGTGTGCACTCTGAATTGAGCCAACTTGCAAAAGAAAAGCTGCATTGTCGGACCAAAATGCAGATTTATTTTATGTTCTATATTTATGTAATGCTTATGTGAAAGCTGCTGGCTGGGTTTGTTCATTTCCTTGTGATATGTATTGTGCCACATGTTTACATTGAATCTCAGCTGCTACTGATTTCCCCATATGCAGATTTCATGCGGTTAAAGTAATGCCTCTTCCTGCTGTAAAGGTCCTAAATGTACAATATCAAAACAGGAAAAGCATGGAAAAAGTGAGTGAAGCTGAGATGGATTTGAAAATGGAAGGTTGATGGAATTGTGCAGTTGTCCCTGAAATAGTAAAAGGGAAAATTGATTTGGATAACAAGCAGAGGATTTCATTGTATCGCAATGGTTTCCAAATATCTGTCAGGTACGATTAAGTGTATCACCGTAAATAATTTAACATATATTGAGTAAACCCCTCCATTTAATTTTTCAGTTCAGCAGAAGAAATATTTTATTTTCATGCAATCGTAGGAGCAAAGGAGTGTAAAAGACTGGAAAGGTCCACTGTAGCCCTTTAACTGATACCAATATCTAAGAAATATTACAGAAAACAACACCCGTTGTACCTCTCAATCAAATTCTTCTACAGCTTATTACCTAACTTAGCAGGAACCTGTTTTTCCACATCAATAATGACTACATTTCAAAGTAATTTATTGTTTGTGAAGCAATTTTTTACAGATCCGAGAGATGTGATAATGGCATCACAAAAATACAAGTTATTTCTTTCTTTTTTTTTATTTGTTCATGGTATGTGGGCGTCGCTAGCGTGGCCGGCATTTATTGCCCATCCCTAATTGCCCTTGAGAAGGTGGTGGTGAGCCGCCTTCTTGAACCGCTGCAGTCCGAGTGGTGAAGGTTCTCCCACAGTGCTGTTAGGTAGGAAGTTCCAGGATTTTGACCTAGCGACGATGCAGGAACAGCGATATATTTCCAAGGCGGGATAGTGTGTGATTTGGAGGGGAAAGTGCAGGTGGTGTTGTTCCCATGTGCCTGCTGCCCTTGTCCTTTTAGGTGGTAGAGGTCGTGGGTTTGGGAGGTGCTTTCGAAGAAGCCTTGGCGAATTGTTGCAGTGCATCCTGTGGATGGTACACACTGCAGCCACTGTGCACCAATGGTGGAGAGAGTGAATGTTTTGGGTGGTGGATGGGGTATGAATCAAGCGGGCTGCTTTGTTCTGGATGGTGTCAAGCTTCTTGAGTGTTGTTGGAACTGCACTCATCCAGGCAAGTGGACAGTATTCCACCACACTCTTGACTTGTGCCTTATAGATGGTGGAAAGGCTTTGGGGAGTCAGGAGGTAAGTCACTCTCCGCAGAATACCCAGCCTCTGACCTGCTCTTGTAGCCACAGTACACACAGCAGCTGGCAACCTATTCAGTTAAGGAGTGAAGGGGTGGGCTGCATCACAGATAAACAAAATTCTATTCTCCCCAGATATTTACATGTGTATTTTCCAGCAGTTGTCACTGGATCACAATGAGGAGTGGGAAACGTTCCTAATTTCCCCAGTAAGTTGAGGTCAATTGTCAAACTTCTTCCGCCACCCAAGCTGAGAGCTCCTAGCTCTACATAAACTAGAAATCAAACCTTGGCCCTCTGGTGTGTTTGGACCAGTTACACCCTGTCTTTCTCAGCTGAGCCTTTGGGGCAGAAAGTATTTCAATATTGTATTTGTTAACTGAAGCTAAAAGGTTATGGTTTCACCAAAATGGAATTAAAGTTTGTTCTCAACAACTGAAACTTGTTTGTTTTTCTTGGAATAAGGCCATCAGGGAACACCTATAAAAACTTCACGAATACCACGTCTTCAGTGATCAACAGTAATCTTCCTACAATTTCTGATCGGTGACCTCTCCACGCCCAGCCCCCCACCATTACCCCTTATGATGCACATTGGGATATTTCACTATATTAAGAGTGCTACATATGTGTAAGTTGTTGTGTCACAACATTTTCAGAGTTTTTCTTCATTAGTCCATAAATTTAATGGGTGTGATTTCTGACCCCGGTTATGAACAAAGGATCAGACTTAAGCAAAAATGCTTTTACACACTAAAGGAAAATAACTAACAAGAAAGCAAGAATAGGTATTGAGTTCAGCTAAAGGCAGCAAAAGCTGAGATTAGCAGCAGAAGGTCAATGAAGAAGAAGATAATAGACAATTGTGGAAGCAAAAGTAAAATCTTTCTCAGCCATGTTAGAAGTCAGAGGCCGAAAAAAGACGGCAAAAGGGCAGCCGTTAAAGATTCCTCAGAGCAGATTCAGGTGAACTCACTCATAGGACATGGCAGAGGAATCAAATGGTTACTTTGCATCACTCTTCACTCCTGTAGACTGTGCTCAGTTGCCATTCATGCAATGTATAGTTGGCACTAAAGTTTCATATGTCAAAGTGGATGCAGATGTAAACCTGAAAAAAATAAGGGATCTTAAATCAGATCAGGCAGCTAGTCCTGACGGCAATGACCCAAGGGCGCTCAAAGAGATGGGAGCCGTACTAAACGAGCCCTTTGCTTACATATTTATCAGCCCATTAGAGTGCCAAATTAGCTGATCATAGTCCAGACAGAGTGGGGTACTACAGTTGGCCTCAGTATGCATGGGCTAGGAGGAGAAATACAGCCAGAGTTCCTGCTCTTGATCACTTTCTAGTGGCTCCTGCTGGAAAGTGTGTGGGGTAGAAATTGGTATGCATTGTGCCCGTTTTAAAGGGTGCAAAGCAGACGAATTCAGCAATGGGACTACCTGCATGCAATCTGTGTACAAATATTTAACAAATGATGTATTTTTTTTCTAAAACAAGAAACAATAGTACAAAAGCAAAACAGGAAAAGCATGGAAAATCTGATTGAAGCTGAGATGGATTTGAAGGTGGAAGGTCAAGGGAAGTGAGCAGTTGTCCCTGAAATAGTAAAAGGGAATTGATTTGGATAACAAGCAGAGGATTTCATTGTATTGCAATGGTTTCTTAATATCTGTCAGGCACCATTAATTGTATCACTGCATATAATTTAAGACATATGAAGCAAACCCCTCCATTTAATTATTCAGTACAGTAGAAGAAATAATGAGCGATAAATAGGGCTGCATGGTGCCTGTCTTTTAGCTGCTACAAAGCCTCCTAAGGACACAAAATGATGTCCGGAATGTGTTTGCACACTTCTACCATGACGTACGCTGGACGCCATCTTGGTAAAGGCGCTTGCACATGCGCCGGTAACCAACACCGGCAACAATTAAAGTAGGATGATTATGCAGTAGATCAGTGGGAAACACTGATTCAAAGGGACAAATGCGATTTTAGAACTCAACGCTCCAGCCAACACACTGTCTTAACTTCACAAAGCTGAACAGGTCGTAAACAGAATGGAGGACCCCCCACCAGCGCTATTCAATGGGATCAAGCAGGAGTTGCAGGTTAGTTGCTGGATTATTGCATCCGGCTGCTGATGAACATGTACCTGTTTTTGGAAGTCTCCTATACTTGAATACTAGGACTGGGGGACATAGCCTAAAAAATAGAGCCAGGACTTGCAGGAGTGAAGTTAGGAAACGCTTCTACATGCAAAGGGTGGTAGAGGTTTGGAACGCTCTTCTGCAATTGTTAATTTTAAATCTGAGATTGATAGATTTTTGTTAACCAAAGGTATTCAGGGATATGGAGCTAAGGCGGATATATGGAATTTAGTCCCAGATCAACCATGATCTCACTGAAAGGCGGAACAGACTCGAGGGGCGAAATGGCCGACTCCTGTTCCAATCTTCCGACAATAAAGTTTCGATATTCTGCAGGGAGCGGGCTGGCTAGCTGACACGCAACAGTAAGGGCACTGGCAGAGTGGCAGGGGTGGGACAGCAATGCTGTCATCCTGAGAGAGGACAGCAGGTTCATGTTCCATGGAGTCACTGCCACTTGCTGCCTCCTGTTATCCGCCACCTTCTCCTGCAAGAAAGCGAGACGTGTTTTGGTGAGTGTCCTGCAAGACATTGGGGTGATGTGCCTGTCATGGTTGAATAGCTGCCAGTGTGTGTGACCTGTCAGTTGTGGCTGTGCGGCTTGCAACAGTGGCATCTGATTAGAAAAGTTGAGTACTGATTGAAAGATTTTGTTGGAACGTGGGTGATGGGGGGTGTTGTGCATGGAGCAGTGGATGCGGCTAATGGTGCAGTTGGTAGGAGTTGCTATTTGACAGTTGACCTCAATCACCTTGTCCACTCGTGTCAAAGCAATGAACTTCTTCCTGCACTGCATCCATGTTCATGGTGTTATGTGCCTGGCATTGACTTCGTCACCGACTGCCTCCCACTGCCTCAGGAGCATATGTCTGGAGGGCCTCTTGCCACACTGAGGATATAGGATGCCCCCCCCGCCACCCCCGTCCACCTCTCGCACCAAGGCCTCCAGTGCATCATCAAAGAACCTTGGTGCACGGACTCTCGCAGGCCCGGTTAAAAACTCAGATCGGCAGATTGGTGAGGTCTGATGTACAGATTGGAGGATGTGGGATTTCGTAGTGCGCAACCTTTTTCAATGTTTTAACATAACTCAACAGTTTGTAAACATAGAGGCGGGAGCTGCATCTGTGTTTTACGTGTGCGATGTTCGATTTCCATTCAGACTCTGTCTGGACCCGTATCTTAGATTTTGCAAATAAGAGTTGCAGGTTGCCTTTCAGTGGTGCTTGCCATTCACGATATCGGGTCCCCCTGCTGGTGAGCAGCCACTCAACAGCGCAGCTCGGCCTGATTGCTCGCACCAATCAGATAATTCACCAGGCAGCACGACTCTTACGAGCTGCCTACATTTTAATGATCGGGCATGGGTTAATCACGCACCACGATCCCTGCGCCCTCTTTCAGATGTTATCCAATGTAATGCAATTATAGGAGTAATGGAGTAGACAGAACTGGAAAGGTCCATTGTCGCCCATTGACAGATACCAGTATCGAAGAAATGTTGAGACAACAACACCCGTTGTACCTCTCGATCAAATTCCACTCCAGGTAATTACCTGACTTTGCAGGAAACTTGTTTTGCACATCAACAACGAAAAAAAAAATGATTCTGCCTGAGTCATTTTATGCGGAACTGAGGGATATGAAAATGCAACCACAAAAATGAAAGTTATTTCTTTCCTCAGCACGGACAGCAGCTGGCAACCTATTCAGTTAAGGAGGGAAGGGGTAGGCTGCATCAAAGATAAACAAAATTCCGTTCTCACCTCATATCTACATGTACATTTTCCAGTAGTTGTCGTTGGGTCACAATGAGGAGTGAGAAACGTTCCTAATTTTCCCAGTAAGTTGAGGTCAATTGTCAAACTTCTTCTGCCACCCAGGCTGAGAGCTTCTAGCTCTACACAAGCTAAAAATCAAACCCGGGCCCTCTGGTGTGCGTGGACGAGTTACACCCTGTCTTTCTCAGCTGAGCCTTTGTGGCAGCCAGTATTTCAATATTGTATTTGTTAACCCAAGCGAAAAGGAGATGGTTTCACCAAAATTGAAATTAAAGTTAGTTCTCAAGAACTGAACTTGATTTGTTTTTCTTGGAATGAGGCCGCGAGGCCCACCTTTAAAACCTACCTGTTTGACCAAGTCTTCAGTCATCACCCGTAACCTTCGTCCTTCAATTTTTGATCGGTGACCTCTCCACCTACAACCCCCCACCTTTACCCTTTATGATGCACATTGGGATATTTCACTATATTAAGAGTGCTACATAAGTGTAAGTTGTTGTGTCACAACATTTTCAGAGTTTTGCTTCATTAGTCCATAAATTTAATCGGTATCATTTTCTGCCCCTGGTTATGAACACAGGATCAGACTTAAGCAAAAATGCTTTTAGACACTAAAGGAAAATAACTATCAAGAAAGCAAGGATAGGTATCGAGTTCAGCTAAAGGCAACAAGAGTTGAGATCAGCAGCAGAAGGTCAATGAAGAAGAAGATAATAGACAATTGTGGAAGCAAAAGTAAAATCTTTCTCAGCCATGTTAGGAGTCAGAGGCCGAAAAAAGACGGCTAAACGATGGCCGTTAAAGATTCCTCAGAGCAGATTCAGGTGAACTCACTCCAAGGACATGGCAGAGTTTTCAAAAGATTACTTTGCATCATTCTTCATTCCTGTAGACTGTGCTCAGTTGCCATTAGTACAATGTGTAGTTGGCACTAAAGGTTCAAATGTCAAAGTGGATGCAGGTATAATCCAGAAAAAAATAAGGGATGTTAAATCCGATCGGGTGGCTTGTCCTGAAGTCAATAACTCAAGGGTGCTCAAAGAGATGGGAAGTGTGCTAAACGAGCCCTTTGCTTACATATTTATCAGCTCATGAAAGTGCCAAATTAGTTGATCGTAGTCCAGAGAGCTGTGGGACACGAGAGTTGGCCTCAATATTCATGGGTTCGAAGGGAAAATACAGCCAGAGTTCCTGCTCTTGATCACTATATCGAGGCTCTTGCTGGAAAGTGTGTGGGGTAGAAATTTATATGCATTGCACCTGTTTTAACGGGCGCAAAGCATACCATTCTCGCAAAGGGCCTGCTAGCACGCAATCTGAGTATGGATATCCACCAAATGATGTATATGTTTTCTAAATCAAAAAACATAGTACAAAACCCAAACAGGAAAAGAACTGAAAAAATGAGTGATGCTGTGTTGGATTTGACTGTGGAAGGTTAATGGAATTGGGCAGTTGTCCCTGAAACAGTAAAAAGGAATTGATTTGGATAACAAGTAGAGGATTTCATTGTATCGCAATGGTTTCCAAATATGTGTCAGGTACCATTAATTGTATCAGTGTAAATATTTTAACATATATATAGCAAACCCCTCCATTTAATTTTTCAGTCCAGTAGAAAAAATATTGTATTTTCGTGCAATTGTAGGAGCAAAGAAGTGTATGGAATTGAGCATTTGTCCCTGAAACATTAAAAGGGAATTGATTTGGAAAACAAGCAGAGGATTTCATAGCAATGGGACTGCCTGCACACAATCTGCTTACAAATATTGACTAAATGGCATATCGTTTTTATTAGGCTGGACCCAACCAATAAATTGTCATAGCTTGGGTTAGAGCTTCTGCTGAGAGTAACCGGTTGCTGAAGACATATTTTGCACAGCTCAGCAGCAAATATTCTCCATGTGTGTCACAACACAACTTCTGCAGATTGCAAGTT
Organism: Heptranchias perlo; assembly: GCF_035084215.1. Classification (NCBI taxonomy): domain Eukaryota; kingdom Metazoa; phylum Chordata; class Chondrichthyes; order Hexanchiformes; family Hexanchidae; genus Heptranchias; species Heptranchias perlo. The sequence goes on along the minus strand of NC_090350.1, from coordinate 19,976,330 downwards.
ATCTTAAAAGGAAAGTAAATCCCACTGAGTTACAGGGTTCAAAGTGCCTGGGTGTTCACACTAGTGAAATTTCAATTTCAAGTCAGTATGAAACTTAATTATGACTACTTGGTTCAAAACCAGCACCATTGGTTTGTTAAGCTTCACACTCCCATGTTGTTTGTCATTTGGTTTTACATCTGTGGTGTAAATTGGATGAAAATTAATTGGCACTACCTATAGCATAGAACATAAAAGGAAGATGCATCTCAGATGGAGGTAAACTGAACATCTCTCAGTCTCACTCAGCTTTCCTTTTCATTAGGTCCAGAATCTGTAAGCAGTTGCAAGACAGGGGAATAACATTGAGTGGCTGGTACACCATATACCTGGAAAACTGTAAATTACTAACTGTGTTCTGTGATATGGGCACAGATGGGGGAGGATGGCTGGTGAGTGACTAACTTCAGTTTACTTGAAAACCAGAATGAAGAATTTGTAAATGCATTTTAACCCAATACTAAGAGTTTTTCCCGTTATTATGTGTCGAACAGTAGGAATGGTTTTCTGGCGACGCTGCAGAGCGATCATGACTGCATTGATGTGCGCACACTGCACCCATTAATTTTAAAGTGTTTACCTTGTGCTATTTTATGAGGTAAGTTAATTCAAATATCATCTCTGAGCTCCCCATGCAGATAGGGTGTTGTTCAAGGAGCTCACTGATGGTGGGTAGGTGGGATCTGAAGCTCACTGGCAGCTGTTAAAGGGCTGCTGCTATTTATGGGGAGCTGGCTGCAGTTTGGAAATAGTGGCTACTTTGCTGGCAAGTTATTTCTGGTTTCTGAAATGGCGAAAGCAAAGAAAGGTCCAAGAATGCCACCATTTATGTAAGATACAGTTTAGGTGCTTCTGGGTGAAGTGCAGCAAAGGAGGGCTGCCCTGTTTTTCAGACCAGAGGGATGTAAAGAATGGTGTTCCCCCAGACATCAGTGTTTGGGCCAATACTGTTCTCAACATATCAATAACCTGGACTTTGGTACAGGGACTCATTATCAAAAGTTGGTGGCGACACAAAAATAGGGAATGTGGTTAACAGTGAGGGGACTGTAACTGCTATCAGAAGAACAGAGACAAGTTAGTTGATTGGGCAAATATCAGGGTCCAAAAGTCTGTGGGCTGTGATCCTGGGGGTTATGCTGAGATCGAGCCTTTGGGTGCCCTTCAGTGCTGAACACACTGGAGTTTGTGAATTTGTGGGGTCGGTGAAAGAACTCTTAATTAGCATGGGTCAGGTGGATGCCAGTGCAACTGTGGGCACATCTCCAGTGCCCACCTATCCCATGCAGTCAGAAAATTCAAAGCCTGCCCATCACTGGGGGATGTTTGCCCATGCCCTTCCCAAATCCCAGCTATGTCCCCTTTCGGCTTCCTGTAGAAGGAGGCCTATCAAGAAATTGTAAGAAAAACTTTCTATTCTGCAGAGGTCTAGGCCGCTAGCTAATTGATTGTTACCTTGTCCACCAATACTCCCCTATCTTCTTCCACCCCCACTACCTTTACTCAGGGAAGAAACTACCTCCCTCGCTCCATTCTCACTCTCCTCAGGCCCTCCACCAGCCATGACACCTCTGAAGCTGTTGACCTGCTCAACTGTCCTCTCGGCTCTGATTTCAACATCCTGGTTCCCATAAAATCACTGACCGTCTCCCACTCCCGCCGTCCCCCCAGTACTGTTGCCACCTTTACTCCCTTCAGACCAAGGGCCACAAACTTGAACACATGACTGGCCTAGTCATCCAACACCAGATACGGCTCAACCAATCATCTAAGCTCATTTTGCACAGCCCAATCTGCTGGCAGTACTCTATAAAAACAGAATATTGGAACTGCTGAGTACAAGGTTTTATTTTTCCCAATGCAGTTGAACTGTCCACCTTCTGCTGTATGCAAGAGTGCAGTTCAATTGGGTAACAGTTCTCTGCATGCTCTCTCCCCATGGTGCATTGGAGTCCTTTGAAGCTATGCTTTCTATGGATGAAGAGCACACATTTATGCAAAGAATGGTGTTACTTTGGCACTTTTACTGATTCTGAAAAACTTCTTAATTTGCTCCCAGGTACGATGGACCTGGGAGACTGAATTCACTCTTTATGCGTTCACCTCCATTTGTACAGGAGGCTGGCCTTTGTGCTCCAATAAGAGCCATTCTCCTTTGCACCTTTACAATGGAAAATTTTTATCTGATTTGAAATTCTTTGATTTGGTGGGTGATTATTTCAGAATTCTAATCTTAAATTCCAATCTATATTGCTACAGTGTATAGAATTAGTGTTGGATTTTCAATATTTGAATGTATTAATGATTCAAGGTAATTTTTGGTAATGCATCACAGATTTTTATTATTTTACAATTTTCTATTATTTCAAAGAAATACAGGAATCTGTTAAGAAATAAAGACCCTTGTGTAGAATTGTTGGTTAAATGTGAAAGTAACTTTCACTTAAAAATGCGAACAAAATAGCAGCAGCCAAAGAGTAAACAGACACCAATATATTGTATTTTCCGTGTGATTATAGGACAATTCAAAGCAACATACATTGTAAGCTGAATAGAATTAAATATTTTGTAGTTATTAATTTTTAAATTGTTGCAATTAAATGAATTTTGCAGATGTTACATTTCACAAATATATTTGAAATATTTACTTTATAAATAGTCACAGAAGCAGATGATGAAGATGCTACTGAATGGGTGCAAGTGACTGATCTCAGCAGCTTGGTCAGGTAATTATTCATCTGTGGCACCATTTTCATAGGAACATCAGAAATGAGGAAACAATGAGGATTATGGGCCTCCCCACATTATGGGGTCTGCAGAGCATGGTCTTTGTGTCTGTCCCATTCTGATCAGAAATTAAAAGCATCTCACACTTCGTGCCAGAAAATATACGTTAATGTACTGTTGAGAATTAATAACTACACTAAAACATATCCATATTTTAAGATTCTCAAAATTCACAGATCCCTCAAAACTCGGGAAAAAACCCTAAAGAAAAGGTCTTCGGACTCTTTTCTAACCATTTCAGGGTGATGAAATGTATTGGGCCTAACAGAGGGTGATTCAAGGTCAAAAACCAAGATTTGGTATTTAAAAAAAAGGCATATTTGGGCTTGTAAAGGAAAAGGCTGCAACAGGAGTTGGGATCAATCTCTGTAATAGACGGTTTGAGTATTGGAGTTAATCAAACTGTCCGGGGAACTGTGTGACCTCACTCAGCCCCTATCAGACATTTACATTCAGACAATAGACCCACGGAAGAGCAGTCCCCACCCAAATTACAGGACCCATCCAAAACATGCATAAAACAAATCCAATCACCCCACTCCATAGAAATCTCAGGCCCAGTCAGGAAACTCGAAACCTGAGCACAACGACCACAATCAAGTAAGAACTCAACAACTCACGAAACCATCCCGAAACCACTTCACACATTCACAAACAAGTTACCCTTAACGAGCCCGCCAAAATCTTACAATAAACCGGGTCAGATTTGGCGCGCAGATAAGGAGGCTTCAACTAGTATAATTGAAGGCCCGTTTTCTCAAGAAGGCAGTTCAGCCAGGAGTTCGACAGTTTGGGAGACAACAGTTCAACAAGGCGAGGGGGCAACAGATAGAAGTTCAACAGAGAAGGTCAGCAGCACTGGAAGCAGGCCGACACACAAGAAGAAACCAGAGCAACAGCCCCAGTGACCATCAGACACCTCGCGGCATCAAGGGCCTTACGAAACAACCAACCGAATATTACAACCAACCAACCAGGTAATATTGGGCCACAGCAACCAAAGAAAACCAACTCGGGAGAAAACTGAAGATCCGCAAAGTTTCCACTCTACAATCTATTCCTGACTTACCCCTGGGTAAGTTTTCTACTCAAAAGACTCTAAATCCTATCCCTTTATGAAGAAAAGTGGGTACTCACCCAATAGATCCAATACGCACCCTACCGCATCAGTGGACTCGCAAAGACTGACCAGCTATGCAGTCCTCTACCGCGTCCGGGGTACGGCAGACACCAACCAACACAAACAGCGAACCCCGAAATCGTGAACCAGCTCAACTGTCAAGGATTCGTTTGGTGAGCATTATCCCTGGTCCATTAGAGCCCAACTTAGCTAGTAAAGTGGGATTGGGAGGGGTGGGGTATCTTTCTACTGTAATTTCCCTCATGTGTATCGAAGAGTTACCCATTTTATTAGAGTGTTAAGATTGTTGTGTTGTATTTTCTCTCTTGAATAAAGATCAAAGTTTCTTGCACTAAAACCAGTTGTCTGCTGCACTTTTGTCATAACCCCCAAATAAGTCCAAGGTGGAGAACCAAGGGAGTAGGAGCGATTCGAACTGCTCAGAAGTCAGAGGTGAAGCTGACATACACCACCACCCCCTACAATATGGAGTATCCCAATAACATTTATCTCTGGTATTGAGCAATCATTCACAATAAAAAAACACTGCAAGCAGACCGAACTTCAGCAATGAAAAATCAATACCTTAATCATTAAAGCTCTAATTAAAATATAAAGGATATTATTTGAATATGAACTGGATATTACTGTGAAGACTGTGTTCATCGCTGTATACCTAATGTTACACAAGAAACTCAGCTTATTTTCTAAAGCTCCAACACCCTAAACAAATGTAACAAAAGTAACAACCAACAATTCTGCATTCCATGAAGGTAATGAAAACATTTATTGGCTCCTGTATTGTGTTGAATAGGAGAAATACAATCTTTACTCTGGCCTGATTTTCATATCCACATATTTATAGGAATATTTATAGCTCCTTCCTGTAAACCAGTTTATTCCATTTGCATAAGAAGAATGATTTCCTTTTAGATAAAGTCCATTAAGATTTGATACATGACACTTTGCATACCACCAAGCTCCACTATATACCACAGCACAATTTGAAGGAGAATTGTCATTGTCTCTGTCTCGTGTGCTAAATGGTTTGTTATTATGGTAAGTAAACGAATCACCTATAAAAATCAAAAAGGAATTAAATAATTAATGCAAATAATGCACAGCACAACAGAACAAACAACAATAACATTTTAAATCATAATGACAAGCACTTATGCTGCAGATATACTGCACTTCTCAATTTCAGAATACTATTTGTGAGGTGCAGTCAGCAGCTATACTGCTGACTGCACCTCACTGCGGGTCCCACTGAGATCAGGGACAACAAAATTCTGCTTGTGCACTCTTGGATAGACGCACGGAGCAGTAGCGCAGTGAAGGTAGTGCTATATTTAACCATATGGTTAATCAATCCGAGGTAATTGGTAACGAAAGTGACTCAAAACTGGATCAAGACAAAGGGAAAATGAGGTGATAGTTCTGTGATGTTATTGCAGCTATATTATGTTTAATAGCACCTAGTTATTGACAATAAGGGGGTGATTTTAAACCCCAAGAATGGGTGGGTTGGGGGCGGGTGGGAGTTGAAAATAGTTGTTTTTTGGGTCGCGATCGCAACCTAGCTTTATTTCCAGGTTTAATGTCTGTGGGTAAAAGTACAGGCTTCCCACTGAGAATACAAAGTCCGAAAATTTTGCGGTTGCGACCCAAAAAAACAATTATTTTCAACTCCCAACCGCCCCCAACCCACCCTTCTTGGGGTTTAAAATCTCCCCCTAAGTCACTGTAATATAACGATCACAACAGGGATCAGTGCTAATGCTGTTATTTCTTTCTGTTACTATATTACAACATTATTATTCTGACATTACAACAGTGACTACACTGCAAAAGTATTTCATTGGCTGCAAAGGGCATATGGACATCCTGAGCTTTATAAATGCAAATCTTTCCTTTTATTGGTGCCTTAAAGGAATATAAACCACAGATAAGAGAATAATTTGACAAAATTAACAGTTTAAACCAATGGGAAACTATGTGTATCTGTCAAGTTGTGTTCCTGATTTGGGAGTGTTTGGGGTAATAGCTGAAGTTGCTTCTTTTTCGAGTGGTTTTGCATCTCCCAATTCAGAAATGTTCAGACAGATAACATCACACATACACTGCAAAAAAATATAATCCAAATTCTAACTTCACTTTTGCAGATCTGAGACACACATTCAGAATTCAGCCCTCTGCCATACTGAAAGTTGTTAACAATTTTACAACACCAAGTTATAGTCCAACGATTTTATTTTTAATCCCACAAGCTTTCGGGGGCTTTCCCCTTCCTCAGGCGGTGTTGTCTGTGTCTAAATGCACGATTTTCTTGGATATCCTTTCCACTGTGAGCCGGCAGTTTGTGGTGTCGATGGTAGCCATGATGTGGAGATGCCGGTGATGGACTGGGGTTAACAATTGTAAACAATTTTACAACACCAAGTTATAGTCCAACGATTTTATTTTTAATCCCACAAGCTTTCCGGGGCTTTCGCCTATAACTTGGTGTTGTAACTTGGACTATAACTTGGACTATAACTTGGTGTTGTAAAATTGTTTACAATTGTTAACCCCAGTCCATCACCGGCATCTCCACATCATACTGAAAGTTGGTTGTATGTTTGTACAATGCATGCAGTAGAAATGGCCCCACACCTTGACATTCTCGTCATTGATGAACAGCTAGTATTTGGATTTGATTATTATGTTGGATATTTCCACAGATTTACAATTGTGAAATACAGACAAACTTAGATCTACACTCTGCACATTGGAAGATAAGGATTTCATACCTATATCGCCGCCTATGTAAGCCCCCAAAACAAGTTTGTATTTCTCAGATTCATCGAGGATCTTGAAGGATTTATATTTAGCAAAACACTTGTTGTCTTCAAAATCCACCAGATTTATATGTAGCTGAAAAGATCCTGGAGAAATAAAAGTGGAAAAATGTTTAATTAAAAAAAACAGATTCAATGTGATTTTGAAAACTAATTTCAAATTACCTGTTTTTGTCAGCGTGTGAATGTTGTCATTTCCCAGCCAGAATTCTGAGAGTTGGTTCCCAAATCCTTTCTTGTAGGAATTCCAGTCTCGATAAAAATTAACAGAACCATCCATGCGCTTCTGGAATACCTAAAATCATGGAAACAAGATGATACAATTTAATAGAATTATAGCACCATGGGAATCTACTGCACAGAAGGAGCCATTCGCCGTGTTATGTCTGTCAGCTCTTTGCTAGAGTAATCCAAATCTCATTCCACTGCCCTGATCCCTCCCCATTGTTCAGTATCAGCCTCTGCTTCAAATAGTCATCTTTTTCGCTTAAAAGGTGCAATGGTCTCTGTCTCAGTTATTCCCTGTGACAAAACATTATGGGCGGTAAATTGGGCCGTGTAGCGCCTGTTGTTTCGACGTTTCCTGCATGACGTGCGCCGGACGCCATCTTGGTATAGGAGTTAGCGCAGGCGCAGATAACGCACGCTGGAATCATGTAAAGTAGGGAGAAAATGGCTTCAATCAGTGTGCAACGCTGATTTAACGTGATAGACACCATTTTGGGTCTTAACGCTCAACTCAACGCACAGTCTTAACCCCGACCATCTGAATGTGTCTTAGAGTGTCTGGAGGACCCCCCCACCGGCACTATTTAAAGGGATCACGCAGGATTTACAGGTTAGTGGCTGGATTATTGCTTCTGGCTGCTGAGACATTTGTAACTGTTTTTGGAGGTCTCCTACACTTCAATATTAGGACGCGGGGACATAGCCTAACATTTAGACCCAGGACATGCAGGAGTGAAGTTAGGAAATGCTTCTACACGCAAAGGGTGGGAGACGTTAGAATGCTCTTCTGCAGATGGCAGTTGATGCTCGCTCACTTGTGAATGTTAAAACTGAGATGAATAGATTTCTGTGAACCAAGGAATATTAAGGGATATGGGGCTAAGGTGGGTATATGGAGTTAGGTCACAGGTCCACTATGATCTCACTGAATGACGGAACAGGCTCGAAAGGCAAAATGCCACTGCCACTTGCTGCCTTTTGATATGCGCCACCTTCTCCTGCAAGAAAGCGAGGCGTGTGCCTGGGTGATGTGCCTGTCATGGTTGAATAGCTGCCAGTGTGTGCGGCCTGTGAGTTGTGGGTGGGCGGCTTGAAATTGTGGTATTGTGTAAGGACGGGAGGAACCATCTGATTGGAAGAGTTGAATACTGATGGAAAGAGTTTATTGGTATGTGGGGGATGGGGGTTGTCGTGTGTCGTGCAGTTGGTAGGAGACGCCACTTGACAGTTGACCTCATTCACCTTGACCACTCATGTCAAAGCACTGAACTTCTTCCTGCACTGCATCCATGTTCATGATGCTCTGCACCTGGCATTGACTTCGTCCCCTGCTGCCTCCCACTGTCCTTTGAGAATATGTCTGGAGGGCCTAATGCGCGCCCCCCCCCCCACTGTGGATATAGGCTGTGCCTCCTTCTCTAGTGGTCTCTAGTGCATCAGCAGAGAACCTTGGTGCATGCACTCTCGCAGACCTGGTACCAACTCAGATCGGCAGATTGGTGTGGTCTGGTGTTCAGATTGGAGGATGTGGGATTTAGTAATGCGCAACCTTTATTCAATGTTTTAACATAACTCTGATGTGGAGATGCCGGTGATGGACTGGGGTGGACAAATGTAAGGAATCTTACAACACCAGGTTATAGTCCAACAAATTTGGCAGTTTGTGGTGTCGATAGTAGCCATGATGTGGAGATGCCGGTGGATTTGTTGGACTATAACCTGGTGTTGTAAGATTCCTTACATTTAACAGAACTCATCAGTGTATAAACATAGGGATGGGATCTACATCTGTGTTTCACGTGTGTGATGTCTGATGTCTGTTCAGACCCCATGCAGACAGTAGACTGTTATTTTCAGCAAATAACATGTACAAGTTACCGATAAGAGATTTCTCAAAAACATCTTCCCTTTAAGAGATGGAGCTCCCTCTGGTGGTGGAAAGTGCAAATTGCATTGATTCCATGTGCAAGGCCTGGAAAAGAAGGCTGATTGAAGGTAAGTGCTCCCTTGGGTCCAAACTTCCATCTTGCCTGTCAAGGGTCCGTCGGGCGCAGGGTGTTACCATCGCCCAGAATGGACCCGTATCCAATTTTTCCCCCAACATGTCCTACTGTCTGTGTAAAGAAATTTCTCCCACTCTTAGTGACAATTTTAAATTGATGAACCCTTATTACTGACTCCCAATCCACAGGAAATATTCCCCTAGTTCCAATATCCTGGCATAGCCTGAAGTAGTGCTCAGGATTTACTTCACCGATACTGTTTAACATCTTATATATTTCTAAAAGGTCACTTCTCAATCGTCTCCTTTCAAGGCCCTCAGTTTCTCCAGTCATTTCCCATAACTCAATCCTTTGATGCCAGGCAACTGCCTCATCGTTCTTCCTCTGCAGTGGCTCCATGGTTTGGATGTTTCTCTCATGTCTTGAGAACTAAAACTGAACACAATACTTAAGATGTAGTCTGTTCAGGGCACTCCATGGTTTTAGCAAGATGTCTTCTGGTTTATACTCAACTGATCTAGCAGCAGTCTGTGTAACTATGCAGTAATTTGACATGTTAATTGCTGAATCTACTCTCACCCAGATCCTCTTCCACCTCCCCTTTAGCTACTTCTGCACCATCCAAAGTCGACCTGTGGCACTTACATTTCCTTCCACTTTGTAGTACCTTTTTAAAAGCTATTTTTGGCTTGCATTGTAATGTTCAATGGATTTGGAAAATTAGTGTGCACTCTGAATTGAGCCAACTTGCAAAAGAAAAGCTGCATTGTCGGACCAAAATGCAGATTTATTTTATGTTCTATATTTATGTAATGCTTATGTGAAAGCTGCTGGCTGGGTTTGTTCATTTCCTTGTGATATGTATTGTGCCACATGTTTACATTGAATCTCAGCTGCTACTGATTTCCCCATATGCAGATTTCATGCGGTTAAAGTAATGCCTCTTCCTGCTGTAAAGGTCCTAAGTATAAAAAATTTGAGGAGCCTCAATCTAATTCCCACCATAGGTTGGCCATGGTACAGAAAAGCCGAACAATATGGCACAATTTGCCTCGATCAGTAAATTTATCTCGTTCAGGAAATCCAAGGAACATTCAGGAGTTCCTTCAAACACAAAAGCTTCTGGATGAAAAGTACATTATCTGGGGTTTCATTCTAATAGTAAACGGTTACATGGTACTGGTATAAAATCTTTACAAGGAATACCTGACAATGATTTCCTGGGCTAGGCTTTCCACCTTGACTATCTTAGATGCACTCTATCTTATTCATGGTAACATGCAATCTTCTTTGAAGAATAACTAAAATTATACATACAATATAGTAGTCTACCTTTTATTACTAAATGGATTAAAATATAAATAGCCATATTGTATGATCCAGCATGATACATTGATTACAGGACTTTGGTGGGGGCACAGAATGGGAGGCACGAATAGGCCCACAATGAAGTAAATGGAAAGGAAAATCGGGCGGGGAGTATAACGGGGCGGGGGGGGGGGGGGGGGGGAGAAAAACAGGCAGGGGGGATAACGGGTGGGGGCATAAAGGGCGGTGTGTATAATGGGCAGGGTGTATAACGGGCAGGGTGTATAACGGGCAGGGTGTATACCATGTGGGGTGTATAAAGGGCGGGGAGTATAACATGTGGGGTGTATAAAGGGCGGAGAGTATAACATGTGGGGTGTATAATGGGTGGAGTGTATAACATGCGGGGTGTATAACGGGCGGGGAGTAAAACATGTGGGGTGTATAATGGGTGGAGTGTATAACATGCGGGGTGTATAACGGGCGGGGTGTATAACGGGATTAAATTTCACCCCAACATCTCACACAGTATCACCAGGAAATCCAAAGAAACTGAAGTTATTCACTCACCAGCCATCCTCCCCCATCTGTGTCCATATCACAGAACACAGTTAGTGAGTTGCAGTTTTCCTGGTATATGAGGTACCAGCCACTCAATGTTACTCCCCTGTCTTGCAAATCGTTACATTTCCTGACACCTAAGGTCAGATATATTCAATTTACCTCCATCTAATATACATTATTTTAATGTTCTATGGCCAACTTTAGTCCAATATACACTATTTTTGATTAGCCACATGCAGAAACCCACTATGTTTAAGAGACTCCAAATCTAACTGTTGAGAAATCCACATAATTAATGTTTCCGTTTGCCTGTTGTGGAATGCATCATCTGTCCCTGTAGGGACACACGTCACCGACCTAAATCCAGAGAATTTAGCTGCAACTTGGCAATGACAATATTTAGAGACTCTTCAGTGTGTGTCGAGGTACTGTGGGTATCTATCTAGCTAAAACCGTACAGGTTATCAACAGAGAACACCCGTAAACTTCCCAGTGCTTGTCCAGTTAGGACCATGCTATTTATTAAAGCATCGGCTTCCAGGTTCTTTTGGAGCTGAGTGGGAAGAGTCCTGGTCCCATTGATATTTCTGAAACTTACCTGTATCACAATTGTAAGAAGTGCCACTTTCCCCTGTGTGAACAACAGCAGCTTGTCAATACCTCTCAGTGTTTTACAACACAACATGTCACCTTACATAACCAGACACTTTTATAATAACTGGTTTACACAAAAGCTGGTCTCATATTGGTTCACTGCATCTGAATATCTTAATGATACTTTTGTATGTAATATTTGATGTAAAATTGGATTTATGACTTATTCCACATATCTCTAATGGTAGTTACACATTCGGAATTGTTTATGGTATGAGGAGGTCCCTGAACTGATTCTACTACTCAGGCTTTATTGAACAAAGTTTTTTCTTCAAATATTTACCTCTTTCCCCCTTTTCACCCTTTGGTCCAGCTTTCCCAGGTGTCCCGGGAGCACCCTTATCTCCTGTAACAAATGTTAAAAACAATGAGGATTTACTTTAGGAAGACAGAACTTGCATTTATGTTGCGTCTTTTACAATCTCAGAACGTCCGAAAACACCTTACAACCAAGCTTTATAATGTAAGTTGGACTCTTCAAATCTTCTCTTTATGGATCTGAACAGTTTGAATTCTAAAAAATTAAAACTCAGACTTTAAGGATGTGAAATCCAACTCTTGAAAAGTGAGTTATTTGGATAAATCTGATATCTGACTCAATTCATTTCGATTCAGAAACTACCTTAGAACTCATCTCAATGATCAGTAGCTGCAAAATTAACTAAAACTTGTTCCATACAGAGTTGCCATTCAAATGAAGATATTATCATCCAATTATCAAATTTGCACTTTATCATATCTCTTGGACACATCCCATTGTGCTTCCCATTGAATGAATTACTTTGAAGCCAGTGATTGTTGTTATGTTGTTAATGCAACAGCCATTTTGGATACAGCAATATCTCACTAATCCCACTGAAATGAATGACCAGTTAATCTGCTGAGGAGAACTTTGCTCATCTTCAAATATTGCAATGGGATCTTTAACATCACATCGACCTGAACCACTGAAACAGGCAGACGGGTCCTCGTTTTAACATCTCGTTTGAACGACAGCATCTCGTACAATCCAGCATTTCCTCAATATTGCATTGGAGTGTAGCCTCTATTATATGCTTAGATATTGGAGTGGAGCTTGAACCGATAACCTGTGATTTAGAGACGAAAGTGCTATCTACTGAGCCAAGCTGACACTTTCTTTGCTCCTTTCTACATGGTTTTCTGAAACTTTCTGACGTTATTCCAAAATAGAATTAGCAAAGTTAACAAAGCCTCAGAACTGAGAGTGCTGCATTATGAGGAATGCTCACCTTTAGACGGGACATTAAACCAAAGCTCTGTCTCCCTGTTCCAGTCATTGAGCTGGACATTGAAAATTCCACATCACTATTCCCAAAGCAACGATTCTCCCAGTCTCCTGGACAATATTCATCCCTCAATAGGTTAATTGGTCATTCATCTCATTCAGCATTTGGAATAGTAAGTCTGTGTTATTAGTATTCACTTTGAGAAGCAATCACTGCAAGTATTAATTACAGGCATAGCTTAAAGAAAAAGTGGGGGTGGGTGAAAATATATATGTATATATATATATATATATATATATATCATACCTTTCAAACCAGCCCATTCATTCCTGGTTTTCCTGGTACTCCAGGCACACCAGCAGCACCCTGAATAACTGAGCCTGAGCTTGTAACCTCACATTCTTTGAAAGAAAAATCACAACACGTGATATTAGTGAGAGGTTTGAACAATAAGATGACTTAATTTAACATTTTTGATCACTTAGAATGTGATATCAAGAAATGCTTGAGTGCACTGGATACAGCAAGGGCTATGGGCTCCAACAACATCCCGGCTGTAGTGCTGAAGTCTTGTGCAGACGACTGAGAGACGCCAGCGATGTCCCCAGTGGCGCCCTGGAAGGATGCGGAGGAGAAGTTGTTGAGGGCAGTGGTGACTTTGACAGCGACAGGTAAGAAGATGGTGCTCGGGCCAGGTGGGAGCAGCTCGGCATGAAGGAGGCTGCAGATGTCCACGACTACATGTCGAGTGACTCTGAGCCTCCATGTGCACTGCTGCTCAGAGAGGTCCAGGAAGCTGAGCCTCGGTCTGTGGACCCTGTGGCGAGGGTAGTGCCCTCTGCGACGCATCTCTCTCTGCGGTTGCCTTGCCTCCTGCTGTGCAGGTGGATGTGTCACAGCACTGTGTTGTGGAGCTCCACGTGTCAGAGGTGGACAGCGTGGCCGGCAAGGCTGGTCGTGCTGTTCGCCCTCCGAGGAGGTCATGACTGCAGCTGCGGCGGCCCCCATCCGGAAGTTTGAGGGGGTCCGCAAGGTAGGTAAATGTGTCTGGACACCGGGGTAAGTGTGCAAGTTTATGCATTTGATTGTTAGGAGGAGGGTGGTGGAGGCCAAACTTTGTCCAAAGTGACAGAGTGGCCTCCTGCAATGAGTGAGGGTCTCCCCCCTCCACCTGTCAAATGGACCTTTGCAGCTGCCACAGGCTGATGGTTGCAACACATCCATTTGAACTGGGAGTGTTTCCCACAGTACGGGAAACGGTCTCAGTTAATTTCAAAATCCGATCCCTCCTAAAATATCAGGTCAATCAGGTCTGTAAACAACCAGAAGTACCTGTTTAAGTACGTTAAGTGGCATCGCTGGCTTTAATTGCCGGCGGGAGTCCCACATGCGGGGGCTGCGCGCGCATGTGAGCGTGTCACTGAGGAACCCGAAGTGGGCGGGTTGGAGCCGGGCTCCGGACCCGCCCCGGGAATCCCGTATTTTCGCAGCCCCCCCACCCCCGCCACGAACGCACCCGATCGTGGGTGCGAAAATCGAGCCCATTAAGTCCATTTGATAGTTTATGGCCAATCTCACATTCTGATCGAGTTTATTCCACTGCTTTCTGAAGCCAAAGAGAGGATGTGAGGGCACATGTTATATCCAGTGAGGCGAATAGCGACTCATGTTTCTGTTCAATCCTTAGGCTCACTCCAATTACCTAGAAATTTTACAGGTTTAGGTATTCTCCATAAAACTACAAATGTTTGCAACGACAACATCTTGCAGTTATCTGCTGCCTTAAATGTAGAAAAATATCCCAAGGCAATTCACAGAGGCATAAGGAAAAAAATGGATGCCAAGCCGAAGAAGGAGAAATTAGGATGGGTGACCTAGAGGAGGTCATTTGGCCCGTCGTTTCTGTGCTATCTCTTTGCCGGAGCTGCCAGCAATTTGCTGGAGGCACTGGCTGCCTTTAAATTATGGTTCACAAGAGTGAGACCTTGCTTATGGAAATAGTCTTTGGCACTGAGCACAAAGAAATATATCTTTGGAAAAAGTCCAAAACTGTACCGCCTATCCCTAACCCCTTCCAATGATTGTATAGGTGACACATGCTACAGCTGGGAAAATGGGAAGCCAGTAGCTGGGCCATGTCAGAAGCCAGTACACAGAGGTTGAGGGGCACATCAGTCCCAAAAGGCTCTCACAAATAACCAGTGGTACGTGGCCTCATATATGACATTCATTGGAGGCACATCTCGAAAAAGTGCTCGGTTCGGTTGTTGGGCACAACAGCACACACTGCCACCAAGTGGGAACATCTGTGCACTGCAGATTGGCTGATGTTGCTGATGCTTCGATGGCAGCCTGAAGAGCAACTTGCATTTATATAACTCCTTTAACATAGAAAAAAAATCCCAGGGTACTTCACAGAAGCGTAATTATTCACTAATCAACGCTGAGCCAAAGAAGGAGATATTAGAAGGGGTGACTAAAAGCTTGGTCAAAGAGCTGGGTTTTAAGGAGGGTCTTAAAGGAGAAGAAGGTGGTGGTTTAGGGAGGGAATTGCAGTGTTTAGGGCCTAGACGGCTAAAGGTACGGCCACCAATGGTGGGATGTAGGGAATGGGGGATGCACGGGAGGCAGAGCTGGAAGAACACAGCGTTTATGGAGTGTTGACGGGCTGGAAAAGGTTACAGCGATAGAGAAATGTAAGGAGTCGTACAACACCAGGTTATAGTCCAACAGCTTTATTTGAAATCACAAGCCTTCGGAGCTTTGCTCCTCCTTCACCTGATGAAGGAGGAAGCCTCCGAAAGCTTGTGATTTCAAATAAAGCTGTTAGACTATAACCTGGTGTTGTACGACTCCTTACATTTGTCCACCCCAGTCCATCGCCGGCATCTCCACATCAGAGTAAATGACTGTAGAGAACAAAATTAATATGACCTGTACGTGTGCTGCAGAAAGTCTGGCAATCATTCTTCTCCTTTGTGCTGCACATTTTATTCTGCAATGAAGAAAATGAATACAAAAGCTGGAAAAGAACACAACCTTTCCTGAATACACAAATACTGAGAAAGATGGGCCATTTGAGAGGTCAAATTTGCAAAGAGCACTTTTACAGTTTAATGATAGACAGCCCACAGAGAAACCTACCCCCACTTTAACTGATACTCGGCAGTCAGTCCAAAGTAGCTGCTTTTCCTTGTTTGAATGTATGTAAGTTATTGCTCGTCAACCAAGTCAGATCAGGCTTAAGCGTTTGTGATCTTAATTGTCGTGTTCTGCGAATGTCAAATTCTTAGTTTAGATCTTTCAATGGTTGAAAGAATATCTATCTGTCTGACTATCTCTCCGCAGTATCTTTACATACAAATGTAGGAAACATCCAAACTGTCTCTAACAATCAGTTACTACCGCTTACTGTGCGGCTGTGTTTTTTTTTTGCTGCTGCAACTTTCTCCCCTTACCATTCCATTCCTGAAGCCACTGATGTCCCACGGCCAATAGCAGCCCTTCACTACCCTGTCCAAGTGGCCATTCTTCATTAGTGAGCCTGGATGGAAAATGTCGACAGGCTATTCACCTGTGGGAGGCTGGAGGAGAGAATCACAGTCAGGCCCAATGTTGTCCTCATGTGATGTCCATACACATACACTTTCCAGCAGGGCTCACTGGAGAACAATCAATAGCAGGAGCCTTGGCTGACTAAGGGCAATTTTAGTGCTGCCCGTCCCTATTGCTTTCCCAACTGAGACTGGCAAACTCAGCACAGACCAGACAGTGAACACAGTGTGGGGAAAAATTCGATAAGGCCTATTATCAGGCACGGGTATCATGATCCATGATTAACCCACGCCCGACGGCCCCCGCGCAGGCAGGACGAGTCTTTCGTCCAGCCTGAGGACTTACCTGCAAGCAGCATTGGAAATCAGCATTGACATGAGGATTTAATGCAATTTGCACTTTCCGCCAGCAAGTGGATCCCCAATCTCTTAAAGAAAGGATTTCTCTTAACATCTCTTAAAGATAGCCAGAACCTGCATTTGCTAAAAATAACAGTCTGCTGTCTGCACAGAGTCTGAAAGAAGATCAGACATCGCACATGTAAAAGGCAAAAGCAGGTCCCGTCCCTATGTTTACAAACCAATGAGTTATGTTAAAACATTAAATAAAGGTTGCGCACCACTAAATCCCACATCCTCCAATCTGCTCGCCAGACCTCACCAATCTGCCGATCTGAGTTTATACCAGGCCTGTGAGAGTGCATGCACCAAGGTTCTCTGCTGATGCACTAGAGGCCTTGGTGCAAGAGGTGGACAGAAGGAGGTACATTGTTTATCCGCGGGGGGTGGGAGGGGCAAGAGGCCCTCCAGACATATGCCCAAAAGGCAATGGGAGGCAGCGGGGGACGAAGTCAATGCCAGGCGCACAGCATCATGAACATGGATGTAGTGCAGGAAGAAGTTCAATGCTTTGCTACGAGTGGTCAAACGGTGAGGTCAACTGTCAAGTGGCGTCTCCTACCAACTACACCACTAACCACATCCACTGCTCCATGCACTACACCCCCATCACCCACCTACCAACAAACTCTTTCCATCAGTACTCAACTTTTCCAATCAGATGCTTCCTCTCACCCTTACACATTACCACTGTTGCAAGCCACCCACCCACAACTCACAGGCCACACACACTGGCAGCTATTCAACCATTACAGGCACATCACCCAGACACATGTCCCGCTTTCTTGCAGGAGAAGGTGGTGCATATCAGGAGGCAGCAAGTGGCAGTGGCATTTAGCCTCTTGAGCCTGTTCCACTATTCAGTGAGATCATGGTGGACCTGTGACCTAACTCCATATACCCGCCTTAGCCCCATATCCCTTAATACCCTTGGTTCACAGAAATCTATCAATCTCAGATTTAGAATTCACAATTGAGCTAGCATCAACTGCCATTTGCAGAAGACTGTTCCAAACTTCTCCCGCCCTTTGCATGTAGCAGCGTTTCCTAACTTCACTCCTGTACGTCCTGGCTCTAAATGTTAGGCTATGTCCCTGTGGCCTGGTGTTCAAGTATAGGAGACCTCCAAAAATAGTTACAAATGTATCGGCAGCCAGAAGCAGTAACCCAGCAACTGTAAATCCTGCATGGTCCCTTTAAATAGCAGTGGTGGGAAGGGGGTCCTCCAAGCACTCGAAGACATGTTCAGATGGTCGTAGTTAAGACTGTGCATTGAGTTGAGCGTTAAGTCCCAAAATGGTGTCTATCACTCTAAATCAGCGTTGCACACTGATTGTATCCATTTTCTCATTACATTACATGCTGCGGCATTCGGTATTTGCACATGCGCTGATACCTATACCATGATGGCGTCCGGCGCACGTCACGCTGGAAACGTGCATATGCAGCCAAGACGCCATCTTGGATGTTCGGGTGGCCGCGTAGCGCCAAAGCAACGGGTGCTACATTGCCCAATTGCTAGCCCAGTCTGTTTGGATTTGCTTGGTGCATCTTTGACATGTCACAAGAAATTTTATAAAATAATTGTGGTACAAAATTAGAACTCTTCACAATGCTTGGTAGTAAGGTGTTAGAAGCAAGGAATGTAACAGGAATACACAGAATGTATTTTTACGTTTCTTCTGCAATGACAGGTGCTTTGGTTCAAAATTGTAACCTATGTTCTAATATTTATCTAATTCTATACAGTAAAGAAAGAAAGACTTGCATTTATGTCGTGCCTTTCACAACCTCAGACACTTTATAGCCAATGAAGTACTTTTGAAGTGTAATGTAGGAAACATGGCAGCCAATTTGGACACACCAAGGTCCCACAAACAGCAATCTGATATTGAATGACCAGATAATCTGTTTTAGTGAAGTTGGTTGAAGGATAAATATTGGCCAGAATACCAGGGAGAACTCCCCTGCTGTTCTACGAATAGTGCCAAGCGATCTTTTACATCCACCTGATAGGGTAGACAGGGCCTCAGTTTAACATCTCACCCAAAAGATAGCACCTCCAACAGTGCAGTACTCCCTCAAGTGCCAGTCTAGATATTTGTACTTAAGTCTCTGGAGGAAGACTTGAACCCACAACCTTCTAACTCAGAGGCAAGAATGATACCAACTGAGCCACAGATGAGGCTATGCAATAGCAAAATTGTAAACCTGTTCTTTTAGAATCTTTTTATGATTTTGCTAAAAACAGCAAACAGGAATTCTTCCTGCTGGGGTTACATTGTCACTAACACTTAGCAGCTAGAGGAAATCACTCGCTACATTACAATGTAGCAGTCGAAGAAAGTTTTCCCAATATGCTTATAACCTCGCTTATAGTGGCCAGAGGACATCTTCCCCCAAACAGATAGGTAAAGACAAAAGAATGGGAGTGGAGGCATTGCCTTCAACTTCTCTCACCAACTTGTGCCTCTCGTGAGAAAATAGGATGGAATCTTGTCTCTCCTCATAGGAGAACGGGTCTCCTTTATGATAAAACACTACCAGTGACTGCAGCCCTGACTTCAAGCAGTATAATTTGATGGGGGCGCGCTACTGCCACGAGAGGGGCAAAAAGCCACCTCCAGAGGTGCTTTTCTCAGCCTTCTTTGGAAGTAGCAATATTGTTTGTAGCAAACTTAAACAGTCAGCAATGCTGGCATCATTTTCACTGGCCATGCTGAGGTTTGTTATTTAAAAGGGCAGACAGCAAGTAAAACATGTTTTTGTAGGCTTATTTGATGTGTTTTTTAACAGTATTTTAAATAAATTTTTTCTTGTCCACTCAATTTTTGATAAGGTTTTGTGCCAATCATATTTGGTTTGCCATTTTTGATTTGCTCCTGGAAATTGGGCAATGGGAGACCCATTGGGAATCCCTCTATATTTATGTTTTTGGAGGAAGAGAGGAGGAGCAATTGAGGGATTGCAGGCAGGTGAAATGGCACTGGAGAAGAACTGAGCCCATTCACTGTTCTCTTCCCAGCTGCATATCTGGGAGCACACTTACCAGTTGAGACCGGCAGTGTATTTTCTCATTGCTGATCTGTACGAACCTTCCCCAAGCATTACGGGAGATTCACAGCTAGAAAATGCAAATCACAATGACAGTTTGAAACAATTGTGCATCAAAAGTGGTTTCTTCATTGCCATCCGCCCTGCAATATAAAAGGGGTGAACTCTGGAGCTCTGGGAGCCCCAGCATATACTGCAGGACTGGTTCAAATAGAAACAGTTTTGCAACACAACACCTCCATCAGATTATGGCCACAAGGAGGGGCCAATGTTCTAGTTGACAATCTAGCAGTAATTAAGAAAGTAATTTTTCCACATTGTTCACAAAGAACATACTGGGCTCTGTACATATGAAGTTTTTTTTATGCATTCACTGGTTGGTGAGTTGAAAACACACCAGTTGTGTAGGTGGACCTCTCTGTCCTGAGCAGCAACCAATGCGGTTTGATGGATTTTACTTAAAGCATTGCTGATCTTTGTGCTGCCACTCTGCATCCAATAGGTCTAGGGACAGACTGGCTATATAAGTACCATTGTGAATGGTTCATAACGCTGTATCACTGGGCCCTCTTTTTCCATAAGAATCCTGTGCCCTTTTGGGGGTGCCAGTCTGCCACTGATTCAGCCGATTAGAATAACAGTGGACTTATCAACTGAAAGTGATTTGTACTCACAGTTTAATTTCTAGATCTGGAACTCTGTGTCACCTAGATTGTTCTGTACCAGTCATGGAATCAACAAAATGAATCAACAATTCAATGTAAAATCATATTGATAAACATTAAAAATGTGATTCCCACGGAGAGAGTTTTATAGGATGCCAAGCAGAAGAAGCTTTTGTACAGGGACTGCAGGCCACTCTCACATGCTTCCCAGAGGCTGCCTTATGAATGGTGTGGCAAGTGAGTTTACCTGGCATGATTCACCATGTGGTCAGTGCACAATTTCAGCTATCATTGATGTTTCATGTCTGGCTGGTTCAATTGCTGCACTGGCATAGGCCAAGGAGCAATTTGTCTGCCAACCACTCAGCCTGGGCATATTGCCTACTATGTAAGAAATCTAAAAAGTAGATAGATATATATGTAGATATAATATATTTAACCACAATATAATCACAATGGCCCACAATTTGCTATCAAAATAACGGAGAGGCTAACGGCACTCACCGTTATTTATGCACAAATCACAAAGCAACTTCAGGCGAGGGCAGTTGCGCAGGAAAAAACGAAAATCCAATAGTTGCTGACCGGGATGCGCCTTTCCGCCATTAGGTTCACAAAAATGGCATCTCTCTGTCTGACTCACCATTCAAATACATTGAATGACATGAAATTCCTGTATTTGCATGGTAGATACGAACTAAACTCACCACAGGAAGTTAGGGCTTGTCCAGTTCAGTCTAAGTACCCTTTGTAACAGCGTGATAAGTGTTAATTACTGTCAATCAACCTCTCTGGCACTGAAAATTAACTATTACAAGCATGGAATCTCATTCCTTAATGTTTTAATTTATGTTGGAGATTTAAAAAAATTTAAATAAAATTTTAAATTTTTTTTACTCTTTCTTTCTGTCTTTTTTCTCTCTCTCTTTATCCAGTCTTTCTTTCCCTCTATTTCTCTTTCTGTACCTGATTTGACATTGAATTCACCATTCTAACTTACACTTCCTTGTTCAAACTCTGGGGCTGTTCATTTAACAATCCTTCAATCTGAACGGTTAAGGAGATACACAGTTGCTTGCCGTGTTCACTCAGATCCCGGATGCCCTATAGGGGGCGCCGCACTGTTTCCATCTCACATTTCCAGCAGCTTCCAGTGCAAAATCTCATGGAGATTAAACGGGTAAGGGCAAGTCTAACTTATGGCGGACGCCATTTGTTAACCGGCTACAGCATACTCTGGGCCAATATAACATAGATCTCAGATGGACAGAAGGAAGACCCACTGTCTGTATAGAAGATAATGTAAGGTACTGCTGAGCTCGATCAGCTGACTCTGGAGAACATGATGCTGAACGTTTTCCACACTGTGCTAACACTTTATTTATCTGACCAATCCTTGTCTCCAAAGAATCTGTCATCTAAACAGGGACAACAAAAGAATTCCCCCTTTGTGTGGAATGAGTAGGAGAAAATCTATACATGTTTGCAAATCCACTGCTTCTTCAGTTTAACCTTCAGGACAAGGCTGAAGAATGATCACGGGCTTGGAATAATAGGGTGATTCTGCGCTCCCAACAGAAAGCCGTTCTTCCCATAAATGTGTGATCCCCACTGGCAGTGCAGAATCACAGAGTCACTCCTATCATTCTCATTTATCTTTTAAAAGCCTACAAATTCTTGCTTACAAATTTTACTGAGCTTTTTTTTCAAATAATAAAAGGCAAGGGTTTTCATCCACCCATATTTTGCTACCAACCTACTAATTAAGATAATGGGTATACCTATTTCTATTCCTCTTTATTAATATTATTTTGAGGAAGAAGAGGAATAACAGAGGGTCGTGAGACATGTCAGATTACATGAGATGAGGGCTGCAACCGCCCGTTACCCTCCCAACCTTCGTGTTTAGGCAAAGGTGAACTTACCTGGACTCGGCTGAGAAACAGCGCATGTGTCAGCTGAGATTCACCATGGAGGCTGTGAACAAAGTTGTGCCGCCTACTGCTAGCTGATCTCCAGCCAGACTCCACGGTAGGCAGAGTAATATCAAAGACTATTAGAATCACTTCAACATTGAACTTTTATGCCATGGACTCATCCAAGGCTGCCATTAATCAATCTGCAGAGCACAAATTAATGAGCATTTATCAATAACACAATAAGGTCAAAGTGCCACATTGAGTTAATACCCTACTCTTTCATCCCTATGGCCTGGATTTGAATCCAGACCAGACCAATGGGAAGAAAACCTCTTCTCTGTTGTGGCTGCCAGAGGCTAACATGAATTGAGTTGAGGCACTCTCAACCAAGATCCTAGAGGGCTTGAATCTATAGTATAAACTGCTCATAATTTGTCACTCAGACAACCCCTAAGGATTGCGGGTGTAATATATGGAAATGCCATATAGATGTAGTATAGGCTACTCTTTTGAGGATGGGAGTAGGCACATTGTTGGTAGAGCAGGAGTTTTACTGTGCATTTGGTCCTTATAACTGACCTGATAGTAAATGGAACACATCCTATTCCCCAGCCTCAACATCTCTCACGTTATTGAGTGCAAATATATTTTCCACAACAAGAAACAATAGTACAATACCAAAACAGGAAAACCATGGAAAAAGTGAGTGAAGCTGAGATGGATTTGAAAATGGAAGGTTAATGGAATTGAGCAGTTGTCCCTGAAATAGTAAAAGGGAATTGATTTGGATAACAAGCAGAGGATTTCATCGTATCGCAATGGTTTCCGAATATCTCTGTCAGGTACAATTAATTGTATCTCTGTAAACAATTTGTCCTATATGTAGCAAACTCCTCCATTTAATTTTTTAGTACAGTGGAAAAAATACTGTATTTTCATGCAAACATAGGAGCAAAGGAGTGTACAGGACTGGAAAGGTCCATTGCAGCCCATTGACCAATACCAGGATCTAAAATATTACAGACAACACTGTACCTCTCGATCAAATACTTCTCCACATAATGACCTAACTTTGCAGGAAACTGGTTTTACATAATAACAGTGACTACACCTAAAAGCAAGTTATTTGTTGTGAAGCATTTTGGGCGGTCCTGTGAGATATGATAATGGCACTGCAAAAATGCAAGTTATTTCTTTCTTCAGCACCCTATTCGGTTAAGGAGGGAAGGGGTGGGCTGCATCACAGATAAGCAAAATTCTCTTCTCCTCTGACATCTACATGTGTATTTTCCAGCAGTTGCTGCTGGATCACAGAGGAGTGGGAAACCGAACTAATTTTCCCAGTAAGTTGGGGTCAATTGTCAAATTTCTTCTGCCACCCAGGCTGAGAGCTCCTAGCTCTACACAAACTAGAAATCAAACCCGGACCTTCTGGTGTGTTTGGACTAGTTACACCCTGTCTTTCTCAGCTGAGCCTTTGGGGCAGCTAGTATTTCAATATTGTATTTGTTAACTCAAGTGAAAAGGACATGGTTTCACCAAAATTGAAACTAAAGTTTGTTCTCGAGAACTGAAACTGATCTGTTTTTCTTGGGATGAGGCCAGATCTGCTGTATATAAATACCAGCAGTGCTGCCAGCTTGAAGTTTCCTGTTAGTTTGGTTCTTCATTCTGATCACAAACAGATCTCCAACAAATTGCGGTAAGTTATGCAATTACTTTTGATGAAGGATGTGCAATAATCTCTGAATAATTGTTATTGCATAGTGCTAAACACAAAATTTAAATTTACATTTAACTTTCTCACTTCAATCAGAGTGAAGGGGTGTCTGGTGTTTATGTTGTGTTGCTACAGGTTTTAATACTTCTTTAAATATCTGTGCTTTTTCCCCCTTTCTTTTCTCTGCCAATTTTCCTCCCCTTATCCTCCTCCTCTCCTGAGGCCATTGACCCCTTGCTGGCCCCGGAGGTGTCAGCTGCAGTCCACTACTGCACCTAAATGGACATGCTTCATTTGTTAACCCAGACAGAAATTCAACCACACGGGACTACTCCTGGAGTCACTGGGTAGGGATTTGAAGTGGCAACCCTGCCTGATTTTACCCTCCCTAGCTCAGTGATGCTAAGGCCAATTGTAGCGACCCTACCATCACCTCAACAAAGATAATCTATTTGGGGATTGAACCGGGAATTGAACCATGGACCTTTTGGTCTGCATAGCTCAGCTGCAATGCCCACTGATTCTTTGTTTTAGCTTTTTAATATAATTTTTTGTTTTTTATAAATTATTTCCCATTGACCGTAAGTTCTATCCCCTCCCGATCCCCTCCCCCTTCTCGACCGCCTCCCTCTCTCGCCCAATCACCTTCCCCTCTCTCCCGATCTCCTCCCCCTTCCTGACTGCCTCCCCCTCTCTGCCGATCGTCTTCCCCTCTCTCCTGATCCCCTCCCCCTTCCTGACCGCCTCCCTCTCTCCCAATCACCTTCCCCTCTCTCCCGATCGCCTCCCCCTTCCTGACCGCTGCCCCCTCTTTGCCGATCGTCTCCCCCTCTCTCCTGATCGCCATCCCTCCCCCTCCTAGTACCTATCTGAGGGCCGCCGCCAACACCACAGCAACCCAAAATTGACATCCACTTTACCAGCGAGCTGCCTGTGGATGTGCAGTAGGGATCTGCAGTTCGCCAGTCTAATTTAAACGAGGCACGAAGTCCAATTTTGATCAGGCCTTGGGCCACCTGTTCCGGTGCAGGGATAGCACCCAGTATCTTCCAACAGGCCAGTGCTACGCAATTTCCACCCCATGTCTGTCAACTAGAAAAGGACAGCTAAACCCGGTCAGGCAGAAGCATCAGCGATTTTAATTGTCACATTCTATATATGTCAAATTATTAGTTTAGATCTTTCAATGGTTGAAAGAATATCTATCTGTCTGACTATCTCTCTGCAGTATCTTTTCATACAAATGCAGGAAACATCCAAAGTGTCTCTAACAATCAGTGCGGCTGTGTTTTTTTTGCTGCTGCAACTTTCTCCCCTTATCACTCCATTCCTGAAGCCACTGATGTTCCACGGCCAATAGCAGCTCTTCACCACCCTGTCCAAGTGGCCATTCTTTATTAGTGAGCCTGGACGGAGAATGTCGACAGGCTATTCATCTGTGGGAGGGTGGAAGATAGAATCACAGTCAGGCCCTGTGTTGTCCTCATGCGATGTCCATACACATACACTTTCCAGCAGGGCTCACTGGATAACAATCCATAGCAGGAGCCATAGCTGACTAAGGACAATTTTAGTGCTGCCCGCCCCCACAGCTTTCCCAACTGAGACTGGCAAACTCAGCACAGACCAGACAGTGAACATGGAACCTTCCTGGTCTGTTTGGATTTGCTTGATCCATCTTTGACATGTCTCAAGAAATGTTTATTAAAATTGTGTTAAATAACAAATTCTTCACAATTCTTGGTAGTAATCAGGGCTGAAACTTCAGTGCAATATTGCATTTCATAGGGAGTGGTGCACTGTCAGAGATGTCGTCTTTCAGATGAGACGTTAAACCATCTCGGGTGGACGTAAAAGATCCCATGACACTATTCGAAGAAGAGCAGGGGAGTTCTCCCCAGTGCCCTGGCCAATATTTATTCCTCAACCAACATCACTAAATTATCTGGTCATTATCTCATCGGTATGCTGCCTGGTATGAGGAAATACAAATAGGAAGAGAGACTTGTGAAATTGGGGCTGTTTGCTGCTGGCAACCTATTCAGTTAAAGAGGGAAGGGGTGGGCTGCATCACAGATAAGCATAATTCTGTTCTCACTTGATATTTACATATTTATTTTCTAGCAGTTGTCGCTGGATCACAATGAGGAGTGGGAAATGTGGCTGATTTTCCCAGTGAGTTGGGGTCAATTGTTGGACTTTTTCTGCCACCCAGGCTGAGAGCTCCTAGCTCTACACAAACTAAAAATCAAACACAGGCCCTCTGGCGTGTTTGGACTAGTTACACCCTGTCTTTCTCAGCTGAGCCTTTGTGGCAGCCAGTATTTCAATATTGTATTTGTTAACTCAAGCGAAAAGGAGATGGTTTCAACAAAATTGAAACTAAAGTTAATTCTCAAGAACTGAACCTGATTTGTTTTTCCTGGAATGAGGCCACGAGGTCCACCTTTAAAACCTACCTCTTTGACCATGTCTTCAGTCATCACCCGTAACCTTCGTCCATCAATTTCTACAATTTCTGATCAGTGTCCTCTCCAACCACCACCCCCCCCTCCAACACACACACACACACACCATAACCCCTTGTGATGCACTTTGGGATATTTCACTACATTAAGAGTGCCACATAAGTGTAAGTTGTAAACATTTTCAGAGTTTTGCTTCATTAGCCCATAAATTAACTGGGTGTCATTTTCTGCCCCTGGTTATGAACACAGGATCAGACTTAAGCAAAAATGCTTTTACACACTAAAGGAAAATAACTCTTAAGATAACAAGGATAGGTGTCGAGCTCAGCTAAAGGCAACAAAAACTACCATCAGCAGCAGAAGGTCAATGAAGAAGAAGATAATAGATAATTGTGGTAGCAAAAGTAAAATCTTTCTTCGCCATGTTAAAGATTCCTCAGAGCAGATTCAGGTGAACTCACTCCTAGGACATGGCAGAGGTTTCAAATGGTTACTTTGCATCACTCTTCACTCCTGTAGACTGTGCTCAGTTGCCATTAATGCAATGTGTGGTTAGCACTAATGTTTCAAATGTTAAAGTGGATGCAGATGTAATCCTGGAAAAAATAAGGGATCTTAAATCAGATCCGGCAGCTAGTCCTGATGATATGAGCCATGCTAAATGAGCTCCTTGCTTACATATTTATCAGCTCACTAGAGTTAGGGATTGTTCCCATGGATTGGAGGGAGGCTAATATAGCAATATTCAAAAAGGGCAATAAGTGAGAACCAGGAAACTATAGGCCCATTAGCTTGACTTTATCTATAGACACGTTACTAGAAGGGATCCTTAGAGATACTCTATGTGACCACCTGAACAGAGAAGGGGCTATCAGAGACTCTCAACATGGCTTCTGGAAAAGGTTATGTCTCGCCAACCTGGTTGAATTTTTTGAGGAGGTTACTCGGTTGGTGGCTTAAGGTAGCCTGGTCGATATAATGGCCTGGAAGTTAGATCGTGCCTGAATCAGGGCACGATCCCAGTGCAGCACATGTGGCATGCGCCTAATGAGGCCGGTGACAGGACCACGGCAAATTAATCTACTAACCCCATTAGGATAAGGCCAGCGAGCTGCAGGTGCCAGTCGCAGCTCCAGAGGCAGCTCACTGGTCGTGGTGGGGAGCAAAATCAACCAGCTGGGATGCTGGCCAAGGTCCAAAAATAAGTCCAAGGTGAGGGGTGAGACAATCAGGAGGGGGCAGGGAGGCAAGCGGTGGCCGGCAGTTTTAATGTGGAGTGTTCAGGGTAAACCAATTTCCGGTTTGGGTTCTAAAACAAGTGTCAAACCCCTTATTAGCATATTCAAGGGGCCTACCGGCTGTTTTCGGTGCCCACAAAGAATGCCTCTACAGCGCCTGAATTAATACAGCGATGAATGTGCTGGCTGCTGCTAAGGGAGCATTGAGGGTCATGATTAATGTTTGGGACAGGCTCGAAGGAACAGCTGGTCTTTTCCTGTACATTATTTTCATAAGTATGTAAGCCATTCACATTTGGCAATATCATCTCTCTCATAAAAATGCAGATGTGCAACAGCTTTTGTCAGAGTGCATTATTTCTTAACAAACCTCTTTCTTGAAGTTAACTGATCTCATTAAGCCCATAATTCAGTGTCATTTTGGCAATTGAGGTGAAGTTATATGAGAAAAACCTGTATTATACAGAATGCATGGTAACAGATGAGAAAACTTTCGGCAAAGAAAACAAAAAAGCAGATAAAACCTTTTATTTAAAAAAAAATCTCTTTACATTAAAATGTTCGTTGGAGGTTTTCCTCATGGCTCTGTGGTTAAATGCCACATAAATTATGAAGGTCCCAAAATTGATCTGTGCCAAATTAGCAGATCGTAGCCCAGACAGCTGTGGGGCACTACTGTTGGCCTCAGTATCCATGGGCTGGGAGAGAAAATACAGCCAGAGTTCCTGCTCTTGATCACTGTATAGTGGCTCTTGTTGAAAAGTGTGCGGAGTAGAAATTAGTATGCAAACGGGCGCAAGATCGATTTCCATTGATCCTCGGGCCTCTCAGTTTGGGCATACGCTGGTCGTGCAGCATCGGGTCTGGGTCCGTAAACAGGCCCAGACCAAAATCTACCCCTGTGTATCTGGACCCCGGGGAGGAAAAGATCAAGCTCAGCTGTCTTGGCACTCATCGTTCAATAGCCTTCCAACATCAAATATTTTGACTCACACATGAAGAATGTACTATGGAACTGTAATTCAACTTGGGAGGAGGGAGAAACTTAGATTGGATAAATATAATGTGGTTTACTGTGTTTTGCAGCTAGAAATTTGCTGTCTGAAATTGGAGCTATCCAATATTTGCTGTGATAATCTTCCACCCAATTTCAGTTATGTTTCGTGGGACACTCGGTTTCTTCATTATCTACCTGCTATTTTCAAGCACATTAGCAACCACAGGTGAGTGGATGTATTGCCATTAAATGATACATGAATATAGTATAATTAACGAATAGTAGCATTTACTTATCTATCCACTAATATTATAAAAAGTTTACGATTCCACACACTGTCTGCCTATCACACTTCAGGCATTATAATTCCAGCGTCACACCACAGAAGTCACATTTCTGATATGCAAAGTCTGTGTCACACTTGTACCTGATGTTGGGTGATTTACCTTGCAGTCACTGTTATCTCCTGAAGTTCATTTTTGATTGCCCTTAGGGTTGGAGAGCAATTACCCATAATTCTGTTTTCTCTGAATTGGCCTAGGGTTTTTTTTTAATCTGTTTATTTTTTTTTGCCTCTCCCAGGAGATGACATGCCTGCCAGAAGGTAGGGAGCATTGCCGGGGGGGTGGTGTCATGCTGCCTAGTTGCAACACAGTGGAATGGAACAGAGTTTGATGGACCATCTGGTCTTTTTCTATTCATCTTTTTCGTATGTTCATGCGTTTCCTAACTATGGGAGTAATGGGTAATTTCTTGATCTCACAATCCCAGCGAATAGTGCTCTCACAAGAAGCATGTGTCAGCATTTATCTTCTATGCAAGCAAATTGTCCTAATCACATTTGCCTGCCCAGTTCCCATATTCCTTTAACCCTTTTTCCTTCATTCGCCAATCCAATCTAATTTTGAGTGTTGATGTAGCTTCTGCCTCAGCTGTGCAACTAAGTTTCTCTTGCTCTCTGTTCTTAATCTCATAAGAACATAAGAAATACGAGCAGGAAAAGGCCATATAGTCCCTTGAGCCTACTCCGCCATTCAATAAGATCATGGCTGATCTTCGACCTCAACTCCACTTTCCTGTCCTATCCCCATATCCCTTAATTCCCTTACAGTCCAAAAATCTATCGATCTCAGTCTTGAATATACTCAACGATCCCCTACATTTAGATAGAAGATAATGATAATCTTGTATCAGTGGCCCCTTTTTCTTGATAGCACTGGGTTAGGAAAGGATTAGGCTCAGCTATGATGGCTCAAGAATCAAATGTCCTGCTGACACTCACTGACTGAGCTCATATACAAAGAAAAACCAGTTGGGTAGTATATGGAACCAGAGGGTAAATTTTGCAAACACCAGGAATGCATATCATGAAATGGCGCAGCCATGATTTTCCATAGGAGCAAGAATTTACCCTCATATTCAACCATGAGTCAGCATCTTCAGAAGAAGAGGGGTATGAAAGAAAAATGGAGGAGTAAGGGAAAAGATAGCCATTTATAAAAATAATAATTTTCCTCTTTTACAGATGAGGATGACTCCTGTGGATTAATGGAAGCACTCCCGTACATTGCTGTTGGTGGAGGTATGGACATCAGTTAATATTTTCAATTCACAGTAGCTTTCCATTGAATATAAAATTCATCCAACAAAGGGGATGGATAGAATAATGGACAGACATTGCAGCTACAGTGTATTATGAACGAATGAGAAGAAATCATGCTCTGCAGCTTCAGAATTTAACCCTTTGTATGAAATTCTAATGGACATATTTGTAATAACTGTGAAAATGGAACAATTGTGGTTGGTGCATGTTATAATTTTTTTCTAAGGGAGAAGTATGTATCTTTCTGTGTGTGCACACACCCTCTTACTCCATAGGTCACCCTATCTCAGTGTACACACCTGCTGTGCCCAAGTGGATGAGCAGCCTGTTTCCAGGCAGTAGCCTATCATGTTCTTGGATGCCCATCAAGAGGCTCATGTGAATGATTTGGTATAGGCTTCCCACTCAATTTTTGCTCTATTGCCTGTGGGGAAATGTCTGGCTTCACTTGACTCTCTGTACACAGCAAGGCTGAGATCAGGAGCTCAGTGGAGTGGAGGATTGAACTTGCTTCCCTTCCTAATCCTGGCCAATGTAAGTGAAAAACTGGTTGGATCCATGCTTGGTCATTTTCAGCCTTGACTAGCACATGCAATGGGGCACTAGTAGGTACCATGGAAGTCCACACAGTAATAAGGTCACACCAGAAAGTGGATAGTATGTGGACCTCGTTAACACATGGAGTGGTTGAGGCGAATAACATAGATGCCCTTAAGGGGAAGCTAGATGATTCCTCCACAGTTTGGAGTGCTCAGGCCAATTATAGTGACCCAACAACTGCCCCATGTAACTCAGGACAAGATACAGAATTGAACCGGAGCCCTCGGTTAATATTTTATCCCTCTAGTTGGCGCAGGCATTAAGAGGCTTGTGCCTGGGTTTGTGGAGCAGACAGACCGGCTATCAATGAGGCAGTCAATGGGTACAAGCAAATAGCAGGCCAACTCCCTCCTCATCACAGGTATCGCTGACCCACTGTGCTGCCTGAGAAGTGGGATAAGATTGTTGGTGGGCAGAAATGTACAGCTACAATCTGCTCAATTCATCCCTATTGTAGATTCATCTCTTGGCAAGACAGCAAGACTATTCATTTCAAATTATGATGTTTTTAAAAGGTACATTTCTAGCTAATCTAGCTAGTTATAATTTTAGCTAATCCATCACTAACAATTAGTGATTGAAAATATTGTCTTATGTTTATATAAAATAATTTAAAGGGATTCTGTGATAACTATGTGTAAAACTTAGATATAGTTGAAGAATGGTTAAACACAATTTTATTGACTGCTGTGTCACCTTTCCATTGGACATAGGAGCAGCTATTTTAGGTGGCCCTGCAGTTCTTGGAGTTCTTGGGTTTACTGGGAAGGGGATAGCAGCAAAATCCATTGGTGCTTTAATTATGAAAATCACTGCAACACTAAATGGTGGAGGGGTGGCTGCAGGAGGCTTGGTGTCATTTCTTCAAAGTCTTGGTAAGTTATACGGTTGACTTGTTGCACCTATTTAATATTAGACATTATTTGTGTTAATCCAGCAATTCTCAATTGTGCTACACTGTACACACCTGTTACTGTGATTTCACGTCTCAGCATTACATTATATTACATTTGAAACATTTGTTGCTGGAATATTGGGAGAACTCCCATGGAAATTACTGTCATCTATATTTTGTAATGTATTCTAAATGGTTATACCAGCTGTATCTATTTCAATTAGATTTATCTCAGAACTCAAAAACAACTAGGAAAACAAAATGATTCATATATAAACTATGATACGTTTTGGACTATTGTCCAAGTTTGGAGGGAGGTTCTGAATAAAAGTCCTGATATAACTATGTTTCTTTAAACAGAATTTTTTGATAACATTCATATTTTCCACCCATTGACTATGAATGAATGGGCCATAAAGTAGAGATATTTGGTAAAGAATGAAAAATGCAAATTGGTTTTATCTTCTTAAGTTTTATACATTTCTTGACTTACTACTACTACTACTACTACTACTACTACTACTACTACAACAACAACAACAACAACAACATGCATTTATATATTGCCTTTAATGTAATAAAACATCCCAAGGCACTCCACAGGAGCGTTATCAAACAAAATTTCACTACATAAAAATCAAACACCCAAAACAAATGGAGAATAAGCAGATCATTTTCTGAGTTCATGCTACTGGCAGGGAGCCTTGCTCCTGGCTGCTCATATTGGGAAATCACGATTTTCCGCCCATTCATTTTAATTAGCATGAACTCAGAACTCAGCCCTTAAAGCATCACTCTCCGAATATTACCTGCAAAGATTGATTTATTTATATAAGTGCAGTATGTGAGGGGAGAAAATGTATTTATGCATTTGCAACTAGTCAATCTCTTGTGGCATTGCACACCAGGCGTCAAGAACCAAGTGTGATCTTCAGGTGAAGTTGGGTTAAAAGGCAGTGGGTAATTGGACCAGGGCACATAGACATACTTACATCAATTTTCTAAAGTCTGTTCTTATTTTTATCTTTCCATTATAAATTCCTACATTTACATCCATAATGGGAACTTCCTACACAAACTTGTCACATTATAAATACACCCTCCCACAAGTGATGGCACTGTAGCCTGGCGGGAAGGTGCGATTACAGCATGACAAGTTTACATAACTGGTTTCTGTTTTAAATGTGGACATAGGGATTTATAATAGAAAAAGTTGACAGGAAGTGCACACAGATGCAATTAAAGAGCAATTGCATTATACGTGCTGGATTTTAATATTTCTGCCTATATATAACCTGTAGCTTTCAAACAGTTTGTTAACTCATTGTTTAGAGGGAGAGAAAGTAGGAGAATAATTGTGTGCATACAGTCTCCTGCTGCTAATGGCTATTCAATTTTGCACTACATTTTTAATGTATTATAAGAAGAATACTATTTATTTATTTGCCAGGAACCAATCTAAAATTACTTACTTTACTGGCTGAAAATGGGTTTTACAAACTTCTTTCTAAATTCTTTCAATGGAGATGTGCACCCCCTCCCACTTCCACAAACCAGCACACCTCCCGCTTGCAACAGCGTAACCTTTGATATACCATGAATGACACTAGGGAGATCTGCTAGTATTTTAATAAAAAAGTGCAATGGGGCACATTTATGCATTTTCAAATACTCACTGTATTATTTCCTGGTGGCCAACTGTTGATTACCATTCCTTAAAAGATTGAAATAAGTAGATCACAACCTAAAAGATCACTTTCAGAATGGGCATCATCAACAATACGGAGTATACTAGCTGTCAACATATCCGATATCCGCCATGACAACGACAGCCAGGAAACAAACCAGCAAGATGAAACTGACTCCACAAACTTCATAGTACATATATTGTATATGAAAAAAACAAAATAAGGCTGCATCTTACAGTAATGTCATCTGAACCCCTGAATTAAAGTAATCAATCTGAAGTATTCATAAGAACATAAGAAACATTAGCAGGAGCAGGCCATACGGCCCCTCGAGCCTGCTCCGCCATTCAATCAGATCATGGCTGATCTCCAACCTCAACTCTACCTTCCTGCCCGATCCCCATATCCCTTGATTCCCCTAGAGTCCAAAAATCTATCTATCTCAGCTTTGAATATACTCAACGACTCAGCATCCACAGCCCTCTGGGGTAGAGAATTCCAAAGATTCACAACCCTCTGAGTGAAGAAATTCCTCATCATCTCAGTCTTAAATGGCCAACCCCTTATCCTGTGACTATGCCCTCTAGTTCTAGACTCTCCAGCCAGGGGAAACAACCTCTCAGCATCTACCCTGTCAAGCCAATTTAATGAGATCACTTCTCATTCTTCTAAACTCCAGAGAGTATAGGCCCATTCTACTCAACCTCTCCTCATAGGACAACCCTCTCATCCCAGGAATTAATCTAGTGAACCTCCATTGCACTGCCTGTAAGGCAAGTATATCCTTATAAGGAAAACAAAACTGTACGCAGTACTATGGGTGAGGTCTCACCAAAGCCCTGTACAATTGTAGTAAGACTTCCTTACTCTTGTACTCCAACCCCCATACAATAAAGGCCAACATGCCATTTGCTTTCCTAATTGCCTGCTGTACCTGCATGCTAACTTTTTGTGTTTCTTTTGCCAGGATACCCATTTCTCCCTGGACACCAACATTTAATAGTTTCTCACCATTTAAAAAAATTCTGTTTTTATGTTCTTCCTACCAATGTGAAAAATCTCACACTTCCACACATTATACGCCATCTGCCATATATTCATATTTCAACTAAACCTCTCATTATAATGAGTCTCTTATGTTAACAACAGGTACACATAATTACTTTATACAACTGCACACAAAAAATGTCAGAGCACAATAACCATCTTGGATGAAGGGACCAAATGTACGGTTGCTAAATTTGCTGATGACACAAAGGTAGGTAGGAAAGTAAGTTGTGAAGAGGACATAAGGAGTCTGCAAAGGGATATAGATAGGTTAAGTGAGTGGGCAAAAAATTGGCAGATGGAGTAAAATGTGGGAAAATGTGAACTTGTCCACTTTGGCAGGAGAAATAGAAAAGCAGTATATTATTTAAATGGAGAGAGATTGCAGAACTCTGAGGTACAAAGGGATCTGAGTGTCCTAGTACATGAATCACAAAAAGTTAGTATGCAGGTACAACAAGTGATTAGGAAGGCA
Source organism: Heptranchias perlo (assembly GCF_035084215.1). Taxonomy (NCBI): domain Eukaryota; kingdom Metazoa; phylum Chordata; class Chondrichthyes; order Hexanchiformes; family Hexanchidae; genus Heptranchias; species Heptranchias perlo. The sequence continues at coordinate 19,941,218 of NC_090350.1, read as the reverse complement.
AATGGAATGTTGTCATTTATTGCAAGGGGAATGGAATATAAAAGTAGAGATGTTTTGCTACAGTTGTACAGGGCATTGGTGAGACCACAGCTAGAATACTGCGTGCAGTTTTGGTCTCCTTATTTAAGAAAGGACATAATTGCTTTAGAGGCGGATCAGAGAAGGTTTACTTGACTGATTCCGGGATGTGGGGGTTATCTTATGAGGAAAGGTTGGACAAGTTGGGCCTGTATACATTGGAGTTTAGAAGAATGAGAGGTGATCTTATTGAAACATATAAGGACTAGAAGGGGTAGATGCTGAGAGGATGTTTCCCCTTGTGGGAGAGACTAGAACTAGGGACCACAGTTTAAAAATAAAGTTTAAAGACGGAGATGAGAAGAAATATTTTCTCTCAGAGGGTCGTGAGTCTGTAGAACTCCCTTCCCCAGAGAGCGGTGGAGGCAGGGTCATTGAATATTGTTAAGGCTGAGTTAGATAGATTCATGATTAACAAGGGAGACAAAGGTTATAGTAGGTAGACGGGAAAGTAGGGTTGAGGTCACAATCAGATCAGCCATGATCTTATCAAATGACAGAGCAGGCTCGAGGGGCCGAATGACCTACCCCAGCTCTTAATTTGTATGTTCGTATGTATGTATCCCTTTATTTATTGTTCCTAATTATTACTTTAATTCTTTAAGGAAAGTCCTAGCAACAACCAAATAATTGTTTTTTCTCACAACAGGTGCAAAAGCTGGGATTTCTACCTTGGGCTTGGCTGGAGCTAAGGGTGGATATTACTTTCATAACTTCTTCGTCTGTGGAAAAAATAAAAAGTCAACTAAAAAGAATTAACATTACTGAGCAATGAAAGTGGCATTACATTATGTGTGCATGATTTTAATATTTCGACCAATGAATAGATCGTAGATTTCAAACAGTTTGTTAACTCTTTTTGTAGCTAAAAAAAAGTAGGAACATAACTGAGTGCATATGGTCTGCTCCTGATCAATGGCTCTCCAATTTTATACTACAATTTATTCGCTTATCAAGGGATTACAATGAATTGTTAGCAATCATTTTCTGTTGCATAATGATTTGCTTTTTGTCAACTGTATTGTAGGATTACATTGCAAGTGAACTGTTTTAGTCTATTGCTGCTTTTACCTGGTGAGCAGTAACATAATTAATGTAACATGTGCCGATGTACAGGGTAGACTGTAAACTTCAGTCCAAGCTCAAAAATAAATCACTGAATGATTAAGTTTACGCAGGTTCAATCAAGTGGAGGAGACTGCACTTTCAGTCACTTACAATCCATAAAATCAACATTCTGCATTTCAAAGATGGAACACCATACAGAAAAATATAATGACCATGTGAATTCAGGTTTTGATTTACAATATAATGCTATCATGACCTCTGTTATGAATCTACTGTAAAAATACTATTACCTGGTCCTTTTTCTTGTAGATCAAAAAGCTCAAATCTTGCTAAGGTGACTGAGAACAGTTATTTAGCTAATCACCAAAGTGTACTTGGTATAAGGCTAAAATTTTGCAAACGTGTTATATTTTATTTCTGGTGCCGATATGTTATGACAGTCCTGAAAGAACTAATGCCAGTTACTGTACCTGTGGTGAATAAAGATGTTCAGGAAGAAAAGGTGGATTATGGAAAATATTCCACGATATTCCAACTGCACAAGTTTTCAGCAATAAAGTTGTTTTCTTTTCTCTTAATGCTATGAAAGTGTTGCAGATTTTTTTCATTTGGCATTTGTTTGGTGAAAGAAAAGCAGTATCAATGAATAGTTGATGGGATCAGGCATTCCCTGTTACTCTGCCACATTGCCAAGTACCAAGCAACCCAACCCACACAGTGCTGTTATTATAAGTCACTAGATCCCAAGTATATCTTCTGACATCCTGGTCTTAGATGCTGTTCTTCAATTTGTGGGTTCACTTACATGGTTTAAGAGGAGATATGGGCCCAATTTTCATTCCTGGTTTTGGGTAGGAACAGGCTGGTAGCACAATGAAAATGGGGGTATGCAATTTACTGCTCTGTTCCTGCTGCCATTCCATCTGCCGCCATTTTGATCTCTGCCTAGACATTGGTGGCCAGAGCTCCTGTCTAAGACAGGCGGAAGCCTCATAAATGTACGGAAATTGGGGGCCTATGAAGTCAATAGGACCCCAATGCCATTTTCATTCACTTTAGTGTGGTGAATGCTCAGTGCTGGACCAGGGTGTAATGGGGCATTTCTGGTGCTATTTAAAGGGGCTCTCACCGGCAACTACTCAGATCATTGGTATTTTCTGGAGAGTTGAAGGAGCTTCTCTGAGGTTTTTTTTTGCTGAAAATATGCTTTTTTTGGATTTCTTTGCATTCCAACCATTCGCCGACGTTTCGGCAACCGATTCGGAGAAACCCTGAGGAATTCCCGGCACTTGCCTTTTATAGATGTTAAGCAGCATAGATAATGGGCTGGAATTTGCTGTGAGCAGCAAACAAAGGGCACCAGCCATTCATTAGACTTGCACTTGCTCATAGACTTTCCCTCAGCTTTTGCAAGGCAAGTTACTGGAAATTAGGGTTCCAAAAAAGGACAGCACCCTCTACAGGGCATCTGCGACCTGTGTGAACGGGGCAAGCAACTGTGTATCTCCTTAACCGATCAGATTGAAGCATCGTTAATGACAGGGCAGAGTCAGAACCAGGAAGTGTAAGTTAGAATAATGAACTCAATGTCAAACCAGATACAGAAAGTAAAATAAAGAGAGGGTAAGAAAGATTGAATTGAGAGAGAGAGAGAGAGAGATAAAAGAGACAGAAAGAAAAAGTAAGAAAAAATGTATTAAATTTTTTTTTAATGTTCGACAATAATTAAAACCTGAAGGAATGAGACTCCACACTTGTAAAAGTTAATTTTCAGTGTCAGAGAAGTTGTTTGGCAGTAACTAAGACATGGCACGCCATTAAAAAGGTACTTAGACTTGAAATGACAACATTTTTTGACAAGTTTGGTCCGCATCTATGATGTAAGTACAGGAACTTCATGTCGTTCAATACATTTGAATGGGGAGCCAGATGCGGGTGCCGTTTTCGCGCTGCTTTTGGAGGAGCATCACATTTCAGCCAGTAACTTCCAGATTTCTGCGTTTAATTGTGCATGTGCGGTTGCCAGAACTAACTGTCTGATTTGCACATGATTAACGGTGGGCGCTGTTAGCCTCACCGTTATTTTTACAGCAAAATCCGGCCCAATATCTATTTCTTTAACTTTTGTATAATAGATTTTTTAATGTAGTTGAAGATACTCTAAAAGCTTTATGGGCTAAGGAACATGAATGAGACCATTTAAAACTCTACAACAAGGGCAGATTTTCCTTTGGAATTATGCCAGTTCCCCAGTGTAACTTCAGTGGGCAAGAGTCGAAAATCAGCTGGGAAGCCATTCCTCCCATTCCTGCCACTTCCAAGATTTTCTGCTGCAAGTATTGACGCATGTTGAATAAGTCCACACAAATATGGACAGGAATATTCAAATTACATAGAATTACTTGGAATGTACAACACAGAAAAAGGCCATTCGGTCCAACAGCCCATTGACCAGAAACTTAACTGGACCAGCCACGTAAATACTGTGGCTACAAGAGCAGGTCAGAGGCTGGGTATTCTGTGGCAAGTGACTCACCTCCTGACTCCCCAAAGCCTTTCCACCATCTACAAGACACAAGTCAGGAGTGTGATGGAATACTCTCCACTTGCTTGGATGAGTGCAGCTCCAACAACACTCAAGAAGCTCGACACCATCCAGGACAAAGCAGCCCGCTTGATTGGCACTCCATCCACCACCCTAAACATTCATTCCCTTCACCACCGGCGCACAGTGGCTGCAGTGTGTACCATCCACAGGATGCACTGCAGCAACTTGCCAAGGCTTCTTCGACAGCACCTCCCAAACCCGCGGTCCCAACCACCTAGAAGGACAAGAGCAGCAGGCACATGGGAACAACACCACCTGCACGTTCCCCTCCAAGTCACACACCATCCCGACTTGGAAATATATCGCCGTTCCTTCATCGTCGCTGGGTCAAAATCTTAGAACTCCCTTCCTAACAGCTCACCACCACCATCTCAAGGGCAATTAGGGATGGGCAATAAATGCTGGCCTTGCCAGCGACGCCCACATCCCAAGAACGAATAAAAAAACAGGTCTGCGTCGGTGTTTATGCTCCACATGAGCCTCCTTCCATCTAACTTCATCTAACCCCATCAGCATATCCTTCTATTCCTTTCTCCCTCATGTTTATTTAACTTCCTTTTAAATGCATCTGTGCTGGTCGCCTCAACTACTTCATGTGGTAGCGTGTTCCACATTCTAACCACTCTGGGTGAAGAAGTTTCTCCTGAATTCCCTATTGGATTTATTTGTGACTATCTTATATTTATGGCCCTTAGTTCTGGTCTCTGATAGGTATACTCTCTCAGTTCTGGTATTATCCTAGTAAATCTTTTTTGCACCTTCTTCAGTGCCTCTATATCTTTTTTTGTAATATGGAGAACAGAACTTTTCACAATACTCCAAGTGTGGTCTAACCAAGGTTCTATACAAGTTTAACACAACTGCTCTGCTTTTCAATTCTATCCCTCTAGAAATGAACCTGAGTGTTTTTTTTTATGGCCTTATTAACCTGCGTCACTACTTTTAGTGATTTGCGTATTTGTACTCCCAGATCCCTCTGCTGCTCTACCCCATTTAGGCTCTTATTATCCAAGCAGTATGCGGCCTTCTTATTCTTCCTACCAAAATGTACCATCTCACACTTACCTGTATTGAAGTTCATTTGCCAATTACACACCCATTCTGCAGGCTTATTAATGTCTTCCTGTATTTTGTCGCAGTCCTCCTCAGTATTAACTATATCCCTAATTTGATGTCATCCACAAATTTTCAAATTGTACTTCTTGTTCCCGAGTCCAAATTGTTTATGTAAATGGGGTGAACAGTGGTCCCAGCACTGATCATTTTGGAACACCACTTTCCACCTTTTGCCAGTCTAACTACCTTTAACCCCTATGCTCTGTTTTCTGTTTTGTAGCCAGCTTGCTAGCCATTCTGCTACTTGTCCCCTGACTCCACATGCTCTGACTTTAGTCATGAGTCTGCTAGCGAAGGTCTTTTGAAAATCCAAATATATTACATCTACTACATTATCCTTGTCTACCCTTTCTGTCACCTCTTCAAAGAATTCAACAAGGTTGGTCAAGCATGACCTTCCATTTTGAAATCTGTGCTGACTATTCTTTATTATATTTTTGGTTTCAAGACGTTTCTCTATTACATCTTTGAGTCGGGATTCCATTGGGGCAGAACTTACTCAGTCGGGATGCCGTTCCTCAATGGCGTCCTTTCCAAACGCCGTCGAATCCATCAGCGCAAGTTCACGAATGCGCACATGCACAGTAAAACCCCAAAATCGCAAACTTGCTCCGAATGGTTCACCGGCGTTTTGATAGTTACAAATTAAAGGGCCACCTATGCTACAATCAATACAATCAAACTTACCCATCTGCCCAGTTGGAACGAAGATACTTACACCACGAGAAGGTACACTTGAAAATACCAGCCCTACACGACTTTCTAAAAACACGGTGACTTATAATGACTGCAAAATGACAAAAAATTAAATTTTCAAAATGTGGAATGTCTAATTATTTTAATTTTAATATTTTTGATCATTAAAAAAAGTATTAAATTTTTAAAAAATATATTTTTAACTTTTAATTTCTGTATGTACATCATAAATCATTTCCTTGGCTTTTTATAATAAGATATGTTAAATTTTAATTTAGACTAACATAGGGAATGTCGCTTTAAATGAATGAGTTTTACTCGCCTGCTTGTGGGAGGGGCTTCCATTCTCACAGTCTATGCATGCGCATGAGGGCCTGCGCTGATCTCGGAGCGCATCACTTGAGAAGAATTCAAAACGAAGCAAGTGGACGTCGTGGGCCACGCAGTAAGTATCTTCATACTTTTTACCTGCAAGATGTTCAGATAGCCTTGCCACATCAGTCAGAGCAAGTTCCAGCCCATAATCTTCCCTGCCACTGACGTTAAGCTAATTGGTCAATGGTTCCCTGGACTTGGTCTATCCCCCTTTTTAAATATAGGAATCACATTAGCTGTCCACCAGGCTCTGGCATGATTCCCTTTTCTAATGATTTTTTATATATATGTAATAGTGCCTGTGCTATCTCTCCCTTAACTTCTTTTAGTGTGCGTGGATGCAATCCATCTGGACCAGGGGCTTTATCATCTCTAAGTTTGATTAGTTTATTAATTATCACCCCCTTTCTTTCTTAAATGTCTTCATATCTTTTTTGATCTCTTCTTCTAATGTCATGCCCACCATGTTAGTCTCCCTGATAAATACTGAGGCAATTTAATATTTCTGCCATTTTTCTGTCATTACCTGTGAGTTTATCATGTGTACCCCTTACTGGCCCAATCCCTATCCTGATTTTTCTTTTGTTATTTATGTGCCTGTAGAATACATCATTACTTCTTTTTATATCCCTTCATAATTTAATTTTGTTGTTTCTCTTTGCCTTTCTAATTTTCTTTTTGAATTCTTTCCTAATGTTTTCATATTCCATTTTCTCATTCTCTCCTTTGTTGTCTATGTACTTAGTGTATGTCTTTTTCTTTAGTTTCAATTTTGTCCTTATTTCTTTATTCATCCATGGTGTATCGTTACTGGCTAGTTTATTCTTGCTTTTTATTGGGATATATTTCTCCTTGAAACTCCATTGATCACCGTTTTAAACGTTTCCCACTGCTGTTCCATTTCTTTGTCAATGACGTGATAATGACAGGAAAAATGACAGCTGACATATTTCCTGTCATGAATGTCACAGCAATGCTGGATGCCAAATACACCAGCACGTTTCTAGTGTTCAGTATTACTTTGGTGTTAATGACAGGAAATATGTTATAGAATCATAGAAAGGTTACAGTATGGAAGGAGGCCATTTGGCCCATCAAGTCCGTGCCGGCTCTATGCAAGAGCAATCCAGCTAGTCCCACTCCCCTGTCCTATCCCTGTAGCTCTGCAAACTTTTTCCTTTCAAGTACTTATCCAGTTCCCTTTTGAAAGCCATGATTGAATCTGCCTCCACCACCCCCTCAGGCAGTGCATTCCAGATCCTAACCATTCGCTGCATAAAAATGTTTTTCCTCATGTCATCTTTGGTTCTTTTGCCAATCACCTTAAACTTATGTCCTCTGGTTCTTGACCCTTCTGCCTATGGGAACAGTTTCTTTCTATCTATTCTGTCTAGACCCTTCATGATTTTAAATACCTCTATCAAATCTCCTCTCAATCTTCTCTGTTCCATAGAGAACAACCCTAGCTTCTCCAGTCTATCCACGTAACTAAAGTCCCTCATCCCTGGAATCATTCTCGTAAATCTTTTCTGCACCCTCTCTAAGGCCTTCACATCTTTCCTAAAGTGCGGTGTCCAGAACTGGACACAATACTCCACTTGTGGTCAAACCACTGTTTTATAAAGGTTCATCATAACTTCCTTGCTTTTGTACTCTATGTCTCTATTTATAAAGCCTAGGATCCCGTATGGTTTTTAACCACTTTCTCAACCTGCCCTGCCACTTTCAACGATTTGTGCACATATACCCCCAGATCTCTCTGTTCCTGTAACCCTTTGAGAATTGTGCCCTCTAGTTTATATTGCCTCTCCTTGTTCTTCCGACTGAAATGTATCACCTTGCATTTTTCTGTGTTAAATTTCATCTGCCATATTTCCACCCATTCCACCAGCCTGTCTATGTCCTCTTGAAGTCTATCACTATCCTCCTCACTGTTCACTACACTTCCAAGTTTTGTGTCATCTCCAAATTTGGAAATTGTGCCCTGTACATCCAAGTCCAAGTCATCAATATATATCAAGAAAAGCAGTGGTCCCAGCACTGACCCCTGGGGAACACCACTGTACACCTCCCTCCAATCCGAAAAACAATCGTTCACCACTACTCTCTGCTTCCTGTTACTTGGCCAATTTTGTATCCATGCTACTACTGCCCCCTTTATTCCATGGGCTTCAATCATGTGACATTCTCCCATTGCTAATGTGTCACTTGACTACTCCTGCCCGCATCACAGGGCTGATCAGTTAGATTCACAATGCCTTGGATTTGAAAAATGTTTACAGTTTATTGCCCTTTTGTCGGACATGCTCCACCACTGCAGGTGCCCAAGGCCCATAGCAGTTTGCCTCCCTCTCCTGAGGGAGGCTGCACAACCCAGGCAGAACTCTCCCCAGGAGTTTGCCAAAATATGTAAATAAGCCTGATCCCTGGAAGTCAGCCAAGATCATTATTGCATCCATGGGACGTGGCAGAAGTCCCACCCTATCCAAGAGCAAAATCCCACTTGCCACTTGGATTCCAGTGTAGTTACTTCTATGGTAATGAGCATGTGTAACAACTATCTGCATTGAGAATAATGCACCATAGTCCCAAGTTTTGGAAAAACTGTTCTATTGTCCAAGTTTGGAAAGAGTTTCTCAATAAAAGTCCTGATTTGATAATGTTTCTTTAAACACAACCTCAATCCCTGGCAACCATAGTAGAATAGAAGTGGTCCGACAGCTAGAATTACATAAGATTACACAAGGTATCAAAAATGTGGTGCTTGTAGGTGCAGTTCTAAGCATAGTTAGCACTTTATGTACACCTCAATTGGTACTTTCACTTTCCCAAGCTACAGCGAATCAAAAGAATGCCACCAAGTTGCACACGGTGATGTTCAACACAAAGTAACGTCAAAGGAAATGTTCACCCATAATTTAGTGAGATCATGAATTAGATTTCCAACCAATGTAATGAATCTAGACTGATGATATTCAAAAATTAATTAAATATTTATGATAGAACAGAACATAAGGCTAAGGCAGGAGAAACCATAATGGTCTGACTTAGTCTTATTCATGGACCCCAAGAAAGGACAAGCTAGATAGGCTTAATAGCCCATGGTGAAAATTTCAAATATCACCAGATATGAGAAGGAAAAGAAAAAAAAGACTTGCATTTATATAGCGTCTTTCAGGACCTCGGGATGTTCCAAAGCGTTTTACAGTCAATTAAGTATTTTTGAAATGTAGTCACTGCTGTAATGTAGGAAATGCGGCAGCCAATTTGCATACAGCAGAAAGTTAGAAGAAGGGCAGTCACGTAGAATGTTTTTGACCAAAAACAAAAGTCAAAAAAACAAATAGTACAACCGTAGTGATTAAACTGACAATGCAATGAGTGTGCTGCATTTTAATACATTAAAACTTAATGGTCTAGATTTTCCTTCTGAATTACCATATGTTTTGGGGTGGATTTGGGGCAGTAAAGAGAGCAAAATACTTTCTGAAAGGCAGCCACTTCAAATCGCACAAAAAAACTGCTCCTGCATTCTCCTCCCAAAAAAACCCACCAATTCTCTTTGATACCCTCCACAAGTCTGTCACGCCACATTTAAATAGGATCAGGGAAGCACGATATAGTGGTGGTAAGAATTTTGGGTGGGTTTGGGTGGAAATGGAGGGGAATGGGGAGGAGGGGTGAGCCATGCCCCCTTGACTCCATTTATATGTGATGATACAGGCTTGTGGTGAGGCTTTGAAGGAAATGGCCTTTTTTTTAGGAGGAGAATGCAGGTGCAGTTTTCTGTGAGATATTAGCTTTTAGAACACATTTTCCTCTGATTACTGCCTCCAATCACCTCTAACCCAATAATTCAGAAGAGAATATGGGCTAGAAATTGGGCCGTGTAGCGCCTGTTGTTTCGGCGCTACGTGACCTTCCAAAGTTCCAAAATGGCATCCGGAATGCGCACGCATGCTTCGAGCATTATGTGCTCCGGACACCATCGTGGTAAAAGGTTTAGCACATGTGCAGATAACGAATGCCGGCAGCCTATAAAGTAGGGAGAATATGCGTTAGATCAGTGTGCAACGCTGATTTAAAGTGATAGACACCATTTTGGCACTGTGTCAGCATCTGAGCTGGTGGATGTGAGTGTAAGATCGAGTGACGGTGTGGCTTCAGTGTCCCCCTCCTCCTCCTTGGACAGTGCCGCCATATGCTCTTGAGTGCCTGCAATGGCAAAGGGAAACAGGTTGAGTTGCGGAGCGGGGACAGGAGCAAGTAAGACGTGCATGCTTACACTATCTGCAGCACGTGTGTCATCCTCATCCCTCAATGAGAAGGAGCATTAGGTATGTAGAGACCCCCTTCACCGGGACCTCCAGCAATGCCAGTGGTCATGGCTGCAGCGACGTTCCGCCCAATAGTCCTCCGGGGGGGCCGGGGTGGGGGGGTGAGGACGTGTAAGCTTGCCTGTCCTCCTTCAGGTCTCTCCTGCTGCTGACTGTTATGCACCACCTTCTCCTTCAAGTCAGAGGGAGGTGTGTCACTGAGAGTCCTCAAGGTGTCTGGGTGATGTGCCTGACGTGGTCGAATTGCCACCAGTGTGTGTGACCTGTGAGAGGTGGGTGTGTGCATTGCAAGTGTGGTACTATGTGAGGGTGAAATGCAGCATGCGAACGGATAGGCAGAGTTTGTTGGTGGGTGGGGGGAGGGGTGTCGTGCATGGAGCAGTGGTGCAGTTGGTCAGATGTGCCATTTGACACTTACATTCACTCACCTTGAACACTCGTGTCAAATCGTTGAACTTTTTTCGGCACTGCACCCACGTGCACGGTGCTGTACTCCTGGCATTCAACTCCTTGCCCACTGCCTACAGAGCTGGTGTCTGGAGGGTCTCCTATTGTCATGCGGGTACAGGATGGCCCTCTTTTCGTCCACTCCCTCCACCAGGGCCTCCAGAGCGTCATCAGAGAACCTTGGTGCATGCTCTTTTGCCAGTCCAGCAATCCTTCCTGCCATCCTGCACTGCTCTCATTAACTGTGCACCTCCCCTTTAAGAGGTGCAGGCTGCCTTTACCAAGTGCTGGTCACGCCCCATTTTGGGGCTCCTGTTTGTGCGTACAGCCTCTCAACAGCACGGGCAGTGCTGGCTGCACGTAGAAATCATGTTAATGATCAGGCAGCACAAATCTCACGTGCTGCCCGCATTGGAAGTACCCGGCGTGGGTTAATCACGGACCGCGATGTCTGCGCCAGGTTTCGGGGGTTATCGAATTTAACCCCCCACGACTCATATGTCACCAGTGGAGCACTGCAAGGTTGGAGCTTCAGAGAAAAGGCATTAATTGCATCAGGTTGGACTGGATTAAAACCCAGATCAAATGGGTGTAAAAAAACTGCCCAATTATCCACTCTGCCAACACCCAAAGTGTCATTTTTCAAATTTGCACGTCCGAATTTCTGATGAAGTTTCAGCCAAAACTCTTTGCGAATGTTGGAATTTAACTGCCCACGGCTGCACCTTGACCTTTTCCAATAACAATAAACTTACGCAAGTGGCAAATAACTGTGAGCCCCACCCCTCACTGTAACACTTAATAAATTGGGCAGTCGATATGAGAGGCAGATTCAGTGAAGTGGGACAAGCAAGAAGACAACAGGTATGGCAATTTTACGTTATGCTTTTCAAAGACAGTGGGGAGAGGTAACGAGGGGAAGAGAATACTTGGGGAGGGGAAGAGAGAACTTGGGGTATGGGGGACTTTTGAGACACTATTTAAATATAAAATGGTTCTCCCGCCAATTTACGGTGGAGGAATGGGCAATCCCAGCAGAAATTTATCCCTGGGAATTTCAAGGAGCAGCAGGGATTGTCTGAATCTGCAACAGGATTTCCTGGCTCAGTTCAACAGTCTTCAAGAGAGGGGTCACTAATATCCCTTCTCCCCAGTAATTACTCCATTCTTTTATTTGCTACTAGTCTCTTGCAGAAATCCAGGTCAGCACATTTAATTGTCAGACATCACTATAAGGTTGGAGATTAAAGCTGCGACATCCAGGTTGAACTCTGGTTCAGCCCCTTCGTGATTCAGTTCGATCTCAGGAATTTCCTCGTAACTTTGCCATAATTGTGGGAAACCCTGTTTACAGGGTATGTGTTTCTGGGTGGAAGAGGTGACAGCTGGGGATAACCTGAGTGTATTGAAGCCCCCTATCAAAGCAAAGAGAAAAATAGCAGTTTGATTTCAAAAGAACTGGGCAGGCTCCCTGTCATGGTTTAGTGAGTAAAGGTGAGGGGGGAATGAACTTCCGCAAGGGTTCTCCCGCTTGTCTGTCGTAACTTCGGCGGAAGTGCTATGAAAACCCTGGAAAATGGTGTAAACGGCGAAGTTACAGCGGATGAGCGGGAGAACCTATGTGGAAACCCCCCCCTCTAGCCATAGGGACCTGGAAGGTACTAGGTTTAATTTCCTGTCTCTGCTGAGTTAGCTGATGTCAGTTAGGATAGCAATTTGGATGCGACAACAGGCCCCAGAACACCCACAGGAAGGATTGCAGTTCCTGATCGACCCAGTGACACTTGCTGTAAAGTGTGTGTGAGGACATGCATCATGGTTGAATAGCTTGCCAACGCTCCCAGTCTGGGATCCAAGATAAAGAATGCCCATTCAGATGGGATACTGGAGGGGTGCTGCCACCTGTGGAATTGTATCACAGCAAGGAGTCTAAAGGACAGGAGAGGAAAATAGGATTTTTTTAAAAAGCAGCCAGTTAAAGCACAAAGAGCTTTGGCTCTTTGTGCTTTAACCTGAGTTCACTGTCCTGCTGCCACCCGTACAGTTGATCCCAGTAACTGAAGTTCTTCAGTTAGTGTTAGATCAATCGAGCCCTGTCTCCTGGTAAGTACGAGAAGAAGCACTTTCAGCCAATCACCTAGATGAGCTGGTCTCCTGCCAGGAATGATATGTATTGACTGCAGTATAAAAACAGACAGAAGGTTTTGGGTTCAAGTCTCACTCCAGGGACTTGAGCACAAAATCTAGGCTGGCACTCCAGTGCAGTACTGAGGGAGCGCTGCACTGTCGGAGGTGCAGTCTTTCGGATGAGACATTAAACTGAGGCCCCGTCTCAGGTGGACCTAAAAGATCTGAAGGGATTCGCAAAATTTCACATGTTCCCCCCACCCCGAAGATTTATTGGAGTTATTAAAGAAACCCTGGTGTGACTGTTTTAAAAAATCCAAGGTCTCTCAAAATGGCTGCAGTCAGACACATGGCCGAGGACCGGCAGATTTGAAATTGCATTCTCAACAACTCGGCAGGCTTCGTGTTTCAGACAGGTTTCTTTAAACAATGCAGCTGCATTCTAGCCCTGAGGCAAGCTATCAACATGGCCGGCCAACACATCAAAATTCGAGCAGGAAGTGATCGCAGGACAAAAGGTGAACCATCAAGGTACATTCGGAACAATGGTAAAGCAGTTATGGAACAGATCGATACAGGAACTGGCCATTAATGTAAATGGGCCAGAAATTAGGTCCTTTGTCTTAAAGCAGTTATGGAACTCAGAAATACAGGAATTGGCCATTAATGTAAATGGGCCAGAGATGGGGTCCTTTGTCTTACGTTTCGTGCTTAAATCAAACAATGAAGCAAGCTGATGAGGTATGAAAAAAACCTGTTACCAAGAGGGTATAACTGGGGCTGCCCAGTATCTCTCTGCTCTTCTCTCTTCGCCTCTTGGCCCTGTCCTGTCTGTCTGCTAGCACCTAAGAAGGAAGGCCATTCAGTAAACCTCGCAACCACATGTCGACGGCAACAGCAGGCACAGAGGCCAGGCCTTTTCATCTGTTTTCACCGGTGAGCATTAATTTTCTGGCCGCCACAAGACGACCTAGCATAAGTGTAAGGGTGGGGGTTAAAGGGGATATTGCTAAACTTGTGATTTTAGAATTTTCCCTCGATGTGTCCGTTTCTTCCAACCCGTTAAGCGTAAAACTGTATTACATCCATAGCGATTTCTTTTTATCTTCTGTATTATACTGTTCACTTTGTAGTTTTAGTTTACTTATTAATAAACATTGGTTTTCCTTGTACCACTTGATAAGTCCTCAGCTCAGAATCAGGAAGGGGTAAGCGATTCGCAACCGCACTGCGGGCAGGGCAGCTCAGGAAAACATAACTGGCTGACCTATTATAAGCCCGAGAAACAGTAAAAAAGAAACCCCTTACAGATCCTATGGTACTATTCCAAAGAAGAGCAGGGGACTCCCTCAAACAACATCACTAGGGCAGTGTCCTGGGCCCAACCATCTACAGCTGTTTCATCAATGACCTTCCATCCATCAGAAATGGGAATGTTCGCTGATGATTGTACAGTGTTCAGTTCCATTCGCAACCCCTCAGATAATGAAGCAGTCCATGCCCGTATGTAGCAAGACCTGGACAACATCCAGGCTTGGGCTGATAAGTGGCAAGTAACATTCGCGTCAGACAAGTGCCAGGCAATGACCATCTCCAACAAGAGAGAGTCTAACCACTTCCCCTTGACATTCAACGGCATTACCATCGTCGAATCCCCCACCATCAACATCCTGGGGGTCACCATTGACCAGAAACTTAACTGGACCAGCCGCATAAATACTGTGGCTACAGGAGCAGGTCAGAGGCTAGGTATTCTGCGGCGAGTGACTCATCTCCTGACTCCCCAAAGCCTTTCCACCATCGACAAGGCACAAGTCAGGAGTGTGATGGAATATTCTCCACTTGCTTGGATGAATGCAACTCCATTAACACTCAAGAAGCTCGACACCATCCAGGACAAAGCAGCCTTCTTGGTTGCACCCCATCCACCACCCGAAACATTCACTCCCTTCACCATCGGTGCACCATGGCTGCAGTGTGTACCATCTACAGGATGCACTGCAGCAACTCGCCACGGTTTCTTCGACAGCACCTCTCAATCCAGCGACCACTACCACCTAGAAGGACAAGGGCAGCAGGCACATGGAACAACACCACCTGCGCGTTCACCTCCAAGTCACACACCATCCCGACTTGGAAATATATCGCTGAGTCAAAATCCTGGAACTCCCTACCTAACAGCACTGTGGGAGAACCTTCACCATACGGACTGCGGCAGTTCAAGAAGGCAGCTCACCACCAACTTCTCAAGGGCAATTAGGGATGGGCAATAAATGCTGGCCTTGTCAGCAACGCCCACATCCCATGAACGAATAAAATAAATAAATAAATAATCTGGCCATGATCACATTGCTGTTTGGCTGCCACGTTTCCTACATTACAACAGTGCCAACACTTAAAGTATTTAATTGGTTGTAAAGCGCTTTGGGATGTCCTGAGGTCGTGAAAGGCACTATATAAATGCAAGTTCTTTTTTAACAAAAGATTTTTTTTCTGTTTACAGACAGCAAATTATATGAAAATGGGTTTTCTGTTGATACTCGCCGCAGGTATAGGTGCAGGTAAGCACCATTAGACTTTATGGTAAATAAGTTTATTTTAAATGAGGAACAAAATCCTAGGGAGGCTGCCACTGAGGTGGGTTTAGCCTCAATATTGCAGATTATTACACAAAATGGTGCTTCCCAATCATTCATTTACAGTATTTCAATTTCTCAGAACCAGAGGTTTGAAAAGCCTCTCTGGATTCTTATGCTGTTACATAGAGTGGCCTAAGTCTTTTGATCAGCCATGACACCAGTTGGAATTGCAGCGAGTGGGACTTTCGACCACCACAGGGATGTACCTCTGACCCTGGCCAATTTTTTTGGCATCAGGGTTAAAAATAATTTTCATGGGTTCTCGCCCTCCATTGGGGAATCTGCCTGGTTTGGGTGAGGCAGAGATTGGCTGTGGCAGGTCTCAGATGCTTAATGCAGGGCAGTGTGGCCGGTGGTCCTTTTGTTGCCCTGTAAAATGGGGAATTTTGTTTTTTAAAGTTCAAAAACAGTTCCGAAGACTGTGCCAACTATGGCTTGGCTTTTTCGCCATTTAAATTTGAAAGAGGGCCTCTGCCACTATATCAACACTAGGGCACAAGTGATGGAAATTTATGTTGTGCAATGTATTTCTGTCATTTGCATAGCAATGGAAAACGGCCACCCATATTTGAGGACCCGTATTCTACAACTCTCAACACTTCAAGCAGGAAATCCCGCAAGTGGTGGGGAGATGTAGAGAGCCAACAGAATGGCTCAGAAGGAATTTTCTGCCGCATTCCCCCAGAGTTACACCAGCTCCACGGCAAAATTCCAGTGGAAAATCCTTACGTTTAAGTGTAAACAATATTTAAAACATCGGTGCTGTCCATTACCAGTCAGTGGCTTTCATGTTTTCCGCATTTATTTAATTCCAGGCATAGCATCTTCAAGAAATTTTAAAGCATGTCTTGGATCTGTATTATTATTATAGATATAACTGATATTCCAAGATGCTGGATCGAAATGTTGTGAAGGAAATAAACCATCACTGCAGACAGGAAGAATTCTGACATGATATAATTATACATTTCAGGCTTTAGGCAATATTGTTAAATTGCCTGAGTGTTGCTCTCACAGTAAACGATGTAATTTGATCCTCTATGTATTACTGGCCTGTACTAACCTCCTGTGTATACGTGCTGTGATCAAACCGGGATGTTACCTCTTTCAGGTACTTCCATCGTAGCTGCACCAGTGGTGCTGGGAGTACTGGGATTTACCAGTGCTGGGATAGCGGTTGGATCAGTTGCAGCAAGTATGATGTCTACAGCTGCTGTCGCCAATGGAGGAGCTGTAGCAGCTGGAAGTACGGTGGCTGTCCTTCAATCTATTGGTAAGGTCCCAGTGATAAGTAATGAACATGTCTCAATCATTCTTGTTTAAAGCCTGTCTACTGCTGTTTGGTTTTCTCTGCATCTACGATGGTGCACAATAGCATTTTATATTAAATACCCGATTGTCTTGGAAACTTCCCTCGGTAGTCTTAATTAAATGACCCTTTTGCAATAAACTTTAGATCAGTTATATTTTAATCTCATCAAAGTGCTAATGAAATATGGGTTGGCTTTGTTGTAAATACAAGTAATTAATTGTCCAATAGATTATTCTATGGATCCCATCTTTCACAAGGTGACTGTTAAGCTCTGGAATATAAGAAGTGTTGATTATTAACAAATTCAGGACATCTCAGATTGTGTACAATTTATTCTTATTTATTTTTTTGTTATTTTTAAAGGTGCGGCTGGCCTCTCTGCAGTTGGCAGCGTTGCAGTGGGAACCGTAGGTGGTGCCATAGCTTCAGCCTTACTTCTTGTTTAAGTGAAAAAATGTCTTAGGACAACTGAAAATAAATGAACATATTTCCTTTCAATTCTGAATATGAAGAGAAAAAAATGTCACTGAAAATCAATAAATCTTTTTACAATTATGACTTGTCTCTGTGACTGTTCTGCCTTCCAGAATATAGCAGTGTGGAACATATTATGCAGGAGTTTAGCTCTGGAAGCAGGTTATAATTTCCCACTGTGTTCAACTCCACCCAGTTTCAAGCCAAGATTCCAGCTATGAAACATTCAGTACCTGTGTTCTGGATCAATGAGTTACAGTATCTGTTTTGTTTGCAGTTCATTATTAGTCAGTGATATTTTGTAATTAATTTGAGTATTACAGTAATACAACCTGACATGTATAATTTTAGAAACATCATGGCAGCTTTAATGCCCAGATGCAGTTGCTTCAATGCTGTGGCTTGCTATAAGACCCTAGCTGAAGGGCTATTGCTTGATTCAAAGATTTGAGACTTATTCGATAAGGTGCTTTTTTTTTAAAGACACAAAAGTTCCTTCATCCGGCATCCAGAATGTCCAGACTTTGGGAAGCTGAGAGCAGCTGAATCATTTCAGCACATCCCTGCCTCAAACACCCATCCCACTTGCTCCATGCCGGTGTTAGCTTTCCCAATCATCGTATCTGTTCTGTCTCATCCTTACAGCAAGACAGGGAACGCTATAAAATGTGGACCATTCCAGCAGTGTACCAGTAAAAGCAGTCTGTCGTCTTCATTGGTTTTGGCATTCAGGATGCTAGGAGAACCTTGTCCCGTCAATTTCCATATTGCTGAGCCGGTGAGGTTGATACAGAACAGTAAAACAGGCCAAAGGATGGGAGAGCAGTTTGAGTTAATGAAAGGGGAGTTTAAGCCAAATGTTTGGCAAGAAAGAGCTTCTAGATCCATACCGGGAAGAGGTTACACCATACAGCAGGGAGTGATATTATCACTGCCTTAATCATCATTTACTTAAGTTTTCATTTCAAGTCAGATAACTAATTATTTTTGGAAATAATAAACTTTAACTTCCAATGTGTGGGAACAGTCCTGCTATTGTAATCTTATACACAACAAGCAGAAGTGTTTTGAACTTGCGGAGTCCCTATTTTGTGTTCTGTTCTGATTGACATATCTTAGCGAAAGATGCAGCTCTCTTGCAGAATGTGAGTTTAATTTTGTGTGCTTAAGATATTTAAATAAGATATTTAAATTTTGCTCTCCGCTTTCCAATTTTTGGGCACAAGCCCAACATGTATTAAATCTATCGCTCAAAGTCGATGTTAAGAGCAAGCTGAATGCTTATATGTGAGGGTACTCAAGGGACACAGCCATTTTTTATAATGGCAATCTTACATTAAATAAATTGAGGACAACAAACCAGTGGGTTGGTGAGGACATGGACGATGGGCGAGCTGGACTTAGTGTGGGGCAGGATGCAAGCAGCAAAGTTTTGGAGGAGTTGCAGTTTATGTAGGGTGAGGCTTTTGAGGATATTAAAGAAGGTGTGGGAGAAGTCAGGATGGAGGTGACAAAAGTGTGGACCAAGGAATGTCACACAAACACATCATGGGTGAAATTTGGTTTTGGGTGATAGCAAAACAGGCAAAGCGAGTTGGCCGCCCGTTTCACACAGCACCTGATTTTCGTTCCCATTGAAATCAATGGAAAAGCCAGTTTCATATCAGAGCAGCAAACTAAAAATCGTCCCAATGTATTTTCATCTTTTAAAGAATTATAATATCTACAAATTTACTAATCTTCTAATGCACTCGTAAAAATACTGCTTAATAAATGCAAAAGAGCTCTGTAGGTCTCACTCTTTGGAACTAGAAAGGAGACTGATCATTAGTGTGTGTAATCCAACAATTGTAACAGAGTTAGGGCCTACTGTTAGTGATGCCAGCTGGATTTCTGAGGAAACGAACTAACGATGCAGTATCGATTTCCTGCATCTACAGGCTAATCAGGACCTTAGAATCATGGGAGGTTACAACACAGAAGGAAGCCATTCGGCCCATCGTGTCCGTGCCGGCCGAAAAAGAGCTATCCAGCTTAATCCTACTTTCCAGCACTTGGTCCGTAGCCCTGTAGGTTACGGCACTTCAAGTGCACATCCAAATACTTTTTAAATGAGTTGGGGGTTTCTGCCTCTACCACCCTTTCAGGCAGTGAGTTCCAGACCCCACCACCCTCTGGGTGTAAAAGTTTTTCCTCAGCTCCCCTCTCGTCCTTCTACGAATTAGTTTAAATCTATGCCCCCTGGTCACTGACCCCTCTGCTAAGGGAAATAGATTCTCCCTATCCACTATCTCTAGGCCCGTCATAATTTTATATACCTCAATTAAACTCCCCTCAGCCTCCTTTGTTCCAAAGAAAATAACCTCAGCCTATCCAATCTTTTCTCATAGCTAAAATTCTCCTGCCCTGGCAACATCCTCGTAAATCTCCTCTGTACCCTCTCGAGTGCAATCACATCTTTCCTGTAATGTGGTGACCAGAACTGTATGCAGTTCTCAAGCTGTGGCCTAACCAATGTTTTATACAGTTCTAGCATAACCTCCCTGCTCTTATATTCTATGCCTCGGCTAATAAAGGAAAATATCCTGTATGCCTTTTCAACCACCTTATTTACCTGTCCTGCTACCTTCAGGGATCTGTGGACATGCACTTCAAGGTCCCTCTACACCTCTCATTATCCTCCCATTTATTGTGTACTCCCTTGCCTTGTTTGCCCTCCCCAAATGCATTACCTCACACTTCTCTGGATTGAATTCCATTTGCCACGTTTCTGCCCAACTGGCCAGTCCATTGATATCTTCCTGCAGTTTACAGCTTTCCTCCTCACTATCAACCACACGTCCCATTTTTGTATCATCTGCAAACTTCTTGATCAAGTCGCCCACATTCAAGTCCAAATCATTAATATATACCACAAAAAGCAAGGGACCGAGTCCTGAGCCTTGCCGACCCCCACTGGAAACAGCCTTCCAGTCGCAAAAACACCTGTCAACCATTACCCTTTGCTTCCTGCTGCTGAGCCAATTTTGGATCCAACAAGCCACTTTCCCTTGAATCTCATGGGCTTTTACTTTTTTGACCAGTCTGCCATGTGGGACCTTGTCAAAAGCCTTGCTAAAATCAATGTACACCACATCAAACGCGTTACCCTCATCGACCCTCCATGTTCCCACCTCAAAAAATTCAATCAAGTTAGTCAGACATGACCTTCCCTTAACAAATCCATGCTGACTGTCCTTGATTAACCCATGCCTTCCTAAATGACGATTTATGGTGTCCCTCAGAATTGATTCCAATAATTTGCCCACCACCGAGATTAGACTGACTGGCCTGTAATTACTTGGTCTATATTTTTCTCCCTTTTTAAACAACGGTACAACATTAGCAATCCTCCAATCCTCTGGCACCGTGCCTGTAACCGGGGAGGATTGGAAAATGATGGTCAGAGCCTCTGCTATTTCCTCCCTTGCTTCTCTTGACAGCCTGCGATACATTTCATCTGCTTGGCGATTTATCTACTTTCAAAGATGCTAATCCTCTTAATACTTCCTCTCTCACTATGTTTATCCCATCCAATGTTACACACTCCATCTCCTCAACTACAATCTCTGCATCGCCCCCTCTTTTGTGAAGACAGACACAAAGTATTCATTCTGAATCATACCCACATCTTCCGCCTCCAGACATAGGTTATCTTATTGGTCTCTAATAGGCCTACTCTTTCCTTAGTTATCCTCTTGCTCTTTATTTATTTATTATACATTTTGGGTTTTCCTTAATTTTACTTACCAGTATTTTTTCATGACCTCTCTTTGCTTTCCTAATTTCCTTTTTAATTTCACCCTGCATTTTCTGTACTCTTCTAGGCTTTCTGCAGTATTGAGCTCTCCGTGTCTGACATAAGCTTCCCTTTTTTGCTTTATCTTACCCCCCCAAGCTCCTTGTCATCCAGGGGGCTCTAGATTTGACCTTGACCAAAATCGGCAAGTGAAAAAACGATCGATGTCTCTTGGGTTACTGTAGTAAACTGTTTTGCGATGATAAGTTACAGGGAACACCCTGGATTTAATTGCACAAAGACTGTGCCGGGAATTGCACTGAAAATAAATCGAACACATTGATTATTAGGACCCAGCAGAGCCCTTTCAGTTTGCTTTATATATTCTGCGCTTGAGCGAACGCTTGGCTGTTGCTCGTGAGATCTGCTACTGTTGGATTTGCGTTTGGTAAGTCCAACATATACCAGGCAATATATAAACTATTTAAGAGAAATTTGATGCAGTGATTCAAAGCAGGGTAGCTGTTCAACCGATTGCATTTATATTACTTTTCTGTAATAATCATTTTTTAAAAATGTGTGCATCTATACACCAATTGATTCGTCAAACACCAGTGCATTTCCTTTGTTGATTGGGCCCTTGTGCGATGCTGAAGCTGATAACTGGAGCTTTCCTCCATGACAAACAGTAACACTGGGACCGAGGAGTGTAATACCAGCTGTGTCTCTTTTTCATTTATGAGGCCACTCTCAAGGTTTACCGACAGGACACAACAACATTTATTATGAAGGCCCAGCAACACAAAGGCCCTGAGATACTAGAGGATGGATGCTGGTCCACTCTTCTCAAATTCCCCTCTCCACAATTTTCGCAGAAGTGTTAAACCATTAATTTCAAATTTTCTGCACACTGTAGGTCAGATATCGACTTTAATCGGGTAACAAAGTATGTTCAGACATGGACTTTAATCAGATAATAAAGAATGTTAAAGGATATTAACAAGTTTCAGAATAATTTGAAAACAGGCTGTCGGTTAAATTGCTTAAAGATAGTTAATGGGTAATATATCTTGCATCAATTGTTCAAATAAATTTTAGATACTAGTGGGGAAAAAGGAAGGTATTGAGAGCAGTGGATTGTAATACGGTTCATAGTCCCAGGAGACTAAGAAAAGCTCAACAGGGTGTGGCTATTTCCAACTGATATTGTTTCCTCTGAGCGGTCCTGATGGTAATTTTTCAGACCATGAGACATACTGCTAGTTACAGCTACTGCTCTTACAGGAAATATGAAAACCTACGCAGTGATTTATAGATCTATTAATTTTTATATGTAAACTTAGGAATCTTCCAGGTTCTGCTTGTATTTAGTTTCCTCTTCCATCTCAAAAAATAATTGACTTATAACCTTGTGTCTTAATTAGATCATGAATTCATGACAATCTGTTACAATGAAAGAACAATCACAATAAAAATGTGTGTGTGGCAGGGAGGGTGAGATGTTTACAGTATTTACCCCTACAAGGTTTATAGGATTGTGAGTTTAACAACAGACTTTTTTTCAATTTACAGAGCTAATCAGCAGATAGTCATGTGGTTGCCAGTTGTAGCTGCAGGGATAGGCGCAGGTAAGCACTATTCGACTTTAAGATAAATATGTAAAAAAAATGGGGCAATAAAATCTTCCGGAGGGTGCTATTGAAATGGGTTTAGCTGCAGCAAAGCAGGTTACACAAAGTGTGACTTCCAGTGTGTGACGATGCTCTCAAAAATTTTTATAAAGGAAGCAAGTAAATCTCCCATTGCATTGCTCATTGTTAGTCGGAGGATCGCGTCTCTGTGTCAGAAGGGTTGTATGTTCAATTCCCATTCCAGAGACGTGAGCACATATCTAAGCTGATAGGTCGATGCAGTACCGAGGGAGTACTGGCATTGTCGGAGGTGCCGTCTTTTGGATGAGACATTAAACTGAGGCCATCTCTGCCCTCTCAGGCAGACGTAAAAGATGCCATGGCACTATTCAAAGAAGAACAGGGGAGTTCTTCTAGTGTCTAGTCCAATATTTATCCTTCAACCAAATCACTAGAACAGATTGTCTGGTCATTATCTCATTGCTGTTTATAGGAGAGGTCGTGAAAACACTTTATAAATACAAGTTCTTTCTTACTATATTGTCTCTCACCTGTCTCTGTCATATTTGTTTTGCTGTTTCACACTCTGTCTCTCTCATGTTCTGCTTTTTTTCTCTGTCTCTTTCCTGAACTTGGCATTTCTTTTTTTTTGCTTCTCTCTCTATGCTCTTCTGCTCTGTTCTCTTTTCCTTTTCTTTCAGAGGTGGTGGTTAGGAGGGTAGGGTGGCAACCGTACCCATTTATTTCCCATCCCCTCCCCCAGCTATTCCTGCCCCTATTCCCCCAGAAACGAGATCCTAAAGCCAGCTTCCTAGCATGAAGCTGGAAAACCGACAATGCTTATAATGCTACAGTCCATAGCACTATAGTCAGCCCGGAGACCGCCCACTGACAACAAGTAGGTGGTGAGATCGGCTTCGAGGGCCGTCTCGGGAGGGTCTCGTGTTTGGGAAGTGGGGGGTGGGAGTCCGTGGCAAGTGAGGCCTGGTGAAGCCCTCCTGCACCTCCAGACCTCAAGGAAAGTAAAAACGCTTATTTTGGGTTTTTTCTGGGCTTGGCTTCTCTTCCTGCTGCCATCACCACTCGGAAAAGCTATAATGGCTTCACCGCTCAGGCCAGTAGTTAAAATTGCAATCAGGTCCTGATGACATCTTCGGGACCTGACATGCATATGTAAAGAAGGACCCCACCGGCTTTGGGCAACATGTCCTTGTCGCCTACTCGATAGAGTAGGTTAAAATTCTGAACAGAAGAAGGAAGGAACAGGCAGCAAGAGTAAGGTAGGAAGTCACAGCTTACTGTTGAGTCCCTCTGCACTCAATATGACGCTCACAGCACTACCTACAGACCCAGTACCATTAGATTGCTGCGACCACTCAATATTTTTAACATATGATAGATGTTTCCCTATAATTTTCAGTGCACAGAAACATAGCATGTGTCATGAGTTAAGAGTTGTTGGTGGCTGTTATTCTTGGACTTCCTGTTTAATTCTGCTATCTCTTCTACGCTTCAGTGCTGTTAAAGGTTGAGGGGTAGAATTTCCACGGAGGTTCATTACTTTGGACTATCAGCTGAAACCTTGGAGAAATAGCGTAAATGGCCGTTTATGTCGTTTCTCTGGGGTTTCTGCCAAAGTTATGGCAGACAATCGAGAGCACCCCTGTGGAAATTCCAAGCATGGCAACTTTAAGGCATGCTTCAAAATTTCCTGGATTATTATTAGAGATATAACTGGTATTCCTAGATGCTGGATTGAAATGTTGTGAAGGAAATAAACCATCACTGCAGACAGGAAGAATTCTGACATGATACAATTGTACATTTCAGGCTTTAGGCAATATTGTTAAATTGCCTGAGTATTGCTCTCACAGCAAACAATCTAATTTGATCCCCTGTGTGTTACTGGCCTGTACTAAGCTCCTGTGTATATGTGCTGTGTTCAAACGGGGATGTTTCCTCTTTCAGCTGGTGCCATTGCTGGAGCACCAGTGGTGCTGGGAGTACTGGGATTTACCAGTGCTGGAATATCTGCTGGATCAGTTGCAGCAAGTATGATGTCTACAGCTGCTGTCGCCAATGGAGGAGCTGTAGCAGCTGGAAGTACGGTGGCTGTCCTTCAATCTATTGGTAAGGTCCCAGTGATAAGTAATGAACATGTCTCAATCATTCTTGTTTAAAGCCTGTCTACTGCTGTTTGGTTTTCTCTGCATCTACGATGGTGCACAATAGCATTTTATATTAAATACCCGATTGTCTTGGAAACTTCCCTCAGTAGTCTTACTACAAATTAAATGACACTTTTGCATTAAACTTTAATTCTGTTATGTTTAAATCTCAACAAAGTGCTAATGAAATAATTGGTTGGCTTTGTTGTAAATACAAGTGAAGAAATCAATTGTCCAATAGATTATTCTATGGACTCCATCTTTCACGAGGTGACTGTTAAGCTGTTAAGAATGTATGAAGTGTTGATTATTAACAAATTCAGGACATCTCAGATTGTGTACAATTTATTCTCTATTTTGTTAACTTTAAAGGTGCTGCTGGCCTCTCTATAGCTGGCAAAGCTGCAGTGGGAACCGCAGGTGGTGCCTTAGCTTCAGCCTTGCATCTTCTAGAGAAAAAATACCTCAGGACAACTGACAATAAATGAACATCTTTCCTTTCAATTCTGATTATGAAGGAGGAAAATTGGAAAAATATAACTGAAAATCAATAAATTTTGTGAATACTCTGTCTTGGGACTTTGGGGTTTGAGACTTATTTGTACATGTGCTTTTTAAGACACAAAAGTTCCTTCGCCTGCTTCTAAAGCCTAGAATCCTTGGGTTACTGCCATCAGTAAGTTTTTTTTAATGTCCAAGTTTAAATAAATTGTTCTATTTTGTTTTATTCTTTCATCATGTGGGATGGACAGAAAATTGAATGACAGAATTGTTAATTGCATGATTTATATCAGTGGGTGTTAATTGTATTCAGGTAGTGTGTATCAATTAGGGACTCTCTTGTATCCTTTTTATAGGAGAGCTTATTTAGGGTGTGGTGTGTGTGTAAGGGGAACCTCTGTGAATAAAGGCTTGGAAGCAACTGAAGACCGGGCTCTTAGTATTCTATCCTTCACCACCGGGCTATCTAATTTTAACAGAATGTCCAGACTTGGGGAAGCTGAGAGCAGCTTAGTTATTTCAGCACATCCCTGCCTCAAATACCTGTAAACAATTTTACAACACCAAGTTATAGTCCAGCAATTTTATTTTAAATTCACAAGCTTTCGGAGGCTACCTCCTTCGTCAGGTGAACGATGTGAAAATGAAATCCTCGAGATGAAATCGCATTTATAATTCACAGAACAATGCTTGGTGAGTACAGACAGTTTTTTCAACTGCCCGTTGCCAAGGCAATCAGTGTGCAGACAGACAGGTGTTACCTGCCAGGTCTCACAGAATATACAAATCACCAAAAAAAAACAACAAACAAAAAAAAACAGAGATAGAGAGGTAGAAACATAGAAAAGACAGCAACTGACCCGTTATATTAAAAACAGATAACATTTGTTCGCTGGTGGGGTAACGTGTAGCGTGACATGAACCCAAGATCCCGGTTGAGGCCGTCCTCATGGGTGCGGAACTTGGCTATCAATTTCTGCTCGACGATTTTGCGTTGTCGTGTGTCTCGAAGGCCGCCTTGGAGTACGCTTACCCGAAGGTCGGTGGATGCATGTCCATGACTGCTGAAGTGTCGGGGAACACTTCAGCAGTCATGGACATGCATCCACCGACCTTCGGGTAAGCGTACTCCAAGGCGGCCTTCGAGACACACGACAACGCAAAATCGTCGAGCAGAAATTGATAGCCAAGTTCCGCACCCATGAGGACGGCCTCAACCGGGATCTTGGGTTCATGTCACGCTACACGTTACCCCACCAGCGAACAAATGTTATCTGTTTTTAATATAACGGGTCAGTTGCTGTCTTTTCTATGTTTCTACCTCTCTATCTCTGTTTTTTTTTGTTTGTTGTTTTTTTTTGGTGATTTGTATATTCTGTGAGACCTGGCAGGTAACACCTGTCTGTCTGCACACTGATTGCCTTGGCAACGGGCAGTTGAAAAAACTGTCTGTACTCACCAAGCATTGTTCTGTGAATTATAAATGCGATTTCATCTCGAGGATTTCATTTTCACATCGTTCACCTGACGAAGGAGGTAGCCTCCGAAAGCTTGTGAATTTAAAATAAAATTGCTGGACTATAACTTGGTGTTGTAAAATTGTTTACAATTGTCAACCCCAGTCCATCACCGGCATCTCCACATCAAATACCTGTGTTAGCTTTTCCAATCATTTCTCCTCTCTCATCATTTCTCAGTTAGACAGCAATTGCTATAACATGTGGGCTATTCCAGCAGTGTACCAGTAAAAGCAGTGTCACCTTCGATGGCTTTGGCATTTGGGATGCTAGGAGAACCCTGTTCCATCAAGTTCCATATTGCTGAGCCAGTGAGATTGATACAGAGCAATAATACAGGCCAAAAGGCAAAAGTCAGAGGATGGGAGAGTAGTTTGAGTTAATGAGACTGGTGTTTAAGCCAAATGTTTGGCAAGAAAGAAGTTCTAGATCTATTCTGGGAAGAGGTTACACCAAGAAGAACTTCACTCCCATGAAGTGTCATTCGCTAAGGTCATCAAAATTAATTCTTACAGGCAGACACTAGCGCCACTTTGAGCCACTCAGCACGTAGTGACATTTTGTGTTTTCTTACCAGGGGTCCCCGCAAAGCTTGATGCAGCCGCACACAAAAGTGGCCATCAGGATGAGGGCCACGTTGGGCACGCCTTTCCCCCCTTTCTCCAGAGATTTGTACATCGTGTCCCTGCGGACACGGTCCATTTTTGATCTCCAGATAAAGCGGAAGATGGCTCGGGTGACTGTCACGGCGCAGGAGCGAGGTATGGGCCAGACCTGTGCCAAGTACAGCAACACCGAGAGCACCTCGCACCTGATGACCAGGTTTTTTCCCACGATCGAGAGGGATCATCGATCCCACAGTCCCAATTTCTGCTTCACCTTAGAAATACGCTCCTTCCAGTTTTCGGTGCACGCCCCGGCCCCCCCGAACCAGATCCCAGCACCTTCAGGTAATCCGACCTGACAATGAAGGGGACAAAGGATCGGTCGGTCCTGTTCCCAAAGAACATGGCCTCGCTCTTGGTGCGATTTACCCTGGCCCCTGAGGCCAGTTCGAACAGGTCGCAGATGCTCATCAATCTGCGGACCGACAGCTGATTCGAGCAAAAGACGGCAACGTCGTCCATGTACAGGGAGGCCTTGACCTGAGTGCCTCCGCTGCCTGGGATCGTCACCTCTCTTATGCCCGCATCCCTCCTGATGGACTCGGCAAAGGGTTCGATGCAGCACACAAACAAGACAGAGGAGAGAGGACAGCCCTGCCTGACTCCAGATTTGATCGGGAAGCTTTCTGATTCCCACCCGTTGATTGAAACGGCGCTACTGATGTTTGTGTAGAGCAGTTGGATCCAATTGCGGATTCCCTCCCCAAACCCCATTTTGGAGAGCACGTCCATCATGTACGTGTTCAAGCTGTATCTTACAATTGAAAACTTTGGTGCTTTGAAACATAACCTAGCTACAATGACTGTTACTATGTATGCATTCTAAACACTTTTTCCTGAAGGCGACTCTTGAATTGATTATAAAAGAAAGTATTTGAATAAGAACTGCTTCATAAGCTTAGATTAAAAAGACCATGAATGCTTGGGAATCTGAAATAAAAATGCTGGGAATGCAAAACAGGTCATCTGATATCTTAAAAGACAAAGATTAACATATTGGCCCATAATTTGCTGGAGCGGGGCATCTCGTGACGTGCTCCGTTAGATTGTTACCCTCACCCTTCAGCTCGAAAATGTTTTGCACTGCAAATTGCTGGAACTGCAAGCTGATGACGGGGGCGAGGTCAACAGGGCATCTGGGATCTTAGTGAATAGCAGGACCAACATCCTTAACCAGTGAAATTTAAGGATGGAGACAGAAACCGAGGAACGACAGAGAAGGAAATAGGGTGAATTAGAGTCAAATTAGATATAGAAAGAGAATTAAAGTGAGGAAAAGAAAGATTGGATTAAGAGAGAGAGAAAAAAGAGACAAAGGGAAAGTAAGAAAAAAAATATTGGCCCAGAAATTACTCACCCAAGGTGAGTAATGACGTCCTCTCTCTCCGCTGGCGAATCTATTGAGTAAGTTCACGAATGCGCACTAAAACCCGGAAATCGTGAGCTTGCTCCCATTGGTTTGCCGGCGGTTTGACAGGTCTAAATTAAAGGGCCACCTACGCTACAATCAATAAAATCACTAAACGTTCATAAACTTACCCATCTCCCCATCTGGAACAAAGATACGCCACCAAAAGGTACGCTGGAAAATACCAGCTCTTTGCTACTTTTTAAAAGCGTGATGACTGTTAGTTACTGAGAAACAACAAAAATTAAGTTTTAAAAATGTGGAATGTCATATTACACTTATTTTAATATTTTCTGATCATTAAAAAAAATGTTTAGAAATTAAAAATGTAAAACTTTTTTTTACTTTTAACTTCTGTAAGTTTCATTACATTAAATCATTTGCTTGGCTTTTTATAAGATATGTTAAATTTTTATTTAAACTAACATACAGAAGTTTACTTTAAATGAATGATTCCTACTTGCCTGCTTGTCGGCATGACTTCACTTCTTGACAGATTCTGTGGGCGGGACCTCCATTCCCACAGTCTCTATCGGATCCTAATGAACCTGCGCTGGATCCATAGCGCTAAACTTAAAAAAAATAGAACAGGGAACAAGTGGACATTGGAGACTACAAGGTAATTTTATTCGTGGTGTTTGTCCGCAGGATGTGCGGACAGCCTTGCCATGCCGGTCGGAGCAAGTTCCGGCCCATTAATTAAAAAATTTTAAAAACAGCTTGGAACAATTTACTGCCTGTAGGAATGAAACTCCACAATTCCAATTGTTTCCTTTCTGGGCCGGAGAGATTGAGTGGCATTGCAGGAACATAAATCGCATCCTTACATCGTTAAGTGCCAGCCCTAACTTTCTGCGGCAAGTTTAATTCATTTTAACAGCGCAAATGCAGAAATGTTTTGATACTCACAGGGAGGTTGACGGTGAGCTCCCGTTTTCGTGAGGCTAACAGTGGAGTGGCACAAATCGTCCAGCAATTTGTGGCAATTCGCAACTCACGGCGTATCTCTTCGTTGACGCAAATTACTGAGTTATTTACACACTAATAACGGTGAGCGCATTTAACTCGCCGTTATTTTCCCAGCAAATTCAGGGCCATTGAGTGGGACCTGTCTTCAGAACACAGTGCATTTCCAACATTTTCTACTCTTGTTTCATTCATTTGTTTTCAAAGAATTTCTTTGACCTTTTCTAACTATGCAAACTGGATCTGAAGGAAATGTAGGAATGAGGTAAATCAAGAAGTAACTGGATAGGGCCCTACAAAAATAATCTGGGCCACTGCCACCAGGCATCCCCTCACCCCACTATCGTGACAATTCCCCAAGCTTATCTGGCCGCCAGCCCATTTGGGGTGGGCAGCTCGGTGCAATTTAAATAAAGCCAGGTCCACTAAATGGCTCTGGCCTCTTCATTGCCAGAACAGGTGGGCCTCTGGCACGCTCTGCCGGTTGACCCCATTCACACACAATGGGGTTGATTCTCAACTTGTTGCCGGGGCGTAAATCTAACGTTGTGGATTGGCCACGTGTTTCAGAAATTACCCGTCTGTGCCGGGAATTGAATGAATAGAACCGATTGAGCATTAGGACCCAGCAGAGTCCTCACCGTTTGTTATACTGCACTTGGGTGAACATTTGGCTGCTGCTCTTTATTAATTGTTCAAATAATTTTTAGAATATAGCTAAAAAAGGATGGAATTGAGAACAGTGGATTGTGTAATCTGTGCGGTAATTGAGCAGGAAGTGAATGGCTGCAAATCGAAGGAAAGGATAGTAGAATTAAGGACTAGGATTGAAATGCTCATAGAGATTAGTAAATGCCCCAGGTTCCTAGAAGTGTTCAACGAATAAGGAGTGAGCATTGGGCACAGAAGGAGAAAAAGCTCAGCATGGGGACCAGCTGGAAGAGATAAGAAATGAATTTGTTTGGAAGCGGTAGTGGATCAAGATACTGACAGGTGAAAAGGAATGGCTACAGTTGGGAAAGGTGGTTAAAGAAGAATCTTGTAAAAGCAGAAGAGTAACATAGGAGTAACACATAGGTTTCATGGAACCGATTAGCACCAGGAGCTACTCAGGAAAAGGAGCCGAGTAAGAATCTCAGCGACATAATAATGTACCGAGAACAAAAGAGGTGTGGAGAGTAAGTGAGATTGTAGTGGTTCAATGATTATATTTAGGAATAGCAAAGCTAAAGCTAAAGGTAGTGATTTGTTCTCACAGTTGCCAATCATCCACTTTTTGTGCCGGAAACAGCTTTTCCGGCCCCTGTTTGTGATGCTTGAAATCAGTTGATTTCCCATTCCGAGGCTGGAAAAGCTGGTGTCTGTGTGCAGCGCGGACATTGGCAACTATGGACAGTTCGTAGTCCCAGAAGACTGAGAAATGCACAAGAGGATTTGGATATTTCCAACCAATATTGTTTCCTCGGAGATGTCCTGATGGTTATTCTTCAATAACTGCTGTGTGTAGTTACACAGAACAGACCAAGAACGTAAGAACGTAAGAAATAGGAGCAGGAGTAGGCCATACGGCCCCTCGAGCCAGCTCCGCCATTCAATAAGATTACCGACCCTGATAACATTCCAGCTTCTTGTGCTAAAGACCTGTGCACCAGAAATAGAAATTTACCTCCCCACCCCAGCAAAGCTATTACAATGGAACTATGACCATGAGACATACTTCTAGTTACAGCAGCTGCTCTTCCAGGAAATATGAAAACATATTCCTACCTACCCAGTAACTTGCAGGTCTATTATTTTTGATATGTAAATTTAAGAGTCTGCCAGATTCTGCATGTATTTAGTTTCCTTTCAGCTGAAGAAATGACTTGGTATGGTACATGATACATGGTACATGTTTTAAATGGTGCCCCAAACCTGCCTCACCCAAAGCAAAGCTTCAAAATGGTTTCTGGATTATGTGCTTTATCCTGGCAGTCGCCTCGTTGTCGATCAGAGGCACAGAAATGGTTTTCTAGGATTCATCTTGTTCTGTTTATGTGTCAAACCATAAGTAGCATTGAGATAATTTAGTCAACTATTTTGCTTACTATTTCACATACTTAGCAATCTGTCAAAGTACAGTTGCTTAAATAAAAAAGATTCCAAATTTTTGCTTTAGCATTTAAATAAATATATTTCAATCTGTAGGAAGTAGAGTATCGGAGGTTAATTAACCTGCTGATGGGTTAAACTGTTGACTGGTCCTGAAAATGTTGAGTACTGTTGCTCTCCATTCAGCTTTAGGCTACACAGTCTCTTTTTTCAGCAGGGTTAAAATCGCCCCTAGCTTGTGTGGGTAATCTCCTAGAGCAGAAAGCCCTGCAATCGTTTAAATGAGAGTTGGGTTATGTGATGAAGAGGTTACCGACCCTGGTAACATCCCAGCTGTTGTGCTAAAGACCTGTGCACCAGAACTAGCCATTTACCTCCCCTCACCCCACCCCAACTAAGCTGTTGCAATGGAGCTATGACCTAGGCATCAACCCAACAATGTGGATAATTGCATAGGGATGTCCTATTCACAAAAAGCTGAACAAATCTAACCTGGCCAGTTACTGTCCTATGAGCCTTGTACATTGTAATCTGCTTGCCATAACTTGTCTCTGTTTCCACACACAGGTGACTCTTTCTCATGTCATTACTTCAGTATCATTCATTCTTTCCTTACAGCTGATCTCTCCTCCGCCCTCTCCTTAATATCCTGCTTCTACAGTATGTTCACATAAGTATCCAGCCTTTGTTTCTGTGCCTCCTTCAGGGCCCACACCTGGGCACCAGCTTTGTATGTTTTCCTTTGCACATCCCGGGGTAGAAATTGGTCCTCATTGTGCCTGTTGGACAGGCTTAAAACGAGCGCAAAAAGGACCAATTTCGGGGCGCAATGTCCTGCTCCCCAGAAACCCCTGAAAATTGAAATTGGGTTGGACCATTTTTCCGGTGTCCGGGGTGGCCGGCTAAAACAGGTGTCAGGCATCTTCCATATGAGGGGCCTAATGCCAATTTAAGGACCATTTCCAGAAATGGGGCTGTCCTGGGTGGAGCAGGTCTTGGACCTGCTCGGGTTTTCTGGATATGGATGTGACTGAAAAGGAATGTAAATTTTCTTTTTTTTTTACTTTTAGTGCTACCCCTGGCACCACACAACTCCTGCCGGCTGCGATCGCCCCCCTTCCGTTGTCTACTCCCCCCCCCTTATCTGAGGGCCGCTGCTGGCGAAGAGACGGCCTGAATTTGAAGCCTTTCCTCAGGCGAGCTACCTATGGAGGTGTGACCGGTGCTGGCAGCTCACCCCGAATATCTAGAAAAGGCCCGAGGACCAATTGTTCACAATTCTCGGGCCTCCGTCTTTGGACGTGCGTTGCCTCAGCAGCGCCAAGTCTGGACCCAAAATGGGCTACCTCCTCCCACATTACATCAAGCGTCAATGTGCAACCCTCAGGCTCTCCACATCATATCTCTTTGCTTTAAGAACTAGTTGATTTCCCGTGCTGTTGCTTATGGGTAGTTTGGGGCATAGTTGCATTGTTTATCTGTATAATTGGCCTGAACTTTTGAAGTCATTGGTTCAGGTACTCCCTGTGGGGAAGTAGCCTAAATAGTACTGAGGTTAATTAGTGAAAGTTTCTCTCATTGGGTTGGTGAGGACATGGATGATGTAGGACAGGATGCAAGCAGCAAAGTTTTGGAGGAGCTGCAGTTTATGTAGGGTGAGGCGTTTGAGGACATTAAGGAAGGTGTTGGAGAAATCAGGATGGAGGTGACAAAAGTGTGGACCGAGGAATGTCACAAAAACACATTATGGGTGAAATTCGTCCTGGGCGATTGCAAAAACGGGCAAAGCGAGTTGGCCGCCCGTTTTACACACCACCTGATTTCGTTTCATGGAAACGCTAGTTTCACGTCAGAGCAGCAAATTGAAAACCAATCCCAATATATTTACAGCTTTTAAAGTCTTATAATATCTACTAATGCACTAGTAAAAATACTGCTTAATAAATGTTCAAGAGCTTTGAAGGTCACACGCTTTGGAACTTGAAAGGGGACTGATCTTTAGTGCGTGTAATCCAACAATTGCAAGTTAGAGACGCCAGCTGGATTTCTGAAGAAACGAAACCGAAACTAAAGAGGCAGTTTCGATTTCCTCGGGATCTTGAAAAAAAACAGAGAGTGAAAAAAATAGGTCATGTCTCTCGGCTTACTGTGGTAAACAGCAATTATTTAAATTACAGGGTACGCCCCGGTTCTCACTGCAAAAAAACTTTCCTGTGCCTAAAATATGAATAAATCGAACTCATTGAGCATTTGGACCCAGCAGAGTCCTCTCAGTTTGCTATATATTCTATACTGAAGGAAATGCTTGGCTGCTGTTATTGAGATCTGCTGCAGCTGACCTTGGCTTTGGGTAAGCCCAACATATACCAGTTAACATATAAAATATCTAATACAAATTTGATGCAGGGTAGCATTTTTTGCGATATTACTTTTCCATAATAATCACTTGAAAATCGCTTTATCTTGGCAGTCGTTTCCTTGTCGATCAGAGGCACAGAAATGGATTGTTAGGATTCATCGTGTTATGTATTCATTTGTCAAAGTATGATCATAAGTAGCATCAAGATTATTTAGACAACTATTTTGCTTACTACTTCATACTTAGTCATCTGTCACAGCACAATTGCTTAAATGAAAAGGTTCCAAATTTTTGTTTTACTATTTAAATAAATATATATCAATCGGTTGGAAGAACAACTTCGGAGGTTAATTAACCTGCTGATGGGTTAAACTGTTGACTGATCCTGAAAATGATCACTACAGTTGCCCTCCATTCAGTTTTAGGCTACACAGTCTTTTTTTTTCAGCAGGGTTAAAATCGCCCTTTATGTGTGTGGGTAATCTGGAGCAGAAAGCCCTGCAATCATTTAAATGAGAGTTGGGTTATGTGATGAAGAGGTTACCGACCTTGATAACATCCCAGCCGTTGTGCTAAAGACCTGTACACCGGAACTAGCCATTTACCTCCCAACTCCTTCCCAGCTATGTTGTTGCAGTAGAGCTATGATTCTGGCATCTATCCAACAATGTGGAAAATCGCGTAGGGATGAGGGACTTCAATTATGTGGAGGGATTAGAGAAACTGGGATTATCCTTAGAACAGAGAAGGTTAAGGGGAGATTTATAATAACAGCAACTTCCATTTATATAGCGCCTTTAACGTAGTAAAACGTCCCAAGGTGCTTCACAGGAGCGTAATCAAACAAAATTTGACACCGAGCCACATAAGGAGATATTAGGACAGGTGACCAAGGATGGAGGATAGAGAGGTAGAAAGGCGGAGAGGTTTAGGAAGGGAATTCCAGAGGTTAGGGCTTAGGCAGCTGAAGGTACAGCCGCCAATGGTCGAGTGATTAAAATCGGGGATGCACAAGAGGCCAGAATTGGAGGAGTGCAGAGATCTCGGATTGTTGCAGGGCTAGAGGAGGTTACAGAGATAGGGAGAGGCGAGGCCATGGAGGGATTTGAAAACAAGGATGAGAATTTTAAAATCGAGGCATTCCCGGCCCAGGAGCCAATGTAGGTCAGTGAGCACAAGGGCGACGGTGAATAGGACTTGGTGCGAGTTAGGATATGGGCAGCAGAGTTTTGGATGAGCACAAATTGATGGAGGGTGGAAGATGGGAAGTCGGCCAGGAGAGCATTGGAATAGTCAAGTCTAGAGGTAACAAAGGCATGGATGAGGGTTTCAGCAGCAGATGAGTTGAGGTAGGTTGGAGACGGGCGATGCTACGGAGGTGGAAGTAGGCGATCTTGGTGATAGAGCAGATATGTGGTCGGAAGCTCATCTCAAGGTCAAATAGAACGCCAAGGTTGCAAACAGTCTGGTTCAGCCTCAGACAATGGCCAGGGAGTCGGTGGTTAGGGAATGGAGTTTGTGGCGGGGACCGAAGACAATGGCTTCAGTCTTCCCAATATCTAGAGTGGGGAAATTTTTGCTCATCCAGTACTGGATGTAGGACAAGCAGTGTGACAAATCAGAGACAGTGGAGGGGTCAAGGGAGGGGGTGGTGAGGTAGAGCTGGGCATCGTCAGTGTACATGTGGAAACTGACATCGTGTTTTTAGACGATGTCGCCGAGGGGCGGCATGTAGATGAGAAATAGGAGGGGCCCAAGGATAGATCCTTGGGGACTCCAGAGGTAACGGTGTGGGAACGGGAAAAGAAGCCGGTGATTCTCTGGCTACAACTGGATAGTTAAGAATGGAACCAGGCAAGACATGCAAAATTATGATGGATATTGATAGAGTAAATAAGGAGAAACTGTTTGCACTGGCAGGAGGGTTGGTAACCAGAGGACATAGATTTAAGGTAATTGGTAAAAGAATCAGAGGAGAGAGAAGAAATCTTTTTACATAGCGAGTTATGATCTGGAAGGGTGGTGGAGGTAGATTCAGTAGTAACGTTCAAAAGGGAATTGGATAAATACTAAAAATTCAGTTATGCCAACATTGCCCACATCTCAGGAATTAATAAGAAAGCACCACCTCTGACAGCAGCAGCAGCATGACTACATTTTTATTGGAGGTTAACCACTGATACATCCCAACAAAAATGAAGTATAATTCAGTTTTTAATCGAGTAATCACTTAAGAGTGAAGAGTTATAAGTTCACTGAAGGTAACTGGACAAAATTTGAAACCAAGCTTTACTGATAACAATTTGAACCAACTCTAGCTGCAGTTATAAATCTGCTACCAGGTGAAGTTACTACATAGCACAGTCTAGTCTTCCCTTGTAACCTTTTTAATTGAACTTGCCTTTTTTGTTGATTCATGCAGGTAGGTCACATTGTGTTCCAGCTGTTACTGAAACCCGCAATTCTTGTATTGGTCGTGGTTGAAAATATCGGAAAAATGCAACACCTGGTCTGTATCGTGTTGATCTTGTCTGCTTCTTTCAACACAGGTGAGACGTAGATTTATGTGGAAATGCTGATTGATTTCAAATACTTGTAAAGTTATGCCTGGCCCTTCTGCAATCTTACTGACCCATCCCTCTTAAAAGAAGTTTCTTTCTTTTAAGAACATAAGAAATAGGAGCAGGAGTAGGTCATACGGCCCCTCGAGCCTGCTCCACCATTCAATAAGATCATGGCTGATCTACAACCTCAACTCTACCTTCCTGCCCAATCCCCATATCCCTTGATTCCCCTAGAGTCCAAAAATCTATCTATCTCAGCCTTGAATATACTCAACGACTGAGCAGCCACAGCCCTCTGGGGTTTTGTTGGGAAACAAGTGAATATTAAAGGCCCATCAAGTTGATAAGAATAGAAAAGGAAAATAAATCAGAAAATACTGAGTAGGTAACTTAAACTTTGGATCTTCAAAGGCTAAACACTACAGACAGAAGGGAAGGCACATGTCTTGAGGATATGATCAGGATTAGATACTTTCTTGGATTCCAGGGAGCTAAGGATCTAATCCACACAATGGGGATAAAACTTAACGTCAGTTATAGAGGTAGAACAGAATGGAGGAAAGTTCTTTGGCATTGGCATCAAAAATGAAAGTTGGAGGAGAAAAATGAGCCAAAAAGAACTAGCAACTGTACCATCAGGATGGCAGAGTGGTGAAAAGGAGGATTCACAGATTATTGGCAAGTGACCAGGAGGAACAGCACCTGGAGGTCAGGAAGAGAACAGCTGAAGCTGCTTTTCCATAAAAAATACATTTAGCAATTCGATCAGTTGACTCGCAGAGGTTATGAGCACAGAAAAAGCTTAGGATTCTTGAGACTGATCAATATGGAACTGTATTTATGAGGGACAGGCATGATTGAACCAAGATGCAGTACCACCTATGATTGAAGGGAAAGAGTGAGATATGAAACTTTTCATGCCACCTGGAATAACATCAGTTATTTCCCTGGCACAGACAGAAGGAGCAGAAGAGAATCAGCAAGAAATCACAGACTCTCCCAGTTGGGATTTATGGTGATTAAAAAATAAGGGATGGTGTACTAATCTATTTTGAAGCACATCTTGTTAATATTTGACTGTAATCTTGAGCATATGCAAAAGGCATAGTGGAGATACATCCACCTAGCTATAATATATTGAAAGTCTTCCATATAGTGGACACTTTCTGTAAATATCAATGCAATTCCAAAGTAATCCATTGATTGTAAGATGCTTTGGGTCATTCTGAGGATGTGATAAGATGCTATGTAAACACAAGTTTGTATCCTCTGACGCACTGTGATCAATGATATGAGAGATTTGTCACTGTGTGTGTGTGTGTGTATAAAAAAACAAATACTTTTAAAAGACAAAATAAAAAGAAAATTCTCTCATTCTGTTATTAATCTGCTCCCCTTTACAGGTTCAAGCTTGCCTTGGAGTGACAAAGGTAACACCCATTCTTCTCTACTCCTCCCTCCTTTCTATACTGTGTGGCTTGTGTGTCCATAGTGATCGTAAAGTTCTGTTATTAGGTTGTGTTGCTAAGAGGAGCTTCTTTTTTTCTCTTGACTTGTTTATCTTTTTCATGTGTTCTTTAAGGTGGGAGGTGGCAAGGCTGGGGGATGGAACACTTTCCCACTTTTCTTTGCGCCAGTATTGTTTACTGTATTGGGAAAGTGACAGTTGAGCACTCAGCTACTTTTGCACCCATTGACTGGGAGAGAAAATGGCCAGGTGCTGCATTTTTCTTAAAGCCCGGTCCTCCCAACCACCAGCCTTAGCAAATCCAGCTGCTTGAGATCTGGTGCCAATAGCATGGCAGTAAGCAAAAAAAAAATCTTAATCAGAGCTGAATTAAGGATTCGTGGGGCTCACCCACACAACCGCACCCCCCCGCCCCCGCTACAAATCCTCCGATCCATTAAAACATACCCAGAAGGATAAGACTGGGCTGCTGCTCTCCAGTGCTGGAACTTGTAGGGCACAGCTCGCCATCCCTGTAGGGGGCCCTATATTTGGCTGGGGCCCATAGTTTCATACGTTAATGTGTCCCTGACCTTATTAGTGCTCATGATGAGAAGAAAAGTACTTGTGCATTATACAGGTAGTCTGCAAACAAATAAAGTGACAGTCTAAATTTAACTTGACTGATTTCCTACATTACAAGTATAGCAGTCAAGAGGTTAACAAATGAGCAGCTTGCCTCCCAGTTGTCGAATCCTTGTCTAATGCTTGTTTTTGGTCCATGTATTTGCAGATTGGTCAACAGTTGCCTGGGTTGCAGGAGGAGCAGGTAAAGAAATGACTTGCATTTATATAGCGCCTTAACACATTCTCAGGATGTCCCAAAGTGCTTCACAATCAGTTGATTACTTTTCATAACTATTGTTATGTAGGCAAATGTGGCAACCAAAATGTGCACAGGAAGGTCCCACAAACAGCAATTGAACGAATGACTAGATAATCTGTTTTTAGTGGTGTTTGTTGAGGGAGGAATGTTGCCCAGAACACCGGGAGAACTGCTCTTTTTTGAATAGTGCATGGCATCTTTTGCTGCATCCACTCGTGCAAGCAGATGGTGGCCTTGGATTAACATCTCATCTGAAAAATGGCACATCTGACAATACAGCACTCCCTCAGTACTGCACTAAATTGTCAGCCTAGATTATCAGGGGTAAATGCCCTTTTGCAAATTCACCTTTTCTTTTTTTGTGAATTTGGAACTTTAAAATGTGAACTTGTGACATAGTGAGGAGCTCTTTAAAAATTAGGAAGCTGTAGTAGAATTATACAGGTGCTAAGTGAAGGGCTGCCTCAGTTCTTTCTGATTGGCTACAGATGGCATCGGTCACAGCAAGCCCCTTACCTCCATTTCTTCCCATGTCATTTTAAATTTGTTGGAGCCATGATCTCTCTCGCCAACAGCCCATTCCCTTTCGCTCTGTAAAGATCCCAGGTGTGGCCTGCTTCCTCTGGCTCTTCAGTGACCCAGGCCCACTCCCTTTCACTGCCACTATAGAGTCAGCCTGCCCCCTCCTGCTGGAGTAACAAACCAGC
Source organism: Heptranchias perlo (assembly GCF_035084215.1). NCBI lineage: Eukaryota > Metazoa > Chordata > Chondrichthyes > Hexanchiformes > Hexanchidae > Heptranchias > Heptranchias perlo. Next base: position 19,901,253 of record NC_090350.1, on the reverse strand, counting down.
CTGTGCTGTTGCAAGGAACTAGTCCAGCCCGAAAGGCCCTGGATTCAGCAGACATCCTTCTTGTTCAGTAGTCTGCTTTAATTTCCTCCCACGGCCCCACTGCCACTGCCAACCCCACCCCGCCCCCCCCGTCAATGAAGAAAATAAACAGAAGAGAGAGCTAAGAAATGGGATAGGGAGAGCGGAAAGTGAAAAGCAGATAGTGGAGCAGCCATCTAGGGGAGAGAGAGAGGAGTGAAAAGCCTAACTGATCTAGAAATGAAGAAGAGAAAGCAACCCAGAAACGGTGGGAGAGATAAAGTGAACCAGATAAGAACAAAATGAAACACAAAAAGGGGAGATGGAGCAAAACAAGGAAAAGAGATCAAATGAGAAGAGGAAAGAGAGAAAATGTGTGGGAGAGAGAGCAAATGAGAAAATGTGAGAGACAGAAAACCAGAAAATGTGAGTGAGAGAGAAAGCAAACCAGAAAATTTGAGAGAGAAAGCATTAACAAGAAAATGTGAGGGAGACAGAAAACAAGCAAACCAGGAAATGAGGAAAAGGAGGAGGGGGAGAAAAAGAACCATAAGAGAAGACCAAAAGAAAGTGAAGAGAGCAAAAGGGATGAGCATGGCAAGCGTATTGAAGCAGAAGCATAACTCAGTATATCATTGATAAAATAGAAATGAATTTTGCACTTGCTACGTAATGGCTAATACAGACCTATAAACAGGTTGGCCCTGAATATTCGCAGGATTGCACCCACCAGTGCCCTACAGCATTCATCCTGCCAGAGTTTGTGGGATCAGTGGGATGGCACTTCACTTGTATGGGACAGATGGGTGCAAACGCCACTGTGGGTGCATTTCTGGTACCCGCCTGCCCCATGCAGTCAGAAAATCCGGCGCCTGCCCACCAATGGGAATGGGGTTGCTCATGCCCCTTCCGCCCCTCCAAGATGACAACCATGTCCCCTTTACACTCAAGAAATTTTTTAAAAATCTTATCAGTTTTCAGGGATCACACCCGACCCAGACCCCTCCCTCCCCCTTTCCATGGGCCCACCTCTGCCATCTGAAGGCCTGTACACCTAATCTCACTCAATGTACTATGCCAGGTCTCCAATGAGCCAGGGAAGCGGGCAATCCCGGCATAGAGAGTCCCCGCCCTCTGATGTGCACCCCAATTACACTGACTTCTAAGGGGTGGGCCAGTAAATCCCAAAAATGGAGGCAACCCGACATTTTCTGATGGGTTCTGCTGGTCTGTCACTGAAGTCCAGAGGAACTCCCATGGATTTTCGGTGTGGTAATGTGCTATTATTTGACCCCAGCTGGAGTATTGTATCCAATTCTGGGCTCCACACTCTAGGAAGGACGTCAAGGCCTTGGAGAGGGTGCAGAGGCGATTTACTAGAAGAGTACCAGGGATGCCGGACTTCGGTTACATGGAAAGACTAGAGAAGCTGGGGTTGTTCTCCTTAGAGCAGAGAAGGTTAAGGGGAGCTTTAATATAGGTGTTCAAAATCATGAAGGGTTTTGATAGTGAATAAGGAGAAATTATTTCCAGTGGCAGAAGGGTCGGTAACCTGAGGTCATAGATTTAAGGAATTGGCAAAAGAACCAGAGGTGAGATGTGGAGAAATTTTTTCATGATCTGGAATGCATGATCTACCTGAAAGGATGGTGGAAGCAGATTCATCAACAACTTTCAAAAGGGAATTGGATAAATACTTGAAGGGGGAAAAATTTGCAGAGCTATGGGGAAAGGACAGGGGAATGGGACTAATTGGATAGCTCTTTCAAAGAGCCAGCACAGGTATGATGGCCTGAATGGGCTCCTGTGCTGTGTGATTCTATGATTTTTTTTTACACATCAAACCCATGTTACTCCATTGTCATAGGTCGTGCTACACTCATCAGTCCGTAGTGAAAACGGGATGCAGCATCACTCCCCAAATATTTAGTTCTCTTAACAACTGTCTTTTTATTGTCCTACTTTGCAGTTGTTGCAGTCGTTGCTGCCCCAGTTGCCGTCGCTGCAGTTGGCTTTACTAGTGCTGGAATAGCAGCTGGATCTGTAGGAGCACAAATTATGTCTGCGGCTGCGTTAGCTAATGGAGGAGGTATAGTAGCTGGTGGTGTTGTGGCAACCCTTCAGTCTGTTGGTATGATTCCATGTTTGTTCTTTTTTTTAAAAATCAAATTGAGAATCAGTTATGAAGATTGATGTTAATATAATCACTGGTCCAACACCTTAAATAAATCATCCCTCCATATATAAACTGGTGAGGGGTGGTGTTCTATGGTTTCTCAGACAGAAAGTTATCAGTCTTGGCTGGGGGTGAGATAGTGATTGAATATTGGAGGAAGGGTGTTGGAATAAAATTCCATTGCTGCTATGTTTGTTTAATTGAAATGAAACTGATCAGCAAAGTAACTAGAAAAGGTTCTATCATATGATTTGTATTTTGAAATATATTATATAATTACATATTTAAAGCTATGGTTAGCAAAAACTGTGGATGAACAATTATATCCATATAATTGTTCCTTTAAATCAATAAGCCTATTCAAGAAGGGCAAAAGCACCAAAAGGGACAGACACTTCCCAACAGGGGAGGAGAGAAAACCTGGGCACCCTTCATATTAGCACTGTTGGAGGCCTGAGAGTGGGTTGCTTGGCTGTGCTTTTTTTTGAAAAATGGTTCACAGCATAGAATCATCTGAAGAGAATGTGTATGTGTGGAGGCAATTTTCTAAATAAGTTTAGGGAATATGTCATATAAATATTGCTACACTTTAAGAAGCATTGTAAAGATTTAATATATTTTTCTTCTTTTATTCATGAAGGAGCCGCTGGACTCTCTGCTGCTGGCGCTGCTGCAGTAGGAAGTGCTGGTGCTGCAGCTGGCTATGCTGCTAAAGCGGCTTTTTGTGATTCTGAAGACAAGTGCTAAAATCAACAGAAACAGCTGCTTTCAAAGTAGATACTCGGCAGGAGTTAGGCAGCTTGTGCATGGGATGAAATGGTATTCTGGTATTACCAGCTGAATATTCTATCGATTGGGATTTCAAAATAAATCAAGTAATTGCAAAAACTTTTAATTTTAGTATCGGTGATTCTGTATTTTTACTGCTGTTCAGATGCCTTGTTAACAATCTTCTCAATTAGAATTGGGTTAAACATTCTACACTGTTTCAGCTCCAGATATCATGTTGTTCTATAACTGGTCACTGCGTGAATGGAAACATTCAGCTCTGACTACATTTTAAAGAAATGACAAGTGTTCCATGGATGCTGTAAGGGCACCATTGAATGTAATACCAATATTTATTTGCATGGTCCATACCAAGAATGAAGATTGATAAGTTTCTGTCAGTTCTGGGTTATGATAGAAGTTTCTGTTAATTGCAAGGGGTTAAAGAAAGGTCATGAGTGATATGATTGTACAATAATAATAGAAGGTGGACTCTCCATTGGGAGATGGGGGGGGGTGTCCCCAATTCCGTGCCGTAATTTTGGCAGAAGATCGGCTGAAACACCGTTTCTCCAGTGTTATTGCTGGAGCAAATTCCAGGTAAACAAGTAATAAAGTTAAACTTTAATGTTCTGGCTCAGTGTTGGAACACAGTGGGGAAGAATTTCTGTGTGGGGGTATATCCCATCTCCCGCTCTAATTTCAGCGGAAGATTGGCCTAAACCACAGAGATATAACTGGAGTCTCAAGGGTCTCACAAGTGAAATGCATGAGATTTCTTTTGCGGTGGGGGGGGGGGGGTTTACTTTGTAAATAAAGTATACAGTTCATAAAAAAAATACATGCATCTCTTGGTTGACATATGGGTCTTGGAAACTCTTCATCTGGAATGTCTTATGTCAGAATGATTTGCGATGGTAAATGTATAGATTGCCTTTACAAATGAGTTTCGTAGAAGATGTTATAATACTTTACATCACACTACCATACGTTGTAATTTTATGGAGCTAAATCTTTACCAAATAAAATCTAAAATAGCATCTGTTTTAGTGTTTTTTTTCCCTTAAAACCCACCTCATTGACCAAGCTATTGGTCACCCCTCCTAATATCTCCTGTCTCTGATTATGCCTCAGTGAAGTGCCTTGGGATGTTTGTCGATATTAAAGGCACTGTAGAAGTGCAAGCTGCTGTTATTTACATCCGTTTTAGAAGCTAACTCTATTTAGATATTCTACTTGACATACAATTTAATATTACGGGTTCCCTAAAGTTAGCGCAGTATTTCTTTTGTCTCTAAAGGTCTGCATTTATATCGGATTACTTTATATTTAAGTTATTATTTAGTTATTGGCCTTTGTCATTCAGCACCCTGTTAAACATGCTTGCACCTTTTCAGTAATTCTGTATTGCCTGTTAACCCATTACAAACACTAGCAGCAATAATAGCTGACAATTTGGGAGATTCACTAGGTGGTGCATTGACTTAGAATAATAACCTCAGTTTGAAACCAGAACAGACTGATTTGACAAATTCACTAGACTCAAAAATTCTGAGTATGCACTGGTGATGGGAAACCAGCCAGCTAGGTTATTTGGTAACACTCTCACTTCTAAGTCAAACCATTGTGGGTTCAAGCCCTACTACAGGACTTGATGGCATAATCTAGGCTAAAACTTTTGTGCATTGGCGGAAGTGCTACCTTTTGGATGAGACATTAAACCGAGGTCCCGTCTGTCTATTCAGGTGTAAGAAAAAAGATCCCGTGGCACTATTCGAAAAAGAGCAGGGGAGTTCTCCCAGTGTCCTGGCCAACACTTATTCTTAAACCAACACCACCAATTGGTTATTTATCTCATTGCAGTTTGTAGGACCTTGCTGTGCACAAATTAGTTGTCGTGTTTGCCAAAAAACAACCGTGGTTACACTTCAAAAAAAGTAATTAATTGGCTGTGAAGTGCTTTGGGATCTACTAAGGACATGAAATATGCTATATAAATGCACAGTCATTCTTCACTCAGAAAATTATGCAATGTTCAATGGGTTGGGAAATTGAGATATGTGAAATTGCCTTGCAATTGAAACCATTCCTATGAACATTCCCATTACTACTGTTTAATGCCATACTCCTAATTACAGTTTTTGGAGGAAGACACATTATTATGTAATTATCTTATTAATTAAAATATTAAGTGCAGGCTCCCTGGTTATTATTTTGCTAAGTAGAGTTAATATTCATCCATATAGAAGAATGAAATACATCAATATTCAGGATCAAACCTCATGGATCAGCAGGCAGCAATGATGGAACAGCAACTAAGTGATACCTTTGGATAAAACATTCTCATTGCACCTCTGTGCCTTGGGTCTGGATGCAGTCCAAACTGAAGGGATGAAAGACTTCTCTCTGGTTCCAAAGCCTTTGTGTGAAATGGGTTTAGACAGGCTGAGCTTTGTTCTTACTGGGCATGATTTATAGCACATGTTTGAGCCTAATTTGAAAGCCTCACTGCCCCTGGAGCCTCTCGCAGCTCTGTCTGATAGGCCCAGAAGATTTGGAACAGTACTGTACAAAATATATCTTCAAACTCCTTTGAAGTTCAACCAGGAACAAAGGAAATCAAAATATGTATCTCAATCAGACATTTACAGGATTTCAAACAGTGGGGCACTTTTTACAACATTTGAACTTCAGACATACGATGTAGGACACCAATTGATAGTGCTTCACCAAGCAAACATAGCTGTCACTCACAGCAGGCTTCGATTGATCTCCCTGCCTGTTTGTTTCTGCTCAACCAAGTTATAAAGCTGATAATCAACTAAAATTGAATGAATCAGCACTTATACAGATAAATATCAGGTATCGTTTCTGGATAGAACAATACCAGTGACTCTGCAAATAGACATTAACATGTTACAACCACCTTTTGTTTCACTGCATTAACCTGCAGACACATCAAGGTAAATTTTTGTCTTCACATGAACAGTAATCTGGCAGAACAGATGCCTGCTCATTAAAGAATCCGTAACTATAACCTAGGCAGCAGGAGATGTTTACCCTGCATCCAACCTAAGATTGTTTGATGCGATACAGGGTAGGGGAAGAAAAACTGGTGATATACTTATTACTGGTGCAATTAGGATGTATGGTTAGCAGGAAATTGGGTGGATTTCTGAATTTCGTTTAAAACAAGCCAATTGTGATGGTGTGGTCGGCCTATGTGGCCACTTTCACATTTTTGGGTTATTACTCAGGTTGAATGTGACCAGCCACTCTCGCAAACAAATCTTAACGCCTACAATCCAGAGTACACCTATTTTGTGCCCAACACCTAGATAAACAATAGCATGCCCCAGCAATTGTAACAGAGAGCTTTTACTCCATGAATCAGCTATTGGAATGTGTCATGTGCTGCCTTATGAATTCTGCATTTTGTATGAAAGGAGAACCAGATAAACACTCTTACTGAAACAAGGAGCAGACTTTGAATCAATAAGTGGCTTTATTTAGATAAGGCAGATGAATGAACAGCACACAGTGAGATTTATATTTCCCTACATTCCTTGATATATAAAACAACAAAGACATTGTGTGCTTTCTCTCAAACCATGGGTCTGAAGTTCTTTCTCTCGCTTCACTCTTCTAGCTCAGCTGGCTCCAGCTTGAGATATTCAATCTTACAGCTGGTGGCTGGAAGTTTCAAACACACTGCACCCTCACTCAAAACTGTCTGAGAACTGCTAATAAAAATCTGTAGGTTTCTGCCCACGGAGCTGTCAGTCACACAACCAAGAGCCTTGCCCTCTTCTCAAGAGGTCTCTCGAGCTGTTTCTCAAAGTCACTTCCCCACCTGTTACTTATCCTTGGAACTGTGACCAGGGAGCTTCTGGTGGTCTGACTGGTTGTGTGCCATGCTGGGCAAATTGAATAGAAGGGCACCTTAAGCAGTGAGATGTCCCAACATACCTCTGTCAGCCAATGTCAATCATCTTTGAAAATACCATAGGATTTTGGCAATTGCAAATAATAGCTTCCTGGGCCCTTTAAGCAGTTAACGCTTCATATCATCATTGCGTGGATAGAAAAAATATATTTACATCTTGAGGAAAATTTGGCAAATAATTTGACTAGTTCAAACTAATAGCTTTCTACTGGATAAGGTACTTTGTGTGGCCTTGAGATTTAACCTCTTGCATACTGATTCCAGCAATATAAAAAATGTTTAAAAAATTCAACACAGACAAAAATGCATTTTGCCACACTATGTTAATCAATTCTGTTTGTTTAACATGCATGCAACATAGTAGCAAAGTTAATTTTATTCCATGCAAAACCTCTTAATGTTTGGGCAGTTTCTGCTCATTAAGACAAGACATTAAAGGTGTATTGCATAGGATTTTTGTACTTCAGCATATCCAATGATCTGCATGGAGCAATAAGGCATGAATAATACATCCTCTGGGTGGTTGATACAACATTAATATGCAACACCACCTCCCCTCACACTTTTGCAGCTTGCTTATGCAGACAGTGTCTTTCAGTGTCGAACAGAGACACTTTCCTCTGCCGCACTTCATCCAGCAGCACCTCTACAGTGGACCAGCAAATCTTGCTGCTCTTGCATGGCTCTACTTCATTTTCCCTAAGCTGAGCAATTGCAGAGAAATTCCACCCGCCAAAAACGTCCCCCACTTTAAACTGCCACTGTAGACCTTTATATCCCTGCAGCAGCACCAGGTATCCACCCCATCCCCACTCACCACCCCCCCCCAACCTCTGTAAAAAGGTGGGGCAGGGTCACGGGGGCTTGATTCTGGAGGTGGCAAATCCCACTACATTTGGAAGGTGAATTTTCACAGTGGTTTCCTCGCTTGTCCGCTGTAACTTCTGTGGAAGAGCCGCAGAGAGACGACATAAACAGCATTAACATCGTTTTTCCGAGTTTCCATGGCTCGTCCACCGAAGTTGCAATGAATGTTCCACATGTACGCTGACGACACCCAGCTCTACCTCACCACCACTTCGCTCAACCCCTCCACTGTCTCGGAGCTTGTCCTACATCCAGTACTGGATGAGCATAAATTTCCTCCAACTAAATATTGGGAAGACTGAAGCCATTGTCTTTGGTCCCCACCACAAACTCCGTTCCCTAGCCACCAACTCCATCCCCCTCCCTGGTCACTGTTTAAGGCTGAACCAGACCGTTCACAACCTTGGTGACCTATTTGACCTTGAGGTGAGCTTCTGACGACATATCCGCTCCATCACAAAGACCGCCAACTTCCACCTCCGTAACATCACCCGTCTTTGCCTCTGCATCAGCTCATCTGCTGCTGAAACCCTCATCCATGTCTTTGATACCTCTAGACTTGACTATTCCAACGCTCTCTTGTTCGGCATCCCATCTTGCACCCTCCATAAACTTGAGTTCATCCAAAACTCTGCTGCCCATATCCTAACTCGCACCAAGTCTCATTCACCCATCACCCCTGTGCTCGCTGACCTACATTGGCTCCCAGTCCAGCAAAGCCTCAATTTTAAAAGTCTCATCCTTTTTTCAAATCCCTCCATGACCTCGCCCCTCCCTACCTCTGTAATCTCCTCCAGCCCTACAACCCTCTGAGATCTTTGCGCTCCTCCAATTCTGGCCTTTTGCGCATCCCCGATTTTAAATGATCCACCGTTGGAGACCGTGTCTTCAGCTGCCTAGGCACTAAGCTCTGGAATTCCCTCCCTGCACCTCTCCACCTCTCTATCCTCCTTAAAACCTATCTCCTTGACCAAGCTTTTGGTTACCTGTCCTGATGTCTGCTTATGTGGCTTGGTGTCAAATTTTGTCTGATTACGCTCCTGTGAAGCACCTTGGGATGTTTTACTACGTTAAAGGCGCTATATAAATGGAAGTAGTTGTTGTTGATAAGGAGAAGTCCTGTGGAAATTCACTCCCTCCATTTTAAAGCTGGAAATAAACTGGTGATTTGCCCTATCACCATTCATATTTCAATGGTTGAAAAAAGCTGACTATCTCAACTATGGACTCATTAAAAATCACACCATCAGTGTGAGTTTAATGAGATAAATATTGCATGGCATGAAAATGGAGCCCATACCACAGCATTCAGTGCAATGTTAAGGTGGCTTTTTATTTCTCCATTTGCTTGTTCTCTTTCTCCTTTCGTGTCTCTGTTTTTATTTCTCTGCAGCTCACTCTCCAGCGAAAGTAAGAAACCATTGAAGTGTCAAACAGGAAATTTGCTGTTTTCAGCGAGCTAGGATCAGGGAATTCCCTTTAAACACTGCAATCGCAGAACAGTTTACAGAGTAAACAAGGAGAGAGCTAGCTGTTTCATTACTTCATTGAGCGAACTCCGCCCTAGGAAATGGAAACTACATGGATTCATCTTTAGAAATTGTTGTTAGTTTCGATTCTTCAGAAATCTGCTCACGACACTAACAGCCTGTAGGGATCAGATTACACACTGGTGATCAGTTTCATTTCTCGTTCCACAGAGTAAATGCATCAGTAAATATGTAAATAAGTTGCCAGATATCCGGTAGTTTGTTTTTTTCGGTATATTTTCTTGCATACCCACAGGTGTGGGCTCACCAGAAAGAGAATAGACGAAATACTTTTTAACTACTAGATCTCTGTGGTGTTGCTCAGGAATCCTTTGTCACCTGATCTTTGCTTCTCCCTCATTCTGACCCTCTAGACTTTTTCTGTCCTCTTTCCCCCCCAACCCCCCACCACATATCTTACTCTTTTTCCTGATCTCTCTCTGGCCCCAATTTCTCTCTCTTTCCCTTTATTTTTATTTAGCATATGCAGACTCATCATATATCAGCCATTTTAGAACACTGCCATCACCAGCTTGCAATGCGTGAAGGCCACCTGATTGTTTAGTTAAGGGACATGATTCAACGACGTGAGACATGGTTTCAATTTGACACCATCACAAAGGCCCCATAGGTGAAGATTTGAGGCGCAGTGTCCCTGTCCAGTTCAAAAGCGGCTGAGAAGTGCCCAACTATAATGTGGCCAGTCGAATCCTGGTTGATGGTCTGTAGAGTTGGAGATTATACGAGCATCTGCTGCCCATTCTTCATGCCAGCGAGTTGATAAGGAAAAGTCAAGGGAATCAGGAACGTTTGACCATGTTAGCTTTCACAGAGAGCCGCACATGTTGTTGGTGGATAGAACAAATCAGAGTGAATTGGCGACATGATTTTGTTACAAAGTCTATTCACCAGTTTTGCTACTGCATCTGAATCACAAAGATGTTGAGGAGCTATGTTGCAAAGCACTGGTAACCATGGGAGGGGAATAGGGCGCAATGTGCCTGACACAAGGCACATTGTAGCATGCAGTTGTGTATGTACCAGTTTAGTGTGCAGTGAGCAAGCCCAAACGGTAGCGCAATATTCCGTAACTGAATAGCAAAATACAAGAGCAGATAAGCATAAAGTGCAGGTGTTTGCTCCCCAGATAGAGCTGGCAAGTTTGGCAGTTTTCAGCAGATAGTTTTTGTAAGTTAGTGACTAGTCAGCACAGAATGCACCTATTATGACTATACTACCGATAAGCTAGTCTCTAAGAATGCATAAATTGTGAGAAAGTTCAGATGTAAACGCAATTAATTTGTTGTTTAACCTCAAGATCAGGCTGCTTGTGACCTCTGCGAAGACTGCCACTTTTAGCAAAGTTCTGCAGGTTTTTAACCTTAGGGGCCTAATACAGAACGGATTCCTCACTCGTTCTCAATCCCTTAACACATATTATCATTAGCGATGCTCATTGTCAGAACCTTCTCAGGCAAGTGACCTAACAGTAGTCACCACTTTCAACTTGACTATATTTAATATTATATTGCCAAATGTGTAGAATATATTCTTCACTATTTTCTCTCTTACTATCTCCTTAGCTTCTGAAATTCTGTCTAGATCTGACTTTCTCTTCCATTACCTGAAATAAATAAACACAGATACATGTTTTATAAATAGGGACATAGAGTATGAAGTAAAGTAATGATAAATTTGGTGAAGCCAATGCTTGGACCATTGTATCTGCACTGTATACACACACAAGTGGAAGGGAATCAAGAAAAGTGCAGCAACCTATTTGATCCAAGGTAAAGAACTGCGCTGTATACATACACCAATAGAAAGGAATCCCCCAAAAAAGTGTAGAAAATTATATGATCCAAGGTAAATGCATACAGGGAAATCATCAGAGAAATGCAAGAAAAAGAAAGCACAGAATATAAGGAGTGACAAGATCTTCGCTATTCTTTATCACCCTTGGCTCTGAATTTCTCTCCAACTCTTTGACTTTTCTCTCACTTTTGCCTGCCACTTTCTGAAATTGTGTCAAAAGGAACTCACCTTCAGTGAAATTGTAACTTTCACTACTGAGCCATACCTACATAAACAACTCATTCCCTACTTATTTTGGAGTTTGCCACTGTAAATAGTAGCCAGAAGTGTTGTGCACTACCAAAGTAGATGGTTTCCCCTGAGTGTCTGATATAATTGCCAAGTAGAGGCTGCCAAAAAACATTGCCACCAGCACACTGAGAGTCTGGATTGACCCTGTTGTGTCCGTAGAGGTCAGTGAATCAGTTTCCCACTCCCCTGGTCTGTAAAATCATTCCCGAGCATATCTGGAACATAATTACACCAGCAAAATAGTTGCAAACTTGTAGTGCAGGTGGTTTAAAGTCCTTCCAGTTACTATAGAAACGGGATAAACAGGCCGGTTGTAAAATCAACAGCAGTGGGAGACAATAATAGTGAACTGCTTCCAAAATTCACAGCACAAAAATGCCCCAAATTTGATAATAATTGGCATCCTCTCTCGGGAAAGCCAAAAGATGGCTGTCATAAGAATTGAATCTGCCACGCTGGTGCAGAGGGGATGGGTCTTTCTTCTGAAATTAGGGTCAATGCATAAATCAGAGATGGTTCTCCCATCTCCTCGGATTCCTCCTCCTGAATGATTATATCCACATCTAACATGATTTTCTGTAAATAAAAGTGTACTATTGCATACTAATTATTTTTAAAGGGGTGCCACCTTCATGCCCTTCTATAGAACAATTAAAATCTTGGTTCTTTCAACTCTTAAAAAAGAGCTGCCACCTTTTCCCTCTGATGGCTCCATTTTTAGTTCTGCTTCATCTATTGTTACTATTAGGCTCACTATAGGCACTGATTTCAAACTATCTCCTCTGACCTCCCACATCTCTTCCATTACTAATGTTCCAAAAAGTGTGAGGCAGTAATAAGCAGAGAGAATAGAATGCTGGGTTATGTTGCCAAATCAATTCAGTTCAAATCCCCACAGGTCATGCTGAAGCTGTACAGTGATTTAGTTAGGCCACATCTAGAATACTAATCCAGTTTTGGCCATTGTAACATCAGGGGGTCTTCTACATCTCACAGGCAGCACAGATGGGTGCAACAAGAGTGATCCCAAGTGTTATAGAGATGAGCTGGGAGGAACAATCTGATAAGAAAGGCTCTTCAATCTCTTAAAGGGAAGTCTCAGAGGGGACCTTATAGAGCTATATATGACTCTTAGTAAGTAAAATAAACCCAGAATGATACTTACAGATATGCCAAGGTCAAGAGAGTACAGATTCAGAGTTGTGAAGGTAAGAAGTATCTCTTTACACAGATGTTGATCAACAACTAAAACAAGTTGCCAAGAAAGGAGGCAGAGGCCAGGATACTGGAATCATTTAAGAAACAAATGGAAAGGGGAAGTAAGTAGGGTAAGTATTCTGGAAGAACGAGATCAAGTGAGCTGAAGGGCTTTCTTCATTCAAACCTATCTTGTGAAGATGCCTCCAAGAAGCTTGATATTCTCTCTTGTGACTAACACTTCTTTTCCCCTCAATATCTCTTACTCTCTATAAAGCCCAGTCAATCCAAGACTTGACCTGTCTGCAGCTTTTAACATGGTTGACTACACCATCTTCCTCCAACACCTCGCCTCAGTCGTCCAGCTGGGTGCGACTGCCCTCACCTGGTTGCATTCCTATCTATCCAGTCGTAGCCAGAGAATCACAAGCAATAGCTTCTCTTCCCACACCCACATCGTTAACTCTGGAATTCCCCCAAGGATCTATTCTTGGGCCCCTCTTATTTCTCATCTACATGCTGCTCCAAGGCAATATCATCCGAAAACACATCAGATTCCACATGTAGGCTAATGACACCCAGCTCTACTTCATCACCACCTCTCTCGACCCCTCCACTGCCTCTAATTTATCATGCTGCTTGTCCGACATTCAGAACTGGATGAGCAGAAATTTCCTCCATCTAAATATTATGAAGACCAAAGCCATTGTCTTTGGTCCCCACCACTAACTCCATTCCCTAGCCACCGACTCCATCCCTCTCCCTGGCCACTGTCTAAGGCTGAACCAGACCATTCACAACCTTGGTGTCCTATTTGACCTTGAGATGAGCTTCCGACCACATATCCACTCCATCACCAAGACCGCCTACTTCCACCTCTGTAACATCACCAGTCTTCACCCCTGCCTCAGCTGAAACCCTTGTTCATGCCTTTGTTACCTCTAGACTTGACTATTCCAATGCTCTCTTGGTCGGCTTCCCATCTTCCACTCTCCATAAACTTGAGCTCATCCAAAACTCTGCTGCCGGTATCCTAACTCGCACCAAGTCTCATTCACCTATTGTCCTTGTGCTCACTGACCTACATTGGCTCCCAGGCCAGGAACGCCTCGATTTTAAAATTCTCATCCTTGTTTTCAAATCCCTCCATGGTCTCACCCCTCCCTATCTCTGTAACCTCCTCCAGCCCTACAATCCTCCGAGATCTCTATGCTCCTCCAATTCTGGCCTCTTGCGCATCCCCAATTTTAGTTGCTGCACCGTTGGTGGCCATGCCTTCAGCTGTCTAGGCCCTTAGCTCTGGAATTCCCTCCCTAAACCTCTTCACCTCGCTCGTCTCCTTTAAGACACTCCTTAAAACCTATCTCTTTGACCGTCACCTGTTCTAATATCTCCTTACGTGGCTCGGTGTCAAATTTTGTTTGATAACACTCCTGTGAAGTGCCTTGGGATGTTTTACTACATTAAATGTGCTATATAAATGCAAGTTGTTGTGGTTGTTGAATACTACAATATCTGGGAAGGCTCTTCTAATGCCTCACATGATACAAGAAAAGGTTTGTCATTTGATGCGATCCCTTTCTCACCTCTTACCTTCAACTGCTCCCTTACAATCTTTCTTGTCTCCCTTTATTATATCAACACTACAGATGTCCTCTTGAGTTTTCCTCCTTTATTCTTCCTATACTGAAAAAATGCTCTTCCTCTTGAAATCAGGACTCATCTCCCAGTATCCTACTCTAACGTTCTTTTCCTGGATCTCAAAGTTATGTCTTTCTTTCCTTCCACAATCTTGAGACCTTTAAAACCCAAATCACTACTTCCCTGATTAACCTGCAAGGGATTTCCACAGGGGCATTTTCCAATCTCATGGTGTAACTTCGTCTCCAAACTCTGAAGAAAGTGTGTGTTTTCATTTATTTTTGAATTGTTTATCTATTTTCTCCAGGGTTTCCGCCTATGTTCCGTCGAGGATCCGCCACTGTAATTTTTCCTGAGCTTTTCACCCTTTAGGTGTCTTGGACTGAGCCTTGACCCTCCACCTTGTTTACTCAATAAGAAAATGCTCCAATGACTTTTCAATTTGATTGTTCAATGCCTGATTTTTAATATTTATATTGAATTGTTGACTAATTAAACTGGCCGTGGTACAAACTTACGAATCAGCTTTTTACCGGAAATTTATAATAAACATATAAACTGCTTTTACAGTGATTCGGATTCAAAATAAAAAGTTATTGGATGGTGTGTTCACATATAAAACAACGTTCTTTCCCACTATCAGTGTAACCGCAACCAGACGAAAAAAAAAACATTAGTCTGATCGAAACGACTTGAAAAACAAATTCACAAATGAGCCAAAATCCCCAAGGATAATTAACAGCACGCCACGAATTGTTGGGATCTTTTCATTGGTTTGCATTTGCCAACGAGAATTTCTTCTTTATTTGGCCAGTTTCATTTCATTCATTTTACATCAGCGGTGCGTGAGCTCAGAACTTCTGGCATTCTTCAGTATCCCTTAGACCCGCCGCTGTTAATAGTCCGAAAGAAACTTTCGGGGGACAGACAACATAGTCAAAGCCCCCCTGACGGTCATTAAACCGACCAGACTTGTGCAATCCAAGGGACCCTGGAAACGAATGGAGGCATCAGCTTTGATTTTATGTTAGGAGCGCTGAGGGAGGCTTGAAACCCCTGATTCATGGGTCAGGTAATGTAATTTCTATTCATTTAAACTTCGCACAGTATTTCCGCGCAACAGTCCAAAGAAGAAACATTACAAATTTGTTATGGCTAAATATGGCTTATTTTATTACACCCTTACCCTTCTCCTATATTATATTTAATCTATTGCACCCTGTACCAAATCGTCCTCTAGCACGACAGTACCGTTGTCACACGCGCCTTACAGGGAGTCAGGGAGGTGGAAAGAACTTTGCAGCGTCAGTCCAGCTATATTTGAAATACCAGGTTCGCCAAGGTGTTACTCATTTTGAGGAGAAAGAGGAATGGCTGCCATTTTGGAGAAGAAATTTCATTTGCCCAATCTAGAAGTGCCAAGTATTTTTAGCATTGTATTACGAGCAATGATGTCCTTGCCAATAGGAGCTGTTTTTGCAATACGTGACATGGTTATCAACTAATGAAAAACTTTGCCAAACAACTTTACAAGGGTGATAATGCCTCTGTAATTAAAATCTGAATTGTTGTTACAGTATTTGCTTTAATTTGTGTGTTTGGTACTCATTAGAGACAATTGCGCTGCTACAACTGTGTTGTCTGGAGAATTTCTGGGGAATTTGGTCTCAGGGGTGCAACAAACACTCTCAGAACCAGTTTGTCTTCTTGGAAAAGATCAACGAGGAATGTTGGAGATAAACTTCTATTGTGGATTGTAGGTGTATAATCATACTGTATTTTGGAACAAAAAAAATGAAGTCATAATTGGGCTAAAGTAGGCTTAACAACATTTTCACATAAAACGTCAACGGTTGTGCATGTAGCCAGAGAGAAGTAGGAGGAATAACTAGTTCAGCAAGTTGATATCAGCAGTGCAGTGATAAGGGGGGAATAAATGGAAAGGAGGAGCTGTTTCACAGGATGTTCAAAGGACCCATGTCATCATGGCAAAATGTCTTTCAAAATACTTTATCACGTTTTTAAAAGTTCACCCTGCGGCGCACACTTCTACCTGAATTTTGCAATCAGGGTCTACAATTGATGAAGGACCCCAACTAGCAACGAAACTGCCTTACACCTGTTTTAGGCAGGTGAGCTGCTCGCCCATTTACAGGGGCAGCCTGAATATGGCATCAGGTGGGCCTTGGGTGTCAATGGACAGCCAACCCCCACTGCCCACCCCCCCACCCCCAGTTTGCAACCGCTGGCCGTCCATTTTGCAGGTGTAAATTAGGTGGCTGTGAGTTGAATTTCTTCCCCGAGGTGTCAGATAGGTGAGCATATAGAGGTTTACAAGATTGTTAAGCGTATAGAAAAAGTTAACCCAGATTATTATTTTTAATGAAACAGTGGATGTAAAACAAGGGGAAAAACTAGGAAAAGGTAATTTTAGGACTGGTATGAGGGAAGTCTTTTTCACATGAAGAGTGGTCAATGTGTGGAATAGACGTCCAGATAGAGTGGTGGAGGGAAAATCCTGGAATCATTGAAGAAACAATTGGATGCTACAATGGGGAGATTTTAGGATCTCTCTGGAGAAATGGGTCAAGTTGCCTTCCTTATCCGTGGGGCATTGTGAACTTGTGTCAGCTGCAGTGTGAACTGTCCTTGGTGATTGACATGACAACAGAGTTTTCAGAGCCAGAGGTGAGCCTGCCTGAAAAACTTCTAACCAAAATTATACTTCCCTTTTTAAAAAGTAAAGTGCAAAACCCAAAAATCAGGCCTTAAAAGCTCTGGAAATAATACAGCAGTTGGTGAGTACACTAATTCTGTGAATGTTCATCATGTTCGAAAAATTATTGGGCCAGATTTTGCTGTAGGAGGGCATCAAACATAGAAAGGAACATAGGAACAGGAGTAGGCCATTCAGCCTGTACTGCAGCAACTCGCCAAGGCTTCTTCGACAGCACCTCCCAAACCCACGACCTCTACCACCTAGAAGGACAAGGGCAGTAGGCACATGGGAACAACACCACCTGCACGTTCCCCTCCAGGTCACACACCATCCCAACTTGGAAATATATCGCCATTCCTTCATCGTCGCTGGGTCAAAATCCTGGAGCTCCCTTCCTAAAAGCACTGTGGGAGAACCTTCACCACGTGGACTGCAGCGGTTCAAGGCGGCGGCTCACCACCACCTTCTCAAGGGCAATTAGGGATGGGCAATAAATGCCGGCCTCGCCAGCGACGCCCACATCCCATGAACGAATATTTTAAAAAAGCCCCTTGAGCCTGGATCATGGTTGATCTGTATCTCAACTCCATATACTCGCCTTGGTTCCATAACCCTTGCCTAACAAAAATCTATCAATCTCAGTTTTGAAATTTTCAATTGACCCCCAGCCTCAACAGCATTTTGGGGGAGAGAGTTCCAGATTTCCACTACCCTTTATGTGAAGAAGTGCATTATGACACCACCCCTGAATGGCACTAATTTTAAGGTTACGCTCCCTTATTCTGGACACTCCCACCAGAGGAACTAGTTTCTCCCTACCCTATCAAATCCTTTAATCATCTTAAACACCTCAATTAGATCACTCCTTAATCTTCTATATTCAAGGGAATACAAGCCAGGTCTATGCAACCTGTCCTCGTAATTTAATCCTTTTAGCCCCAGTATCATTCTGGTGAATCTGGGCTGCATCCCCTCCAAGGCCAATATATCCTTCCTGAGGAGTGGTGCCCAGAACTGAAAGCAGTACACCAGATGGGGTCTAACCAGAGCTCTGTACAGCTGTAATATAACCTACACCCATTTGTATTCCATCCCCCTTGAGATAAAGGCCAACATTCCATTAGCCTTTTTCATTATTTTTTGTACCTGTCCACTAGCTTTTAGTCATTTCTGTACTTCGACCCCTAAATCTCTCTGCTCATCCACAGTTTTTAGCTTCTCCTCATTTAGAAAATACTCTGATCTGTCTTTCTTAGGTCCAAAGTGGATGACCTCACACTTCCCTACATTGAACTCCATCTGCCCACTCATTTTGCCCACTCACTTAATCTATCAAGGTCCCTTTGCAACTTTCTGCTCCCGTCTACACTATTTACTGTGCCACCTAATTTAGTGTCATCAGCAAGCTTAGATATACGGCTCTCTATTCCTTCATCCAAGTCATTTATAAATATAGTGAAAAGCTGTGGCCTCAGTACAAATCCCTGGGGGACACCACTAGTCACATCCTGCCAGTTTGAGTACATACCCATTATCCCTACTCTCTGTCACCTACCTCCTAACCAATTCCCTATTCAAGCCAATAGGTTGCCTCCAATTTCATGCACTCTCATTTTTGTTAACAGTATCTTATGTGGAACCATGTCGAATGCCTTCTGGAAGACCATTTAAATAATATCCATAGACACTGTTATCTACCACATTAGTCACCTCCTGAAAGAAATCAACTAGGTTT
Organism: Heptranchias perlo; assembly: GCF_035084215.1. Taxonomy (NCBI): domain Eukaryota; kingdom Metazoa; phylum Chordata; class Chondrichthyes; order Hexanchiformes; family Hexanchidae; genus Heptranchias; species Heptranchias perlo. Next base: position 19,882,551 of record NC_090350.1, on the reverse strand, counting down.
GTTAGATATGACTTACCCTTTATAAATCCATGCTGGCTCTCTGATCAGCTCATATTTGTCCAAATGCTCAGTCTCTCTGTCTCTAATGACAGATTCTAGTAAATTCCCCACAACTGACGTTAGACTAATAGGCCTATAATTTCCTAGTTTAAATCTCTTACCAGTCTTAAATAGTGGTGTGATATTGGCAATTTTTCAATCCCAGAGGGCAATTTCTGAATCGAGAGAGTTTTGGAAGATTGTGACTAATGCAGCAACAATTTCCTCACCTACTTCTTTTAATTCCTTGGGGTGGAAACATCAGGTCCTGGGGATTTGTCAGTCTTTAATCTCATTAGTTTCTCCATCATCATTTTTTAACTTATATTGAATCTAGTTAGTACCTCCCCTTGATTTATTTTTAGTTTTCCTTGTGTCTCTGGTATCTTGTACTGTGCAGACCAATACAAAGTAGCTATTTAGTAAGACTGCCATTTCCTGATTTCCAATTACAATATCAAAATGGAAAGACTGAGAAGGAGGGTGAATTCAGTGTCAAATCAGGGACAGAAAGAGAAATAAAGAAAGAAAGATTGGATTGAGAGAGAAAAAAGAGACAAAAAGGAAAAGTAAGAAAAAAAAATTAAAAATTTGATACTTTTAAAATCTCCTAAAACACTTCACGTGAAGGAATGAGACTCCACACTCATAACAGTTAATTTTTGGTGCCAGAGAGGTTAAATGGCAGTCATTAACACTTATCATGTCGTTAAACTGGCCCTTAATATCTGCAGCGGGTTTCATTCAAATCTCCTGCACAAATACAGCAACTTCATGATATTCAATGCATGTCAGTGGTGAGGCGGACAGCGAAATGTCGTTTTCGCGAAGCTAACGGCAACTCAGTCAGAAATATTTGGATATTTGCATTTAACTGTGCAGCAAAATCTGGCCCATTAAAACAAAAGGTCTGTGTCAAACACTTTCACTGGATCAGCAAACCCATAAGTGGTATTTGGTCATCTTTTCTGCTGCTCAAGCAGATAGGTTTCCTGTGATCTGTCCAAGACTGCACTTTTGCTGAAAATTTTAAACTGGTTGAAATGTCTGACTCACTGTCAATTGACTTATCCACTCACAATTATGAAGTGTATTTTTTTAAGGTTCATCCATCTTGTTTTTTTATTTAACTCAAATGTGGTTTTAGCATTCCAAGTGACATTGTAACCTTCCATGGGAGTGAGTTAGTGTTCTGTGATAGATTCTATACTGCAAGTTGGTACAGAACATGACTATGAAGTTGGTGGTTGTTGGCTTGTTTTTGAGGGTATGTACCCTTGTTACAACCTGAGCTTTCTCGCACTCGACACAAATTCAAAATTCAGCTCCCATTGAGAAACACACAGTCCCTATGAAGTGAGGTGTGACCCTTTGCACAAAAAGCGAGCCCTGGCTGAGCAATAACGCCTTTTGTTTCTGGATTACATGTTGGATTTCTATTATGCCGATGTCACTGCGGAAGATTATTAAAATCAGACACACTATACACTTTCGTAACAGACTAAATTACCAATCAGTTTTATTTACAGTCATTCACAGAAGTATGGAGTAAAAGGAAGTTGTCGCAATCAGTCTGAATAACACCGCAGTGCAGTTCATGAGAGGGGTAAGTAGTCAAAGCTGACAGTTCAATGACTTTCTTTTAGATGCTTTCAAACTAAAGATAGACAGACACTTATCAGAAGGTGAGGATTTGCCTGATCCCTACCATTTATGGTCTTTCCTGGAATTACGAAGCTGTGTTGTAGCTAGGTCAAGGACATAACTGACTGGTACAGCAATAATGTCCAAGATTAATACTCATAAAACCCTTTGAAGCAAAGTCCACAAAACCAAAAGAAATGCAAATATAGATAGATACATTTAGCTCAAAAACAGTAGTTTCACTGGACACACTAACTGGGTCAGTCACAAATAACAATCAGATAGAAAAGCTCAGAATTTGCCTGCCACATGCATCATTTTGCTCTCACAGTAATCTTGTTTTTGAATGAGGTTTAATGTTTCCCATAGGATAGAAACTATGGCTCAACTGACGTATTATACAATCCTTCCCTCCATTTCTGCAGGTGACGGAATTTGATCACAATCTTATCTGGACAATATCATTTGGACTGTGGAGAAAAATCAAAATGCATTGCCTGGCCTTACTAATACTGGTCTGCTGTTTCTTTGCTGGTGAGACATTATGGTCTATTGCCACATAAAATGGACAAACAAGGGAATCAATGCCTCTTCTGTTTATTTGCCAGATAAAGTATATATTTTTTTGTTTGTTCTTGGGATGTGGGCGACGCAGGCAAAGTTGCATTTATTGCCCACCTCTGAAAAGTGGTTATGGGCCTTCTCATTGAACCGCTGGAGTCCCTTGTAGTGACTGTGTTATGTAGGGAATTCCAGGATATTCACACAGCAGTGATGAAGAAATGGCAATATATGTCCAAGTAAGGATGGTGGAGGTGATGGTGTTTCTATGACGTTGCTACTCTTGTTATTTTTGATGGTAGAGGTTGCAAGGCTGGAAGGTGCTGTCAAGGTAAGCTTGGCAGTTGTTGCATCCTGTGGATAGTACATACTCCAGCCACAGTGTGCTGGTGGTGTATGAGATGGATATTGAATTTGGTGGCAGGGGTACCGATAAAGCAGACTGCTCTATCCTGGATCTTATTAAAATTCAATTTTATTTACTGTTGCATCTTTCTCCCACTTTTTTCCCAGCATGCAGCATTCTATGACTGTGAGGAGAGGCAGCTTGTGCTTGAGATCCCTTTCAAAGGAAAATTCTCACCATCAGGGCCCTTAATCTTGATGTTGATACTCCTTTCCCCAAAACTTTTCACTGTCCTTTTAATTCCAATCCTTCCACCTCAATGCTGACACCATTCCCTGAATGAGATGCAGCGCTGACAGTCTGTTCCTAGGCTTCTTCCAGTGCTTTCTGTAACTGGATGTTGAGCAGCTCAGGATGACTTGCTGTCTGAACATCTCTCCCTGCCTGGGGGTGGGGAGGGGAGAAGTTCTTATTTTCTGCTTTCATTGACAAGAACCAAGACTGGGAACTTGGCATTTGTGGAGAATTGCACCTATCACTCCATGTTGCAACCCACTGGGCCTTTCATATTTCACTCCTTCTTCAAATCCCTTATTCTGCTTCCTGCCTATCCAAAACACTGGGACTGCCCTGGTCAAAGTTATCAACAACATCCTTTATGACTGCAACTGTAATGTGTTTTCCTACCTTTTTTTCCTTGACCTCTATGCAGCATTCAACATGGTCAAATACTCCATATTCTACCATTGCCTCTCTTGAGGTCCATTTTTGTGGCAATGCCTTTGCTTGGTTCCACTCCAACCTGTCCCATTGTAACCAGTACATCTGCTGTGGAGACTTCTTTTCCTTGCCCACAAGATCACCTCCATTCATGGATCTCTCCTTTTCCTCATGTACATGCTGTCCTTAGGCAAAGGATTAGCTTCCATATTTATGTTAATAACTCAGCTCCACCTCTCCACCACCAACACCATTGACTCCATTACTACCACTGTGCAGTCCAATTGCTTGTCTGGCATCAAGCCGATGGATGAACAAGAACTTTTTCCAACTTAACACTGCCAAGACTGAAGCCTTTCTTTTTGGCTCCAACCAAAAACTCCTCCCCCTAGCCCGATTCGATGTTCTTTCCCAGCTACTTTAAGTTGAACTCAACAGTGTGCAAGCTCAACGTCCTATTTGACCCTGACCTGAGTTTCAAACCCTACTTCTTACGCAAAATCAAGACTGGCTACTTCCACCTTTGCAACAACTGCTTCCTATGCCTTTACCTCACCCTCACTGCCACTGAAATCCCCATCCATGCCGTTGTCAATTCCAGGCTTAACTTGTCCAACTCTTTCCTTGCCAGCATTCCAAGCTCTGCCTTACGTAAACTTCAATTCAGCCAAACCTCTGCCACCTGCATCCTATCTTACACTAAGCCCTACTGCCCTATCACCTCTATCCTCACCAAAACCTGTCCCCCAACACATCAAATTTAAAATCCTTGCCTTTGTTTTTAGTCCATCCCTACCTTTTCAACCTGCTCCAGCCTTATGTACCAGTGCTCACTCTCTAACTCTGAGATCCTTTGCACTCCCCATGCCGCACCACATTTGGTGACGGAACCTTCAGCCTTTCAAAATGGAATTCTCTCCCTAAACCCATCCACTGTGCTATATCACTTATCTTCTTCAAAAGCCTCTTTAAAACCTCTCTTTTTGAACATGCCTTCGGTTATTTCCCGTAGCTCTTCTCCTACTGCTGCCTAGCATCCACTTGAGTCTGTGAAGTTCTTTGGGATGTTTTATTACCTTACATGTAGTATATAAATGCAAGCTGTTGTTGACAAATCTCCAAGTCATTTACAATTGATTACTATTTTGTAATTACTGAGCATAAAGGAAAATTAATTACTGAGTATAAAGGAAAATAAGTTAATCATAATATTATCACATTTGTACACACCTCTCTATTTCACTTTGCATGATGCCATTCAGTAGTCCTGTGCTGTAGGATTTTTCTGATTTAAACTTTTTTTTATTTACAGTGGATGCTTCACCATGTTCTAAGGCAGTGTTGATGGCTATGGGAGCATGTAAGAGCATGATTTCTCTATATTTGTCTATTCAACTGCAAATTCACAAATATTGCTTTATTTTGGTTCCCATTTTGTCCTATTCTCCGTTCCCCCTCCCCCACATCATGTACTATTTCCTGGCCAAGAGGATGAGTTAATTAATATCAGGGGGTAAATTTTAACCCCCAAGAACAGGTGGGTTGGGGGCAGGTGGGCAGTGAAAATTCCAAGTTTTCAGAGCGTGACCACATCCTGGCTCCAACTTGCACACTTCTGGGTTTAACTCAGGCAGATTTGTCTGCGTATGGAGAGCAGACACCAGGAAGTCCTGCCCCCACTTAAAAGGGCAATGTACCTCATTGAGATACTTAATATTTTGTGTATTGGATAATTAAAACAAATTTAACCTTACCTGTTTGGGTTTCCCATCACTTCCCATTCACATCAGATGAAAGCAGGAGGGAAAGGCTGGATCCATGAGGTGAGAGCCTTTATTGCACTGCTTGTGGGCCCAGAGGAGCAGGAGTATTTCATCCAGGCCCAACAAGCTCACCTGGCTGACGGGGCCCCCTGGCGATTGGCCAACCACCCAACCCCGCCCCACCCGATGGCGGCCACCCTCCCAGCAACCTCCGCTCTTCTTGCTGCCTCCCCCGATCTTCTTGCTGTCCCTCCCCCACCCTCTCCGATCTTCTCTCCGGCGTATGATCCCTCCCTCCCACTGATCCCAGGCTGACAGCTAGGCAGCCTGTCAATCAGGCTTAAAAAGGAATTAGATAGTTGCTTGAAAAAGGAGAATATTAATGGGTTTGGGAAGCAACAACAACACTGGGATCGACTGGATGGTTTATGTGGAGAAAAACACAAGGTTGAGAAAAGCAGATTTGGATGGGCCGAATGGTCTGTTTCTGTGCTGTAACATTCTATGATTCTACAATCTAATTTAAGCTAAGAAACACAGTACAGAGAAAGAGCCCATAAACTATGGAGAAAAATACTCAGTTTTAGTTACACCTACTTCCCACATCGCTGTGATATCCGAGTTTATATTAAACCCAGCACAAGAATTGAATCCCTGTTCTAAATGAAATTCTGCCTCAATTAAAGAGCACAATTAAGTTATAAGAATCAGAAAATCATATTTTTAAATTAGGGGTAGAACTATAATATCAATTTTAGCCCCACCAGCTCCAATTATCGCTCCTTTGTATTTCATTCGTAGAGCATCACTGCATCTATAATGTTAGTGTTGGAGGTTTGAACTAGGAGACCCAAGTTCAAATCTTAGTTTCAATGAGCATTACTCCAGCAAGGCAAGTTTGCCAGCCTGTTTTTACTGTGGCTTACGCTGCATTCAGTAAGTCTTCCATTCAATGGCCCCCTCTAGCTCTTCTTTAAATGTTCTGAATGGCTTATTTCCTTTTAATCCACTCTTAGCACTAAAGTACCTGTCATGTACAGTTACAGCCTTCAGGTCCCGTATAATTATCTTAATTATCCTTGTTATGACACCACCTCTAGCTAAATTAATTTTGCTGACATATTGACTATAGTCACTTAGCTGGAATGAAGACAAAAGCTCACTACGAAGTATTTTTTCCCAGATGAATCGTTTGTATACATCAGATTCTAAAGAGGTTTACAGCACAGGAAGTGGCTATTTGGTTCATTGTGTCTGTGCTGGCACATAAAAGGGCTCTGCCATGATTTTCAGATTATGAACCGTCCTGTAATCCACTGAGAAAAATAATCAATTTACAGCTATTATCAAGTGCTGCTGATTCTGTCACAAAATGCAGTATATCTTCATATCCTGGTAGAAAAAATATTTTAAATTAAGATCTATACATTGCAAATGATACTGAATCCCACAAACAGATTATTTCCTTGTAATCACTCCTACCTATCCACTCTCTATGAAATAACACTGCCCAACATGTTGGGGTTCACCACCAAGATCATAATGGATGTGCCCCATTTACACTGCATAATACCAGCTGAGATAGGAGGATATTGTTGTGTAGGCTGTGTCTCACCACAGGAAGCCTTTAAAATGAAAATTGGCTAGAGTTGCCATCACCCATAGAATTGCACCCAAGCATGAGTCCATTACCTTCAAGGGAGGAGGAAAGAAAAAGGGATGGGAAAATTGGGGGGGAAATTTATATGGTATAATTAGTGTCATCACATAATTACTATAGAGCTTCAAAATAAATTGAACACTTTCCTTTCCAGCTTTTGCCATTTTTGCTGCTCAGAATTTTATTGCTACACTAGGATTCACTGCCACTGGAATAGCAGCAGATACTTGGGCAGCCAAATTAATGTCAATTGTCGCATATCTCAATGGAGGAATAGTACCACCTGGAAGTTTCGTGGCCACACTTCAGTCCATTGGTAAAATATTTTCTTCTTTCTGTTTTTATCCTCTTACCAAGTTGGTCTACTAAATCCATGCTATTCTTGCTCAGGAGAGTCTGAGCACAAGGACAGACTCCGAGGAGTGCTGCATTTTGGTGAACGTGCTATGATGCAAGTCATAGTGGGAATGAAATGCACCACATTACCTAGTCTTCCTTTCCTCCTACAGATATTCCTTTGAGAATGGCAAAACTCACCTTGGAGGGGGGAATGGCCATTGAAATTAAAACCTGAAATCGGGTCTCATAGTTAGGACCCTAACACTCCAGCATTATACCTGTAGAGATGTTACAGTAATAAAAAATAAAGGCGTGGTGGTCCTTAATTAGGGTTCATGCAGTTTGAAATTGATGTTGCAATTTTACCACCATTTTTTATAAAATGAGTTTAAAGTAGAATTTTAGTGTTAAGTACAAGGAATAATGTTATAGTTTATCTGGAGGAGGGTGGGAACCCCCTGGGTTAGAAAGCCACTGTGGCAAGTCTTCAGATAAAAGTAAAAAGTACACTACAGAGAGTGCATTATGTTATTTAAACAAAGACAAATTGGATACATATTACTTCTTTAAATAAATCTGTATAAAACACACAAACTGTGGAATCAATTTTAACCCCCCGCGCCTGGCAGAAATGGTGGGTGGGTGGGTGGGAGGGGTTAAAATCAGCCAAGTTCACTTACCGTTCATGCCGGTGACATTTTACCTTCACCAACTTTGAAGTCAGCCGGGTCTTCTGCCACAGGTAGGCGGGGCCTAATTTAAATCTTAAAGTCGCAGCCCGATTATGTTCTTGTCTCAGGTTTGATATTCAATGCTTTTGTTTCTCTTTTTTTGTTTTCCTGAAAGGTACTGCAGGATTCTCCACCTCTACCAAACTCATGTTGGGAGTCATTGGTGCCATCAGTTCCATCCTCATCAGCGTTAAACTGGATATTTTCTGAAATAGAAAAAGTTGTTACTGCTAACTTCAGAAATAAATTGTTATCCTTATCCACCAAGAGTGTGATGGAAAAGTCTTTGTGTGTGTAAAATTCTCTTTTTTAAATTTGAGATAAATAAGTTCTTAACATATGTATGGTAACCCAGTTTAAATCTATAATAAATGCCCTCTATATTCCTGCAGCCTGACTGTCCTACATAGAGGATTGCACGGTTCACAAACCGTAGGAACATTGTGCACCAGAGATAGCTGCTGTGCATTCAGTTTGTAATATGGAATTTTACAAATATTTTGCAGCAGTCAAGATTCACCCATGGACTGTCATTCCCCTCTAATAATTGTTATTCATTGAGGAGATACTCTATGAAGCAGCAGATTATGAAGGGGGAAAAAGCATCAACTTAGCTGATTCCAGTCAGCCTGGTTGAGATCAGTCTCACCTTGTAGAGTATTACAAACAACCAGTGTCCTATCACACAATATGTTAATTAAGTAACGCATCACACTAGTGGGACACCTAGCTCTTAATGTTTTTTGAGAAATCTTCATTCATCATTAGGGTGTGAAAATCAAGGTTGTCGCAAAACAAAATCACAACAGCTACAAGGATTGTATACGTGCAGAGTAATTGAATTCAATGGAAAGAAAATCGAGAATGGTGTAAAACGGGCTGCTGACATGCTATGAGCCTGTTTTGCACTACTGGCGTAGACCAATTTCAACCACCCTTCCCCCTAGTATGAGCGTTTAAGTACTTTTAGGTCAGGCATGGTAAAGTCAAATGTAACTTGAAATTCCTCTTTCAATACCAGAATGTGCCTTAACCCCAAACTAGAAATGTCCACTTTGAATATTTATATTTCTCACACAAGCCATCGTTACGATCTTTCAGAATGAGACTGAAATGAAAAAGTGCCCACTGAGAGTGTTCAAATTTATTTCAATTAGTTCCTTTTTAGCCAGCAGAGAAGCGAAACTTTAGTCCCATCAGTTTGGGCCAACTGGATTCAAGACTAGGTTCTGCAGGTGAAAGGATAATGTACTAACCAACTGCCGTGTGTTAAAATACTGAAGTGTAAATGCCTGGAATACTTTTTGCTGGATTTCATTACCTTTTTGCCCAGTTATTCTGTAGTGGCTTTACATAATAAGTCGCAGTATCTGCCCCCTTCCCAATTGAACAGCTTCTTATAAAAATATTAGCAAAACTAGTTATATTTTATGTTGTTTTTGGAAATATAAATAAGAATTTCAAACCCTTCCTGCACAGCATTGTTCTTAAATTGAATACAGACAGAACTCTTTTACACTGAAAAAAAATATATTGGGCAACATAAGAGAATCAACAAAAAAAAGGTCAAAGTTATCCTGTAAGAATATAGGAACAGGTGTCGGTCATTCAGCCCCTCGAGCCTGTTCTGCCATTCTGTTAGATCATAGCTAATCTGTACCTCAACTCCATTTACCCACCTTTACTCCATATCCCTTGATATCCTTACCTAACAAAAATCTATCGATATAGTCTTGAAAATTTCAATTGATCCAGCATCTCAACCTTTTTTGGGGGGAGGGGGGGAAAGAGAGTTAAAGCTGGGCTGCCAGGGGCAAGCCCAGTACATTCTTGTGGTATAATTTGTAGGCCAATACATTAATGCTGCATATGTAGTACATAAATTTTTATACAAATTTCTTTGTGTAAACCAGGATGGGTTATAAAATGAATACGATACAGAGCTTTGAGACATAGCACAGCCTGCACTCTGCTAATGCCAAAAACTACTAAGTTAATAATTTATCAGCAAGTGATCCCAAAACACAAGTAAAATAATTATGTGAGGAAAGACTGCGTGGCAGCTTATAAAATAATTTTATTTATGAAACATCACTGACATAATTACAATCAGCATTTTGTGACAGTGATATTTTGCTGCAAATGAAAATAAAAACAAAGGACAGCACTTCATACAATTTCATTTTCAGATCTGATTTGAGCCAACATTAAATAAAAGTCTGGCCTTCACACTGGGTATAAGCTTTTATCGATTCAAGTGCACTTTAAACATAGACCACACTACTGCAAGTTACTTTAACCATCACGACTTTAGTTATACAGAGTTCATCTAATTCTTTTTGCTCACGTGGAACTCAAAAGCACAGAAATGAAAGGAAAACAATGTGAAAATCATCTTTTAAAAAAAAGGGACAAAAATTGATTTTAAAAAAATCACAATTTTTATTTGTGGGATTAAACCTGGTACCTTAGCTGCATGCCTCCAAAGGCCAAAACAAGCAGCGCATCCTTAACACTGCACACAATGGATATTTCAGATTTTCCTCGCTAGAAAGTCTTCTTTCTCCTTAGTGGCAAGGGCCTTGAGATGTTAACTGCTGCATGCGAGAACACTATAAATCAAAGTTATTGTTGACTGATGTCATCCATAACTTTTGAGCGTTTCAACTGTGACTACTAGTCTTCGTGGTCCAAATACAACTACATTTTTTTTTGCGAAAACATTTAATAATTCCAGACTTTCTACAGCCCCTTCCTCTGCCACCTCTTGAAAATGTCATTGCCAAATTTGTCCCTTTGGAAGGGGCTTATTTCCAAATTCTAAGAAAGATGAATGGCTTGTCACAAAAAGGCAAAAAAAACTATGTTTAGGTTTGTGAAACTATTAATACTTTAAGCTAATGCCTGTCGACCTTCCATGACATTTTCCCATTTCGCCTTCTCATCTGAATACTGTGGGGTAGAATTTCCTGGGAGCTCCACTTTTAAGTTTCTTCAGGGTTTCTGTCGCAGTTACAATGAGAAATTGGGAGAAGCCTCATGGAAATTACTGCTGTACGTTTCTGACTTCTGCCAATGCTGATTTTAAACCAGCCGTTGGGCAATTCGGCCTTGGATTCTACCTACTTTTCTATGGGTGCCTTGTTTCCTATTCCTCTTCAATGACCCAGTTGAAATTGTGATCTCAGACTGAATGAATCACGAGTGTAAATCCACACCCAATTATCCTGTGGGACAGTGGACTGTGCTGTGGGATGAAAAACAACCGTTGTCACATTATTAAATCAAACGGATTGTTCTGGGTGGTGTTCAGCTGTCAACAAAAGTTTTGAGTGCTGGAAGCGTACAATATTCCTATTGAAATCAAAAGTTGCCATTTGGTTGGGTGAATGTTTTGTGTGCCTCCTTTCCCCTGCAATTTCTAGAAAGTTAAGTATGTATAATGTACTGCCAGGAACATGCAACTTAGGAGGAACAGTGAGTGCTGTCTTCTCAATACCAGAAACGCCTGAAATTTCTGCAAGGAATGCTGACACAACTTTGGACTACACTGGCAAAAATGTGCCAGCAAAGACAGCTACCCAGGAATCATGAAGTAATGTGAATATGAGGGAAGCATTGGCCAATATGCATTTGATTTGAAAATGTCTTGAGATTTTTGAAAAACTACATTGTAGTACTACTCTATCAAGCTGTGCTGAATGACTCAAGAGAATTGTTTTTTGAAAAGTAAATGTGGCTGAACTACCAAGCCAGCAATGTTTGAGAGCATCATGCTGTAGCTAGCCAAACTTTTGCCAAGTCTTGAACTCTATTCACTCGATTATACCAGCCTTTCACATTTGGGCATTTTGCTTCTTACAATTGATAGTGTGCACTTATTTTACTATTTGGATTAGCTAACCAGACATTTACTAGCTCATACTGTATAGTTTCATTAAACGTACTGCAAGAACTCAGGCTTTTAATCCACAATAACAAGATATATATTTCATTTTAAAAATTGCCCTTGTAATAACACTGAAATCTGTAGCAGTTTCATCCAATTCCCAAAGACACTATACTGAAGATTTACTGTACAAAAATCAACTTTTTGTGGGATATGCCTCCACCATTACATTTCCCAGTATTTGGGAACACTATTATAAAGTGAAAATTGTGAATTGCATGGACACAAGTAGCATCTTCATTTCATAACAGTCATTTAAGTGAAAACCCTAAGTTGCATTTAGAAATGATACCCTGCAGAAAATGACCACATACACACCAGATTTTGCAGTGAATTACCGTGAGTCTATAATGAGGTATAAAACACTCAAATCTATATCCACGCTGTCAGTCCAATGTTTACTTATAAACAAATATAAAAGGTTTAACGTAAAACCCTATAGATTAGCATAATAATATATCTACTGCTCATTTACGTACAATTTTCATCTGCCACCCTTTTTAGGCGGCAGATTCAGCCCTTCAGAATATCAATATTACATAACATTGAGTGATACTGTTTCAACACGTAACTGAAATTAAAACCATCAACGTTTTCTGCCAAGAGAATCCGTTACATGCTATTGTGCAGAATGAATGGAGCATATGGAAAGTTGTAATCTGCAGAATGCTCTCAGTAAAACTTCCCTTTCTATCAAAAGTGGTGGCCCCAATACACCTATATGGCAACCAGGAGCCTCTCAGCAATGTTACAATAGCAATCAGGGCACAAGGTATTTATTACATAAAATATGTAGTCTTACATGTACACTCAGGTTGTAATAAATATAGGAATGGTTATCAGAAATCCTTCCATGTTAATCATAAGGTGATACATAAGCTGAAGTGTAACACAAGATTGAAAGAGTTCAGAAAAATCAACCAGGCTTGAGTAGTTGATCAATATAATCTGAATTGCATCCTCTAAATACAATCCAGCCTGTTATTCTCAACAGTGCATTCAAAGGAGTGGGGGTGGTGTGTCTCTACTCCATATTCATTTTTTGTTTCACTGGCTGGAGTTGTAGAGACATAATAATGTTGGGCAATGACCTTCCATAGTTTAAATTGAAATGCTGTTATATGTAATTTCAACCGCAGTGAAATCAGGTTGCATTCATTTCAAGTTATTCTCTGTATGCTAGAGCCTTAAAACAAATTCATATTTCAATGCATATACAATACATTGCTACGAACATGCAACTTAGAGGAACGTGAAACAGTGGAGGGCAGTGTTCTCAACACCAGTGGCAAACACACCACAGCATTGTTGCAGGTGGTCTCAAAAGTTTTCACACAGAACATTTAACTTTTAATACAGGTCTTGACACCACTAGTTCACTTCCTAAATTAATGAGTTGTGGTCTATTTTGGAGAATCAAATGTAAAATTCCACTGCTGCTTTTTCATTCTTGTAAATGCTTCCATGGGTTTTCACTCTCTTTCCCACTCCTCTCCCCATTTCATGCTCATATCCTGGTTTTAATCTGTGAAAGAAATCACCAAATCTACTACAGGAAGTAGGGCTTATGAAACAATTGTAGAAACATAAAAAGGCACAAGTATAAATATGGATTATCCTTTGACTGGATACCAAGCAAAAACATCAAGAGGATGCAAGAAGCAGACAAAGTCAATGAGGAAAGTCGGGGGGGGCGCAGAGGTGTAAAAGGGAGAGCAAGTGTTATTAAGGCTGTGAGCCTTATCTTACGTACAAGTTTTCTATGAGAAAATCCAAACTCTATACAAGCTGCCTGGACTGTATCAGCACAAAGTGTTATGCATGGCACTCTTTATTAAAAACTTAGTGTTAGAACGTAAGAAATAAGAGTAGGCCATACTGCCCGCCCCCCCCCCCCCCCACCGAGCCTGCTCCGCCATTCAATAAGACCATGGCTGATCTACTACCTCAACTCCACTTTCCCGCCCGATCCCCATATCCCTTGATTCCCTTAATGTCCAAAAATCTATCAATCTCAGTTTAGAATATACTCAATGCCTGAGCATCCACAGCCCTCTGGGGTACAGAATTCCTAAGATTCACAACCCTGAGTGAAGAAATTTTTCCTCATTTCAGTCCTAAATGGCCGACCCCTTATCCTGAGACTATGACCCCTAGTCCTAGACTCCAGCCAAGGGAAGCAGCCTCAGAATCTACCCTGTCACCCCCTCTAAGAATTTTATACTTTTCAATGAGATCACCTCTCATTCTTCTAAACTCCAAGGAATATAAACAAAAGCAAAATACTGCAGATGCTGGAAATCTGAAATAAAAACAGAAAATGCTGGAAATACTCAGCAAGTCAGGCAGCATCTGTGGAGAAAGAAACAGAGTTAACGTTTCAGGTCAAAGACCTTTCGTCAGAACGGGAAGATGTTAAAAGAGTTAAAGTATTTGAGCAAGTACAGAGCCAGAGAAAAGGGGAGGGGGGAGGGAAAGAAAGAACAAAAGGGAAGGTCTGTGATAGGGTAGAGGGCACGAGTGATTAAATGATAAAAGGGATGATGGTGCAAGGCAAGGAAAGAGGTAATGGGACGGGTTAAGAAACAAAAGATTGATCAGGAACAGCTGTAAATGGCAGCAGCAGAACCATTACCAGCACTAGCTGACTGAAAAAATGGGTAGTCTTTCCAACTGCCCGTTGCCAAGGCAATCACAGTGTGCAGACAGAGAGGTGTTACCTACAAGTCCACCGAATATACAAACCACCAAAAAAAAAGAGAGAGAGGCAGAAACATAGAAAAGACAGCAAATGACCCGTTATATTAAAAACAGATAACATTTGTTCGCTGGTGGGGTTATGTGTAGCGTGACATGAACCCAAGATCCCGGTTGAGGCCGTCCTCATGGGTGCGGAACTTGGCTATCAATTTTTGCTCGACGATTTTGCGTTGTCGTGTGTCTCGAAGGCCGCCTTGGAGTATGCTTACCCGAAGGTCGGTGGACCCTTTCTATGGACCCACGGCGAGGAATCACTGAAGAGACTACACGATAACATCAACAAGTTCCATCCCACCATCAAGCTCACCATGGACTACTCCTCAGAATCAGTTTCTTTCTTGGACACACGAATCTCCATCAAAGACGGGCACCTCAGCACCTCACTCTACCGCAAGCCCACGGACAACCTCACGATGCTCCACTTTTCCAGCTTCCACTCTAACCACGTCAAAGAGACCATCCCCTATGGACAGGCCCTGCGAATACACAGGGTCTGCTCAGACGAGGAGGAACGCGATGGACACCTACAGACGCTGAAAGACGCCCTAGTAAGAACGGGATATGACGCTCGACTCATCGATCGACAGTTCCGACGAGCCACAGCGAAAAATCGCATAGACCTCCTCAGAAGACTAACACGGGACGCAACCAACAGAGTACCCTTCGACGTCCAGTACTTCCCCGGAGCGGAGAAACTACGCCATGTTCTCTGCAGCCTTCAACATGTCATCAATGACGATGAACACCTCGCTATGGCCATTCCCACACCTCCACTACTCGCCTTTAAACAGCCACCCAACCTCAAACAGACCATCGTTCGCAGCAAATTACCCAGCTTTCAGGAGAACAGCGTCCAGGACACCACACAACCCTGCCACGGTAACCTCTGCAAGACATGCCAGATCATCGAAACAGATACCACCATCACACGAGAGGACACCACCCACCAGGTGCATGGTTCATACTCCTGTGACTCGGCCAACGTTGTCTACCTCATACGTTGCAGGAAAGAATGCCCCAGAGCATGGTACATTGGCGAGACCATGCAGACGCTGCGACAACGGATGATCGGACACCGCGCAACAATCACCAGACAGGAGGGTTCCCTCCCAGTCTGGGAACACTTCAGCAGTCAAGGACATTCAGCCACCGACCTTCGGGTAAGCATACTCCAAGGCGGCCTTCGAGACACACGACAACGCAAAATCGTCGAGCAGAAATTGATAGCCAAGTTCCGCACCCATGAGGACGGCCTCAACCGGGATCTTGGGTTCACGTCACGCTGCACGTAACCCCACCAGCGAACAAATGTTTTCTGTTTTTAATATAACGGGTCATTTGCTGTCTTTTCTATGTCTCTGCCTCTCTCTCTTTTTTTTTGGTGGTTTGTATATTCGGTGGACTTGTAGGTAACACCTCTCTGTCTGCACACTGTGATTGCCTTGGCAACGGGCAGTTGGAAAGACTATCTGTAATCACCATGTATTGTTCTGTGATTTATAAATGCGAAGGGTTCGAGGATTTCATTTCCACAACATTCACCTGAGGAAGGAGGAAGCCTCTGAAAGCTTGTGAATGTCAAATAAAATTGTTGGACTATAATTTGGTGTTGTAAAATTGTTTACAATTGTCAACCCCAGTCCATCAACGGCATCTCCACATCATGAAAAAATGGGAGCAGTGGTTATAATCTGAAGTTATTGAAATCAACGTTGAGTCCGGAAGGTTGTAAAGTGCCTAAACGAAAAATGAGGTGCTGTTCCTCGAGCTTACGTTGAGCTTCATTGGAACTGTGTAAGAGGCCGTGGACAGAGAGGTCAGAGTGGGAGTGAGATGGGGGATTAAAATGGCAAGCGACCGGCAGGTCAGGATCACGCTTGAGAACAGAGCAGAGGTGTTCAGCAAAGCAAGCACCCAGTCTGCGTTTGGTCTCCCCAATGTAGAGGAGACCGCATTGTGTGCAGCGGATACAGTATACTAAATTGAAAGTACAAGTAAACTGCTGTTTCACCTGGAGGTGTTGCATCTCCTGCACTCGCACGGGAAGGTGCCGTGGGGAGGAGAGCAGATGTCGGGGATGATGGAAGAGTGGACCAGGGTGTCGTGGAGGGAGCGGTCCCTTTGGAATGCTGAAAGGGGAGGGGAAGATGTGTTTGGTGGTGCAATCGTGCTGGAAGTGGCGGAGGATGATACGTTGAATGTGGAAGCTGGTGGGTGGAAGGTGAGGACAAGGGAGTCCCTATGATGGTTCTGGGAGGGAAGGGAAGGGGTGAGGGCAGAAGTGCAGGAAATAGGACGGACACAGTTGAGGGCCCTGTCAACTACAGTGGACGGGAATCCTCAGTTAAGGAAAAAGGAAGACGTATCGGAAGCACTGGTGTGGAAGTGGTATCGTCAGAACAGATGCAACAGAGAAGGAGAAACTGGGAGAAGGGAATAGAGTCCTTACAGGAAGCAGATTGGGAGGAAGTGTAATCAAGGCAGCTGTGGGAGTCGGTGGGCTTATAATAGATATTGGTTGACCGCCTATCCCCAGAAATGGAGATAGAGGAGTTGAGGAAGGGAAGGGAAGAGTCGGAGATAGACCACGTAAAGGCAAGGGAAGGGTGAAAATTGGAAGCAAAATTGATGAAATTTTCCAATTCGGGGCGAGAACAGGAAACGGCACTGATATAGTCATCAATGTACTGGGAGGGGACCTGAGTAGGACTGGAACAAGGAACGTTCCACGTATCTCACAAAAAGGCAGGCATAGCTGGGACCCATACGGGTTCCCATCGCAACACCTTTTTTTTTGGAAGAAGTGAGTGGAGTCAAAGGAGAAGTTGTTCAACGTAAGAACAAGTTCAGCCAAGTGGAGGAGGGTGGTGGTGGAAGGGGACTGGTTGGGCCTCCGTTCAAGGAAGATGCAGAGGGCCCGCAGGCTGTCCTGGTGGGGGATGGAGGTGTAGAGGGACTGGACGTCCATGGTGAAAAGGAGACAGTTAGGGCCGGGGAACTGAAAACTGTTAAAGTGGCAGAGGGTGTCAGAAGAGTCGCGGACGTAGATTGTAAGGGACTGGACAAGGGGAGAAAAAAGTCAAGATAGGAGGAAATAAGTTCCGTGGGGCAAGAACTGGCTGGTATGATGGGTCTCCCAGGGAAGGAGGTAGAAGCGGGCTGTATGGGGTTGGGGGACTATGAGGTTGGAGGCCGTGGAGGGAAGATCTCCAGAGGAGATGAGGTCAGTGACGGTCTGAGAAACTATGGCTTGATATTCGGCGGTGGGGTCATGGTCCAGGGGAGAGTAGGAGGAGGTGTCGAAGAGTTGGCTCTCAGCCTCCGTAAGGTCGAGGTCTCTTCGCCACACAACAGCATCGCCCTTGTCAACAGGTTTAATGACAATGTCAGGGTTGGACCTGAGAGAACGGAGTGCTGCAAGTTTAGAAGGAGGTAGGTTAGAGTGAGTGAGGGGAGTAAAGAAATTGAGACGGCCGATGTCACGCGGCAGTTCGCAAAGAAAAGATCAAGAGACCCTCTTGGAAGAGCCCAGGTGGAACGAGAAATCTGAAGATGGGAAAAAGAGTCCACTATGCAAGGGGAAGACTCCTGGCCAAAGAAGTGGGCACGGAGGCGAAGACGACGGAAGAGCTCAGCATTGTGTCGATCTCAAAATTCATTGTGGTGGGGGCATAAATGGATGAAGCTAAGGCCTTTGCTGAGGACTGATTGTTCAGGATCAGAGAGGGGAAGGTCAGAGGGGATAGTGAAAACACAACAAAGGGTGAGATTGGAGGGATGGAGTCAGAGGAAAGTGAAGGGGAAGAAGGATCAGGAAGGGGGTTGGTATCTAAGAGTTGTTGAAGCTTGCAGTCCTTGGCACCTGAAAGGAAGACAAAGTTTTTTGTTAAAGCAACGGATGAGGCGAAAGATGAAATGGAACTGCGGACCAGGACAGCTCTGAAAAAGAGTTGGTGCTGCTGAAGAGAGGTCGAGAGTGTGCACATGGTGTTGAGCGTGGATCTCAGGAAGCAGCGATTCGAGGAACATTGAATATCATGGAGATATCTGTAATCATGGGCGGATCCGAAACATGAAGGGTGGAATTTAAGTTGGAAACCGCGTGCAATAAGTCGGAACTGGAGACAGTTGCTGAGGAAAGGGATGTGGCTATGAAAGGGAGTTTTAGAAGAAACCTGATCAAACATGAGAAGGGAAACAGAAAGCAATGAAGGTGAACAAGGTAAAAGAGACAAACGGAAATCCCATCAGAGAGAAGAGCAGAATTTCTTCGAAGTGGCCATTCCTGGAAAAGTGGCCGTGAATTAAACATGAAATCAAAAGTAAAATGCTGCGGATGCAGGAAATCTGAAATAAAAACAGAAAATGCTGGAGCAGCTCAGCAAGTCAGGCAGCATCTGTGAAGAAACAGAGTTAATGTTTCAGGTCGAAGACCTTTCGTCAGAACTGGAAGATGTTAAATATAAGCCCATTCTATTCAATCTCTCCTCATAGGACAACCCTCTCATCCCAGGAATCAATCTAGTGAACCTTCGATGCACCTCCTCTAAGGCAAGTATATCCTTCCTTAGTATTGGTGGAGAAATAGACAGAATATATATGCAAGGACAAATTCTTGTATCTAACCAAATGAAAGGGGATCTCAAGATAGTCTATATTTGAGGAAGTTGTTGTGAAATGTTGAGACTTGATAGTACTCAAGAGACTACGTGAACTGTTCATTGTTCAGTAATTGTCTTTATTGTTCAATGGTAATAAAACCTTTATCTAATCGAACTAGAATACATTTTAATTTGATTCATAACAAGCCAGGAATTTTAATATTTCATTTACTTAGGACAAAATGTACCAGTCAAGGGATTACAATTGGAGACCAGGAGTAGGGGATCACAAAGAGAGAGATTCATCGGAATAAACCCCATTAGGAATTTCTTAGTTTTCAACTCTTGCAGAATCTATAAAAGTCTGCAAGGTCCTGAATATTCACTTCACAGAAAATCCTGGGAACAAGTGTCACTTTAAAGTCTTTTATGAACTATACCACAACTCAGTTAGGCAAATGTTCAAACTTCAACACACTTCGTGCCATCTGACAGCCAGAAACTGCATTTCAGAGACAGGTTGTTGCTCCATTGCGTCGGTTTTCGTGGGCTAGCTACTATTGGCTTTGTCTGGTCGATTCCTGTTTAGCACTGCCTTTGGCGTGAACTCCAGTTTGTCCTTTAGGCTTAGCACTTCTGTACAGTCTTTATTCATGATCTCAGCAAGTTTTCTCTCTTCACGCAATTCAAAAATGCTTTTCTCTTCAGCTGGTTGCTGTAGGTCCCCACGAATAAACCACTCTAAATTGTAGCCCACTGCCCCAACCACAAAGGCCACGGGAAAAGTTATGTAGGGTGCATACGTACGGAGGGCAGTCCACAAAACAGGCCACATGATGTCTGCAAAGAGAAAATATCATCTCAATGTAGAGCTCTCAATTTTTCATAATTCTTCTGAGTTTCCACAGAAAACTAGATTTTTTACAGCTGTCATCAAGACTATATTGTAACAAAATGGCATGAAAGACGACCAATTTTTGAAGTTGGCCACTACATCTCAGCCATTGCTAAAAAAAAAACTTGGTTTGCTACCTAACTTGGGTAGAAATCCTTTCCAGCTCACACAAGCTGAAAATCACAGCAAGTAACCAGCTTGCAACAGTATTTATCCCCATCTCCAGTCCTGTATCGTTTCTCGGTTTTCAGAGGTAATACTGAACTTGTACACAGCCTTAGTTACACTTCAGTCGTGTATGGTTTTGGTCACAACGTTATAAGAATATAAGGGCAATGGAAAGGTGCTGTATAGATTTAGTAGGATGTTACCAGGGATGAGGCATTACAATTTTGAAGAGAGTTAAGAAGTTAAAGCTTTTCTCACCAGAGTTGAGAACGTTAAGGGGTGGCCTGAAAGAGGACTTCAAGATTATGAACAGTTATTTAAAGGTGATGGAACTGTTTCCACTGGTTGGCAAGATGGTAATGATAGGGCACAAAAATTAAAATTTCTACATGAGGGTGGTAAGAATAACAGGTCTCAGCTGGTGTATTGTGTACAATTCTGGGCATCACACTTTAGGAAGGATGTCAAGGCCTTGGAGAAGATACAGAGATTTACTAGGATGAGGGACTTCAGTTATGTGGAGAGACTGGGGAGACCTGACAGAGGTATTCAAAATAATGAGGGGTTTTGATAGAGCAAATAGGGAGAAACTGTTTCCTTCGGCAAGTGAGTCAGTAACCAGAGGCCATAGATTTAAAATTGGCAAAAGAGCTAGAGGGGAAATTAAGAGAATTTTTTCACACACAGGGTTGTTAAGATCTGGAACGCACTACCTGAAAGGGTGGTGCAAGCAGATTCAATAGGAACTTTTGAAAGGCAATTGGACATGTACTTGAAGAGGAGCAATTTGCAGGGTTATGGGACTAAACTGGACAGCTCTTTCAAAGAGCCGGCACAGGCATGATAGGCCGAATGGCCTCCTTCTGTGCTGTAAGATTCTATGACTCTGAAGAGTTTAATTTAAAATAAAGTTTCTATTGTGCATTCTTAAAACAAACAGACCCCACATTGAGACTAGACTGGCGGCCAACATGAAAGAGAATCCAAAAGTCTTCTACAGGCATGTAAACAGTAAACGGGTAGTAAGAGGAGGGGTGGGACCGATTAGGGACCAAAAAGGAGATCTACTCATGGAGGCAGAGGGGATGACCGAGGTACTAAATGAGTACTTTGCATCTGTCTTTACCAAGGAAGATGATGCTGCCAGAGTCTCAGTAAGGGAAGATATAGTTGAGATACTGGATGGGCTAAAAATTGATAAAGAGGTATTTGAAAGGCTAGCTGTACTAAAAGTAGATAATTCACCCGGTCCAGATGGGATGCATCCTAGATTGCTGAGGGAAGTAAAGGTGGAAATTGCGGTGGTACCGGCCATAATCTTCCAAACATCTGCAGATACGGGGGTGGTGCCAGAGGACTGGAGAATTGCAAATGTTACACCCTTGTTCAAAAAAGGTGCAAGGATAAAGCCAGCAACTATAGGCCAGTCAGTTTAACCTCAGTGGTGGGGGAACTTTTAGAAATGATAATCCAGGACTCAATTAACAATCACTTGGAGGAGTGCAGATTAATTAGGGAAAGCTAGCACAAATTTGTTAAAGGCAAATAATTTTAACTAACCTGATAGTTTTTTGATGAGGTAACAGAGAGGGTAGATGAGGGCAATGCAGCTGATGTGGTGTATACGGACTTGCAAAAGGCATTTGCTAAAGTGCCGCATGGTAGGCTTATCATCAAGATTGTGGCCCATGGAATAAAGGGGGCAGTAGCAACATGGATACAGAATTGGCTAAGGGACAGGAAACAGATAGTGATGAACGGTTGTTTTTCGGACTGGAGGGAGGTGTACAGTGGTGTTCCCCAGGGGTCAGTGCTGGGACCACTGCTTTTCTTGATATATATTAATGACTTGGACTTGGGTGTACAGGGCACAATTTCCAAATTTGCAGATGACACAAAACTTGGAAGGGTAGTAAATAGTGAGGAGGATAGTGACAGACTTCAAGAGGATATAGACGAGCTGGTGGCATGGGTGGACAAGTGGCAGATTAAATTTAACGCAGAAAAATGCGAAGTGATACATTTCGGTAGGAAGAACGGGGAGAAGCAATATAAACTAGAGGGCACAACTCTAAAAGGGGTACAGAGATCTGTGGGTTTATGTGCACAAATCGTTGATGGTGGCAGGGCAGGTTGAGAAAGTGGTTAAAAAAGCATACGGGATTCTGGGCTTTATAAATAGAGGCATAGAATACAAAAGTATGGAAGTCACGATGAACCTTTATAAAACACTGGTTCGGCCACACTGGAGTATTGTGTTCAGTTCTGGGCACCGCACTTTAGGAAAGATGTAAAGGCCTTAGAGACGGTGCAGAAGAGATTTACTAGAATGATTCCAGGAATGAGGGACTTTAGTTACATGGATAGACTGGAGAAGCTGGGGTCGTGCTCCTTGGAACAGAGACAGTTGCTAGGAGATTTGATAGAGGTATTCAAAATCATGAAGGGTCTAGACAGAGTAGATAGAGAGAAACTGTTCCCATTGGCAGAAGGGTCAAGACCCAGAGGACAAAGATTTAAGGTGATTGGCAAAAGAACCAAAGGTGATATGAGGAAAAACTTTTTTTTTTAAAAACACAGCCAGTGGTTAGGATCTGGAATGCACTGCCTGAGGGGGTGGTGGAACCAGATTCAATCATGGCCTTCAAAAGGGAACTGGATAAGTACTTGAAAGGAAAAAAAATTGCAGGGCCACGGGGAAAGGATGGGGGAGTGGGACTAGCTGGATTGCTCTTGCGTAGAGCCGCTGCAGACTCGATGGGCCAAATGGCCTCCTTCCGTGCTGTAACCTTTTTATGATTCTGGGTACTACCTGTGGCTGGAAGGAATTAGCAGAATGCCGAGTATGAGAACAAGTACTCATATCCAGGATTCTGTGCTTCCATGATTGGATTGGTAAAAGCATGCAGTTGCAGCTGAAGCTCTGTTTTTATGGCAAGCTGTGCTGCTCACCATGCCACCTGTGAGGAATTCTTGGTACCTACTGTCTGCTAACAATCGCTCAAATAAATCTGCAATTGCTAGCTGTCCAGTAACCAATGAGTCACTATGGGATGAAGCTGATGAGATGGCAAACCTGGAGACATAGCACTCATTGTGTCCACATTATGGCCCGAAGCATTTCTGCTGAAGTCCTGGAGTGGGATTTGAACACACAACCTCCTGACTCTCAGGCAAATACAGTACCAACTGAGACAACCCGGAATCTTAAAAAGTAGCTTGCTCCTTGTTGGACAAGCAATGAGAAGTTAATTAATGGTCAGTGCCACTTTAGGTGACTAAACTCCTGCAGTATCGCTTCAGGGTCGCTAAGTTTTGACTCTTGTCAATCTGCACCTCGAGACTTAAATTAAATGAAGTGTGTGCTCCGTACTGAGAAAATAGTAAATGTGAGCTGTCAGCTGAATCAGGAATAGATGATAGAGATGGTACTTTTTATAGTGATTGAATATCTTAAACTTCACTGATGGGGATTTCACAGTAGTTCTGTTTGGCAATCCTAGGGTTCCCCTGGTGAGATACCCAAATAACCAAAAAAGTATATTAGGAAATGCAACTTAACTCCAGGCAGACCAGTCGTATTTACTTATTCCTAAATTCTACATTTGAATTGCCAGCAGTAGAATCCATACGGGCATTGCATATATACTTGAAAAGGAAATTTTTGCAGGGCTCTGGGGAAAGTGCAGGGTAGTGGACCTAATTGGACAGCTCTTTCAAAGGGCCGGCACAGGCACAATGGGCCAAATGGCCTCCTTCTGTGCTGTAAGATTCTTTGAATCGTTAGACTTTAATCACCCAGCAAGGGCCCGGCTCCTTCAAACATCCCCTGCGCCCCCCTCCCCCCCTCCTCCCCTCCTCCCTTCTACACCCATCTACCGCCATTATACACGGGCCCTGCCGCACGGTTGGATACAAGTGCATGAAGGACACGCTACCCTTGCACTCTTACATAAAAGGCGGATTCTTGCGGCCTTGTCACCACTGCAAATCCTCGGGCTCGATTAACGTCCTACCCGCAAGAAGGGCTCCTCCAGTCGGATTACTCCTCCGGGCATGGGGGAGAAGCCAGGACCCACCCCACCCCACCCCCGGTTATTATTGAGATTCATACCCCACCCCTCCCATCTTTCCTCTTCTCTCTCAGCCCCCTTTTACCAACCTACCTCCCCTCGCTGCAGTCACTGCTCTCCAGCTGCCAAACGTCCCGCCCCCCTGGTGCCTCCTGATTGGAACGGGTCCGTTCGCACTCCGACCGTGTAATTGGAGAATTCAACTGTCAATCACACACTCTTTCACCGCCCAGTGCCGCTCATCGGACCGTTAGAGCGCCGCCTAGTGACTGTAGGTTGCAACTGCAACTGGACGTTTGGAGGAAAAAAAGTGCAAAGTAGCTCTTGAAATATGACATTTGACAAAAATGGATTATTAGACAAAGTAGACCAATCCCCTTGAACACCCGAAGTCAGTCACTCCTCACAAATAATTTGAGGGTGTTTTACATTATCACTATTCACTTTTTTGGGAGCTCAAATGTTACAGGGGTGAGGTACACTGCTGACTTTTTAAATAGATTCTGTTCTGAAAAGTGTTTGGTAAATCCTTTTGTTTGAGGAAGGAGAAAAGTTAAAATGTCATATACAAGCAATATTGCAAAAGGTTTCCTCTACACTATGTGTAAGGAAATAATAACTCCGTTCTTTATAAGTGAATTTACCATTTCATCACACAGAACGCATAATTATGTTTCAACACTGTTAAATTGCCTGGTCTGATGGTGTCCTTTTAAAAATGTACTATAGAAAATGTTATGTTTTGAGCTGTGGGTATGGACCTGGGTGACCACAGAATACGAACACATAATTGGTCAGCACTGCGGGACATCAACTGCTTTATTGGGCGAAACCTCCAAATTACAATCTATTTTCTTTTTTATTCACATGCATTCTATTTTAGTTTGTACAGATTATCTTTTTTTATCAATGGTACCCTCCTGAATTTGGAGGAAGGGGGAGCTTGTGGATGGCCTAGTGACACTGAGCTTACCCAACACCACCCATCAGCCTGGTCAAAAGAGGACCATAGCAAATGACTGGCACATCTTGCTGTTAAACGCAATGAACCATTTTAATACAACTGTTGTGATGCAAAACTGTATTATGGCAAGAATATGCTGATACATGGGACTAGTTCAGGTCTGCCCGCTGTGTGCATCATTATGCACCAAACATGCACAAATCGCGAGCTCTGATTTTGTGTTGGCCTACCAGAACCTATCAGAACCAAATGGTGGTGTAAATACAGGTGCGGGACAAACGTAGGTTGGTTTAAACATAGCCCTGCTTTACAGATGTTCCTGTCTAAAATAGATTAGTTTACACATGTCTGAATGTATCTGACACGTTTATTATTTTATCATTAGTCAATGTCTTTGAAAAGTGAACTTTTAAAAAAACTTTTTCTTGTGTTTACCAAACACTGGAATGCAGTGACAGAAATCACATTGAAACGTCTCATTTTTTTGCAAAAGCATCATATTATTGGCATGTGATTTCATTGTGATGGAAATTATGCACAGCTGTTTGTGCTGCCTCACTTCCCAGCAGCCAAGGTACTGCACCTTTAAGAGATTACAGGGTAGATTTTCACCTTTACCGCCTGGGGGCTAAGCATCGCTTGGGTGGAGTGCAGAAGGAAAATCAGGCATTCATAGAAATATGTTTGTTACAGAACCCGCTCGATTTTCCTTCCATTAATTTAAATGGAAGGAAAATCAGGAGGGTTCTGTTATCAGTATGGGATCCTCTCTGCGCTTTGCTTAATGTCCAGACAGTAAAGATGAAGCTGTACCCCTACTTGTCTTACAGCGTACCCATGACCTCTGTGATAGCTGCTCCTGTGCTGACGCCTATTATACCTGCACTGGTCCAATATTTATTCGCTGTGGCTGAAGACTGGAAGATGAAATGCAAAATAAGAACATTCCCAATGGAACCAGATTCATTTAAAATAGTATTATAATAAAAAAATGTTTACAACATCAACATGTTTACATCCTTATGAAATAAAACACATCACAGTGTACATTGTCTAAATTCCCAATAGCTTACATTAAGCATATTAACCACACAACTGAAATTTCAAAGAAAATGGTTCAAAGTTATTAAGTTTATCTACATATATTTCATTTCAGAAATGAATGTGTTTGAAAATATTACCTACACAGTGATCCTGTTTTTTTGGATAATATAGAGGTACAGTTTTTGAAGAGAAGTATTACAGTGGTGGCGGTGTTTGAGGCAACAACCATTATAGTCACAGTTTTGTATCCAAAGAAGGCGGAATGACAGTCATAAGAAGAAATTTATTACTGCTGGTACTACTTTTAACAGGATCACAAATGTACAGCTAGAAGACTAAAATTGTTAAGAGGGCGTTTCTGGTATACTTGAAGCTTATTTCTTTTAGATCTTCATATATATACTCTCACTGTTTATACATACACTTTCAAAAAGACTTTTTTTTTCTTGATTAGAGTTTCTTCAAAGGTATCACTATTTACAAGTGAAAATTGCAACAGGAAAAATTGGGCAAAAAGAAACAATTCTGTGAATTACAGCAGCAAAACTTCCTGCCAGAAAGTGACAATCAATGTTGAGAATAACATTATTTTTTGTGGGAAGATGTGCGGGTTCAACTCTCAGGAAATTGACAGCAAAATCAGAAAGCTTTACTAGTGAGAGAAGTCAAAGAACTAAAAATACAATTTAGAAAGGAAAGCTAGGCTAAACCAACTAGACAGCATTCTGTGTCAATAGTTTCATGTGCATGCTTTTAATTCAGCATTTTATAAAAGTTAAGAGAATTTCACAAAGAACATTATCTAGCAGAAATACTTTTTTCAATTTTTATTTGTAATAATTTCTCCAGTTCCTTTTGTGGTTAGAGTACTTGTAATAAAATAGTTTTGCTCAGTAAATTGATCTTTTTTAAACTACATACATTTCTGTTTGTACTGCGTCATGTTTACTTTATATACTGTTTTAATAACAACTATGGATCTATCTAGGCACATAAATAGTTTGGAAAGCCTTGATGCAATAACCAAATGGGTTTGTTTTAAAGATACATGTGTCTCAGGAAAATGCTATGAATGTAACACTATCTGGTCAAATATAAATTGAAACAACAGACACCCTTCTCAGCCTGAAGTCTCGTCATGCAAACATCCTGGCTATCCTCAAATCTCTTGTCAAATGCATACTCTTGTGTGCTTCGAGTATAAAATACAAAGGATATCAGTACAAAGAGATCAACAATATGCACATTTGAACTCATCAGTTGTCATTAAATGGAGCTTTTGAAAGCTTTTTTCCTGAATTTTTCTGTTGACCCAGGTGTGGCATTTTAGTATTGGAGAAAGGAACAGTTTCCACTTTAAGTACCTTGTGTCAATATCAAGCACTCTCAGGGCAGGTATAGCATAGCATAGATAATGTAGCACTTTCTCTACTCTGTCCCAACAAGGTGCATTAAGCCCAGCCTCAGAAAAAGAGTGCCATGTGTGAATTTGTCATTTCCCAGACCAACCATCTTTGTGGCCTATCTGAGTAAGATTGCCAATTTAGTGCCAATAAGGAACAGTTCTGTGTTCTGGACTCGAGCCCGCTTGGAACTGGATTGAAATTGCCCAAATATATTTTACTTGGCACAGAAGGAAGACTTTCATCCCATCTATCTTGGCTGGATTCAAACCCAGGTCCCAGAAGTGGAAAAACCCAGTACTCTTCTTTTCAAATTCCATCTGTAAAATAATGGGTAGTTTAGAATTTCATTGCTAAGATGTGTGTACATCATAAGAAACTATCTTTGGGCCATCTGTTACTTTATGTAACGGATACACAGCATATTAATTTGGATGAATTTTGATAGGTTTAGTAAACTGCAACTCATGAATAGGATGAGGTTTATGCCCACAAATTCCACACAGTGACCTCATAGGGGGAAGCTTTTGGGTCAGGTGCCAACTGGGCGCGATATTGGAGGAGCGCCCACAGCACCCGGCCAATGTGGCAGTCAGGAAGTCCCAACCACTTTTGGGTTTTGGTCTCATTAACATTTTCTCGGCGAGCATCAGCTGGTGAGGAGGAGAATCATCTGACTAAATGGGTGCATGAAGTCCCTCGCAGATTTTCAACTGCCGGTCGCCCATTCTTTTTTTCAGGCGAGAAACAAGTGGCCGGCAGTTGAAAGTCTCCCCTGAACTCATCCTATATTCCTGACATCAGGAGAGGCAGTAATTGCAAAGTGTAGACAAATCAGTGAGTGTGCCATCCCAGGTTGCACTCATCTTCCTTCTAGAGTTATAGAGTTGCATTGGCAGAGATTTGGGAACAGGGCCACACCATCACTCTATGAACTGGGAATATCACAGAGGGGAATTTAAAAATGGGGAGATCCTTTCCAAAAATATAAAAACAATGGATGGACAACAAGACCAGACAGAAATGTATAGGTTTATTCACGTGCATGTTCTGAAATAAATAAAAATGATTGCTTTATTTTCTCTCACTTGATGTCAAGTGAGAAAAAAAATAATATGCTGTATGTATTTATATAATGTTTTAATATTGTGGCAAATTGCACCATTTATTTTATCAGCCAGTCAGAGTCAACTCTTATGAATGCCCACAATGCAATTTAAGTACATTGCTGATGCATTTAGGTAATAGAAACCATGTTTCGTCAGCACTATTTTGCCAGTATCCTCAGCCCTGAAATATTACTATCATCAAACCCAATTATATGTAACCTTGAGCAAAACAAACTACCAAAATACAATAGTGCATTATTAAAAACTAATAATAACACAGACTTCTGCTGCTGTACAGGGTGAAATGCTGGTTAAATTATTTGTCCAATGTTTATTTTCTTATACAGGCAAGCAGGCTGTAAGCTTGAATTATGTATTTTACACTTGGTTCTGTTGTAAACAAGGACTCCACAGCATAAACATGTTTTGTCAGAGTTCATTTCTAGCCAAACCCCAGGACTGATAATTAGAGAACAGTCAAATGGTCTGGTGAAAAACCAAGAGATCTTACCTCAGGGTGAATCTACTGTTGCAAAGATAGATAGATAGACAGAGAAACCGACCAATCAATAAACAGACAGACAGACAGATGGGCAGACTGAATGACGGGCAGACAGAAAGTAAGTTTTTCAGTCAATAAAAATTGATAGCTAAAATTTTATGTCACAAAATCTATCCTGTACATTTATTTAAATGTTTCTTTACATAAGACATTGTTCAATATATTTATAACTCTGCCACTGGTCTAATAGTTAGATTATATCAATATTGGTATATTGTGGTATATTAATATTTCATGAAGTAGTGATTTAATAATAAATATTTGTTCCATTTCACTCACATTCCCATATCCAGACTGAAAACACTGCATTACTGTACAGTTATTTGTGATAAGCTTTATCTGTTTAACAGTGTGGAGGGCTCATTTTAACCTAACCTGCCCGTTTTAGACGCTGCCCGATTTTACTTTCCATTGACGTTCACTGAAGGTGTAAAACGGCCAGCCGACCCAGTTTCTTGCTGGACGGGTTAGTTTAAAATTACCCCAACCTAAGGTGTCAGAACCAGTATTAGATTTAAGTAGTTACTCTATTTTCCACTTAAATGTGATGTTTTTACATATACATAGTAAAAAGATACAAACAAATTAATTTTCTTCAATGAAGCAAATATTTTCATGAAAATAGAATAATCACAGCACAAAAGTACTTCCTTGTAGCTTCTACAAAACTACATTTGAGAAGTACACTTTGCCTGTTCTCTTACAATTAAAGGAAATAGCGGTTGGACAATTTCCTAAAAGGCACATTTCACCAGAAGCTGCCCATGAAGAAATGTCAATCGTAGCTGATGAACTGGGCATGAAATTATGAAATCGCAAATGTTTTCTGCAATTGTTTTTTGAAAGGCAGTTTTGTACAGCGTGGTGAATAACGTCAGTGCTGGGAAAATGAATAATTGAATATTTTTCCGCTGTTGACATTCACTGGGAGCATTAAACAATCCTAGCATGTGTTGGATACAGAGATAAGCTTCCTCTATCCCAATCCAGCAATATGCCCTGATGTCCCACCTCAGAAAACCAACCCTCTACAATACCAAAGCAACATTTCAGATTCTAACACCAGCCACTTTCATGGCCTATCGGAGTTCAATTGCTGATTTAGTGGGAATGTACACATTTCTGGGTTTGTACTGTTGGCCAGGGGCTGCGGTAACCTGAGACGTTAGCTACTGATACACAGAGTCAGGAACGACTTTTGAACTAAAGTAACCTGAGTGGAGTCCTGGTCTTGGCTGGCTGGAACCGGTTTGAATTAATTATGTTTTGTGAAAGACAAAGGAAATGTGATAAGACACAAGTCCTTATTTAGAAAAGGAGTAATGAGGTAATGCTACCTAAGTCCTTGGGACAGAGCCAATGAGGAGAAGACAAAGGCAAAAAGCGAGCAGGCCTAAACCAACGGGAGAGAGAGACAGCAATGCCTGAAGAGATAAGATTGGGAATAAGAATGAAGGATCTGAGGCGTGGAGGCAGAGCGAAGACCCCAGAGACCAACCATCACAGAGGTGGAAGACCCTACGTCAGGGACATAGAGACGACGTCGAGAGAGAGATAGAACGGAACGCCTGGCCATCGTCATCTCTCCTTTTCGGGTATTATCCTTTATGTTCTGTGACCACTCAGGGAGTGTCAGAGAAACCTAGTGGGTGTGCGTTTAGATCTTAGTTTGGGTATAAGACTGTATAACCTGGTGTAAACTGCATGCCTATATCTAACCAGACGTATAAGCTATATGTATATGATCTAACGGCGTGAATAAAGTGAATTGAGAGTTAAGAGAGAATTGACTCTTCTCCTCTGTGCACTAAGCCAGTAACCGTAACCGGTGACAGTACGATGGATTCATGCTCACTGGGAACTGGGCAAGATGGTCCAAACTAACTGCAGGCATCAAAACAGGAGACCTCCATATCCCTCTTTGAATTTGCACCCAGGTGCCAGAGTAACAGGGCTGTGTGCTCATATACTGTACTTCCCAGGCTCCAACAGAAATGTTTTCTGTGTTTGGACATGAAGAATCACTGCCTTAGTAGCATAAATATATAGTGTCTGTCTAGTTGTACTTTAGTGTGAAATGGTGTCAAACACAAGTGTGAACATAGGGTCAGTGAGATCAATTGCTTTTTGTAAACTGAAACAAATAGGTATGGGCAAGCAGTCAGTGATGTAGCAATTGCCCCCAACACATAAGCCTTGGTTTACAATCCTGGTAAAGACTCTCACAAAATACTTTAATGGAATAGACAACAGGATAAGGCCCTACAATGGCCTTATCCAGTAATATTTCTGGATCCCTTCCTCTGTACCTAATTAAAAAGAAAACCATAAAAATATTTCAAAGCTTAACTAAAAGTGAAGCTTTCAAATGGAAGAGTGGGGAAAGGGGGCACTGAAAGCCAAACAAAGGAAATGCCAGATAATCTTCAAAGAAGCTTTAAAATATGTAAAATTAGGTTTCAAGAGAGGGAAGGGAAATTCTTCCCATGAATAATCTTTTTTTTAAAAGCACTCTGAGATGTTTGTTCAGGGAAGGAACTCTGTATAAATGCAATGTGGTGAGGATAAGGCCATTTGTTGTAGCAGGTGTGAGTGGGTAATGCCTTTTGGTGCAGTATTGACCATGGCATCATATAACATTAGACTATTAGCAGAATGATACCAGGAGATATATTTTAACAATGAGGCAGGATCTCAGCAGGGCGGGTCAATAAGCAGGTGGGAAACCTGGAAAAAATTTCATGCGTGTTCTGGACTGATTGCAACTCAATTGAAGGCACTTAATTCAACTTCCGGGTTTTGCGTCTCCAAGCTGCACAGCAGGCGTACTGCGCACCCACATGATGCGATTTAAAGCCCACTATTTAAAGGGCCAATGCAACAATGCATTTTGAAGGACAAAGTAGTAAACAGCATAATAGAACGACATAGAGGAAAGGCAGCACTCAGGTTCTTGGAGGCCTCCCTGGAGATACAGAAGCAGGAGGGAGGTATTATACCCAGGTGACAGGAGGAAGCAACCTGGTTCTGCCATCAAGAAGGCATGGCTGGAAGTGGCAGAACAGGTCAGCAGCAGGAGTACGGTGCCCAGGTCTTGGCTGCAGTGCAGGAAGCGATTTAATGACCTAACCTGGTCAGGAAAAGTGAGTACAGTTACTGATTCACCTGCATTCTGTGGTGAACATTACCCCCCTTCACACTGCGAAGCCTACTCCATCACATCACTCCTCACACCCACTTAAGGCTCAGTGTCAAGTTACCTTCACTTTCTGTGCACTTCTTCACATCCCCCATTTTTGCACCCACCTCTCCCTCTCACCCCAATCCTGATGCAATGTGATCAATCTGTCTTATAGTCACCTTCTGATGCATCTCTTTCATTGTCAGCCTGACCCAGAGCAATGCATCCATCGGATGACCACGTCACTCTCACTCATTCACATGTCTGTACTTTCTCTCCTTGTAGAAGAGAGTGCAAAATGCAAGGGAGAGGAGTTGGACAGGAGGGGGGCCTCAACAAATAGTGGCTCTTAAAGAGGCGGAGGAGGAGGCCTTGGACATCAGATGAACGGTGGGATGCCTGGCCGAGACTGACACCCTGCAAACGTCTGGTGACAAAACTTTAACATCCCTCACACACAACATGAATTGATGTTATCAATGATTAACCTGTTGCACACCTCAGTATGCTTATCGCAACATTACTTCTGCAATGATTCTTAATATTGCTGTATGTTCTCTTCCAAGGTCTTCAAGGAGTGAGGACGTGGACAAGTGCGATTTCTCAGAGCTGCTCCATGCCTCAACTGGTACCCGCAATGCTGCCTCCTCTCCAGATGGCTGAGTCTGCCCCTGCACAGGCCTAGGTGCAGCAGTCTTTGGTGGGGCCCTCACGGGCTCCAAAACCCAGAGGTCGTAGGCCAAAAGCATCCAAGCAGTCAGGGCATGAATGTGAGCAACCTGCCACTACCTCTGCTGAAGCCACAGGGGATGCACCACGCAGAAGCAGTAGGAAGAGGAAGTCTGAGGTTTTTTAATCATCAAGGGTATGTACAAGGGTGTCTGACAGAATGTCATGTTTTTCATTTATATTTATTTTTGGTTAAATGCACATTAAATCTTATAATCCTTACCACCACTGCCATGACTTGCCCATTCTTGAATCCCTTTTGTGAAAACGCCCTTTCATGTGATTCATCATGAACGGTGAGCATTGATGCCACCCATTGGGCGTGTGATTGTAGGACTGTTTTGTCTGGGGGTTGCGGGTGGGGGGGCTGGTGATGGTGGTGCTCGTTCCAGGTGGTCTGAGAACTAGCTTCACTTTGCAGATCTCCCTATGAGAATCTATCAAATATGAGTGACTCCTTGACATCACGAGCGGCCAGGTGTGCTGCTGCTCTGCCGATGGTTTGCCTATCGTCCTCTTCCTCCTCGTCTTCTTCAATGTTGAGGCAGATGCGGATGCTTCATGACCGCATGGAACCTCACCTGTCAATAACCCTCTCTGTTGTGCGATGTTGTGCAGGACGCAACACACGACTGTTTTTCTACACACCCTCGCTGGTGTGTTCTGAAGGGCTCCCCGAGATCGATCCAGGCACAGGAAGCGCATCTTGAGCAGTCCAACGGCTTGTTCAATGACAGACCTGGTGGTGATGTGACTGTCATTGTATCACTGCTGTGTCTCGTTGGTGGGGTTTCTCACAGGTGTCAAGAGCCACATCTGTAGGGGGTATCCCTTGTCTCCGAGGAGCCAGCCCTTAAGTCTGTCATGTGTGTGGAAGAGGACCGGGATGTTGGATTCAACCAGAATGAAGGAATCAAGGCAGCTGCAAGGGAATTTGGCACACATCTGCAGAAACCCCTTCCAGTGGTCGCACACCAGCTGTGCATTGATGGAGTGATATCCCTTTCGGTTGATGAACAGTCCTGGCTCACGTGCAGGTCCTCGGATTGCTACGTGTGTGCAATCAATTGCGCCCTGTACCCGTGGGAAGCCAGCCAGAGAGTGGAAACCCACTGCCCTCTCAGTCTGGCTGATGTCGTCGATGGGGAAGTTGACATAGTTGGATGCCCTGGCAAACAAGCCATCTGTGACCTGTCGTATACACCTATGTGCAGATGACTGAGAGATCCTGGTGATGTCCCCGTGGCGCCCTGGAAGGATCCAGAAGCGAAAAAATTGAAGGCAGTGGTGACTTTACCTGCAACGGGCATGCGTGCCCATCAGGCCCACCCGGGAGTAGCTCTGCATGAAGGAGTGAGCAGATGTCTGCGACCACCTGGCGACTCAATCTGAGCCAGCGTAGGCAATGCTCCTCAGAGGGGTCCAGGAAGCTGTAGACCCTCTCACGTGGTTAGTGCCTCCTGGTCCCCTCTCTGCTCTTCTGCAGGTCCTTGTGGCGCACCTCTGCCTTGTGGAGCTGCAACTCCCAGAACTGCACACCATGCCTGCCGCGGATGGTGATGTGCCTCATCCTCCGATGTACTGCTGAATAAATCCATTGCGCCCCCTCATCCTGATGGTGTCAGTTTGAGGGGGTCCAAAATGTAGGTAAATATGTGTGAACACAAGAATTCTGAGTATGAACAAAGAAATCTCAGTCTAAACACTAAAAACTCCCAGCCAAAGATTTGCCTGAGAGAACTGATTGCCCTGCTGCAAAAACTCACCTTTTATTCACACGTGTCAATCACTGGTTTAAAGGTCCAAATGGCTGCCGGCTGCAACTCGCCTCCGTTTCCATGGCATCTTTCAGAGGCCACGGCAGACATGTTCAGGTAGAGTTAGATTCATTTGTCTGCCTCAGTACACTAAAATTTAATTCCCTTAACTACTTCAAATACCTTAATTGCCCCTTTAAATGTCATCCTGCCGGCTTTAAGTGCCAGTGGGACTTCTGGGCTTCAGAAGCATGCGTGCACACCCAGATGTGTCTGGGTCAAACGCGGAAGTCGGCAGGTTGGAGCCGGGATTCGTTCCCTTTCCCAACTTTTAAAATTTTCACTGACCCTCCGCCCCCAACCCACCCGTTCTTCGGGGTTAAAATTTAACCCCTGGTATACATTAAACAGGTTTGCTTTCTACAACAAATAGGAAATGTCTCATTCAACAGAGTAGATTTCTACTTCATCAGAGTAACTCTATTCTTATCAGTGATGCCCAGAAGGTACATTTTATCCTCAGCACATTAATGGTCAGAAGGCTTGGTGCTATCTATACGCCAAACATGACACATTTACAAACTTCATGCTAATAAGATAAACTGCAAACCGCGTGTTAATTAGGGAATTAAAAAGCAACAGTATCATCCACAATGCTATGAATCATTCAAAACTGCATATACTTGCATTTATTTAGTTGCCCAACCTCTAGCTTTATATTCAGCAATTTGCTATTTGCATTGCAACTGTTCTTTAAATAAGGAGGAACTTCATTGTAAATGGCAAATGACTCTTTGATACACAACAAATAGCTGCTCAATAATGCAGTGCGTCACGCTGTTACACTCTTTTACATAAAAGCTGGGTCTCAGTCTCTTAAACCATACTGAGGATGACAAACCTACTCACAGCCCCTCATGTCCCAGTTACCCCAAATACTCTGTGTTGGCGTGTGCTGCAATAATTATTTTTCCTTGTTGGTTCTGATTTCAAGTGTCAAAATGCAGATTGTTTTTAAATGGGCTCAATTCAGAGGGAGGAATTTGGCACTAACGTAGGATTTACAAGAAAACTTCCACTCTCTTTTTTAACCTCCATCAATTTCTCTCCTTCCCCTCTCCTGAAGGCATTGACTCTTTGCTGAGCGACAGTTCCAGCTGCTTGCGCAATATCGCGCCATTAATGTAGAAAAACATCCCAAGGCATTTCACAGACGTGTAATCAGACAAACGTCGACGCCGAGCCAAAGTGGCCATTACTGATGTGCGTTCGTGTTAGCAGGCTATTCGACTGCAAGGGGCATCACAGCAGAGACTGATTCTATCTTCACCCCATGTCCACACACACAC
The DNA here is from genome assembly GCF_035084215.1 of Heptranchias perlo. NCBI lineage: Eukaryota > Metazoa > Chordata > Chondrichthyes > Hexanchiformes > Hexanchidae > Heptranchias > Heptranchias perlo. Next base: position 19,846,204 of record NC_090350.1, on the reverse strand, counting down.
ACATTTTCCAGCAGGGGTCATTGATCAGGAATGGATACTCTGAATGACTGGCTATAAAACCCCGACTCATCTCACTGAGATCAATTGAGTCCGATCCTGTCCTCACCTGACGTCCACCTGAGAGGCCTTCCAGCTGAAGCTGCTGTGAGTAACTGGGAGACAGGAGCTCGGCTGATTTTTTTTTATCCCCCTCCCTAAGCTATTGGAACCAGGGCCGATTACAACTGTGCTACTGCCGGCCCGGCTGAGATCAGCTAATTCAGCACAGTCTGGGAACCAAACCTAGAGTTTTCCTGGTCTCTCAAGGCTCGGCTATGCACTGAACACATGACATGTATTTTGATGTATTTTTTGTGTGACTTGCACTGATGTACACATGACTTCACATAACAATATAGCTGCTGAGGTGCCTGAAAGATATTGTCTGTAATTGGAGAGCATAAGTAACACATTGAGGACTATATTGTCAGAGTCCTTACATTGATCTTCAATTCTGTTTGCTATTATTCCTACTGTTGTTTGCATTTGGAAAATTTGGCCGGTACATTCATTTCTAGCGGTTTCTGCCACCAGTGCAAAGTTTGGTATAAAATTAGTGCAAAAGGGGCTGAAAATCTACTGCCATTCTGGCAGAACTGCCAGTTACCACCCTTTCCCCAGAGTTTCCATCTGACTCTGCAGGAGTGGAGCTCCCCCCGCCGCATTGATGCAGGAGGGGGTAAAGGCCGGGGGCACAGACTCCCTATGCCAGGACTTCCTACGTCCCCAGTCTTTCAAAGGCTTGGCGCAGCATCGGTGGCCGTCCCGTCTGGTGAAACCAGGCACACCAGGCCTCGGAGTGGAGCACATTTGGGGATCCAGGCCTTTGGGGATCCAGGCCAGGGGTGCAGCCTGGATCTCTGAAGAGGAGGGCCCATTTTTTAGCACAGTAATTTTTAGGCATGTGAGGGAAGCTGTAATCTTTCCGGGAGTTACTTGGTACCCCACCGACCTCAGCCAACCTCCACAACATGGCAGGCAACCTCGAGGTGCCCCTAATGGCACTGGTATCTTCCACCAACATGGCAATGAGGGGACCTCCTCCTAACCCCAAGAAGTTTGTCAGGGTCAGCGATGGAGGATCCCAGTGAGCGCGATCCTGCCATAAGTCCTGGGATCGCTCTCCCGTGGATTTTTGGCCGATTACGTCTTTTCGTCCCAGTTCTTGTGGTCCACAATGGGACTCTGCACAGAAAAATACAGGTGGCAGACTTGGAGTGTGTGAATAGAAGAAGGCTCCATTTATTGCACAGAAGTACAACAGTGTACAAAATGAAGACGATTCCCTGAAATCGATAAGCTACAAGCTGTGCAGTGGTTTTATATGGAATGGGGTGGAGCTCACTAAAGGCCAATGGCAGTAACTATGATGCTCCTCTCTGTTTTTTTTACAATGAGTTCAGATGAAGCAGTATTAACATTTATATGGACATTTTAGAGATGAAAATTGTACTACAGTACCATTCAAATTAAAAATCTTCGGTACAATTGTTCTTAAAAACAGTTCACATTTCTAAATGCATCTACGTTCTGGTCTTAAGAACATAATGGTATATCATGTAATCATCACATTTTTTTGGTGGGTTAAAGATTAACTAGGTAAAAGGGACACCCTCTATGGAATTTCTCAACTGGCACCTCTGGCATTTTTATTACAACTTTTTTTTTGTTTGTGACACTGAACTCACACCTTTTGTTCTACCACAGGGTTACCTTCACCTGTAGCCCTGCTGAGTCTCAAAAGCTTCAGCCGTGTTTTTCAAGGTAGAAAATGGAAAGTTCCTCAAAATATTTGAGAGATCCTATTATTCACCATGGTGGTGAGTGGCGGGTGGGGGGTTAAGAGAGAGAAGAGACTCCATGTTAAATTGAATGGTTGAATTATATTCAAACACACTATTCAGTCCCCCCTTCTGTGGAATGGCATGACATGAGTCACATGTTGTTTTGAATTGAGGTTATGTTGCGATTCTTGCAAAACCACTCTGTGAATGAAGCTTGCTGCACAGTGCAATCAGTTTCAAAGGATGGAAACGGGAGCATTTCTGCCTTTCTTCATTTCATTTACAAGAAAAAATATTTTTGCCGTGCTTCAAACCCCAATAGCCTGACGAAGGCTAGATATGCTACAAAAACAGATATCTAATCAAGAGTGAGTTGCTTTTCAAAACAAGTCTGCTCCACCTCCAGATCAGATCCACTCATTTCAATGAGAGGACATTTTTTGATGTTGCTGCAAAATGACTTTTTTTTCCATCTGGAGTGCTGGTCTTTAACCCTCTCTCCTCTGTGCAGCTCAGACATCCAACAAAGTTTGACTTCTATTGTAACATTTACAGAGCGCATCAGTATTCATCAAATTTTGCTTTTTAAAAGCAGGCGGATTAAAAGCACCAACCGTTGGTTCAGCCAGTGCACTCAGTGCACTCATCAAGAATAAATAGTATTTTTTCATTCCTATATGCCGGTGTGAAAAATCGGACCTGTCTTAATTTGAGCCTTTGACTTGAGTACATTTTTGGATCAATATTCATGCGAATTCCTGACCAAAAAAGCAATTTCTGCTAACAGCATTTTTTTCTTATTTGAAAACCCTATTTGCTCTAAGAGTTACTGATTCATAGCTTCAGTAATTAAATGTAGAATATATTTGCAAATCAGAAGTTACTTAGAAACAGGGAAGTGTTGGGCACCGAATTATTTTCTGACTGAAGTGGCATGCAGTGTCAACAGTAAACGATCAGTACACAGCAATTACTGATACAGTAAAGAAGAAAGTGAGAAGCCTTAAAGGAGCAATGGATAATGTAAGCTTGTGCAATTTGTCTGAGAGTAAATAGTTTCTTTAAAAGATAAAATCTAAAGCAAACAGAAAATAATTTGACACACCTAGCTTTGAAAGTTACAATGTCATAAAGGCTGTATAATAAATGTCAAGATATTTAACATTCTAAATAATTTGATGTTTGTTTTTTTAAAGCTGATTTCAGCTTCCAAGTAAAAGTTTTGATAAAAATTCATTACAGATTCCATAAAGAAGTAGATGATCTCAATTCTTTAGTTGCCTGGCTTGAATATAGGGAAACTCGTTACTCAAGTCTCTTTCCATGCAGTCAATAGATTGGCTGCCAAATTTTGGAATACCAACCACATTTGGAATCGACGGGAATATTAGTGTAGAGTTGAAACCAGAAAATTTCTTTATTAACTTCCGCCATGATCAAAATCTGACAATCAGTTGGATGACTAGTTTTCATGGACAGTCACTACCATGTAAACACAGAAGACATTTTCTGCTGGCAAGTCTGAAATGCTAGTTCTTAGTTCCGAATTTCTTGACAAATTTCCTGATCTTAATGACTAATTGCTAATGAGCCACTCTCTGTCATATTATCCACTAAGTTAGTCATTAAAATATCATAAGTTCTTCAGAGGAAACAAAAACAGAAAATGTTGGAAACACTCAGCAGGTCAGTCAGCGTCCGTGGAGAAAATTGAGAAGTTAACATGTTGGGTGTAGACCCTTTGCTAGAACTAAGTTTTGATGAAGGGTTCAGGCACAAAACGTTATCTCATCAGGTGCTGACTGACCGGCTGAGTGTTTCCAGCATTTTCTGTTTTTGCTTCAGATTTTCAGCATCTACAGTTTTTTGCTGCTTGCAGTTAACAGGAAATTTATCTGCACAATCATTTCACGTTGTACTCACGTGGCACAGGGCAAAATGTATCGGACAAGATAGGCACTCGTTAAAGTAGACACAGAGCTAATGTGGCAAATTGGAAAATAACGTTAGCAACTAACTCATAAACCATACATGTATATGGCTCGTACCCGAGTATATTGTACGAAACCTGCAATAAGGTCCTTCAAGCATATCTGTACTGTGTACGCATATGAGAAGTGTTTGAAGATTCTCTATCGGCAGAAATCTATATATATAGAAGCCAGTTGTCAATACACTTGCCTCAGTCTTGTGTAGACTTCAGATGTACAAAAACAAAAGTCAGAGAAGAAGAAAAATCAGCTGAAGGTTTCCAATACAGACAAGGACCATCATGCACTGTTCTCTGAAAGACTTTAATATAAATCAGTTTCATCAATAAGAATCTTTGTCCCAGTGATAACCACCAAGTGGAATATTATCTACTCAAAATTGTAACAGTCTCAGCAATAAGGACCTCTCCAATCCCTCTGCTGCCATCCCTTCCCATGTCTTGCCTTACAGAATTGGAATTTACAATATATTAGTGGAACCTGCTTACCATGCTGTTTAATATCATAATCCACTTTCTACTGTAGAATTCCAAAATACTGTGCATTCATTCCCATAGAATGTTGCCCATTTTTTGCTATTACACAGCCTACTGCATATTACACATTTTTCTCGGTTAATGCATCCCAGCAAGTCAGAATTATCTTAACATGCAAACACAACTTAAACCTTTTCACATTCTTTATAGGTGCAAATGGGCCTACCATCAGTTCCCATGAATACATCGTCATATCAGCAGTCTGGACCTATTGCCTTAAACCTTCGATCCCTTTTCTCTTGTTTTTAGCACTTTCGCTCAAATGCTTTCGCCATTTCTTTAGGTGCCCTTCCTTTTCCCCATTTCCGACCAGTCTTTCTTCATTCTTAGTCCTCCAATGCCACTGTCCAGTGTATGTCATGTTTCACCAGCAAATTTTGGGGGTGTTGATATTTTTTAAATTTACATTTTTAAAAATATATTATCGATTTTTTGTGCTCAAGGTGAGGGACATCAATGCTGGAGAAGGGTATATGTTTTCCCTTTTCTCCCACCCACTGTCAGTATCAACCACTCCCAGGTCAAATACACCAACAGGCAGATGGAGAGCAAACCTCCCTCTACATCGTCCCAACAACTTGCCTTAATTGCGACCTCTGAAGGGCATCCCCTGATACACCACTGCAAGCTTTTCCATTTCACACCTGTCTCGGCCTGCTAATTCAGCAGCTGTGAGTGCCAAGGTATTGGCAAGGTTTTGTGCTGTGGACTCGTACATACTGAGAACTAGCTTGAGCCTGTTAGAACTCATTTCATGTAGGCGCCTTACAGCCATTTTAGAGAGAAACAGAGCAGATGCTTTTTAAATTTGGCACTTCTGTAGTTCTGCTTGTGTGTTTGCATCGCTAAACCCACATTTTTGTCTAGAAAGGCGGGGGGAGGGGAATGTTTCATCCTGTTCAGCTGGGCCAGATTTAAACCCAGGTCCAAAAAGTAAAGGGATAGTTTTCTAACTGATTGTGCCACTCGATCCCCAGTAAGAAAGCTTCATTGTAACAGACAACATGGAACTCTCACAAAATTGCTGGGTAGTATAATAATTCGAAATTCTGACTTAACTCAGCACTTTCCAGACCATTTCCCTCACAGATTCAGATTTTTGGGGCTCTCACAGTTTTGTGTGTAAATCTTATTTAAAAAAAAACCTCATTTCTAAGACGAGTGACAAATTTAACTACAGTCACGATGCCTCAGTAAAATTTATCACATTAAGAATACACCACTGGTAAGTACCAGAATGAAAAGATAATTCCAATTAAACTGAATGATGAAGCTCACAGATCTGGTGTTTTGTCCTGGCGAACTGCAGTTTCCTAGTGAAACAAAAGTTAAAAATAAGTTCAAGTGTTTGCGGGATGCTTACAACGGCATGCTTCCTGGGTCTGACCATAACTCTCGTCATATTGTTCTTTCATTTGGATGCATTATAAAGAACTTTTGCACAAAATATATTAGACTGCAGCTTAATTTAAAAACTGAAGAAAATATAATTGGTCCACCGTGACAACATAAAGAAATACAAGAGGAATGTTAATGCTTGCTAGTGCTGAGACCAGACAGTAGGAGATTCAAATTATGCCCATAGCTGGCTTTGTCATCCCTTGTACATAAGATGTGAAGTTGAAGTTAAAGACAGGTTCCTGCCAAGTGGCGCTGTGCGATTTCAAAGCCTGGTTTGGGCCTCGGGGATATAGATTTCGATGCTATCTGCACTTTCTGTGGCAGAGTTTTGCCGATACGAAGCTGCTCTCTTGGCAGCCATGAGCCGTTTTCTTGCTTCCTGCCTCTGTCTGTCAGCAAGTTCCAATGACTTCTCCCGCATAGGAGGTAACCTTCCCTTCAGTGGTTTCTTTGGTATAGGAGGGGGGATCTTCGTTTCATCCTATCAACAAAAATATTTTTTTTAGATCACTGAAGTACAAATTCCTTCTTACTTCTTTATTTCCTCTCCTCATTGTGAATTCATTTTCATTTTTACCAACCAATTTGCTCTCCTGAAGGCGCTAATTTATGCTGGGGCATAATTCTATTAGCACCAGTTGCTCTCTGGTACCATACCCAAGTGCATCTAGGCAAGCTATTTCACTGTGGCAGGCATCACTGCTTAAATAAACCCTGCCCTCAGCTGACATCCAGACATATGCATTTTCCAGCAAAGTGGCTTAATAAAGATGAGGAGTGGGAACCCTGGATGATCTTTAGCTTTGCCTGGTCAATACTGAGCCCAATTGAAGGACTCCCTCCCTTTTCAGTCTGGTGAAGATCAGCCAAATCGGCACAGACAGGAGGTCGTACTTGGAATCTTATTAGTCTGTATATCTCAGTCTCACACTGGGCAGTACATTTACTAACTGTGCCAATGGGGAAGCTCAATTCATATTTATTTGAAATCTCTGCCGTGTGCTTGCCATAAATGGGGTAATGTGCCACGAGACTAACAATGATCCCTTAACCATGGAATAGAGATCATGTGGGATGTCCACCATGTTCTCCTGTTTTCTCTAAAAGGCAGTAAATATCACACCATGAGACTAATGCATTCAGGCTAAAACTAATAGTGAGTTTTAATTATTATAACTCAATACACAGAGGAGTAAGAACCATCAAGAAACTAATTGTACGATGCATATAACAATAAAGATAGAATCAGTCCACAAGAAGTTAAGGTATCTCCTTTAGAACGTATTCCTTATACAGTCTGATAATCAACAAGACGTTCGGAGGAAACAGTGTTTTATAGTCTTCCCAATCTATTCTCATTTGTGAGCAATACAATTTTTATACTGCCTTCATGGAATTCACTGCATATATGCACCAGTGAGACATGTTTGGCAGGAGCAGGTGACTTTGGACCTATGTTTCCTGTAAGAAAAGCACTACCCAAGGTTTCTACATTATTGTGAACCTCATGTTAAAGTAAAATATATATGATAGTTTATTTGTGAACAAAGCTGCACGTCTGAGACAAGCTTTTTACGACCTTGTGAAAGAAAAGCCTCTTTGAGTAAAGAGCATCTGGTGCCATCTGCAAGGCCTTGTTTATCAGTTAGAGAAGGGGAGCCATCTCTGGCTGTATGAGGGAGGTGGTACAGCCAAATGTGATAACGATCCCTGCTACAGAGAGAATACAGAGCTAATTGTCTCTAAATCGTATATAAAGTTGGGTGCTTTTTGGTACTGATTGGAATATTCTCGGAGCAAGGCTGGACTGCTCAACTAATCAAGACCTTCGAAAGTGCACTTTGAAGACTTGGACAGTGATCAACGGTTGTATTTATCTTGTATTATGTTGGATTGTACTCTTGTAACTTAATATCTTTGTTACTTATTATAACTTCTTAATAAAGCCATTATACTTTGGAACAAATCACCTTGCGATCTTTTGATTAAGGACCCGAACAGTAGAAGTATATTACTTGCATATTGGCGCTCCAATGTGAGGCACGAGGTGTTGTTTGGTACAAAGTCTAAGTAGTTGGGTTGTTGTACTTGGTAAAAGGGCAAAGTTGGGATCAGACATTTTGGGTGGTGGGAGACCTGTCTAATAGTTTCCGAGGCGGTACCATGGTGGGTTGTTTAACGCGGTGGGAGATTATATCCTCACACAGACTCACATTGTGAGTTGTTTAACGTGGTGATCACAAGGACTCACGGTGAACTGGTTATCGTGGCGAGCAATCCTCGCATGGACTCACGGTTTTGAGGGGTGAGTTAGTTAACATGGCGAGCGATCCTCGCATGGACTCATGGTGCATTTTAAATTGTTTTTTAAAAAAAAGAAGGGGAGCGTTGTTTAGCCATGGCAGCGGAGCTTGATAATTGCAGGAAGATGGAAGAACCACCAGTAAAAACAACTCTGGTGGATAAGATAAAGAAATATATTCAGGAGAAACTAAGAACTTGTGCTTTCTTAGTTAAAAACTGTCAGACTTTGTGGGAGGTTGAGAATCGAGTGAAGGAGTTAGCTAAGGAAAAAAGAATCAAAGGGATGTTGCTGTTTCAGCTTCAGGAGGTGGAAAGGTTAAAGGTTGAACTGCAGGCGGTTCAGACTGAGAATAAAATGCTGAAAGATAAAGCACAGGGAATGAAGGAAGTGTGTAGCAAGACTGACAATGAAAATATACAGAGATGCTGCAGGGATTGGTGGCATATACGCAAACGCAGGTAGCGAGCAAAACACTTGAGGCTACTCAAAGATAGGCAGAGTCGGAGGAAATTTAATATAAGTTAGAAAAAGCAAAGGCTAAAACAAATGAATTGATTGCAGCCGCTAAAACTATGGCTGACATTATGAGGAAAGAAGAAGAGGTGACCCAAAAGGGGCCTGATCACGATAGATGTAATAAAGAGATAGAAAAGCTTAAACAACAGATGAAATTCCACAGGGGGATGGTACATGTTGTAGGTCAGCGTGGTGTAGCTGAGGGAGAAGATAGTGGGAATGAAGGTGTAGACTGGGGTGGCCTCACAGAAAGGGCAGAGTATTACTGGGAAGGGGATGACGACCGAGATCATTATCATGATTGAGGTCCGAGGGACCCAATAGCCAGAATGGCCCCCACACATACGGTCAAACGAGAGGTCGGGAGAGTTAGGGTCGAAGAGGAAGCCCAGCTACCAGAGGGAGCAGAGGCAGATTTTGCAAACGCTGCAGAGAATGTGACCCAGACCATAGAGATCCCATATATGGGTATGCAATTACAGGAATTAGTGAAAACTAGTCCAAAAATAAAAGTCAGGGAAGACCCAGTACCTTCTATAGCAGGAATAGATCAAACTGCTGAATGAATGACTGTGACGACAGAGAGAAGGTATGAATGATATTATATGCCTGTAGCCCCAAGGTATTCAAGTGTCTGCCATCAGGGACACGAGAAGGCAGGCAGAGATGGACGGATACTCTAGCTGCAGTCTGGAAAGCTGTGGGGATAGGAGGTAATGGAGGTCAGGCTGCCTTGCAGGTCCTGATGAATTGTAAGCAAGGGAAAGATGGAGGAACCTTCACCACACACCAGGCTTGGGTGAGGACTCAGACTGTGAGCTTGAGATTTTGAGTCAGTACAGAATGGGGTTAAGTCACAAACATCAGCAATTGAAATATGGTTTAAGTGAAAAATGGTAGTCTATGATGGTATCAAAAAGGAGAAAGGGAGAGTGTAACAAACAACACAATTCTTTTGTTTTCAATGCACTGTCTCTTTAAAAAGCCTATCCTAATTGTGAGGGCTTTTTTCTCGGTATTGGGGGCTACACCCGCTTTTTAATGCTTTTTATGTGTTTTTCTCTTTTGTGTTGAGTAACGGTGACCGTGAATTGGTGTTTTAAAATTTGGACATTGGAGGTGATTCTATTGGTTTAATGATATTGGGTGTATTGGAATGTGATTGCTGTTGGCAAACTGACAGCATCCCCTTCTGGTCCTGTGATTGACTGTGATCAGAAAAGAAAGTGACCGAAAAAAGGAAAAGAATGAATCTGACAACAATCCGGTGATGTCTCGTAGTTGGACTATCTAAATGCTAAATACTTTAAAATGAGATTTAATTGTAAAAAAAAGATAAAATGCAGCTTTAAAGAATTACAGTTGCAGAATGGTCTCTGGTTATAAATTAATTTGAACTTCTTCGAAGCACTTTGTGCTATAGTGATTGACTCCTCCCCCACCCCCATAAGGTTCTGACAAGCAAGAAGTAAGTAACCCTTACTTCTGTATTGCTGAAGTTAAGTATTTGGACTGTACTAGTTTTTTCAAGAATTTTGTCTGAAAATTTCAAAGTGAAGCACCCCCTTTCTTCAGGGGTGCATGGTGAGGACCCTTGGATTAAATCAGGCTAGGTGGCACCCTCTCAGGACCTCAACACGAGAGTGTGACCATGGACAGGTTTACCCAAGTACCGCCCTATCAATTGGCCACAATTGCCAGCACAAGTTCGGTCCTTATGTTAATGGTCTTGAAGTGGAGAACAAGGTGATGGTGAAACTGAACAATGTCACAAGAAAGTGGGCAAAGAGATTTGAAGGACCCTTCTCAATAATAGACAAATTGAGTAGTAATGTGTATAAAATTCAAGCTGATAAAAAGGATAGGTGGGTACATATTAATCAGATAAAGAAGTGACAGGGACAGGATACCGAAACAGTACATGTCATCGTTCCTATAATCCTTTTATGGCTTATAGAAACACAGAAACATAGAAAATAGGAGCAGGAGTAGGCTATTCAGCCCTTCGAGCCTGCTCTGCCATTCAATATGATCATGGCTAATCCTCTATCTCAATACCATATTCCCGCTCTCTCCCCTTACCCCTTGATGCCTTTTGTGTCTAGAAATCTATCTAGCTCCTTCTTAAATATATTCAGTGACTTGGCCTCCACAGCCTTCTGTGGTAGAGAATTCCATAGGTTCACCACCTTCTGAGTGAAGAAATTTTTCCTCATCTCAGTCCTAAATGTCCTACCCCGTACCATGAGACTGTGACCCCTCATTCTGGACCCCCCAGCCAGGGGAAACATCCTCCCTGCATCCAGTCTGTCTAGCCCTGTCAGAATTTTATATGTTTCAATAAGATCCCCTCTCATTCTTCTAAACTCGAGTGAATACAGTCCTGCCATCCGAGGAATCAGTCTGGTGAACCTTCGCTGCACTCCCTCTATGGCAAGTATATCTTTTCTTAGGTAAGGAGACCAAAACTGCACACAATACTCCAGGTGTGGTCTTACCAAGGCCCTGTATAACTGCAGTATGGACAATGACAATGTGCAAGTTGAGGAGGACGAGACCGCCTCCACTGACTCCAGAAGGACATTCCCAGGCTATGGGCCTTTAATAACATGGGACGATGAGTGGGAGTTTGAACATTCTGAACCTTCCTTACCTGAGGGAATAAATGGAAACAATCAAAAACACAAAGAGAAGGACTTGGAGTTGGAAATTCCAAAGTCAGCCGTCCTATGTATATCTGTGTGTGGGATAGACAGCATTAATTTCAGACAGACTGCGAGTTCCAGAGGGAGAGAGAGAGAGAGATAGGACAGAGAATTTAGGCAGGCTCTCTCATGTTTTGTCTCTCAGGATTTATTTCTGTTAAAGGGATTATTCTTTAAAAAATGAATTAACAAATTAACTCCTTGGGCTCTCAAGAAGAGTCGCAATGGATTTTTGTGTTTCTTTCCTTTTAAAGCAAGAGACTATAGTTTTTGGGAATGCATGAGTATTGATGGTGCAGGATTACCAAGAGTAGTTCTTTGAGATAAGAGTAGCTTCACAAAGTTACGGAGCGATCCAGTGGTGTTAAGACTTTAAGACCTTATCTGCAGACATCGTCAGATATTAAATGTCACAGCATGGTGACGTTTTGGACGAAGACTTGGGTTTTGAAAATTCAAAATTACATCGAGAAGGAAAAGCAATCAACAGCCTTGATCCAAGTTGCTTTTCCTCTTTTGAAAACATTTTGATTTGTTTTGCTTTAACCCACTTTATTTTCCAAGACAGAGCTTAAAGGAGGGGAAAGGTATATCCAAAAGTAATTACAAGCACTTCCGTCTCTACTGTAAAACCGCCAAGCCTGGACATAATTGGTTTCCGAAAGTGGGATTGGTAAGATAAATTGATATGAGTTGCGGTTCAAGCACTCGAGAAGGGAAGATTCATCTGAAGTTTAAGGGGATGATCGAATTATATTCTAAAATAAAATGAGTCCATTCTAAATGGGTCCTGCCCAATGCTGTGTATCAAGGAAGAAAGTTTTTTTGGGAGCACATAAAATTGTACATTGACAAGTCCTGTAAGTCCAACAATACTGCTCTCAAATTGGGATAATGAAAAACGGTCCAAAAAGGATTTAAGTAAAATAAACAAAAATGTATTGATTTTGGACCAGACAGACAGTAAGGTTGCTCCAGAGCTCATTCATGAGATGAAATCTTAATATAATGGGATGTATTAAATAGGATGAGAGGAAATGGTTGAGGAAATGAGATAGAAACACCACCAAATGGGAATTTTTCTAAGGTTATCGCCCTAGGTGATTATGGGTGAATTTCAGGAACCAAACCAGAGGGGTTAGGGAAAGATGTGTGAGTTCATCCATGGGCTTAATTTTCAAATTAAAAAACAGGTGGGTTGGGGGTGGGAGGGCATTGAAAATTGTCACCATTCCAGACCTGACCCCAACCCGCCTTCAGTCCGCCCATTTCCGGTTTTCACTGGGTCGGGACGAGGGTCAGGCGACCAACCCGCTCCCAGGAGGCAGGTCGGGCCTTAAAACCTTTCAAGGAGGCTTCAGGCCTCCATTTTTCACCAATTCCTGATTTCAACCCCGGGGGGCTGGGAATCCCGGGCCTTCTGTTTCACGCCTTGTGAAAGGAGGTGAGAAGACCCGAAACTAACAGGTAGGTGCTTAGAAAGACACAGCTTTAGGGCTCGGAGGAGCAGGAGTGCTTCCCCCAGGCCCAACAAGCCTACGTGCCCTGAGCCCCCAATGATCGCGGACCCCCGATCGTGGACACCCGACTCCGATCATCCCCCTCCGACTCCCGACCCCGATCCCCTTGACACCGATCACCCAAACCCCGACCCCAATCCCCTGACCCTGATCACCCAACCCCCGATCCCCCGACCCCCAACCCCGATCCTCCCCCCAACTCCGATCCTCCGACCCCCAACCCTCCCCCTCAACGACCCCGATCCCCCGACCCCAATTCTCCCCCCACACCGATCCTCCCAACCCCGACCCCGATCCTCCCCCCACTCTGATCCTCCGACCTCCGACCTCCGACCCTCCCCCTCAATGATCGCAAACCCCCGCGATGACTCCCGATCCCACCACCCCCCCTGTGACTGACCCCTGATCCCATCCCCCATGACTCGTGACCTCCGTGCCCACCTATGCCCACCCATGCCCCTGTGCCCACCCATGCACCCCATACAGACAAAGACTTACCTGCAGACTTACCTGAAGACGTCCTCTCCCTGGCTGGTCTCACTTTCGACTGAGACCAGCCTGTCAATCAGTCGGTCACTCGGACGGGAAACCGACAAAAAAAAAAGTCGTCCTTACATCAAAATCATAAGGACGATCAGGAAACCGGTACTAATGGGTTTCCCGATCTCAATTTGACCCCCGCCCCCTTCCTGGCTACGTTTTAAAATCACCCCCCATGAGTCACATAAATCAGTTGGGAATGATTTACTAAAGATATCAATCTGGTGAAAGTCAGGAAAGTGTAGTTGAGAATAGTTAATTGATTGCTTTCTCTCGGAGATGTTTGCGTCCTTGCCCATATTGAACAATCAGAAAACTGCATTTGATAGCCTGGCCACTACCTGAGAAAACGGGACCATGCAGGGGAAGATAAGCAAAGATGTCCAGACACACCCGATCTTTTGATAAGATAACCTGAAAGCCCAAGAATGGCTACAGTGGACATGAAAAATACAAATGTATATCGCCCTCGGAAACGAAGACCAGGACGAAGAACATGATTACAAAGGCCTAAGGCCTGGTGAGCTCTTGGAACCACTCTTCAAACAGAGCAGTTGCTCTTACAGCATTGAATCTTACTGGACATATGAAGTGTGCCATGGAAAACACATTCGCCAATACCACGAGGGGAAAGAAACCAGCCAGCAGAAAGTTAATATTCAAGAATATTACCTGTGATATGTTGCGTGTGAGGCAACTAGTATGTGGAAATACATGATGAAGATGCACTGAAGAACGGGTCAAAGATTTGCTCAGTTACTTGATAACAGCACGACATGAAATGGTTAATGTGGCCCAGGAGAGTGAGAAAACCTTTTAAGCAAGGCACTGACACATGCTCCATAGAGAAACCGACTAATTAATGAAACAATCAAGATAGAGTTAAACACTGGTACCTATCAGAGAGATTGAAATTAAAATAAAGAAGGACATAGAAATTTGGATTTCCAAAATTCAGGGTTAGGTTCCCTTGAGTTAACAATGAAATTGGGACAAGTGAGGGCTAGGGAGAAATAATGTTTAGTAAAAAATATCCATAAGATGGATATTAGTAAAAGGAGAGCTGGAGAATCTTTTAAGTCCATGATTTCTTGACAATATGGTACATTGTAGTTTTCTATACAGCGTATTATGATTTTCTTTGTCTATATCGCAGTGTGTAAGATTAACCAAATGAAACTTAGAAGCAATATGTATATGTCTATGTGTGTTCATGTAAACATAATGCTAATAAAATGTAACTCCAGATGATCTTAGAAAGACCAAGAAGAAAGTTATGGGGTAGGGTGAAAATTGACCCAAAGTGGTTTCATTCAGGTTCAAAAGGTTGGAGATGTAAGAATATGGTTTAAACTGAGCATAGTCAATTATCCCATCTCAAGTAACATCTAGGCATTTAGCAAGAGGGTGGTGCTGGAGGAGACAAAGGTGCTGTCTCTGTGTGAACAAAAGCAGCTTGTAAGTACACAGCAGAGATGAAGGATGAGGTAGTCACGGTACGTGGCATTACGTGGCATGGTTCATCTAAAGTTGTTTAACACATGGGAGTCAGCATGGGGGTGAGATAGTTTATGGCTAGGAGAGAAGACCAGAGATGTGTACGTGCAGCCCCAACAGCCGAATAGTGTAAAGATAGGGCACTTTGCACCCAAAAGTTAGAGCTCTTGGGACAGTCGGAAGTCCACTGCCCACTTAGACCAGAAGAGCAAATGGCTCAGATAGGTATGTGATGTTGACAAGATGAGAACATTAGATAAGGCCATGTGAGGTCACCAGGGGCTGTTGGAAATTAAGATTGAAAGACTGAAATGAAACAATGCAATGCTGACATTGAAAACAGGACATCTACTCTTGCAAATCATGCATGGTGGGAAACAATATAGAACGTGGGACAACATCCTTGGGCTAGAATTCTCTCAGGTTTTAATCCTTGCTCAGCTTGTTTTAATTGCAATTGCTATCACAATGCTTTGTTTAGTATCCTCCATGTATAAAAAAGCTGAAAAGGCAAATGGTTGTAGCGTGGTGCCAGGCTGTGAACTAAAGATGGGACCAGAGTATGAGCCTAAAGCGTTTCCCCTGTAGGCTCAGAAGAAGGGAATGTAAGAAAAGCACTATATAAGCTATCTACGTTATTGTAAACCTTGTGTCAAAGTAAAATATATATATTAGTTTAGCTGTGAACAAAGGCTTGATGTATGTCCAAGACAGGCTTTTTACAACCTTGTGAAAGTAAAAGCCTCTTTGAGTAATGAGCACCTGGTGCCATCTGCATGGCTTTGTGTATCAGTCAGAGAAGGGGAGTCATCTCTGGCTGTATGAGGGAGGTGTACAGCTAAATGTGTGCATAAGGGAGTAGGACTGATAACAGCCCCAGCTACAGAGAGAATACAGAGCTAATTGTCTCTAAAACGTATATAAAGTTGGGTACTTTTTGGTACTGATTGGAATATTCTCGGAGCAAGGCTGGACAGCTCAACTAATCAAGACCTTCGAAAGTGCACTTTGAAGTCTTGGACAGTGAAAACTTTGTATCAGGTTGTATTCATCTTGTATTTTAACTTCTTAGTAAAGCTATTATACTTTGGAACAAACCACCTTGCGACCTTTTGATAAAGGACTCGAACAGTAAAAGTATTTTACTTACAGTTCCCAAAGTTCTCCATCACTGGAGATTTCCACGCCTTATGTCTGGGTCCGTTGTAGACCAATTGATAGAGATTGATTGCCATGATAAGTCAACAACTCCATTATCATTGTATCATGCAACTACCAGGTTGGTAGAAGGCAAACTAGATGGACCTTGGTCTTTTCTCGTCTAGCAATTCCTATGTTCCTATGCTTCTAATTCAAGTTCATGAACAACTGAGCTGAAGATATTGAGAGAAGACTGAACAAAGGACTGACTAACTAGCTAACAATTTAATTAATCACATTCAAAGACACAATAGTTGGAGATGCTTGCATTTCATGCTAACAAGCAAATGTTAAGGATTGGGACATTACTGTCTTCTTCTCACCTGTCCACCTCATGGTCCAGCCATCTGAGATAATCAAGGGCTGAATGGCCTACTCCTGTTCCTAGATTTTCCTGGGTCTGTGCCCAGGCACGCTGGATCGCCACGATGCATTGAATATCGGAAAACTGGGTGGTCAGAGTGCATGCTTGTAAAGGAACCCACCCAATTTTCCTTCCATTCATTAAAAATGGAGGAGAATCATGTGAGTTCCTTTACAAGCACGCCTTCTGACCCACCTGATTTTCAGCTATTTGTTGTTCCCAGGTGATCCACAGGGACTGGGTACGGACCCAGGAAATATCTCCTCTAATGGACTTGTTGCTTTACCTAGGATTTGCAAATGTTTTAATTAATATATGACTTCATTAATACTTAGGACAATACCTCAGTATCCCGACTAATTTACAAATCAAGCAACCTGGCCTGTATTTTGGAGGTAAATGAGCTCTCGTCTCTATTTTGAAATTAGGGAATGAAGGACATTTGAATCTAATTATTTCAAAACTGCATGACATAAAATACGGAGGTCTTCCATTGAGTCACTTCATTGCTTCCCTGGGAATATGGTTGCTCACTGGTGCATGTATACAGTACTTACCAGAACCTGTCCTGTGTCTTGCTTGGGTGAGCTGCCTGGAATGATGTCCACATGTCTTTCCAGTTAAGCTCTCCATGGGGCATGTGCAGACTTTCTGGCTTTACACATGTAACGTTGTCATGCACTATGTGGCATAGGACGTACATGGGAAATAGTATAGCTTAGCTGCTGTTTCATTGCCTACATTTGCCCTTCACACAAGCTGCCTCACATAGACAGTGCTGAATGTTTTGTAAGGTCTTTGCAGCCTGCTGTCCCTATCGAGAGACTGTCTAGCTTGAGCCATGCTCCCCTCACTGAGGGACTCACTCTGCTCTCAGCTAATGGGCTAATTACGTGATGGCCTGCAACCTCTTCTTGAACAGGCAAGACAAACAGGGCTAACTCATCAGGGAAAAGGTGTGGACCCATTATCAAGTGCCCCTGATAAGACGGTAACATTTGATTCCCCTTGAATCACTCCTCTGTGATTGATTCGGTGGGCTACTATGTCACGTAAGGTGCTGCTTGTCCTTGGCTCGGTGAATTGTGTGCCACTTGATCAGTGTGGAACTGTTGCTTTCCCACCAGTTAGTTAGCTGCTCAGAATGTTGTAAATGATTGGTCGGTTCAGCCATCTGACTGAGGGTCCTGGCCCTTTATTTGCTTGGAACCACTTCCAGAAAATGATTTCTTAATATTAATTCACACACCTCATCATTTTCCTCCCTCCAACCACAATTTTAATACATCTGTCATTTCTAACATCGGTATTGAGACATGGGAAGGAAGGAGTTAATTTGAAAATGAGCAGAAAGGACAGTTGGGACATATGATAATGTGTGTATGATTAAATTAGCAGAAGACAAAGGCCTTGATCACCTCAGCAATTGATTAAATTAGCAGCTTGAAAACTCATTTACCACAGGCCAAAACTGGGAGCGTCTGAGACTGCTGAGGGTAGCACACACAGAAAAGAAGCAATGCACAAAGTTATAACCAATCACAGAGTTAAGGGAAATAAGCGGGAGACTTGAATGTATAAAAAGGGATGATTCGATTAAATCGATGGTACTGTCTGAAGAGCTCATGCCTCGGCTTGACTGTTTCCTGCTTATCGCTCTGTAACATTGAAGTGGAGATGCCGGTGATGGACTGGGGTTGACAATTGTAAACAATTTTACAACACCAAGTTATAGTCCAGCAATTTTATTTTAAATTCACAAGCTTTCGGAGGCTACCTCCTTCCTCAGGTGAACCTGAGGAAGGAGGTAGCCTCCGAAAGCTTGTGAATTTAAAATAAAATTGCTGGACTATAACTTGGTGTTGTAAAATTGTTTACAATTGTAACATTGAAATAAGGGCAAGACAAAAAGCAAGGACTGAGTCTGCTTATCATTTTACCCGAAGGATTTAACTTAATTTAGTTTCAATCAAATCTGTGTAATTACAATCCTGAGCTATAGGTAACATTTTCAATTAATGCCTAAATGCTTCTGGCATAAAGTCAAATGCAGCAAAATCATTCATTTTACTATTCTCATAATCCACAACTGATCTACTTGTGAAAATGCAGCAATCTCTTTACTGCTAAGTGGCGGTATCTGGCTTTCTGCCCATCTTTCTTTTGTCTACCTATGGTGGTTTGCAACAATGCAAAAGAAACTCTCTGTGTCATCCCTTTCCTTAAAATTTGGAATAAGCTTAAATCTGATAAAGTTACTCTGTGCAGAGTTATGAGCTGAATCAACACACATCTTCAAGAATTGGTCTCATACTCATTGCCATACATACATACGAACATACGAATTCAGAGCAGGAGTAGGCCATTCGGCCCCTCGAGCCTGCTTTGCCATTTGATAAGATCACGGCTGATCTGATTGTGACCTTAACCCTACTTTCCTGTTTACCTACTATAACCTTTGACTCCCTTATTAATCAGGAATCTATCTAACTCAGCCTTAAAAATATTCACTGACCCTGCCTCCACTGCTCTCTGGGAAGGGAGTTCCACAGACTCACGACACTCTGAGAGAAAAAAATTCTCCTCATCTCCGTCTTAAACTGTGGCCCCTAGTTCTAGTCTCTCCCACAAGGGGAAACATCCTCTCAGCATCTACCGCTTCAAGTCCCCTCAGGATCTTATATGTTTCAATAAGATCACCTCTCATTCTTCTAAACTCCAATGAATACAGGCCCAACTTGTCCAACCTTTCCTCATAAGATAACCCCCTCATCCCAGGAATCAGTTGAGTGAACCTTCTCTGAACCGCCTCTAAAGCAATTATGTCCTTTCTTAAATAAGGAGACCAAAACCGCACACAGTATTCTAGATGTGGTCTCACCAATATCCTGTACAACGGTAGCAAAACATCTCTACTTTTATATTCCATTCCCCTTGCAATAAATGACAACATTCCATTTGCCTTCCTAATCACTTGCTGTACCTGCATACTAACTTTTTGTGATTCATGTACCAGGACACCCAAATCCCTCTGTAACTCAGAGTTCTGCAATCTCTCTCCACTTAAATAATATACTGCTTTTCTATTCCTCCTGCCAAAGTGGACAAGTTCACATTTTCCCGCATTATCCTCCATCTGCCAATTTTTTGCCCACTCACTTAACTTATCTATATCCTTTTGCAGACTCCTTACGTCCTCTTCACAACTTACTTTCCTACCTACCTTTGTGTCATCAGCAAATTTAGTAACCATACATTCGGTCCCTTCATTCAAGTCATTGATATAGATTGTAAATAGTTGCGGCCCCAGCACTGATCTCTGTGGCACTCCACTCATTACACCTTGCCAACCTGAAAATGACCCATTTATGCCTACTCTCTGTTTCCTGTTAGCTAACCAATCTTTTATCCATGCTATTATGTAACCCCCTACACCATGAGCTCTTATTTTGTATAGTAGCCTTTGATGTGGCACCTTGTCAAATGCCTTCTGGAAATCCAAGTACACCACATCCACAGATCCACTTTATCCACGTTGCTTGTTACTTCCTCAAAGAACTCTAATAAATTAAGCATCTCTCTGCCACGTTGGTTCCATTTCTCCTTTTTCTCCGCCTCATACTTGCGCTGACAATCCTTTTCTTCCTTCTTGGGCTGGCACCGTGCCTCCTTGAGTTTGTCCTATGCCTCCTTGTGCTTGCTCCTTGTTGTACTGAGCCACTAAGGAATGAGCTCTGATCTCAGTGAATTGGTTACCTCAGTGGTGCAGAATGGCCAGCTTTGAAAGCTTCCAGTGCACAGGATTGCAGTTCAAAAATCAGGAGTATTCCTTTTTCATAATAGCATATTTAATTTATTCCACTGCCACTGATGTTTCCAAAGGGTGGATTTTCTGAGTCCTCACCAGTGGGGAGTTATCTGGCCCACCTGAAGTGCAGATCAAAAAATTATGGGTAACGCACCTCATGACTTTTCGATCTGCACTTGCCATGAGCCATGAGCCAGGTAATTTGCCATGAATGGTAGAAGCAGGAAGCCCAGCAATGAAAGCATTGGAAAATTCCAGCCATCAGGCGATAAAAGCGAGGATTATGGTTTTAACAACAGAAGGGGAGACGTTGGACAGAGGCAATGTTGAGGAAGTGAAACAATGTGGTCTTGTGATAGACTGAATGTGGGGGAGGAATCTGAGCTCCAGGTTGAGCAGTACATCAAGGTCCTGCACCTCTGGACTAAACCTGGGGTGGTAACCGGAGAGGGAGATGGAGTTGAGGCTGGAAGCAGATAGATGTTTGCAGGAACAGAAGAGAATTGGCTTTGGTTTTGTTAAAATTAAACTGAAGAAAGTTTTGGATCATCCAGGTCTTAATGTCAGATAGTTGGAGTCAGTAGCAACAACCATGGGGTTAATGGAGGAGATGGAAAAGTAGAGCTAGATATCATCAGCATACATTTCAAAGCTGACAACATGCTTCTAGATAACATTACCAAGGAGTAGTATGTAAATGATGAAGTGGAGATGGCCAAGGCCTAAATATGAAAGTATGTCAAATGAGTTCTCTTATGATGTAGCATCAATAATGAAACAGGACCGAGACACAATGGAGGTGGACTATGGAGGAGAGATATTCGGGGAGAATGGAGTAGCTGATGGCGTCAAAGGCACTGGAGATATGGAGGAGGATCAGCAGGGACAGCAATGTCACTGGGGACTTTGGTAGTGCGGTATCAATGCTTTGGGCAGGTGGAAGCTGACTGGAGGGCTCTGAACAAGAAGTGGAAAGAAAGGTGCAAATGTGGTTGCGAGTTAACACATTGCATAACTTTAGAAAGAAAAGGAAAGTTTGAGATGTGATGGTAGTTAGAGATTGCATAGGGGAGGGGAACAATGACAATGGGTTTGAAATATGTAAGGACTGAGCCAGAGGAGGGGCATGGGTTGTTTATGTCGGTCATCGCGAGACGAAGAAATGGAAATTGGATGGTAAGGAGCTGGGATGGAATGGGGTCAACGGAGCAATTAATTGATTTCAGGGAAGAGATACATTTAGTGACGGCAGTGGGGGGCTGACAGAGGAGAGACTGTAGAGTAAGGGAAATGGTTACCTAAGGGGTACCACACCTGGAGTACTGCGTACAGTTCTGGTGCCCTTATTTAAGGAAGGATATACTTGCATTGGAGGTAGTTCAGAGAAGGTTCACTAGGTTGATTCCGGGTATGGAAGGATTGTCTTATGAGGAAAGATTGAACAGGTTGGGTCTATACTCATTGGAGTTTAGAAGAATGAGAGGAGATCTTATTGAAACATACAAGATTCTGAGGGGACTTGATAGGGTCGATGCTGAGAGGATGTTACCCCTCATGGGGAATCTAAAACTAGAGGGCATAGTCTCAGAATAAGGGGGCGCCCGTTTAAGATGGAAATGAGGAGGAATTTCTTCTCCCAGAGGGTCGTGAATCTTTGGAATTCTTTGCCCCAAAAAGCTGTGGAGGCTGAGTCATTGAATACATTCAAGGCTGAGTTAGACAAATTTTTGAGCAGCAAGGGTGTCAAAGGATATGGGGAAAGGCGGGAAAGTGGAGTTGAGGTAAAAATCAGATCAGCCATGATCTCATTAAGTGGAGGAGCAGGTTCGAGGGGCCGAATGGCCTACTCCTGCTCCTATCTCTTATGGTCTTATGGGGTGAGTGAGCAAGGGCAAGGGCTTGGAGTGGGAGTAGGATGGAGGTGGAGGGGTCAGATGAGGTAGAAGCAGCAGAGCAGATGCCCTCAATCTTGGACATAAAAAAGTCCAAATGTCCTCATCTTTGGCATGTAAGGTGAGGATGAAGGGTGCAGTGGAAGATGGTCAGGCTTGTTGGCCTTTCTATTGTTCCTAAAAAATCTGATGTTCTTATTCGGTCTGATGGAGAAACCTTGGGAGAGAAATTGGCCCCCATTGCACCCACATTGGGTCAGAAAATGAGGGTTCATGGGGATGAATTTCAGGGGGCAGTCCCATGCCTAATTCCCACCCCCCTCACCCCAGGAAGTGAACCAGCTGCCAAATTGGAAGCCGGCGACTTCAAAGTGTCCAGGGCATCCACCTGAAACAAGCATTAGGCCCCTTGAAGATGTTAATCAGGGTCCTAGCCTGATTAAACACCCACTCCCAAATTCAGCAGAAACTGGGTGGAGTACACAGCCGCCCATGGACCACTCAGTTTTTCTGGGCCTAAGCAGTGGTCTTGAAAGGGATCTCTGGAGGCCACTGGTGAAAAGGTAATGTTTATGTTTATGTGGAGGCTTTCAAAAGCCTCTTCAAAATCCTTCTCTTCAACTGTGACTTTGATCTCCCATTCTAACCCTCTCCATTTTTCCCTTCTATCCTCCTGCTGGGTTGTCCACACTCTTGTCCTACTTAATGTAAAGTACTTTGAGATACTTTCCTGCATGGGAGGAGCATTATTGTTGTTGTTGATCTTCCTGAAGGAGTACCATTCTGAGTGGAGATGTCTGTCAAACATTGTTAGTGTCTGCGGCATGTCCCATTTATAACCATTGTAAAATATATTTTTAAAACAAATTTCTTTTTTATATCATAGGTGTGGAGATAGTGCTCCATGTGGCAAAATATTACTTCTAAGTAATGGTCAATAAAGGAAACATGTCTGGAATATCCTAGAAGAAATCTGTGTTCCATCTTATTTTGCTCACTATACATCGTTCTCTCCCTCCCCTGGGTCAAAGAACATATGCAAACTGTAATCAAACTCTGCCCTGTAACCATGACTTGAATTTCATAAGAAAATATATGTTGAATCTTATTTTATTGCTGTGGTTTTAAAATTCTTCAAAAATATATCTATGACCTCTTTAATATTCAGTGAACAAACAATAAAACCAAGAAGAGCACAGTTGTGACACATGATGGACATGTGTGGGCCTACCTTTCCATCTGTAGCCTCTAGCAATTTCCAGTTATTGGCCTTTATCTGCAAAAGCTCATCAAACTTCAAAGTCACATCCTCAACTGACAGCTGCAAGAGATCCCAGAATCCTGCAAGGTCCTGGGAGGTAGGCAAAGGGAAAGCATTCGGATCCTGAGAGCACAAAATAAACAACAACAAAACAAGATTGCAATCAAAATTTTGTAAGTACAAACACCGATGAAGAAAAGTGTCCCAATATTGAAAACTTGCTTTTCTGACCATGGCAGTTCCTCTGTAGCTTTTGTTTGGATGGAGGGCGAGGGGGGGGAAGAGATGGCATTTTTTAATTGATACTTTACCCTTCCTGTCCTGAAGGCAGCAATTAATGCAAGGTTATTACAGACACTGGTAAACCTCAAACACCATGTTCAAGTGGCTTTACTTCATGTTTGAGACTAGGCAGTGAGTGTAGACAAACTTCTTGGCTCTTATATTATTATATCTTGGCTCAATTTTCCACCTCCTTGTTCTTATTTATGTGTTATGCCTGTATACAAGTGTCTGCGCACAGAATATGTCTTTTTAGTCTTGGCGCTAACATGATAGTGTAAATAGAAAAAGGCTTGTATCAGGGTGTAAATTTGAAACTGTCATTATAAACTGATATACAGCTTCCAAATACTCTCGATCTGGATTTTAACCCTGCCAGCCCAGCAGGAACGTTGCAGGTGGGGGATTAAAATGGCGGCCAGGCAGAACCCGCTGCATTACTGCAGCTTTCCCAACCCCCACAATTTTAACCCTCGGGTTTTCTGGAGTGCGGAGGCTGCCTGCCACAGGCAGTGGGGGGGGACCTGGTAAATGTTGAAGTGTTCTGGTCCAATGATGTAATTTAGACCCGATTTAATTTTAACTCTGAAATGCGCAACTCGCGCACGGTCTCCGAGTCACCAGCAAAAGCAGGCAGCAAACGGCATCCAACCAGAAAAGGCCCAGGTAAGTATTAACTTTAAAAAATTTGGTAAGGTTCCTTTAGACTCAGAAGGAGCAGGAGTGTTCGTCCTGGTCCAACAAGGAACCCCTTGGCCTCCTCTGGCCCAGGTTTACTCCCTTCCCCCGCATCCCCCCCTCCCCATCTCCATCTGTGATCGGCCAGGATCCTTCTCCTTCCTGAATTACCTTACTGGGGACCGTTTCCAGGGGTCCCCGGTACAACCTGCAGCCACATGATTTCCTGCTCCTACTCCCACCCGCTGGCCTCTACATCATCCCTACCGGCTTGGGGCAGGAGCCAGTGAGGGGGGATTTAAATGAAGCCCGGGTGTTAAAATTGCACCACCAATTCCCAGCCCAGGTTCAAATCGGTTTATAATGACAGTTTCAAATGTAATTATTATTCTTTATTTCCGTTCCATACGGCATCATTGTGTTTTTCAGTAATAAGTGTCAAGGGAGAGCAGGTGGTGAGAATTCAGGTAAATCTTAAGTCATTTTCTCTTTTTTCACGCTTCTGACGCTACCCATGGCCTGGACGTAGTTGGGAAAGGATCAATGGAAGTCTACGGTAAATTGCTGGAGTCTTTTCCCACGGGATTTACCAAAGCTTTTTACCATGGAGTCACCTATGATTTCTCATACAACCTCAGAAGGGCCTGGCTAGATAGTGACACTGACAAATGACACAACACTAGGTGGACTAGCTAGCTATCCCCTTAATTAGGTCCGTGTTTGAAGGAGCAGCAGTATTGGGGAAACGGGATGGGGAGGAACTAATTTACAGAAATATGGGAGATTGTGTCACAGCATTGCTTGGGTTACTAGAACTACAGTCTATAACCTGCTATCAAGAAATGCATTAAAAATGCATCAAAGTAATCAAATAGAAATCATGCTGTAAGTAACAAACTCCACCATGTCCAAGCATAAGTATTTAATAATAAAGTAAAATATCAAAAATTAGAGATTAACAACATTTTGAAATAAAAATAGAAAATGGTGGAAATACACAACAGCTTGGTCAGCATCTGAAAGAAAATAATAGATTAACATTACAGGACCCTGAATCAGGATTGTCCTGCCTGTCCCACCCCAGAAACATTAAGCTGTCTTTCTCTTTTAGATGCTGACAAACCCTTCTGTACCTTTCCTGGTTTTATTTGAAAATGCCTACTATATTGAGGTGTACTCGAAGAAGGGCAGGACAAATAATGCAGAAATGTTCATAACTCTGTATGCACTCAGCACTCTTGATAATCGTGATATCTGTGTGAGAAGAGGCAGGAAAAGCCTTATACTTGTCACAATTGAGCAACGAATGCCGAAGCTTAAAGAGGGAGTCTCGTCATTAGTACCGCTTATTAAAAAGTTGCAAAGAATTATCATTAATTTTAACATCCTTTATTTCATTGGGTGGAATATTTTGTTACATGATGAGCGCTGATAATCTCATTAGGGGACCCGGCTTGGAGGAGTTACTGAGATGTGAAAAGTGTGAGGTAACTCACTTCATTCACAAGCATGCGCACACTTGAAGCTAGCATAACCTGAGCTAATCATTCTGCTAATATTGAGATTCCCTTATCCCATTGAGTTCAGTAACTCCTCAAAGAAAAAAATTCCCCTGAAGGTACCATCCTCAGAAAAAAATCTCTTAAATAAAAGTATGCTTTCAAAAGAAAATAAATAAACAGTAGTTCATGATGATTCCTTGGAACTGAGTTCTAAAAGGGGTACTGATGGAGAGACTCACTCTTTAAGGATGAGGAAAGAATTTTGGCATATGTGAATAGCTGTTGCAGCAGAACCCTGGGAGAGACAATGCCTCCCTAAACGAATGCACATGCCCACTGTGATTTACCATATTCTGTTGGCAAAGTCGGTAAAACTGCTGGAACTTCTGTGACATGAGAAGCTGGGCACTGCCCACTGCGCTGCGAATCTTTTCAAGCACTAAAACACAAGAGAGAGCATATAAGAATACAATCATTGTACTAGGACAATGAGTTATTATTTATAAGTAAATGCAAAGATCTTTGGATCTCTCCCTAAGGATGTGCCAATCTCCAATTGAGAGGGAGGTCAGTTGATCTTGTTCCCAGGCCTCTGTCATTGCCATTGTGCTGTTAATAAGAGGTGAATTGCCCAGCACTGGGCTCTACAGTGATATGGACAGAAGGGCAGTGGGTCACATGATCATTCTACCAGTTATGGAGCCCTGCGAGATGTCAGGAGACCTAAAGAGGGAGAGAAAATAACTAAAGAGAAAAAAAGATTTAAAGAGGATGGATCTTGTCAGTAATATGAGAACTCTCCATGATCCAGCAGGAGATAGATGTCAGTTTTTTTTGAGACAGTAAGAGCTTCAGTTCAATTTTTTTTATGCAGCGAGTTGTTACGATCTGGAATGCACAGGGTGATGGAAGCAGATTCAATTGTGACTTTCAAAAGGGAATTAGTTATTCACTCGAAAAGGAAAAACTTGCAGGTCTATGGGGAAGGAGCAGGAACGTGGGATTAATTGGATAGCTCTTTCAAAGAGGCGGTACAGGCACGATAGGCTGAATGGCCTCCTTCTGTGCTGTATAATTCTATGATTCTATGATACAGATTGAAGCAGCGTGTCAGTGCCAAAATCGGGGCCATGGCAATTCCGCATTCTTTCATATTTTTGGATTATTCAAAAAATATAACATGATTGATGAATTCTTCCACAGTTGCTCACATCTCTGCAATTCTACTGTACAATAACCCTCATTAAAAATAAAACTGTAAAAGTTTCCTGGTACCCCAGTGAGTTTAGCAAAGAGAATAGCTGAACCATACAAAAAACACTATGATGCCACGTTTGATCCTTAATCTGTGCGGAGTTGGCTGATGTCTCTCAGGGCTACAGTTGGAATTGCTGCCCCGCTCTAAGGAGAGACCAGGATCTTTACCTCTGGTTATAAATGGACATCAGGTAAGGTGAGGGTTGGGCTCCGCTGTGATAACCCCCACAGCCAAACAGCCTGACAACATTTCCTGCAAAACCTCACACATGAACAGTGGCCACTGGGCAATGTGACTGGAGAGTGAGTAGTCCTCATAAAACCACATTCTGGGACGAACTAGCACCTTCAGAAGAGGGAGGGAAGGGGAGAGGAGAAATTGGGCATAGGAAACTTTTCAGTTCATTTATATTTCCTTCGGAAGGGACAGCGTTATAAGTGACAGTGTTACACCAACACTATCAGGATTCAGGTTGACATCCATAATTCCTGAAAAAATGGATGAGAATTTCCTGGCTAGTTTCGGCATAACTAAAGCATGAGAGCAGAGTTGTGCCATTCATTTCCGAGGAAATTCACACGTAACTGATATATTGAAACATTACTATGCGCCAATTTTCTTGATCATCTGCCCTGGTCCCAAGGCACTGCTGCCAAAACCCCACTTGGTTCATTAACATAGCTTCGTCACATGCAAAGGACCAAAGAACGGGAGTTTCCTACAGTTATGTCCATTCTGAACAGGTGTACATTTACACTCAAAATTTTAGGTGGAGCATGACCCGAGGTCACTATTTCTGGCGTTTAGTAGCAATATTTTTCATTTCACCTGACTGAGACCTGCACTCTATTTTCTATATCTTTGAATGCTTTTTTGTGGCACCAGAATCTGTTACATTAAAAAGGGGAAATCCTCCATAATTGCATTTTCTTAAACATGCTGGGGTACAGTTTCCGCTTTGGGCGCAATCGGGAAATTGCGCCCAAAATGCGCCTGAAATTGCGCTGGTTATGTTACAGTTCCAGTTTCCGCTAAAATGCATTTGCATAATTACAAACGTAAACTCTTCCATGAACCAGTGCAATTGGGCAGCGTAACAGAATGTAATCGTTTATTTATTTTTCTTTCCATTAAAAAATATTCGTTGATGTATTTAAGAGTGGTAACCTTGTGCAGTTTTATTAATACAGTTGAAAATGGGTTTATCATAAAAAATACGCATTTCTAACAAGAGTGTCCAGTCCTCCACCTGTGAGTAACCTGATTTTAAATCACTGAAAATGACTTTAAAAAACTATACTGAACCATTTAATAGTTAGTTGGTGTACACTCGTCAGTTTCTTAGTAAATTACATAGTCTTTGATATGTAAAAACTTTTAAAATGTGCCTACTGGTGCCTGTGCGCCGAAGAAAATGAGCACAATTTGAAGGGCCTTCCTGTGGAATCTCGCAATGTTGACCTGGGGGTGTGGCCAGTTCTGTTGGCGGGGCCTGATCCGGGCGAATTGAACCTTGAACCAGTGTAAAAGATCGCGGAGAACACGAGCGTAGGTGGTTTTGGGCGTATCTCACTTACGCTTAAAATTCCCCACTCTTTCGCGCTGGTTCAGCCGATTCCACCAGGATTGTGCTGATATTACTGGCGGAGATGAGTGGAAATTGTACCCCGCTGTGTTAAATGTGCATAATTGATGGTTTGATGGCTTCAAACCTTAATTTTCACAACATCAATAATATAAAGAGTGACTTAAAGAAGGAAGATGGTGTATGTTGCACGCTTTCCTTGGGCCCCGATGATTTAAAATAATTCCTGTTTGTTTTACGTCAGTTTTTATGTTTCCGTGTCTGCTAATGCTGCTGTCAGGAAATTTGCGCGTAAGTTCCTGTCGGCAAGATCGGTGTAGAAACCGATTTAATTTCTGTGTAAGTCGATCCAGAAAAGTTCAGATCATGAGTTCTCAGTCTTGCCATGATGTTGGGCAAGGGGACGGGGCAGGGGGGGGGGGGGGGAATGGGGGAAGAAAAATACGATGATGATACAACTCCGAGCAATTCCCACGCACTTTCTAATGACAGGCTAGAACGCATTCGGGGCAGAGGCCTCGGCCTGGATTTTTACTCCGAGCTGTGGAGAGCTGGGAAGCATTTCCGGACGGGAAACCTGTGTTTCCCGGATGTCCTGACGATTTTGACATCACGCTGTCTTTTAAATTTTTTTAGCAGGTTTCCTGCCTGACAGGCAGCCAGATTGACAGGATCGGATGGGAAAGCAGCCAGTTCAGTCGGACATCGGGGGGGAGGTGGCTTGGGGTCGGACATCGGGGAGGGGTGTTAGTCATGGTGGGGGAGATGGTGCGGTCGGAGACACAGATGGGTTCAGAAATTGTGGGGGGGCTCGGATATTAAGAGGGCGTCGGGGACACGGCGGGGGGGGGGGGGGGGGAGCAGCCGATCGCGGGCGTCGGATCGCGACAGGTAAGCTTGTTGGGCTTGGAGGAAACACTCCTGCTCCTCCTGGCCCACAAGCAGTGCAATAAAAGCCTGTTGATCCGGGCCTTCTCGCCTCCTCTTACGTGGCGAGAACCAGAAGGCCCCGGGAATCCCGGCCCCCAGGCGATAAAAATAAAAAACCTATTAAAATGGAGGCACGCAGCCCCCTTAAAAGATTTTACTGACCGACCCGCCTCCTGATAGCGGATTGGTCGCCCACCCCCCCTCGACCCGTCTCTGTTAAAATCGGAAATGGGCGGGTTGGGATCTGGTTTTACATTTTTACAATTTTTACCTTCCCACCTGCCCCCAACCCAACCGTCTGTGGGGCTTAAAATGACCCCCATAGGAACAGGCTGTCTGATTGAATTCGTCATCACCAGGTGATTCTAAGAACTAAAGGTTGAAAAAGTAACAAAAGAAAACTACATAAAAATGGAGGGAAAATATACAAAGTAAAAATACCTTGCGCACCTTTTATACTCAATACTCAACATGAGACATCATTAAAAGGTCATATAAATCATACTACTGAATCTTACAAACATATGAACATTGATGGATGTGAAAAGACCCTTTGGTCCATCCAGGCTGTCCCACATAATTTGCGATACCTTGTGCATCTTAATATACACACTCCCTACACCACCCAAAACCATGTGATCTCCTGGGAGCAGCGAAAAATCAGATAAAAAACTCAGGCCAATCTGGGAAAGCAAAATCCAGGAAATTCCTCTCCGACCCACTTAGGCGATCAAAACTAGTCCAGGAGATAATATAACAAGGGAACAAATTACTGAGGTGCAAAAACTCAAAAGGGAACTTACGAATAAGCTTACCCTCTTCAGGGAGGTCATTCTCCTCAGCTTCTCTCTCCATCTGCTGACACCATCCTTCCAATCGTTCTACCTCCGCCTGCAGCAGCTTGATAAACCAATCACCATCTCTGTGGCATGGAGATACCCTGCCAGGATCTGGGAGACTGTGAACACTGGACTCTCCCCAGTGGTCCTGGCGCTGGGCTTCAGCACTGTCATAGCGCATCCTGTAATCTTCCCTGTACGCCCATTGCCCTTGTGTGTGAACAGTTCTGAATGACGTGTACTCATTCGATTGCTCTGGTTCGGAGGCCTGCCGCTGAAATGGCTGGCCAAACTGAAAGCCCTTGTCCGCTGTGCTCACACACAGCCCAGGGATACCCTCCAATTCAAGGTCAGCCTGTACGCTTGTTGTCACACTATTCGAACGCTTAAACCTGGCGTGCCTAGAATAAAATAGAACCATATTAAAAGCAATTACTGGGCAAACCACAATACATTCCTGACACTTTTCCCATCCACATTTTCTGCCCTCCTCTCCTGAAGGTGATGCTGTGTACAAGGGCACAGCTTCATTGGCACAGGCAGACTCCCTCCCGTACCTCAGCCAAATGTCTAGCCTTCATGTGCGAGTCTAGACATGGTAGTCTAGCCTGATCCTCTTCTCACCCAACATCTACACATGTGCATTTTACACCAGGGGTCACTGGATGGATAAGGTATGGGATCCTGTGGTTGATTTGTTTACTTCTTAGGCCGGATGAATGGAGGCATAAGAACATAAGAAATAGGAGCAGGAGTAGGCCATTAGGCCCCTCGAGCCAGCTCCGCCATTCAATCAGATCATGGCTGATCTTCGACCTCAACTCCACTTCCCCGCCCGATCCCCATATCCCTTGATTCCCCTTGAGTCCAAAAATCTATCCATCTCGCCTTGAATATATTCAATGACTCAACATCCACAGCGCTCTGGGGTAAAGAATTCCAAAGATTCACAACCCTCTGCAATTGTAGTACTGCACCCCAATATAGATCAGCTAACTCAGCACAGACCAAAATCAGATCAAATCTGGAACCTTCTTGGGCTCTAAGGCTCAGTACCACACCGGACAGTGCATTTACTCACTGAGCCATTTGGGCTTCGGGTCACAATAAACAGGACCCTTTATTGAACAAGAAAGAGTTCTAACAATAGCAGCATTTACTTGCATTTCCATAGAGTTCCTCATATGCAGAGAAGTGGCTGAAAGAGCTTTACAGGGTGGTGTACACCAAGCCAAGGGGGAGGGGAGTGGGGGGAGGGGGGAGCAGTGTTCAGGAAGAAGGAGTGAAAGAATGGTCAAAAGGAAGGGACAGAAGAGGGATGTGAAGACACAGTGGTGACAAGCTGGATGCGCAGCAGAAGACAGTTCCAGAGGGCAGGAGCATAGTGACTGAAGGAGCAGCTACCAATGGTGGAGCAGAATGAGCTTTTTAAAAAATTCCTTCATGGGATGTGGGCATCATTGGCAAGGTCGGCATTTATTGCCCATCCTTAGTGTCCCTGAGAAGGCGCTCATGACCCTTCTTCTACGGTCTGTGTGATATTCTTTGTGGCGATTTGATGGAACTGAGTGGCTTGCTAGGCCAAGTCAGAGGGCAGTTAAGTGTAAAGCACATTGTTGTGGGGCCGGAATCACATATAGGCCAGACCAGGCAAGGACAGCGGGTTTTCTACCCTCAAGGATATCACTGAACCAATTGGGTTTTTAAGACAATGTAATAGTTTCATGGTCACTTTTACTGATACCAGCCTTCTTTTTCCAGAATTCAAATTCTCAAACTGCCATGGTGGGTTTTGAACTGACATTCTTTGTATTATTGGTCCAGACCTCTGGATTGCAAGTCCGATAACATATCCAGACTATAGTACAAGCAACAGGGTGATGTCAAAGGGACAAAGGCTAAATTCACAGAATTTTGCTTCACAGAAAGGGACCATTCGTGTCTGTGCTGTCTCTCTGAAGGAACTACCCGCTTAG
Source organism: Heptranchias perlo (assembly GCF_035084215.1). Classification (NCBI taxonomy): domain Eukaryota; kingdom Metazoa; phylum Chordata; class Chondrichthyes; order Hexanchiformes; family Hexanchidae; genus Heptranchias; species Heptranchias perlo. The sequence continues at coordinate 19,813,795 of NC_090350.1, read as the reverse complement.
TTCCCATTTTCCTGTCCTTTCCCCATACCCCTTTAGTTGATTCTTTTCAGAATATTTATGCACTCTCTTTTAAAAGCTATATTAGATTCTGCTTCCACCACATGTTTAGGGGTCTGCTGCAGATAATACAGGCCAGTTAGCTTAGCATTTATCGGTAGGGAAAATTTTGGAATCTTTAATTAAAGATGAAATTAATCAATATTTGGATGAAGAGAAAATAATTAGAAGCAACCAACATGGATTTCAGAAAGTAAGTTCATGCTTGACAAATCTGATAAGAGTTGTTTGATGAGGTGACAGATATGGTGGGTTGGGGAAATGCAGTGGATGTAGTGTACATGAACTTTCAGAAAGCTTTTGACAAAGTACCACACAGGAGATTATTGGAGAAGAATTAGAGGCATGGAATTAGGAGAAGAGTAGCAAATTGGTTTAAAAACTGGTTAGAAGGGAAAGTGTGAATAGGAGTTAAGGGTAGTTTCTCGGAGTGGTTGAAAGTGGGTAGCAGTGTCCCACAGGGTTCTGTACTGGGATCACTTCTGTTCACTGTGTACGTCAATGATTTGGATAAAGGGCTAAAGGGAGTGGTGTCCAAATTTGCAGATTGTACTAAAATAGGAGGCATCGTAAATAATTCTGAGGACCAAAGGAAGCTGCAAGGGATGTTTATAAGATGGTGGAATGTGCAAAAAAGTGGAAGATGGAATTCAATGTCAGTAAGTGTGAGGTGGTACATTTTAATAATAATAAATATAAAATTAACAATTATACTTTGAATGGGAGACAGTTGGGAGATGTGGAAGAGCAGAAGGATGCAGGTTCAAAAGATATTAAAAAGCACCACCTCAAGTGAATAAAGCCATAAAAAAAACCGAATGGATTACTGGGTTTTATGGTAACAGGTATAGAATATAGAAGTCAAGTTGTAATGGTGAATTTATATAAAACCTTAGTAAGGCCACAGTTTGAGTACTATGAGTAGTTTTGGACTCCACACTGTGGGAAAGATGTTGGAATGAAATTGGTCATTAGTGCAAAATAGGCTGATAGCAAACCGCAAACTAAAGTTAATGGAAAAGAAAATTGGGTCTGGTGTAAAACAAGTTATTCGCTAGCAGCCCATTTTGCGCTCCTGGCATAGAACAATTTCACCCCCGTCAAGGCTGCCGAAAGGGCACAGTGCAGATTCACAAGCACGCTGCCTGGTAAGAGAAAATACAAATACGAAGAATGACTTGAAAAATTGGGGCTGTTTTCGTTAGAACTGAGGAGATTACAGGGTGGTTTGTAATAAGTGTTCAAAATTATGAAGGGAAGGGATATGGTTGATAGAAACAGACTGTTTCTAGTGGCTGAGGGAGTCTAGGACAAGGGGACATACATACAAGATTAAATGTAAGAGATTTAGGACAGAGGTTTTTTTTGCACGGAGGATTGTGAGGCTGTGGAATGCAGTAGAGGAATCTGTGATTGAAGCAGAGAACATGTCAACGTTTAAAAATAGGTTAGATAATTGGAAGAAGAAAAGGGGGAATAAAGGGAAGATAGGACTACTGCTCATGTGGAGGACAAACACTGACTAAAACTGATTGCACTGAACAGCCTGTTTCTGTGTTGTAATTTCTATGTAATTCTATGTAGATACCTTCTCGGGATCAGTGGTGTCAATTGCTCCCAAAAGTGGATCCTGTGCCCCTTACAATCTGAAATTATGTTATGTTACTGAACTAGTAATCCAAAGGCCTGGATTAATAATCCAAAGAATGAGAGTTCAAATCTCGCCATGGTGGTTTGAGAATTTGAATTCTGTTTTAAATATCTGGAAATAAAAACCTGGTATCAGTAAAGGTGACCATGAAGCATATTGGATTGTGGTAAAAACCTAACTGGTTCACTAATGTCCTTTAGGGAAGGAAACCTGCCGTCCTTACCTGCCCAGTCTGGCCTATATGTGATTCCAACGCAGCAACAATGTGGTTGACTCTTAACTGCCCTTTGAAGTGGCCTAGCAAGCCATTCAGTTGCATCAAGCTACAAAGAATACCACACGGATTGTAGCTGTTCAAAAAGAAGACTCACCATCACCCTTTCAGGGAAATTAGGGATGGGCAATAAATGCCAACCTTGCCAGCGACGTCCATATCCTGAAAATTAATTAAAACAAAAAGTTCCCTCTGATCCACCCAGGGGCTATATCAATCCATTCCCCTTGATGTACGATCTGAATATAGTTTCTTTCACATGTGATGCTTATGTGTTTTTCAATCTTTTCGTAGGCAAAGAATGATATAACACTTGGTAAGACAAGGCCAGATACGAATTGTTAAACAGCTTTATTTCACACACAGCAACTGAACGTATGAAGCAACAGTTATGCTCAGACTGACTTAATTCAGTACAAATTGTCTTCATGTAATAATGCAAAATAATGAGCAAACAACACTTCCTCACCTCAACTAAAACAAAATAACTTCTAACTACTTTCCTGCATTCTAAACTTCAGAGCCTGGCAAAAACTTGTCCTCGCAACTTTCTGTTTAAAAACATGACTGTGAGCGAGTGTTTTTGGCCCCGATTTTAACTGCCCCCACCTGACGGAAACTGGGCAGGAGGGCAGTTAAAATAATGGGTATCAGTTAGCCCCATCGATCCCGCTTCCTTCCCAATGTAACCCCATTATAGACCTGCTCTTTTGAGCAAGCGAGCAGGAGGCGAGGTCCTGTTTTAAATATGCAGATCGTGTCCAATGATGTCATCAGGACCCGCTCTGCAATATCAACCAGAGGTCGGAGTGTGGGGTCCATGTTGGTTTCCCCATCAGGCGAAACCTGCCGGGAGCCAGATCCTCGGCCAGAAGAGGGCCAGAAGGTAATTTTTAAATTTATTTTTCAGGTTTTCTTCTGGTCAGGAGGGGCAGGAGCCTTGGAAAGACCCCTACTGACCCTGATTGCGGACAGATCACTCTTCCCCCCCCGATCGTGGATTCGTTCACACCCCACCCCAGATCCTATCAAGACCCCCCCGACCCCGATTGCAGCAAGCCCACCCCTCCCCCACCGATCGTGGCTCCGTTCACACCCCTCCCCCTCCCCTCCCCTCCCGATCGCGGCCCCGACCTCTCAACTTCCCCCCTGACCCCCGATCCTGGCCCCGAATTTTGAAACCACCCCCTCCTCCCAAGCGTGGCCCCGAGAATCCCCCCCCCCCAAACTAACTGCCGGGATCCGTCTTCACGGGTCCTCGACTGCAGCCTCCTGCCGTTTGTTTGCGATCCAGCCCGCCCGCCAGGCTGTCAATCTGGCCAGCTGTTGGACGGGAGACTGCAGCATTTTATTTAAAGGAGGCCCTGCCATTAAAATCTATGCGAGAGAACCTATGCTGAGTGCTCAGGACTAGGGATCTGCCAACATAATGGCTATAAGGTGTTTATCAATTACTGAGACAGACCTACTAGTTGCTTATTGTTTGTGGTCTTGGGGGAAACTGCTTTAAGCCCTACCTCATTAGCATTTTAATAACCTTCCAACTCAGTACTTTTTAAATTAAAAATAACTTGTGTGAATACACTTTGTTTTAAAATACAACTCTTTAAAAAAGAAAATCAAAAATCCCAAAATGTAACACTTTCTATATGGTTCCTTATCAACTATCTTCTGAAACTCCATGCACTGCACTTTCTTTCTCAATAGACTCTATTATTTCCTCAACTAACTCTTAAATTTGTCAGACATGACTCGCCTTTTAAAAATCTATTCTGGTTGTGCTTAATTAACCCATGTGAGTATTAATTTTATTTCTCTGGAAGCTCACCCACTATTGATATTAGGCAGCCTGATCTATAATTCCCCCTTTCTGTACAGAAATGTTACATTGACATTCCTACAGTCCTCCAGCACAATTTCCATATCTAAGAATGATTGAAAGTTTGGGGTCAGAGCCTATTTCCTGTCTGACTTCCTTACGTAGTCTAGGATGCATGCCATCAGGACTCAGTGGCTTTTCCATCATTTTTTTCAGGACTACTTCCTTATTAATAGTTATCCTAGCCAATTGCTCCACCTCCTCCTCTTGTACCCTTTCATCTACACTATCATAATCTTCTGTGAAAATCAAGATGAAGTACTCATTTAATATCTCTGCCATTCCTTCATCCTCCATAAGAAGATTTCCTTTTTCATCTTCAATTGGCCCTGATTTTTCTTTAAGCGTTCTTTTACTGGAGAATGAATCAATCTACTTTCACAGCTGGATGGGAAAATGATTTCTTGAAAGAAGACACTAATCACTCACAAAAAATACAACTGTGGGATAAGGATGGCAGCAAGGCTGAGGAGAACTCCATACTGGCCTGGGTTGAAGGACTGCCTCTGGGGATAATGCGTGCATTAGCGAATGGCTGCTGGCAGGTGGGCAGGTATACTTGTCTTTACAGCTACTGTATAGATGAAATAGTAAGAATAACAGTGTCCCAAACTGGTATTGGAGGAGCATTCTCTCAATTAAACCATTTAGAGAGTAGAACATCCCTTTAAAGGAGCTGTTTGCCTTTGATGGTGTTGTGGTCTGAAAGAGCATTACAATTCTACTACCAACTATTGCCAATGAAAAGGTCACCAGCTCCCCCCAGTGGCCCAGTGGGTAAATGCAGCACCGAACCATGTAGACCAAGTTGGATTCCTGTCCTGTGCTGGGTTAGTTGGTCTCAGCCAGGAGATCAGGGACACAGATTATAGGGCAACAGTTGAGGCACTACAATTGGCTTCAGTACCCTGGGCTAGGTAGGGGAAAAATCAGCTTGGGTTTCTGACAGCTATCCATTGATTCCTACTGGATAGTGTGCATGTATAAACATTGGGTGAGGACAGGATCAGGTTTGACTGTGATGGACTGCCAAGACTTGCTGTCTAGCTCACATATTAAGAATGGCATCACTTGAGTTTGGCACTGGAGGGGATCTGACACCTCTGGAACCATACCCCAGGACAAGACAGTACTTTCAGGAGAGAGAGGGGAAAAATGATGAGACAATTGGAACAAAAAAACCTGAATGTTCTGTATGTTGAAATGGGTGTGGAATGAGTGTCACTATTGCCATCACAAATCATACCTTCACACATTAAATAAAGCAATTCACTGATCCTACACTCTCAGTTGGGAGCCACAAAAGGGAGCATGGGTCACAGGTACGGTAACAATTATGTAATACTGATTTGCTGACCAGTGCTGACTTTGAGTGGGAGTGGTGAATTTACCCAACGGTCTCCATGAAAAACATTTGGCAAACAATTTTGTTTGCTTACAAACACATGATGAATGAAAATACTGCAGTGTTACTTGCACATGATGCCATCTAATGGAAAAGGTACTTGTTACTCATTAAATATCTTTAAAAAGACATGACACACCATGATTTGAATCATGATTTCTCTGCGCTCACGACACATTCATATGACGCAGAAGATAAGATTTAAAAAATGGAAATACTAATCGAGTATTTTTTCATGCAGTGAGTTGTTATGATCTGGAATGCACTGCCTGAAAGGATGGTGGAAGCAGATTCAATAGTAACTTTCAAAAGGGAACTGGATAAATACTTGAAGAGGAGAAAAACTGCAGGGCTATGGGGAAAGAGCAGGGAAGTGGGACTAATTGAATAGTTCTTTCAAAGAGCCGGCACAGACACGATGGGCCAAATGGCCTCCTTCTGTGCTGTATGATTCTATGAGTAATAAATGAATGGACATGTCCTGTTGAGTTAAGATGACGGACTTACCGTTTATTATCTTCAACCTGCACTCCAATAGAATGGAACTCTCGAAGGCCTTTGCTATCTGTGTCAGAATCAGTCATAGTCTCTGAACTATCCACCTGATATGTTAAAAAGACAATGGAATCTTGTTATAGCTACTGCAGCAAACCAAACTGGCAAAAATCAAGGAACAGCTTTACCAGCCATGACTAAACTGAGAAAAAAAGGACTTGGGAAACATTGGATTATACAGTGAGATGTCACACATGCATTCACCTATATGACAAAGATAAAGCATTTGTATCTTGGGGTATATTATTTTATTCCTTTCCCTTGGGGCACAGTACACACAGGATTAAAATTGAGGATCACTTATAGAAAAAATAGCACAGGCTTTTTGATAAATATTACATCCAAAGTCAAACAATTCTCTGATATAAATGTAGAAATCAGGGAGATATGCATATATAAACTTCGGAATCTGTACCTGCTTGCTCGGTCCATTATGTTCAAAATACCAATAAGTGTCAATACTAATAAGTGTCAATTGGATTCTTCCTGCAGCAGTCAGGTGGGACAGGATAACTTGTTCATCAGGTGGAAGGCCAAGCCATTCAATTCAAACACTAATATCTTTTGTGTATATTGTAAGGTATATGTTTGATTGGCAGCTCTGACTGATTTTGAGAGATACACTTTTACATTTCCTTTGTTCTGGTATACCTTAAAAGGAATTTGAATGGTGTATTTTTGGCTGACTTGCTCACAGCCAGCAGTCATTCTAAAGCCATCTTAGAAAGAGGCAGGTGAGAGACTCCCTTGGATAGTCAGCAGCAAACCACCATGTAAACATTGAGCGACCAAGTTACAGTGCACAGGAAAACCGTCTTTGTTGTTTTCGATATTCCGAGGAAGAACAATAAATTCTGTGCTTACTGTAAATCTACTGTTTGTAATTAATACTATTCATTTATTTATTCACTGTTAAATAAATCTGTCTAGCAGATTATAGCCAAACCCACATTTTGACAGTGTTTACCCTTCCACTTTTCCTAAGTTAAGGAAGCCACACGGTGGGATGTGGTATACACAGTAAGCCCAAATATAAAGGTAAAAGTTCCAATGCTCTGCTCCTTGGGGAGTGTCAGGAGTGCACATCAGAAAACTGCGCACTTTAAATGGATAGAAAATGATGGATGGAGAATGGGCTATTGGCGATATTGAGCAATTTGCTTTTAAATCACATTGGATATCTATTTAAGGAGAGAAAAAAAACAAGAAAACTTTCAACAGTAGAAATACATACTTGATGATGTTGCAGTGATTACTCTGATGTCACAAGGTCCTTTATGATATCGTGAAGCAACTCAATTACCTTCAGTGTTTCAACATATTTAAAGAGATGGTCTTTTAAAGGAGTCTCACCATTGCTGTTCCCTTTATAAAGACATTGTTTTGGCTGAAGGGTGATAGCAGTCAGAATTGCTGTATGGCTGTTTCATGCTGTTATGTTGTGAATGATATGACATTTTTGTGATGTAATCACATGTTTCAATGTGGCTTGTGTCATCATGTTAGGGCAAACGTAGAAAACAGGTTTCCTAAAACGATTTCAAGTACCTTTTTAAAGAGAGGTCTCACCAACTTAGATTTTTCGATTAGCATTAACACCAGTGGTAACCCATTGAGTGATCACTAGTGTTAAAATAACACTGATCAGGGAATAAAGGCTGCCATCTTTAAAATCAAGGGGTCTGAGATTCCTCAGTCCATAAGGTAACATGTGTAACTTTTAATGGATCCGCTGTGGCATGCAGTGGTGTCTGTCAGAGATACAAGTAACTGGTAATGAAAAATAGCAACCAGTGACAGCGAGGAGGCTTTACAATGCTGATGAACGAGGTAATGGAGAGACTGGAGCACATGTGGGGAGGGGCATTCTACCAACATGCAAAGAAGGCACAGTATTTGTCAAAATATCATTGACAACATCAGGACTGTCTCCTCTTCTTGGAGGATCTGGCAGGAGTTGTGGAAGAAAGTGAATAATTCAAAGAGAAGCACAAAGGTAAGGTATGATTAGAACTGGAAAGTAGAATGATAAAGGTTAGCTCTGCAATCCCACACTCCCAATGGGAAAATTGTGCTTAAAGGGAGCGTACGTCAGGGAGAGAGCTCCAACATTGTAGTTCCAGTTCTCTGACCCATGCTCCCTGCAAATGAGTGGTCACGATATGGAAATTACACATGCTGCAAATTACACATGATGGGAGAATTAATGCACTGCATGGGCCAAATTACTATATGTTAATTCCCAGAGCTCTCAGCATACAACAGAAGGGGTCAGCATGGCAACACACGATGACCCTTTAAGCTGTAGCCTTCAAGATAAAGACCTGTAACAGTAGCATTTCCTTTCTTGCTCTTTCCCAAGTTTCAAACGTGCTGTCTTAACACAGGGCAATAAATGGAAATTGCATATTCATTTGCCAAAACTGCATACATTAACATTTAATCATGGAACCTCATCAAAGGGAACCGTTGGAAAGGTGAACACTGATGATATCATTGGGAGAGACTGGCTGGGATGGGTTCCTGAGCCCAACAAAATGAGGAAGTTGAATTAATCTGACACACAGAGTCATTGATCTTTTATTTAAGGTGTGTAGATAAGAACATAAGAAATAGGAGCAGGAGTAGGTCTTCGACCTCAACTCCACCTTCCTGCCCGATACCCATATCCCTTGATTCCCCTAGAGTCCAAAAATCTATCTCAGCCTTGAATATACTCAACGACTGAGTATCCACAGCCCTCTGGGGTAGAGAATTCCAAAGATTCACAACCCTCTGAGTGAAGAAATTCCTCCTCATCTCAGTCTTAAATTGCCGACCCCTTATCCTGCGACTATGCCCCCTAGTTCTAGACTCTCCAGCCCGGGGAAACAACCTCTCAGCATCTCACAATCTTATATGTTTCAATGAGATCATCTCTCACTGTTGTAAACTCCAGAGAGAATAGGCCCATTCTACTAAATCTCTCCTCATAGGAGAACTCTCTCATCCCAGGAATTAATCTAGTGAACCTTCGTTGCACCGCCTCTAAGGCAAGTATATCCTTCCGTGGATAAGGAGACCAAAACTGTACACAGTACTCCAGGTGAGGTCTCACCAAAGCCCTGTACAATTGTAGTAAGACTTCCTTACTCTTGTACTCTAACCCCCTTGCAATAAAGGCCAACATGCCATTTGCCTTCCTAATTGCTTGCTGTACCTGCATGCTAACTTTTTGTGTTTCTTGTATAAGGACACCCAAATCTCTCTGAACACTAACATTTGATAGTTTCTCACCATTTAAAAAACATCCTGTTTTTCTAATCTTCCTACCAAAGTGAATTGCCTCACACTTCCCCACATTATACTCCATCTGCCACCTTCTTGCCCACTCATTTAACCTGTCTATATCCCTTTACAGACTCTTTGTGTCCTCCTCACAGCTTACTTTCCCACCTATTTTTGTATCATCAGAAAACTTGGATATATCACACTCAGTCCCTTCATCTAAGTCATTAATATAGATTGTAAATAGCTGAGGCCCAAGCACCGATCCTTGCAGCACCCCTAGTTACAGCCTGCCAACCTGAAAATGACCCGTTTATTCCTACTCTCTGTTTTCTGTCTGTTAACCAATCCTCTATCCATTCTAATATATTACCCCCAACACCATGAACCTTTATCTTGCATAACAACATTTTATGTGGCACCTTAACGAATGCTTTTTGAAAATCCAAGTATACTACATCCACTGGTTCCCCTTTATCTACTCTGTTAGTTACATTCTCAAAAAACTCTAATAAATTTGTCAAATACGATTTCCCTTTCATAAAACCATGTTGACTCTGCCTAATCATATTATGATTTTCTAAGTGCCCTGTTACCACTTCCTTAATAATGGGTTCCAACATTTTCTCTACAACTGATGTCAGACTAACTGGCCTGTAGTTCTGTTTTCTCTTTCATTCCTTTCTTGAATAGCGGGGTTACATTTGCCAACTTCCAATCCACTGGGACCGTTCTAGAATCTAGGGAATTTTGGAAGATCATAACCAATGCATCCAAATCTCTGAAGTCACTTCTTTTAGAACCCTAGGATGTAGGCCATCAGGTCCAGGGGATTTATTGGCTTTTAGTCCCATTAGTTTCACCAGTACTTTTTCTCTACTGATATTAATTACTTTAAGCTCCTCATTAGCCCCTTGGTTCCCCACTATTTCTGGTATGCTTTTTGTATACTTTGAAGACAGATACAAAATATTTGTTTAATGTCCCTGCCTTTTCCTTATTCCCTATTATAATTTCTCCTGTCTCAGCCTCTAAGGGACCAATGTTTACTTTTGCTACTCTCTTTCTTTTTACATACTTGTAGAGGCTCTTGCAATCTGTTTTTATATTTCTTGCCAGTTTACTTTCCTATTCTATTTTTTCCCTTTTTATCAATTTTTTGTTCATCCTTGGGGGACTAAAAGGTGTAAGCTCAGCTCCATTGCAGTCAGGCTCAGTAGTTCCTTGAAGTCAACTCCCTCAATGACGCTTTCAGCACTCAATTTTTGAACAAAAATGTTCAAAAAGAGATGCCAAACCAGGATTTTTAAAAGGGTTCCCGAATGTAAAGCTTTCAGAAGTTTCTCCGCTGTGTAAGGAGAATACACAATGAGAGGCAGCAACATAACAAGCACTCGTGTAACATTAAGGGCACTGACTGAGCTATAATGGCTATTAATCAAATGCCAGACTCAACAGCAAATTGCATTTACATAGCAACTTTAACATAATAACCATGATGTGGAGATGCCGGTGATGGACTGGGGTGGACAAATGTAAGGAATCTTACAACACCAGGTTATAGTCCCAACAAATTTATTTTAAAATCACAAGCTTTCGGAGATTATTTCCTTCATCTGACGAAGGAGATAATCTCCGAAAGCTTGTGATTTTAAAATATATTTGTTGGACTATAACCTGGTGTTGTAAGATTCCTTACATTTAACATAATAAGACATGCCATGTCAATGCACTGAGACAAAATGGTCATTGGTAGGAAAGTAGTTAGGGAAGGTAGTTGAAGACATGGTCAAAGAGTTAGGTTTTGAAGGGACTTTTTAAAGAAAGGAATGAGATAGTTAGGTGGAGGAGTTTTGAGAGAGAATTCCAAAGTGCCTGAGGCTCTGACACCAAAGGTGGAGACGAGGCAATGGGGGCTCAAAGGGGGCCAGAGTCAGAAGAGCACAAGGTGCATCTTAGCACACAGCGCTGGAAAAGGTTGACGAGGTGGTGGGAGGGGGTGAGGTCATGAGATTTGTAAATGAGACAAGGGTTTTGAATTCAAAGCATTAGGAGATGGCCGCCAAAGGAGGTCTGTGAGACAGGGGTGATATGGGAGCAAGACCTTATGCGAGATGGGACAAGGGTGACAGAATTCTAGACAAATTGCAGTTTATGTAGGGTGGAGCTCAGGAGACTGGTGAGGAGAATGCTGGAGGAGCCAATCCTGGAGATGATGGGGTGGGTAAGAGTTTTGGTGGTGGTGGGGGTGAGGTAAGACTATAAAATTGTGGGATATGGGGTTTGTAGCTCAGCTCAGGATTAGTTTTATAATGTGTACCATGAGATGTTGAGGCTACTTTATGCATTAATCTCTGAATTTCTATGTCAGTTTTAGCTGTTATGAGGCACTCTTATACCTTTTAATTTTGTTATAAAACAATTGGATTTTGAATCCTGCTCTCCATTTTACACTTTACATTTGAGCTGATCTCTTAGGATTGCTAGGCTCCCTGTACAATACAAAGACCCAGCGTGCAAACACATGGGACCAAGTTCCCTTGTTAACTTGACTGAAATCGGTGCCTTTAACCCAGAGGCATATTCACGGACCCACATTTTTGTGCGTGTACAGTGCTGTCAATTAGCCAAATGATAGGTTATTTACACTATGGAGTACCACTATTGAGGGAGAGCCATATGTCTGCCCTCAGCTTCAGTGTAGGCATTAACCCATCTTGAAGCTGGCACAGTGTATCTGCAGCACCAGACAGTTTACTGAAACAATATTGCAAGACACACGGTGGCCAAATAAGTATGTGAATAACTGTTTTATGCAAAGACTTCTACACTCAGCAATACATTTGGTGCAAAAATCTAAGTATAATTAGGACTAGGACATTTCATTTTTCCTGGTGAGATATTATTGTACTGATTTGAGGAAATATATTCTACTGACATCTGTTGTGCATGTAAACAGTTTAATCTACTACAGATGCGGTAAACTATGAGAATTGGTGATTTTGAAGCTCTGAAAGGCCTGCTTCCATCAACCAGCTCTATGCCAACTAAAAGCATGAGCCATGTAAGGCTTTTTGTTTCATTCTTTTCCTCTCCTTTATTAATGTTCTGCCCTTATCTTGCATATGCCATTGACTCAGGGGAGAGGCAGAAGGTCTGCCAAATCCATGCTGGTGCCACTTGATTCAGGAGCTGTAAAATGAAGCTCCCCTTCCAAGCAGAGGCTATGGTATCTCTCTGCGACAGGGAGGGAATTTCAGGGGGAAGCGGCATGCCTGGTGGTCCCATGTACCTCGTTTTGGCTGGCTGTGGGTGCATGTTTACAACTGTCTGGGAGCAGGCTGATTGCCCACCCTTGTAGTTGCAGACTTGTCTAGGCCAGACAGACTGAAGATGAAAAATAATTTATTTAAAAAAAATTACATTGAGAAAGTGCTAAGAAAAATAGTTAAAATCTAAATGATTAAATAAAGTCAACGTTTCTGCTACATGTAATTGTCCCAACGTATTTCTACCTCTTCTTTCTTATTATCCGTACTGCGGGCAAGTCAGAAAAGTTCTATGAAGTAAATAAATAAGATTGCCTGACATCTGACAGTTTACCGCTTCTGTATTAGATTAAACTGTGTACATGCACAACAGATGTCACTAGAATATGTTTCCTCAAATCAGTACAATAATATCTCCACTTGCCTGGATGAGTGCAGCTCCAACAACACTCAAGAAGCTCGACACCATCCAGGGCAAAGCAGCCCGTTTGATTGGCACCCCATTCACCACACTAAACATTTACTCCCTTCACTACCGGCGCACTGTGGCTGCAGTGTGAACCATCCACAGGATGCATTGCAGCAATTCGCAAGGCTTCTTCGACAGGACCTCCCAAACCCGTAACCTTGACCACCTAGAAGGACAAGGGCAGCAGGCACATGGGAACAACACCACCTGCACGTTCCCCTCCAAGTCACACACTATCCCGACTTGGAAATATTTCGCCGTTCCTTCATCATCGCTAGGTCAAAATCCTGGAACTCCCTACCTAACAGCACTGGGAGAACTTTCACCACATGGACTGCAGTGGTTCAAGAAGGCGGCTCACCACCACCTTCTCAAGGGCAATTAGGGGTGGGCAATAAATGCTGGTCTTGCCAGCGTGCCCACATCCCTTGAATGAATAAAAAAAAAGATTCAAAGTAGGAGAGAATGAATGGTGGCAGGTCTTAACTCAATGCAGAATGAAGAGAGGCTGAAGAAACAAACTCTGCTCTCATTGTAAAACAGATGGGGGAACTGAATGAAGCTTTTAATATATTCAGAGTGGATGTGGCGAAGTTGTTTGTGTTGAAGAATTCTGAACATGATTAAAGCTATAGAAACACTAAACAAAATGTAGCTTCAGGAGTAACCATTTCACAAGAGATGTTAATTAGGAATTGGACTGCCAGTTGGTGCAGAGAAGGAATAGATAACTGAAGCATTCAAAAGGAAAAGGTAATGGGCAGATTCTCAATTCAGTAGTGACTAGGAGGCTACGGACCAGAGCAAAGCAGCAGGGAGATGGAAGTAGACCAAGGGGTCATATACCTAAATAATAGTGAGATAGATGGGCCAACTTGTCTTATCTCATTCATACCTTTTAATTAAATATATATTAAATGATTACCTGTATCCCTACAGATGAACGCCACTTTCTTTGGCGTGGCTGTAGCTTTGGTTCATCGCGACTCAGAATGCCTTTACTAATTCCAGTTCCATCAGAGCTCTTCATTGAAGAACGACTTGGGGCAAAGGACTCCAAGGCCAGATGCAGTGCTTTAGTACTGTCAAGACTGTCTGTTGAATTGCACTGGGATTTAATATCTTTTGACCAGGACGTGGGCCGGTGTACCTCATTCTGCAGGTATGCATCCTGGGTTGACTCTGTGCTGCTCTGGGCTGTCACTGAGATAATTGGTTTTGTAGCCATCCGAGGAGGAATTGGAGGAGCTTTCTTGTAATTAAATGCTAGAATTGGGATTCAAGGTAGAAGCATATTAGAATGCTTAATTCCACAATATTTTGCATTTAGAATGACATTGTTCATTATAAACATAGTGGCTGATAATGCAATGATTAGGTCTCCTTAGCATTAAAGGGGTATGTGATACTGAAGCCTGATCCATTCAGTGCCGTGTTCCCCTGCTGCACTATAATGTACCCGTGGAGCATTCAGGGTGCTCAGAGCCAGCAAACTGTCTATGAGCTCATTCTGGCAAATGGATCTGACATAAATTAGGGGCTCTCCCCCAATATGAGATGGAGACACCTGAGTCATGCTCCAGATGCAGATCGTCAGCTTGGACCAGATGCTTTAGTACATTTAATACTTTAGAACCAGATGTCCATTTTTTGTTTGCAGGTGTTGCCCTCTCCTTCCAATATAGCTTCCCTTCTATTGGCTGTTTCCTTTCTTTCGTTTCCAATGCCCAATCCATGAAAGGTGGTCCTTGTGGCCGAAGGAAATTATTCAGAATATTTGGCAATGCAAAAGGACAGCCAGCAGCTCTTTCAAGACTGCTGGAGCGTAACATTCTTGGGTGTTCTTTATCATGCTCCCAACATGTCACACCCTAAGTGCCAGGAGCACCATTAAAATATGTAAATGAGATAGCCTTGCATTATCATATGCCATCAGCTCATTTCAATGCCTGATGAGCAGTGGTCCAGGCACATGCTGGGTATAATTTTGCTTTGCATGTGCATATCAAGATGAGGGAAAAACAGCGCAGAGCAAAAGAAAATGTTTTCAGATTACATTACTGATAACTCAAAGGTCAGGCTATGGATTGAGCCATTGAAAAATCAAAGATCTTTGGCATAATCCTAAACCTAAAAATTGGTTCTCAAGACAGCAACTACAAATGCAACAACAGCACGACAACAGCAATAACTTACATAGAACTTACCATGCATCGATGTCTCTCAACACTTTAGAGGACCAAAGAAAACAATGGCCGCCAAGCAAGAGGGGAAAGGGAATAAGAGAAAAGACTGAGGGAAGGAGAGGTGAAGGCATGATTGAACACAAGGGTTTTTAAGTTTTTGAAGACAGGGAGGGAGGTGACAAGGTGGAGGGACATAAGGAGGGAGTTAGAGAGGGAAAGGATGTGAAAGAGTTGCCCTGGGTAGTCCAGAGTACCTAATGTACCGGGGTAACATTTCCACTCTCTGTCCTTATTGTCTCTAACAGCAATCTTGGAAAATGTAACTGGAGCTTTTTGGGAAATCAGGTAGCGATCCATATCACTGGATCTCTGCTTGAATTGCATAGTGATTAAACTGCCGTTCTGTGAAAGTTTAATTTTAATACTGAACCTTTCATGTGGGGAATGATTTGTGTGCTCATCTCAACCATATAAAATGGGTGATAAAGGCCCAGCACATTTGGAGCTTCTTGTTAAAGCTTAGACTACGGGATTGATGATAAGTGGATATTTTATAGTGTAATTTTTCTTCAGATTTTTTTTTTTTGCAAGTATTTTGATTGCTACAATTGAAAATTAGAATATGGGAATTTCTATATTTGTTTTTTGGAAGAGGAAGAACTCCCTGAACTTTTATACCTCCAGTTCATTCCAACCTACCATGGGGAACAGCCACATCAGTCAATCTATAGTGCATAGATAAATCAAGCAGTTTGCTGATGCATTGTTTGCCAGAATAAACTTGCTGGTGCATTGTTAGCCAATTTTGGGAGAGATAACCCTTCCAAAGTTTGGTTATCATAAAAGGTATTCCCATTTACTAAGGGTACAGTAGTAGAATGATTATGTTATTGGAGTAATCATCCAGAGAGCCAGACTAATAATTCAGAGAATGTGAGTTCAAATCCCACCATGACAGTTTGAGAATTTGAATTCAGTTTTAAAAATCTGGAAATAAAAAGCTGGTATCAGTAAAAATGATAATGAAGCTGCTGGATTGTCATAACAACCCAACTGGTTCAATAATGTCCTTAACCCAGTCTGGTCTATATGCAACTCCAGTCCCACACCAGCATGGTTGACTCCGAACTGCCCTCTGAAGTGGTCCAGCAAGCCATTCAGTTGGTTCAAGAAGAAGGCACACCACCACCTTCTCCAGGCAACTAGAGATGAGCAATAAATGCTGTCCTTGCCAGCAATGCCCACATCTTGAGAATTAATGAAGAAAATGTTAGAACAGAATGGGATTTATCTGTGATGCCCCATATTATCAAATAGTCTCCTGACACTCACTATCTAGATGTAGATGTCGGAGATGGCCAATTGGGTAAGGCACTATCTATTGTCATGAAGCTGTAACCCAACATGAGTCACCAATTTCAGGAATGAGGGGTAAAAGATGAGAAATATTGGAAAGAAAAATAAAAGCTACTACTCTCAGTAGTATGAGAATGTATCTTTGCTCTGAAATAGGATGTCTACCATTACCAACAAGCCAGGGGATCAACCCTGGTTCAATGAGGAGTGTAGAACAGCATGCCAGGAGCAGAACCAGGTGTACCTAAAAATAAGGTGCCAACCTGGTGAAGCTACAACTCAGGACTACATGGACTACATGCATGCTAAACAATGGAAGCAGCATACTATAGACAGAGCTAAGCGATTCCACAATCAACGGATCAGATCAAAGCTCTGCAGTCCTGCCACATCCAGTCGTGAATGGTAGTGGACAATTAAACAACCAACAGGAGGAGGAGGCTCTGTAAACAACCCCATCCCCAATGATGGCGGAGTCCAGCTCGTGAGTGCAAAAGACAAGGCTGAAGCGTTTGCAACCATCTTCAGCCAGAAGTGCCGAGTGGATGATCCACCTCGGCCTCCTCCCGATAACCCCACCATCACAGAAGCCAGTCTTCAGCCAATTCGATTCACTCCACGTGATATCAAGAATCAGCTGAGTGCACTGGATACAGCAAAGGCTATGGGCCCCGACAACATCCCGGCTGTAGTGCTGAAGACTTGTGCTCCAGAACTAGCTGCGCCTCTAGCCAAACTGTTCCAGTACAGCTACAACACTGGCATCTACCCGACAATGTGGAAAATTGCCCAGGTATGTCCTATCCACAAAAAGCAGGACAAATCCAATCCGGCCAATTACCGCCCCATCAGTCTACTCTCAATCATCAGGCAAGTGATGGAAAGTGTCGTCGACAGTGCCATCAAGCGGCACTTACTCACCAATAACCTGCTCACCGATGCTCAGTTTGGGTTCTGCCACGACCACTCGGCTCCAGACCTCATTACAGCCTTGGTCCAAACATGGACAAAAATGGTGAATTCCAGAGGTGGGGTGAGAGTGACTGCCCTTGACATCAAGGCAGCATTTGACCGAGTGTGGCACCAAGGATCCCTAGTAAAATTGAAGTCAATGGGAATCAGGGGGAAAACTCTCCAGTGGCTGGAGTCATACCCAGCACAAAGGAAGATGGCAGTGGTTGTTGGAGGCCAATCATCTCAGCCCCAGGACATTGCTGCAGGAGTTCCTCAGGGCAGTGTCCTAGGCCCAACCATCTTCAGCTGCTTCATCAATGACCTTCCCTTCATCATAAGGTCAGAAATGGGGATGTTCGCTGATGATTGTACAGTGTTCAGTTCCATTCGCAACCCCTCAGATAATGAAGCAGTCCGTGCCTGCATGCAGTAAGACCTGGACAACATCCAGGCTTGGGCTGATAAGTGGCAAGTAACATTCATGCCAGACAAGTGCCAGGCAATGACCATCTCCAACAAGAGAGAGTCTAACCACCTCCCCTTGACATTCAACGGCATTACCATCGCTGAATCCCCCACCATCAACATCCTGGGGGTCATCATTGACCAATTGACCAGAAACTTAACTGGACCAGCCACATAAATACTGTGGCTACAAGGGCAGGTCAGAGGCTGGGTATTCTGCGGCGAGTGACTCACCTCTTGACTCCCCAAAGCCTTTCCTCCATCTACAAGGCACAAAGTCAGGAGTGTGATGGAATACTCTCCACTTGCCTGGATGATTGCAGCTCCAACAACACTCAAGAAGCTTGACACCATCCAGGACAAAGCAGCCTGCTTGATTGGTACCCTATCCACCACCCTAAACATTCACTCCTTTCACCACCAGCGTACTGCGGTGCATCTACAAGATGCACTGCAGCAATTCGCCAAGGCTTCTTCGACAGCACCTCCCAAACCCGCGACCTCTACCACCTAGAAGGACTAGGGCAGCAGGCACATGGGAACAACACCACCTGCACGTTCCCCTCCAAGTCACACACCATCCCGACTTGGAAATATATCGCTGTTCCTTCGTCATCGCTTGGTCAAAATCGTGGAACCCCCTACCTAACAGCACTGTGGGAGAACCTTCACCACATGGACTGCAGCGGTTCACGAAGGCGGCTCACCACCACCTTCTCATGGACAATTCGGGATGGGCAATAAATGCTGGCCTCGCCAGTGACGCCCACATCCGAATAAAAAAAATAGGCAGAGTTAGATGGGATGATCTTGGAAGGGGTTGAGTATTCACATTTGTTTTGATTCAAATGCATTCTTTGATGAAATCTGGGTGAAATTCAAATTGTATGAATCCAAATCTGAATTCTATATGATAGGTATATTTACTGAATCTTCTATTCCAGACGAATGGATTTTCTGAAATACAAATTCATCTGAACTAGTTAAATTGAGGAATGCTCAGAATCAATCTGAATTGGTTCTTTTGGAAAATGGCTTCAGAATGGATCTCTTGTTATTATTCTGAGGATGTTGTCATTATAGTCTGCTTGAATCCTGAGGACAGTTCTTCATGGATAATATCGGGGAGCAACAAAAGAAAGAGCGAGTCAGAACTCTGTGATCATCCTTCAGATCTATTGATTTCTGATGTTACACAATAAATCTCCTTACTACCTCTGTGCTCACAGAAAATCATTAAACTCCTCTCGGGCAACAGCTGTGACAGACACACCAAGAATATCAAACCATATTGAAGCTGATCTATCCAGAAACTTCCATAATAGGCTGCAGTTCCTACTGATCTGTCTTTGACAGTCAATTGTATTCCAAAACATAAAGTACTAAAGAGCTGTTCCCAAAGCAACTATTAATATTTCCCACAGCAGCAGTAAGCTTACACTATGATACCATTCTATTTGAAAAATCTATCTCCAGATGCAGCAGTTAGCTTGGCAGCTGAGATCTTGTCAAACAGCACAATATAATCTTGATGGGTTCTATTTTAAAATAAGTGCAGTATTGAGAGGAACTTCTGCTGGAAACTGCTGTTCAGAGACTTAAGCAACAATTCAGTAGTGTTCAAACGTGGCTAAGGGAGAATGCTATATGAAAATATAGCTGGCACTGTCTGTGTGCTGCCTAACTGTCAATCACAGTGTGCAAAAATGACAGTATGAATATGTTTATGCTATACAATTCATGTTGGATAGATGTTATTGATGTTGCATTCTGACATTTGCATGTTGTTTATAAAGTCACTCCGCTCCAGCATGACTTCTGTGAATTTCAGTCTTTATCCTTGCTAAGCTGGTTTTGAAGTTGTCAGCCAGAAAGCTGCTGAGACAGAGATGAGGGACCCTTCATTCAGCAGAATGTAAGGTCACCACAGGGCGAGGCAGGAGCCAGTCGGCACTCTGCTCTAAATTCTTACTGACGCAGTTTTTCAACTGATCCTAAATGCAATCCTCATTGAGCCTCTGCAGTTAAGGTCTGTGTAGATTATAACGGCTGTGAGTTAGAGTTGCATTACATTGCACTCAACCTTATCATAGTATCGTAGTATCATAGTAGGTACAGCACAGGAGGAGGCCATTCGGCCCACCGTGCCTGTGCCGGCTCTTTGAAAGAGTTATCCAATTAGTCCCATTCCCCTGCTCTTTCCCCATAGCCCTGTAAATGTTTTCCCTTCAAGTATTTGTTCAAGGATCTGTTAGAGCAAAGTGAAGAGAAATTTTGCTGCATTGTGTTAGATGCAACCTGGAGATATTGCATAGAGGAAGTTAATTTTTGATTACCGCAACACTGCCTGATCCATTGCCTAAAATGCCAATAGCAGCTGATTTATCAAAAGGAAAATTACTGGTAAACAGCAGATCTGCATTTGTACTTCCCCTGTAACTGGAGCTGCACTTGTTGCTGTTTGTTTGAAAATAAATGCGTTAGCTATTACAGTAGATCAGATTCCCAAACTTCTCTTGCTGAGCCCCCTCTTCCGAGATTCACGTTGCATGCGCGCCCCTCTCTTTATCCGTCCGGAAAAAGCACTCCCAAGTTAAGCAAAGTCTCTCTACTCTGCATCAACTCTAACCATGGAAGAGCATCCCCTACTGCACCAATGTGAAATTTTGGCATTTTGCCCATCAACCTCTCTAAAGGAAATTGCCAATTGAGTGCCAGTAGTATCATGATGGGCTTATGCCCACAAGGAACTGAACTGAGTGCCCAAATTCATTTAGAGCCTTACATGCAGCTTGGACCCAGGTACCAGCAGTGAGAGGCAAGTGTGTAACCCACTGCACCATCCACTCTTCTCTCTTCCACCCTCCCCCAATCAATGAAAATGTTACTTTGCCACATATTCCTTACATGCATTATACACATCTCATTAAATGTTGTCAGATACAATTCTATGAAAGGGCGTTAACACTGTTGTAATGATAAAACAATGAAATCAGTTTTGATCTTTCGTTCATTTGCTTGGCAATTGGCATTCCTATTGGTCGAAAAGTAATCTGAATGAGAACGAGTTGGCATTGGTACAGCACAAGTTTAGTATGTTATTGAGAATGCACTCAATACTCAATTAACAAGGAAGTACCACAGGCTAGGGATGCTTTAATGTATGTGAATATTCTGTTAATATTTTAATCTGTTAGATCATCAAAATGGTCATTAAGTAAAGAGCCACAAAACCATATGGAATAAAAAGGGAAAAAATATAAGCAATGGACATATGCCTTTGCAGAGAGATGCACAACATAAACAATTGCATGATAGGGACCTGTCCTGTATCCTAAATAATCACTGTAACCCAAATCTTTCATTCAACACAAAAGCTATACCGGAACTTCCTGACAAAAACACAAAACATAATGGCACTATGAAACACAAAAACTAGGCAAAACATTTATGGCAAAATCAGAACAGAAGATTGGAGCACTACATTCGACCAGACCTAAAGCAAAGCTGTGGGAATCAACCTGGACCAGGGACGTGCTGCTGGAGGAGGCAGACCGTGTGGACTTCGGTGCTTTGCTCTAATCCAGCCTGTCCTCCTCGTGCACCCCTGATAACCTCATCGTGCACCCCCCTACCCTAGGAGGCGCGCCCCCCAGTTTGGGAACCTCTGCGGTAGATGGATTGAAAAGTGTGGAACGAAAGTTGCACAGATCCATTCATGATAATGTTAGGCAATAACTGAAATGGCTTCCTCATGGCCGGCAAACTGTTACATAATTAATAAAGGTTAGACACTACTGGCTGAATTCAAATATAAATCTGGACTGTGATTCCTGATATTTAATAAATTAAAACTTAAATTTAGGCTGTGATCTGTTGCTTATG
Organism: Heptranchias perlo; assembly: GCF_035084215.1. Lineage (NCBI taxonomy): Eukaryota > Metazoa > Chordata > Chondrichthyes > Hexanchiformes > Hexanchidae > Heptranchias > Heptranchias perlo. The sequence goes on along the minus strand of NC_090350.1, from coordinate 19,792,123 downwards.
AAATTTAAACTCAGATTGTTGAGTTTGATATTTTTGAAATTTAGACCTGAATTTAGATTGCGAGTTTTGATAAATTGCAATACATATTTGGGTTCCTTAATACAGTGATTGATGTGATGTAATCTATCACATCCCTTGTCATTGTGTTTGCCAGACTGGTTAAATTCAGAATAAAACCTAAACTGATCTGAATAAGTCATTGATTTTTATTTAGTTTTGGAACTCATTTGCCATGCTTATAAAAAGAGGCGGTATTATTGCATTGAGGAGCTCCTGAGAAGGGTAAGTTTGTGGAACAGCCTCCACCTGCTAAAATAAATACTCAGTAGAGACTGAATAACAAAGAGTGAGTAATCAGACTGTAAACAGACCACTGGCACTCCCCTCCCATTGCTATCAATGAGTCAGAGTGGACACACTGAAAATTCCTTGGCCCATGCCATTCCCAACAGATCCTCAAAACTAAATGAATATAGGCTTTCACAGAGAATCATGGCAAATACAATTTTTAAAGAATCGAGCAATGGGAAATCAAAATACTAAGGATTTGTGTCAGGGAAATCCACACCGTCCCTTATGTTTATCCCGAAAGTCCTATTCAAAAAGATAAAAGTTTGTTTGGCCAAATTTGATTTGGTTATGCAATAATGTCCTGTTGCTAATTGAGTCAGTAAGGCCTCTTCTAAACACGGAAATCTGTGTTGCAAACCCTTTAAAACACTGATAGCTCAAACTGAGTCTGGAGGGTTGGTCTGTACAACTGGTAAGACTTGAAAAACTTAAATTATAGATGGACTGTTGGTATCATTGTCCTCACTGTCAGTACTTACAAGCGCTGGATTTAATAGCACCACTGGCAGGCATCATGGGTGCTGACATAGAAAATACAGACAAGCAGTCATCATCCTGTGAGCATCCGGCTTGAATGGCACGGAGATAGCTGTGGCTTCGCATTCGAAAGCAGCCAGGGAGGTCTAGAGCCTCCACAGCTTGGGATTCCACTTCACCGAAGACTGACTCGCACACCACTTCGAACTGTCGGTTCAGATCAGCCTCGCCAACCTGCAGTAAAGCAAGCACATTCCCTATTAATGGAGGCTAATTTGCTTCATGTTAGGTTATCTCATTAAACATTTAACAATGTTGACGCCAAATACAGCATGCATCATTGTTGTTAATTGCTCTTCCTAACTCAATTTATCTTTATAAAATGTATTGAATATATTTATTCCACTCCGCCCCCGTGCTTTGCATTCCCACTCTTCTCAGGTAGAAATTCCCAGCCGTAGTTTATTTTTTTCACAATATGTAAGTACATTTTGAAGGCAGTGGGTGGTAGAATGGATTACACACTGACATTTCATCTGTAGAATATGGGTTCAAATCCAGCCCAGATCGATGGAATAAAATTCTCCACTGTCTGTTGGTTGTATGAGTTTTGTGAAATCCGGCAATCTCCATTCAGTCTCCAGCAATCCGGTACAAATTGACATTGAATTAGAAATGTTATCTAGGAGCCCGCAGGAGGAATTGCGTGGGAGGTGGAAAAGTTTCACGCTGGGCAGTGCCATAAAGGTGATCTCCTGAGACTTGGGTCGAGGCACATTATAGGGGCAGACTCTGCGTCTGAGCTATACCTGAGAGAGCTTGAAAAAAGTGCTCAAAGTACATCGCAGGCACATCAACATCAAAAAGGTCAAAAGGTAAGTGAATGTATTGGGTAGAGCCCTCAGTGCTGAGATCTGCTGTCAACTTCCAGCATTTTTTATTTCAGCATGTACTGATTTTTCTTTCTTTTAATCTGTGGCAAATGTTTAATGTTTGACATTAGGTGCTCAAAATATAGAAAGTTCCTGCCTGGAATTTCTGGGGGGATTCTCTGTTGGAAGATTGGCAGAACCTCTGGAAAAAAATGGCTGGTTATGCCATTTCACCTGGGTTTCTGCCAACCTTCTGCTGAAGTTACTCCGATGAGCACAAAATTCATTACAAATAGTAAAACAAGTACTTTAAAATATAGTGTTTTAAAAAATTCTGTATTTGGTCTCAAGAATGTTATCCCTCACAGTGATAGTGTGAGGAGAATCTTACTGGATTAATGCGAGGTGACATTGTGTTTGGAGTCGATAGAAGTTTTTGTATCCAATGACAGGAAAACTTTACCACACGAGGACAAAGATATAATGGGGTCTGCTGACAGTAAGAGACATTTTTCCTCTAAATACCGGACACTCGGAAAGCTATCATCTCATTGAGAGATTCAGATAACTTATAGCATGTTCTGAATGCCTGCTGCTCCAATACTGTGAACTTTATGGGATAGTTTTACTCAGTTTTGCATAGTTTTTACTACCCAACAATTATAATGCTGGATCCTGGTCCACATCTTGTGCGTGACCAATTGTGATGCAATCCCCTGCTAATTCATCAAATAATAATCAACAATAGATTACAAGAAATAATATGGTCAGTGCATATTGTAGAGTAGAGGTCACTTATGCTGGACATGAATAAATGGAATCTCACTTTATAGGGGCGATCACTTCAGAAATGATTTCCCTCAGTGATTTTCCATGGACCAACCCACTGGATTAATAGGACAGAAAATCCATTCATCCAGCTAGATGGTGTGACTGTTGTTGAGTCTTCATGATTTTCAGCTCTGTTTGGGTTCCAGTAAAACAGCAGACTGTTTCACAGCTAACTGCAATACTGGCTGAGTGAAAATCCAACAAACTGGGGAGATCATTGTGGTGTCCTGATTAAACAGCTTTTACTGTAGTAATAATAATATTACTAATTATTAATTGAGATCCAGATTTAGAAGCTTGCGCTGAGTCTTTAAGTCCACAATTGAGTATTGGTTCCAACATTATTTCAATGCACTTTTGTTAGTGGGTGGTTGAAATATAAACAGCATGTGGAATATCCCATATCTTTCAAAGAACCTACAATTAGATTTATTTTTGGAACAAAGGCTAATCTGGCTTCGGCCTAGATTCACTATCTGTAGCTGCCAATGCAGACCCAAGGAAGCACTTGAACTATATTTTTGAAGCTTAAAATTATATATATTCTTTCATCAGACATGTCACTCAGCTTATTAAACCTGACCTGCAGCCAAGAAGCAACACCTGAATGCCATTCTCAGTGAAAGTTAAAGCAAATTTCTGTAATACTGGGTTTTTCCAGGTACTGACAGGAGATATCACTGGGATCAGCAAGAATGCATTCATCACCATATTCTGCAGATGATAAATCTGAATAACATGAAGAAAAAGGGTGGCACTCCCAAATCTAGAGCCCCCTGGATGTCAAAGAGCATACAGGGTAGGATAAGGCAAAAAAGGGAAGCTTATGTCAGATACCAAGAGCTCAATACTGCAGAAAGCCTAGAGGAGTATAAAAAGTGCAGGAACAAAATTAAAAAGGAAATTAGGAAAGCAAAGAGAGGGCATGAAAGAATATTGGCAAGTAAAATCAAGGAAAACCCAAAGATGTTTTATAAATACATAAAAAGCAAGAGGATAACTATGAAAAAAGTAGGGCCTATTAGAGACCAAAAAGGTAACCCATGTGTGGAGGCGGAAGATGTGGGTATGATTCTTAATGAATACTTTGTGTCTGTCTTCACAAAAGAGGGGGACAATGCAGACATTATAGTTAAGGAGGAGGAGTGTGAAATATTGGATGGGATAAACATGGTGAGGGAGGAAGTATTAAGGGGATTAGCAACTTTGAAAGTAGATGAATTGCCAGGTCTGGATGAAATGTATCCCAGGCTGTTAAGAGAAGCAAGGGAAGAAATGATGGAGGCTCTGACCATCATTTTCCAATCTCCTCTGGCTACAGGCGTGGTGCCGGAGGACTGGAGGACTGCTAATGTTGTATTGTTGTTTAAAAAGGAAGAAAGGGATAGATCGAGTAATTATAAGCCAGTCAACCTAACCTCGGTGGTGAGCAAATTATTGGAAACAATTCTGAGGGACAGTATTAATCTTCATTTAGAAAGGCATGGGTTAATCAAGGACAGTCAGCATGGATATGTTAAGGGAAGGTCATGTCTGACTAACTTGATTGAATTTTTTGAGGAGGTAACAAGGAGGGTCGATGAGGGTATTTGATGTATTCTAAATGGATTTTAGCAAGGCTTTTGACAAGGTCCCACATGGCAGATTGGTCAGAAAAGTAAAAGCCCATGGGATCCAAGGGAAAGTGGCAAGTTGGATCCAAAATTGGCTCAGTGGCAGGAAGCAAAGGATAATGGTCGATGGGTGTTTTTGTGACTGGAAGGCTGTTTCCAGTGGGGTTCCGCAGGGCTCAGTACTAGGTCCCTTGTTTTTTGAGGTATATATCAATGATTTAGACTTAAATGTAGGGGGCACGATTAAGAAGTTTGCAGATGATACAAAAGTTGGCCATGTGGTTGATAGTGACGAGGAAAGCTATAGACTGTAGGAAGATATCAATGGTCTGGTCAGGTGGGCAGAAAGGTGGCAAATGGAATTCAATCTGGAGAAGTGTGAGGTAATGCATTTGGGGAGGGCAAACAAAGCAAGGGAGTACACAATAAATGGGAGGATATTGAGAGGTGTAGAGAAACAGAGGGACTTTGGAGTGCATGTCCACAGATCCCCGAAGGTAGCACAACAGGTAGATAAGGTGGTTAAGAAGGCATATGGGATGCTTTCCTTTAATTGCTGAGGCATAGAATATAAGAGCAGGGAAGTTATGCTAGAACTGTATAAAAGACTAGTTAGGCCACAGCTTGAGTACTACGTACAGTTCCGGTCACCACATTACAGGAAAGATGTGATTGCACTAGAGAGGGTACAGAGGAGATTAACGAGGATGTTGCCAGGACAGGAGAATTTTAGCTATGAGGAAAGATTGCATGGGCTGAGGTTATTTTCTTTGGAACAGAGGAGGCTGAGGGGAGATTTAATTGAGGTGTATAAAATTATGAGGGGTCCTGGATAGAGTGGATAGGGAGGACCTATTTCCCTTAGCAGAGGGGTCAATAACCAGGCGGCATGGATTTAAAGTAATTGGTAGAAGGATTAGAGGGGAGCTGAGGAAACATTTTTTCACCCAGAGAGTGGTGGGGGTCTGGAACTCACTGCCTGGAAGGGTGGTAGAAGCAGAAACCCTCATCGCATTTAAAAGGTATTTGGATGGGCACTTGAAGTGCCACAACCTACAAGGCTACGTCCCAAGAGCTGGATAGTGGGAATAGACTCTTTTTTGGCTGGCACAGACACAATGGGCCAAATGGCCTCCTTCTGTGACATAAATTTCTTTGATTCTATGATTGTGAATACGCTTTTGCGCCACAGGTGTCCATACATCAAGTTCAACAGCTGCATACATAACTAGCTGGAGATGTAGAAGTAGAATATTATCAGTTGTGTGGCATTCTCAATGTACAAGACATTACTGATCACATTCACTCCAGCATTCCTGCATTTGAAGCAGAGAAAAATACAGGGCTACGAGGAGAGAGCAGGGCAATGAGATCAATTTTGGATTGCTCTAACAAAGAGCTAGCACAAACATAATGGGCTGAATGCCCTCCTTCTGTGCTGTAAATGTCAATGGCTCATGCACCTGCAGGCATGCCTTGCCTTTTGTCGACAGAAAAGAGGAACTGTTCACTGAACATTCAGATGGTACATGGCCACTAGCTGGCAAAAATGATACAAGTTACAGGTCCTTTTCCCAGGACTGCTCACAACGCATACACCCTGAGGGAATTGAGGAATCGAATTCCCCAAATGCTCGATGGAAGACAGAATGTAAGCTTGTGAGGCACAGATTACTGGCTCCAAAGGTAGCTGATGCCACTTCTGTAATCTCCAAATCCCACAAGAAAGGATCTACATGGATGCACATTTATGAGGCAGGAATATAATAAAGCAGACATTTGGCCTCCTAAAACAATGTTTCCTCTGTTTGGACAACTGTGAGCTACCTTGCTGTATGAGCTGGGGTACATTGACTGTACATTCGCTGTAGTATATTGCATAATGTACAATATTGCCACTGAAAGAGGCATACATATACAAAGCTATTCCAGCTCATGGCTGCTGAGCTCCAGGAAGGGGGTTGGAAGTACATTAATGCCTTTTAATACCAGCTAGTATACAAATTGGCATAGCTAGGATGAGTATTCCATAATTTTCTCCCTTGAGGCTTCCACGTGGCCCAATCTGCAAACAGAATGACAGAATGCAGAACTTTGTAAATACCCTTTACCTAAAGTTGCCTGATTGTGTTTTGTTGGCACAAGACTAAGTACTTTTTTCCTGTTGCTATGTACAATTTGTTAACTATTCATTTCGTATTAAAAAGGAAAGGCAGCGTTTATGGTGTTCAACATGTGTATTTATTAATATAAGATTGCATGTGAGCAATGTGTCTAACGTGATGTACTGCTGTATTGTCCGTTTATGCCACATGTGCCAGTGCACCATTTTTTTTCTCTTGTATTACTTCTAAATGATTCCCTTTGGAAGGAATAGGCAGGAAGATTCTTGAGAAATCTCCTGAGGACCTGTTTGCAACCTCTCTGGTAGCTCTTCTGATTCTGGATTATTGTGAGAACCCCCTCCATGTTGCACACTCCACCATCAATGGCAGAGCCTCCAGCCATCATGGTCTGCACTCAGTACTCTCTTCTCGAACCACTCCAGCTTGCTGCATTTCTCCTCACTTTTAGGAGCCTCTTCAAAACCTACCTCTTCAATCTTACTTTCATTCACGTGTCTTAAATCTTCTTCCAACTCCTGCTCAATGTCCAATTTCCTCCTCTCCATTGTGAAGCACTTGGGATGCTTTAATACATTATATATGTGGCAGTTGTTGCCTCCAACCTGTACACGTTGGAGACTCAGGTCTTTGTGCTGGGAATAACGGTACTATTCTCTCAGCGGTGGCCTACATACTTTGAAATGCTTCTCTTATCACTTGCCCAGAGGCAAGGGATTGGTAGTAATTTCACATCCACTCACCTGTTCCTATGCTTCTGTTTGCATGCCACTATTGGAAGCCCTAACTAAAGCCAATGATCTCTGTATACAGATACTATTGCACTGCTTCAAAATCTTTGAATTTCTTCTTGATGGCTCTTTCTAACGTGTCTCCAAATGCGTTAAAATATCTTGGACTGTGGACATCAATATCTTGGCTTTATCAGTGGGAAAGTTCCTGAGAGATGCTCTAACTGTGCTCACTGCCTACATGGCACTGATATTACATGCTGCTCAATGACAGTTGTGCAAATGGATGGTAGAATCTGCACCTCAATCCAGACCAACTTTCACCATGAAACAAATGACTTGCTCAGCACCTCATGTTTATGAAGGATCATTTGTTCCTTTGATGGTCCTGTGAGGTCAGAATTACAAAGAGATTCATGGCCATGTTGAATCTCTGCGCATCATCAGCCAGCTCTTCTTCACTTATCACCTCTCCTCCTTCCTTACCTTTGATCAGTGGCTCACTCATCAAACTCGCTAATACCTTCCAAAGTGTTAGTGTGTTTGGGCTGGGGACTGCTTCAAGTAATGTGGGAGTTTTGCACCAGCACTTGGCTGGTATGGAGTTCCAAGGAGGGTGTGAGACAGTCCTGGAATACCAGCTTCTTCTTCCTGGGCTTATGAAGGTTCTGGAAAAAAAATGACACAGGATAAGCACGTTAGAATTGAAATGATATTTTTGTCACACTGACAGTTTTGCAGTGAAGCACAAACACTAGTTTCAATCTGTTGAAATTGAAAATTCTTGCTACAGTGATGGTATGTGATTATCACTGCACAAACAGGAGCATTGCTGTCGCCATGAACTTCAATATTCTCCAAACCCTGTATTGCTTCCCAGCCTATAATCTGCATAATAGTGTGTTCATAGCAGGTGAGGAGTTTCGTCTGCTGTGTGACGCTTCCAGTCTTAGAATGGTGCCATGTGTTGAAGGCCATCTTCTTCTGCAAGTCTTTGATTAGTTATTTTGCAGGGAGAAGCAAGGACCACACATCAGTGTATGTGTTACGAGGTCTAGTCGAATGAAATGTGAAATATCTTGCTACCTGAAGATGGAAAAGTAGCATCTGTACTTTCAAGTAGTCATTTCTATTTGTCAATACGGGTTATTAGTGAGCAGCCTTTCTCAGGTAGTAGTAAACAGGTCTGGCTTGTTGTATCTGCTTTGTCTCCTAAATACCCTCTTTTCTGCTCCACTTTTAGCAAGATATAGCTACATTTGGGTTCCTAATACTGTTGAGTGAAACCCATTCAAGAAATATGGCCAATAACTTCAATCTCCTTGGATAGGGATTTCTACTAATGTTAACTAATTGTCACCCAGGCACTGCGTAGCAATGAAAAGGCATTGACAGCCCTAACCATATATAACAGTGTAACGTAATTTCAGTGATTCTCATTGCTTACCTTGAGACTGTTCTTGAAGTCAGACACCTTCTTCTCCAAAACCTTCCAGGTACAGTGGGGTTGTATGGATCTCACATGATTGCCTCCCTTGCCTGCTGGAGCCTTTGTGTAGCAGATGACTATTGCTTATGTGCCAACTAAGGTGGTTACCAGGTGATTGAGCACCACTATGGCCATTTTGTTACGATTGACTGCTCAGTTGTGCATTAGTTGCAATGCATCTAAACTCCCGGAATTCACTGTGAGTAAATTCATACATTACTGCAAGTGTGCTCGAAAAGGAAGCAAACAGTGACTCTGATTTAATTCATAATAGTGCAAAACATGTAAATTAAAGCCCCAAACGATTTCCATCACCTTTCTTCCATTCAAACCTTTAGCTCCCCATAACTGTTAAACATGTGTACGTCTAAAGCCCTGGCAATGTACTTCTGAATATCTTTCGTGCACTATCTCAAACAAGTACAAAATATTGGGATATTGCAACATCTACAATTTCATACAGCAAAATCTGTCTATGTTAAAGTATTCTGGTGGTATTAGGCATGGGTGATCCTTTTAAATGAAAGAAAATGAATACTTACATTTATATAGCACTTTATCATACGTTGAAATGTCTCAAAGCAGTTCACACAATGAATAACTAGAGGGAAATACAGGAGCCATTTTGCACCAGAACGTCTCAAAAACAGCAATGATAATAATGACCACAATCTGCTTTTTTTAAGAAACAGAAGTTGCCAGACCCCCAACAGAAATCTTATTTTTCTTCATATAATACCATGGGAACTTTAACGTTCAGCTGAACAGTCAGATGGGATTTCATTCTAACATCTCATCAGGAGGATGGCACATCAAACACACTCAGTGACAGCCTGGGTTATTGCACTCAAGTCCTAGTATAGGACCCGAACTTACAACCTACTGATCCAGAGATGACAGCCAAGCTGGCAACTTAATAACCTTTCCCACAGTTTACAGATACCACTAGCAGATAAATAAATGTAACCTATAGCTCTTAGCTTCCAGTAGAGAACCACTTACAGTATGAAGACAGACATTTTTACTGTCCACTTTCAGTCTGTCAGAATAGTAGTGTTCCCAGAACATTTAACATTAAGTCAGCACGATAATCTATATTCAATGACAACAAGATTGACACCATGCCCATAAGAGTTTTAAGAGTTAGAAGGGGGATTGTCAACCCCTTCCTGTTTTAGTTGGAGTCTCTCCTGAATCCTAAAGGTGAATTGATGCAGTTGTAATAAAATATTACAAGAAGTATCTTTGGGTCACTAGACGCAGCTTGTTATTTTGTATGACTCAACGAGAATCTTCTTGGTCCTTTAGATTGGTTGCCATTAAAAGGACCATATATCAGGCTGCTACAGACAGGTTTTTATCCCATTTAAAAAAGTAAAAAAATCTGTTAGCTCCAAGGTTCATGGTCTTTGTCAGCCTGGGGTACGCTTTACTGCACAAGTTCATACCTGATCTTACCTGATTGTTGGCACTGAGCATTCGATTGTAACCCTGACCCCTGGGTAGAAGCTTAGGTGGAGTGCGGAGACTAGACCGGTGCAGATTATCCAGGCTGTAGTTCATTGCAGTTTGTCCCTGCAGATAGGAGTGACTGCAAATGTATGGATCAGAGCAGTGCTTGCAACTGAACCTGTGTGGGTAGACAGAAATGCATTATTGCGAAAAGTATATCTAATACAAAAATATTGAGGGTGAAATTGGTCTTCACCAGTAGCATGAAAAGGGTCCATTTTACACTGCGCCCAATTTTCTTTTTCATTATGGAAAATGGGCTGCCGATTCGCTATCATCCATTTCGTGCTACTGGCGAAGACCTATTTCACCCAATTTTTTCTAGTTAGGAAAGGATTACAATATTTTATTTTATGGTTCTGTTCCGAAACTAATGGATGCCAAGCGGGGCTATTATTAAAGAAATCCTTAATTCATCTAGGTCATTATGTACAGAAGAGAAGAGCCTGCATTTATATAGTGCCTTTCACATCCTCAGTACGTCTCAAAGCACTTTATAGCCAATGAATTGCTTTTGAAGTGTAGTCACTATTGTTTTGTAGGCAAACGAGGCAGCCAATTTGCGCACATATTGGTCCCACAAACAGCATTGAGATGAACAACCAGTTAATCTGTTCTGGTAGTGGTGGTTGAGGGATTAATTTTTGCCAGGGCACCGGGAGAACGCTCCACTCATCTTTGAATAGTGCCTGGGTTTAACATGGCATCCAAAAGACAGCATCTCCAACCATGCAGCTCACCCTCAGTACCACACTGAAGTGTCAGTCTAAATCCTGAAGCAGGACCTTCTGAGAGTACTGATACTGAGTCAAGCTGACACATCGTGATATAACCATGAACAGACATGTAATCCACACCACTATAAAAGACCATACTAAAAGAAAGAGAAAATTCAGGTTGTTATTCGGGATTTTCACACACTAATTTTAACTTTAGGTGATATCGGATCAGCCACCAATAAAGGAAAACCGGGCAGGGTGTATAATGGGTGGCCGATCCGATTACCCCCATTTTACACCCTAACCGAAAGTTAAAATTATCCCCATTATTTTCAATTCTGTTCTGTGTTAGATTGAAGATGACAACCTTCATTCCCGATTGAATCAGGAACCTACCTTTTCCCTTTTTGAAGACCTCAACTAAGCTAGCATTTTAATAGGTGGCAGATCTTCTTGGAGTGCCTGGGATGATATCACTGCCCCCTGGTCTAGAGACTGCAAAGACCAACAAGGAAATTCCAATGTGGTTGCCAGGCCCTTTTGTTTCACTGTCCTGTGATAGTTGCCAAGCCTTTCTCTCCTTCTAATCTCATGCTTCTAATCACTCACTTGAACTTTGCCTTTACTTGCCCCTCTCCCCTTTTGGTTCCTCAGCTCTTCGCCCTCACTCTGTTGAAATCAAGACTCCTTGCATAGTCACTTACTAGCTTATTGTTTATTTGGAGCTCAAAACTCCTCCCTCAGCTCTTTGCCCCCTTCTACTATCTTCAAGTTTTTAAACACAAGCTTAGAATCACCTCAACATTATTTCTTGATTGACCTCAGCTCGTTCACTCTTTTTAACCATGTGGTGTCTTCCAATATGCGCTTTGTCTCTTCAACTTTGTTTCTTAATAAAATAATTTATCATTGCAGGTGGCAGCATATTTCATGAACCAATAGTTCTTCATATGAAAAGGTAACCTCCCCTGTTTCATTTAGGTTTTACGCAAATCACTGGCAAATCACTGGGTCTATTTTTCCCGGTTCGGGACAAGATTCACTAGGTACATCATACCAACATTGGAGGCACGCAATGTTGATCCACGTATACAATGTTAGACATGCAAAAGCAGAGAGAGTATTTTACAAATCCTACTGAAGTGAAGTCATCCCCACCGTCCCTCCATATTGTGGGGTAGGTTACTGCAGTGATTGTTTGCTATTGCAAAATGTGAGAGACGACTTGAATTCAAATCTTAAAATGCCAAATATATTTTAAAATATTCTTAATCTGAGGAGAGGATGTTGCTGGAAATGTAAACTACAATGACTTCTGCTGCTGCACCCATGAAGATTAAAAGGGGCAGAGACCTGGTGGTTTTGGTGCTGGTCAGAGTTTTCACCTTGTGCAATGGAATTTATTAAAATTATTTATTGTCCATTGTTCAGTAATGTCAATTGAGGACTTGTTAATGGCTCAGAGTGCTGATTGGGGTTATTTTCTGTTGGGTGCAATAAATTCTCCACAGCTGCCTGTTATCCTGACTATTGAGTTGGAGTCTTTGGGGTAGAAATTGGTATGCGATCCACCTGTTTCTCCGGCATAAAACAGGCGGAAAACATACTCATTTAGCAGTGGAATGGCCTGCACCCAATCTGCGCAGGAACTGGTCCCCCTGCTAAATTCGTGGGGCCCATTTTTTAGGTGTCCCGGGGCAATCAGTCAGAACAGCCCTTCTTGAACCATTCAGAGTAGCCACATTTCTCAATTTCTATCCACTGGTAGTTTCCAAGCATCAAAAGGGAACCTCACAAGGATGAGCCATTATTTAGTCCACAGGACCATTAAACAGGTGCCCGATGTGTTGCTCTGTCGTGCCGAACAGGATAGCAATTTTGGCGCAGAGCAACACCAGCAAATTCACAGGTAGAAGGGCTTCTTCCAACTTGTACAGTTCCCTGGGATTCAGGGAATTAAACTTACCTTTGTGGGCCTCTTCTAGCCCCGATCCACTCCTGCGCTGGGTTGGCCTAGCAGGACACTGACTGCCATTTCCTGCTCAGGCATCTAAGTAAATATTGCAGTTGGGTCCCGATGATGTCATCAAGACCTGACATACAGATGCTAAAAAGTACCAGGCTGGCTTTGGGCAGGTGTCCTTGCTGCCTGCGGTGAAAAATCCGGCAGTTCAGCTCCCTGAGGCTCCAGGGCGGGCAAGTGCCCATTTAATTTAATTTAATTGCCACCAGACAAGAGTCCAGCAGGTGGGTACAATTAAAATCACCCCCCACCATATAGCTAACATATATTTAATGGAGTTTTCTCCTCCGCTTTCACGTTTTGATAGAATTAACAGTAACTGAAGGCACGTTGCTTGGGATTCAGGTTCAATCTCCCAGTGCTAGTAAATTGCCAATATAAATTGCAGTGCTACAAGGCAGCACCAAGTGGAGGCCAGGTGGGGCAAAGAGGAAATAGAGGGAAATTGATCCCTGAACATCAGTTTTGTGATTTTTAGTGACCAGCTCATCATCCCACCAATATTGGCAAAAGGCAGGAAGCAGGTTCTCACTCTCCCTCTGGACCACAGATGACCAATGGAGACTGCAGGAACTCTGAAGAAAGTAAGATTTGATACCTTTGCATAAACAAGGAATGAGAAGGCAGCGACACTAGTTTCACTGCACCAGTACACAGCAGCTCAATCGAACCTTCTATGCTGCAGACAATTAGTCCTGTTTTTGTTGAAGAGTATATTGATCACAGCAGTCTTCCAACCATGAGCACCCTATGCTGTAGCTGGTGCTCCAGAGTACTGATTTCAAGAGTACTGCATTGTCAGAGATTCTGTCCTTCACGTGAAATGTTAAACCTTCTGTCTGTTCCGGTGGTGTAGGTGGATGTTAAAGATTCTACGAGTCTATTTGAAGAAGAACGTGGTATTCTCCGAGTCACCTAACAGTCTTCTCTCAACCAACATCATGGATTGACAGCTCATTCATCTCATTGCTGTTTGTGGGAGGTTACTAATGCAGACTGGATGTCATATTTACTTAATAAGATCATCTTCACTTCAAAAAGTAATTCATTGTGTGATACTTGATCAAGTGTTATATAAACGTTCAGTATTTCTTGCTGCCATTATTATAGCAACAAGAAATGTATACATCCTAAAAAATGTAAGCACATTTTGTGCTTGTCAAGTTGAGGCATGTCAGTTGTGGAATGTGGAACATTTTTCTGCTTTGGTCACCTGATGTTAACATTAATGATGTACAGATGCAAAATAAAACTTCCTACTGCACAAATGTGCCATTTCCATTTCCTATGCATTCCATTGTTGTGGCCTAGTTCAGTGAGATTGCTAGTTTAGTGATGTGGAGTCACTCCCACCTGGAATTAAGACTGCACAAGCTCTTTAGATATAGGGCCCTGACAACAGTCAGAGAGACACTGGCCAGTCTAATACATAGATGAAGGATTTGAACTTATTCAGTAGGTACACCATTAAAGGTGATTAATATTTACATAGAAGTTACAACATAAAACCCAGTTCATTCAGCCCAACCAATTTGTGTTGGTGTTTATCCTCCAAATAAGCAGTAGTCCCAACCCCATATGCCTGTCCTGTTCCTATATCCTTTTATCCCCCTATTCTTCAATCACCCATCTGACCTATTCTTAAATATTGACACAGTTCTGCTTCAAATATTAATGTCAACATTAGATACTTTGTTTTGAGTTTACTCACAGAATATTGTAAATGAAGAAATGTTTTGTGGTGCTGTATAATGTTTAACTGCTAACAGTATTGTAAAGAGTTAGAGTTGTAGGTGTGGCACGTTAAAAACACACATACAGACTGTGGAGCCCATCGAATCAATTTGTTACTGGCAAGGTGTAGTAGACCCTATGACTTTGCAGCACTTTTAACTTCAAAATTATAATGATTAAGGTGGGGAGAGGTCAGCCTTACGACACTTTACTGCATGGAGACTTCACTCGCAGTTCCTAGGTTCTCCACCCACACATGTAGGGGAATTTTAGCTAACTTGCCGGGTGGGAAACCGGGTGGGATCGGGTGGAATGCTGGTTTTACAGCCTGCCCAATATTACTCTCCACTCACTTCAATGGAGAGTAAAATCGGGCGAGGTATAAAACCAGCATTACACCCGATTTTGTCAATTTTCCAATGGGCGGGTTAGGTTAAGATTGCTCCCCATTGGAGTTTTTAAACTCAGCTGGAAATTGCAAAAATAGGGAAGGGAGGTGATCCAAGGTGAAGCAAAGGCATGATAATTGTTAGGGAACAATGTTGTCCAAAGTCTAACAACAACTAGCTTACTAAACCCTCTCAGATGGGGAATGATTTGTAACACAGATCAATAAATGAACAAAATTTGCAAGATCACGCCTCTGAGTCAGAAGGTTGTGGGTTCAAGCCGCACTCCAGAGACTTGAGCACATAATCCAGGCTGACACTCCAGTGAAGTACTCAGGGAGTGCTGCACTGTCAGAGGAGCTGTTTTTCCGATGAGACATGAAACCGAGGCCCCGCCTGCCCTCTCAAATGGATGTAAAAGATCCCATGGCACTATTTTGAAGGAGAGCAGGGAAGTTCTTCCCAGTTTCTTGGCCAATATTTATTCCTCAACCAATATCAGATTTTCTGGTCATTATCACATTGCTGTTTGTGGGATCTTGCTGTGCACAAATTGGCTGCTGCGTTTCCTATTTTACAACAGTGACTACACTTCAAAACTATTACATTGGCTGTAAAGCGCCTTGGGACATCCTGAGGTCACGAAAGGTGCTATAAAAATGATTGTCTTTTTTTTCTTTTGCAAGGGGGGGGTGGGGAATCAAAAAATAAATCAGGCCTTCTCAAGCATGTTGCAGCAGCTTCAGCCTGTGGAGAAAGTGTCAGGTAAAATGTCAGTTGAATGGGCTTATTTCATTCACACAATACCTAAAATAAACTTAGCAGATGACTGCTATATTATTACTGTCATCCTTAAGTACATTTACAGTACTTAAAAGTCTGTTTAAATGACATGGCTGGGATCTGTCCAAAAACATCAGCGCTGCTGTTTTACTGGAGTTAGCTACTGAGATGTTTCCTCTTTCATTTCAATTGTGTGCAAACGTACAACTGTAATTAGGAAATGGATTGGACATATGATCCTAAACGGAACAGTATCGTAACTAATAATCACTTGACAGCAATTCAAGCAACACTTCTCATAACCCTGGAATGCCCTGCATCATGCAGTCTATCCATTTCCAACTGTTCTCTGTAGGTGGCAGCACAGAACCATGCGTTAACGGTAAAAAAAACAATCGTACAGTTAAAGGAAACAGATAAATTCTAGAGTGAGATGGAAATAAATGCTGATAGGTAACACAAGAACATATCCATCTTTCTGTTCGGTCAGCGGTCAAAAATGGAACTGATAATTTATGGAATAAAATCTAACCGTAATGGATTTAAAATGTGTGGGAACTTTCCAGTGTACAGTGTGGTAGTCAAATATTAGTACCCAAAACGAGCAATTCCTCCAGGGAGAGTGGAAAGAGGTATCAGTTCAACAATAAAGTATAGGCTATATACTACTTCATCAAAAATTGTGCCCCATTGCCCAGGACACCACAATGCCTGTGGTTCCGATCCAACAAACAACATGATTCCAGATATTTCCAATGGGAGATTTTTAAAACTAAATTTCAAGCAGTGCTTGAATTTTCTGGATGCACCACAATTGCAGCTGTTAAAGTGGAAAATTACAAGTGGGTAGCAATTACCTCCCATCCATCCCTTGATTGATATAATGTGCCTGCAGAAGCAGTACGCCATTCATGTCGGCGGGGAATGGCATACAAGACAAGGCCTTGCAGCACCATCCTAAAATAAGGTGGCAGCTATACTGATGACCTTAAAAAAGGTCATGTGAGTTTTAGGTTACTAAAACAATTTATGAAGGTAGCTCAGAGGTGCTGCTTTCAGTGTACCAGTGTGCTGCACTATGGAGTGCTGGGTGTGTGATCATGCCATTATCATTTCCAAGCTTTAAGGGTTCTTGATCTTATCTGGGTTGACCAGGGAGGGCCCCTCCCCCAGAAGGAGGGGGAAGACTTTCTCTGCACACCAGGTGGAGCAAACCGAAAACAGCATCTCTTTGGAATACATTTTGTACATTTCCTCTTGGCTGGTACCACAGCCATTGGCAGAAGCTGGTGAGGTAAGGTGGGGTTATATGTGTGCGGTGTAGGTCAGATGGCCCCTCTCTTGGTCGCAACATGGTGTATATTGTGAAAGTAATGCTTCTGTTGTCAATAATTGCTTCAGTAGAGCAGTCCTATTTGTGCCTCTAAATGAAGAACACGTATACAACAGTAACCTATGTGTAGATTTCAGTAAAATATCAATCACAAGTCAGCCCCTGCAGTTTCAACATTATCAGGAGCTTGTTGGATGAAGGAAAGGGTTAATACTGTTATTTCACAAAAAATGTTTTACACATATTTTAGTGGGTATTGTACTCCTCAGGGTGTGAGATGTCAGTGCTGGGGAATGGAATGCTTTTTCACTCGTTTTGCATCAGTGGCAGAATCAAACTCTTTAGGTCAAGTATCGCATAGCTGACTGGAGAGTAAAGCTCCCTCTACTCTGCCCAACAATATGCTTAGCCCCAACCTTAGAGTCGTAGCTAGTCCCTAAAATTCACCAGCATGCTATTGGCTGATCCCGAAATGGCCTCTCCGAGTGAAACAGTCAATTTAGTGTGAAATCACGCAGAATTACTGGCAGCTTTATATTGTAGACATACAGTGATTGAGAACTGGACAGACACTGTCCAAACTCATTTTATCTGGGACCCTTGCATCTGCCAAAGATGGGAGATTTATATCCGTTCTACCTGACCTGAATACAAACCCAGGTCTCAAATATGAAAACACTCAGTTAAGTATTTGCCAGTTTAAAGGCCCATTATGATCAGGAAATTCTAATAGGTACAATGGAATTTCAGCCTGTAAATTTGAAAGAATGATCAGAAATGAAAACTGCAAGGACTTTCTGTGATTTTTATAATGATGTAATCAATCATTATGGTGAAAATTAAGGCATCTTTTCTTGGTTGCCATTATTTTGGATTTCCCACATTGGTTCTCCGTTCATGTGCAGAAATTTGTGTATTTTTCCATAATAAAAATTCCTGATGACAGTGCACCTTCAAGCTGCAATAATTACTTTGATAGCCAGTCCTTGTGAAAATTCTGAATAAGTGCATAGTTATTCTCTTGGGTTCAGCATCATACAGTTTTTCCCATAAACGGATAATGTGTCTCCCACAATCAGGTGTTTACGTTTACTGCCCAATAACTAACCCTATGATCAGGCCGCAAGGAAGAAACCACTTGTTATATGAACTAGATGAACTGGAAAATCTTCAAACATTGGGTACCTCAGCGTGCCAAAGCACTATATCTGGGGGAGCAGTATATCAATAAGTCCTGTCCTACCCTGCTCCATTGGTTGATATGAACTGTGGAGAAGCCCATTCTCAGATTATTTCATCCTCCCCACCTCCCCCCACCCCCCCCCACATACACTCTCCCAGTTGAAGGAGTATAGTGTAGGGGTAGGGAAGCAGAAAAGGGGGATAAAATATTTTTCGCATCTCAGGTCTTTGTGCTACTACAACACGCAATAGACAAAGGCAGAGAATTCACTCACATCAGCCACAGTATGGCTATTCAACTACAGGGAACATCACACCTGACATAATCCTGTTTATATCAGACCGCCACAAATGCACATTTCCAGCAACGATTATCGGATAGCAATCAGGAGTGAAAACCCTGATGACATTTCCTCTCCCTAACCCAGGGGGGCATTGAGGTCAATAATAGCACCCATACTGTTGTCCCCATTGAGTTCAGATAACTCTTGACATCCCGGATAAGGGCAGTAGATACATAAACAGCATCTTCTGTACAAACCATGCAAAATGGGCATGCACCACAATGTGCTGCTCACATGAAACTTTAATGATGTGTGTCAGCTTTTATGTGATGTGTACGACAGGTCTCTGGAATGAACAACCGTTAAGATTCCAGAAGGAAAAATAAAAATTACAAGACAACATAGCCCACGCTGATTGGGACTCAGCAGGGGCCGTTAGCCTTACTTTGAGCGAATCGGCTCACTGCTGCTTCCCGAAATGATAGATTTCAGATAGCTCTCATGCTGAGAAGCTCCCTTTGGTGACATCTTTGGGCTTGCATCCGAGTCGCCACTTTCATCATCCCCCATTGCTTTGATGTAGCTGCCGCTGCGCATTCGTCGACAAGGGATTTCTCCGTCCTTGTTCACTCCTGGATACCCACCACCCCATTCATCCTGGGGCACCTAGACAGCCAAAAATACAATGGAACAGATGAAGGGGTTAAATCTACTGCCGTAAACGTCATGACAGACTGTTGACTGTAATAGTATTTTTATAGATGATTATGAACAGTCTGCTCAAGATCCTAAAACTACTTATTGACGAATAGTTTTTTGTTTGTAATAAATCATGTTGGATGCTTGTGTGTGAGCTCAGTGACTTGGATGTCTTTAGGCAATACTACATTTTAAAAAGGAGTGGAGGCAGAATGCCTTGTTTGGTTTCGTAACAAGGACACAGAGATAGCCCACAGCAAGGTTTTCTTCTCTGGAAAGGTTAGCTTCCCTATGGGCAAGATGTAAATTTTTTTGCCTTCAATCGATCGATGGGAGGAAATGCAGGGAGGTGTTATACCATGGTAATATGGTCATTTGTGATGTGCAAGGTTTTATAGTCATCACAGTGCACTCTCTTTCTCTGCCTTGTAGTTTATCTGGACATATATCGCTGTTCATTCATTGTCACTGGGTCAAAATCATGGGACTCCCTACTCCCTAATTATGGGAGTAACTTCACCACATGGACTGCAGCAGTTCAAGAAGAAGGCTCACCATCACCATCTTCTCAAGGGCAGCTATGGATGGGCAATAAATGCCGGCCTTGCCAACGAAGCCCACATTCTGAGAATGATTTTTTTTTAAATGGCTAACTTTATTTTTTGAAACCATTTTACTATTGAAGCCTGTTTAATTTATTTTGAAACCTGTTAAAAGCTGTTGGAAAAAAACTTTCGCCTTTATCTCACTATTATCCCAAACAAGTGGAACCCATCGGTACTGATTAATATACAGTAGGAATTAACACAAGCCCAGCATAACATTCCCTAGAAATAAAGATCTGATTAACTAGCACCAAATCTATTCTTTTGTTTCTGATTGCAGTTTATTGTACATTGCTTAAGAGCTGTAGTTAAACAGTTTCAAAACACAGACACAGACAAATATACACACAGGTTCAAACTGATTCATTCCTGACTCTATATTCGTACAAGTGGTTTCGATATATCCTGAAGCTTCACAGCTGCAGAAAATCCATTCACAAACACTGCTATTTTCAAGCACCCTTTTCCCTGGTCTGTAATAATACTCCTTATTAATCAAATATACTTTGATATCACAGACACAAAGAAATTAACTGCAAAGATGACTTACGTCAAGGCAAGATGTAGATTACATGTTTTTTTTATTTTTCAAATGCTGTATCAGCTTGGCTCAGTTGGTAGCACTCTCACCTCAGAATCAAAAGGCTGTGGATTCAAGCTCCACTATGGACTTGATCACATAATCTCGGCTGACATTTCAGTGCTCTAATGAAGGAGTGTTATACTGTCAGGAGTGCCCACTTTCAGATGTAATAATTCCCCCAGTGATGCCATCAACAGTTGTTGATTAAACACAAATTTTGCAAAAAAAAAGACATGAAGAAATAAATAAATAAGAGTATCTTAAGCCTCTGATTCCTGCAGATGAGTTTATTCTTCCATGGTGCAACCATGGTAATCCTCATCATTTTAATTGGCTGGAAAAACAGGCTTTAAAGTTTTTTTCAATATACGTGGGAGGCAAGTTGCTCTCCAAGTGCTGAATTTAAATTTCTCCTTCTGCCACCATCCATTCTGGAGGTGGGACAACTTTTTCAAAAAGGGATTTTAAAACAGGCCGAAAACAACTTGAAAGGCATTTCTCCAGCCAATTAAAACCTGAGATTATGAAGACAGAGCACAGAAGAATTGTCACAATATTTTTGTTTAATTGGCAACTGTTGATGACATCATTGGAGGACTAGCCACAGAGCAGGTTTTGAACTTGGCAGTGTTGGGGGGTGGGGCTAACTTAATGCAGACAGCATAATCCTGAACAGAGGCAACTCCAGAACAGAGTTTCCTGTGGGCAGCTTATTTTCATGCCAAAGTTGACAATGGTTTTACTTCACTGCCTCCTTTCACCTTTCAGCCACCAATAGTCTTTATTTTTGTGTGTGTTTTAAGAATAGAAGTCTGGCTTTTTCCTCTCAAGCAGGCCCTTTATTGCAGTGCAATCTTCCAATCCTTGGTAATGATGCACTTGTCTGATATAATTTGCTACTGTTGCTGTTGCTAACACCAGCTCTTGCTGAACCAGATCCAGACGCTGTGTATTGGTATAATTCCCTGCAGCTTGGCCTTATGTTTTCTCCAAATCTCAGTTGTTTGCCATCTGTCTAAAAGGCTTCACACTAAAGTTCCAGCTGCTAGCATTTATTGACCATGCAGGTGATCTAAAAATCACTGCTCCACAGTGACATATGACATGGAATGCTGCCGGACAAAAATATTCAAAGTTGGGTGGTTGGAAGATGTTCAATATTTGAGATCCAACTTATCAATTTATAGGTTAAATATATACAGTCAGAAACATATAGAAAGCAAAAAGCTAACAGAAAATTGTGTGAACAGCTTTACAGACTATTGACAGACCTTTTATGAGAGCATGGGTGTTATTTGTCCTTAAAGTCAATACTTGAGTTTTCACAAATTGATTTAATACATAAGAATTATGGCAGCAGCAAGAAACAGACATAAAAGTGCAAAAATATATAGCTTTGAAGTGCAGTCATATACAAGCTTAAATTTATGAATGCAGAATACAGATTTTCTTCAGTTAACTTATGAGCCTAGAAATTGCAGCTGGTTGTATTAGTCAGATGAACACTTAATTCATCCATGTGACATTCCTCTGTCACCTATTTTAATGAATTTTAAATGGGTTGAGGCCTACATTAAAATAGCTGGCAGTGGAATATCGCGCAAATGAGGTGAATGTTCACCTGCTGGTATCACTAATAGTAATTTCTGTGCTATACATTCAGGAAATGCAGAAAAAAAATTGAAATTAAATATTTTCTTTTTCTCTTGAATCAGCTTGACTTGGCCTTTACACTCCAGTCTCTGAATCAGAAGGTTATAAGTTCAAGCCCCACTTCAAGACTTAAACATGTAATTTAGGCTAACATTTCAGTACAGCACTGCTCTGTCGGAGATGCTGTCCTTAAGATGAGAGAAACGAAGGACCTGTCTGCCTGTTGAGCTAGACATAAAAGCTCCCTTGGCATTATTTAGAAGATGAGCATTTCTCCTGGCCAACATTCATCCCTCAACCAACACCATCAAAAACAGATTAACTGTCATTCATCTCATTCTGTTTGTGGGACCTTGGTGTACACAGATTGGCAGCTATACTTGCCTACTAAAAACAGAAGTAACTATTGGTTATGAAGTGCCTTGAGGTGTCCTGAAGCCATAAAAGGTGCTTTGTACAAATGCAAGTTCTCTATTTACGGCGTGAAGGTGACTCGTTGCCAGGCTTTCTTCAACCTTGCTCTTGAATTGGCTCCTAAAAATCATAGACTGTTACAGCACAGCAGGAGGCCATTCGGCTCGTTGTGCCTGTGCTGGCTCTTTGAAAGAGCTATCCAATCAGTCCCATTGCCCCGCTCTATCCCCATAGCCATGCAAATTTTTCCTGTTCAAGAATAAATCCAATTCCGTTTATCTCATGATAGATCATTTAGTAAAACGTATAACAAGTTAGAATTTTGTGGAACTTTTCCGTGAGCCCTGAATTTAATCGTGGAGCACCAACATTTCAATCTGCATTATTCAAACCTGATCAGTTGGAGTCCACATATGATCTTTCCATAGCCCAGCAGAACATTAGTCCAGGAATTCTGCTGGGTGATAGCAGTGTACAAACACTTAATACGTTCCTCTCTCTGCTATGTTAGCAGTGGCGTTGGCCTGTTTTCAATAAGTGAATTGTCACCTCTGCTAAAATAGAAGGAAGAATGCATTAAGCAGTCACACACTATGGCATAATATCCACAGGGCCTTTGTGCTTCAAAGAATACTTGATCATCTGGTGATACCTCCTTTCCTTCTTCCAGGTCCCAGAATTGCCAATGATTTCACCCACAATTTTTTATTCATGGTTGTGCCTCTAAATGATGTGGAGATGCCGGTGATGGACTGGGGCTGACAATTGCAAACAATTCCACAACACCAAGTTATAGTCCAACAATTTTATTTGAAATTCACAAGCTTTCGGAGGCTTCCTCCTTCCTCAGGTGAATGTTGTGGAAATGAAATCCTCGAATCCTTCGCATTTATAAATCACAGAATAATGCCTGGTGATTACAGATAGTCTTTCCAACTGCCCGTTGCCACGGCAATCACAGTGTGCAGACAGAGAGGTGTTACCTAAAAGGCCACCGAATATACAAACCACCAAAAAAAACAGAGAGAGAGGCAGAAACAAACATAGAAAAGACAGCAAATGACCCGTTATATTAAAAACAGATAACATTTGTTCGCTGGTGGGGTTACGTGTAGCGTGACATGAACCCAAGATCCCGGTTGAGGCCGTCCTCATGGGTGCGGAACTTGGCTATCAATTTCTGCTCGACGATTTTGCGTTGTCGTGTGTCTCGAAGGCCGCCTTGGAGTATGCTTACCCGAAGGTCGGTGACTGAATGTCCTTGACTGCTGAAGTGTTCCCCGACTGGAAGGGAACCCTCCTGTCTGGCGATTGTTGCGCGGTGTCCGTTCGTCCGTTGTCGCAGCGTCTGCATGGTCTCGCCAATGTACCATGCTCTGGGGCATCCTTTCCGTTCATCCGTTCATCCAAGGCGGCCTTCGAGACACACGACAACGCAAAATCGTCGAGCAGAAATTGATAGCCAAGTTCCGCACCCATGAGGACAGCCTCAACCGGGATCTTGGGTTCATGTCACGCTACACGTAACCCCACCAACGAACAAATGTTATCTGTTTTTAATATAACGGGTCATTTGCTGTCTTTTCTATGTTTGTTTCTGCCTCTCTCTGTTTTTTTTGGTGGTTTGTATATTCGGTGGCCTTTTAGGTAACACCTCTCTGTCTGCACACTGTGATTGCCGTGGCAACGGGCAGTTGAAAAGACTATCTGTAATCACCAGGCATTGTTCTGTGATTTATAAATGTGAAGGATTCGAGGATTTCATTTCCACAACATTCACCTGAGGAAGGAGGAAGCCTCCGAAAGCTTGTGAATTTCAAATAAAATTGTTGGACTATAACTTGGTGCCTCTAAATGACATTTTCCTCTTTACTGTGCATGGAGAATGCTCAGTTTTCAGACATGGTGCAAAGAAAAAAGGGATTTAGACCCATTACATCAGGTCTCCATGGCCCACAGCGCTGCCTCAGTTTTTTTGCGGCTCCCCAAATTTATGTCACTGGCCCATCCCTGGAGTAGGTGCAGGTCCAGTGTAAGAATGGAGGAAGCATTCCCGACCTTTCATCTCACTCCCCTGGCCATTGGGTGCCTGGGTGGAGGGGTGCCTGAAGAAACCTGGCACTGGAGCTTGCACCAGGACCCCCGTGGGCGGGAGGAACTCCAAGAGTCTTGAGGGTAGCGCAAAGATGAGTTTCGTCTACTTTTTGAAGGAATTCCCTCCTGAGTTAATCTTCAGGACTCAAGTTCTTTTGGCTGTTGCCCTGATTCTGGTGGCACAGCACAGGAAGCCAACATCCTGTTTCCATCATGCACCCCCTTTACCCCATCCCAGTGTAAGGCCATGTCAGGGAGTGGACCTGGGCTGTAGAAATGGCATGGGCCAGGAAAAATGGGAACATCTCTGTCCTTAGGCAGGCTGTTGGGTGGTGGGGGGGGTGAGTGGTGGGGGAATGAGTAGGTGGGGGCTCTGTGAGGAAATCTACCCAAACTTAAAAATGCTAATCCCATTCCCAATAAGACATTCATTTTGCCCTTTTTGTAAAGGAGTTAATCAGTTGCTTCTTTCCAATTATCTATCATCCTACAAGAAATATTGTTTTTCTAATCTCTAGCTTCAGTTGAGGGTAATTCACCAGTGCTGAAATTCTTTAGTTCCAGGATCACGATTTAAGATATGGAGCCTGATTACATCCATCTTTTCAGCATTTTGAAGAGGAGGATCATGTGCTTCTCAATTTTTGTTTTGCCAGTGTACATAAATTCAATTTATTTGAGACTCTCCTTCCAATTAAAACCTTAAGTACCCTTGCTGCTTTTCTCCGAACACTCTCCAATAAATCAGTGTCCTTCTGAAGGTAGGACATCATGTTCTAAACGTAGCCTTACAGAGTTAGAGTAATATGTTGTGAATTAAAATAAAATGCCCTTGAGATAAATCCCAGTACTTGATTAGTTGATAACAGTCTCATATTGACTGGGTACTTTTAATGACTGGTCAATAATCCCATCTGGGTCTTTCTCCTTTCTCAACTATGCCAATGGACATACCCTCTCACCTCACATTATCCACACCAAATTCTATCTGCAGCTCCTGAACAATCCATTTAATTTGTACTTTTCACATAACAAATCTTCCTGGCACAAGTCACGTGACCGCACATTTGGGATCATCAAATTTTGTAATATTACAAGTGGTATTCTGCTTCAGATTATGTATGAATAATATAAACAAGGTGGTCCCAAACTGGATCCCTACAGCGTGATACTAATCTCTGTCCATGCGTAAACCCTTCCCCCACAAAGCCTTTCCATTTATCAGCACCTTCAGCTTTCTATCGCTGAACCAATTTTCAATCTAGCTATTCAATGTTAATTTTCTTTCATCACATACTGAGCTTCATTGAATGAGTTTGGAAAATCCATGGCCTTCATGTACTAAATTAGTAACCTGCTCAACAAATGCCAGAAAATTCACAAACAATCTATTCTTTCTAAGGCAATGCTAGCTACTTCTTATGACTTCTATTCTTCTCAAATGAACACTGACAGCGACCCCACAAAATGCCCTCTAGCATTTCTTCACTAACTGATCTATCATTCCCTGATGCGTGTCTTATTCCTTTTCGAAATATCTGGATTACATTAGTTACTTTCAGATACTAACCATGTGTGCAGTGTAGTGCTTTCTATGTTATGTACACAATTTCATGAAGTAGTTGTTAAATCTCGCACTATCTTCACACACCCAATCAACACTATAGAAAGGATCCAAGATGTCCAACCCAAGTTCATCCAAGACTTAGAAAGGCTATTCTAATACTTCACTCACATTACCAAACAGGTTACAAGAACGCTTGTCACCTGATAGGCAATATTTCTAGCACTTTCTGTCTCCATCCTGTTTCTCTCTATCACAACCTTTCTTGTTTTTCTGTATTTTATCAATACCGCTATGGTCAGCATCCATCTGGACACTTGTTTGTCCTAAGAATCAAGTACACCATTCTTTACACTTTTCCTCCTCTCTACATCTTGACGTTATTGGGCTATCTCCTATTCCAACTCACTCATTCCCAAAACCCAGAAGTTATGGACTGCTTTAACTCCCTCAGTCTTCCTCTCTTCCTACAATTTTCAGGATTTAAAATCCCTGGAATCACTATTTCTGATTTACCTTATCTTCTTTACTACTCTTTTCAAAACTGAGGTCCTTCCCCTCAGTTTTTCAATTTGTAGCCTGTTAATCTGTCTATAAAAATGACAGGGCCAATTTTCGTGCTGGGTTTGTATCGGGTGGGCAGTGGGTGGAGTGGTCACACCGCCATTCAAGTCTTGGAGACTGGCCATTCAAAGTGTGTACCAGGACTTACAGGGAGCACTGCCCACTCCAATATAAAATTACTGAGAGTAAAAATCTTCAGGAAATCTTTTTTACGAGTAACTACATTTTTTTGTACAAAACATCAAAACATAGTAAAGCAGAAACGACAACATTTTCTGAGGTAACTTTGCAAGCAAAAATGTGTACTGTGTAGTAAGTAAGCTGAATACAAATATAGCTGGGGAGAAAGCCGACATGGGGGAAATGACAGTGCACATCTCTACATTCTAAATCGATACAGCAGCCGCATTCTTTTATTAAAGTTTATGCTGAGAATTAAAAATAAGAATTGTTCATATTTATAAATAGCAAGTTCTGGAAGATTGGAGAAAAATCCTGAATAAAAATCCTGATTTAAACATGTATATTTAAATAGAACAGTTTGGTAACACTAAATACTGTTGCAGAGATATTTGGTAATATTTGGCATTTATATAGCACCTTATCATATCCTCAGGATATTTCAAACCACTTCACAACTAGTGGGTTACTCTTGAAATGTTGTTATGTGGGCAAACATTGCCACCAATCTCCAGTAAGGTCCCCCGCATACCAAATAAATAAATGAGCAGATAATCTATTTTTGGTTATATTGATTGAGGGAGAAATGTTGGCCAGGGCATTGAGAGAACTAACTGTTCTCCAAGTCGTACCATGAAATCTTTTACGTCCATCTGAGCAGTGAGACAGGGCCTTAGTTTAACGTCTCATCCAAAGGATGACACCTCTGACAATGTAACAATCCCTCAGAACTGTCACACTACATTATGTGCTTAGGTCTGTAGTGGGCTGTGATTTCACAACCTTCTGACTTAGAAGTGAGAGTGCTACCAAATGAACTAAGCTAATATTCAGTGAAGAAAAAAATATGTAAATTAGTTTAACCTTTTCTTAAGTTTTATATATTTATTGGCGTTCACCATAAAAACCAATTACAAACAGATGGTCTGTAAAAGGTACTAAGGACACATGCGAAAACAATCAACAATGAGCAATCAGCAAAAAGCAATACTATAAAAAAAGGTGGACTGATGACATTTTTTGAAAACCTTTAAGCCACCATATTAGACTCTCACCAAACCAGAAATTTAGCATTGAATATGAAGTTTGTAAATAAGACAAAATTACAAATTTCACAAAAGATTATTAAACTTACTTACGCAAAGGGCCGATCCAGGAAGGATTGCCATTGTCACAGAGACCAATTGGCACATACCATGCCATCTTTGGGCTCAAGCAGTCTCTTGCTCTCCCTCTCGACGTGGCCGGGTGTCATTCCGAGTTTCCACTGCCCCTGCAGAGTGGGCATCCCCATTGCACCGTTACAGCTGTGAGTGCCTACCCTTATTATTTCAATGACCCCCATCCCTAGGGTTTGGGATGACGTCCGGAGCCAGCACTGCAGAATTTGTAGGCCTATTTATTGTCTACCTATTTTGTAGAAGGAACATTATCATTCTCCAGGAACCAATCAAAAAAACACTGTTCCTGAGGAGATCTCTTACAGATTTCTTTCCAAATTCTCTCAGTGCTGATGTGCACCTCTCCCCAGTCTCCACACCTCACCATGCCCCTCATGCAAGAAAATCAGGAGCAGCACAAATCAGGCCAACTGATTTAAGTGCCTGATTTTCCAATCTGCGCTGCTGTCAAGTGAGATTCTGCACCGGCAGCAGAGCTTTGGAAAATTTACCTCCTGGAATTTGAATCCAGAGGTCCAAATGGATTCAGTTTCAGAATCATAAATCTAATATTATTGCAGGGTTACTTTTTCTCATGGGTCTTATAGTTCTTTGTGCTCAGTGTCAAACACCCAGATCTGTCTTTGTGCAAACAGCGCCCCATATGACTGTTGCCAATTTATAAGCAAAAATTATCATCCATTCCCAGGTGCTCAAAGCCCAATGACTTGATAAATAAAGGCTTGCAATCATCCTAAAAGCTTCACCTGCAGCAATTACGAATGTAATGGAAATATAATTACATCAAATAAAGTGGGAAACTGATTATCCAGTCACAGAGCAATTGAGTATTAATAATTTATCAGGAAAATGTAAAGTTACCAAATAATTTATTACTGTAGCGCATTTGACAGAATAGGTTCGGCAACAAAAACACAGGGCTAGAAATTGGGCCGTCAAGCGCTCGATGTTTTGGCGCTACGCGGCCTCCCGAACATCGAAGATGACGTCTTGGATGTGCACGCACGCTTATGGCATGACGTGCGCCGGACTCACCATCTTAGTAAAGGGTTTAGCACATGCGCAAATAACGAAGACCGACAGCATGTAAAGTAGGGAGAAAATGCATTTGATCAGTGTGCAACGCCGATTTAAAGTGATAGACACCATTTTGGGACTTAACGCTCCACTCAACGCACAGTCTTAACCCCGACCATCTGAGCATGTCATAGAGTGCCTGGAGGGCCCCCCACCAGCGCTATTTAAAGGGACCATGCTGGATTTACAGGTTAGTTGCTGGATTATTGCTTCTGGCTGCTGATGCATTTGTAACTGTTTTTAGAGGTCTCCTGTACTTGAATACTAGGACGAGAGGACATAGCCTAACATTTAGAGCCAGGACATGCAGGAGTGAAGTTAGGAAACGCTTCTATACGCAAAGGGTAGGAGAAGTTTGGAACGCTCTTCTGCAGACGGCAATTGATGCTAGCTCAATTGTGAATTTTAAATCTAAGATTGGTAGATTTCTGTGAACCAAGGTTATTGAGGGATATGGAGCTAAGGTGGGTATACGGAGTTAGGTCACAGATCAACCATGATCTCATTGAATGGCGGAACAGGCTCGAGGGGCTAAATGCCACTGTAGCTTGCTGCCTCCTGTTATGCACCACCTTCTCCTGCAAGAAAGCGGGACGTGTGTTTGGGTGATGTGCCTGTCATGGTTGAATAGCTGCCAGTGTGTCTGACCTGTGAGTTTTGGGTGTGCAGCTTGCAACAGTGTTAATGTGTAAGCGTAAGAGGAAGCATCTGATTGGAAGAGTTGAGTACTGATTGAAAGCGTTTGTTGGTAGGTAGATGATGGGGGTGTAGTGCGTGGAACAGTGGATGTGGCTAGTCGTAGGAGACGCCACTTGACAGTTGACCTCACCGTTTGACCACTCGTGTCAAAGCATTGAACTTCTTCCTGCACTACATCCATCTTGTCCCCTTCTGCCTCCCACTGCCTTGTGAGCATATGTCTGGAGGGCCTCTTGCCTCTTGCACCCCCCCACCCACACCCCCCACCACCACCACTGCGGATATAGAATGCCCCTCCTTCTGTCCACCTCTTGCATCAGCAGAGAACCTTGGTGCATGCACTCTCACAGGCTTGGTGCCAACTCGAACCGGCAGATTGTTGAGGTCTGGCATGCAGATTGGAGGATGTGGGATTTAGTGATGCGCAACCTTTATTCAATGTTTTAACATAACTCAACAGTTTGTAAACATAGGGACTGCAGCTGTGTTTTATGTGTGTAACGTCTGATCTCCAGTCAGACTCCGTGCAGACAGCAGACTGTTATTTTTAGCAAATTACAGGTACTGGCTACCTTTAAGAGATTTTGGCAGGCTGTGAGAGACATCCTGCCTTTAAGAGATTGGGGCTCCCCCTGCTGGTGAAAAGTGTGAATGTCCTTGAATCCTCGTGTCAACGCTGATTTGCAACGCTGCTTTCAGGTAAGTACTGACGCTGGACGAATGTCTCGTACTGCCTGGGAAGGAAGCACTGGGCGTGGGTTAGTCGCGGATCGCGATACCCGTGCCCGGTTATTGGCCTAATCCAATTTAACCTCCACAGTCTTTTCCACTTTGGTGAATGCACAAGAAGTGAACATTTGTGTTAAAGTGAATAAAACTGAAAATCCAATTTACACCGCTATTTGATGAAATTGTTAATTTTGCCGTTCAATGACTATCACAGACGATGTGCTGCTGAGTTTGAAACCTGAACTGCACATCACTCCCCAAGCCTAACTTCTGTTATTTTGTAAAAAGTTGAAATAATAGGGCAAAACAGTTTGCGTCTTTGGATTACTTTCCACTATAATTATAAATATGCAAGAACTTGTGAAGCAGAAAATTTTGACTAACATTTAGTGTAAACTCCTTCATAAGAGGATAAAATGTTGTGAGAAAAGACTGCAGTCAGAAGTCAACTGCACAACATGTTAGAGCAGTGATTTAATGGGGCTACAATATGTTGGATAATGCTTTTAATTCTGGGTGAGTTAGACCGGTCATCAAAATATTCATTTTTGAGGATAGTAAGGCCCATCTTCCTGTATGCCACAATGGTGGCAGATCTTCGGTGGGGCAGGAAATCAGGTGTGCCACCCCATGCCTGCATTCCTGACCCCGATCCATTTCCTGGGAGCAGAGTCTTTTACAAATTGAGTGCGAGCGCTGTGGCTACTTGTGACACTGCTGGGTGCCAGGAAATTCCTGTGCTGTCTTGCCGCAGTATAGGATAGGCAGTGGTGACAGTCAAAGCTTTTCATAAAAAAAAATTTAAAAGTTCAAACTATTTGAACTTGGCACATTGCATCAGGCAATCAGTTATCTTACAATTGCTTGGATGAGTTGCTCCTGCAAAAGGTATTGACCTCCCTTACCCTGATCAGGTCAAATCCACCTCCCCACCCAAAAAAAGATACTTTGGGAATTTAATCTGTCTGGTGAGATTTTCAGTACTTCTCTCTTTATAGGTGGTGTTTAAGGAAGTTTGACAAATGCCAAAATTTTAATGGTGTAAGAGTGTAATAGTGGCAAATGATTAGTTAAAGAGTAACTGCACCAGGTAGCAAGTACTGTAGTGTAATATCACTGTGTTTTTCACTAAATTACTAATAATTATGACACACCGCATATATGTATATAATTGAACTTCTCAAATGTAGCATGTCAGTCACACTTGCAAAATGTATAATACAATGTCATTTGGATTCACAAAGATATATTCATAAAAGAGTAACTAATCACTGTTAACTGAATAATACCAATTGTCTGAACTATGACTTAATAGGTAGGAAAGGAGGAAACAGTTCCCAATAACCAGTTAGTAAGGATGTCATGGGGAACTATTGGAAGTGTTCAAAACCTTTTTTGGAAATGTTTTCCGTTGCCATCTTGCTTTATCGGTAACCCGAGGATGTAGCACTAAAAATAAGGTTCGCAACATAACACATAAACATTTAATGAATTCAGAACAAATATCTTTAAATTAGCCATAAAATTCACCGTGCCCTACTGCAAATCCATCCAAGATGTTTTGCTATAAAAACAGAAAATGCTGGAAAAGCTCAGCAAGTCAGGCAGCATCTGTGGAGAAAGAAACAGTTAACTTTTCAGGTCAAAGACCTTTCGTCAGAACTGGTCCATCTTCTACAGATGCTGCCTCACTTGCTGAGCTTTTCCAGCATTTTCTGTTTTTATTTCAGATTTCCAGCATTTTGCTTTCAGTATGTTTTGCTTCCTCTCTCAGGGGCCTGAAGGTTGAGCTTTGCTCCTTTCTTGTATCTTGCTTTGTACAGCTGGACATTCCCTGTTGATCTTCTCATCTCGCTCGCAGCTCAGAGCCCTCCCGGAGCCCGGATGCTCATGTCAAGCCCTCCTGCTCCATTCCTGAATGGTGCCTGTGAGCAATTCCAAGAGAAACTTCCTCTGCAAATGTGCAAATTGGGTACAGTTTACCAAATAAATGCTTGCTTGGTCCAAGCACATTTGTGATCCCAGTGGTGAATTCTAATTTAGCAAACCACTCATATTATACAGAATTTCTGATCCATGCATAAATCTTAAATACAATTCTGATCCATGCAGAAAATAGTAATCCATTATCCTGTTTTTAATGCTCAGTGCATTAAATATAGTGAATCCACTGCCAAAGATCAGCAAGAGTGATTAGAAGATTTTATAAGTCTTAATACTTTTTGTGTGAAATATAGATTCCTCTTGGATTTTCACTTCTGAAAGAATGATTGGAATGGGCAATGGTACATACATTTTCCAATTACCTGTTTTTATCTGCAACTTATAGAAGCCTTGACCCAATTGCAATCCATTTCTTCAGAAAGCAGTTCAACCTTTATCTGAAAATGACTTTATAGAAGGGAATCTTTCTTCAGACCCATTTGTTTCTAGTTTAGCCATTCTTGTAACGTGCAAATGTATTATCAGGCCCCAACATGTATCCTCTTTATACACCACGCTCAGTTTTTAACTGGGGGTAAGGGGAGAGCATAGGGCCGGCAGGGCAATTGTTAGGCCGACTCTGGCTTGCCAACGTGAGTCCCGGATTATTTTAACTCCCAGGCCTCATTCAAATAAGTTAGGCCTGACTCCCTCTTGGGAGCAAGAGAGGGTGAGCACGGGAGGAGGGCGGTGCTGAGGACCCCTGGGAATGGTTCCCGGCAAACGGAAGTCTAGAGGGTGGGGATCAGGAAGCAATTGCGGGGCGGGGGGTGGGGGGGTGGAGAGGAAAGTCCGGGGCAGGTGAGGCCCTAGGATTCCTAATGGAGCTCAGACGAGCACTCTTCTGCGCCTGCTGCTTCTTGGTGTCTGGCATTCCTGGGGAGGCCAGCTCTGGGTGCTGAATGCGTGACTGTGTTAAAATGGCGTCTGGGTCTGAAGTGCGTCGTGCGACCCTGATTTTTGCATTTAAATGAGGCCTGTGGCGAGGCATCGCTTGCCTCCCAAAACCCGAGAGTAAAAATCGTGGCTGGCATGAGTGCGGCGCTAAGCTGGAGGGCAAACGCCGCCTGTATTTTAATCTCCCCTGCAAGCCCTGTTCTCGTAGGGCATGTGGGGTTAAAATTGACCCTTTAATCCCTTTAATTAGAATTCTGTAGTAGAATTGCAGAACTGTTAATCAGGTGGCAGCATTATTCTGCAATGATAACACTACATTAATCTCTCACAATCTTCAATCAAGATCATTTTACTTTTGTGTGCGCTTAACTTGATTTCCTTCTTGCTAAGACCTGAGTGTACATGATACGAAATTATCGCTGGTAGAAAGTGAATAATAAGCTGTAATTTAATCCTGGGGTTCAGGTAATGCGTATAAGCCACTCAATGATGGTTTGAAATTAAAAAGATATTAAATTGTCAGCTCACACTGCTCTCAATCTCTCCTCCTTTACCAAGCAGAGTAATTTAATTTAAGCATTAATAATGAGCTTCTTTCGTAGAAGTAAAGAAATGGATGTTTTGTTTGAAGGGATCCAAGAATCGTGTGCCAGACATATTAGACGATGATAAATGGCACCGCTGATGGAAATTGCTATGAGTCCCGGTCGCCCAGTTGGAAACACATGCTTGTTAGTCCAGCTGGAGAGAGAGGTGGTGCTCTATTGATCTAATCATTCTGCGTCTTCAGAATTTTCATTTTCAAATTTGTGCTAACTGAGGTGAAGCGAATGCTATAAACAGTTGGCAGAGTGTGAAGCTGCTCGTTTAACACAAGAGAGACCATTTGTCTCTCAATCATCAATAACTAAATGATTGCTTTCCGTGCGGCTTGCATTGCTGGAGGGCGTGCATCACATTAATCATACTCCTCTATTTGTGGTTTTGGTCAAAACAATGGATAAGGGCTATTTACTCCAATGGTCCGTCCAACCTACATAATAGTAAATTGGTTTTAACTAAATTGCCATATGCAAAGTGAGGTCGATGGTTTGCATATAAGCTGGTTTCCTTCAGTCTGACATTAGTCCTGTGTTTCATTATTTCAAAACTGTTGGTCATATGCAGCCTTTGAACAGACATTTTGTTACATCATGAAATGTAATCAAGACTGATGTAAAGTACTGAACAAAGGGAGAAACTATGCGGCACACGTACCCCATGAAAAGTTTTGAAATAGCGAAGGATGAAGTTGAAAGAAACCTAGGAGTCTTAGTAGACTCAGTGTTCAACCAATGCAGAGCAGCAATCAACAAGGCCAACAGAAAATACACAGCTGAGGCACAGGGGAGACATTCAAGCACTAGAGATTTTTCAAATAAAAGTCACGGGGCTGGTCCCTAGTTTCAAGGGTTTGAATTATGAGGAAAAATTGGAGAAACTAGGGCATTTCAGCTTGGAAAGGAGGTATCATAAGGGACCTGGGATCTAGTCATCATTGTATTGTTGATGTTGTTGTCAAAGCTGAGGCCAAAAGCAACAATATGGTGATACAGGACTTTGGAAAAGCAGATTTTGGAGCTATAAGAAGAGTCTTGGGCCAAATGAGTTGGGAAACCAGACTTAAAATGGATCAGGAGAGAAATGGAATTTATTTAAGGCTATTACACAGGATGAGGAATGTACATTCAGTTTCAAAAAGAGTATAGCAAGACCTAGATTACAGTGACTTAATAAGGAGGCTAGAAAGCACATGCAGTTTTCGTCATCCCTACTTCAAAAAGGAAATAGATGCATTAGAAATAGTTCAAAGAAGAATGATCAGGATGATTCCAGGCCTTAGGGACTAAATTATTAAGAATTGCTCAAATGATTAGATGCATTCTTGCTGGAGAAAAGTCTGAGAGGAGACATGATACAGGTCTTCAAAAATAATGGAAGTAATAGAGGAGGCTGAAGTAAAATAGGTTGAAGAATGAGCTGAAAACTAAAGGTCACAATACAAATTCACAAGCCTCGAGTAAGATCAGGAAAACCTTTTTTTCTATAGAATAGTGGATATGTGGAACAAACTCCCAGAAAAGGTGACTGATTCAGAGCCAATTTGTACCGTTAGAAAGGAGCAAGATTGATATCAACAACAACAGCTACTTGCATTTATATAGCGTCTCTAACGTAGCGAAATGTCCCAAGGCGCTTCACAGGAGCGATTATCAAACAAAATTTGAGGACACTGAAGATTGCCGGTTAGGGAGATATTAAGAACACTGTTTGACCTTTTTCAGATGGGTACAGTAGGGAATTGGTGTTCGCTAAAGTAGTGGAAAATCAACAGATGGTATGGGAGGGAAGCCCAAGATAGCAGAATCATCTTAGGCCTTTGGATCAAATGGGCTTGATGGGCTGAATGGCCTTTTCTCAGTCTAGATTTTCTTACGTATCTTCAACATCAACCAAGCAAACTCAAGCCCAATCTCTGCTGCACCCTTATCTCATATACTGTCCGTATTTGAGTTTGGTACAGTATTGCAGCCCTGCTCCCCATTCACAACGGAGTGAAGTTACACAAAAATTCTGCTCCCTGGTTGCTTCTGACAGCAATTTTAAAACATGCAGCATGAGAACAAGGGGATGACTGAGAAAGATCGGTGTACGTACAGATAGCTCCCTTCATGACAATTAGGATTATGTGGCAGTTTAGATGAATACAGTATGTCTTTAATCATGGCCATTTTCATTCAAGAACAGCATCTGTTTAAACCCATTGAACTATAACCACATCTTGAATGGCAGAGTTCATTGGCATTCCTTCCTAGAATTCAGATACTAAAATATATTTAGTTAAACATCTGAGATAACTTTTTATTGTTTTAAGTTTGTAATTTATACTATACCATGCATCCACTCTATGGGCTCGATTTTAGGGTCGGGTTACCTGCGGGTTTCCAGCGGGGGGGCCCCGAAAATCCCGATCTCCGATCACGTGACCGGATTCGGACGAAATCCCGGCCACTTCCGGGTACCGCGCTGACGTGCGGGGCTGCGCGCGCAAGCCCCGCTGGTGGGAATCCCGCAGGCAATTAAAGCCAGCGGGGTTCCACTTGAGAGCACTTAACTTGCTCGTTGTGGTCAGTTAATGAGCTGAAGCAGCTGTCAAAAGAGGAAGTGTGGGATTTTACGTTCAAAGCAGTCAGTTTCCCACACTGGGGGAAACAGGACCCTTCAAACCAGGCGTGTTGCAGCCAGCAGCCTGTGGCAGGTGCCAAGGTGCGCTCCACGGGGGAGAGCCCTCACCCACGCAGGAGGCCACCGCGTCACATAGGGCAACCCCTGCCCCCCACCACCCCCCGGCCAAGCCAGAGGACAGACCGACACGAAACCGCAGCCCCAGTCCGAGGACCCACACACCTACCCTGCACAACCCCTCAGATCAACACCTGCCAGTTGGGTGGTGTGTGGACACCCTCGGAGGACGAAGAGCATGACCACCACCAGCAGCCTCGCAGTCCACGCCGTCCGCCGCAGAGACGTGGATCCCCCCAACACGGTGTGGTTGCACGCCGACCTGCACAGCAGGAGGGAGGGCTACCGCAGAGAGAGACGCGTCGCAGAGGGCACTACCCTCGCCACAGGGTCCACAGACCGAGGCGCAGCTCCCCGGACCTCTCCGAGCAGCAGTGCACAGGGAGGCGCAGATTCGCTCGACATGTAGTCGTGGAGATCTGCAGCCTCTTTCATGCCGAGCTGCTCCTGGCTGGCCCCAGCACCAACTGCTTACCTGTCGCTGGCAAAGTCACCACTGTCCTCCACACCTTCTCCTCCGCATCCTTCCAGGGTGCAGCCGGCAACACCGCCGATGTCTCTCAGTTGTCTGCGCAGACGAGCCCTGCAAATACACCTGCACCTACTCTGCAGTAACACGATGGGTGGCATCAGTGGTGGGTCCTCATAGTGATACCCAGGAGCGGGCATTATTGGACACAATGGACAGGATTCGCGGAGACATGGCAGTGGTGGTGTCAATATAATGTGTGCTGTTTGTGGCTCTGAAATTCAATATGGGTAACACCCATGACAAACCCTCAGACACCCTTGTGCACCCCCTTCATGCTGACGAGACGTTTGCCTTACCCTGCCTACTGCACATATGTGATGCATGCCCTGTGGCTGCAGCACAGGTGGTGGCAGGTTGAGTGAGGCTGGCCGTGAGGGAGATGCACGAGAGGGTGAGTATGGGATGGAGCCATGAGATTGTATGAGGATTGGGTCGCGTGTTAGTGGCAGGATGAGTACTGGCGAGGTGAGTAGGTGGAGGTAAGATGAGGATGGGGTGTGAGTGGGCATGAAGGGTGATGTGACAGAATAGTGTTGGCGGTGCCGAAGGAGATTTGGGGTGGGGGCAGTGTTGTGGCAGACGGAGTGTAGGGGAAAGACTTCGTGTTCTCACTGTGGCTGACCTACTGCGGTCATTGCAGCGCCTCCTGCACTGTATGCAGGTGGGCGATATGTTGGTGGCGCAGGTGACCCCCTCTGCCACCTCGAGCCAGGCCTTCTTGGTGGCAGAGGCAGGCCGCTTCCTCCCGCCCGCCGGGGGGAAGATCTGTGTCCTCCCCCTCCTCCTCACCCCATCTGATGATACCTGGGGTGAGGCATCATTAAACTGGGAGCAGCCTTCCCCCTGGGCTGCTCCATGCTGCAATTTGTCCCATTGGTTGCAGCATCTGTCAGTGGAGGACTGCCCCTTTAACTAGAGAGCCTCCAGCTGACAGATCGTACTGCGCATGCGCAGCCCGCCCGACGCGCAGGCCAGCGCCGTGGACCCCGGAGGAGCAGGTAATTGGATCCTATTAGTGGATTGCCTGCTACGATCGCGTGGGCAACCCACTAATTTC
This sequence comes from Heptranchias perlo, assembly GCF_035084215.1. Taxonomy (NCBI): domain Eukaryota; kingdom Metazoa; phylum Chordata; class Chondrichthyes; order Hexanchiformes; family Hexanchidae; genus Heptranchias; species Heptranchias perlo. The sequence goes on along the minus strand of NC_090350.1, from coordinate 19,753,824 downwards.
GCCGTTCGCGTTTTCGACGCTCCCGGACGACCACCCGCTGGGAACCCGCAGGCCTGCTAAATTCGAGCCCTATGTGTCAGCTAATCTCTAATCTAATCGATATTTTAGTTGTTTTTAAATGACTTGTGTTGCAGCTGTGATATGAATTTAGAGTGTTTGCACTGCGTCTGCTGTAAATGCAGATCCTGGGATTTTCAGTGAAAAGTTTGAATTTGCTCCATTGTATTGGCTGCTTGCTGTTATGTACAGTTTCCATGTGTGGGCCACACCATGTGACAGAAAGGTATGTTTACAACATTATGGGCGATTGTGACCTTTGGGTGGCTGACTAGCGGAGCACACCTGTTGGCCTTTTGTACCAAGATGCAGCCGTGGTTTTGAGGCCCTGACCTCATTTGAATTTGACGGGCGAGCTGCGGACACCAAACGAGTGTCCCGATGCGGCTCGTCGGTCCTCGGCCTCAGGAATGTTGGCTGGCTGGAACGCCAGCGCAGGCCTGCAGAGAGGGCTCTCGGAGGGGAGGCTACCCGAAGGCAGGGTGAGGGTGGGCTGGAAGCTGCCCGCAGTCTTCTTGTGGAGCCAGGAGGAACACCCCTGCTCCTACTAGCTCCACAAAACAAAAACAATTTTTACAAATGTTTCTGGGGTTTCCTGATAGGAACGCCGGTACGCATGGGTGTTGTGTGCCCGCCCATGTGTCACTTAAAATTGCCAGCGGAGTCCTAATCACGCCATTAGGATGTGATTTGCGTGGGAATGAGGCCTACCTCTTGTTTCAGGCAGGAACTTTGGCCGCCTAGTGATAGGCCCCTGTGAAAGTTACAGCATGCCGATTGTCGGAGTTATTGGGACGGTAAGGCTACCGATTTGCCGTAGTCCTGCCGCCGGCCTCATTAGGCGTGCAGGATCATGCCCCGATTCGGGCACAATCCAATTTCCAGGCCGTTCTGCAATCGCATGACATATATTCATTGATCGAATACTCTAGAATTTTCACAGTTAAGACGCTGCACTATATGTTCGATTTGTGTGACAACTGCTTTTTTTTTTAGCTAGAAGCACGTTGGAATGAACAGAATATACAATGGGAACCATGAGATACTGAGTTTTTCTCATTCATAAAATGTTCCACTTGTGCCTTTGTCACTTCTGAGTTATCAGACCTGATCCCAGCTTTCCCTGGTCCCCAAGTCATCTTGTGACAGGGTGAAAGATAATGTGTTACAGTCAATTAATGTGAAAAGCCATTACATACCCAACCAATGCATTAAGGACAGCAAGTATTCAAACTAAATCCACCACTCCAGTATCTATAATGAGTCTTGTCGAGTGTTATAGTTGATTGCAGTGCTCGGTGCATAGGCTGAGAATGTAGTAGTTCTTCACACTGTTTATCTCTCTCACAGCCACAAGATGAACTAAGAAAGAGTGGGAGAACATTGGGACACCAAGCTCATCCCAGGATATTTATAAAATCTACGTTCATCTGGGGTGAATTCTTTATATCACAAGGTAATAATCAGAAAACAATGTTTTAAATTCTTTTACAGTTTTGATGAGAGGTGATCTTATTGAAACATATAAGATCCTGAGGGGACTAGAAGGGGTAGATGCTGAGTGGATGTTTCCCCTTGTGGGAGAGACTAGAACTAGGGGCCACAGTTTAAAAATAAGGGGTCTCCCATTTAAGACGGAGATGAGGAGAAATTTTTTCTCTCAGAGGATTGTGAGTCTGTGGAATTCCCTTCCCCAGAGAACGGTGGAGGCAGGGTCATTGAATATTTTTAAGGCTGAGTTAGATAGATTCCTGATTATCAAGGGAGTCAAAGGTTATAGTAGGTAGACGGGAAAGTAGGGTTGAGGTCACAATCAGATCAGCCGTGATATTATCAAATGGCAGAGCAGGCTCGAGGGGCCGAATGGCCTACTCCTGCTCTTAATTTGTATTCGTATGTTTAAACAAGATGTAGAATTAGTTTTAAAAATTGACAAAATTACTACAAAGTGGCATGATGTTATTAAATTGTTGTTCTGATTGTGCTCAGAGGAACCCTCCACCGTGGTTCGATTAGTTCCCATAGTTTAACATAGTGGGGTGTTCTAGAACATTCCTTAAAACTAAGTGAGAGGGTTATAACCGGTGGAAATAAGTTTAACTGAGTGAAAAGCAAATTTGAAACAGACATTAGGAAGAAGTCCTTCAATCAAAGTGTGATAATTACTAGGAATAACTAAGCAGGATAGTGGAAGATCAGGGATATTCAAAATGTTGCTGGATCTTATAATCAAAGAACTAGGGCACTAGATCGATGAGCTTTCATGGGCTGCATAGGCCTTTCTGGTCCTTACTTTTTCTTATGTACTTCCCTTTCACCTCTTCTCACTAGGTTCAAGTCCAGCCCAGACTGATAGGATGAAACCCTTCTCACTGTGCCAACTGTAAATGTCCAAACTGAGAGTTTAGGCAGTCCAAATCAAGCTCCTAGTATGAGTCCACATCACAAAACTGCACAGAAATCAGCACAAACTGACATTAAATCAGGAATCTCGCTCATAAAGGGCACAAGAACGGCTGGTGTGGGAAATGGAAATGTCACACTGTGACAGGGATTGCTTTTTGAGGCTGTTGGGTGGGGGCTGTTGGGTTTAAGGCTCATTATTAAGGCAGGCTAGAGGGAGATGATCTGCACTGATTGGTGGCAGTTTGGAAAATGTGAAAAAAGTATTCCTTTCCCAGTACCAAGATAACAAAAAAAGTACAAAAAGAAAACTAAAAAAAATGCCGAAACTACAGCAGAATGGCTGACTGAGAACCTCGATTCTTCACACTGATTGATTGCAATACTTTTCGTCGTCCTTCTTGAGTGTGTCTATTTCTGGTATGAGCAAATTAAGAACAGACTATAAATATTACAACAGCGCTGGAGGGTTTTTAACTGTAAATGAAACACTTTGTTCCTTATTAAAGTAATGATCTTTGCTAATAATTTCGGTCCTCAGAGCAGTGATCTGTTCCGGAATGATTCCTTATTGCTTAGGTTCTGATGCAAGCACTCAAACTGTTGCACCGTAGCTTATTGTCTTCCTCAGTGGTAGAGGATCAGCGATCACTCTGATTTGGGACGACCACATTAACCATTTCTACAAATTGCTTGAGCATGGGATTTGGGATGATTTAGTGTTAAGAAAATGATAGTGGGAAATAAAAAGATATATTTTTAAGGGATGAAAACAATATAAATTATCATTGGTGAGGATTGATTTCATGCTCCAGTGTTCGCAGTGGTTAATGTACGGAACATTACAGGCTGTTTGCCCTCAATGTGCCGGTTCAGCTCTGTCAAGTACCTTCCGTGATTTTTCCTTAACCTCACAGCTAACAATTTCCTACAGAGTTTTTACTTTTCAAAAACTCAGACAGTAAGTTCACACTAAAGGTAACATCTTCATTTGCTTTTATTAGAAGCGCAGGAAACATCACGTATGGATATGACGGGAGCTTGGGCCGAGAAATTGGTTAAGCGCCAGAAACCTGCTCCCCCTTAAAGCCTTCACAGGAACAATTGTTGCCTAAAATCTCCAACACTGTTCCTTTAATCCACTTGGAATAAGAATTCATTGGGTCACAATGTGTAGTGACTTAAATGGATTCATGAAGCTTTCCTCCATTTGCCCCTCCCACCAATCCAGGAAAGTGCCTGGAACCCATTTGCTTTTAAACTATATTTACAACTTCACTAGAAATACCAGAGAAAGGAAATCTTCTCAAATATATTTACAATGTCACAACAGACAGCGACCAGATGAAACTTCCCCACTTGATGTTTTTATAAGGAAAAATTGGGATTGGAAGGAGCCATGGGAACAGCTCCACACAGAGTAAGAAGTAAGGGACAAAGTTTTAACTTGTATCCTATTCACCAATGATACTTCAGAAGCTTGTGGATGACATTTGTTGTTAAAAAGGAAGGCTTGCCATCTGGGTCATTTTCAAAATCAAACTCTTGCAAATCATTAAAAGCAAATAACTGCGACGCTGGAAATCAAACAAAAACAGAGAACGCTGGAAACGCTTATCGGTCAGGTAACATCGATAGAGATAACAGGTGAGTTAATGTTTCAGGTGTAGGCCTTTTGTTTTGAGTATCAGCCCATGCAAACCTCTACCAATGACTTCCCATTCCCACAGTAACCTCAGGAGTCCCCCGAGGATCCATCTTTGGGCTCCTTCTTTTCCACATTGTGTCCCTTCGTGACATCATTCACAGACACCAGGTCATCTTCCACATATATGCTGATGACACCCAGTTTCACCTCTTCACTACCTCTCTCGACCCCTCCACTTCCTCTGCACTATCAGACTTCTTGTCTGACATCTAGTATTGGATAAACTGCAATTTCCTCCAGCTAAAACATTGGGAAGATCGAAGTCATTGTCTTTAGTTCCCGCCACGGACTCCGTATCCTTGCCACCAACTCCATCCCCCTCTCAGCCACTGTATCAGGCTGAATCAGACTATTTGCAATCTCAGCATCCTATCTGAAACGAATCATAGAATCATAGAAGTTACAACATGGAAACAGGCCCTTCGGCCCAACATGTCCATGTCGCCCAGTTTATACCACTAAGCTAGTCCCAATTGCCTGCACTTGGCCCATATCCCTCTATACCCATCTTACCCATGTAACTGTCCAAATGCTTTTTAAAAGACAAAATTGTACCCGCCTCTACTACTGCCTCTGGCAGCTCGTTCCAGACACTCACCACCCTTTGAGTGAAAAAATTGCTCCTCTGGACCCTTTTGTATCTCTCCCCTCTCACCTTAAATCTATGTCCCCTCGTTATAGACTCCCCTACCTTTGGGAAAAGATTTTGACTATCTACCTTATCTATGCCCCTCATTATTTTATAGACTTTTATAAGATCACCCCTTAACCTCCTACTCTCCAGGGAAAAAAGTCCCAGTCTGTCTAACCTCTCCCTATAAGTCAAACCATCAAGTCCCGGCAGCATCCTAGTAAATCTTTTCTGCACTCTTTCTAGTTTAATAATATCCTTTCTATAATAGGGTGACCAGAACTGTACACAGTATTCCAAGTGTGGCCGAACTAATGTCCTGTACAACTTCAACAAGACATCCCAACTCCTGTATTCAATGTTCTGACCAATGAAACCAAGCATGCCGAATGCCTTCTTCACCACCCTATCCACCTGTGACTCCACTTTCAAGGAGCTATGAACCTGTACTCCTAGATCTCTTTGTTCTATAACTCTCCCCAACGCCCTACCATTAACGGAGTAGGCCCTGGCCCGATTCGATCTACCAAAATGCATCACCTCACATTTATCTAAATTAAACACCATCTGCCATTCATCGGCCCACTGGCCCAATTTATCAAGGTCCTGCTGCAATCCTAGATAACCTTCTTCACTGTCCACAATGCCACCAATCTTGGTGTCATCTACAAACTTACTAACCATGCCTCCTAAATTCTCATCCAAATCATTAATATAAATAACAAATAACAGCGGACCCAGCACCGATCCCTGAGGCACACCGCTGGACACAGGCCTCCAGTTTGAAAAACAACCCTCTACAACTACCCTCTGTCTTCTGTCGTCAAGCCAATTTTGTATCCAATTGGCTACCTCACCTTGGATCCCATGAGATTTAACCTTATGTAACAACCTACCATGCGGTACCTTGTCAAAGGCTTTCCTGAAGTCCATGTAGACCACGTCTACTGTACAGCCCTCATCTATCTTCTTGGTTACCCCTTCAAAAAACTCAATCAAATTCGTGAGACATGATTTTCCTCTCACAAAACCATGCTGACTGTTCCTAATCAGTCCCTGCCTCTCCAAATGCCTGTAGATCCTGTCCCTCAGAATACCCTCTAACAACTTACCCACTACAGATGTCAGGCTCACCGGTCTGTAGTTCCCAGGCTTTTCCCTGCCGCCCTTCTTAAACAAAGGCACAACATTTGCTACCCTCCAATCTTCAGGCACCTCACCTGTAGCGGTGGATGATTCAAATATCTCTGCTAGGGGACCCGCAATTTCCTCCCTAACCTCCCATAACGTCCTGGGATACATTTCATCAGGTCCCGGAGATTTATCTACCTTGATGCGCGTTAAGACTTCCAGCACCTCCCTCTCTGTAATATGTACACTCCTCAAGACATCACTATTTATTTCCCCAAGTTCCCTAACATCCATGCCTTTCTCAACCGTAAATACCGATGTGAAATATTCATTCAGGATCTCACCCATCTCTTGTGGTTCCGCACATAGATGACCTTGTTGATCCTTAAGAGGCCCTACTCTCTCCCTAGTTACTCTTTTGCCCTTTATGTATTTGTAGAAGCTCTTTGGATTCTCCTTTGCCTTATCTGCCAAAGCAATCTCATGTCCCCTTTTTGCCCTCCTGATTTCTCTCTTAACTCTACTCCGGCAATCTCTATACTCTTCAAGGGATCCACTTGATCCCAGCTGCCTATGCATGTCATATGCCTCCTTCTTCTTTTTGACTAGGGCCTCAATCTCCCGAGTCATCCAAGGTTCCCTACTTCTACCAGCCTTGCCCTTCACTTTATAAGGAATGTGCTTTCCCTGAACCCTGGTTAACACACTTTTGAAAGCCTCCCACTTACCAGACGTCCCTTTGCCTGCCAACAGACTTTCCCAATCAACTTCTGAAAGTTCCTGTCTAATACCATCAAAATTGGCCTTTCCCCAATTTGGAATTTTAACTTTTGGGCCAGACCTATCCTTCTCCATAGCTATCTTAAAACTAATGGAATTATGATCACTGGTCCCAAAGTGATCCCTCACTAACACTTCTGTCACCTGCCCTTCCTTATTTCCCAAGAGGAGGTCAAGTTTTGCCCCCTCTCTAGTCGGGCCAGCCACATACTGAATGAGAAATTCCTCCTGAATACACTCAACAAATTTCTCTCCATCCAAGCCCCTAATGCTATGGCTGTCCCAGTCAATGTTGGGAAAGTTAAAGTCCCCTACTATTACCACCCTATTTTTCTTGCAGCTGTCTGTAATCTCCTTACATATTTGCTCCTCAATTTCCCGTTGACTATTTGGGGGTCTGTAGTACAATCCTATCAAAGTGATCTCTCCCTTCTTATTTTTCAGTTCTACCCATATAGACTCAGTGGGCGAACCCTGGGATATATCCCCTCTCACTACTGCCGTGATGTTCTCCCTAATCAAGAACGCAACTCCTCCTCCTCTCTTACCTCCTGCTCTATCTTTCCTATAGCATCTGTACCCTGGAACATTGAGCTGCCAGTCCTGCCCCTCCCTTAGCCATGTTTCAGTAATAGCTATAACATCCCAGTCCCATGTACCCATCCATGCCCTGAGTTCATCTGCCTTGCCCATCAGACTTCTTGCATTGAAATAAATGCAGTTTAATCTAGACTTCCCTTGGTCTTTGCCCTGCTTTCTCAGACCATCTGTCCGGTCATGTTCTGTACACTCTCCCTTACTGCCTTTTGTTTCTGTCACCACTTTACTTCCCACTGACTTCCTGCATCGGTTCCCATCCCCCTGCCACATTAGTTTAAACCCTCCCCAACAGCACTAGCAAACACTCCCCCTAGGACATTGGTTCCAGTCCTGCCCAGATGCAGACCGTCCAATTTGTACTGGTCCCACCTCCCCCAGAACCGGTTCCAATGGCCCAGGAATTTGAATCCCTCCCTCTTGCACCATCTCTCAAGACACGTATTCATCCTAGCTATCCTGTCATTCCTACTCTGACTAGCCCGTGGCACTGGTAGCAATCCTGAGATTACTACCTTTGAGGTCCTACTCTTTAGTTTAACTCCTAACTCCCTAAATTCAGCTTGTAGGACCTCATCCTGTTTTTTACATATATCGTTGGTGCCTATATGCACCACGACAACTGGCTGTTCACCCTCCCCCTCCAGAATGTCCTGCAGCCGCTCCGAGACATCCCTGACCCTTGCACCAGGGAGGCAACATACCATCCTGGAGTCTCGGTTGCGTCCGCAGAAACGCCTGTCTATTCCCCTTACAATCGAGTCCCCTATCACTATAGCTCTGCCACTCTTTTTCCTGCCCTCCTGTGCAGCAGAGCCAGCCACGGTGCCATGAACCTGGCCACTGCCACCTTCCCCTGGTGAGCCATCTCCCCCAACAATATCCAAAACGGTATACCTGTTTTGGAGGGAGATGACCGCAGGGGACCCCTGCACTGCCTTCCTACCCTTCCTCTGTCTGTTGGTCACCCATTCACTATCTCCCTCAGTAATTTTTATCTGTGGTGTGACCAACTCACTGAACGTGCTATCCACGACTTTCTCAGCATCGCGGATGCTCCAAAGTGAGTCCATCCGCAGCTCCAGAGCCGTCAAGCGGTCAAACAGTAGCTGCAGCTGGACACACTTCCCGCAGGTGAAGGAATCAGGGACACAGGAAGAATCCCTGAATTCCCACATCCCACAAGAGGAACATGACACGGCCCTGGGATCTCCTGCCATGACTTAACCCTTAAGTTAGCTTAACAACAACTACAATGTCAAGAGAATAAAAAAGGAAAGAAAATCTACTTACCACTCCCTTTAAGGAGTTTACTCCTTTAAATTATTCTTAATTTAGAGAATGTTAACTACACTAGGGACCTTGATTCACTAAAAAAAACGCTACTTGCTATCAGACCTGCAGACCTTACCTATCTTTTTATTTTAGTTACTGTATAAAAGTAGAAATACTCACCTGAACCTACTCACCAATCTAAGCTGAGCTTCGGACCCTATATCCTCTCCATCACAAAGACCGCCTATTTCCACCATTGTAACACTGTCTGCCTCCGCCCCTGCTTCAGCCTTTGTGCCGCTAAAACTCTCATCCATGCCTTTGTCACCCTTAGACTCAGTTATTCCAATACTCTTCTCATCAGTCTCTCATCTTTCACTCTCTGTAGATTTCAGCTTATCCTATCCTGCACCAACTCTGGCTCACCCATCACCCCTGTCCTCACTGACCTATATTGGCTTATAGTCCCCCATCTCTCCAAATTTAAAATTCTGATTCTTGTGTTGAAATCCCTTCATGATCCCACCCTTCCTGATCTCCATAACCTCCTCCAGTCCCACAACCCTCTCAAAGTTCTCCATTCCTCTGATGCTAGCCTCTTGTGCGTCTCCCCTTCCTTTGCCCCACACTCTAAAATTCCCTAATCCCCTCTACCTCTCCACCTCCCTCTCCCATTTTAAGACCCTCATTAATACCCACTTATTTTATCAAGCTGTTGGTCACCTTCCTAATATCTCCTTCTTGGCTTGACATCCATTTTTTCCTTCGCCTTTCTGAAGTGCCTCGAAAGGTTTTTCTATATCGAAGGCACAATAAATGCAAGTTGTTGTTGTTCTCGGTGTGGTCCAATTGTACTCCACCCCAAGATACTTAAACGACATTGCATATATAATTTATAACATGTTCTGTTTGATATTTATGGAGGTAAGGACACAGATTTATGATAATTGGCAAAAGAACCAGAGTGGAGATGAGGAGAAATTTTATTACGCAGCGAGTTGTTATGATCTGAAATGCACTGACTGAAAGGGTGGTGGAAGAAGATTCAATAATAACTTTCAAAAGGAAGTTGGATGTATAATTGAATGGGAAAAAATTACAGGGCTATGGGAAAAGAGTAGGGGAGTGGGCCTGATTGGATAGCTCTTTCAAAGAGCTGGCACAGGCACGATGGGCCGAATGGCTTCCTTCTGTGCTGTATGATTCTATGAAAGGGTCACGACTATTTTCTCTTTTTTCAGTGTCCACATTGAGGGGAGCAACTCTTTGACTTTTTAGCTGATTCAGTAATGGATATTTTCTCCTGCCTTTCAAAAAAAGGGAGCCCAGTGTATATGTGAATATGGTTCTACCCAGAGTAAAATACAATTTTCTGGCCTCCCAAGAATGTCAATGAGAAGATAAAATGAAATATAATTTTACTGCTCACAGCAGCCTGTATGCAACATTTAAATAGTAAGTGAAGAAATTTAAATCCGGCTAATTTTAAATCAATACAATTTCCTTCGTCAAGTTGTAGAGTTGAATAGGTAATTTTTAAAAATGATATGTTTGATTTACTATGCATTATATCTGCTTTGTTTATTTAATTCCACAGTGCAAATGATCATCTTGCACAGGCAAATAAATATTGATCAGTCTATTTAAATATATTGATGTTGGTGTGTCAGGCCTTTGCAGGTCTTTCTGTGGGATGGTATCAAGTGTTCCACTCTCCTGTGGATATTGTCCCACTCTGGCAGGCCAGTTAGTAATAAACACCGTTGTCTCAATACAGACAGTGTTTCTTCTTTTGAGGTCAATAGAAAAGGAAGTGTGCAGTTGTAAATTGATGGTGGGGTTGCCGATAATAAAATAGGTCCATAGATTTGCATCATAGAAAATATATCTGTTTCATGTGTATTTTTACGCTGCAACAGAACAGAAATCAATCAATGAACTGTAATATCACAACAATAACCCATGACTATCCCTGTGTGGCATTAATTGTTGGGAAATCTCCAATTCCAGTTAGTGAGTGAAGGGATTCGCAAAATTTCACATGTTTCCCCCCCCGCCCCCCCCCCCGAAGATTTATTGGAGTTATTAAAAAAATAACCCTGGTGTGACTGTGTTCTAAACAAGCCAGGGCCTCGCAAAATGGCTGCAGTCAGACACATGGCCAAAGGCCTGCAGCATTTGAAACTGGACACCTTTCCACAAGGGCAGACAGGGATTTTTTTGAACAATGCAGGGAGACAAGCAGTTGCATTCACACCCTGAGGCAAGCCATCAGAAGTAATCCCACCTAAGGTGAACCATCAAGGAACATTCAGGAACAATGGAAAGCAGTTATGGAACTCATCAGTACAGATACCGGCCATTATGTAAATGGACCAGAGATTGGGGCCAGAGATTGGGGTCCTTTGTCTTACGTTTTCGTGCTCAAATCGAACAATGCAGCAAGCTGATGAGGCACGAAAAAAAAAACCTGATACCGGGAGGATATAACTGGGGCTTCCCAGAATCTCTCTCTCTCTTCTCTTCGCCTCTTGGCCCGGTGTCCTGTCTGCCTGCTAGCAACTAAGAAGGAAGGCCATCCAGTAAACCTCGCAACCACATGTCGACGGCAGCAGCAGGGCACAGGGGCCAGGCCTTTTCATCTGTTTCACCGGTGAGCATTAATTTTCTGGCCGCCACAAGACAACCTAGCTAGGTGTAAGGGTGGGAGTTAAAGGGGATATTGCTAAAATTGTGATTTTAGAATTTTCCCTCGATGTGTCCGTTTCTTCCACCCCGTTAAGTGTAAGACTGTATTGTAGCCATAGCGATTTCTTTTATCTTCTGTATAATACTGTTTACCTTGTAGTTTTAGTTTTCTTATTAATAAACATTGGTTTTCCTTGTACCAATCCACTGGTCTGTTCGTCTGTCCTTGTTACCGCCCAATAAGTCCTCAGCTCAGAATCAGGAAGGGGAAAGCGATTCGCAACCGCACAGCGGGCAGGGCAGCTCAGGAAAAACATAACTGGCTGACCTAAAATAAGCCCGAGAAACAGTAAAAACCCCTTACAGAAATGGCGAGCCAGCCAGGAGCTAAGGCGAAAGCGTGTAACAAGGCAGACAGTGGTGCGGAGGAGGAATCCGCAATGGAGGAAAGGTTGTCTGCCTATGTGCGCGGCAAGGTAAATATCGCGAAAAAATGGGTGGGCGATATGTTAAAGGCCGAGCGTCCCATAGATGCAGCCATCCAGTGGACAGCAAGTAAACAGTATAAGAAAGGTATTGAGAAGGCGGTCTGGCTCTTGTGTTTTAAAAAGCAGATCTTAGTACTAGACCGTGCTGTAGCAGCACGAGCAGCCAAGATTAAGCAGTTGACCCGAGAGCTGCAGGAAAAGACAGCAATGGAAGAGAAAGGGGTAGCGGCGCTCCAGGCAATAAGCCAAGAAAGGGCGCAGATGGCAAGGGACCACCAGGCAAAGGTAGAGCGCTTGGAATACCACATCGCTGAGCTCAAAAGTAGCGCTAGAGGTAAAATGGAACACCTGTAATACCAGGTCAGAGAGGCGAGAGGCAGTGAGGTTAGGTTAATGGATAAGATCCACAGCCTCACGAAAGAACTAAAAGAGCAGGAGGAGAAAGTAGGCGAGGTAAAGGCAGCATATAAGCTGGCCTGCGCCCGGGGTTTGAAGACGCAGATCATGGCCCCTGCAGGCAAGAAATAGAACGTTTGGGCATGGCCTTAGCGAGGGCGAAGGGCATGGTATGCCTCATTAGCCCGAAGGCGGGCCAGTCGGATTTTACCGGCAACCCAAGCAGGGAAGTCCCACAGGCAGCTCCCAGAACGACACTGGTTAGGGAACCAGAGGCTTCACAGCCATCACCCATAGCCCCGAGTTTTCAGGAGGTCTGGCAGCAAGGAGGGGTGGAGGATGAAGCATTAGGGGAGACCCAGCAAGCCCTGGTAGATAGACCAGGACCGGGACCAGTGTACCCCCTCCGACAACGGAGGTACGGCCCACCCGCCGATGTCGAGGACCTAGGGGCCATCCAGAACCAGTTTGTAGTGCCGCATGGCACCCCACAGCTCAGGGCCATGGTTAGCCATATCCCTAAGCTTACAGTGGAGGGAGACCCCTCTCTACACTTCCGTGAGATAGAGCAGGCAGCGTGCGTTAATGACTGCGATGAAGCAGAACAAGCAAAAATGCTGCTGTTTTCTCTGGGTGGTGACCTCCTCCAAACCTTATCAGATGAGTGCAAAAGGGGGCAGAAAGATTACGAGGAGTTAAGGGATGAGATATTGGAGGCCATGGGACTCAATGACGGGAGTCCGTTCGCCCGGGTGGAAAAAACGGTACAGCTTCCCGGGGAGTCCCCACAGGCTTTCGCAGACAGGCTGTGGCCAGTCTACCGGAGCGCATGCCCGGGAATGCCAGGGCGGACACTCCTGAACAGAGATCAATTGGCCCACTGGCTCCGCTGTCTCATGACAAACTGCCTGCCCCAAATTCGAACTCGAGCTGCGGCCTGGTTTGACCCCCGTAGCCCCCAGACCACCGAGGAAACGGTGATCCGCCAGCTCACGATAGCATTTAAAAATATCAGGGGTATCGAGACGCCCCAACCCAAAGGGAAAGTCCACGAGGTTAAATCAGGGGCCCAGCATAAAAGGGAATGGCACCAGGAAGGGAATCGTCCCGCCCAGGCTAAGTTAAACTGCTATGGGTGCGGGAAGGACGGCCACTGCCGCAAAGATTGTAAAGACCCCTGGAAGGATACCAAGGGAAAGAATCCCACCGCCCCAGCCCAAAAGGCAGTGATGGGGGAGGCAGAGACAGGAATTGCCCCCGCTGCCATGGAGTCATTTTTTGAGGCCATGCGATCTTTTATAGCCAGCCAGGGAAAAATAGCAGCCACTACCGGTGTGGTAGCTCCCTCAGCCCCCCCTGACGACGCCCCGAAATGACTAGAGCCCGCACAGCCTGTCTACCTGTGTGCTCTCAGGTCTGATGCATGGAAGAGACCGCTCGTGCAGATGGAGGTAGAGAAGGTTAAAGGGACTTATCTGCTGGATACGGGGGCATCATGCACCGTGATCCACGCAGCTAATCCCACCACCTCACCTCTGTCTAGCGGAGTTCCATACGTTCTATCGGGGTTCACCGGCAAGGAACAGGCGGGAGCCTTCTCCAAGCCGCTCTCAGTCCGCCTGGGCCCACTCCAAACCAAGTGGACGTGTGTCCTGGCGAGGTGGGAAGCGGAGGGAGGAAAGGGGATCCTAGGGGCCGACTTCATCGTGGGCCACAGGATCCTTGTGGATCTCCGCAACCATTGCCTTTGGGGAGCCGACACGGGTGAGGAGAATGGCGTGGTCGTTATCCCAGGAAAAGAAGGGAAGGGAACCCTGTGTACTGTGAAGCCGAAAGGAGGTTATGACCTCGGGCTCATGGTGGAGGGTGTTCCGGAGGAATTTAAAGCAGTCGTGCAGGCTCGCATGGCTGCGTTCGCCATGCACAAACACGACTGCGGGAGGATCACCGGGTTTGAGGTCAGGGTAAATGGAGACCCTATGGCCCGGCCCCAGAAGCAGTATAACTTTCCTAGAGAAGCAGAGCCCGATATGGAGATGGCCATATCTTCGTTGGTGCAGCAGGGAGTGCTGAGGCCCATAGCCACTCATGTTAATTCTCCGCTTTGGCCGGTCAAGAAACCGGACAATTCATGGAGAGCCACGGTGGACTATCGGGTGCTCAACAGCAATATCCCCGCATGTGCCCCCACAGTGGCAGCAGTTGCCGACCTCATCGGAAGCATTCCAGCATCCGCGACTACGTTCACGGTGCTGGATATTTCGAATGAGTTTTGGTCGATCCCCTTAAGGAGGGAAGACCAGTATAAGTTCGCTTTTACTTTTAAAGGGCAACAGTATACTTGGAACTGTTTGCCGCAAGGTTTTCATAACAGCCCCAGCATCTTTCACCAGTGCATGGCGAGTAGTTTAAAGGAATTTAGCCAGCCCACCCAATTGGTGCAGTATGTGGACGACCTGCTCTTGTTTACCGACTCAGTCGGGGAGCATGGCCCGCTACTGGTCAAATTGCTGGAGCTGCTGCAGAGTAAAGGGTTCAAGGTCAACCCGAAGAAGACGCAGATCGGCCGCCGGGAAGTTAAATTCCTGGGCCTGACCGTCCGCGCAGGGGAACGAGCCATAGACAAGGCTAGGAGGGAAGCGGTCCAAGAGCTACCGGTCCCCAGTACTGTGAGGGGTGTGAGGTCGTTCTTAGGGCTAACGGGCTACTGCAGAGATTTTATTGAGGATTATGCGGCCACGGCAGCCCCTCTGCTCCAACTCCTACACAAGGGAGTGGAGTGGTCTTGGGATGAGGGGTGCCAGGCAGCATTTGTCCAGCTCAAGAGGGACCTGCAGACCGCACCAGCCCTGGGAGCGATAGATGGTGGGAGAGAGTTCTTTCTGGAGGTAGCGGCCAGCGGGGATAATCTCAGTGCTGTGCTGCTTCAGGAGCGGCACGGCAGGCTAAGACCCGTGGCCCACTCCTCCAGAGTACTCACTGACGTGGAAAAGAGCTACTCAATTTGCGAGCGGCACCTTTTGGCCACGTGCTGGGCTGTGAAAAGATCCTCGATCTTCACAGGCACCTCTCCTATCACCCTCCTCACACATCACACGCCCACCCAAATGCTTCTGGACGGGAGGATCAAAGATGGGACAGTCAGCAGTGCCCGCATTGCGCGCTGGACCCTCCTCCTTTCCCAGATGGATCTGAGGTTAGAAATCCCCAGCTCCCAGCAGGTCCCAGCTCACAGGCAGCATATGCAGGCGCAGTCACGTGCGTCAGGGGAGGAGTCACCCAGACCCCTGTCCAAACCATTCCCCCTCTCTTCTGGGACTCAGGTGGGGAGGAGGAGGAGCCCGAGGCAGGTAGCCCCGCCCCCGACCCAGGTTTTGAACCTGGAGAGGAAGACTCTCAGCCACCGGCAACAGGCAGCGAAGGGTTGCCTGTCCCCAGCTCAGACTTGGGAAGGGAGGAGCCACAGGGGAAAAGCCCCCAGCCAGCGAGGACTGCGACCCACAGCAAGGGTCCGCTCGCCAGGGTAGCCCCACCAACAGCACTTCCTAGGAGGTCCCCTCGGACACCCCAGCCTAGGAAGATATGGTCGCCGGCTCCCCAGTTTAAAAGGGCTACCTCCCGCGCTAAAGTTAAGTCGAAAGACAAAGGTCCTCAGCCAGCAGTCGCGGGCTGTGAGGGACCGGAAGTAAAGCTCAGTACAGCCACGCCACAGGGAGCAGCCTGCAGCAGTCCTGACAGAATTTGAGCTGGCCGCTCGGAGACGGGCGGCGGATGTATATAACTTTAGCAGTTAAGTTTGTAGTTTTAAGTTAAGATGTATAGGTTTATTATAAGGTGTGGAACCGTAATGTAATTTTAAGATGGAACCGTTCCAGTGTTGTCAACGTGAGCCGAGGTCGAGGGACCCGCTCACACTTCACCCAAGCCAGGCAGCCTATAGGGAGCCCGGCTAGATGTTCTTTATCTTTTACAGGGAATGTTCGGAGGCGTGATCCTGCTCGCCCTGTCTGGGCTGAGCCTCGCGAGAAGGGGCGACATCTTCGGATGCTCCGGAAAAACGGCGCCCCTAGCCCACGATGAGAGTGGCCTACGCGAGGCGGATGAAATCGCCTTGTACACTCACGAGGGGAGCTGGCCCGGATGGCTGGGGTCAAATTTGACCCAGTACTCGAGCCAGACCGGTTTTTCATACAGGGAGACCTCCCTCCAGTGCCCGAGGATACGAATTGTCACCCCAAGGATTAGCGTCACCGTGGGAAAAGGAATATGTTTGTCATGTAAAGGCAACGTTCCCCTGGATAGGTGGTGGTGGCTTAGGAAATTAAGTAAGGATATGGGGAACGCCAGGGTAGAGTGGGAGAGGTTAGGGAATAACACCCACAGGACCATCACAGGGACCCAGGAAGGGTGCTGGGACAAATGGTGGGAACCGGATCAGGGGATCTATGTCTGTATGTGGGGTTCAGAGAAAGTCTGCCCCACAGGCATTTCCATCATTTTCCACAGCCAGTGGCAAGATGACGGGAGGGGGATGGACTGGGAATCGCGCCTGAGCGCATGTGTGATCCCATACTCCCCAATCTCGGTTAATGCCACTGAATTAGTAACCCGCCCCCGACAGCCCCTGCCCACGACTGTGACGTCACGTATGATAGTAGAGGGATGCCCCGCCACCACCAAGGGACCAGGGAATGGCTTGGTGCTAGTACCTACAGACCAGGTGCTGTATCAAGGGGTGCACTACACGGTAGCCTCTGTGATTTTAAACCTCACCGAGGTACACCTACCCGCGTGGTGCCCCACAGAGACCGCACAGTTGTATCAAGCCCTCTTAAAAGAGATGTTCCGTAAATTTTATCAGTTTGATTTTTCAGACGTTGACAGAACCAGACTATACACCCACGAGCTTTTGGACGGGATTGGGAGACAAAGAAGGGGTGTTTTTAACGATGTCTTAACTGGTTTTAACACGGGGTCTTCTGTCATCAACAGCTTAGATGACATCGAGCTGCAGACCCAGATTAATGGTTTAAAAACGCAATTAAAGAAAATATTAATCGATGCGAATAAGGTGGTGGGTTCGGAACTGCACGAAGATCAGGCCATTACTCTCCACTTAAAGGAGATCATAGCGGAGCTGGAAAAGCATGCAGAGACGGTGAATGCGCTCATTAGGGAGGGTCGGAATGCGTCAGACCAGGCGGCGCAGAATGAAGTGTGCGTGCTGTATGGGGCATGGTTGCTGGGCGAGGCCCGCAGCAATCTGGAGGATTTAAAGCAAGGTTTAGTCCCCTCCTGGATCAGCAACAAACACCTCGCAGCCCTCCACCCTTTTGAGAATACATTAAGTCCGTGCCAGCTCCGCCTAGCTTCTGAGGCCTACCCAGTCCCAGTGGACTGTGGGCGTTCCAACCACACCATCATAGGGATAGTTGTAGGGATGCCAGTCATGGGCGGGACGGCCCGACCCGTGCTGGTGTACAGGGTGGAGAACATTGGTGTCATTCAGGGGGGTGCACACGTTCGTTTCACAGCGGTCCCGCCCTACGTCATAAAGTGGGAGCATGCTATGACTGGTACTGACCTCTCGGGGTGCCAGAGCCGGGGATCACACATAATCCTGTGTCCCCAGCACTTGAACGCCTATTCAAAACCGCAGTGCGGGTTCAGAGCTGCTGACGCGAAGCCTATAAACTGCACCATGGAAGCCATGGCACAAGGCCATGTTCCCCCACAGGTGGCGTATATAGGTGGGACATATTGCGTCACCACAGCAGCGTCTCACTACCAGCATGGTCAGCACAGCTGGTGCGCGGTGAGTGACAGCAGTTTCTGCTTTAAACCCAAGGCAGAAGTTCAAGTGGCACAGACACGAATTGTCCCCATCCCTGAACCATCCACTGTTCACCTCACTGTGAAAGAGAATTTCACCAACCTCCAAAAGTATGTAGCCCACTTCAGCTACCAGATCCCCCCTCTCCCAGAACACCTCGTTAAATTATTAAAAGCAGTAGGGGTGTCCCAAAAACACTTTTACACACTGGAACAGAAGATTGTCCAGATAGGGCCCGATATTCTGAGTATTACGACCCCACCCTGGTGGGACATCTTTGAGAATATAGAGGTCCCCTCCTGGATTCATCTGGCATCACACGTGCTAGTAATCTGTCAGCTCGGGATCGTCCTCTACCTGGTTTGCGTCCAGTGCAGGAATAGGGGTCTCGAGGTAGTGGTTACAACACAAAGGGTATGGAAGGACCAGTATGCTCGGGTAGACGAAACACCCGTGTGAGTTCGGGGACGCATCCCTTGCGAGTGATGGCAGCCTGTTTCATTATTTTAATAAAGATGGTCCCTTCCGTTTGTTGTTTTCAATAAAGTAAGTTTTCGTTTTGATGTTGTTTTGAATAAAGATTGTTCATCGTTGTGTTGTATAGTGTGCGAAATACTGTCTCATCCCAAGTGGTGCAGGGGTATTTGGACCCCTCCGTGCTGGGATTGTTGTAATTCAACCTTGTTTTCTATCTGAATGCCTGCCATACACTGGGGTTCTCTCCAAGTAAGGGAATGTATGTGTCGAGGGATTAGGGATAGGTAAATAAAGGGGAGGGTTGTTTGCGACGGTCAGAAATTTTGCTCACCTTGCATGAACACTTCAAGCAAGTTTAAGTATCCACAGGGGGGAGTGAAGGGATTCGCAAAATTTCACATGTTCCCCCCCCCCACCCCGAAGATTTATTGGAGTTATTAAAAAAATAACCCTGGTGTGACTGTGTTCTAAACAAGCCAGGGCCTCGCAAAATGGCTGCAGTCAGACACATGGCCGCTATTTCTTAATTACCTCAGTAACACCCGCCCACCTCCTCACTCTCCACAGTGCAGCATTTGAAACTGGACACCTTTCCACAAGGGCAGACAGGGATTTTTTTTGAACAATGCAGGGAGACAAGCAGTTGCATTCACGCCCTGAGGCAAGCCATCAGAAGTAATCCCACCTAAGGTGAACCATCAAGGAACATTCAGGAACAATGGAAAGCAGTTATGGAACTCATCAGTACAGATACCGGCCATTATGTAAATGGACCAGAGATTGGGGTCCTTTGTCTTACGTTTTTGTGCTCAAATCGAACAATGCAGCAAGCTGATGAGGCACGAAAAAAAAAACCTGATACCGGGAGGATATAACTGGGGCTTCCCAGAATCTCTCTCTCTCTTCTCTTCGCCTCTTGGCCCGGTGTCCTGTCTGCCTGCTAGCAACTAAGAAGGAAGGCCATCCAGTAAACCTCGCAACCACATGTCGACGGCAGCAGCAGGGCACAGGGGCCAGGCCTTTTCATCTGTTTCACCGGTGAGCATTAATTTTCTGGCCGCCACAAGACAACCTAGCTAGGTGTAAGGGTGGGAGTTAAAGGGGTATTGCTAAAATTGTGATTTTAGAATTTTCCCTCGATGTGTCCGTTTCTTCCACCCCGTTAAGTGTAAGACTGTATTGTAGCCATAGCGATTTCTTTTATCTTCTGTATAATACTGTTTACCTTGTAGTTTTAGCTTTCTTATTAATAAACATTGGTTTTCATTGTACCAATCCAATGGTCTGTTCGTCTGTCCTTGTTACCGCCCGATAAGTCCTCAGCTCAGAATCAGGAAGGGGAAAGCGATTCGCAACCGCACAGCGGGCAGGGCAGCTCAGGAAAAACATAACTGGCTGACCTAAAATAAGCCCGAGAAACAGTAAAAACCCCTTACATGAATACCATCGTTTGAAAAGAAGGGATTCATGTTCTCTCACTTCCAAACAGGAATTTTCATCCAGATATACTGTTGCTCCACCCCACCTATGAAATACAGCAGAGTGTCCTGAAGGGGGTCCTCTATCTATCAAAAGAATACAGTAACATAAAATTCTCAAAAAGTGCTGTGTCTGATTTAATATTCATATCTAGGAAGGATCCAAAAGTCATATCAAGCTGAATACGCCCTCCCCCCAATTTTATGATAATTAAAACAAATTTGAAGGAAGCCAAATGAGAAATGTACAGCTGGAAGCAAATGCCTTCGAATGATTCACATAACATTCATGGTATTTGTGCATTGATGATCCAGCTCGCTTCTAACATTGATAATTATATTTTAACACCTACCTGAAGATAATGATAAGCCCTTTCTTGTGCCTTGGTATCCTGAAGCATTGAAGGTTTGTCTTGGTTCAGTGCTGAGCTAGGATAGGCCTCTCTGGCCTGGCTTACTGTCATAGTGGACCACACACTTCTTTTCATGTGTTGTGAATCAGCCAGCTGTGGCATAGCTGCACACGCTAAACATTTCCCCTCACTGCTGCTTTTTAAACTCTTCAGGGTCAGATCTCTGAAGGCACTTTCAATGGGTTCTGTACAGTACTGGGTGGCCTGTTCCATAGAGTGCCTACTGGCTCCAGCGGCCACCATATAACTGCTGTCACTGTCAAGGTTGTCATCTGAGCTCCACCAGCCAGCTATCTTAGCTCTGTGCTTGGAGTCAGATTTGCGTTCCTTGCTTTTGCTCCTCTTTGTTGACCTTGACTGGTGGTGGTGGGGGTGGTGCTGGTGGTGTTGATGGTGATGGTAGCTGTCCCCACCTCTTCCCTCCATCTTAGTACCGTTTATGTTTCCTTTCGAAGGGGCTTCCAGAGAGTGAGACTTGGCAAAAAGCTTCTGCACAGAGTGAACCAGGTGCCGAATCCTGCTGGGACTCTCACTTCGCTGCTCAGCTGAACTTGCCCGTTGGTACTGGAGTGTGTGAAACCCATCGTGGTGGAGAGGCAACTGCTTCTCAAACTGGTCCAACAGGTTGGCAGGTAGCCGATTGATCTTGCTGGCGGTGTGGGTGGCAGCCATGCAGTCATCGCAAGATTCATACTGTGGGTTATGGTGCATCCTAGGAAACGTACTGCTAGAGGACATCTGCTCAGTCATGCTAATGGGTGCTGCAGCACATTCAGAGGGCATGGTACTCCTGGACATGCAGTAGTGATGGTCCATCGAACAGGATTCTGTAGGACTAAGCAAATAAGACTGCCTAGGATCTTGGCTGTGATGTAAATAATCATGGGAATGATCACAATCCTCGGGCATACAATGGCATGTGTGTGCAGAAGAGTGCTGTGACTGGCTGCGACTTCCATTATATCCTTTCATTGTGTTAATACAGTATGAAGTCCGTCTTCATTCTTCAGGATAGTGCTAAATAGCCAGTATCGTCATCTGTAAAAGAATCAAAATTACTATTGAAAATTTTTTAAAAATTAGTAATGCAGCTCTTGAATCTTCAGAAAAAGATGACACTGTAAAGCAGCAAAATAAAACAGGCAGAAATTCATCAAAACGTTAAGTTATTTTAATCTTTGAAGTTTTAAAAAAGATCTACACAATGGGATCTCAGGGGTCAAATTTACTCATCGTATTTGCATCACATTTGGTCATTTATATGGTGTCGGTAAACATATCTGCTGTAGAGACACAAGGGTAGATGTTTGTCTTTGTTGCCTAAACAGTAATCTGTTGCGGTGGATCCCACGTCCTTGATGGAACGTGCCTAATTTTCATGCCATTGAGAGCAATGAATTGAAAATCGGGGAGGTTCTATAAGGAGCGGGTGATCTACCCCACAGCATCATCGTCATTGGAGAAATATTAGGAGTAAGATTTATTATCAAAACCTTTATTTTTCCAGAGTGAGATAAATCAAAGTAGGCTACATTGTTAAATGAATAAGTGTCACTCCAAATCAAGTCTGATAACGGCAAATACTTGACTGCAGAGAATCAATCCAGGTTGCTCCTACAAGGCATGACCAAATATTCAGATGTTCTATAAAGGTTCTGCATCAGCAGTTTGATGACTGTTTATTTTACCCTAAGTACCTGACTTAGCATAAATACTTGTTTCTGCTAGTAAAGGTAAAGAAGGGATTAAGCAATTTAATTTCCACAGAAGAACAAGTTTAACAGTAAAGATCTTGCAGCTGGCTGATTGATATAAAGTGGCTATTACCCTTATCAATTGTCTCAAGGGGCACAAACTATAAGTAATAGCATCACTATCAAAAGTAAAATTATCTTCTGAGGATTACAAGATTCTCTCACTTTTTGGGGTATAAGTGTAGAAATTGCATGATTTGAGGGGCGCAATGCTGGCATAACCAATATGGGTACCGGAGCTCGGAGAGAAACCCGGGTTTTCCACCCATTGCTGACCTTCAAGGACCGGGAGCGGGGATTTTCCTTATGCCTGCACCCGTTACATTGTTAAACCACTTTGAGGATGTTTCTGGAAGCATTCCATGGCTTCTCAGAGAATTGTGCCAAAGCACCCCTGACAGGCTCAACGAGACAGACATCTGTGGAGAGCCTGAAGTGGGACCTGAAGCAGGAAAGGCAGATGCCATTCGATCCCAGAAGGATTGATTACCTGTGCCATAGGGGCCACACATCACCCCAATAAAACATTAAATTCCTGACCTTTGTCTTTGATTTGACCTAAGCTTTGGGTTCCTCCTAATGTAGCAGCAGGCTGAAACTCTGACTTTTGGCTGCCTCAGTGGTGTGGTCATCTGCTCCAATGATGTACATGGCCCCATCCTGAAATTTGGGACGGGGTCAGTGATAGGTCACAGCGGTGAGTGGAAGTCCTGCCTCAGCACACTTCTGCTTGTGAGATTTCTACCCTATAGTCTGTAGATACCATTGCACTGTGCTGGAGACCTATAAAGGGGCAAAATGTCCTCAAATCTACATTATAAGCTGTTTGGAATTCATTTTCTCTTTACTCTCACGCTTCATTTAATTGAGTATTTTAACATTTAAAAATAGAAATCCCCGCCCTGCAGCCATCAGCCTTTACAAACCATGTAAGAACCAGGATTTACGATGGTTGATATGGAGACTGTGTGCTCTTTTTCATTAAGTTCTGTTCCAATATAGGTCTCAATAATTTGAAAACGGCATCTCACACCGACAAATGCTATTCCTATTTGATCAGATTTATAGTAACACTATAGTTCACAGAAATGCAAACATCTGAATCTCAGCTGAATTAAGGGACCAACTTTCTGAGTGCGTGCTGCCAGTGGACATGGATACTTAACATATAGTTCACCAACTGTGTGTAAATCAAAAGATACCTGTGTTTTTATTAAAACTTACTTGGCAGTGGGCAGCCCAGCAGCGTATCATGCTGCGTCACTGAATAATAGGATGTAGGAATGTGATTCCCCGTGTGGTGAATTCTCACCTTCCACTGTATCACTGGGGAAAGTACTGAATAGAGGCTGGATACTTCTCCACAGCCCAGAACAGTAAAATCAGGTCACACTGCACTGCTTTCACCCCCCCACTTCCATCATCGCCAATTTTCAAAAGTTGCAACAGACAATTGGGAGCAGATTACTTCCCCTTACCATCCTTTAGGAACGAGGTGTGGGAACAAAAAGACAAATGGGTGAATGCCATTGATAAAATAGCAGAGAGAAGTTTGATTGAGTACAATAAGCTTTTAAGTGTGAGTCGAGGCTTAGTGGTAGCACTCTCGCCTCTGAGTCAGATGTTGTGGGTTCAAGTCCTACTCCAGAGACTTGAGCACAAAATCTAGGCTGACACTTCAGTGCAGTACTAAGGGAGTGCTGCACTGTCTGAGGTTCTGTCTTTCGCATGAGACTTTAAACCCAGGTCCCGTCTGCCCTCTCAAGTGGTGGTAAAAGATCCTACGGCATCATTCGAAGAAGAGCAGGGGAGTACTCCTAGGTGTTCTGGCCAAAATTTATCATTCAACCAACATCGCTGAAACAAATAATGTGGTCATTGTCACCCTGCTGTTTGTGGGACCTTGCTGTTCGTAAACTGGCTGTTACATTTCCCTTCATTACAACAGTGACTACGCTTCAAAAGTACTTCATTGGCTGTGAAGTGCTTTGGAATTTTATATATGTTATCATATATAAAAAAAGTATATTTTTTTATATATGATAACATGATAAAGTCGACTCTAGGCATTTTAAATACACAATTTTATTCCAAGCTCAATTTTACTGCATATTCAGCGTCATGTGAAACTCAGTAATTGCTGCTACTGAATGACGTGCAAAGTTGGACAAGTGATCTTAAAAGTTACAATTTTGTCTATGTGTCAGGAAATAGATGAAGAGAGCTTAATACAGTGGATCTTGAATAATGCAAAATGAGTTTAACAAGGTATTTTATGCTTGGATCAGGATTTCTACATGCTGCACATAAAAACGCCCAGTCTGCAATATTTATTTTCGTTCTTATATCATGTAAATTCTAACCACAAAGAGGGCCTCATATTAAAACCTGGAGTTCATAAGTCCAGAGTCCTGAACCTACACATTTTCTGTGTTTCCCAAATTACATTGGTCCCTTCTTTTAGTATGAAATGTTCTAACTGATTAGGTTATTGGCTGGACACATACTGTGAGGAGTGTAACTGACATCTTTGTTGGTTCAATCCATTCATGAAAGAGGAATGGACTTTGGCAATATATGATAAAAGCTTTCTTCACACAGTAAATATGATACTGTGATTAAAAAAAAGATGTGATAGCTCAGTGAGTAAAAGTAGCACTTGGTGCTACACTCAAGCATACAGATCAAGAAGGACCCAGGTTCAGTCACTGGTCTTTGCTAAATTGGCTTCTGTGTCCATTAACTGTTTGCTGTCTAATAATGACCCTTGCTGGAAGGTGTTATTCATGCAGGTCAAGGACAGGAATTGTATTGCACCATGATGTCCCTATGGTCAAATAGTCTGTCAATGCTGTCTGGGCTTATACATGAAGAATGGCTACTGCAGGGCAACGGAGTGGGACTAATTGGATAGTTTTTTCAAAGAGCTAGTATAGGTATGATAGGTTGAATGGCCTCCTTCTGTGCTGCATGATTGTATGACACTACTTGGGCAATTTACTGGAGGGGTGCTGGCACCCATGGACCTGTATCCCAGCAAGAGTTAACTTTTTCAGAAAGATGGAGACAAGTTGGGGAAAAGATATTATGGAAGACTCGTGATTCTAAAAAACTCTGCGCTTTTGTTAAACTTTCCAAGATCAAAGTAGTCAAGACTGCTGAATTTTAACCAGAGTACAACTGATATTTGAACAAGGCCTTAAACAGTCTCCTCATAAGAGTTGACCGTAGGCTGGTATAGCCCTTTAAAGCAACAGCCTGTATAACAATGGCTAGAGGATTAAGCTAATTTAGTACTTGGCTTTTAAAGGAAAATTGTAGCTCATTAAACTATAGTTCAAACATGTTATTCACAAACACAATCATATGTCAAGTGTTCTGGACTGTAACAGGCTGCATTGCTAAAAAATCATTTTTTTGACGAGATTAAATTATTCAGAAAAAAATGAAAATACAGCTCCAGAGGGCAAGCTGGACATTGTGGGTCGGGGGGGGGGGAGATCACGGGGGAGATTGTGGGGGGGGCTTCAGATCACAGGTCGACGGGTCGGTGGATTGTGGCAGGTTTGCTTAAGAGGCCGGGGGTGCGGGGGGGAAGCAATTCTGCTCCTCCTGGCCTACGAGCAGTGCTACAAAGGCATTTACCAACCATTCTTGCCTCCCTTCAGCTGCCAGGTTTCCCGAGCCCTTGGAGAC
Source organism: Heptranchias perlo (assembly GCF_035084215.1). NCBI lineage: Eukaryota > Metazoa > Chordata > Chondrichthyes > Hexanchiformes > Hexanchidae > Heptranchias > Heptranchias perlo. The sequence goes on along the minus strand of NC_090350.1, from coordinate 19,728,019 downwards.
CCGGCCTGCAGTTGTTAAATGTAAAAATCAGTTTAAATTTGAGGCAAGCAGCCTCATTAACATATTTAAATAAATGACCTGTGCCTTGAGAGCAGATTAGTAAACCGTCCCACAACCCGCCTCCGTTAAAATTGGAAGTGGACGCGTTGGAAGTGGGTTAGGGTCGGGTTTCAGAATTTTGAAATTTTAAACCACTCGTTCCACCGCCATTGTCCCGCCTATCATGGAGGGTTAAAACTCCCCTCCCTTCTTTCACAATAGTAATGTTAGGGAGCGCTCTGTTCAATAAACTAGATTTTGAAATCAGTGCATGGTTTTCTTAAAAACATCAGGCTCTGTACATCATCATTGTTTTACCTGTTCGAAATAATGGAAAAACTACCCATTTTTCTTCATAATTGAACAAAATCACAGAGATCCAAAGTTTTGAAATGTGCAGTTCTTGAGAATGACACTTTGTAGTGGGAATAAAGAAAATCTGTAGCTAGTCACGATGCACCTGCGATAATGATCCTGTAACATTTCTCAAGCAGCTAATGAACCACTTAACCGGTATAAATGTCGAAAAGTTCATTAATCAAGCTTTAGATTGCAAAAACATTACGTAGAATGGCAGAACTGTAAGAAAATTAGATTTTCCGAGCAGACCCTTGAGACACTGCTCTGGCCCCCAACATGCAATAGAGACGAATAACATGGCAATTGGTTACGGAGAGTTACTGCAAGGTCACCAACGTGGAAGATCTGGTGGGAAGCCTGAAAGAAGTTGCATGATCAACAGATGGAATGAACTTCTGATTCGGGTCATGGAGAAACAAACTGTGGAATCATTCAAGAAACAGTCAGATGGAGTGATGGAGGTATTAAAATTTAATGTATTATAGCCTAAAAATACCATTGTCTATCTTAATGTTTTTGTCTGAAATTCCTCTCTGCTATTTTAGTATTTCATTTGCCTGGATGAGTGCAGCTCCAACAACACTCAAGAAGCTCGACACCATCCAGGACAAAGCAGCCCGCTTGATTGGCACCCCATCCACCACCCTAAACATTCACTCCCTTCACCACCGGCGCACAGTGGCTGCAGTGCGTATCATTCAAAGGATGCACTGCAGCAACTCGCCAAGGCTTCTTCGACAGCACCTCCCAAACCCGCGACCTCTACCACCTAGAAGGACAAGAGCAGCAGGCACATGGGAACAACACCACCTGCACGTTCCCCTCCAAGTCACACACCATCCCGACTTGGAAATATATCGCCGTTCCTTCATTGTCGCTGGGTTAAAATCCTGGAACTCCCTTCCTAACAGCACTGTGGGAGAACCTTCAGCACACGGACTGCAGCGGTTCAAGAAGGCGGCTCACCACCACCTTCTCAAGGGCAATTAGGGATGGGCAATAAATGCCGGCCTCGCCAGCGACGCCCACATCCCATGAACGAATAAAAAAAATATCGACCTGTTTATTTTAAATAAAGTCAATTTTAAATTATATAGTGTTTAGTATATTATATGGTGATTATATTTATGTAATGTTACATATTGTAGTGTATACTGCATTACATTGCACAGTTTATATAATTTAATATTGTATGTTAGTACTAAATATGTTATGTTATAGGATTTAGGGTATTATATGGTGCATAAGTGTGTTATATAATGTATAGGTTTTCAAACTCAAGAGGAATTTAGGGGGTCCCTAAGCTCCCATTTCTATTTTTTTTTGTATTCGTTGGCATTATTTCTGTTGCTCAATGTGTATCGCAATTAAAGAGCTCACTTGAAGGTAGCTATTCAATTTGTCATTCATAAACTACTCAAGTCTCTCGGTTTGTTACATCAACAGAATCCATCGCCTAAATGATCACTTTGTAAAATCACTGCTAGCCGGCTATTATCCAATAAGCTGTGAATGGGAAAGTGATAAAGGCCCTGCAGGAGAATTAAATAAACAGAGAAGAGCAGCAGCCTTTTTATTGGATTATCTTTCACCTTGTGTAATTCCTGGCGCGTTCTCTCAGTAACAGCCTTGAACTATCACATTGTTACAGGCACTGATTATTACTGATTCCAAGGTGATTATTCACAGCGTGAGCTGAAGGTTGGCCACATCACAATACTTTCATTGATTAGATTCTTACACAGTAACGTAACAAAGGTGAAAGAGATAATACAGTTATAACTGGTTATCAGGCACAACCAATATGTTATGAAGAGTGCACAATTAACTGAAGTATGGTACATACTCATATGGTCCATATCACTTAAAGGAGCTATATACTTTAATTCTGACATAACTAAAGCTTTTTAAACTGTGTCAGCTTTAGGTCAGTGGTAGCATTCTGGCCTCTGAGTCAGTCAGAAGGTTGTGGGTTCAAGCTCCACTTCAAAGACTTGAGCACATAATCTAGGCTGACATCTCACTGCAGTATTGAGGGAGGTGCTGTCTTTCAGATGAGAAATTAAACCGAGACCCTGTGTGCCCTCTCAGGTGGATGTAAAAATTCCCACGGCAGTATTTGAAGAAGAGCAGGGGAGATCTCCCATTGTGCTGGCCAATGTTTATCCCTCAACCAACATCACTAAAACAGATTGGGGCAGAAATTGCTTCTTAAAAGCAACAGGCCCTGGACGACATCATGGATTACAATTTCACCTGTTCGAAATAAAGGGAAAACGACCCACTTTTCTTCATAATGGAACAAAATCACAGGGATCCAAAGTTTTGAAACGTGCAGTTCTTGAGAATGACACTTTGTTAGTGGGAATAAAAAAAACTGTAGCTAGTCACGATGCACCTGCGATAATGATCCTGTAACATTTCTCAAGCAGCTAATGAGCCACTTAACAGGTATAAATGTCGAAAAGTTCATTAATCAAGCTGTGGATTGCAAAAACATTATGTAGAATGGCAGAACAAACTGTAAAATTAGATTTTCACAGCAGACCCTTGAGACACTGCTCTGTTCGATAAACCTGAACGTGTAAATGGGCCCCAAATTTGCAATGGAGACAAATAACATGGCAATTGGTTACGGAGAGTCACTGCAAGGTCACCAATGTGGAAGATCTGGTGGGAAGCCTGAAAGAAGTTGTATGAAAAGTAACAAGGTAACGCATGAATATTACTGCAAAGCAGTAACACAGGACACATATCGACATGAAGAAAAATAACAGTTGCGAAAGATGTATGCTTTCCTACACAAAGAAATGTTAGCAAGTTAGGTACTTGAAGTCAATGTAGCAGCGTTGTCCAAAATATAATTGTCATGATGAGAACAATAATGTACTGCAAAAGGGAAATTCCATGGGCCAAAACATCCCAGGGGAGATTTTCCTCTTCTTTCTGCTTGGGGAATGCTCAGTTACCAGGCGCAGTGATGAATAAATGAGGGTCGAGACACTTTGACACAGAGACACTCTGCACTGAGGCCCCCAAAGTGACGTGACTGCATAAGAAGTGGGAGGAGGAGTTCCCTGCCTTCCCATCTCACTTTCTTCTGTGTGCGTCGGTGATGTGCCCAGAGTGTGCCCTGAAAAAACTGGCAGTGGGGCTTGTGTAGGGATCATTCCTGAGAGCAAAGGTCAAAGGTTGCAGATCGGTAGACAAGTAGGTGATTTCAACCCCACTATCCCCGACTTGACCTTCAACCAGAAGGTTCCAATGTCAGTGGCCTGGAGCATCGTGGCCGGCTTCTCAAGCCTGTAGCTACGCTACTGTTCCTGCCTCTCCAATCCCAATGCAAGGCCCTAACAGGGAATGGCCCAGGTTCGGAAATTTGGGTGCACTGGTCCCTCAGCAAGCATAGTGCACGTCCAATACACTGCACCCATTGGCTGCCCAGCAGGCCGCTCTGAGAGGAAAATCAACTCTCCTTTCTCATTCAGCACTGCTGTTATGTTTAATGGCAAAACTCCCAATTAGAAGTCATAGCATGGAACATGGAACCCAAGACGATAAACCACTAATGCCATGTGAAAAAGCAATTGTAGAGCCATTGAGAGAGAGCGCTTGGAAATCATAGGCAGGCAAGCAAGCTGGTCCCTGGCCTCTTCCAATGGCAGTCTATCACCAGTGCATGAGGTTAGCCCAAAGTGACTTTCCTAATAATTTTCCCTCCCTCTCTGAGGGAAAGTACCTGGCCATAGTTGGTCCCTCCTTATATGCTATTGATAACCAATGGCCATGCACCCATATTCTATTACTAGGCGTTACTGTGTACCGTGCTATATTTCTGCACACACCGAGGGAATATTTCCTCCTCTGTTTGCGGTTTATAGCAATCTTTAAACACGTTCTTTATAGTCACACTTACAATTTTGCTGCAAATAGTGAATGGGGGGTATCTTCATCCACTGGGATCTTTAAGCAATCTTAAACTATCCTAATATTGGAAATATAAAGCAGCAATTTTGCTTCTCAAACTTATTTTTATGCACCTTTCTCAAATGTATATTCTTCAAAAGCATATTAGAAGTGAAGAAAATAAGCCAAGCATTTAAAAACTGCTCTAGGATATATTTAATCAAGTTTTATGCTCCATGCAGCCTTTTGTGCTTTTATAGACAAGAGAGGAACAATTCGAACCCTGCCCACCCGGCGGGAACAGGGCGGGCAGAGGGCTAAGATGCTGCATTGCAAACACGTTCTTGGCCAATCACCATCTTAACTTACCTCAGATTGAGCATGGGACGATCCGCCTACACCAGGCAGAGGGGGCCTATTAAACTTGGAAAAGGCGTGGCCTGATTACATCATCGGCACCGCAAAGCCATTTTAACATGAAATTGCGAGAGGCCTGTACGGCACCAAACCCACCAGTGAAACTTGGCGGGAGGCAACAGGGTGGCCAGAAGAGGCCAAAGTACGTTTTATTTTTAATATTTTTGTGAGGATTCCTTGGGAGCCTAGAGGAACAAGGGTGCACATCCAGGACCCTCAAAGAATCCTTGGGTTTCCCGAGGCTCATCCTTCCCCCATTGTTCCATCACCAGCAGCTCTTTGTAGAAACGTTAAATTGTGGATAGTTTTGTGCTGTGGGCCTGTCGCTACATTGATTAGGTTAAGATTGCCAGGACTCTTTTCACATATAATCTTTACAGTCAGCAGAGACATAGAAACATAGAAAACAGGAGCAAGAGTAGGCCATTCGGCCCTTCGGGCCTGCTCCGCCATTAAAAATGATCACGGCTGATTGTCTAACTCAGTACCCTGTTCCCGCTTTTTCCCCATAATCCCTTGATCCCTTTAGCATTAAGAAATATATCTATCTCCTTCTTGAATACATCTAATGACTTGGCCTCCACTGCCTTCTGTGGTACAGAATTCCACAGGTTCACCACCCTCTGAGTGAAGAAATTTCTCCTCATCTCGGTTCTAAATGGCATACCCCGTATCCTGAGACTGTGACCCCTGGTTCTGGACTCCCCAGCCATCGGGAACATCCTCCCTCCATCTAGTCTGTCTAAGACAAGAGACTTCATCTCATCAGTCTGTGCTGCATTTGAGCACAAGTTCTAGAGGTGAAGCACAGTGCGCTAAACACTGTCACTTGCCCCCTCCCTTAATAGTCTTCAAATATAAAAGATGTCTAATTGATTTATCCCTTCATTTACTCTCCATGAAAGCAGCAGATCTGAGATTTCCTGGAGTAAATATCCTGAACTAGAAGAAATATCTGAATTAATAAAGATTCACTTCAGTCTTTTCGAAAATACAAACCTGGCTCCTATATTGCATTTTGCTTTCAAACACAGAGTGCAGCATCTGCCAATTAATTGTGCATTAGATCACTGCTGAATCAATTTCTGTTCTCTGACTGTTTACCAGTGTTGGAAAACCCCCTGGTTCTCACTCAGAACGTTGACTTCAGAATTTTAATTCTGCCTCTGCATAAAGATTCTAACACGGCAGGTATATTAAAACACTGCCACCAGCAGCACTGACCACAGCATCTGCGCTATGATATAAGTGAGGCGGCAAAAAGTACCACTTCAAGAGTTGGTTTCCCTTGTCGCTGGAGGTACAGAGCTGGTGGCAGCAAAGGTAAATGGCAACCGTGGGTCACCAACCTTCTGGCTGTAGGCAGAGTCAGTCTTCAGCCCACCCTGATTAACAAAGTGGTTTTTTGCTGGTTTCTATGGGCCTTCCTTTAACCGCAGAGAAAGACTTGCTCTGGGACCAGCTAGGTGGACTGCAATGGTCCTTCCCATTTCTGTATATTTCAAGGTTCCTGTGTTTTATTTATTAAAGCCGGCAGGCAGCCACTGCACTTCCTCATCCCACTGAGGAACATGTAGAATAAGCAGAAGTGTGGGGAGTGGAAGGCGCACATCATACACTTTCACAAAGGCGAAACACCGGGTAAGAGATACTAAGCACACATGCACCATGTACAGCAAGAGGGAATAAAACTGGGTTAACTGGAATTTAAATCCATTGTAAGAATTGATTTGGGGTAAGACTATATAATTGTGTAGAAATGGAGTGGTATCAATGGCACTTGGTTTAAGGCTGGGGGGCAGTGGTGAGGATATGGTTTTGTTCTAATTTATTGGGCACATATGGAGATGACTGTGCACTGTTTGGCACTGGCATTTATGTGAAGATGTTAACTTGCCTCAAAACTCTACAGCATAGATTTTCCAATTGGTTATGTCTGATAATCAAGCATAAAGTGGGTGTAACTGATCAGAAAAAGGATAGAGATCCGTTACATTGGATTTTTGCCCATTTATTGCCCAATCCTATTTATCTATTTAGCACCGGAAGCGTCCACCACTTTGCTGTCTGTTATATTAAAAGTAAGTCCTGATTAAATCATTTATACATCCACGTAATTTCCTGGCATTGTGCTCAATCATCTGCACAACCAAATAAAGTGGGTGTCAGGGACTGTTAGGAATTGTATGGAACTTAAAAAGCCCTATAGAAAGACTTACAGCAGAATTTAGTTGGTCAGGGTGATTTTTGCCGAGTATTCTGGCACTGCCAATTTTGAGTATGTCCCTAATAGTGGGACAGTGGATTTCCCAGTGGGAATCTCCCTTTTACTTATGTTTTATGAGGAACAGGAGGCGCATCAGAGGGATAACAGGCAAGTCAGGCTGTGCTAAAGGTGATTGCACCATCCACTGGCAACATCCCACCCACGCCTATGGAAGTATTGTCATTGTTTCTGCATCAGCAGATGGCCAGATGCAGAGCTGTGCTATCTGCTGCAGGGACACCTGCAGCTAATAGGGCTGGCACTGCCAGAGGCATTAACACTCAGCTATGTTCTCAAGTTCCCCTACTCTGCCTCCTTCCAGGCATGCCGCGATGTTATCCTATGGGGAGGGTGGGTTAGTGACAAATGGGCCTATTCTTCTCACTAACACCTCAGTCAGCACCAGCTCCATTTCACCAGCCATCAAACAGGAAGTTTGAATGCTGTATTCCATCAGTAAGGCACCAATTCAGTTTCCTGCTTCCACATCTATCATGTTAGTCACAGGGTTTTGCCAGACATTTTTGGTACCTTTGAAAAGTCTGAAATATATACATAAAAATACTAGCAACTCAATATTAGCAATGCATATGCAATTATTTATCTTTAGGTGACTGCATCCCTTTAAATTTACCCATCACTCCCTCAAAAGCAGCAAATTGCTGCCCCCTACCTCCTTCTGAATCCAGGCCCAATATAGGCAATGAGTTCATGCACATTACACACAGCCAGAAAATTCAGGTAGGGTTAGTACATCAAATGGTCAGGCAGGTCCTAACAACGCACTGGCCAACTAATGCCTGATTGGAAAATCTACCTTTGCTTGTCTGAAAGTTAGGTTCGGCATGCATATCCTCTGAGGGAGATGCATGCCACATGCACTTACCCTCTGCTTCCTCTGCATGTGTTCACCGCATGCTTTGTGCGTCCGGCAAACAGCAGACCTAAGGATCTTAGGGGCATCTCGCCTGATTGGTACTGACACTGCTGCACATAGCATCAAAGAACCAGTCTCAATACCCGAAGCTACCTATAAATCAACTATGAATCCATAATACCAAAGATATGGTTTGCAGATCTGAAACCTGGATCATTCAATGTGCTTGAGCCTAATGATAACACAAACCAACCCTCCATGAACACCATAAACTATATTGCAGTGAGTGATGAAGAGGGTATTGCAATTCCAATATTTAAAAAAAATATCATAGAAAAGTCCTGCTTTAACAAATTTTCTACAGCAAAATCGCTTCATTTTAAAACCTTCTTAAATTGTCCTGGCGGATAAGCACACAATGACATTTTTATACTTTTTACTTGATGAACTGAAATGCTAAATGTCGTGAAAAAGGTCCCTCTACTTTGTCCCAACAATGTACCTCTGCTCCAAATCTCCTAACAGCAACGTCTACTGCACCCACACCAGCCACCCTGTAGTTTCCCTTGAGTGAGATTGTCAAGTAGTGTTGTATCTGGGGCAGATTTGTGCTGTGGGTCCTTGGCCACTAGGAATGGAATTCATACTGCTGAATTTAGTGAGCTTTGATTTCTTTTTAAAGAAGAAGTGCAGATGGTGAAACTCTTTCTTTAAAAGCCCAAAGGCAGAGTTGCAGACGGCACTTAAAAGTGGTTTTGTTGTTTTAGCTGTGTTGTCGCTGCAATTTTCATCATCTTGGGTAAGAATAAAATCCAGAATATTTTACTGAAGTTGTTCCTTTCAAAAATCACAGGGAACCTATTAAGCTCAGGTTAGACTGAGAGGAGTAAAGTAAATCAAAATCGATACTGGCAGTAGTTCAGGCCTATAATTAGCAAACCGTTGACTGCATATTACAAAGGTTACCTTGAATGTGCAGTGATGTCCCAACAATTTCGTGACCCACATAATATTTGTACAAGAGATACTTTAGGTTAGGCATACCAGGTTGTGGCATTGCCAGCCTATATGGGCAGACGAGCACTCAGTGCATCTGTGACCAAGAAATACAACAGCATGTGGCATCCAGGGATGTTGGTAGCAGCGATTTACATCTGCCTCCAGTGGTAGCCCTGTACCTCCAGTGCTGAGGTGGCATTCCATGCTGCCAGCAGTACGAGTGCCACCTCATTAATATTACAACATCACCTCCAAAGCTGGAGTTGTTGCTGATGGCAGTGCAGGAACATAAATGCAGGGTTATATTTATGTTATGACAGTCTTTTTTTTTTACAAAAGTGAACTTACATGTTCAGGCTTTACAATCTGATCTTGTATCTTTTATTATCGCTACCAGTCGGCAACATCTGCTAAGTATTCCCAGCTGGCTTCACATCACATGGCAGGAAGTTGTGATTTCACTAAAACAATAATGCAGCTTACTGAAGAGTAATGCACTGGGGTAGATCTCGAAATCAATGGATATAAAAATTGTGAGAGATGTAAAATGGGCTGATGACTCGCTATCACCCGTTTTACTCTATCGCACAAAGTCAAGATCTACCCCACCATCTTTAACTGAGAGAGTTAGAGTATGTTAGGACACATAACATTTTCCTCACACCTCCTTCATTGTTAGCAGGTACTTCAATCCAGGCCTCCATAAGTTACATAGAATTTAGAATTTACAGCATAGAAATTGGCCATTTGTCCCAACTGATCTGCGCTGGTGTTTATGCTTCACATGAGCCTAAACAAACTAAAAGTAAACAAACTAGTTTTATAGTCAACCATGTCCCTTGTAAGCATGAGGCAACAAATAGTCCAGAGATACAATCACTCTACGTGAATACAAATTGACTCAAAGTCATACAACTACATTCTTACAGCATTTTCTAACTTAAAAAAGTATAGACATTTTAAGTCCTCTGTTACTTTCATACTAAATTAAGTATAACTACAGATGTTCGTCCCCGCAACACAAAACACGTTCCTGTGTTCCAAAGCCCTTGAGATATTCCATGTGGAAGGTCCTTTGATTTTTGTGTATGTGTGTGTGTGAAGCTGAGAAGTGTCACATTTTCAAGTCTGTCAAAACCGATACATATAAAAAAATTACAAGTTTGCGATGTACAAAATGGCTGAGATATTTATCTTGCCCAACGCTTCGCTTCTGTACTCACCCTTCCTTTTCAATGCTGACAGCATCTCACCATTTACTAGGCAGAGCTCTCAACCTTGCAGTGTTGGCAACACAAATGCAAATCTTCTGCGGCTTACGAAGCAACTAATGCAAAAGGCAGAAAATTCCCCTCGATTTAAACAAATGTGAAACCTGGAGCTGCTCACATTCCAGGAACACAGCTGATGTGTGGATGGAGGTAATGCGAGCAGCTTGCAATCAGCTACTGCAGATTACGCTGCTCAGGAGATCCCTGAGAAGGGTAATTAATCCCACTGTACAAGTCTCGAGCTCCTCTCTCAGCCCACAAGGCCATGTTGTATTTAGATGCTCAGGTTTTTAAGAGAGCCTTAAAAAAATAATAATTTAAAGGTGAAAAATATCTGTGCAATACCTATTGTATGTTACCTGGAATCAAGCACCTCTTCCTTGACAATTTAATCCAACAAATAGGTATGGGGAATTGAGCTTGCCTGAGTCTCTAGACTCTAATTTGGTTTCGTATTAAGATTTAATGAATGAGAAGTGTGTCCTCTCTGGGTGGTAAATCAACAGACACCCACCAATTGGGAACGCACCTACTCCGCATTAGAACAGATGATGATGACGTTTTATATAATTTTCAGGAAATGTGGGGAATGCTTAACAACCCCCATGTGCACTATCACTGGCTGATTTCAAACAGCAGCAGGGCAGAGAGAGGCAGTCTGTGCATCAGGAATTGTTGTCTTAAAATAAAAATGGTAGAAGTGGTTCCCCTAATGAGGTCAACTAGTAAGGGAGTCACAGTGTGACTGTCCATGCCAAGATAGTCTATAGGGGATACTGCAACTGACCTCAGCATCTCTGGACCAGGGAGGGGAAGGTCACTAGGTCCTGGTTCACTATCCAATGACCCTTGCGAGGATGCAATCAGACTCAGTACCTCCAGTGCTTGGATAGCTTGCTGGCGCTCACTGTCCAGGCACACGTAGGGAAATCGTTTTTTTGGGGAAAAGTACCAGAGAATGCCCCAGGTCCGTGGAACAAGACCCAAGTAAGATTTAGCTCCTTTAGGAGAGGAGGGGTTGAGCAAGGAAAGAAAACAAAATGTTCAATTTAAATGAAAATAAAATAGCCAACAGTCCTGTGACCATGGCTTCCAGTTACAAAGCTTTATGATGGTCAAAACATACCTGCCATGCTCGGGAGAGTTTTGCCAGAATTCAGAGAGGGTTATGATAAATAACTATGATGAATAAAGTCTTTCCCCTCCCCCCTTTCTCCTCCACCTCCCTCCTCCTAAGCAGCTATTTTCTCAGGATGAGCTCCAGGTTCATTCCCAAATTAAAACTATTCTGATAGGACCCATTCAGACTTATTTTCATTTTCCCAAAGCTGCTGTCTGATTTTAGTTGATTCAGACATCCAAGTAAACACAGTGAATGCAAAGGCAAGTCCTGTGATACATAACATCAGAATTTAGCTGTAAGAATGATGACAACAACAAGTGAATCATATCCAAATGCAAATGCAAATCCAGACCAGGTGCTGAGTCTTTCTCTGCTATGGTATGTAGTTACATAGAATTACATAGAATCTATAGCATAGAAACAGGCCATTGGGCCCAACTGGTCCATACCAGTGTTTATGCTTCATACGAGCTTCCTCCCACCCTACTTCATCTAACCCTATCAACATATCCTTCTCTTCCATTCTCACTCATATACTTATCTAGCTTTCCCTTAACTGCATCTATGCTATTTGCCTCAACTACTCCTTGTGGTAGGGAGTTCCACACTCTAACCACTCTCTGGGTAAAGATGTTTCTCCTGAATTCCTTATTGAATTTATTAGTGACTATCTTATATTTATGGCCCCTAATTTTGGACTCCCTCACACGTGGAAACATCTTCTCAACGTCTACACTATCAAACCCCTTCATAATTTTAAATACCTCTATTTAGGTCACCTCTCGATCTTCTCTTTTCTAGAGAAAAGAGCCCCAGCCTGTTCAATCTTTCCTGATAGTTATAACCTCTCAGTTCTGGTGTCATACTTGTAAATCTTTTTTGCACCTTCTCCAGTGCCTTCTCTAGTACTCATCCATGTGCAACACATGCCTGATTTTAATGCCACTAAAGTCTCAGTAAACAACACAAACACCAAATGTATTGACAGTACAATATTCATTTCAGAACAGTTGGCTGAAAAAAGATATGCTGAGTGCTACTTTTTGATAACGTCCTCATAATTAGTAACTGAAGACACTAAACCAGATGGACCCGGAGATGCCAGGTTTAATCCCTGGTCTCTGTTGAGCTAGTTGATCTCCGGTGAGGCGGTAGTTGAGGTGATACAATTGGACTTAGTATCTGTAGATTGGGAGGGGGGGGGAAACAAATCCATCTTGCACCTGATTATAATCCAGTGACCAGAGCTGTAAAATGCATATGTGTGGACGTCAGGTGAGAAAAGGAACGAGCTTGGCTGTGATGCTGTCCACAGTCAAATAGCCTGCTGATACCCATTGTCAAGGTTCACATATGAATAACTGCCACTGGACTTAGGTACTGGACTGGTGCCCACACCCATGGAATTGCACTGCAGTAACAGTCAGAGGCTTCTGTGCAGAAGAGGAGGGAGAAAGGGAAAACATTGAGAAAAAATAGGAATACTCCAGGGAAGGCTCATTGATACCATTTATGTGCCGAATAATTTATAGTCTTCCTGTACAAGTCGACAAATTTAAACCAACTTCTCTTTAAAATGAGAGTTTAATTTCCTCAGTGACTGTGTCACATGTCCTAACTGATGGCCCATTAGCATTTTCCCACCTTAACTTTCAGAGTGTTATGACGCTCGAAAGTGTTTGAGACTAATAATATATGAATGCTGAAAATGGAAAGCCCACTTCTGATTTCTCTACTGTGCCTGGTGCTTGATTACAATAAAATCTAACATTAATATACAGGTAGCAGGGTGTTGCAGTGCCACACAGTGTAGGGAGATGGCTCCGATCATTCAGTTTCAATCTCAGCCATGAGGCTCCAGGCAGAGACAGGGTACCACTTCACAGCAGGAGGGCAGATTGGAGATACAGTCATTCCAGGCTGCACCTGTGCAGCTCCTGGAGCCTGGCTCAGAGTTGGATTAACAGAGGCTTGGGAGCAGATGGCCTAACCTGGCTCATGGCTACAGGCATTGGATGAAGTGAAAAAAACTTAGGAAATGTTCATATTTCACAAAAATATATTCTATTCTCCCAGCTAAAAGCCCAATTACAGTTCATTTTCCTGTTTTTGTTTGTTACTGTGCTGGATGGACTGAAAGCAGAAATGAGGACAGAAAAAGTGGAATCCCTTTGTGAATGAGAAAGATTTTACTATTCAATATTGACTGTATAAATCTGTTTAGCAGCCTTGCTATTATATGTTTGTTTATCTCTTATAGCTGCAATATATAATTGTTGTCCTTCTTTATTGTGGATTGCTGTTTTTTTTTGGTAAGGACAGTGCAGACAGCCAGCTGAGAAAAAAAGGCTATTGCTGAGGACACACAACACCAAGAAGGATGCTGTCACTTGGTTGGACACTGGGCACGAACCAGTGTCAATGAGAATTCAAACGATTATAGAAGAAGGTAATACATTGTGGGATGAAAAAAGGCAATCTTCTTCTTCTAGAACCAGTAGGGACCAAAAAAAAACAGTTTGGCAGTGGTTTGTGGCCTCACAGCAGTATAAAATGCACGTGACCGGGCATTGGAATTGTATAATTCAGAAGAGAACACAGCAGAGGAGCCAATTCAGTAATTCCCTAGCTCCCATAACATGTTTTGGAAAGGATACGTTAAGTTCATCAAAAGCTTATTTTTGAATAGCTAATAATCTCTCTGTTTTTAAATCTCTAATTCTCCCCAAACTGTGCACCATGGCTGGCGGAGAGGCAGCTAGGCCTTCGGCTCCCAGCTATCTGCCAATGCTGTTCTGTATCTGACCACTAGAAGGTACCAAAGAGTGGCATATAGAGTAATTTTTCCAATTTGTTTTAACCTTGGCTTCCACTCAATGCCTCCCCACAGCAACACTGCAAAGATTACAAATGCACCATGTGAGGAATCACAGCCAACCTGTTTTGTATCAGCCCACTACACAGTTCATTGGACCACCAACACACTCCAGCAGACCACTGCCTGAGAGGCCTCCAACACCCTCCCGCAGACTAGGGCCTGGCAATTAAATTTTGGGTTATAAGATTAGGTGACAGGATATGAGGAAGAGCAAGTAAAAATCCATTAAATGGTGTACAGGAGCAATCAACATTATAGGAAGCTATTATAGTCAGTGAGAGCTTAAGGATGCACGTAGTGAAGAACGTTGGGAGTACTTGTGGAATGCTGGCTGGCAAGGAGAATTAACTGGAAAGAAAAAGAAGAAAGAAGTGTGTGGTGAGTGAGTTGAGGTCCGGGATTAGAATTGGTTAAACAGATATGTGCTCTTGTGCACTTGACAGAGTGCATGCGGCTGTATGCGCTGGTTTCTCCTGTCAAGAATGACCTGCAATCGCCTCAGGGAATTCCTGTATAATACTGATAAGCCTCCACCAATCCAAGGTCAATGACAGAGAATAAAACAGATACTTGATTTGGACACAGCTTCAAAGTATTTGTATTCAGTCAACCGGGTTGAAAATCTTCAGTTGGAGGCAGATTTGTTTCAGCTTGGATCAGGCTGTGTCGGGACTCTTGTGCCCCTCCCGCCCCCAGTTCTCGAGGAACCATGCAGGTTCTTTTCCAATATTGTACACATATAAATAAAGGTCTATTTTTCAGTAGGAATTATATCAAACGTAAAAGATTTTGCAGACTGCAATCATCAGCAGTGTCTATATATTCAATTCATGTTGTAGTGGTTATCAATTTTCCTTTAAATTGTCGTCCTCTTTTAGGAACATGGCTCGCATTCACATCTCTAATAGTTATTTCTAGCCTATTGTGCTCTTTTGACTCCCAAAATGGTTCATATTCTTATACTGGAAATAAAAATCATTACCACTGCAATTGTTTAAAAAAATCTGAAGTGCTGAAAAATGTGGTTTGCAGGAACAGGCTTGGGGAGCTGCATTTTGCACTCCATGGTGGACCTGACTGACTGCCTCCACTCTGAGGTTTGCAATCGACTATACTCAATAATTATTAATGTTGCTCCTCATATTTTCCCAGGGATGTAGAACTGACGATGTGGGTTCTGCACGGTAACATAGAATTGCCACCAAAAGGGCATAAACAAACTGAAACCAGCTTTCAAAATTACAGATTATAACTGGGTACTACCAACACACCCATAAACAGACTAATTGTCCACATCACAATTGTCCATTATAATAAAGTCTGAAATAAGGAAATCTGAAAGTAATTGTTTCTAAATGAAATGAAACTCATTACCACTCCAACCCCCTCCCATATTTAATTTCTAAACCCAGGCAATTCAGCAAATGCTCAAATAAATCCAGTTAATATAGTCGCATTGGGAACATTTTCTTTCCCTCAAAAAAAAGGCACTGTAACTAGTTTTCAAGCAAATAAACCTTCACAGAAAACAGTAGCCACGCATGCCCCAGAAAGTTCTTTTGAGGAAAAGTTTGAAAAAGCTGCATTATAACAGTTTATTCTTTTTATTTAACTTCTTTGGGGTCAAAAACTAAATAAACATAAATATAACTGAGTATCACAAACACTTCTGCCTTTTGTATGTGTGCATCAAACAGCGGGAAAAAGTAACACTGATTGGTTCTGACAGCCTGTGGTTCCACCTTCCAACTGACCTGATTAGTTGACGTTGATAATCTCCAATCCTAGTGAAAAGAGTGGATTTTTCTTGTGAAACAATAATAAGCTGACACATGGGTTGAAACGCTAACTGTCAGCTTAAAACACTGATGGTTGACATCTGTGAAAGATGTAGCTTGTTTCTTTTTGGCATACATTTCCTCTGTTGTATTTTGTATTCCAACAACAACTTGCATTTATATAGCGCCTTTAACATAGTGAAACATCCCAATGCGCTTCACAGGAGCGTTATCAAACCAAATTTGACACCGAGCCACATAAGGAGATATGTGACCAAAAGCTTGGTCAAAGGGGTAGGTTTTAAGGAGCATCTTAAAGGAGGAGAGAGAGGTAGAGAGGCAGAGAGGTTCGGGGAAGGAATTCCAGCGCTTAGGGCCGAGGCAACAGAAGGCACGGCCGGCAATGGTGGAGCGATGAAAATCGGGGATATGCAAGAGGCCAGAATTGGAGGAGCGCAGAGATCTCGGAGGGTTGTAGCGGTGGAGGAGGTTACAGAGATAGGGAGGGGCGAGGCCATAGAGGGATTTGAAAATAAGGATGAGAATTTTAAGATCGAGCTATTGCCGAACCGGGAGCCAATGTAGGTCAGCGAGCACAGGGGTGATGAGTGATCTGGACTTGGTGCCTGGACAATGGATTCATGTGTTAATTTGCTCTGTTAGAAAATGAATTGATGTTGACTCAGCCAACCTACTTCAGCTCAAGAGTTTCACATAATGAAACACATGGATCACTGCCTCTACCTGCCGTTCTCTCCCACCGATAGGAAACTCTTACAGCCACACAAGAGTTTTCTGTATTACCTTGTTGGATCTACAAGCTGAAGAAAACTAAGTTCATAAATGTTTTAAAAATCAGTAAGCCTGCATATTGTGCACTAAACATATATATCCACACACGCAAACACATGTGGCATATTTTCTTAAAATGTCTGCTTTCTTTATCCAATGCCCAGTCAGGGGTATATTTTAGCCTAGCTACCTACCAAAGAATGCCTGTAGAATCAGAGCCCATCCATCAGTAACAATGGGCTCAGTGCAAGATTTAGAACGACCCTCTCTCATTCTGCTGCAGGTTAAAGAGTACAGCAGTTGCCCCCAATACCTTCACCCAATCCTGTCTTTTCAGCAGAAGGCCAGATCTTGCTCCAAGTAGCTTTACAGGTGTTCTGTATCGTCTGTTGTCATAGAGGCTGATATGGAGTAGAGGTGAGATGTGTATGTGGGCCGTGCTTTGTGCATAATCCCTAAATGTGAGATCCCCAATGTATCTGCAAACACGATATCCAATAAGGTAACCTGTAATGCATATTACCCAAAAAAGTTTGTCAGGTTTGCTAATTTAATCAGAATCTTTAAAAAAGATAACAGTAGGCTGAATGGTATTTTCTCATTCTGTGCTCTCTTATATTCACATCTTGTGCAGCTGCTCCTGTAGCATATCATGTTGTACTTCCGTTACTTTTTTCAAACCTCTCTTCTCACCCTACCCCAACTATATAACAAGCAATTTTTTATGGTGTCTGTTTCAAGGACAATTCTGTCTTTCCACATGATTTCTACTGCTGAATTTATTGAAATGTTGACATAATAATGTTAGCAAATTACTTTTTCTTAATTTATATTGCTTCCAAAAGTACCGCCATAAAACTGGAATTGGAAATCTCCTATGATAGCAGCATATAAATGTTACAGAATAATATCTGCTACATGAAAGAGGAGTGCTTTCTTCTCAAGACTCTCTGCGTTGAACTCTAGGTCCATTTTTTATATACCGGCCTGTGATTAATATTTACATCAGGTCACCAAGGAGCAGAACATAGACAAGCCAACAGACAGAGATGCTTTATCTGTCTTCAATCTTCTTATAAAAGCAGACTCATCTGAACCTGAGTCGAATGCCTTATTACACTAAAGTTCACAGAGTTCTGCACTAAGCAATATATTGGCTCTTTGGCCTCTTTTTTTTAATGATGGTGTGATGCGTGATTTAGTTCAGTTAAAAATAAAATTAAATAAAAGAGCTCCTGCAATGGTTCAGTAGATAAGTGCACTCTCTGATATGTTACCAAGCCATTTAGACCAAAAAGATCCCTCGTTCCACCCCTGACCTGTACTGAATTAGCTGATTTCGGTCAGGGCAGTGACAAGGTTGCTACAATTGATCTCAGCAACCTGATCAGTAGATAATTAACCAATGATGCCCAATAAACAGCAGCTGGTAGGTGCGCAGGGTAGCGTGAATTGGTTTGACTTTCCTCTGATAGGGGATAGGCATCTTCTCTGCTCGATGCCACTTCTAAAGGCCTACCTAAAATCAGCTTCTCACTCTGTGGAATCTACAGACATACAATACTCCACCACGGTGCATATTACATGCTCCAGCCTCAGGCCAAGTACCCTCTTCCAGGTTTCTCACCAAACTTGTACTCTTTGTCACAGTACATTTTGATATTTAACGTCAGTACAGTTTCCTTTCATACAACACCAACAGATAAAAATCTCAGAGGGTGGAAACAATTTCAGCACAATAGAACCAGGATTCAACCTGACAGCAGGACTGTTTGCTCTGCTATAAGAAAAGTAGACTAAAAGTTATTTTTTATATATAAATCTCATTAGGAAATTAATGACATTTCAGTAAAATGAAACAGCAAGGCAAAGTCTTAAAAGTTCAAACTCTCAAACAGCCAAGTAGTGGCAGTAACAATATGAGTGAAACTACATCTTGAACAAAAGGAAAGGGAGAATGTTTTTGGACTGTTTGTGAGATATGGGGTCCGATATTACCAAGGCGGCGGGTTCACGGCGGGGGGGTCGATTGGGCGCGTGGGTAAGGCGCCCGCTGAAATCAGTCTGTTCCGTGCGCAATCGCAGGCTGATTGGATCCACTTATCTGTTCTTCCGGGTTCCCCGCTGCTGAGCTGCGCGGCGGGTGGGCTGCACATGCGCAGAAAGGTCTGTCAGCTGGAGGAGCTCTATTTAAAGGGGCAGTCCTCCACTGACTGATGCTGCAAGAAATAGGAAAAATTACAGCTTGGAGCAGCCCAGGGGGAAGGCTGCTCCCAGGTTTAATGATGCCTCACTCCAGCTCTTATTGGATGGGATGAGGAGGAGGGGGAGGACAGAGATCTTCCCCCTGGCGGGGAAGATCTCTGTCCTCCTCACCAAGAAGGCCTGGCTCGAGGTGGCAGAGGAGGTCACCTGCACCACCAACATATTACGCACCTGCATACAGTGCAGGAGACACTGCAATGAGCTAAGTAGGTCAGCTAAAGTGAGTACACTTACTCAATCCCCGACACTCCGTCTGCCACATCACCGCCCCCACCCCACATCTCCTTCTGCACTGCCAACACTACTCTGTCACATCACTCCTCACACCCACTCAAACCTCATCCTCATCTTACCTGCACTTACTCACCTCGCCAGTACTCATCCCGCCACTACCACTCAACCTAATCCTCATACAATCTCATGGCTCTATCTCATACTCACCCTCTCATGCATCTCTTTCACGGTCAGCCTCACTCAACCTGCCACTACCTGTGCTGCAGCCACAGGGCATGCATCACATTTGTGCAGTAGGAAGTGTAAGGCAAATGTGTCATGAGCATGAAGGGGATGCACAAGGGTGTTTGAGGGTTTGTCATGGTTTTTACTTATATTTAATTTCTGATCAACTCACATTACATATTATATTGTCACCACTACTGCCACGTCTTTGCGAATCTTGTCGGGTTTGTGCAATAATGCCCTTTCCTGAGGATCACAATGAAGACCCACACCTGATGCCACCCATTGTGTCACTGCAGAGTGGGTGTAGGTGTATTTGCAGGGCTCTTTTGTGCAGACGACTGAGAGACATCGGCGATGTCCCCGTTGGCACCCTGGAAGGATGCGGAGGAGAAGTTGTTGAGGGCAGTGGTGACTTTGACAGCGACAGGTAAGAAGATGGTGCTCGGGCCAGCCGGGAGCAGCTCGGCATGAAGGAGGCTGCAGATGTCCACGACTACATGTCGAGTGACTCTGAGCCTCCGTGTGCATTGCTGCTCAGAGAGGTCCAGGAAGCTGAGCCTCGGTCTGTGGACCCTGTGGCGAGGGTAGTGCGAAGCATCTCTCTCTGCGGTTGCCCTCCCTCCTGCTGTGCAGGTGGATGTGTCACAGCACTGTGTTGTGGAGCTCCACGTGTCAGAGGTGGACGGCGTGGCCGGCGACGCTGGTGATGCTGTTCGCCCTCCGAGGAGGTCATGACTGCAGCTACGGCGGCCCCCATCTGGAAGGTGTACATTTGAGGGGGTCCGCAAGGTAGGTACATGTGTCTGGACCCCGGGGTAAGTGTGCAAGTTGGTGAATTTTATTGTTAGGAGGAGGGTGGTGGAGGCCAAACTTTGTCCAAAGTGACAGAGTGGCCTCCTGCAATCAGTGAAGGTCTCCCCCCACCACCTGTCAAATGGACCTTTGCAGCTGCCACAGGCTGGTGGCTGCAACACGTCCATTTGAACTGGGAGTGTTTCCCCCAGTACGGGAAACAGTCCCAGTCAGTTGCAAAATCCCATCCCTGCTAAAATAACAGGTCAATCAGGTCTGTAAACAACCTGAAGTACCTGTTCAATTACCTTAAGTGGCACCTCGCCGGATATAATTGCCGGCGGGAGTCCCACATGCGGGGGCTGCGCGCGCATGTCAGCGCGTCAGTGGGGAACCCGGAAATGGGGCGTGTTGGAGCCGGGCTCCGGACCCGCCCCGGGAATCCCCGATTTTCACCGCCCCCCCGCCAGGAACACACCCAATCGCGGGTGCGAAAATCGAGCCCATGACCTCAGTACAATAGCATTTCCCTGAAGATGGTTCCTTTGAAACCATCGGCTGTAAAACCCAGAATGTGATGCTATTTCTGGCACTCTCTCTTTTATGCTGCTTCACCCATTTTGGTGATTGTTAATGTCAATACATCTCCACAGTTACACCAACATTGAGATTGTTAGGGATCACTGGATGAATCCATTAAGAATATTTATTTTCTTTCCAGGATTTTTGATTTGAATTGCAAATATTCAACTTTTGAAACTTGAGTACTGTTGCCTGATAACGCTCCTGTGAAGTGCCTGGGGACATTTTATTACATTAAAGGCCCTATATAAATGCAAGTTATTGTTGTTGTGTTGTTGCTCACTTTGTAAATCACAGTGATGTCTGTCCCATAACACTTGCTGTGAGTCATTGTGATACCTGTCACACAATGCTGAATCTATGAATCACAGTGATATCTGCCCCATAACATTCACTGTCAATTACAGTGATATCTGTCACACAATGCTGAATCTATCAATCACACTAATATTTGTTACATAATACTCCTGCTGTCGGTCAGCATGATACCAATCACACAGGACTGAATCTATTCGTCACAGTGATATCTGTCACACGTTGACTAACCTGTCAATCACAGTGATACCTGTCACACGTTGACTAACCTGTCAATCACAGTGATACCTGTCACATGTTGACTAACCTGTCAATCACAGTGATATCTGTTCAATGAGACTATCTCATCAGTTTTCTGTCAATCATATTGATGTCTGTCTCATCACACTCACAGGCCTCGATATTAAGGGTGGGGGTGGGGTTAAAGATTTAATTATGGGGAACACGTTCCCAACACGATGGCGGATATTGGAACACTTTATTAATATATTTAAATCAGGCTCCCACAATGCAATTGGGAACCTGGTTTATAATTCACTGCAGTGAAAGGGAGGTGGGAGCTGCCAGCTCCATAAGGTAAGTGCCTTCCTCAGCACTCCTTGTGGGCCAAGAGGAACAGGAGTGCTCCCCCCGATCCCTCAAGGGAGCCATCGGCCTCCCCTTTGCCCTGATGTCCTCTCTCTCCCTCCAGCCCCGATCACCGATCTTCTCCCCTCCCAATTGTTGGGAACCGTTCCCAAGGGTCCCCGGCTGCGGCTTCCAGCCACCGGCATTCCCTCCCGCCCGCCGGCCAGGCTGTCAATTTGACCGGCTGCCGGGCGAGAAATGGAACAAATGAATGATAATGAGTTCGTGTCATTAAGTTCGACAGGACATCCGTGTCCCCAGCCTTGCTGGTTTCTTCGGCCGTTTTCGGCCTCCCCGTAAACATCGGTGCCACTGTGTCAATCATGGTGACCTCTGCACCATTGAACACACTCAGTCAGTCACAGTGACTGATGACATCATTTGTCAACAAGCTTGGTGGAGTCAGTGACCTGATTGTGTGAAGGAACAGACGGATCCCTGCAGTACCTCGCCCACCTGGGCCAATCCTAATGTATGACCCCTGACATAGTGAGTGGAAGGCTTCACAGTTCAGTCCAATCTTGTTCTCATCTAATGTCCAATTCTCAGCAGGGGTTACTGGATAGCAACCAGGGATCAGGAATCTTAGTTTATTTTTCTCCTTCTCAGCAAACTAGTGCCTGACTACCACCTGAGCTGAGGTCAATTTACACAGCACAGAGCAGGGATTGAACCTGAAGCTTTCTGCTCCTTATGTTACAACTGCACACTGCCTTTATCAGTGGACCATTGGAGGACATTATCCTATAGTTAGCTGTGTATTTCATAATCTTCCTGACTAGCAGTGTTATAGTTATGGATTATTTAAAAGTGAATCATTATCCAAAATCTAATATTCTCAGCAACTTCTCATGAACATATCATGCTTATCGAAGATAATAGACCTAATGTGACAAAACTACTGTTGCTGAACTTAATAAAAGGGAATGCAAAGGTGCAACGAGAAGTTCAATATCCAAATTTGTAAGATCGAAACCTTTGCATATTTCCAACTCAGGTTGGCGGGAGGTTTGCTAAACAATTCAACATAGTCAGTCAAACAAACTAGTCTGAAGTGGGATGAAGAGAAAAGAAAAAGGACATCCTGAATAAATGTAAGTTACAGAATGGCTTCTGGACACTTACTGACTTTTAGTTGAACTCAAATTCAACCTACTGGTGTCTGTAAGGAAAACATTTTATAAAAGACCTTCTCCTATCTACAACAGGATTATACATAGTGTGACAAATTACATCTGGTGTGTTTATAGATTAGAAAGATAACAGCAGTCGAGTGAGGCGAGACATAGCTATGGTATTTATATCTTTCCACCTGAAGGTATCAGGAAAGAGTCCTGGGAAAGAAATGGTCAATAGTGTGACTTTTAAATGTAGAGCTGGAGGCTCCGTTAATTCAATTTCCTGCAAAATATCAATTTGCTGATCTGCAAATACAGTCTACAGGGCTTTGAAAGAAATGTGAAGAATGCCCTGTAGTGTAGTGGCAAAATTAGAAGTGCAGAAAAGCTCTGACAATTGGGAAAGCATCATATGATCATCGGGTCCTATAAAGTACACTGAAACCATTCCAAATAAACAACCTGCTTTTCAAACTTGTATAAATTTGTTAATTTTAACTAATGTTTACTGCGTGAAATTATGTGCTAAGTTCAAAGGAACTTCCCTCTGATAACTGGTTGTCCATGCATCTTCTGGGTTCTGGTGTAATTTGCACATTTGCAGGATTGAAGGCAAGCCTTCACATATATTGTGCAGACTGGAGGCTCATTTACTGAACATCAGGGAAGATACATGCCTGATTAGCAGCGCAGGGCTGATAATTAAGTTCATGTAGCTAAAGCCATGCACGCACTCAGCTGTAGAACAAAGTATCACCTTTATATAGTTAATTAATGGCAGAAGTTAGTTGAGGCAGTTTCATCTGACAATATCTTTGTTTGAAGTGGCAAGAAAACATTTTTTATGATTCATGCAGCAAGATTAATCCTTTTACACTGGGATGGCAATCGTTCCTCACTACAATCAGAATGCATATTTGCTGACAAATGGAGATTGTACTCTGTTGTTCACTGTCCCCTATGGTGTTCCTGTCATGTGCTGCAATGGTAGCAAATAATCAAGCTTTCATGTGGTTTATCAAACTTGAAAGAAACTGCTGTTGGTTGAAGCTAACATGCTTTTAATTAGAGACTAAAAGAACATTTTTCAGCTGACCTTCTCGGGCTGCACTTTTACTTCCAGTGCCCTTATAACTGGTTTCACCTTCGTAGTCTCTATGATTCATACTCTATGATTTCAGTACCTTCTCTGCATACATAAGTATGGTATCCTGCTTCTGTAATAACTCTGAGAGCAGAGAAAACTCAGCAATCCATTATATGTAGCTCGGTCTCCCTTTTGTCTCTTGTCTTTTGAAGCATCAAAGACAGGAGCCTAAAGTGTCCCAGTTATTCCATACAGCACACACTGTCGTAGATGAACAGACTCAGCTCCTAATATAAAGCAATTCTGTTTAGTTCCAAACCCAGGTCTTCAGCACATTCTTGCAATTTCTTTTGGTTGAGTGGTGAATGGTTGTACACATTGTATAATCTCACCATGAATGGCTGAAACCATTCACTTCATTAATAGCATCTCTAGCTGCTAGTTCCCTCTGAAACACCACTTCTCATTTTCCATCAGTCTGAGTAACCCTATCACTCTGTTTACTGTCCTGTGATTGAGACAATGTCATATTATGACATCTGACTAGACTCTAAATCATTAAGACTGAGCAGTTCCTACTTTTCTATCTAACAATGCACCAGTAAATACAACTAACTGATCCTGCAAATATATGTCCTCAAATCCATGACTATTAGGTCTTCAAGCAAGCTCTCTGTAATAGTTTCTTATCTCTGATCAGGGATATTCAATCAGTTCAAGAATGTGACGAGGGTCATTCCTTTTGTCAGTGTTACGTACCAAGAAAGCAATTTTGTTGCTTAAGGAGATAGATTCATCAATTAAAATTGATGTTTTACCGAGAACTGTTTCAATCTGGTTGCAGATTTTTTTTCACATCTCTGAAATTAAACAAAGTTTGCTGTTTTTTGCGTCGCATTTCATCTATTCGGTTTAATAGTATGGACTCCATTCGTACACTATAGGTGTCGCACAAGTGCAGCAGAGAACCATTGTTGTAGTTTACAGGCCAGTACGCAGAGGCCTACTTGGAGCTGTCATTTGTTTTTAAACGTAATAGAATGAGTCAGATGGCATTGAATCACATTGATATGCATGATTAACATTAATAGCCTTAATAAAGCTGAGGGAAATGACATGGGAAAGTCAAAAAGACAGTTCACTTTTATAAAAAAGTACCAGAACAGTGTTTGAGTGTTCTGGCTCCACTACATCACTGACAATGTCCCCAAGTACACCGTATTAAGCAAAATTACAAGTTCGATTGATACATTAGCTACATTACTGCAGTGACTACACTTCAAAAGTACTTAATTGGCTATGAAGCGCTTTAGGACGTTCTGAAGTCATGAAAGGAGTTATATAAATATAAATTCTTTCTTTCTAGACTGTATGTTCTGAATAAAAAACGCACATTTGGGGAATAATTTTCAAATACAAAAAATAATCTGCAAATAACATTTAATAGTACAGGGAACAAATACATTTTGTTTATCCAAGATTTGGTGAGAGCATTTTCTGCTTGACAGGCTGGATGCTTTGGCAATTACCAGATCTTTCCCAGTGCAGCAGCAAGATGAGAGCCTTGGGATGCAGAAGCATAGGAAGTACATGACTTGCAAAAGGTACACCAGACAGTAGATCAATCATAATAGAATCAATTACCTGGGTAGGACTGAGGAGCAGTGCGTGTGCAATCTGTGGTCCATGATGATTTGTCAGCACAATCAGCCGCCCCCACTGCATTGCCAATGGCAGTGAAGGTTGCCACCATTGTACTCAACTTTTATGCCGCAGGATTCTTCCATGGGACATCTCAAGAGTCAACCACTTTCCTGTGAGCCAACCCATTAAGGAAATAACTGAAGCCCTGTTTTACCATACATCCAGTTCCACTTCAACAGTGACCAGCAGCACCAGGGGCAATTAAAGTTTTACCGAATTACAGTATACTGCGTGCTGCACATTATTGCCAAGGCTAGAGGCCTCACCATGGCCTTGAATGGTCAGCAGCTCCACACCATGGAAAAACATGCAATTGATGGTGTTTAGCGGGGAGACTGGACACTGAAAAAATACCAGCGTTTCAGAAATCTCAACAACATAGGCGTATGCTGAAGAATAAAAGAGATTGCTCGTGCAGTGAATTAGCAAGGATTTTGTTTGACCGATGTACTGAGACACTGAAAAGGTTTCAAAACCTTACAGTTTAGAAAGAAAGGCTTGCATTTATATAGCACCTTTCAGGATCTTTACAGCCAATGAAGTATTTACAGTTGTGATGTAGGAAACGCAACAGCCAATTTGCACCCAGCAAGGTCCCACAAACAGCAATGAAATAAATGACCAGATCATCTGTTTTGGGTGTTGGCTGAAGGGTAAATGTTGGCCAGGAAACCGGGAGAACTCCTTTGCTTTTCTTCGAATAGTGCCGTGGGATCTTTTACCTCCACCTGAGAGGGTTTAACATCTCATCTGAAAGATGGTGCCTCCGACAGTGCACTCTCAGTACTGTGCTGAAGTGTTAGTCTAGAATATGTGCTAAAGTCTGTGGAGTGGGGCAGGAACACACAACCTCCTGACTCAATGGCAAGAGTACTACCACTGTACCAAGGCTGACACCTGTTTATAAATGAAGACTGCATTTCAAAATGTAATTCACCCATTATAGACTTTTCAGATGTACATTTGTGCTTTAGTATTTTACTGAATTTTTGTGCCTCATATTTCTATTTAATTCGCTGATGTATTTTTAGTTATTGCAGAGAAAAATTATACATTGGACAGTGGTATCTTTCTGATTCTCTTCCTGTTTGCCACTGGCTTGTCTCTCACTATCTTCCAAACTGATAACTCATAATCCCATCCTCAATTATGTGCCCTTTACTGGTTAATCCCTTTTGTTCCCTACTTAAATGACTATTTTTGCCTCTTCTTAAAATTGGTGCAATATGAAAAAGTGCCAGGTGATGAGTTTTGACACACATGAAGCAATTTCACTTCTTAAGAAATGTTTTCCGTGAACACTTCTGTCCCCTTTTCGATTAGCTTATCCACTGTCTGATATCAGTAGATAATAAAGACCTTCTGTTTGCAGTGATGTTTCAATATGTGGATTTTCTATTCCATTACCTTCTGGATGTTTTGATTCAGTTACTTTCTTAAATTCTGAAACCTTTCTACATTTACAAGCACTGTTTGACTCTTCCAGTCTTCTCCAACACACTTTCTGTTTATAAATGTGTTGCTTAACTTTTACACTCTCAAGTGGATTGCTTACACAAAAAGTAAAGTGCAATCTCAAACCCATTAAAGCTTTCAAACTGTGTTAATGTTGTTATATGTTCTTATAGAATTTATATTCAGTATTGGATGTATCTCAGCTCTCTACTTCCATGAACATAATTTAACATGTGTTTTTTCCCCCTTTCTTTTCTCTTTTTCTGGCTGGCCAGAGGATTGACATGAATGTGCTTTACTGTGATATATGACAATATACTGAGGAAAACAGATGGCTGATGTTGAGTTACAAGGAAATAATTCAATTCCGTGGTTCTGACATCATAAACCACAAGGACGGTTCATGAACCTTGCAGGGTTTCGTGAAAGAATTAAATATATCAGCAGCTTTTGTTATTTTTTATAATACTTCATCAAACATTTATTAGAAATAAACATTTGTTTTTGGACCTGTTTTGCTGTTATTCAGGAGCACATTGTGCACTGCAAAGTCAGCATAATCTGAAATGAGGGGCAATAAAGAGAATATAATAATGTAAGACCTGAAGGTGTAGGCATTATGCAATATCATATAACTTCACCTCTTCGATCACAATGTCTAGCACGTTCTTAGACAGGGGCAACTAACATAAACCATACATTAGAGTACATGTTATATAATCCATATATTAACAAACTGGACACAGTTTATTATACTTTGTATACTATAAACTATGTATTAATATACTGTGAAATCCATGTTATATAACTAATAGATTAAACAAACTATATACCATATAAACTATATATTAAACAAATTATGCTATCGATAATATACTAAAAATCTTAAGTCTGCACACAGTTCCATTTTCCATTAGAAATTCCTATATCCATATTTATAATGAAATTTGTCTGTATAAACTTTTCACCAGCTGATTATATCTTCCCATTCATGGCGCAACTCTATACCAACATTTTGCATCTTCCATCTCCACAGCCTAACTCTACGTCTCTGCTTCCAAAATTGGTCCAGGTTTTGTCAAAGTATTATATAATAATAAATAAAGACACTTTAAAATGGGAATTGAATTATGTCTGCACACCTTGGTCCAATTATCCTCCACCCTCTACTTTTGAAGCCTACACTTGGTCTTCACTCCCGTGTGCAATCCCTCAGGAGACTGACCAGTATATATATTTATAAACTATGTATTAAACTATACAGTATACATTAAATCACAATATTTGATACTACCAGCACATTATTTATTATATAAAATACAAATATATGATGTACGATATAGATTATAGGATAAATTCACTGATCCCTGGATCTTTGTGGGGAGCTGTTCTCAAAAGGGAGCTTGGGTCAGAGATCATCGTGCTAGTTCTTTGACCCCCCCCCACCTCCCTTTGGATGTAGGTCTCGCAGGCAGTGCTGGATAAGTGAATTTACCTTTATATATATCAGGTAATACAAATTGTACTCTTGTACATCATCCAAATTATTCAGTGTGTTGTTTGCACTGTCAAATTCTGGATTTCAAAATTACTTTTATGGGGTATAAACCTTTATAATTTTGATGAATTGTGGGGATAGATTTGAACTTGGGCCGTCCGGCGTCAACGAGGTAGTAGCACCCCGAAGATGACTTATATAACGTCATCCTTGAGCAGCATCACGATCAACGACAGACAATTGCACAGATGGATGACTGCAATTGCATTTAACAGAACGTGATTACCACAATTGTTACTGCAGAAGAAAACTTTCAAATCAAGCATAATCCATCATGTAGTGTCTAGAAAAACACGAATAAAATCACTTTTCTAGGTCTTTTTGGCCTCTTTTAACCTGTTTTTTTTATTTGGAGTTCAGCGTCCGTGAGCTGGCTCCTCACATGGGTCCACGATTCTGCCACCAAACTGGAAATGGATTTAACCATATACACACTGGGAACTGGCTTGTGGACACTTGCGTCCCAGAATTGGAATTAAAGAAACAGTATAAAAGCAGCCCTAGTAATAGACTCATAGGATCGTAGAATGATACAGCACAGAAGGAGGCCATTCGGCCTATCATGCCTGTGCTGGCTCTTTGAAAGAGCTATCCAATTAGTTCCGTTCGCCTGCTCTTTCCTCGTAGCTCTGCAAACTTTTCCACTTCAAGTATTTATCCAATTCCCTTTTGAGAGTTGTTATTGAATCTGCTTTCACCACCCTTTCAGGCAATGCATTCCAGATTGTAACAACTCGCTGAATAATTTTTTTTTTCCTCATGTCACCTCTGGTTCTTTTGCCAATTTCCTTAAATCTGTGTCCTTTGGTTACTGACCCTTCTTATTTTTTCCTTATTTACTCTATCAAAACCCTTCATGATTTTGAACATTTCTATCAAATCTCCCATTAATCTTCTCTGCTCTAAGGAGAACAACTCCAGATTTTCTAGTCTCTCCACGTAACTGAAGTCTTTCATCCCTGGTACCATCTAGTAAATCTCCTCTGCACCCTCACTAAGGCCTTGACAACCTAATAAAGTTAGGCATTAGGAATATGTTATAAAGAAAGTAATATTCATGCAGTAATATACAGGTAAGGGTGTGTTACATATAGAATAATATATAACTCAGGTTGGTCACAAAGAAAATAACAGATAGCTGGGAGCGTGTGATGTGGGGGATAATTGATAGCACAGAGTGTATTACAAGGTAACAAGTTCAGATGTCATCAATCATGAATGAAACTCTATTTTTTTGAATATATCAGAGCTCTGAGAAGTTATAGCCTTCAAACATACTCTCTTATGTAAGATTCATTCTCCACGATGCAGGCAATGTCAAATAAAGTCACTGAATTTTTGTTTGAAAGAAACTTGCTGTAAAAGAGACCAGACAGCATGGAGCCTGGTGGGAAATTATTGAATGTGTGCAACTGAAATGGGCCTAAATTATCTTGTCTGTAAATACATAGAATCATAGAAAGTTACGGCACAGAAGGAGGCCATTCGGCCCATTGTGTCTTTACCGGCCAGCTTAATCCCACTTTCCAGCACTTGGTCCGAATCCCTGTAGGTTACGGCACTTCAAGTGCACATCCAAGTGCTTATCAAATGAGTTGAGGGTTTCTGCCTCTACCACCCTTTCAGGCAGTGAGTTCCAGACCCCCACCACCCTCTGGGTGAAAACATTTCTCCTCAGCTCCCCTCTAATCTTTCTATCAATTACTTTAAATCTATGCTCCCTGGTCACTGACCCCTCTGCTAAGGGAAATAGGTCCTCCCTATCCACTTTATCTAGGACCCCTCATAATTTTATAAACCTCAATTAAATCTCCCCTTAGCCTCCTTTGTTCCAAAGAAAACAACCCCAGCCTATCCAATCTTTTCTCATAGCTAAAATTCTCCAGCCCCGGCAACATCCTCGTAAATCTCCTCTGTACTCTCTAGTGCAATCCCATCTTTCCTGTAATGTGGTGACCAGAACTGTACGCAGTACTCAAGCTGTGGCCTAACCAATGTTTTATACAGTTCTAGCATAACCTCCCTGCCCTTATATTCTATGCCTCGGCTAATAAAGGAAAGTATCCTGTATGCCTTTTTAACCACCTTATCTACCTGTCCTGCTACCTTCAGGGATCTGTGGACGTGCACTCGAAGGTCCCTTTGTTCCTTTGTCAAACATACACGACCATCAAAAATAACCAGTAACATTATCACAGACAGAATGATGCCAAATCAGAAGTTCTATTTTGCAAGTTTGCGCTGATTGAGAAATAAAATGTAGTGTGTATTATAGATGTGTAATAATATGTGGTCAGCTGATGGCTAAAAGGATTTTAAATTACCAGCCTCGGCTCAGGGGTAGCACTCTCACCTCTGAGTTAGAAGATTGTGGGTTTAAGCCCCATTCCAGAGCCCTGAACACATAATCTAGGCTGACACTTCATTGCAGTACTGAGGGAGTGCTGCACTGTCAGAGGTACCATCTTTCAGATGAGATGTTAAACTGATGGCCCTCTTAAATGGATGTAAAAGATTCTATGACACCATTCAAAGAAGAGCAAGGGATTTCACCCAGTGCCCTGGCCAACATTTATCCCTCAACCAAGACCATTAAAAGAAAAGATCAACTGGTCAGTTATCTCGTCCTTTGTAGGACCTTGCTGTGCACAAATTGGCTGCCACATCTGCCTATATTATAACAGTGGCTATGCTTCATTGGCTGTGAAGCCACTTTATTCATGAAAGGTACAATATAAATGCAACTTCTTTCTCTCTTCCTTATTTTCACTGTAGAAAGAACACCTCACCGTAACAATGACTAACAATTTTGTTATTTCTGTCTTTCTTTTGATTTTATTAGTTTTTTTAATAGTGATTTGATAACATCATCAGGGACCTGCTTCAAGTGTTTAAAATTTTTTTATCTCTGCAATTTTATTGCCTCCCATTCTGTCCTGAATGTGCTGACTCCTTACTGGGGTACGGCTCCTTTAGCAGCACCATAATCCCTATTTGTACCACAGTGTTAAATTTACTAAGTAATATATTTAATCCCCATATCAGTAAGTAGTGCCATTTAAATATGTGACTAATGTAGCTTTCTTTCACACTGTAGTAACAAACAGGCCTTTAAAAACATTCATGCCGCAAGAAATGCTTCTCCCTCTGCTTTTAAACATGATGGGAAGAAGAGAGGAGAGATGGGGTCAAAATTTCCACTGACATTCCATATTTGATTTGACAAAGCACAAAGTCAGCAACATTTATAACTTTTGTTCAAATGACATCAGTTACTTAAAATATATCATCTATAAAATGGTTGTGTTCCTGCTCTGGGAAAAATATGCATGAAAAAATTATGGTCCATATATATAAATGTCATATTATCTTGATTTTGCACATAGAACTATGAGTTATAAATTGATTCAAACAGGCAGCCATCCTTAATACTGGGATTGAGAAACACAGGTACAAAAGTGTGAGGTGAGAATTCCAATCTGCTGAGGACTGCATCACATAAAATATAACATGGGTCGAGAATTTCCTCGCAGCTGCTTTGCCATTGTAACTTCGCTAGAATTTTGGCAGAAACCGCATTTATATTAATAATGGAGCAGAGAGAGGGGAAACACAAGGACTAACCAATCAGAAAAGGAAAGGGTGCATACTTAAATGCAGGACCAAATAGGTTGCAGTGGTAGGTGGAGGGAGGCTCATGGAAGGATTGAAGATGAGGATAATAGTTTCCAAATTGATGCACTGGAGGACAAAAAGCCAGTGGAAGTCAGTGAGTCCATGAGTGATGTGTGTGGGACTTATGTGGAATGGGAGATGGCCCATAGAAATTTTGATGGAGTTCGTGCAGAATGGAGCTGAGGAGACTGGTGAAGAGATCGCTGAAGAAATCAACCCTTGAGGTAACAAAGGTGTGGATAAGGGCAACAGGAATGAGGCAGGGGCAAAGATGAGTGATGTTCTGGAAATGGAAATAAGCAGTCTTGTTGATACACTGGATGTGGGTGTTAAAACTTAGCTCAGCGTCCTGCACAGTTTCTGACAGGAGCTGAAGGGGATGCCTCCAGACTTGTCAATGTGGAGATAAATTAAGTTCTAGCTCATCCAGGACTTGATATCAAGCAGGCAATCAGACAGCAGGGAGACAGTGGTGATACCAAGGGGAGGAGTTGGGTGATATTGATGTACATATGGAAGCTGACCCACGTTTTCAGATGATGTCACTGAGGGGCAGCATATAAGGAATAGGAAATTATACTTACTCAAGTTTCTGAAGATCTGTGCCGTCACAAAACAAAATACTTTGAGTGTATAATTTATCTTCTATTGGTATCATGATAAGAATGCAGTTGTGATCATTTATATATGTATTTCATATCTTATGCTCCCAGTTCTCAATGGACTGTTCTATTGATGAGATGATTAAGTTTTCAGTCCTGCTCCGCACACTATCTTTTCAGGCTAGAATATCAGTCAGCGAAATATTTCATATAAAAAGTGAAATCAGGTGATTTTGGCAATAACATTTAAGGTCCAGGATTTTGAACTTTTGAATAGTGGGTTTTAATAAGGGATCCATTTTGCTGTCAGAATTTAAAACATGTATCTCAGGGATTTGCTGTGATAACTCCATCATTTTGATGTTTATTCCTGATTCCACTTCTTCATCACTAACTTCTCCTCACAATTTTGATCAGAATGAATGGCTAGTGACTCCCACATTCAATTTTCTCTATCATCCTCCAACCAGTCAGGCTTGATTTTGTTTTTCACCAGGTTATGGCTACTGACCGTTTGAAAATCTGGCTGACACATAATTATGCAGGAAACACTTTGAGTATCCTTTCTCTGCTGTTTCACGAAACAATGCTTATTAAATTCAATCAACAATTGTTAAGGATTCTTAGATAACTAGTTCCACTCAGATATCTACTGATCTATACAACTGCCCAGAAAATTATGTTAAAAGGATAAATGTTTGTGTTGTATATACAGGTTTGAATGACATGGAAAGAAACATCTAAGTGCGAGAGATACAGAGAAAAAGAATGACCAAAGTCCTCAGCAGTCTAGACTGAGTCACTGATGTATACAATAAGGAATAGCACACACCTATCAAGCAACCACCTCTGTACCAATTTCAAATCCATTACCAATGAAAGAAACAATTCAAGACAATAGGATTCAGATTACTTTCGGACATAACGTTAAAAGATTCTGTTCCTAGAGGGAAAGTCAGGACTCTTATTTCTGCCTTGTGCACTGTCATTTATTCATTCAACAGTTTATTTTCAGTCAATCACTGCCTTGTCTGGCACAATCAATCTCAAAGATGTACCTCTTTACAGCAGCTTGACTCTCCACAGCTGAGCTATCCTAACAACTATCCAAAAAATATAGAAAAGAAAGGTAACAGTAGTGCTGTAGTAAGCACAAATACAGCCTCGTTTAGTTTGTCAAATGGAGGGCCGATTTTCCTGGGTGGGCATTGTTCGGGGCAATGAATGCACTATGCCCAGGGAAATACTGGAGCGCCAGGATTTCCTGCTGGCCCTCATTATAATGAAGCGGGCAGACTTCGGACATGGCCAAAGGCACTCTATTGGGCACAGGGCAAGGGAGGACTGGAAAATTGGGAGTATTTCAGGTCTTGAAGGCAGTAGCACTGCTAAAGGGGCAGGTAAAAGCCCCACGAGAGACCCAGATGATCTTTGTCTTTTAAAAGTAGTGGGCAGGATTTTTATAGTGCCAGCTTTTGAGATTTGAAGTAAGTTTTTAATTTGAAGTAAGTGTTCCAGAAGCTGTGATTTGCATTTTGATGGTCTTCGTGTTAACTTAAAATTCTATCTCCTATCCTGCTGAGCCATGGCAGGGGTGGCAGCAGCAACCCAAGCAACAGTTTGTACACCTCTGTCGTCTGCCTCGCAGGGAGCTGGTAAGAGGGCTGGCATCATTGTACCAAGCAGTAGGCAAAGGAACAGAGGAAATAATAATTGTGGTTGTGAAGAATGATGGTACGGGAATAGGAGGAGGGCGCTGGTTTGACGGTGAGGTATTCTTGTTTTATTCCAGGTGGCATGGAGAAGGTGTATGGTCAGGAGAAGGAGGGGGATGCCCAGACCATAGCATTAGTACTAGGCTCAGGTGGACACCTTCACCAGTTGTCAGGGGAGATTGTAGTTGTTTCCCGTCATCTGCATATGAATAAGCCATTTTACAAAAGGGGCAGAGGGGAAATGGCGCAGTTCTGACATGACCCTGAAGTGTAAAAGACTAACAGCATTCTGCAACAAATACGAGAGCAGTAAAACCATTTTTTATTTAAAAAGCCAAAAAACAAAGACCTCTTTTGACGATATGGCCTGCCTCTTAAGATAGAGAGCACCAAACTGTCAGCTTTGGACGCTGTGGAGTCAGTTTGCCCCTGAACTGCATTAGAAGAAGTCTGAGCGAAGAGGTCACTGACATTCATTTGCATGCACTTTACATTGCTGCACGCTTTCCAGAAGCAGTCAAGTTCAACCATCTAAAAAGCCAAAAAGTAATTCTACTGCAGTACTATTGAAGCGCAGAATGCAGGCAAAGGAATAGCATCCACCTTTCCTGTGCATAAGCGTCAATTTTCCAGGCACTATTTGGATGCTAAACCTAAGAAAATTTGCCACGCATAGATTAAACTTTCTGATGTTGTTACACAATGAATTTATTGCCAAATTCACATCGAGTATTAGCAATAAATACAATGTCAAATTCATAGAACATAGAATTATAAACCGGCTCCACTGTGACAGACCCGTGCAAAGAGTGATCTAACTGTAGAGTCCTGTTGTCAGGGTAGCAATATAATACAGAATGTTGAGACAATGTCATGCTGTTATAGGACATGTGAATTTACCAATGTGAGTCTGACCTCCTTTTTCGGCTAGTAGAATTGTGCAGAAAATAGATGTCAGTGTGTATGTGGGTGAGATTGGGCAAAGCACTATGTGTACACGGACATGGCATGTACAAATTTCTGCACATGGGAACAACACCACTGCACGTTCCCCTCCAAGTCACACACCATCCTGACTTGGAAATATATCGCCGTTCCTTCATCGTCGCTGGGTCAAAATCCTGGAACTCCCTTCCTAACAGCATTGTGGGAGAACCTTCACCACACGGACTGCAGCGGTTCAAGAAGGCGGCTCACCACCACCTTCTCAAGGGCAATTAGGGATGGGCAATAAATGCCGGCCTCGCCAGCGACGCCCAAATCCCATGAACGAATAAAAAAAAACATTGGTGCTCTAAATTTCAAAGCAAATCGGAGCGGCGTCAGTATGGATAGGTTTAACCTGAGGTGGATGTCGGTATAATCTGAGGTGCCTGTAGCTATATTCTGAGGTGGCTGTAGGCATAATCTGAGGTGGTTGTAGGTATAATCTCAGGTGGC
The DNA here is from genome assembly GCF_035084215.1 of Heptranchias perlo. Taxonomy (NCBI): domain Eukaryota; kingdom Metazoa; phylum Chordata; class Chondrichthyes; order Hexanchiformes; family Hexanchidae; genus Heptranchias; species Heptranchias perlo. Next base: position 19,691,916 of record NC_090350.1, on the reverse strand, counting down.
TGTAGGTATAACCTGAGGTGGCTGTAGGTATAATCTCAGGTGGCTGTAGGTATAATCTGAGGTGACTGTAGGTATAATCTGAGGTGACTGTAGGTATAATCTGAGGTGACTGTAGGTATAACCTGAGGTGACTGTAGAAGAGCAACACTGATCAGAAATCAAATATAAGTAAAAACCATGACAAACCCTCAAACACCCTTGTGCATCCCCTTCATGCTCACGACACGTTTGCCTTACACTTCCTACTACACATATGTGATGCATGCCCTGTGGCTGCAGCACAGGTAGTGGCAGGTTGAGTGAGGCTGGCCGTGAAAGAGATGCACGAGAGGGTGAGTATGAGATAGAGCCATGAGATTGTATGAGGATTGGGTTGAGTGGTAGTGGCGGGATGAGTACTGGCGAGGTGAGTAGGTGCAGGTAAGATGAGGATGAGGTTTGAGTGGGTGTGAGGGGTGATGTGACAGAGTAGTGTTGGCAGTGCTGAAGGAGATTTGGGGTGGGGGCAGTGATGTGGCAGACGGAGTGTAGGGGAAAGACTACGTGTACTCACTTTGGCTGACCTACTGAGGTCGTTGGGGCGCCTCCTGCACTGTGTGCAGGTGGGCGATATGTTGGTGGTGCAGGTGACCTCCTCTGCCACCTCGAGCCAGGCCTTCCTGGTGGCAGAGGCAGGCTGCTTCCTCCCGCACGCCGGGAGGAAGATCTCTGTCCTCCCCCTCCTCCTCACCCCATGTATTGATACCTGGAGTGAGGCATCATCAAACTGGGAGCAGCCTTCCCCCTGGGCCGCTCCATGCTGTAACTTTTGCTATTTGTTGCAGCATCTGTCAGTGGAGGACTTCCCCTTTAAATAGAGCGCCTCCAGCTGACAGATCTTACTGCGCATGCACAGCCCGCCCGATGCGCAGATCAGCAGTGGGGAACCCGGAGGAGCAGGTAAGTGCATCCAATTAGTGGATTGGATGCTACAATCGCGCGGGAAACCCACTAATTTCACCGGGCGCGTTACCCACGCGCCCGATAGCCCCCCCGCCAAGAACCCGCAGCCCTGCTAACATCGGGCAATGTAACTGAAATATTACATAACTTATGTTAATATAATACAAGCACCATTTGTGACTATTATAATTTAAATAATTGAATAGTACAAAAGTGCATATTTACATTTCATAAGCAAAGTACTTAATTTAATGATAACTGTGTTAGGAAATAATTATCACTTCGTCATCAGTCTATGCTGCATCAGTATAGAAGCTTTTGTACTCTCTGTCTGTATTGTCTGCAAGCTATTCAGAAAAGTGAGAGCACATATTATTGGACCAGACAATCTAATTTACTTTATTCTTCCCATTTAAATTGCCGCTGGCATGTTTCTCCAAATTCACTTTGGGCAATTGGCAAACAATGTTGACTATAGTGGATTGGCAGTCACCCTCTAACCTATCAGTGGATTTCTACATTTCTTGCGCCAATGTAGACTATTCTTATGACCAATGATGCTCACATCTATGCAGTGGTATTCCTCATACAGGATCCATTTCTGCTGCTGTAGAGCTGTTTTTGTACTGATGCTGTTTCATTTTGGATTCTGAGAGACCCAATTTTCATCAGTCTACAAGTATGCTTCTGGGATAAGGGAGCTGAAGTTAGCAGTTCAAATGGGAGCCGACTCATAAACACTGCTCTCCCAGAATCCAAACCAGTACTATGGTTTAGAATGTTTTCAGGAAAATATGGTTGCTGTTTATGCAAAGGATGAATGAGGTAATATTAAGAAGCTATTATCCATGAGAAACTGCCAAATGGCTCTCGCAGCTGGCAAAGGTGCTTGTGCAGCTGAACCCTCATGTTCCTCAGGCTCCTAGAAGATGTCTCCCTGGTGATGTTTAGTGCCTTCCTGGTCTGGCTAGTCCATGTTGACTCCTCTATTAGGAATTAAGCTTTGGAGCATGTGTGCTTTAAAGAAAATCTACCACAGTCCAAAAACACAACTTGAATGCAGCAGTAACTTGCTGGTTGTCCCTTTAAATAAATCTAAAGGTGTAGCCTAGCAACTGAATGCCCAATTTATATGGCCGATATTATGAAGTAGCTTTGTCCTGTCCTTCTTGTAACATACCAGAGCCTGTGTGATTCCCGTACATAACATATGCTAGGCTATAGGTTATCCTATACATATCACAGTCCAGCTCATGTGTTATTCTGCTGGTAATATATTCCAGGTTGGATGTTATGTTATATGCAGCACATTCCATCCTGTGTTCTGTAGTTCATATATTGTTATACTTTTTAAAATTCTATTGAAAAATGCTTTAATTTGATCTTGGAGCTAAAAATCATTTCTTTGCAAATGCTGCCAGAGGGAACTAACAGAGTGTGCAGATCAGGTGCAGAGAAACAGCCTACAGCCAAATATGTCAGCTTGAAATAAGCAGCTGTTACTTGAAAAGAAAGTGGGACATGATACAAACTGGCTGGCTGTAATGTGGAACATATTGTAAGGCACTCACAGGACATAATACAGAGCCTAAAGCCAGCTATCCATATTTCCATATTTCTTGCAACTGTTAAAATAAAGGATACTCAAGAGGTAATCATAGAATGAAGATTAAATGACTAACAAGTGGTGAAATATCTGCTCCACAAACTCTCATTGAGTCATCTATTTATATTGCAAGTAAAAAAAATGGCAGCATAGTGGTGTAGAAATGCACTGTTCCAGAGATTGGAAGCCAGAAATGCAAGCCCATAACTCCTAGGGGGTGATTTTGACTTTGGGCGATAGTGTAAAACGCGTGATAGCGAATTGGCAGCCCATTTTACATCTCACCCGATTTCCACTTCCACTGACTACAATGGAAATGAAAATGGGGAGAGATGTATAATGGGCGGCTGATCCGATATCGCCCGTTTTACACTTTCAGACAAAGACAAAATGACCCCTCTAGTCTAGTATCTTGAATTTCCAAAGTTAGCCATAACATCAGGGGATTAGTGCTGTGTACTAGTTAGACACTTGCCATTGATACAAGGAAAAGATCAGGAGGAGAGTCTTTGCCCATACATACCTCCTGGTGGTCATTTAGACAGTGTCAATGACTGAACTCAGGAAACAATGCAATATGACATAAGGAAAGAAGAAAGAACTTTTTTTTTGGTAATGGTACCTTTAACTACTTCACTTATTTGCATCTGTGAGAATACACAGAAAGTCCCTTGGTGCATCTCCCAGACATATTCTAGAGTGTCCGAATACTGGACTATACAAATGCATCTGCAACAAAATTTGTTGGGGGGAAGTTTCCGTCTAGTTTTGCACCCAGATTCCAGCGCAATCCGGGTGGAATCAGCCGAACCAGCCCACAGGGTCGGGGATTTTTAAAAGTAGGTTACGCCCAAGACCACTTACGCTCGTGTTTTTCACGACCTTTTACACTGGTTCAAGATTCAATTTGCCTGAATCAGGCCTCGCCTACAAAACTGGCCATGCCCCCAGGTCGAAATTGTGTAATTCCATTATTTAGGAAGTGGTAACAAGGCACTTAGAAAATCATAACATGATTAGGCAGAGTCAACATGTTTTTATGAAAGGGAAATCATGTTTGACAAATTTATTGGAATTTTTTAAAGATGTAACTAGTAGGGTAGATAAAGGGGAACCAGTGGATGTAGTATATTTGGATTTTCAAAAGGAATTTGATAAGGTGCTACATAATAGGTTGTTACGCAACATGAGGGCTCATAAGGTTGGAGGTAATATATTAGAATGGATAGAGGATTGGTTAACGGACAGAAAACAGAGAGTAGGGATAAACGGGTCATTTTCAGGTTGGCAGGCTGTAACTAGTGGAGTGCCGCAAGGATCAGTACTTGGACCTCAGCTATTTACAAACTATTTTAATGATTTAGATGAAGGGACCAAGTGTAACGTATCCAAGTTTGCTGACGATACAAAGCTAGGTGGGAAAGTAAGCTTGTGAGAAGGACACAAAGAGTCTGCAAAGGGATATAGACAGGTTAAGTGAATGGGCAAGAAGGTGGCAGATGGACTATAAAGTGGGGAAATATGAGGTAATTCACTTTGGTAGGAAGAATAGAAAAACAGAATATTTTTTAAATGTTATAAAGCTATTAAATGTTGGTGTCCAGAGAGACTTGGGTGTCCTCATACAAGAAACACAAAAATTTAGCATGCAGGTGCAGCAAACAATTAGGAAGGCAAATGGCATGTTGGCCTTTATTGCAAGGGAGTTGGAGTACAAGAATAACAAAGTCTTACTACAATTGTACAGGGCTTTGGTGAGACCTCACCTGGAGTATTATGTACAGTTTGGTCTCCTTATCTAAGGAAGGACATACTTGCCTTAGAAGTGGTGCAACAAAGGTTCACTAGATTGATTCCTGGGATGAGAGGGTTGTCCTATGAGTAGAGATTGAGTAGAATGGGTCTATACTCTGGAGTTTAGAAGAATGAGAGGAGATCTCATTGAAACATACCAGATTCAGAGGGGGGCTTGACAGGGTAGATGCTGAGAGGTTGTTTCCCCTGGCTGGAGAGTCTAGAACCAGGGGGCATAGTTGCAGGATAAGGGGTCAGCCATTTAAGGCTGAGATGAGGAGGAATTTCTTCACGCAGAGGGTTGTGAATCTTTGGATTTCTCTACCCCAGAGAGCTGTGAATGCTGAGTCATTGATTATGTTCAAGGCTGAGATATTTAGATTTTTGGACTCTAGGGGAATCAAGTGGTATGGAGAATTGGGCAGGAAAGTGGAGTTGAGTCAAAGACCAGCCAAGATCTTATTGAATGGTGAAGCAGGCTCGAGGGGCCGTATGGCCTACTCCTGCTCCTATTTTTTATGTTCGGTAAGGCTCTTCAAATTGTGTTCATTTTCTTAGGCGTAAAGGCACGTTTTAAAAGTTTTTTCATATCAAAAAATATTTAATTTACTAAGATACTGACTAGTGTACACCAACAAATCTATCAAATGGTTCAGTATAGTTTTTTAGGTCATTTTCAGTGATTTGAAATCACATTACTCAGGCAGAGGACTGGACACCCTTATTTTTGATGATAAACCCATTTTGATGATAAACCTATTTCCAGCTGCATTAATAAAACTGCAGCAGGTTAAATACATCAAGGAATACATATTAATGGAAAGAAAAAATAAAGAAATTATTACATTCTATTATGTTGTCCGAGTGCGTTGGTTGCGTTTGTGATTATGCAAAGGAATTTTAGTGGAAACCTTAAGTGTAACCTGACAAGTGCAATTTCAAATGCATTTTGGGCACAATTTCCTGATGGCACCCAAAGTGGAAACTGTACTCCATTGAGTCTGATACTTAGTTAGATTGGCTCATGATTGCCTTATGGATTATATTTCTGCTCTACAATGATAGGTGGATCTACTAGTATGCACAGCTGAATCCATCAACTTAGGACGATGCCCCATTCAGTGAGGATATCATATTCTATCCGACTGGACCTAGAATTTTTTTTTAGTATCAATGCCTTTTTCTAAATTATACCCAAAATATATATGTATGCATGTCCTCCTGAGTTAGTCCATAACCTGTGAATTAAGACTTGCTGCTGATATGTTTATTTTCCAAGCCTCTAGTGTGGAATCTGATTCCTGTAGTTAGAATCCTGGACTGGGTACTGTTACTTGGAATTGAGTCATCTCTTCTCCTACCCATTTAAATGGCATTGGGATCTTCTCAACATGATTCTATTGGTATCTCTCTCATCTCATGCTGATTCTGTTTTAACACTGGATTGAAGCCAATACACTTGCTCTACCTGATACTTCCGCACCTTTGTAGATTCATCACCTTTTGTATTTGCATTTGATATATACACTGCTTGATAGACCTTCTTAAATGATAAACAAACTAATATAAGGTTAAACAAACATGTGATCTAATTTTAATGGCGACTTTAGGCACTTTGACATTCCTAATAGTCACAAGGTGGCATTTAGCTCTCCCTAGAGGTGTTTAGCATATATTTATGCTGCAGCCTGAAAGACAAATGTTTCAACATTGGTCGTGGAGCAAATAAAAACCTTTGGTTGGATGACTGAACAGTACTTTAAAAAGAAACATTTTCATTTAAAATGTACTGTAAATTTTAGACTGAATGTGAATGCTGTAAACTATAACTGCATTGTTGTAATAATTTCCAGCATGGCTCAGTTGGTAGCACACTTGCCTCTGAATCAGAAGTTTGTGGGTTGACATCCCAATTCAGATTTGTGCATACAATTTAGGCTGATACTTCAGTGCAATACCAGGCTGGGATTTGGGGTGTTCCAGTCAGGTTGGGGAGGTGAAAGCTGGTCAAACTTCCTGCACCTGATTGCTGTTCAGTGACCTCCTTGTGGAAGTGTGCATGGATGGACATTGGATGAGAAGAGAATTGGACCTGGCTGTCATGGCCCTCATGGTTAAATTGCTGCCAACACACATTATCAAACCTCACAAGCGGGGAATGGCCACACTTGATGGCGGCCAGCAGGTGTCAACTGAATCAGCACTTTCAGGGAGAAAACTGGCAGGAGAAACACTGGGGACAAAAGATCAGTAGAATCCTTTTCAGTTTTAGTAAAAACATGAAACAAAAGAAGAATCTCCATTAAATCCCACTGAAAGATGGCCAAATGTAATTGGTATTGTCAGTTATACAATCTTAGTTTCATTATCCTCCAATCCTTATCCATTATTGAGCAATGCGGTGATTAATGATAAAATCCCCCAAAAAAACAAGAAATGAAAAATAGAGATGGATTAATAAGAAACGAATGTAATAATTCACACTGATGGGTGGGTGGGACCAAATTACACTGGACGGTAGTCAAATATTCTATGTATTATGACATGTTATAGGAATCAGAACAGTGATCAGATTGGTTGAGCACTCTGTTTTGTGATTTACAGCAGTCATTATTCCAGCAGCCAATATTTTTGTGATCCAGAATCATTTTGTGATGAGCATCTCACTCATATTCTGATTCCTAACTGCAAGGCTTTCTGCAGGGTATTCTCTAAAGATAAAGTGCATCTCTTTCAATGGGGCCATATCAAATCCAAGAAGGTTGGTGGTGTAAGGCAGCCTGGTAGTGCAGTACATTAGTGACCTGACGCATTGTGTGATGGATTGGCAGGTTTCTCTTCCATGATTCTTCTATAGTAATGAAGGCATTTTCCATAAGGCAGATTGAGTTACTGATCTTCAGAAGATCAAAATAAAAGGGGCTGCCCATCAGAAGTGAACTGAGTCTTTTAGGGATGGAGGCAAAACCAGAAAGCAGGTTAACCTCCTTCCCCAATAATGCTCATGCCCCTCCCAGTATCGAGTTTAGGAGCTGCATAGGTACAGCCTAGGTTTAGGCTGCCCAGCTGCATTCTCAATCTGGAAACGGTGCATGACAACAGTTAGGGAAGAGGGAGCTACAGTGATGGATGAACATACTACCTTTGGGTGAGGGGAAAGAAATAAAAGAACCATAAAACTCTACTCTAAATTCACCATAGTAAAATTAATAGGCCAAGGTTGACCTGATAGTTCAATGATTAACGGTACTGTCCAGTGTGGTGCTGAGCCATACAGACTAAGAAGGTCCTAGGTTCAATCCTTATTTTGTGCTAAGTCAGCTGATCTCATCTCATCTAGTACTGGGACAATTGACCTCACTGTCCTTGGACTAGGGAAGGAAAAATCAGTTTGCGTTCTTGTTCCAGTAACCTCCCTATTTGTGGATACTAAAGGGGTGATTTTAACCGGAAACAGATCCTGCTGTCTTCTGCTTTAACCTGCTCTTCTGAGCAGGCAGCAATGACACCCCCCCCTTTAAATATGCAGATCAGGATCCAATGATGTCATTGGGCCCTAGCTGTAATTTTCCACCAGATGAAGAGGATCCAGGGTCAGAAGTTTAGGCTTACTCTACCCTAAGCTCTCCATTTCACTCCCCAAAACTCCCTATTCATGACTTACCTTGTTGCTGGCGACCGTTCCTTTGATAGCGGCTGGCGGGCTCCTGCCGAGGTCAGAAGGGTTTGACGCTTGCCCCGTTCCCATCCTTGCACCTGCCCATGCCCACTTGAGTACTACTCCTGGTTAAAATCAAGGCTTGAATTTGGACAAGATCAGGCTTATAACTGGTTCCATCTCTGGTCAGACATCCTGCTCGTGCATGATGTTTAGTTCAATAAATGAAATGCACTACTTGGTTGTATACTAAGACTGCTTGTACCTAATGAAACATATCCCAGTGTGAATCATGTTAACTCTGGGCAGGATCGGGGCGTGCCATTTCGGGGGTGGGGGGGGGGGGGGTGGTGTGCAGGTCGAGCGGCAACTTGTACGTCGAGGTCCAGAGAGATTTTAATTCCCAGATCTCCTTTCCATCTTTAGGCTCCGACGCCCACCCAAACCCGGCAGAAATCACTGCCTGGCTGGAGCGGGAATTCAAGCGGCAAGAGGTCACCTCCGGGCCCTCTGTGAACGGTACCTGTCAGTCAGGTAAGTGGTGAGGGGTCTAGAGGTGATCACGACTGGGGGAGTGAGGAAAAGCCTAGAACAAGGGTTTCCTTGTGGGGCCTGGAGGAGCATGCCTCTATGCAGCTCCCAGCAGGTTTGGCCTGGCAGGAAAACCACCATTGCTCCCATGCTCAGACCTTGGGTTAAAATAGCAGATCAGGTATTGATGATGTCATCGAGCCGATCTGCATATTTAAAGAAGATTCCATCGGTTAGGGGTGCGTGTCCTTGTTACCTGCAATTTAAAATTGCAGTCAGTCAGATCGGGGCGGGAAAGGAGTGAGGTAGTCCCCCACTCCATTTTAACTGCCTGGTTTCCACCAGCCATGGGGGGAGTTAAAATCGAGGCCACTGCCATTAGGACAGAAGTGGTGAAAAGAAATATGGAGCAACAGCTGCTCTCCAACCTTCCTCAAAGGTTTTAGTTGCAGGAAGTCATTTAACACTTGGTTACAGGCAGTAATTGCACAGCAATACTAGGGTACTTTTATCTGAAACATTAATTACTGCATTCACTGCACTAGTATTACTGTGAGGCTATAAATTAGAGCCTGCCAACTGCTAATGCCAGTTTATAACTAAACAGAGTAAATAACCCTAATATGAAACAAAATTGGAAAGTCCATTAAAGTACAAAAAGGGGCACATTTGCTTCAACCAAGACCATCACCAGTATCTTCCTTCTCACTTCAATTTAACTCTTTTTTTTTATTCGGAGCAGCTTGCACTACGGTAAGAATGAGAACAGTCCATTCAGCTCTTTGAACTCATTCCATCATTTAGAACCAACCTCAGAATCTTCACAGATCATTTTCACCTTCCTCCTGTTTACAATGGTATTGGTATTCATTACAGTAATGGGATTAAATTGGTGTCTGAGATGCAGTTTTGCAACCAAGGAAAGACCATTAACAAACAACTTGCTTTTGTGTAGTGCTCTTCATGTGCAGGAAAATGTCTGAAAGTGTTTAACATTAAGAGGACAGAACAGTAAAGGCTGAGCAGGAGTGGGCAGGGAAAAAGTGGAAAGGATGGGGGAGGAAAAACAAAAGCATGGTTGAGAAGAAAAGGGTTTTGAAAAGCAGGAAGGGAGGTGATAAGATGGTTAGAAGTTGGCAGGGAGTGCCAGTAGGCAGGATCATTCCGTGAACAAGTAACGACCAATGGTGGAGTTGAGGATGAGAAGAAGGGCTATGTTAGAGTGGCAAAAGGCATGTGTGGGGACACAAGGCAAGAGTATATCACTAAGGTAGGACAATGCGAGGCCATAGAGAGATTTGAAAGTGAATACTTTCAATTCACCTTGCTGGTATGGGAACCAGCAGAGCTCGGGAACTTTGGTTACTCTGGCATCTTAAAAGGGCTTCACACAAAGTGCAGTCAATGGAAAGGAAAGTAGAGATGCATATAACGGTGGCTGACTCATTATCACCATTTTTCTGCTCGCCCCCAAAGTGAAAATGACCCCGAATCATTCTAACACCCTAGCTACATGATGCATTTTCATTTACTCACAGACACGTTGGGATGCAGGATGGGCACTTGGATGTCACTGTCGAAATTCTGCAAGCTTCCAATATCTCAACTTGCTTACAGGACAAGTTGATTCATAGCAGGTTGGAGTTGCTACAGTGGGGAGGAGAGACCCCAAGTTTCTGCCCTTCGACAGATTTCGAGAAGGCCAGTCTCAGCATTATTGCCAATGAAAATTGCTTTGTTGTTATGGTCTGGAATGCTCTGCCTGAAAGGGTGGTGGAAGCAGATTCAATAGTAACTTTCAAAAGGGAATTGGATAAATATTTGAAAGGGAACAAAACTGCAGGGCTACGGGGAAGTGGGACTAATTGGATGGCTCTTTCAAAGAACCGGCACAGGCACGATGGGCTGAATGGCCTCCTCCTGTGCTGTATGATTCTATGATTCTATTCTATGAAAGCACTGGGGGAGTGAGGGAGGGTGAAATCTGAGCTGAGGGCTACCACTGTCCTTCTCTTGTTATGTTTTCTCCTCCTATTCATTCACTCTCACACAGCAATGCACCCAAACAGAACACCATGACACACAGTTTATAACCATGTAGGCATGGTTTGAAATTATGTCTTGCAGTCAGCATTGTAACATATGGTTGCCTTCTGTTTTTGTAGGCTTGCCCCAGGAGCCATCAGCAGTCCCGTGGAATCAAACAGTACACTACATCACTCACTCTACCCATCAGAAGCACAGCTTCAGAAGATGCTACATCCACTCCAGAGAACTTTGATAGTAAGGTTAAGGAGGTAACTTCGGTGAGTCAAAGCGAATGAAGGAGGAGGACTATTGGAGGTGGCAATGTCGGATCGGGAACCTGCTGGTCAGAGGGTTATTTTGCTTCATTCCTCAGCTGAAGAGTCGACGGATTCTCAGGGCTTGCTTACAAAAGAAAATTGCTGCCTGAACGTGATCATCTATTGGCGTCATTTTTACCTGATCAAAGCACCCTGTGGCCAACAGTGTGAAGGAGTGCACCAGCCACTTCTGTGCAGTCATGAAAAAAGCCTTCACTTTACACTGCAGTCTACCTTGGAGCACATGGGATCTCCAGAAGCAACTGCAATGGAGCCCCCAGTGACACACGTCCCTCCTAAATACTTACACTTCCGCTACAGAGTCCTTGGGCTGCACTATGCTAGGGACTTAGGTAGAGAGAATCATGATGCAGTGCCTTACTGACTTCATTGTTACCACACAGAGAGGTATACATGCTGGGAGAGTGTCCAGCAGTAGGAACATTGCTGAAATAAGGTTGCTGTCTCTCAAAACAATGGCATATCCAGCTAATCCAGTCTCCCTCACCGTATAGTGGATGCGCCAAAATTGACAGCAGATGCACTATGAAGTGGTCAGGATCACAGCAATGAGAAAGAACTTTCATTTATATGGCACCTTTCACATCTTCAGGACATCCCAAAGTGCTTCACAGACATTAATTTACATTAGAAGTGTAGTCACTACAGTTACGTGAGCAAATGTAGCAACCAATTTGTGTATGTGGCCAAAGTGGTAGAAGCACTTTGAAAGTGAACCCATACATTTAAGGTAAAAATTGCCATTGTAAAAAAAAAGAATGTGTCCCTTTAAGAACTCATTTCTACCTATAAGAGATTGCCGTTTGTCTTTCATGCCCACTTTGAGTGGACTTAATGCTGGGCTGGTCTTCCATCTAAAACTTGGGAAATGGATGGTTGACTACAAATGCCCTCATTTAAATTTAGTAAACATACATAATGAGGCATTTTATGCCAGAGTTCTATCTACTGGTTGGGAAATGGCCCAGGGCACATGTGAAGTGGGAATTCGGCAATTCATGATGGAACAATTTACCAGTTATCACTCATAAGATTAAGGAGGTGGAATTGTTCCTGCACATTGGAATTTTTAACCTTGTGACAAAAATGGTTTTTTGCCGGTTCTTAATTTTTTTAACTTCTATTTCTGTACTGTTAAATCCAGCATGTAAAGGGTTTAATCAGTATCATGCAAGGAATTTCTCAAAGGAAAACACATCAGTTCCGTTCCAAATATACTGGCAACAGTGTGCTTCACATATATAAATTGTTAAAAAAAATGAAAAGCTCCATCTGTCAATTAACAGGAATGATAACATTCACTGACAAGCATCTTTAGTCATTAGTAGAGATTACTCCCATCGAATATTGATGAATAGCAATGTTAGTTTAATTAAATCATGAGAGGTATATTTTCTGCTGTCTTTGTATCAGGATCTGTGGGGGTTGGGAGTGTTCACAAGTCTCCTGCTCATATTGCAAAGGGTAGGCCCCAGTCTGAATTTTGATTTACAGCTATTTCTGAGTCCTCTGAAAAGAAGGCGCCCAATTGATTGGCTGGAGCCTTCTGTAATCAAGAGCTTGGTGGGCAGAGAATTCATCTCAAAGATTGATATTAGCAGGTCTAAAAAAAAGACACAGCAGTCAGACTATGGGTGCAACTCCCAACCAGGAGCTGAAAGGTTTTCAGACTTTAAAGTTCAATGTCAGCCTAGCAAGCAAAGTCAGAGGGCTCGATTTTACACGTAAATTGTGGGTGCATTGGGGGGGGCGGGGGGGCTGCGAAAATTGCAAAATTCAGAGCGGGTTCGGAAGCCGGCTCCAACCCGTCAACTTCCGAGTTCCCCACGGACGCACCTGTGTGCGCGTGGACGTCCCGAATCCGGAAGTCCTGCCAGCAATTAAAGCCGGCGGGATGATAGTTAAAGAGCCAAATGTACCTCATTGAGGTACTTAAGGCACTTTACTTGTGACACATTAGGTAGTTAGAACGATTTTTAACTTACCTGGGCGGCTTTCCCATGGCTTCTGATTCACGGCTGGTGAAACCAGGTGTGAAGGGCTGAATCCGACCAAAAGAAACTAAATAAATTAAATAAAATCCTTTGCATGAAGTTAAAACACAAAATCAACCTATCTTTCCACCCTGCTCCGATGTCCGATTCTCCCTCTCTGATCTCCCCCTCTTCACCCCACTGATGTCCCCCAATCTTCCCCTCTCCCCCCCACCGATCTTCCCCTCTCCCCCCGACCTTCCCCTCCCCCCCCCCCCCCCGATCTTCCGATCCAGTGCCGGATGATGTCTGGCTCTCTCTCTTTCTCTCCAACTTTAATCATCATCAATTACGATGCAATCGTGTCGGAAACAGTAAGTTTTGTTTATTCGGGTTTACGACGCGCACGAACCCGCCACCATTTCAAAATTGAGCCCAGAGTACTTGAGGTTATAGTAACTAAACATATGATTAAATTTCCATGTTTAGAGGGAAAGCAAGTTGCATCTTAGTTATTTTATATGTTAAGGAGCATAGGGAAAATAATATCATACTGTGTGAAACTGTATACTGTTCGTTCATCTATCTTATATAAATAAAACCATTTGATGGTTTGAAGCCTATGTCTCAATTCAGTAAGAATGGTTATCTAGTCTGCCGTCCATAAAGAGAGAATTGATATGGCCACTCATGATATATTCCAGTAGCCAGTATCCCTGTTATAATCCCATGGGTCATGCTATCATTTTCATCAGATACTGGGCAGAAAATGGTGCATTCTGGATCATAGGATCTGCTTATGGGAGTAACCAGTAACACTCTACTTGAGAGAATTTCTGCGTAAAAACCCAAAAACTATGATCACCCTCATATCAAGCAAACAGAAACTTCACCTGGTTTTCTCAGTACATTGGTTTGGAGACTTGTAACTATATGTTTCCACATGTGTCAGACACCCAGCTGACCAAAAACAAAATAAAATCTAAATTAAACAAATTATATGTATCAGTGATTTGAAGTAAATCATGTGTATCCATTTTGTAATTGTCATTGGCTTGCATGAATAAATTGTGACATCGAACACAATTTGCATGCCTTTTGTTATCACGATATTCAACACCCTTATTCATTGAAAATATTTACCTACTTCATGTAATAAAATGTAGCTTCAATTATTAAGGAAATTAAAACTATTAAACTCCTGTCAAATATAACCAATGGAACGTCACTTTGTAAAATAGAGTTGCTGAAAATTGTGATAGACTTACTGGGGCCAATAATGCAATTTAAGGCACCCAATTATGTTACTGGGTGATTAAACCTGAGGCCTTTGCTCCTGGAAGATGTAAATAGGCCTGACTATGTGAAGGAGATAAATTACCTTCGATACTGATCAAAACGAGGGATGCTTCAGCTTCAACTGTTCGGCTTAATACTGCTGTGACACATGGTGATACTCAATAAATCCTCCCAGCTACTTTCCCTGATGGTGTCATCAGATCATTTAAACAGAAACACACATGAAAGCAAAGCGCAATTCATAGTAACTTTTTAATATTAAAAGGGGTACCTCTATTTTAAAAATCATTTTCTCCTTGTTTCTTTTAGATCCCTATAATCAAACCACTCCTCCTTCCCATGAACAAAAATGTTCTATTCATAACCATGGGGCAGCATCAAACTGCTTTCACGCTTCTATAAAAACTGACTCCTGCTTTCAAGGTCATGCGTGAAAGCAATGTTAGAGGGTTGGCTCTTTGGAGCTGCATCTTATCATACTCTACCACAACATGACAGAAAGCCAGTGCACTGTGCCAGTGCGTCACCACAGTTTCAACTAGTCTTCTAGAATTGCTTCATTGGATTGGTGCGAGTTTTGGGCAGGTTCAGTTCCTGCAATGTCAGCCATCTGGAAATGTTTACACTGTTGCAGATGTCCTACTATTCCCTCAACCAACATCACTAAACCAGATTGTCTGGTCATTATCTCATTGCTGTTTGTGGGACCTTGCTGTGTGCAAGTTGGCTGCCGAGTTTCCTACATTACAACAGTGACTACACTTCAACAGTACTCCATTGGTGGTAAAGTGCCTTAGGATGACCTGAGGTCATGAAAGGTGGCTATATGAATGCAAGTCTTTCTTTCTTTATAGCATGTACAAAAGCATGTATAACAGTAGGTCATTCAGCGCATAACAAACATGTGAAGTCTATACTGACCATTTAATCTTCTGAGGAAAATTTATACATAAATACTCCCAGATCCCCAAAGATAAGTTTGGCATCACCAGTGTAGCATGGTGAATTATTTGCTAAAGCAGTAGCAGCTAGTGTCGATATTAATAGTTATTTTGTGAGGCTTTGTGGTCAGCTTGGAGCCTTATTAGATGCAAGCACAAGTTGGAAATATGGCTATATTATAGCCCTGACCTGAGCTCAGCACAAGAAAGGCTCCACACTGGCAGTGGAGCCTCATAAAATTATCCTTATTGACTCAAGCTACAAAGCCATCTGGTATACAGGGTTAGTACTTACATGTACCCTTTGCATATACAGTGCAGAGCAAATTCAGTGAGACGGAAACACATGTGGGAGATAGGACTATAAAACGATAGCCTCAATTCACTGAACTGCCATCCGGTTCTGCTCCAGGAGCGCAATCCTGTTGAATTTGCCCTTGAGAGCTGGGAACGGTGACTGTGCCAACACACACTATTGTAAAAACATTGTTTATTTGAACTCCTGCTCTGAATAATTGTCAGTGGTGTCATTGCACATTTCTCTATTTGCAGACTTGGTAAAGCTTCTTACAAGGCACGTTGCCAGATGATAGGGCTCCTTTAAGTCCCAGAGCAGAATCGTTTCGATAGCATAAAATGACATTTTGTTAATCATCTAGATAAACAGTGTAACATGATGCCACAAGCTGTTCAAATTATCTCCTCTATTATTTTAATGGAATACCAGAGCCTGTAAACATTGGAGCAGCTTGTTACCACCATTCTTTAAAAAGAAACAAGCTTTTTATTAAACAAGACCTATTGAAACAGAAATAAATGAATCTGAAGGAGACCTTTAACTGTGTTCCTGTTGTGGAGAAAAGTCTGCCCTCCTTGGAATAAACTTAATTTCACCATGGTAACAATCGCATGTTATGAATATCAGCATCACAAGAGCCATGAATAATAATAGTTCATTTAAAAATGAATAACCTATTCCTGCAGGTTTCATATTAAGCATCAAGTCAGCTACTGGCTGAGAACTAGGGCAATGGGAACACACCGTTGTGCTTTTGGGGAGACTGCAGGCGGGCTCAGGTCCTAGAGCAGCCAGCACACCATGCTCTGAAAGCTCACTTTCGATGCTCTGAGTTGCCTACCAAGGACGTGTGTGTTATATCAGCAACAGTATGAATTATTCCATTGTACTTTCCACAGGAAATGGTTTAACTTTTTACTGATGCTCTTAATTCAATTACTTTTTTTTAAAATGTCATAGATGGTGATTGATAACACGACCGTGTCAGTGCACCACCCATCAGGTCACTTCACATTCGTTTTCAAACCCAGGAGGTGTCCATGCAGGAAAACTTTCCTACCTCCTGGGTACTGCTATGTAATGAAGCTTCTCAGCTTGGATTCATCCAAATCAGCACTCAGAGCAGGAAAGAATGCAGACATGAGCAATCCCATGGAGCCACTCACTAAAGTTCTTGCAGTTGACAGGCACTCAACGGCTTCCTGCAGAGAGGAGAGGTCTCAAATAAGAAGTCTCCATGGGCAAGAAAAAGATTTAAACCATAAATACAAAGCAATTTTTCAAATCATATTTTTCACCTTACTTAACATAGAGGAGATATCTCATATTGAAATGTATTCTCCCTCATTTTCCTTTTTGCAGCCTACTGTCAAAAACCTGGAAAACTGGGGTCAGGTTGGTAATTAAATGTCCCAGCAGAGACGATGGTGTTGTGTTGCAGACACTATTACAGACAAGTAAAACCATTGCAAATCAGGCAGTAAGTATACCACACCATATATTCCAGCAATAAAAACTGATCATGGTGCCGTATTTTGTGGCTTTTTTTTACTACCAGTGCTTGACTGAGCTGAAGCTACCTACTTAAGCTATATAATCTAATTTGGTTTTATTTCCTATTTATTTATATTTTTGCTGCATTTACTTGTATCTGCCATGTTTAGATATTCTGTTATATTGCAATCACTATTTGGACAAATATTGTGTGTATTTTTGTAGTTAACTTCAGTCTTTCTATAATGTGGCAATAAACCAATTTTATCACCAAGAGAATCACACAATATCCAAGAGTGTGTAATGCAGATGAAGATAATTAGTGTCTTTCAGTGAATTATGAGGCAGTGACCCAACAGTGGCCTTCAAATGACATCAGAAAGCACAAGTGCAAAATGAGCAGTTTATTGCATGGTCAGCAGAGCGCTGAGGGGAATCCCATTTGATGGTGAGTATGACAACAATTCACTTGGAGTTGGCAGTGGTTCCTTTGCATTATTTCACAGAATGAGGGGTGATTTATGATATTATGATTCTTGATCACGGGTTAGCAAAATTAAATATTGCTCGATGGGACAAAGTGCGAAGTGCGTGTCCCGCCAGCAACCGTCCTGTTACATTGGGAGTCCTGGAGGATTTTTGTGTAGGGGGTAGGGTCTAGAGGAAGCCACTGTGAAGGTGGAAGTGGTGCACTTAAAGCTGGACTGTTCTTAAAGCAGTACTAGCATGCAGCAATTTCAAACCATGGATCAAAAAGGAACCAAGAAGAGAGCTTCTTGGAGAAAAGAAAAAAAGAGGGAGAGAGAAAAAGAGAGAGAGAAAGAGAATAAGAAATAAAGAACTTTCATTTATATAGTGCCCTTCACATGCTCAGGACGTCCTAAAGTGCTTCACAGCCAATAAAATGTAGTCACTGTTATAATGCGACTAGGACCCAGATTTTAGGAGTTTGGTGATAAGGCTGTCGATGTTGTTTCTCTCGACATTAAATGTAGCATCTCGGTATTGAAGGACTAGATTCCGTTCATTGATGGGGATTAGAATTTTTAGCCAGATTGATACGAGTAAAACATTTAAATTTGGAGCAAAATACTGCGGATGCTGGAAATCTGAAATAAAAACAGAAAATGCTGGAAATACTCAGCAGGTCAGGCAGCATCTGTGGAGAAAGAAACAGAGTTAATGTTTCAGGTCGATGACCCTTTGTCAGAACTGGAAGAAGTTGAGGATTAAACAGTTTTTAAGCAAGTACAGAGTCCGGGAAAGGTGGGGAGGAAGGGGAGGGGAGGAAAGAACAAAGGGAAGGTCTGTGATGGGGTGGAGGGCATGAGTGATTTAATGACAAAAGGGATGATGGTGCGAGGCAAGGAAGGTGGTAATGGGACAAGTAGTGAAACAAAAGATGGGTCTAGAGGAGCTGTAAATGGCAACATCAGAGCCATTGCCAGCACTTGCTGTCTGAAAAAATGGCAGCAGTTGTAATGAACTGAAGTTTTTGAAATCAATGTTGAGTCCAGAAAGTTGTAAAGTGCCTAATCGAAAGATGAGGAACAGCTTGCTGAGTATTGCCAGCATTTTCTGTTTTTATTTAAATTCCGACATGTATTTGAGCAGGCTAGCAATGTTACTTCTGATTGTGCAAGTCAGGTTCAATTCAAGCAACTCATTCAATGCTACTTTTAAGCCTTTTAAGTTCTTGGTAAAAGGATGTGCACAATCGATATGAGCTGACCACTGTGTGTCAGACATTGAACGGAGTGAAACGGGAACATTTTCCCTCAAAATCTCCCACCTTTGTGAACTTGTGCTGAAAATACTGTACAATGACTGAAGATACTCAAAGAACGTGATACAATCAATTGCCGACTCTGTTGATTTAACACCAAGTAGGTTCAGGGTATACGCTGCATATGGAGCAAAATGTGCCTGTGGATTGTGTTGAAGAAGCACCGTCTGAGCTCCAGAGTCCTTTCCTGCCAAGTTGGCTCCATTATCATAAGCTTGTTCACGACAGAGTTTGAAAGTAAATCCCTGTTCAGCTATGGCGTTTTGAATCATCTCAGCTATTTCCTCGCCAGTCTTCTTGGTGAAGTCTCTGAAGCTCAAGAGATGTTCCTGAATCACAAAGTTTCCTGCAGGTACTTGACGAATGTATCTGATCACTGGTGTTATCTGTTCTTTGTGTGAGCTGTCTGGTATCGCATCGCAAACTATTGATAAGTACTTTGCCTCCTTAACCCTGTTTAGGATTGTTTTCACAATATGCCTGGCGCATTCTTCAATAAAGTCAGTCTGTTGGAAGTGCCATCTTTTAGATGAAATGTTAAACTGGGGCCTGTTCAGATGGACAGATAAGGTCCAAAAGCACTATTCAAAGAAGAACAGAAAGTTCTCCTGGTGTCCTGGTCCACACCATCAAAACAGATTAACTGATCATTTATCTCATTTAAGGTTTGCACAAATTGGCTTGTCATGTTTGCCTACGTACAACAATGAGTACACTTCAAAAGTAATTAATTTGTGTGACCTGCTTAAGGATGCCCTGAGGGCATGAAGGCACTATCTCAAATTTTGCTCTCCCCTCACTGATTAGGAATCATCCCAGCATTGTGAAGTTCTCCTGTCAGCTTGTACAAGAAATGATGGTCGTTCCAACAGTGGGAGGTAGAATTGGGAAGCACCTCCATACTCGAACCTGCAACTAAGTGGCCAGGAGTCAGGTGCTGTACCAGTGAGGTATCCCTGCAGTAGATAATCTGCCGATGTCAACTGGCTAATATTCGTAATGTTAAAAGTCCTCTTTTATACTGCACCAACCACAGTGAAATAGGATAGCTAAACTGTCAAATTACATGTAACTTTAAAATAAAACCTTAAATAAAGAAACTTATCTTGTCACCACAAGATGGTAGCATAAGACAATGCTAATTGTTGTTAAGGATAGTATTAGATTAAAAGAAGAGGCCTATAATGTTGCCAAGAAGAGTAGTAAGCCTGAGGATCGGGAGAGTTTTAGAAAGGACGGCCAAAAAATTGATAAAAAAGGAGAAAATAGAATATGAAAGTAAACTAGCAAGAAATATAAAAACAGATTGTAAGAGCTTCGACAAGTATGTAAAATGGAAGAGATTGACAAAGTAAACGTTGGAACCCTAGAGGCTGAGACAGGAGCAATTATAATGGGGAATCAGGAAATAGCAGATGTGTTAAACAAATATTTTGTATCTGTCTTCACCGTAGAAGACACAAAAAGCATACCAGAAATAGTGGGGAACCAAGGGGCTAATGAGAGTGAGGAACTTAAAGTAATTATTATCAGTATAGAAAAAGTACTTGAGAAACTAATAGGACTAAAATCCGATGAATCCCCCGGACCTGAGGGCCTACGTCTTAGGGTTCTAAAAGAAGTGGCTAGAGAGATAGTGGATGCATTGGTTATGATCTTCCAGAATTCCCTAGATTCTAGAACGGTCCCCGTGGATTGGAAGATAGCAAATGTAACCCCGCTATTCAAGAAAGGAAGGAGAAAGAAAACAAGGAGCTACAGGCCAGTTAGCCTGACATCAGTCATCGGGAAAATGTTGGAATCCATTATTAAGGAAGTGGTAACAGGGCACTTAGAACATCATAATATGATTAGGCAGAGTCAACATGGTTTTATGAAAGGGAAATCAAGTTTGACAAATTTATTAGAGTTTTTTGAGGATGTAACTAGTAGGGTAGATAAAGGGGAACCAGTGGAGGTAGTATATTTGGATTTTCAAAAGGCATTCGACAAGGTGCCACATAAAAGGTTGTTACCCCAGATAAGGGCTCATGGGGTTGGGGTAATATATTAGCATGGATAGAGGATTGGTTAACAGACAGAAAACAGAGAGTAGTCATTTTCAGGTTGGCAGGTTGTAACTAGTGGGGAACTGCAAGGATCGGTGCTTGGGCCTCAGCTATTCACAATCTGTAATAATGACTTGGATGAATGGACCGAGTGTAATGTATCCAAGTTTGCTGATGATACAAAGCTAGGTGGGAAAGTAAGCTGTGAGAAGGACACAAAGGGCTCAATTTTCAACGTAAAAAACGGTGGGTTGGGGCGGGGGGGCATTGAAAATTGCCATCATTTCAGACTCGATCCCAACCCACCACCAACTCCCCCATTTCTGGTTTTCACTGGGGCGGGACAAGGGGCGAGAGACCATCCCGCTCCCAGGAGGCGGGTCGGGCCTCAAAACCTTTCAAGGAGGCTTCAGGCCTCAGTTTTTCTCCAATTCCCGATTTCAACCCTGAGGGGCCGGGTTTCCTGGGCCTTCTGTTTGACGCCTCGTGAAAAGAGGCGAGAAGGCCTGAGGCTAACAGGTAGGTGCCTAGAAAGGCACAGCTTGTGGGCCTAGAGGAGCAGGACTGATTCCCCCAGACCCAACAAGCCTACCTGCCCCGACCCCCACAAAGATCATGGACACCCGACCCCCGATCGCGGACCTCCCCCCTGATCGCGGACCCTCGTTCCTCAATCGTGGACCCCCCCCACCCCCGATCGTGGGCCCCCGTTCCCCAATTGCAGAGCCCCCAACCCCGATCCCGATCCTCCCCCAACCCCCGACTCCGATCCCTCGACCCCGTCCCCTGAGCCCAATCCTCCCCGACCCCTGACTTCGATCCTCCGACCCCGATCTTCCCCCTCCCTCCAATCCTCCCACCCCCGACCCCAATCCTTCCCCCACTCCGATTCTCCAATCCTCTGACCTCTGACCCATCCCCTCAACGATCACGGACCTCCGCGATGACCCCCGATCCATACAAACAAAGACACCTGCAGACTTACCTGAAGCCGTCCTCTCCCTGGCTGGTCTCCCGCCCGACTGAGACCAGCCTGTCAATCAGCCGGTCAGACGGACGGGAAACTGACAAAAAAAAATAAAAAAACGTCCCATGTCAAAATCATGAGGATATCCGGGAAACCCATACTAATGAGTTTCCCAACCTCAATTTGACCCCCGACCCCTTCCCGACTCCGTTCAAAATTGAGCCCAAAGAGTCTGCAAAGGGATATAGACAGGTTAAGTGAGTGGGCAAGAAGGTGGCAGATGGAGTGTAATGTAAGAAATGTAAGGTTATTCACTCTGGTGGGAAGAATAGAAAATCAGAATATTTTTTAAATGGTGAGAGACTATTAAATGTTGATGTCCAGGGAGACTTGGATGTCCTTGTACAAGAAACACAAAAGGTTAGCATGCAGGTACAGCAGGCAATTAGGAAAGCAAATGGCATGATGTCCTTTATTGCAAGGGTGTTGGAGTACAAGAGCAAGGAAGTCTTATTACAATTGTACAGCAGTTTGGTGAGACCTCATCTGGAGTAATGCGTACAGTTTTGGTCTCCTTATCTAAGGAAGGATATACTTGCCTTATAGGCAGTGCAACGAAGGTTCACTAGATTAATTCCTGGGATGAGAGGGTTGTCCTATGAGGAGAGGTTGAGTAGAATGGGTCTATACTCTGGAGTTTAGAAGAATGAGAGGATCTCATTGAAACATATTAAGATTCTGAGGGGGCTTGACAAGGTAGAATGGTGAGAGTTTGTTTCCCCTGGCTGGAGAGTCTAGAACTAGGGGGCATAGCCACAGGATAAGCGGTCGGCCATTTAAGACTGAGATGAGGAAGAATTTCTTCACTCAGAGGGTTGTGAATCTTTGGAATTCTCTACCCAGAGGGCTGTGGATGCTGAGGCGTTGAGTATATGCAAGGCTGAGATAGATAGATTTTTGGATTCTAGGGGAAATCAAGGGGTATGGAGATTGGGCTGGAAAGTGGAGTTGAGGTCAAAGATCAGCCAAGCTCATATTGAATGGCAAAGCAGGCTCGAGGGGCCGTATGGCCTACTCCTGCTCCAATTTCTTATGTTCTTATGTTGCCAACAGCCAAATGTGACCAGCAGACAACTTCTGCAGCCTCCAGGTCTAACTCCATACCCTAAAACTTGACTTCAATGGAAATAAAAATTGGAAGAGATATAAAATAGGTTGCCAATTCGCTATCACTCATTTTAAACTATCACATAAAATCAAAATCTATCCCAGTCACTTCTGAAGGATAAAAGCCGGGGTGAATATTGCTTGGATCGAACTGACAGTCTTCTGGTTCCTGGGCCAGTGCTTAGTCAATTGAGTTAGCCAGTGCTCAAGTAAAAAAAATAAGAAGCTAAAAAAAAAGGAAAAAAAGATGGTCACTTGCTTCAAAGGTGTGCCAAAATACAAACAATCGTCTCTTCCTGAGACCTTCACTTTGTTCCAACTCTGAAGACCACACACCCAAAGCTCAAAAATATCTGTCTTTAAATTGCACTTGCTATTATTTTCACATTACAATCAAAGGGAACTTTTACTTTGCACCAACACTACGGATATAGTGTAAATGCAGCCTAAATCCAGACCTGGCTCTTAGCAACTCACTGGTGGAGACCGTTTTAATTTGATTCACTGTGAAGTTAGGTGGGGACCTAGTTTAGTTTAGCATCGGTGCCAGATTTATATTGTAAAGGAGAACAGGAATGAGAAAGGGCTGTTCACCCCATCCAATCTACCCTGTTGTTTGTGTCCTCTTCTGAACATTTTCTCTTTCCTTCCTTTCCCTACATTAGTCCAGTATAGAAATCTCCTATAACATTAATCATCACTAATCATTCCAGCATTAAGAGAGTAGGCTGAATATAGACTCCTCATTACCTCCTTGCTTCCCTCCCTTCTGCCTCCTCCTTCTCCTGGGAGCCTACTGAAATTTTGTCCATCAATTTCAATCTTCATCTCTTGCCTTGAGATGAAGGTTACAATGACCTTGCTGCAAGCAGAAATTGAAGACATTTAAGATAGTTTATCTAGAATTTTTTTTTAAAAGCCATATTGCTTCAACTTAAATGCATATGACTACATTGATAACTCTGCCAAGACTGTGAAGCTGAAAGAAAAAGGTCAATTGGATTGTGAATAAGACCAATGATTTATAGAAGAGATTGTTTACTCCCTCTGGGACTGATGGGCAGGTACCAGATATCTTTTATGCTGTGTACTCTCCTGAATTTTTTTTTTACATAACCTGGCTCCTCCCCAGGTCAAGCAGAAAGCTTGGCAAAGGGTAAGCATTCATGGCTAGGTAATTACATAAAGAATAAATCCTTTAAAGGAGTGCTCTGTGTACACAGCTTTTAAAATGTATTATTTACTTCAATGAAAATCCTGCTTTTTAAGTTGCAGTTTTTTAAAATTTAGTTTTGTTCCTTTAAAATGATTTGCCTAACGCTCCTGGTCCAAACTTCCTCTTTGGCTCCTAAGGTCAGAGACACGATATTGGGCTTACTGCATTTGTCATTGTATCACGCCCTGTGGAGAGAGCAGGACCAGGCTACAGTCTGCTTACATTCAAAATGCTTTTCTCGTAAACTTTATTTTTGAAATGGCCTGTCCATGAGTTGGCAGTCAGTAGAATTGTAATGTCAATGATTCTGCCACCAACTACAGCAAATGAGGCATTCTGATTTTCTTCAACTTTGGGAGTGACCCCATCAATCTTGCTGGAAAAATAACAATGTTATTAATGTGCAAATCAGCCAGCAAGTTCAGGGGATTAAGAGATACGTCATGAGTTTTACTGATAAAGTTACTGATAAACAAAGAAATAGAACAACAATGGGAAACATTTAAAACGGTGATCAATAGAGTCCAGGAGAAATATGTCCCAATAAAAAACAAGAACAAACTAGCCAGTAATGATACAACATGGATGAATAAAGAAATAAGGGCAAAATTGAAACTAAAGAAAAAGACATACACTAAGTACATAGACAACAAAGGAGAGAATGACAAAACGGAATATGAAAAGGTTAGGAAAGAAGTTAATAAAACAATTAGGAAGGCAAAGAGAAACTACAAAATTAAATTATCAAGGAATGCAAAAAGAAATGTTAAAGTATTCTACAGACACATAAATAACAAACAAAAAATCAGGATAGGGATAGGGTTACTAAGGGATCCACATGATAAACTCACAGGTAACGACAGCGAAATGGCAGAAATATTAAATAACTACATTGCCTCAGTATTTACCAAGGAGACTAACATGGTGGACATGACATTAGAAGAAGAGATCAAAAAAGACATAAAGACATTTAAGATAGAAAGGGGGAGATAATTGATAAACTAATCAAACTTAGAGAGGATAAAACCCCTGGTCCGGATGGATTGCATCCACATATATTAAAAGCAGTTAGGGAAGAAATAGCAGAGGTACTATAACATATATATATACAAATTCATTAGAAAAGGGAATAGTGCCAGAGGGCTGGTGGAGAGTTAATGTGATTCCAGTATTTAAAAACAGAGATAGACCAAGTCCAGGGAACTATAGACCAATTAGCTTAATGTCAGTGGTAGGAAAGATAATGGAATCCGTACTCAAAGATGTAATAGAAAAACATCTAGTAACCAAAATATGATAAAGAATAGTCAGCATGGATTTCAAAAGGGAAGGTCATGCTTGACCAATCTTATTGAATTCTTTGAAGAAGTAACAGAAAGGGTAGATAAGAGTAATGTGGTAGATGTAATATACTTGGATTTTCAAAAGGCCTTCGATAAGGTATCACATAGTAAACTCATGACTAAGGTCAGAGAATGTGGAGTCAGGGGGCAAGTAACAGAATGGATAGCAAGCTGGCTACAAAACAGCAAACAGAAAGTAGTGGTTAAAGGTAGTTACTCAAACTAGCAAAAGGTGAGAAGTGGTGTTCCACAAGGATCACTGTTGTTCACTATTTACATAAATGATTTAGACTGAGGAATCAGAAGTACAATTTCAAAATTTGCGGACGACATCAAACTGAGGAGGACTGCGACAAAATACAGGAAGACATTAATAAACTTGCAGAATGGGCAGGTAATTGGCAAATGAATTTCAATATAGATAAGTGTGAGGTATTACATTTTGGTAGGTAGAATAAGGGGCCCACATACTGCTTGGATAATAAGAGTCTAAATGGGGTAGAGGAGCAGGGGGATCTGGGGGTACAAATACACAAATCACTAAAAGTAGCGATGCAGGTTAATAAGGCCATCAAAAAAGCAAACCAAGCACTGGGGTGCAATTCTAATGGGATAGAATTGAAAATCAGAGAAGCTATGTTAAATTTGTATCGAACCTTAATTAGACCACACTTGAAGTACTGTGAACAGTTCTGGCCTCCATATTATAAACAGGATATAGAGGCACTGGAGAAGATGCAAAAAACATTTACCAGGATGATACTTATCAGGAAATATTGAGCAGGCTTGGGCTCTTTTCTCCAGAAAAGGGAAGACTGAGGGGTGACCTGATAGAGGTCTTTAAGATTATGAAAGGGTTTGATAGGGTAGGCGTCAAGAATATGTTCCCACTTGCAGTGGAAACCAGAACTGGGGCCATAAATATAAAATAGTCACTAATAAATCCAATATGGAATTGAGGAGAAACTTCTTTACCCAGAGAGTGGTTAGAATGTAGAACTTGCTACCACAAGGAGTAGTTGAGGCGACCAGCACATAGCTGCATTTAAAGAAAAGCTAGCTAAACACACGAGGGAGAAAGGAATAGAAGGATATGCTGATATGGTTAGATGAAGGGGAAATGTGAAATTATCCACTTTGGTAGGAAGAATAGAGAAGCTGAATATTTTTTAAAATGTGAGAGACTAAGAAATGTTGGTATTCAGAGGGATTTGGATGTCCTTGTACATGAATCACAGAAAGTTAACATGCAGTTACAGTAAGCAATCGGGAAGGCAAATGATATGTTAACCTTTATTGCAAGGGGGTTGGAGTATAATAGTAAGGAGGTCTTGTTGCAATTATATAGGGCTCTGGTGAGACCACTCCTGGAGTACTGTGCACAGTTTTGGTCTCCTTACCTAAGGAAGGATATATTTGCCTTAGAGGGGATGCAACATAGGTTCACTAGATTGATTCCTGGGATGAGAGGGTTGCCCTCTGAGGGGAGATTGAATAAAATGGGCCTATATTCTCTGAAGTTTAGAAGAATGAGAGGTGATCTCATTGAAATGTATAAAATTCTTAGAGGGCTTGACAGGGTAGATGCTGAGAGGCTGTTTTCCCTGGCTGGAGAGTCGAGAACTAGGGGTCATAGTCTCAGGATAAGAGGCCGGCTATTTAGGACCAAGATGAGGAAAATTTCTTCACTCAGAGGGTTGTGAATCTTTGGAATTCTCTACCTCAGAGGACTGTGGGTGCTCAGTCGTTGAGTATATTCAAGATTGAGATAGATAGATTTTTGGACACTAAGGGAATCAAGAGATATGGGGAAAGTGGAATTGAGGTAGAAGATCAGCCATGATCTTATTGAATGGCGGAGCAGGCTCGAGGGGCTGTATAGCCTACTTCTGCTCCTATTTCTTATGTTCTTATGAAGTAGGGAGGGAGGAGGTTCGTGAGGAGCGCTAACACCACCATGGACCTGTTGGGCCAAATGGCCTGCTTCTGTGCTGTACGTTCTATGTAATTCTATGAGTTGTGAATCTCTAGAACTTGCTGGTCGATTTATGCCACTCCGCGCTTGCTTCGCACAAACTGCATCTTGCCCTTAGCCTCCCCATTACTTTTAAAAACTTGCTGGATTTGCACATTAATTGCCCATTAAACTTGCTGCAGTAAGTTAAGTCTGGAAAATTAACAGCATAGGTACCATTTTAACAACATTGTTAATGCAATGCCAATCAATCTCTCTGTCCCAGAAAGGAAACAATTTAAACTGTTCAAACTCATTCCTACATGTAGTCAACTGTTTAGAGATTTAAAAAATGTTAAATTTAAAATTTAGAAAAAATGTTCCTACTTTACCTTTCTGGCTCTCTAATTCTCTCTCTCTTAAAACAATCTTTCTTTCCTCCTCTTTATTTTTCTTTCTGTACCTGATTTGACTCTAATTCACCCTCCTTCTCCGTCGTTCCTCTATTTCTTTCTCAATCCTAAAATCTCATTGGTTAAGGAGATACACTGTTGGTCCTGCGTTCACTGAGATCCCAGATGCCCTGTTGCCATCGCCATCATGAGCTCACACTTCCAGCAAGTTACAGCGCAAACATTTTTCGAGCTGCAGGGTGCAGAAAAAAGTCTAACTAACGGTGTACGCCCCGAGATGCCCTACTTTTGCAAGATCTGGCCCAATTTATCTCTTTAAAAATAAACCTTATTTCTCCTGTCTATTCATTTGAATATATTTTATTTTAATATTAAATACTATTACATCGAGTTACATTGAGTCTACAGCACAAAAATAGGCCATGCGGTCCTACTTGTCCATGCTGGTGTTTATGTTCCACACGAGCCTCCTCCCACCCTACTGCATCTAACTCTATCAATAAATCCTTCTATTCCTATCTCCCTCATGTGCTTATCTAGCTTCCTCTTAAATGCATCTATGCTATTTGCCTCAACTACTCCTTGTGATAGCGCATTCCACATTCTTACAATTCTTTGAGTAAAGAAGTTTCTCCTGAATTCCCTACTGGATTTATTAGTGATTATCTTATATGATGACCCCTAGTTTTCGACTCCCCCAGAAGTGGAAACATATTCTCGACGTCCACCCTATCAAACCCTTTCATTATCTTAAAGGTCTCTATGAGGTCACCACTCAGCCTTCTCTTTTCTAGAGAAAACAGCCCCAGCTTGTTTTGCCTTTCTTGATAAGAATATCCTCTCAGTTCTGATATCATGCTTGTGAATCTTTTTTGCACCTTCTCCAATGCCTTTATATCCTTTTTATAATATGGTGACCAGAACTGTTCACAGTACTCCAAGCGTGATCTAACCAAGGTTCTACACAAGTTTAACATAATTTCTCTGCATTTCAATTCTATCCCTCTAGAAATGAACCCCAGTGCTTGGTTTGCCTTTTTTATAACCTTATTAACCTGCATCTCTACTTTTAGTGATTTGTGTATCTGTACCCCCAGATCCCTTTGCTCCTCTACCCCATTTAGGCTCTTATTATCTAAGCAGTATGTGGCCCCCTTATTCTTCCTACCAAAATGCAACACCTCATACTCATCTATATTGAAATTCATTTGCCAATTAGACGCCCATTTTGCAAATTTATTAATGTCTTCTTGCATTTTTACGTGTTCTTCCTTTGTATTAACTACACCCCCCAATTTGGTGTTGTCTGCATTTTACTGAGCAAAACTGCTGTAGAGTTTGGAATTTCAGAGTAAGGAAAGTTAGTTTCATCAGCCATGCACTGCAGACCCTACTGCAAGAATTCAGGGAGAGGAGCCACACAATTGATGGAACTGATGACTAAAACCATCGTACACAAGAAGCACCGTGCACACCCGGCATGGGAAGAGGTTGCTTAAAGCAGGCAGGTACTAGTCAGCCATGACAGTCCCAGGCGGGGCAAATTCACATCGAGACACCTCACAATGTACAGTACAAGGAGGTGCAGGGCCATTAGAATCCCAACAGGCTGTCAGTGAATCTCTACAAGAAGCAACACACTTACTGCTTCCAATAGCGAATCACATACAAGCAGTAGTAGGTTAGGTAACATTCGTCTGAAACAAAGCACAAGCATAGTGCCAACTCAAGCTGCCAGCATTAATACATACCATATCAGAAGAAATAAATGCCACGGACTTTACTTGAACATTGTGCTGAGTATGTTATGAGTCAAGATATAGTAGGAGTCCAGCCAAAGAAGGCAATAGATGGTATTTGAAGAACTGAGCATGAAAGTGTAACTCATGGTGGTTTGGGAACAGTTATTCAGCACATGTGATTTACCTCTTTAAGAAATTGTGCAGCAGTGCTGTTCCTTATGATGCATTTAGTGCTAATTCCTTCCGCCTGCCCAATACGGACGAATATTTAAAATTTCCCCCATTGTTCTCAGTGTATGAACATCCAAAAAACTCAATGGCCTCGATATTAACCCCCCATGATGGCGAGCGATAGTTGTGGGGGGGGGGGGTTAAAGACATAAACATGGGGAACTCATCCCCAACATGCTGCACACGTGCCCGCCACATTTTTTATGGCGGCAGATATCTGGGCTTCCGAGTGTCCCACTGTAGAGAGGCGGGGCACTTAATTAACATATTTAAATCGGGCTCCCACAGTGCAATTGGGAGCCCGATTTAAAATTCACTGCTGCTGCATGGGTTTCCCAGGGGTCGGGAAAGCCAGCAGCGAAAGGGAGATGGGAGCTACCAGCTCAACAAGGTAAATGCCTTTCTCGGTACTCCTTGTGGGCCAGGAGGAGCAGGAGTGCTTTAACCCAGTACCCTCAAGGAAGCCTTTGGCATCTCCCCTCCCGATCGCTGACCTCTCCCTCCCCAGCCCTGATCGTCAGCCTTCCCCCCGCCCGACTGCAGGGCACCGTCCCCAAGGGACCCCGGCTGCATCCACCTGCCGCTGGTGTTTCCTCCTGGCCACCGGCCAGGCTGTCCATTTGGCCGGTTGCCGGGTGCAAAACGAAACAAAAAAAATGGTCACGAAATCCTGCCGTTAAGTTCGGCAGGACCTCCGCGTCCCTGGACTTGTCGGGTTCTTCAGCCATTTTCAGCTTCCCCATAAATATCGGCCTTGGAATGTTACGCTGCATTAAAGGCACTATATAATGCGAGCAATTGTTGTTGATGAAGGCAAATATAATTGTACAATAAATGTACTGTAGTTTCATAAGATGTGGTCTATATAGGAACTCTTGGAAAAATTAATTAACAAAACACACAGCTGAATGACTTACTATTTTTCATTTGATGGTGGAACTGTGGTGGAATTGCTGAATTATTTTAAAGATAATCACTAGCATCTAACTCAGCTAACATTTAATGTAGTTTTTAAAGGAGTTGCTTTGTACTCATCGAGATGATTGTACTATTGAGTCATGAAGCTCTTGGATTATTCG
Source organism: Heptranchias perlo (assembly GCF_035084215.1). Classification (NCBI taxonomy): domain Eukaryota; kingdom Metazoa; phylum Chordata; class Chondrichthyes; order Hexanchiformes; family Hexanchidae; genus Heptranchias; species Heptranchias perlo. The sequence goes on along the minus strand of NC_090350.1, from coordinate 19,661,068 downwards.
AACACAAACATAACTATGGGCCAGACACACAGATCAATACTGCCCAATAATTCTATATCTATATCTGGCAAGCTTCCTCGGGTTATAATAGACACAGAATAATTTGAACTTCTGTATGATGACTATATTTTACAAAAGCTGAAAGTAGCACATTGTTTAAAAGCTTTTCACTTGGCAGTGACACTGGTGAGATCTTGTGCCTGATGGAGGATATGTTTTAACTCTCAGTGCTGGGTAAAGGACATCCATTCTCAGCGGTGCTTTCTAGTTAAACTGTTACATGGAGATGTATAGTTCAAGGACAGAGAGAATGGAGGATCCATGCATAAAAATTACTATTCTGAAGCGTTTTCTTTTGAGAATGAATAAGCACAGACAGGGGAATAATAATGTCCTCTCTCTCTGAAGGCTGTTAAGGGTCACAACTCACAAGTGTAATGAATAGTTACAGTTTCAAACCAGCTCCCAATAGATATGAATCCCTTGGACAGACAGCCTAGTGACAGTAATTCTGTAATCTCTAAGAAGGAATGTCAGTACATAATGCAGCACTCTTTTGAGATCAGGTCTGTAAGGTAAGTTAATGCCATATTTTTCCTTCTTAAATATTTAAGATTTGTTGCTGTTGTTTCAGTAAGGTTTTGGATTATTTATATGAAAAGCATTAGAGTAGAGAGGCATGCTGTTGGTATGTATTGGTGTTCTCAAGATATGATTTGCACCTATAATTTCCTGTATTACATGTTCCAAATCTCAGATTTGGATACATTAAGGAAGGTAGAAGCAGGGTACATACTCAGTGGAAAGGAGTGTTACTCTGGGCTGCTCTTGTACATTTTCTAGCAGCCCGTTATAGAAAAAAGTACTCCTGGTAGAGATCTGAGATCATTTCACCTGCCCACCTAGGGTGGGTGGGGTAGAAAGCCAAAAACGTGGAAGAAAATAAATAAAAAATTGGGCAAAAAATAAGTTAAACTAAAAACATTTCATACGTGATTATTTTATATATCTATAATATATTAAAAGTCTTGTGTATAACATGTACTTCCTGTAAGTGTCACACATACTTCCTGTCACACTTTAGCTGTCACACTTCAACATATTCTTCAAGTCATAGTGAGCATGTCATAAAAGATCTGCTAGTACAAAAAAGTATACATTACTTTAAAAATAACACTAATTTAAAGTGAACCAAATAAAAATCTACCAAACTTGTGGCTTCATTGTTTTGGTGATTTTTCTGGAGAGATTTGGGTAATTTTGCTGGTATGATATGGTTATGTTTGCTACCATTTGATGATATGGTTTTGGTGTGTTTGTTGGGATGTTTTTGAAAGGAATCCTGGTGTGGCTTATGAGTTTGCCTATGAATAATCCTTAAGTAAACACTTATTCAAGTAATACAAAGTGGCATCCCTGATACAAGTGTCACCACAGCACAGAGGGAGCCCAGATTTAGAGCAACCTGATCAGTTCCCGATATGTATTTGACCAGTACCTGACTTACATTCGGACAGGAGAGAACTTGATACAGTTGCAAGGAATAAAGTTTAAATATAAATGTACAATGAATATACAATAGTTTCGTAAGGTGAATGTCTTCATGAGTACCAGTGGTTGCTGCTGTGTAACTCAAGGCATGTCACTGCTGGAGATCTAGCTGTTGGACTCCTTCACTTCATCCATATCCCCGTCTCATATTGCAAGGTGGCAAATTCTTGCTCAGTATGTTACTACTGCTGTACCGTTGAACACCAACATAATTAAAGGTACTGAAACGTGTTCATCTATGTGAATCCCAAGGACACACTGCACCAGATGGTTTATATGCATAAGGTTGCATGAAAGCAGTTTCTCTTTTAAGCTATGAATAAAATCTGCCATCTAAACACTCCTCTGGACAGTCTCAAGTGGAAGGGACTAGTTTTTCTGCCTTGTACTTAATTTCTTTGGATTCTGATCTTGTGTAATGACTATAAATGTGGGAGTATAGAAGCCATCTGTTGCTGTGTGTTTGCCTTTGACTTGTTCTGACTTAAGTACTGGAGGTATCATGGGTAGCTCAGTGGAAAACTGAATAAAAAGTAAAGCATCCACTGTCACTTAAGAAAATCAACTCACTGTGCCTATGAGATTTAATTACAGAAAACTAAATTCAGGATATTCCCACAATAAGTTTTGCAGCTATTCTTCTCACAATAGATCTGGATGTAAGAACTGAGGGATGCATGTGTTCAATGTGAGTTGCTGATGTATTTGCCTCTTGTGCTTTATATACTTCTCCTTGCTTATTGTGCATGTCTCTCTACTATGCCCTCCCCCTAGTTGAAGGAGGTACAGGGGTCAATGGCTGCTCAACCAACTGGCCAGTTATTAGGGATACCTGCTGCTGCTGTCAGTGACTAACCCTGTTGTAACTGCATCAGTGCCAGGGATATTGTTCGCTTGAGTTATTGTTTGCAGAGGTGGCACCTACAGTCACTTGTGCAGAGCACCATCATGGAAAGAACTTCATGAGCACCAGTGGCTGCCGCTGTGCAACTCAATGCGTGCCACAGCTGGAGACTGCACTGAATATCCAGCTGTTGAACTGTTACATAACATAAATCTCCCCTTCTAATATCGTGTGCGAAGAGACAAATTATTGCTCAGTATGTTACTACTGCTGTCCCAGGGTCAGTTGCAAGCAGCCCCAGTAAGGTTTGTATCCATGAGGGACTCAGGAGGGGCATTGAGTATGGATTAGCTGCCACAGTTTGATGTAGGAATTAATCACAATTTTTACCTTTTAATTGGCAGTTGGCAGGCTAGCCAAATGTTAAATGAGCATTATCACAGGTGCTTCCTGATTGGCTGACTTTTTTTTAATCTGATAATGCTAATGTTGTAGATTGCACGAAAGAAAAACACAATTGCCATCTTGATTTTCATTCATTATTTTCTACAAAATAAGGATAATTAATCCTTTATCGTTGAAAGGAGAAAAATCGACTCTGTTATCACTTGGTGCACATTATCTGTCAGCTCATCACACTAACTGAATGCATCACTCCCTCTATAAATCTGACAAACAAGGGATTTCTTAAATTAAATAATTAGCTTGCTGAGATGTTAGTGATGAGCTTCACTCGATGTATGATGTCAATCAGTGGAGTTTATAAATTACAATATTAATGCTGAATATAATGTGCGCCCTCGCTAAGTGTTGGGTAAACTGGTACAATGGTTGCATCAGCTGAAGCGATGTTTGCAGAAGGGTCACCAGTGGCAGATTAATTGGTGTTATTGCAGCAATACATAAACAAATCTTTGAAGGTGGCAGGACAAATTGATAAGGCTGTTAAAAAAAAGCATACGGGATCTTTAGCTTTGTAAATAGAGGCGTAGAATACAAAAGCAAGGAAGTTGTGCTAAAGCTTTATAAATCACTGGTTAGGCCTCAGTTGGAATATTGTGTCCGATTCTGGGCACCACACTTTAGGAAGTGTCTTAGAGAGGGTGTGGAGGAGATTTACTAGAATGATACCAGGGATGAGAGACTTTAGTTATGTGAAGAATCTAAAGAAGCTGGGGGTTGTTCTACTTGGAGCAGAGAAGGATAAAGGGAGATTTTACTAGAGATGATCAAAATTATGAAGGGTTTTGATAGAGTAGATAAGGAGAAACTGTTTCCACTGGCAGGAGGGTCAGTAATAATTGGCAAAAGAACCAGAGGGGAGACAAGGAGAAATTTTTTTATGCAGCGAGTTGTTATGATCTGGAATGTAGCGCCTGAAAGGATGATGGAAGCAGATTTAATAATAACTTTCCAAAGGGAATTGGATATAGAATCAAAAAGGAAAAATTTGTTGGGCTATGGGAGTAGGACTAATTGGCTAATTGGCTTTCAAAGAGGCGCCACAGGCACGATGGAATGAAAGGCCTCCTTCTGTGCTGTATGATTCTATGGCCCCAATATTTACTCGAGGCCATGCAGAGAGTGATGGTGGGGGGGGGGGGTGGGGGGCAGTGTCGGGATTTCCGGACAGGAAACCTGTAAGTATGGATTTCCCGGATGTTCTTACAATTTTGACGTAAAGATGTCTTTCAAATTTTTTCTGTAGGTTTCCTGTGCGACAGCCAGCCAGAAGGGAGAGCAGCCAGCGAGCAAATGCCAGCAGGTAAGTCTGACATCAGGGGCTTAGGGCTGGTCATTGTTGGGGGTGGGGGGGGTGTCAGTCATCGGGGGGGGGGGGGTTGATAACCAGGTGGGGGGATCATTGGGGTCGCGATCACTGGGGGGTCTGAGATTGTTGGGGGGGGGGGGGGCGACCGACACGGTGGGGGTCGGCCAATCGTGGAGGGGGTTGGAGTTCATGGGGGGGGAGGGTCGAAGATCGTGGGAGGGTCAGATACGGGGGCTGGTTGGACATGAGGGGTGGGTGTTGGTGTTGTGCAGGTAAGCTTGTTGGGCCTGGAGGAAACAGTCCTGCTCCTTCGGGCCCACAACCAATGCAATAGAGGCTCTTACCTGTTGATCTGGGCCTCCCACTTCCTCTTACATGGCCTGAAGCAGAAGGCCCGGGAATCCCGGCCCCCAGGAGTTAAAAATAAAAATGCTGTTAAAATGGAGGCAGGCAGCCTCCTTAAAAGGTTTTACTGACTGATCCGCCTCCTGAGAATGGATTGGTCGCCCACCCCTCCGACCCGCTCCAGTAAAACCAGAAGTGGGCAGGTTGGAGGTGGGTTGGGGTGGGGTTTTCCATTTTTACAATTGTTACCTTCCCACCCGCCCCTCGACCCACCCGTTCTTGGGGTTAAAGTTTACCCCTATGATTCAAATACTGGAGAACTTAAAATTTCTTCTTCCGAGTACATTAAAGTTTTGCCAGTAAAACATTGGTGGAAATATAATTCAGTATTTTTTGTTAAATTTCTAAAACTAAAAAATGAAATACCTGTGCGGTATTATGACATAATTGAACTTTATAGAAATACATATATAGATTCAGAATTGTGATCTCATTACACGATTGTTGAGACACATACACAAACTGCAGAATACCAGGCCCAGGCTAATTTTCCTTTCATAGAAATCTATTGCCCCCTAATCACAAGATCTAATAGCTGCTGAATGTTCCAGAATTTTTGCTTCCACTACCCTATTTCGGGTATCAATCACTCTTTGCTTGAACATTACCATTGTGGTTGAGATCAGCTAAATCATCATTGATCTGGAATTAAAGCTGGGTCTAGCTGTTCTGTATTCATTAGTACCATAATATGCATAGACCAGAGATCAAAGCTAGAGCCTAGCTAGTGTGTATGCCTCAGTACCATGCCATGCGCAGATCAGAGATTGAAGCTGGCCCAGAGACGATTTGTGTACCTTAGTATCACATCATTCATTGCATTTCCCCATTGAACAATTGAGGAATTTTATTTTGGTTTTCGATTGTTTTTCTCCACTGATTCCAAATTCATCACCCTGCACTCATTCTATTTTCCTTAATGAGAAAATTGCTCTTGGATATCGTCCCAGATGCCATCAATTCTCAATGAATCCACCAAGAAATGTGTTTCGGAGAGAACAAAGCTCTGCGGCCAGCCAACCAGTTTTCCTTCTCTTTGCTTCAGAATATCCAGCTGAGACCAGTGAAACTCCTTCCTGCGAGGAATTTCTGAGAGTCAATGCCAGGCTACACTCAAGCGTGAACTTGATCTTCCCAATCACTAATCCAGTTCCCAGAGAGTGGAAGATGTTCTGACCTGTCATTTTCCACATGGTGAGTCTCTAATCTCAGCCAAGCCAACAAAGAGAGGTGCAAAGTATGTGCCAGACACTTCCCACAAAGGAAAACAAATTGGAGTCTGTGCCATCCCATGCTTTCCAAAACATATTTTTCAGCAGTCAGATCAAGAGCACTGGCAGAGGAGTGAAATCAGGTCACCTGCCCACCCTCTCAGAGGCTAAAGAGAGAGGAGGAGATGAAGTAAAACTAAATTAATATGAAAGAGGGAGAAATAATAGTGTTACACAGTGTAGTGACTGGCAAGCCACCACAATTAGACATTATTTTAGAGGATATTTGTTTTGCAAAACCTGAAAATACTACTTTGGAAAACAGAACTCTAGATTCCCAGTAGTAAACAATGGAAATAATAAAATATGAAGTGAACATTGTCTGCACTGCTGTGGTTTAATTATTTCATTTTCTCATTAAGCAAAAGGATATTGATGATAGGAATAAAGGGGAAAGTACTGACATCCCAGTTAAAGAGCATCCAATCTACATGTTGCCTGTCAATTTATTGAGATGAAGGAAATAAATTATGTCTCCAAACTCATTAAAACTGACTGTATTTCGAAGGCTTCCATCTCAGCTTCTATAGGTGGGGTACCTTGTCTCACAGGAACACCTATTCATTAACTAACCTATCCTGGGAATTTCTGATCCTGTAATTGCCCTTTTCCTTTGATAGTTCAGTTATTAATAGTGTTTAATGGAAAGCTGCCTAGTCTACACATCCAGAATGAAAAATCCTAATTGCATTCTTCTTTCCTCATTCTTTAATTTGGTTGAATGCTGTTAGATGAATAATTAGTTTGCAAGAGAATTATTATGCATTAAGTAGGATTAGTAAGCATGTCATAGGTTGTTTAGATGAGGCTGACCATTTTTGTTAATATTTGTGCCACAAATCACTCAGGCTGCAACTTAATTAAAACACTATAATATATACAGGGCAAAGGACTTCCTGACAATCAGCTCCTTCAGAAACTAGCAATACTGACGTCACAATTCTTGATCCTTTTTTGTGCATCATCTCACATCAAGAACATGAAGTGCACTGACAGACACTGTCAACATAAAAACCAACTGAAATGTGATTAAACCTTTACAGGCAATTAAAACTGCATACATTATAACTAATAACATATCAGGGACTGATTTCAAGGCAGTAATGTGATTCTGGTGGTTCAAATGATGAGCATTAAACAGTCACGGTTTGGTCTCGCTGTTTGTTGCCCTAGGATATATGTTATTTCCTGGTAAAGCAACTCAGATTAAATGTAAGTAATTTTGCAGTGATTACGTCACAGATTTAATGGGCTCGATTTTCGGACGTCCGAGATGGCGGGTTCATGGCGGGGGGGCTCCGAAAATCGGGGATTCCCGGGGCGGGTCCGCAGCCCAGCTCGAACCCACTCACCTCCGGGTTCCCCAGTGACGCGCTTAGATGCGCGGGCAGCCCCCGCATGCGGGACTCCCGCCGGCAATTAAAGCTGGCGCGATCCCACTTAAACCAATTAATTAGATAGTTCAGGTTGTTTGCAGACCTGATTTGTAGGATATTTTAGGAGTTGTGGGATTTTCAACTCAACTGAGCGTGTTTCCCGTACTGGGGGAAACATTCCCAGTTGAAGTGGACGTGTTGCAGCCACCAGCCCGTGGCAGCTGAAAAGGTCCATTTGACAGGCAGGGTGGGGGGACCCTCACTCATTGCAGGAGGCCACTCTGTCACTTTGGACAAAGTTTGGCCTCCACCACCCTCCTCCTAACAATAAAATTCACAAACTTGCAACCTCAACCCTGGTGTGCAGACGCATTTACCTACCTTGCGGACCCCCTCAAACGTACATCTTCCGGATGGGGGCCGCCATAGCTGCAGTCATGACCTCCTCGGAGGATGAACAGATTCACCAGCCTCGCCGGCCACAACGTCCACCTCTGACACGTGGAGCTCCACAACACAGTGCTGTGACACATCCACCTGCGCAGCAGGAGGGAGGGCAACGGCAGAGAGAAATGCGTCGCAGAACCAGAACCCTCACCACAGGATCTACAGACCGAGGCTCAGCTTCCTGGACCTCTCTGAGCAGCAGTGCACACGGAGGCTCAGTGTCACTCGACATGTAGTCGTGGACATCTGCAGCCTCCTTCATGCCGAGCTGCTTCCGGCTGGCCCGAGGACCATCTTCTAACTTGTCGCTGTCAAAGTCACCACTGCCCTCAACAACTTCTCCTCCGCATTCTTCCAGGGTGCCAACGGGGACATCGCCAGCGTCTCTCAGTCGTCTGCACAAAAGAGCCCTGCAAATACAACTACACCCACTCTGCAGTGACACAATGGGTGGCATCAGTTGTGGGTCTTCATGGTGATCCTCAGGAAAGGGCATTATTGCACAAACCAGACAAGATTTGCAAAGACGTGGCAGTAGTGGTGACAATATAATATGTAATGTGAGTTGATCAGAAATCAAATATAAGTAAAAACCATGACAAACCCTCAAGCACCCTTGTGCATCCCCTTCATGCTCACGACACGTTTGCCTTACACTTCCTACTACACATATGTGATGCATGCCCTGTGGCTGCAGCACAGGTAGTGGCAGGTTGGGTGAGGCTGACCGTGAAAGAGATGCATGAGAGGGTGAGTATGAGACGGAGCCATGAGATTGTATGAGGATTGGGTTGAGTGGTAGTGGTGGGATGAATACTGGCGAGGGGAGTAAGTGCAGGTAAGATGAGGATGAGGTTTGAGTGGGTGTGAGGGGTGATGTGACAGAGTAGTGTTGGCAGTGCAGAAGGAGATGTGGGGTGGGGGCGGTGATGGGGCAGACGGAGTGTAGGGGAATGAGTAAGTGTACTCACTTTGGCTGACCTACTGAGGTGATTGCAGTGCCTCCTGCACTGTATGCAGGTGCATGATATGTTGGTGGTGCTGGTGACCTCCTCTGCCACCTCGAGCCAGACCTTCGTGTTGGCAGAGGCAGGCCGCTTCCTCCCGTCTGTCGGGGAGAAGAACTCTGTCCTCCTCCTCCTCACCCCATCCAGTAGGACCTGGAGTGAGGCATCATTAAACCTGGGAGCAGCCTTCCCCCTGGGCTGCTCCATGCTGTAATTTTGGCTCCTTTCTGCAGCATCAGTCAGTGGAGGACTGCCCCTTTAAATAGGGCTCTTCCAGCTGACAGCCTCTGATGCGGGTGTGCAGTCCGCCCATTGCGCAGCTTTCTAGCGCAAAACCCGGAAGCCAGGATAAAAGCCTTCAATTAGGCTGCGATCGCGTGGGGAGCACCCCGAATTCACCGGGCGCGTTACTCACGCGCCCAGTCGCCCCCCCCCCCCCCGCTGCCAACCCGCCTCCATCCTAAAATCGAGCCCAATATTTCACTGAAGACGTCAACGTGCATCAACTGAACGCAGCATTCCTCCCGTCACTTGCATCTCTATGAGATTATTTCCTTTTAATGTCCCAGATTTGTAATCAGTCTGTTATTTGAAATAAAAGTTGGTGTGAGAGTTTGCTGAAGTGCAAAAGCTGACTAAGAATTTGAAAGTACTGAGTAATGACATCATGTATACGAAAAGACCACTTTACACTTTCATCAGGATTATTCATTAACATCCCACTTCTGAAAAGTCACAGCAGCGTCTATTAATAAACTCCTTCAACACAATTGAAAACTGAGCATTGGGAGTTGGAGTAAATGTAGCAAGAATATATAAGCCCCAAAGCTGCATGGCAGTTCCAATGTAACTCGGATGGGAGCCTGCTGGAATGGTCGCAAATTCCAATGGGTCCTGGGCTTGCGATGGAATTTCCTGTGGCCATAAGTTAGGGGGTGGAACCTCCATCCATTCCAAACAAGGCTACTGATGTGGAGGAGGCAGGATGAAGGGCAGGGACTCCCTCCGCTGGGAGGTTCCACTTCCTCAATCTTAAAGGGACCTGTGTAAGGTTGGAATTGGATAGGTTGAGGAGTGCGAGCCTCCTGATGGGCAGAAGCAGGCCTCATTGGGGGAGGTTCAGGCTGAGATTGTGACCTAGATACCCAATCACTCTGGACAGCCAGATTGCGCTGATGATTTTGGTATCTTTAGTAGGTGCGCCACTACATTTTCAAAGGCCTGCTCCTGAGGCCCCTCCCCCTTAACCTCTGAACTTTGGTGAGGTCGGGTGCGGAGTTCAGCAGTGTGTACAATCCCGGTGTAAGTGCTGGAATCACACCCCCTGTGGTTTTGTGGCCGTAACGTTTGTGCCAATTCATATAATGAAAGCAGAAATGGTATTTGATGCTTTGAAACTTTGAGCTCTCAGTATGGGAGGAGAGGTGATTATATATTGCAGTGAATGGGCAGTGATTGGGCTACTGATGTTTGGTGTAATGGGAGACAGAATGGGAACTGATTAAGTCTATCAGAGTTCTATATGAAGGCACGTCAGATTTTGAACCCTGATTCACCAGATATTGTTATAAGCAAAAATGTATTGATTTTGTATAGATCTTTTTCTAAAAGCTGTACTACTAAAAATAGAAAGCACTTCTGAAGTAATTATTATATTAATAATGACTGCAGATGTTATCAATGAACTAATGCATCAACATCCAAAAGGAGCATCATCTTTATTTTTAGGAAGGAGAATAGCTGGAATAGTTGTGCACAATGACACCACACATAAACAGCTTAGCCTCTTTAGAGTAGAAAAACATCCCAAGATGCTGCACAGAGGAGTAAGGAAAATTGGACATCGAACCAAGGAAAGAGGTAATAGGAGGAGTGGCCGGAGCTTAATCAAAGATGTGGTTTGTATGGAGGGTCATAAAGGTGGAGAGGTGGAGGGGTTAAGGGAGGGAATTCCAGAGTGCGGAGCCAAGATAGATGAAGGCACAGCTGCCAATGTTGGGCCAAAGGGAGGCTTTAGATTTATAGAGGTTGATAACTCTGCCAAAGCTCCACACTATCAGGGCCTCCACATGAATGCCCATTTCAAATAAGCACTGTGCAGTTGGAGCACAGTAGCAGTGCTCCTGCCACATTATAGGGTGGGCACCTGATTTAAAAAGAGGTTGGTCTTCTAATGAGCCTATCGCGCAACATGTTCACTTGTTTCCAGCCCCCTGTTCTAACAGCCTCAGGCCTCTGAATCTAATTTTCAGCCCCATGTTCTACTTTTGTGACTATACCCCACCGTTTTCTTGGTTTTTTATTTGTTATGCTTTATTCTCTGGATATTGAAAATTCCATGTTAATTTCTCCCAGGCCACTTTCTAAATCTACCTGTGTTAATTCAATTCCATTTATCTCATACTCATACTTTTTAACCTAGGTGCAACAATTTCTATTTACCATTGTTAACTTTCATTTTCCATGTGTCTACCCAATTGCATAACAAATCCAAAATATTTTGCAAAACTTTTTTTAAAATCAATCCTCTGTTTCTCCTGCTCTCCCCATTTTTCTATCAACAGGAAATTTGACCAGGTTTTCTTCCAGGTCTCTGTCAACACCCTGGGGTATCTAGCCTGGGAGATTTGTTACTTTTAAGTCCCTGTAGCTCACAAAGTACCTCAGTGAGGTTGTTTTCAAAATCTTTTTAAGGTGCTGGATATACTACCTAAATTGGTTAGCAAGCCTTCGCTCTAGTGAGTACATGTAGAAAATACTAATGTAATATTTTATCCTCTTTAACTTGATCACCACTTTTATCTTTTAGACTTCTAACTTTGTCAATAACTGCTCTTTCCCTTTCTGGTATTATGATTAATACTAGAATATTGATCTCCTTTGACATTTTACTTCCCTTGGTTTTTCTACAGATTTTCTGTTTGAATGGAGGGTACTAATGACTTCATCGGGAGAACTGGCTGGGAGGGATTAACAAAATCAACAATGTGAGGGAAGCTGAATTAACCTCAATTGCTGCTGTTGGAGGGAGTGGAGTTCTCATAAATCAAACACTCACACAGAATGATTTAGCAATCCTGTGATTTTTACAGCGTGCATATTAATTCAGTTCCTTCCCCTTGAAGGTCTCAGTAATTCATCCCAGATGTTATCATCACTCTGTTAAAATAAGTATATTTTAAATATCAACGGTGATGCACAGAACAGCAAAGATTTAAAGTAATTATAATACTCTTGAACTGCGATTTTGAAAATGTTCTGATACTCAGACGTCCTCTTTCAAAAAGTTTTGTAAGTGAACCCTCTTCTTGAAAAAAGGCCTGATGTTAAACTTTTCTCATTAAAAGAGCGGCCTTATAATGAGATTCCCTCTTTAAACTCATTTCAAAACCTAGGAACTTGGTTTTCTTCCTCCACAATCACACAATTGAGGCCATAATCAAAAGCCAAAATAGAAAGAGCAGCCACATGTACATTGTGCATTTTTTAATGATGCAATTTAAATTTTGAAATGTATTTTGTATACAGTTTGGCCTAATCCAGAGAACTTCTCCGCAGATAAAAGGCATTCTTTAATTGCTTGTTTTAGAAACAATTTTCTTTTATCTGCATTTCAGTCAGTGGTTAATGGCCGGCCTCATCTCCTGAAAGTAAATAGATTGGAGCTGGATTTTTCTGGTGGTGCATCTTCTATTGGGTGGGACTTCCGTCTGCCCCTTGGCAGTGCCCCGACCTTGGCCCATTTCCCAGTATCAAGGTCCATTAAGTGTGTTGCCACAGCACAGGTTGTCCAGCGGTGCCAGCCAAAGATTTAAAACATTTTTACAAAGTTCAAAACTTTTAAAATTTGACGCATTACAATCAATCGCTCTGTGATCAATTGTGTTAGGTAAACTGGCTATTTAAATGCTAACGCCAACTGCCCCACCCCTCTCCTGTAGCCCATAGTAATGGTGGATGCCAGGGATACACGGGCACCTCAACCACCCAGTAATGGGAAATACGTCCTGTGATGTCATGCTGTGATTTATAATGCGCTTGCCCATATTTGGGGTGGACATATTATACACCCAACATCACTTTGGGTGGTAAATCCCAGAAGTGGCTTTGGGTGGTGGGGAGCCAGGAGAACAGCTCCCTGCTCAATTTTCCTTCCCTCTCCACCAACGTTATGCCCTTAAAGGGGAAATTCAGGGCCTAGTTACTCAAATGTTCATTCCCATCTCTGATGTCTGTAGTTTGAACCTGGGCTCCACAAACATGGAGTATGGACACTGGGGAAGAAGCGAATCAAGGACAGGGGCTAAACCCGTCCCCTTTTACATATTTTAATTTAACCTTCCAGTGCTCAGTAGAAAATTGAATCTAGGTATAAATTGCGATGCTTTGCACAAAACATTAATAAATAGATGGATTAATAAAATGGATGGACTTGGAGTGACGTTGCAAACATTAACCCTTCTCCACTGCTCCTGGGCACTAACATCACGGGGAGGGGACTCAAGCAAATGTTTGGGATTGAGATCCTTCGTCAGAACACAGTGCTTATGAGGTTCTGCGACTGTCATGTTGACATGTAGTTCCCTCCTCTTGGGATGAGTGAAACTAGCATGCTTTCTGCTTTAACTTCATATCTGCTGTACGTGCAGTTTGTCTTTCTGTTGTCTCTGTTTTTCCATAGTTTCTCACATTTTTTGTGGTGCTCTTCTCTCATGTCTTTTTACCTCGCCCTGTTGATGCTTGCTTCTGTCCATTTTATATCCCTGCATCATCTCACTAATGATGTTTATACCATCTAACAGTCTTCTATTAAGCAGTTTGCAGGTCATTCCACCAATTTCCTCTCATTGATGTATCTGTTGATTCTTTCCCTCTCCCCTTTCTCTCTGTTGTTTTCAGCCTTACTAAAATATCTGTTTATCTTTCAGTCTTCAGTTCTACTGAAAGAAACACACTTGAAACATTATAACCTGTCTTTTCGCTTTACAGATACTAACTGACCTGCTGAGTATTTCAAGCATTTTCTGGTTTTTATTTTTATAAAACCCTCATCTTCAGCCTGTCTGTCGACCTCAAAGTGGGAATTTTTAAAACATCTCACATCTGAAGTGTGCCACTCTTGTAATTGTTTAGCTCAATATATCATATTCTAAAATAGCAACAAATCACAACTGAAGCACCTTAAAGAAAAGATAGCTAGAGAAATTATTAACTTGGCCTCTCTCCAAGGTGAGGAGCTGAGGACTCACAAGCAGCTGCCGTTCCAAAGATAAGCTTTCCTCAGCCACAGCAATTAACTATCAGGATGTGCCTATTTAGAGCACTTTCCCAAATGCGGCCTTAAAGGGATAGGCCATGTTAAATGCAGTTCTATTTAGCAGTGGACATCGTTCCATTAGACAGTCCCTTTACATGTATTAAGAAAGGGCTATCAGGATATAAACACTCCCCTTGTTATATAATAACACATGGTGTCACGTAACTGTCATTATAAAATAAGGTCACTTCCTGACTTACCATGGGTAATACCACAGAAGATATACTGGTCTTGATAGTAAATCCAAAAATGTCTAAGTATTAGCTAACAGCTTGATGTAGGAGTTTTGTTTTAGTATATGGTTACTAAGAGAGATCAAAAAAGGTTTTGATGGGTGTGTGGGAAGAGATTGCTCAGCTAAATTGATGGTATCAAAATCTGTGGATGCACAGACAGCTGTTCACATTACTGAAAGTCTGAATGGGGATGCAGTACTTTACCAGCCTATATATAATCAAATCTTCATCTAACAATCAAAGGGTACAAATGATGTTATTAACTGACAGAGCAGATCTCAGTGATTTGTATACATCCGAGTTCCCGAGTTTATGCAATAGCCCAAAACTCGTTCTGCCACCACACTGATTTCATTTTCCCAGCTATTTTTACACATCTGGCTGACTACAACGGCGTAAAGTTAAGTGCAGCTGTGGGTTACACTTTTGTTTCTAGATCTCTTCAGTGATGGTCTGCTGAAGGTGCCGACTGTTCAGGTAGCTGTCATCTGTATCCCCGCCATTGTCTGACAGGAGGGATCAATGACATGTGACAAACTGGGAAGTTACACAGCCACTGTACATTACATAGATACTAATGAGCAACAGGGATGAATTATAAAGATGTATGTGGTCTCAAACTAGCGTGGGGCTTGTGTGTGTGTGAACAAGATAGATACTCAAATTTATGTACAGAAAAAGGGGGTAATGCCACAGGTAAAACTTTTTCTAAAAATCTAGGATTTTAAAATGACAAAATTGAAGCAAAATGCCTGAATGTTTAATGTTTATTGTCTTCGGGGTAAAATGACAATGGGCCAGAATTTACTGTCAAAATAACGCTGAGACTAACGGTGCTCACCGTTATTTATGCGCAAATCGCACAGCAACTTCAGGTGAGGGCAGATGCGCAGTTAAACGTGAAAATCTGGAAGTTGCTGTCCGAGATGTGCCGTTCCGCCGCCAGCTTCGCGAAAACGGCATCTCGCTGTCTGATTCACCATTCAAATACACTGAACGGAGTGAAGTTCCTGTATTTGCATGGTAGATACGAACTAAACTCACCACAGAAAGTTAGGATTTGTCCAGTTCAGTCTAAGTACTCTTTTTAACAGCGTGATAAGTCTTAAATTACTGCTAAACAACCTCTCTGGCACTGAAAATTAACTTTTACAAGTATGGAGCTTCATTCCTTCAGCTTTTAATTGTTGTTGGAGATTTTTTTTAAATTGAAATAATTTATTTTACTTTTTCTTTCTTTTTTTTCTCTCTCTCTTAATCCAATCTTTCCTTCCTTCTCTTGATTTCTCTTTCTGTATCTGATTTGACAATGAATTCACTATTTCAACTTACACTTCCTGGTTCAGAATCTGCGCTGATCATTAACAATTCTTCGATCCGATCGGTTAAGGAGATACACAGTTGCTTGTGCTGTTCACACAGGTCCCAGAGAGGGCACCGCGCTCGTTTCCTCTCACACTTACAGCAACTTGCCGTGCAAAAGTCATCGAAATTAAACGGGCAAGGGCAAGTCTAACTAACGGCAGGTGCCATTCGTTTGCCAGCTTCAGTAAATTCTGGCCCAATGAAGAAAAGAGTCAATGATTAAAAGGGTTAATTAGAAATAAAACTCTTCTTTAGGGCTACAGGCAAAACTGAGACATAATAAGAAGTTCAGGTTTCCGCCCGTACCTATTAACTGTCTCGCACGTTAAACGAAAGCCTCCCCAGCTTCAGTACTTGGATCAATCCTATCCCGATACTGACTGGGGAATTTTGAATGAATGGTATCAATGTAATTTTAGAAAATGTAAAAGGGTGTCATATGAGAAAAAACAGGAAGATAGTTACTACATCTGTAAGTACAGGGGATTAAACTACCTGAAATAGACGACGTGTTTAAGACGTTATAAGTGGCAACTTCATAGTTGACTCCTATGTAATGACGAATGGTTAGCGCTATTTGCCCGAAATAGGAGGCTGCCCATTATAAGTGCGAACGGTGTAAATGGTGGGGTCTGTATCTACATATGGGTCACTGAGTGCAGTGGAGCCAGTTTCAAAGCTTCACCCTGGATCCTAACCCGGGAATGTGTATCAATACCCTGTTAAGCCATGTGCACTGTTACGTAACAAGTAAATTGCTCGAAAAAGTAACATGTGGTGTATCGTGTAAGAAAAGTGAATTACCTGCTGGACCATCTGCTGGTGTTAATAGACTTCTTTGGCATCTAGAGATTTCACCTGCAGTTCATTGGAACCCGAAGAAGGATTATGTTGAACACAAGAAATGGATGTGTGCCAGGAGCCCATGGAGTCCTTGTTATAGTCAGCCAACTGTGAGCTGCATTGATATTATGCTGATCGCAAAATGTTCTTTGCACTAAGTTTCATGTATAGCAGTTTAACAGGCAAAAGCTCCAAGATAGATAGTTAAGATGTTCTGAAATCATGACAGTCCCGCAGTAGCAAAGAAAGTCCCCTGCCAGAAGTTTTCTTAAATTGTTTGATCTTCTGGATATCAGTTTATTCCAGTTTGGAACAGATGTGTTGCCATGTTTTATTTTTGCTGACTGAATATAGCATGTGAGAGATTTTATGTTATTCAATCTAGTCAGTAGTTGTGAACAAATCATATTGCACTAGTCCCAAGTGAATATCCTGCAGTTTGCCACAGTTTTACTCAAATCCCAATGGTGCATCTAATTAATAAAGCAATATCTACAATTCACAAAAACACACACATAATGTTACTTATCTTGAGAATGAAGGAGGATAATTGTTTAAAACTGGAACATATAAAACCAGCTCACTTCAAACGTACCATTGAGCAGCTCGGAAGACAGGGACAGTAGCAGCAGCAGTAGAGAGATTGGCAGCCACCTCTTCCAGGCTTTTCCCTCTGTCAATAAAAAGGCAGAAAATCAGGGGTTATAGGTGAGTTATTTTTCCAATATCTCTCCTCTTCCTCCCCCAACTTTTTTCCAGCATGCATTGTCTAATTTCCTGTTAACCAGGTCAATAAAAAGACCATTGACAGGTGCTATCAATTCTAAAAAGATTATATTTCTAATACATACTGGCCATGGACTATCCCTGTAATCAGCTGACCTGCAGTAATAACATTGCTATTGCTTATCCTTTTGTGTGAATGTCGTCACACACCAAACACAGGAAACATACTTACAGTCGGTATTGCCTGTTGATGGTAACAAAACAAATCAAACCTAAACAATACCACACCCCCCCACCCACATAACATTGAAAAGGTTCTTCAGTGTTGTGATCTACCCAAAGAGTTCAGAAGACAGTTATTCACCTCGCATCTTTGATTTACATCGATCATGCAGAACTAGCTCCTATTCTCCGCTAATTGCTACTTGTTTTAATCTCTTTTAATTGTCTTCCTGCCTCCATGATGTTGTCATTGATTAGGTTATCTCCTTGTAATCAGTCCAAGCTACATGTTCTTATATTTATGTATGAAAAGTGATATTCCCCCTGTAAATCACAATTAAAAGTATTATGCTATTGCTCTAGATGCTATATCACAATATTTCCAGAAGCCTTTCTTCAGTGACACATTGCCAACCAAAAATACAACCACAATAAGAAACTGCACCTTACAGGAAAAATTGACTTTTGTATATATTGTACTCAATACAAGCCAGTGAATTTAGAAAGTAATCTAGTCTTGAATATTAGATGACAAGCAACTTGTTTGTGCTTGCTGTTATTCTCTATGTGCAGAGGTATCTGCTATTCTCTCGACTTGTTTTAATCCCTTTTGGCTGCCTTCCTGCCTCCTTATATCTTACAGCTATAGTTTCTGAATGCCAATGTTTTCTATAACTACTGCCAATGCTGTACAACTTCACTCTATGGTGTTTGTGCTTTACAGGGGGAGACTATTAATTTTAGTTTCCTTCCTTCTTCCATGCTCCTGCCCTGTCAAAGATAAGAACGAGTGAAACTTTACCATAGAAATTAGCCTGTCTCGAGGCTGGAACTTCTGAGCAGGAATCTGACATTCTGCAACTGGAGCCTCTAAGCCCAAGCAGTACTAGTGAGTAGTAGCAAAGAAATTCCCCTGCCAGAAGTTTTCTTAAATCGTTTGATCTTCTGGATATCAGTATTATTCCAGCTTGGAACAGATATTTTGCCATGTTTTATTCTTGCTGACTGAATATAGCATGTGAGCGATTTTATGTTATTCAATCTAGTCATTAGTTGTGAACAAATCATATTGCACTAGTCCCAAGTGAATATCCTGCAGATTGCTACAGTTTTACTCAAATCCCAATGGTGCACCTAATTAATAAAGCAATATCTACAATTCACAAAAACACACACATAATGTTACTTATCTTGAGAATGAAGGAGGATAATTGTTTAAAACTGGAACATATAAAACCAGCTCACTTCAAACGTACCATTGAGCAGCTCGGAAGACAGGGACAGTAGCAGCAGCAGTAGAGAGATTGGCAGCCACCTCTTCCAGGCTTTTCCCTCTGTCAATAAAAAGGCAGAAAATAAGGGTTATAGGTGGGTTATTTTTCCAATATCTCTCCTCTTCCTCCCCAACTTTTTTCCAGCATGCGTTGTCTAGATTCCTGTTAACCAGGTCAATAAAAAGACCATTAACAGGTGCTATCAATTCTAAAAAATTATATTTCTAATACATACTGGCCATGGACTATCCCTGTAATCAGCTGACCTGCAGTAATAACATTGCCATTGCTAATCCTTTCATGTGAATGTCGTCATATATTTTCCAAAATTCTCTGGACTCGGCAAAGGTCCCGGCAGATTGGAAAACTGCTAATGTAACACCCTTATTTAAAAAGGGTAGTAGGCAGAAGGCTGGAAATTATAGACCAGTTAGCCGAACATCTGTGGTGGGTAAAATTTTGGAGTCTATTATTAAGGAGATAGTAGCGGAACATTTGGATAAACATAATGTCCTTTAGGGAAGGAAACCTGCCGTCCTTACCCGGTCTGGCCTATATGTGACTCCAGACCCACAGCAATGTGGTTGATTCTTAATTGCCCTCTTAGGGATGGGCAATAAATGCCGGCCTTGCCAGCGACGCCCACATCCCGTGAACGAATAAAAAAAAATAATAATTTAATAGGACAAAGTCAGCATGGCTTTACGAAGGGGAAGTCATGTCTGACAAATTTGCTTGAGTTCTTTGAGGACGTAATGTACAGGGTGGATAAAGGGGAACCAGTGGACGTAGTGTATTTAGACTTCCAGAAGGCATTCGACAAGGTGCCACATAAAAGATTATTGCTCAAGATAAAGAATCACTGGATTGGGGGTAATATTCTGGCATGGGTGGAGGATTGGTTATCTAACAGGAAGCAGAGAGTTGGGATAAATGGTTCATTCTCGGACTGGCAACCAGTAGCCAGTGGTGTTCCGCAGGGGTCGGTGCTGGGTCCCCAACTCTTTACAATCTATATTAACGATTTGGAGGAGGGGACCGAGTGTAACATATCAAAGTTTGCAGATGATACAAAGATGGGAGGGAAAGTAGAGAGTGAGGAGGACATAAAAAACCTACAGGGGATATAGACAGGCTGGGCGAGTGGGCGGAGATTTGGCAGATGCAATACAATATTGGAAAATGTGAGGTTATGCACTTTGGCAGGAAAAATCAGAGAGCAAGTTATTATCTTAATGGTGAGAAACTGGAAAGTACTGCAGTACAAAGGGATCTGGGGGTCCTAGAGCAAGAAAATCAAAAGGTTAGTATGCAGGTGCAGCAGGTGATCAAGAAGGCCAACGGAATGTTGGCTTTTATTGCTTGGGGGATAGAATATAAAAACAGGGAGATATTGCTGCAGTTATATAAGGTATTGGTGAGACCGCACCTGGAATACTGCATACAGTTTTGGTGTCCATACTTAAGAAAAGACATACTTGCTCTCGAGGCAGTACAAAGAAGGTTCACTCGGTTAATCCCGGGGATGAGGGGCGGACATATGAGGAGAGGTTGAGTAGATTGGGACTCTACTCATTGGAGTTCAGAAGAATGAGAGGCGATCTTATTGAAACATATAAGATTGTGAAGGGGCTTGATCGGGTGGATGCGGTAAGGATGTTCCCAAGGATGGGTGAAACTAGAATGAGGGGGCATAATCTTAGAATAAGGGGCTGCTCTTTCAAAACTGAGATGAGGAGAAACTTCTTCACTCAGAGGGTAGTAGGTCTGTGGAATTTGCTGCCCCAGGAAGCTGTGGAAGCTACGTCATTAAATAAATTTAAAACAGAAATAGACAGTTTCCTAGAAGTAAAGGGAATTAGGGGTTACGGGGAGCGGGCAGGAAATTGGACATGAATTTAGATTTGAGGTTAGGATCAGATCAGCCATGATCTTATTGAATGGCGGAGAAGGCTCGAGGGGCCGATTGGCCTACTCCTGCTCCTATTTCTTATGTTCTTATGTTCTTATACACCAAACACAGGAAACATACTTACAGTCGGTATTGCCTGTTGATGGTAACAAAACAAATCAAACCTAAACAATACCACACCCCCCCACCCACATAACATTGAAAAGGTTCTTCAGTGTTGTGATCTACCCAAAGAGTTCAGAAGACAGTTATTCACCTCGCATCTTTGATTTACATCGATCATGCAGAACTAGCTCCTATTCTCCGCTAATTGCTACTTGTTTTAATCTCTTTTAACTGTCTTCCTGCCTCCATGATGTTGTCATTGATTAGGTTATCTCCTTGTAATCAGTCCAAGCTACATGTTCTTATATTTATGTATGAAAAGTGATTTTCCCCCTGTAAATCACAATAAAAAGTATTATGCTATTGTTCTAGATGCTATATCACAAAGCTGATATTTCCAAAAGCCTTTCTTCAGTGGCACATTGCCAACTAAAAATACAACCACAATAAGAAACTGCATCTTACAGGAAAAATTGACTTTTGTATATATTGTACTCAATACAAGCCAGTGGATTTAGAAAGTAATCTAGTCTTGAATATTACACGACAAACAACTTGTTTGTGCTTGCTGTTATTCTCTCTGTGCAGAGGTATCTGCTATTCTCTCGACTTGTTTTAGTCCCTTTTATCTGCCTTCCTGCCTCCTTATATCTTTCAGCTATAGTTTCTGAATGCCAATGTTTTCTATAACTACTGCCAATGCTGTACAACTTCACTCTATGGTGTTGGTGCTTTACAGGGGGAGACTATTAATTTTAGTTTCCTTCCTTCTTTCACACTCCTGCCCTGTCAAAGTTAAGAACGAACAAAACTTTCCTATAGAAATTAGCCTGTCTCGAGGCTGGAACTTCTAAGCAGGAATTTGACATTCTGCTACTGGAGCCTCTAAGCCCAAGCAGTACTAGTTTCTAATTGACAAGGCAATGACCTTGCTTACACAGAATGAAATCATTCAGGCCCATGGTGTACAATTTCTATACCGAACCTAACGCCTTCTCTTGTGACCTGATCTCCTCCTAATTCATTTCTGATTCTCAATAGACAGTAAGTTAATCACATTAAATGTATAAAAAGCATGCTTCCATCAGAACTAAAATCCTTTTTTATTTTGTTTTCTTGACAATTCTTTGGTCTTTTTCTTCTACTTTGCTTTCTAAACAAAAAATAGCGTTCGATATCTTCCAAAAGTGAACTTACTTTGAAGCAAAGATATTTTTACCACTATTTGAATCTGCAGATCTCACTTCACTGTCAGCAGGCAGTACAAAATGGATGGTTTCTCACAAGGGCTGCGCTAGAGATGACCTAATCCTGCAAGATGTTCTTGCACTGCCTTTATGTTAAGCTTTTTAGGGCAGACTTAATTGATAGTCTCATTACAATTATAAAGATAAGCATGGTACAGGAAACTTTCTATTGGCTAAGGAGATTATTCGTTATCACAGAAAGTATCTGAAAACTCCCTCAAAACTGGAATGGTTTCATCTGCTGGACAGCCTGATCCTTAAAGGCTGATTTGCAGAAGATAAGAAGAGACACTGCTGTCTATGTCAGACATGGGATTACTTTGAAACCCATTTCACGCTAGCCAGCTAGCACTGTAAGGTTATATCCTAACAAATAGAATATATCTGAATGTCTGGCATACAGTACCCTTAAGCGAGGTTATAATCAGTCCAATTGGCTCATGTTTCTCACTGAAAGATTAGGCACAGTATTAAAAGAGAAACCAGCTGATAGTTTCAAAGTAAAATGGCTCTCTAATCCTCACTGCTTTCTTGGGTTTTTGATATTAGTTTCCCACATGTGACTCCTGAAGTTTGTTGGCCAGATGCTGTAACATTACCATTTATCATATGGAAACTTTCTTGTCATGCTCGAAAGTGTTTTAATAAACTGTTTAGTACTTTAACTAACAATCATTTCAGAATGTAACATTCCATTTGTTAAATATTTTAATCTCACCCCCACTACCCGCATTATTTAGGTTCCCTTATGTCACCTACTATTCCCTGACCTGCTCACGGACTCTGACAGCAGTCCCCGGCAACTAGGAAGTATATAAAAGTGGCCGGGGAGAATTTGGCTCCTGATTGCTCTCCTCATTGCCCCTTCCCTGTAGAAAAGAGTGTCCAGTCAGCACCTTCTCCTGATGATTAATTGATACTGGGGGTTCCACAAGGAATAATTGCGGGCATGAATTGTGAGTTGTTATAATCTGGAATGCACTGCCTGAAAAAGTGGTGGAATTAGATTCATTAGTAACTTTCAAAAGGGAATTAGATATATACTTGAAAAGGAAAAATTTGCAGGGCTAAGACAAAAGAACAGGATGGTGGGACTAATTGGATAGCTATTTCAAAGAGCCAGCACAGGCACGATGGGCCAAATGGCCTCCTTCTGTGGTGTATGATTCTAGACACTGGATTCCGCTACTACATGATTTTCATTGTTCACATGTTTACATATGTTCCTCTCCCCGGAGATGGAGTGGCTGGTAGGAGGGAAGGATGTGGTTGGGGTTCATGGTGTGCATAAGTTGTACCATAAACAGTTTGGGCCAGGCTTGATAGATCAGCTGGTCTTTTTCTGTCCTTCATTTTCATATATTTGTATATACTGTACTGATGCACCGGCTCTACATGATACAGTGCATTCAATAACTAGCACCATTAGGCTGGCTTAATTCAGAACTTTTATATATTTTTACGCAAATACCAGAGTGCCATGTTCGCTTGATTAGATGGACTTGGACACAATTTTTAAGTGATTTTTATTGTTTACTTGTTCATGTATGTGCTTGTGTAGTTTGCCACATACACATGGATGGCTTGATATACTGCAGTACCTCCATGATCCATGTGTTTGGTGTGATGTGTTATATGTATGGTATGCCCGTGTATAGCTTGTGGTCTGATGCATGCTTAATATGAGTGGGTGCATAATGCATGATGCATGATGCAAGTCATTTGTGTGTCCATTCATGGTATAGTGAGGTACTCTGCTTGGATACTTGTGTGCAAAAATAACAATTGCATGTGAAAGTATCATTATAAGTAGTGTAAGAACCTTAATGTTTGGTTATACCCCCTTAACCTGCACAGCAATTGTTTATTTTTTCTTCAGGATTAAGAAAGCAATTGTGTTTCCATGTAATAACCTTGTAAAAAAAAACAAATTCCAACAATGACTTCTGACCATTTTGTTAGTGGGTGATTATTTGTGGAGAAAAATAGTCATTTTTCAGTTTTATGTTGAAAAAGGAACTTCATACCTGAGGATCCTTTTTAATGTATGAGCATGGAAGCACATCTTTCCAAGCCCTTTGAGGAGGTATGCACATAACAAAAAATCTTCAGGACAAACCTAACATTGTTAATAAAGACACTGCAACAATGCACCTTTTGCCTTGTTACTACAAAAAAAACAGACACAAGCTTTGTCCTAATTACAAAGGACAATAGAAACACCATGACTTATTTATGAACCTGTACCATGTTCTATAGTAAGTTATGACTTTCATTTACTGCTTTGCTGGTGTGTAGGGCTTCTTGTACCTGACAATTTGATTAGATTTTGATGTAGTACATTTAATTTCTGAGACATGCTCTTAAATTTCTCCGAAGATCAGTGGGGTGAAATTTTTCTAATAAAAATGGGAGAATGCCTATAGTTCCTCTAACGAATTTTCATTCTCAGAAATTGCATGGTTTAAAATCATACGTTCTTGCAATTTCATTAGTGTGTCATTAATTACAGAGAGTAATTGGCATTCTCCTATTTTTCATTGAAAGTGGCATTTCAATCTCCCGTTCCTCCAAAATGTGACTTTCGATATGTCAACAAGGGAGTTCAGGATTTTTCCCAACCCCTTGAAATAAATCTGTACATTACCACAAATCTGCAGCACAAACCCAACAGTGCAATGAAGACAGTGGAGGCCATCTCAACCGACAACATGTACAATAATGCACCATTGGTTTGTAGTTATTGAAAACACAAACTGTGTTCATCTGGCTTCATCTGACTGCAGCTCCTACAAAACATGATCTTTTTTTGTTCCCATTCTGTGTATCCCTTCCTTCCCCCTTGAGTTATCAATCTTCCATGCCACAGTTCTTTTCCTGAGCTAGCCGAAGGGCAGATAATAGGCTTTCAAACTTTTGCTAATAATCATCTTGAAATGCTCATTAGAGGATGCATGTGACCGATGCTGACTGACTTGCCCTCAGATTTTCCAAGCTCAGCACTGTCCTCACCAATGTCCACAAAGGCATAGTTTCCATTGGATAGCAATCAGGAACAGGAGTCTTGGCTGATTGTTTCACCTCCAATGTCCACAGGCCAGTAGTATTGTCCACTTGTTAGCTCATTCAGATTAGCTAACTCAGCACAGCCCAGGGATCCAACCTGTGACCTTCTGGTTAATAGGGCTCAGTATTACACTGGGCAGTTACCCATTAAGTTTTAGCCATCCATCAACATCAGATATATCAACAACTTGTCCGAAATTTTCCAAGCCCATTCTTGTCATTACTGTAGCTTGAAGTTTTCTGGGCGCAAACATATTGGGCTCAATTTTAAAATGGTGGCGGGATGGCAGCGGGGGAAGGGGTCAAGGTGCGCACGGCAAACCTGAATAAAAAAACGTAACTTCCTCCACGCGGTCGCAACTTTAATCGATGGTCATTGATCTTGGTTCTGGGTTTCGCGCCCGGCAGCCAGCCTGATTGACAAGAGAGTTGGGGGGGGGAGCAAAGATCAAGGGGGAACAAAGATTGGGGGGGCATCGTTGGAAAGGTAGGTGTATTTAATTTTTGATGTTCTGAAATGTAATTTAATTTAATTTATTTTGTTTATTTTTTTACTGATCCAGCTGCCTGAATCGGAAGCCGTGCGAAAGCCGCCCAGGTAAGTTTAAAATCGTTTTAACTACCTAATAGGTCAGAGATAAAGTACCTTAAGCTTCTTTAAATATCGTCCCGCCAGCTTTAATTGCCAGTGAGACTTCCGGGTTCGGGAAGGCTGCATGTACCCAGATGACTCTGGGTCATGCACGTTCCTCAGCAGGTTGGAGCCAGGAATCCTGCCCGCTCCAGAAAATCCCAATTTTCGCCTCTCCACCTCTCTCTCCTCCTTTAAGATGCTCCTTAAAACCTACCTCTTTGACCAAGCTTTTGGTCACCTGTCCTAATATCTCCTTAGGTAGATTGTTGTCAAATTTTGTTTGATAACGCTCCTATGAAGCTCCTTGGGACGTTTTACTATGTTAAGGGTACTATATAAATGCAAGTTGTTGTTGCCCAATTTAAATGTGAGCAGCTTAAGTGGTGGGGAAGTGTTGCACTGTTGGAGGTGCTGTATTTCGGATGAGATGATAAACTGAGGCCCCTTCTGCCCGCTGAGGTGGGCGTAAAAGATCCCAGGGCACTATTTCGAAAAAGAGCAGGGAGGTACTCCCGGTGCCCTGACCAATATTTATCGCTCAACCAATATCACTAATAAAAACAGATTAGCTGGTCATGTATCTCGTTGCTGTTTATGGGACCTTGCTGTTTGCATTTTGGCTGTTGTGTATCCCTACATTACAACAGTGACTATATTAAAAAAACTATTTCATTGGCTGTAAAGCATTTGGGAAGCCCTGAGGTCATGAAAGGTGATATATAAATGCAAATCCTTTCCTTTCCTATATCTAACCTAATTATATCTGATGCTGATATATGGTTAAAACCGAATGGGTCTCCTCATGTAATGTAACTAAAAGGTAAAATAGAGCTTTTCCAATAGTTTATTCATCAAAGGGAGTGTATAGTTAAGCCATACAGGCCAGAAAGTCCCAGGTTTTGTTTCCTGGTCTGTGCTGAGCTATATTACCTCAGCCAGGATGGTACCACGGGCTTTACAACTGGTATAAGTCCCTTGGGCTAGGGAGTGATAAGTAACCTTCACCTGATTACGCTCCAGTGACTTCTGTTGGAAAGTGCTTGTGTATGGATGCCTTGTGAGAATTATGCTCAGCTGTGATGCTTCCAATGGCTGAATATCTTGCTGACACTCATGCCTAGAAATTCGATTGCACCTGAAAATGGGCGTGTGGGGGTGGGCTGCTCGCTGCACGTGCCTGTTCACGTGGTCCCAGGCAGTGCGTTAAATTTGTACTGGGTCCTCATTAAATTGATTCAGTGCTAATCATTGGCTGCATGCCTGTTTGGAGAGGCAGAAAATCGGGCATGTCAGCCGGCTATCAAAGGCAGCCAGCATCTCTTAAAGGGGAGGTGCACTCCGGCTGCAGAAAGTGATGTGAAGCAAAGGCGCCTCAGACATTTCTCCTCAGAGAAGTTCAGGTAGAAGTGCTCCCTGAAGACCTGCCGTGAGTATGACCACCTGTGCAGTGCCCTCCTCCTCCTCTTCCCTCTTCTCCCAGCTTCTCTTGCTCTCTTCTGTCTTCTTTGCTGCTCCCCCTCATCTTCCAGCCCCAAAGGTAGCCCTACCAGACCACCCCTGACTGCAGTAAAACTGTTTGAAGGCAGCCAAAAACAGTGCAGCAGCAACAAAAACTTCTCAGAAATCAGAATTGACTTTTATAAGTCAGAAAATGGGCCCAAAAATGCTCAGAAGTTAACCAACAGCCTAAAAGGACAAACTATCAACTAACCTGTAGATAGTGGATGAGCCCTCTAAATAGTGCTGCCAAAGGGTCCTTGCTGCCTGTTTGTGCCACAAGTTGAGAGAGAGTTTATCAGGAGGTGAGTCAGGCACTGGGCAGGCCAATGTCACAAAAGGGTCATACAACAAGGATAGAACCCTTATTTAAATATCTTAATCTGCATTTAATATATTTCTGGCGCCTACTGAGCAGCCCGATGCAATATGGCAGGCGGCACACTTCCAGCATGGAATGAGCATGAGCGTGCTGCCGCCTGCCATACTGGACACTTAGGTACCCACTATGCGATTAAAAAATGGGTGCGTCACCAATGAATTTTGTAGGCCACACTGTCAAGGCGCACATATGAAGAATAACCACTTGGGCAAGGTACTGGAAGGCTTCCAGTGTCTATATGATCATAACCAAGAATAAGTCAGTGCCTTCAGGAGAAAAAGGGGAAGGGAAGAGAAGAGGAGATAATTAGGGAAGAAAATAGGGTAAGTAAAAATAGTCCATACTATTTTACAGCACAGAGTCTGCAGCTTTTCTAAAGAAGACGACAGCCTTGAGAATGATTGGAATTTGGGAAATATAGTTAAACAATTTGAACGCCAGTCTGATATATAATCTGGGTTTGATGCTATGCCAAATTGATCACCCTGAATTCTACAGTTTCAAAGTAGGCATTTATTATTTACATCAATATCTGTTGTAGTTCTCAGTTCCACCTCATGACAAAGCCAACACTGGTCTTATAAAAACCGCCATAAACATGGAGGTTTATTTATTTGCTAAAGATAATTATTCCAGGATCTACCTGATAAGCTTGAAAGCTTGTTTATTCTGTGTCCATGCCCAAGGGCAGCAGACAAACACAAAGAGAGTTAGTATGATACACAGAAAATGCTGGAGAAGCTCAACAAGTCAGGCAGCATCTGTAGAGAAAGAAACAGAGTTAACGTTTCAGGTCGAAGACCTTTCGTCAGAACTGGAAGATGTTAAAGAGTTAAAGTTTTTAAGCAAGTACAGAGCTGGGGAGGGAGGAGTGAGGAGGAAAGAACAAAAGGAAAGGTCTCCAATAGGGTGGAGGGCAGGATCATATTATCTGGTGTAAATAAGCTGCAGTCTGCCTGCTTTCTGGAACAATTATAACAGTTGACAATATGAGCTCATGAGGAAGTAATAGCCCAAGTTAACTTTGAAGCAGTACTCCAACCCATGAACTACAAGTTTTGTATAAGGAACATTAGCTTCTCCTCCCCCACACCAAGATAGGCACACACACATTTTCTATATAAATAAAGACACTGTTATCCTACAGTACTGGTGTGAGACTGGTACTTGTTTTGAATGAAAGAAAGAAAGAACTTGCATTTATATAGCGCCTTACATGACCCCAGGACGTCCTAAGCGCTTTACAGCCAATGAATATTTTTGAAGTATAGTCGCTGTTGTAACATGAAACCAGGCCAGCAGACCTGAATCATACTGTCAGCTCTGCAGCACTTTCTGGCCAGAGATATGGAACTCCATTCATTGACGTTGAGCAATAGTTAAATTTTAATATTCGTAAAGAATCAATGGTGTGGAACTACACCCTTGAGGTGGTCTCACACTGACTGCCTCAATTAAATATGGGTGATTGCTTTGCATCAGCAGAAAATGTGTACTGTAGCTGGCCTATAATTCTATCCTATTGGAATTCCTTCACACAAGTACAAATCTGACTAATGCAATGTGTATAAAATGAAGTTGCTAAGTAATAATCCCAAATCAACAAACAGTTGTTATTAATCCTCATAGCTAAAGGTTCAGAATATTTAACAATCTGTTTTTGTTACTGTTTTTCTTAAGTGACATACACAAACAGTATGAAGACCATTGCAAAAAAAAGTAGCAGTAACTGTTCTAAGTAAGCACATTTTGTTAAGATTGATAGAACAAGTAGCTTCAATTTCTCCATAAGCCTTGTGGTACATATGCTTTCTATACAAGATTAGTTCAGCTGTATCCTTCCCAAGGGCATATCTGTCTCTTGACTTCATGCAGCTGATAAAACGCCATGGTATTTAGATGAAGTGGATTCTGAGATTCGCGTTCAGAACTAATCAATGGAGATTGTCCCTGCCACAGAACTTCAAAATCAAATGCAATTCAAAAAGTGAAACCTAACCTCAGGGGCATCTATACTTTGTGTTTCTTTTCCCATAGAGTGTCCAGAAAAGCATGCTCCTGGATCGATGCTAATCGTTTGACATAAAATGGCACCTGTCTGTTAAAACAGGATGCTAACTGAATTCCAATTTATAGTTGGGACAACAGGGAAAGGTGCACAATAAAGGGCTGGCCTCCTCAGGCTGTCTGTATGTATCGTCCAAGCTGCCGCTAACAAAAAAACATTGGCTAAGGCCTGAGAAGAGATGCCTACTTGCCCTCTACACTGAGAAGAGGTGAGTTGGAGGGATGTGTAGAAAAGGGGCATAAAACAGTTTCTAAGTCTTTCCTTTCCATCTGTCTGCAACCTCTGACCGCATGCGTGAGTGTGGTCTTTTGTCGAGACATATTATTAAAGAATCTAAAAGGAGTCTACACATTGTGGAGGTTGGATTTTTTTTACTCTCTACATTTTGGTTTAATCTGTTCCATCTACTTATTAAAGTAAGGCATATTGGTTAACTATGCAGCAGCTGTACAGCATATAATGATTCCAGAATGTGCCAGAAATAGTAGTAAAATCAATGAATAGGCATGAATTTTATGGAGCAGGAGCTCGGGTTTGGAGTAGGAAAAAGTTGAAAAATAATCAGATTGTGTCCTGAGAATGAGTTAGATGACAAGATGAGCTGGATGGAGTTCTTCATTCCTACATTCATAAACTCAGGAGAATTGGGAATGCAAGCTCATCCTACCAGGAGTTCTTGTGGCTGTTTTAGTCTCTCAATTTAGTATAAAGGGGCTTCCTCTGAGACCAGAGAGAGAGTTTTTTTTTTACAGTGGGAGGTTTGTAGTAACAAACTTCCAAAAGGAGTTTTTAAAAAATCGCTGAGGTTTTACCATTTGAAACTGCTGTAATGTTTTTCTCCCAGACTGCAGCTATGGTGGCATCTGATGGACGTCACACATGAATGGAAATAATTAATGGTAACCGCACATTTTATCAGGGCAAGGCTTAAAACTGAAACGTCTGGGCTGTACTAACCAATTTATAGCAGTTCGTAGTCATTGGGACCTGGTGAAGGCAGCTACTGTCCAGTCAGCAGGAAAATCCATTTAATTTACAAAGGATGGAAAAGGCAACCATATGATATGGGGTGAGGGATTAATTCAAAAATGCAACGTTATTGCAAAAAAAAACTTGTATAAATTCCTCAATAAACTCACATTGCAATTAGACATACTGTGCATTTCTAGCTTGTAATTTTTTTTTGGTCAGATTGCCAGCCTTCACCTTTTCTTTGTTTTATCCCTCTCTCCATTGATTTTCACTATATTGTACAAACAGATCAAGCTTATAGTGACAACTACAGCGCTACAGCAGTTGCTTATAACAATCACGAAGGAAGAATAGTCTGCGTTTTGTATAATGGTCTCATAAATGCATTCAAAAGGAACCTATTTACAACGTTGGTTTATGCAGTGAGCTCAGCTGCTCTTAACTCCTCCCACCCCCACCCCAATGTGAGACCATAAAAACTGCAATTATATTTGACTCATTACAGAACAGAGATGAATGCAGTGTTGTACTCTACCTGTGATTTGCAAATTGAGTAACTATCGTCCAGTAGACACCCGGTATTGCCATTTTCAGGTTCAAAAACTGACAGTAAGTGTGAAGTGATGATGCAGAGAATTCTGCTCCTTGTTGCCAAGGTTTCAGCAAACACATGGAGAAATTGTGCAGTTACGTCTGTTTTAGTGACAACCTGTGAATAAATATCACCTGTGCAGAGCAATTTCAAATGTGCAGTGGAACTGTGAATGTGACTGTGGCAACATGCGTATGGTGGCAGCTACCACTTTTGCTGCTGACAATGAGTTTCTGACACCTTTCGCAAGGGCCAAGTTGAGAGAAGGCAGTCTCAAAATAGATGTTAGCACCTCTGCATGCAAGTTGACGCTTTTATTAATCATGACAAAAATATAATTAAGAGCTCCAGCTGATTTAAAAAGAAATGTTCTCAAGTGCCGCAATTCCTCACAAGGTGCTCAGGACTGGGACTTGCCAAGGAAGTGGTTCACTATCTGATTAAGAGGGTATGTACCAGGCATCTGTCAGCCTGATGAAAGAAGTCTTTTGGTTTCATAAAATGGTGCTCTTCATTGTAGGCCCTGTAACAGTTTACAAGAGAGAACAAGGATGAGAGTAGAGTACGGGGAAATAAAGCGATGACAGAGGGAATTTCAAGCCTCAGTTACGTTATGGCAGGAATAAAGAATGGCATAACAGAGAGGCTGAATGGTTTCACATTACTTCTAGTGGGACCCATTGTGTTTTGTTGATAATCTTGGTAGGCTTCAGGCTAATATGAGTTTAAGAATGGTTCTTAGAGTCAATTTGACTCAGTTCGAAGTACTCTAGAAACTACATCATAAAGTTGTGGGTTCAAGGCCCACTACAGACTTCAGTACATAATCTAGGATAACACTCCAGTACAGTACTGACGGAATACTCCATTGTAAGGGGCTGTCTTTCAGGTGAGACATTATACTGAGGCCCTATCTGCCTCCCAGGTGGATACTAATGATTCCCTCGTACTACTGGAAGAAGAGCAAGATGTTTTTCTGGTTTCCTAGCCAACATTTCTTCCCCACCAAAAACAGACGAACTGGTTATTCATTCATTGACTGTGGGATCTTGTTGTGCACAAATTGGACCCTGTGTTTACCTATATTACCACAATGGCTGCACTTCAAAAGTAATTGACCAGTTGTAAAGCACTTTGGAATGCGATAAGGTGCTATATAAATGCCAAGTTCTTTCTTTTCTTCCCAGTTCCATCATTGAGAATAGCTATGAAGAACTGATCAATTCTCAGTAGCTGTTCTTGAAACATTATGGATTGGGAGAGATAACCTGGATTCCTACTATTGCAAACTAATCAGAACCAGCAAAGTAGTTCCGCTATCAACATTTCAGTTCCTTTAATGACCACGGTGGACCTTCTGCCAGAACTAGGTGAAAAATCTGTTATAACAATAAATTTGCACCAATTACTTTGAAAACTGTGATCACATTTTACCATTACAGAGAGCTGTGAAAATTAGTCACATTGAACTTCCTGGCAAGGTTAAATGATTAAAGTGTGGGAACATTTTGTGCACATATTAATGACAGGTAATAATGAATTAATAACAAAACATGTGAGGAAGTGTGAAGTGACAATATGAAAGATTCCAAATTGCAACTCCTAGCTTCATTTTCGGCCCAAGGTTTACTCATGTTTTTGTTGCTGGACTTATCATTCTAAAAGCGTGTGGGAACCAATTAGATAGCTTTTGGGCTGGGCTAAGCTCCAAAAAACATCCTTCTTAAACTCTCCTTTAGTAAACAGATGCTATATCTGGCGAAGCATAAACTTTTATAATGATTTGCAAATCACAAGGTTCTTCATAAATTTTGTGCTCATCAAGTTTGTCAGCACTGGACAATAGAACACATTTTTCCCCACCTGTTGTAGTACAGTTAGCTGCAAAAACAAAGTTCATTTTACACTGGTAAACCTCAGAAAAGAATCCTGTACGGCAAGAACTCCTTTAGTGCGATACTGAGGGAGGTTGCATTGTCATAGGTGCTGTCTTTCAAATTGAGGACCTGTACACTTCTTCAGATGGATATAAAAGATCCCATAGTACTATTCAAAGAGTATGGAGCTATCTAGGTGCCTGAGTCGAAATTCCTCCCTCAACCATTACCACCAAAAATAAATTAACTGGTCATTTATTAATTTGCTATCTGTAGGCTCTTACTGTGCACAAATTGGATGCCATGTTTGCCTGAATAACAACAGTGATAGCACTTCAAAATAAATCCTTTAGTTATGAAGGACTTTGGGACTTGATGATGTACTATATAAATTAAATTTCTTTCGTACTAGTTTTCAAGTCGGGCAATTTTGTGCTTTAGGCTCATACTCCCCAAGGTCAAGACTTCCCAAGCTCATTTTACATAGAATCTTTATGTCAGCTGAGACAGGAGACTTCCATCCAACTAGTTTGGGTGTGCTTTAAACCCAAGCCCAGAGCTGAATGGGTAGCATGTGAATGTACTGCACAGCCGTGAATCACTGATTTATTAGCACAAAGATAAAAGTAATAATTTTAAAGCACAACACACATGATTGACAGTGTGATGATCCCACCATGTTGCCAACTATGTCTTTGTACTCTTCTTTGTTCTAAACATGATAAAAAAGTATTTTTCAAGGTGCTTTAACACGGCAGCATCACCTCTTTAATATGCAGCACTAGAATGAAAATAGCTGATTCAGCCAGTTGTATAGAAGTAGATAATTGTAAATACAATTTTGTTTCACTATTAAAATATTCATGATTTCACAGAAGGTATTTTTATATTAAGATCGACATTTTGCAATTCATGAATATTATTCAGAACTCAATGTCTTATATAACAACTAAAGGAATGATACTTCATTTGATCCAATTTATGCACAACCCAGGACTGCTTCAAAGATGAGTAGCTGGACCTTCCAAAAAGGAAAAGGGAAAAAAAATCATGTTCAGCAGTCCCATGTATTAAACATTACTCCAGCTTGGTCTTATGTACCTCTTGACATCAACTATGCATGACTTCTACTAAAGCCTTTCTACAAGAGTTCTGAGAATATTTAAATACACATTTTTTTTTAGGGCGGAGGGTTAGTGTTGAGATTGGAACACGTCCCTGATTTTTGTCCCTGTCAGGGTCAAACACCTCTGATAAAAGTGTAAATCTACCTTTACCCTACCCCAACAACATTCTGAACTACAACCACAGAATAACACCCCGACTGCATCAGTGTGACATTTGCATTCCTCACATTAGCCATCCGTGTCTCCCGACACTGACAATTTAGTATCAATCTGTGCTAAATTACAAACAGTTCTATGCTGTGGACTCATGCCCACGAATAATGCGTTTGAGATGGCTTCCAAACCATTTGAATTTAGGCCCTCAGACCGTCTGAGAGAAAAGGTTTTCAGTCCCATTAGTCTGTGCTGATTGTGAATCCAGTTTCTAAAGGTAAGAAGACACTGTTCCACCTCACTGCATGAGGCCACCCCCAGCCTATCTTCAATCTGACATTATTTCTGATTTGCTACATGTAATACCAAATTGCGTAGAATTATTTCTAAAATTACAGTCTATTTTTCTAATTGTCTTGTCTTGTTGTAGCCTTTGTTTAATCAAGTGGTGCAAGTACAATTATGACAGTTTATTGAATCCATAGCTAACTGTGTCAACCAAATATTGATTTTTTTTGTTGGGTGGAAGAAGCTTTAAATATTAAAATAATATTAAAATAATACTGTTAATTTAAGACCATGCACCATGTTAACCTTTTTGCTCTTAGCTTCAAATAATTAGACTTCGGGGGTAAAGGAATTCGTGGAATGTTCAATAAAACTAAACATCATCCAGCTAACATCAATTGCTGTGATTGATTTTTCAATTTTAATGTTACATTTCATAAATTACAGTGCTGACGCCTCACAATTTGACACGATGGGCCGAAGGGCCTCTATCCGTGCTGTATAACTCTATAACAATTTTTGTTATTTTTTAAATGATAGGGATTGAGGACACCTACTTGTTCTTCCTCCCACTTTTTGGCCTGAAGGAAGTTGAATGTTTGCAGTTTAAATTAATGTTGGAAATATGCTGTTTGTGTACTCCTGCCACTTATATTGACTGCTGATGCTGAGCTCCCCTTGTTATTCTCAATCCCACTGTCAACCAGATATTCATTCAGCTCTTTTTTTTAAAACACAACTTTAGCAGTGAACCTATTCCACATTTCCACTACTCTGCAAGAAAAAAAAGTTCCTCTTAGTCTCGAGTTGTGCTTCAAACTAGTCAGATTGGTACTTGTGCCTCCTAGTTCTGCATTCACATTGCTACAATCCATGCATCAGTAACACAGCTAGAGGTAGTAGCTCACTCTATGAAGTAAAACACATTGGAAGTGCCGAGTAAAAGATGACAATTCACATGTATGTGTGGTAGATAAAAACTGACAATTCACTAACAACAAGAAATGTATTAAATTTTGGGTGTGGGATTAGCTATATGAATACAATATTAATAAACCTTAAGCAAGGTTAGAAGCAATCTTTTTCTATTCACATTGAGCAGTAGGTATGTGAAATGGACTCCCACCACATTATGTTGTTAACACATTGGGGCAGAAATCGCTTCCGAAATAACGGAGAGCTGAACAGTGCTCTCCATTGTTAGTGGCGAAATGGAGGAGCAAGTTCGCAAATGCGCAGTGAGTCCAGAACTTGCTCCTAGTGGTTCGCCGGCAATATGACAGCTTCAAATTAAAGGGACATCGCACACTGCAATCAGGGAAATCATTGAAAAAGTGTAAACTTGCTTATCTGCCCAGCTGGAAAGTAATTAATTATGCCACCAAACAGGTACGCTTAAAAATACAGGTCTAAACTAAGTTTTAACAGCGCAGTAAGTCTTAATGACTGCCAAACAACTAAAAATTAACTTTTAAAAATGTGGAGTCTCATTACTCCTTATTTTAATAGACTGGTAATTCTAAAATAATTTACATTTTTTTTTTAATTTAAATTTTTTTTCCCTTTTCCCTTCTGTCTCTTTTATTTAATTCAATTATTTCTTACCCTCTCTTTTTTCGCTGTCTATAACTGTTTTTATATTGATTTAAAATGTACTTTTCACTTCCTGGTTTAACGATCCAAGCCTGCAGAGACAGTTAACGCAGTTGTCAAAATTGTTGCGATCTGATTTGTCGAGGGGAGAGATCGATCCTCTCGCTTCTCCCAGGGTCCTAACTTCTCCTGGACTGAAGCTGGGCTCTTCTTCACTTCCTATTCAAGGAAGTGCCTGAAGAAAAGACTGCAGTAAGTTTGTGGGTTAGTATAAATCTGTGGAGCGGTGAGGAATGTTGGTTCATCACTCCGAGCGATTCCTACCCCATTGTTTTCTAGCTCCTTTTAGAAAGAGTACGATGGTTATACAAGGATCTAATTTTGGAAGGATGTAAGTACAGTCAAAGCTGACCAATTGCTCCATGAAACGTGACGGGCCCAATCCTGCTGACAACTTTTGCCGTTTAAGTGGGATTTGCAGCAACGACAACAACTTCCATTTATACAGTGCCTATAACATTGTAAAACGTCCCAAGGCGCTTCACAGGAATGTAATCAAACAAAATTTGACGCCCAGCTGTGTAAGGAGATATTAGGGCAGGTAGAATCATGGAATCGTAGAAATGTTACAGCATGGAAGGAGGCCATTCGGCCCATCGAGCCCATGCTGGCTCTATGCAAGAGCAATACAGCTAGTCCATTCCCCCGCCCTATCCCTGTAGCCCGGCAAAATTTTTTCTTTCAAGTACTTATCCAGTTCACTTTTGAGAGCCACGATTGAATCTACCTCCACCACCCCCCCACTTAACCAAAAGCTTGGCCAAAGAGATTAGTTTTAAGGAGGGTCTTAAAGGAAGGGAGAGAGGCGAAAAGATGGCAAGATTTAGGGTGGGAATTCCAGAAATTAGGGCCTAGGTGGATGATGGCATGGCCGCCAATGGTGGGGCAAAGGGAGTGGAGGGTGTACAAGAGTCCAGAGTTGGAAAAACACAGAGTCCTTGGTGGGTTGTAGGGCTGGAAGAAATTACAGAGGTAGAAAGGGAAGAGGCCGTGAAGGGATTTGAACATTAGGATGAGAATTTTAAAATTGAGATGTTGGTGGACTAAGAGACAAGGAAGGTCAGCGAGCACAGGGATCATGGGTAAACGGGACATGGCACAGGTTAGAATATGGACAGCACAGTTTTGGATGAGCTCAAGTATATAGAGAGTGGAAGGTAGGAAGCCGGCTGGGAGAGCATTGGAATAGTCGAGCCTGGATGTAACAAGGGCATGGATGAGGGTTTCAGCAGCAGATAAGCTGAGGCAGGGGCAGAGATGCCTGGACCCTGCATTTTTTCCAGAAGTAGAAGATCAATATATCCCTACAAAATACTCACTCCAATGAGGTTCACAGAATTAGAAAGGGTACCATTCACACTCATGTTTAGCCATTAAGGCTGCCTGTATGTTTAATAGCTCAAAAAAATGTTTCTCCAAAATGAACTCAACTTCTCTCAGTTCTTTTGCAAATGAAGTCTGTTGTTTCTCCCCTTGGAATTTTACATTTAAATGGCATATACTGATGACATCATCAGGAGAATTTGTATGGAAGAGTTACTAAGCCTAAGAGTTTGAAGGAGCTAAATCAAAACCAATAGAGATTCAATCATTAACTGGAGGAGTTTCAACATCATTTCATTTGAATTGAGCATGTTAGTTCAGCCTCCTGTGAATATGCTATTCCCCTGTAATATGCAGTGAAGTAAGTTATCACTGTAATTAAAATCATGTTATAATAGCGCTTCATTTTAAACAGTGCAATATGATAGCACTTCAGTTCAGATTGTGTGATTGGAGTATTGCACTGGGCTGTCTATCACCAGCTGCCACAACTTGGGAGCACTGGCCAAACAAACCTCCCCAAAATGGAATATTACCACTAAATCAACTGTCTATATATAATACGGTTTCAAGGACATGACAAATGGTCATGTTCGGATATCGTATATAAAGCACTCAGGCTTTATTTCTGCAGTTGTATATCATCTGAACTTCCTGGTATGTAACACACTCCATACACATATACATCCAGATAACTGGGGGTTTCAAATAGAAAAGCAGAATATCTAATGTACCAAGCGGGTGTACTACACATGACAAGCAGATATGTCTCTTGACAAGCTCGGTCAATGATCAGCCAGCTACAGAAATATATGAAGCAGCATTGATCATGGAACTTCTCAGCTGGAATTGTAAAATTCACTGCAGTGTCCAACACCTTCAGGTTTGATGAGCAGAGATCAGAGAGGATGTTTGTGCCCGTGGGCTGGAATTTGCCTTCAGTTAAATACACAGCAGCAGAATTCTCAATCAGTGTAGTAATAGCTTCTGCGCCATTCTCCAAACAGAAAAATCCACTCAGCGCTAATGTTGGGCCCCCGTTTCTGAGGAGCCCATGAACCAGAAAGTAGATTCCAAACTTTATAAACGTTGATTGACGCATCAATTCAAGACTGACAGCAAACAGCAAGGTCTCTACGCACAACACAAATTGCTCCTTAATTGATAGGGATCAAAGTAAAAAAGTGCATTTATGTTGAGATTCAGCTTTCTAATCTGGGTTATGTATTGAATTGCACACGTCGATTTGATGAAGTTGCTCCATTGACACCTGTTCTCTGTTCCATTAAAATGCTACAGGCTGTTTTTCTCACTCAAATATTTCAGGGAATGTTCACAAAAATCATATTTTTTAATTCTGACCAATATGACGCAAAAATAAGACAGACTTATATAAAATAAGCCATTTTATGTTTCAGCATCTCATTAGTGGCCCCATATATCACAGCAATTCCCCTGTTCCTGTGCTCATTGTTAGCGCAAAGCATGTGATGACTCAGGACTGCCTGATGCCAAGTTCACCATTCTCGGATTTCAGTGCTGGCTCCCAGTCAGCTTTCATCTGTACACGTTCTCATGACACCCAGTACTTTTACATTCTGAAGGTATAAAAGCATTGGTCGCTGGGAGGTTAGGGTAATGCTGGAATTTAATTGGAAGCCAACACTAGGCTGGGCATTGGAGTCAAGAGAGTTTCAGACTCAGCATTAGGCTTTCCTTAGATCATCTCGTTTCAGGAATGCTGTGAAATGATCATGAGAACCTAGAAATGGCTGTCAAAGTATTGAAATGGTTTACTGAAGCCAAATTTAAATTCCATCTTATTATGTCAGTTTTTAAGCAAAGGCTCACAAATAACTTTTCCCTCTTACTATCAGCAGCTGGTTCAGGAGGACAAATGTATTGAGTCGTACAAGCTTTCGGAGCTTTTCTCCTTCGTCAGGTCACTCACCTGACGAAGGAGAAAAGCTCCGAAAGCTTGTGATTTAAAATAAAGCTGTTGGACTATAACCTGGTGTTGTACAACTCCTTACATTTGTCCACCCCAGTCCATCACCGGCATCTCCACATCACAGGTTCAGGAGGAGTTAGTGGCTGTTTGAGAGGGCAGCAGCGTTGTGAACCCTCTATCTTAGGGTTAAGGCATGTAGATTAGAAACTAGCAGTTCAAAGCAGTAAGATTGAGTTGAATCCAATCTCATTTGCCATAACTGCATCTGAGCCAGACCAAGAGCGACAAAAGATAGTGGTTATTCTCAAAGTCATTTGATTGACACAGGCACTGGAGAGAGAAATGACAGACTCACTAGACTGAATACTTAGATGACCTTCCTCCACTGCAGAATCAGTGTTTGGCAAATGTTTACCACAGACTCTCCTCAGTTAATTTGCAGTGCCATGTAATGCTATTTTAAGGCGCAATATATAACTAGGTGTGGAGTATGGAACATCTGTTACTTTTCTGCTTGTCAAAACATTAATGAGGCTTGCAAAGGTCAAAATCCATGCAATAAGCTATGTTTTCTTTTACTTCTGCAGTCTGCAAAAGGTAGGGCAGCTTTATTACCATCCCAAACTGAAAACTGTGAAATTATCTAGATTAGCACAAAAGCACATCTATTAATACTAGTCAGTAACATATAAGTGAATATCCTGTTCAATCTGTCTAGTGAATTCACTGAACAGAAACTCACAGGAAATATCAGTAAGAATTTTCTATAGCAAGGTGCCTGGTAGAATTTTGATTCTTCAAAATGTAGTTTTAACTTGATGTGGTTTTGCACCAAAACTTGTGTAGTGTGTTGCACAGAAGCTGCCTCACATAAATAGGCATGAAAATTATGTGATCAGCTGAAATTCTTTCAGATGGCAGAAGTGACTACCACGAATGCTGGCATTTATATAGTGCTTATCACTTTGTAACATCTCTAAGTGCTTCACACAAAGAATTTCTGTTAAAGTGACGTGACTGTTGACAAACAATAGGTGTAGATAAAGGAATGGGTTGGGATTTTCAATTTCTGTTCAATTTAACAGTCCATGTCACTTAAATTTAACTGTGTAGTACACTATCACAGCAGTTTGAACCATGTGATACAGTAATGGGTGCCTGCCACTGTGGGGGCGGGGCGGGGTGTTCAACCTCATAACCACTTTTACCATAATTCTGTTTATATAACACAATGTGATAAATAATTGTAAGTGGAATGTGGAACTTATTCCACATAAGTGAGATAACATGACTGGAACTTCTTTTTCATCTACCTGCACAAGTGAACAAATTAACACAGTTATGCACTGGTCCTCAACACCTGCAAGTGGTATTTGTTACTGTAGCAACTCAAGCCTAATAACTATCAATAAGCTCTCTAAGATGCCAATAGCAGACACAAATCACATTAGTGCTACACAGTTTAAGACAACATAACAATCGAGTACCTGAATGCTGATCCTCAACATCCAAGCTGTCACCATGACAACCAACTGCCAGGACACAACATAAAATGCCACTGAAATTAAATGAACAACGAAAACTACACTTAAGAATGCTGGGTGAGAACATGATACAAATGCAATTCATTTTTTTTCTTCTTTCTTTCCTTT
This sequence comes from Heptranchias perlo, assembly GCF_035084215.1. Classification (NCBI taxonomy): domain Eukaryota; kingdom Metazoa; phylum Chordata; class Chondrichthyes; order Hexanchiformes; family Hexanchidae; genus Heptranchias; species Heptranchias perlo. The sequence goes on along the minus strand of NC_090350.1, from coordinate 19,619,914 downwards.
TAAAACTCGCATTCAGTGTCACCTAATCACCTCTTCTAGATTCTTTATGAACTACCTTGATTTCTCAGCAATAACAAAAAGTTATTATCCTTTAGGAAGGATGAGAAAGCCTTAGAGAGGGTGCAGAAAAGGTTTACTAGAATAGTTCCAGGGATGAGGGGCTTTGGTTACGTGGATAGACTGGAGAAGCTGGGGTTGTTCTCCTTAGAGCAGAGAAGGTTAAGAGGAGACTTGATAGAAGTGTTCAAAATCATGGAGGGTTTAGATAAAGTAAATAAAGAGAAACTGTTCCCATTGGCGGAAGGGTCGAGAACCAGAGGACACAGGTTTACGGTGATTGGCAAAAGAACCAAAGGCGACATGAGGAAGAACTTTTTTACGCAGCGAGTAGTTATGATCTGGTATACACTGCCTGAAAGGGTGGTGGAAGCAGATTCAATCGTGGCTTTCAAAAAGGAATTGAAAAATACTTGGAGGGAAAAAATTTGCAGGGTTCTGGGGAAAGAGCGGGGGAATGGGACTAACTGGATTGCTCTTACAAAGAGCCGGCATGGGTTCAATGGGCTGAATGGCCTCCTTCTGTGGTGTAACCATTCTATGATTCTACACAGATTTTGTTACTGATAGGTCTGACAGCACTGGCCAAAAAATACAATATTGGAGCTGAATTTTACATCCTACTCCAAACTAATTTAATATGCATAGTTTAAGATTTTTGGCTTTATTCCAAAATATTATGAATTTTTATTCGTAAATTATGATCATTGCTAACCCTTGCAACAAAAATACAAAATGCATTCATTAGTCAGATAAACTGCAAACTTTTCCCCTGCAACATAATTACACTCACCAGCTCTCACCAGACCTCATTACACTTTCCCGGAGCTATGGTTGTATACAAACAAGGCTGGATTCTTACAACTAGTTCTCTATGGCTGACAGAACAATCAATGGACATTTTTCTCTACATCTATAGAACGATTCATGGAACCAACTCTAACAGTGCCTCAGACACCCGCACTGAGTGAAAGATGAGCAGAAGAGGTTAAAAAACTCACATATCAATGAACTCCAATAATACTGAGTGATAGTTTGTGATTTCAGCACAGGGTGAAGGGGACGCTAATAGAAGCCATTTAAAGGAACTGGCTGAAACTGATCATAAATGAAAACTGACGAATCTTTGCAACATTCAAATCGCTGGAGGATTGATGTTCTCACCAGGCTACATTGCACCTCCCACAACAGCCCGCTGGAATCCAATGAACCTATAGATTCCATAAGTGTCTATAAATCAAGCAACATATTCGGATATAAAGTATATGTATATGCATAAATGCCGCAGTGGATCCTCTCTGGGCCCCTGACTGTCTCGGGGCCTCGTGTAATTGCACGGGTTGCATGGCCCTAACGCGGTCCCTGAAGAGACCTAGTGATGTACACAATATCAACACTGTCTCCAAGCTAACAAACAAAAGCATAAAATTGCTACACAAGCCCGGCCACAGCAAACAAAAGGAAAATGACTACATCAACTTCACAATCACCTGATGGACCTCTATCAACTTTACTGCACAACACTATTGGCCATGGAAAATCAACCAACACATACAAACACACGCACCCTCACACAGAAATACACATACAGACACACACATGTACAAATGCACACATACAAACACACACAAACCCATCGATATAGATACAAGAAGCAGACTGATACACATACCTAGTGCACAAACTGACACAGGTAAACTATGTACATCTATACAGATAGGCAACACACACACACTAATATGTGTACACAACATAATCATTACACACTAATATAATACTCACCCTGCAGTAACAAGCAACAAGATAATGGAATCATTACTCAAAGATGAAATAGAAAAATATATAGAGACCAAAAATATAATAAAGAGTAGCCAGCACGGATTTCAAAAGGGAAAATCATGCTTGACCAACCTTACTGAATTCCTTGAAGTAGTAACAGAAAGAGTAGACAAGGGTAATGTAATAGATGTAATATATTTGGATTTTCGAAAGGCCTTTGTTAAGGTACCACATAGTAGACTCATGACTACAGTCAGAGCACATGGAGTCAGGGGACAAGTAGCAGAATGGATAGCAAACTGGCTACAAAACAGAAAACAGAGAGTAGGGGTTAAGGGTAGCTACTCAGGTTGACAAAAGGTGGGAAGTGGTGTTCCACAGGGATCGGTGCTGGGACCACAATTGTTCACAATTAACATTAATGATTTGGACTTGGGAATTGGAAGTACAATTTCAAAATTTGTGGACGACACCAAATTGGGAGGTATAGACAATACAAAAGAAGAATGCAACAAAATACAGAAAAACTTGCAGAATGGGTGTGTAAGTGGCAAATGAATTTCAATGTAGTTATGTGTGAAGTGGTGCATTTTGGTAGGAAGAATAAGGAGGCCACATACTGCTTTGATAGTAAGAGTCTAAATGGGGTAGAGGAGCAAAGGGATCTAGGGGTACAGGTCACTAAAAGTAGCGGCGCAGGTTAATAAAGCCTTAAAAAAGCAAACCAAGCACTGGGGTTCATCTCTAGAGGGATAGAACTGAAAAGCAGAGAAGCTATGTTAAACTTGTATATAACCTTGGTTAGACCACACTTGGAGTAATGTGCACAGTTCTGGTCACCATATTATAAAAAGGATATAGAGGCATTGGAGAAGGTGCAAAAAAGATTCACAAGGATGATACCAGAACTGAGAGGAAATACATATCAGGAAAGGCTGAACAGGCTTGGGCTGTTTTCTCTAGAAAAGAGAAGGCTGGGGGGGGTGATCTGAAAGAGGTCTTTAAGATAATGAAAGGGTTTGATAGGGTAGACGTAGAGAAAATGTTTCCATTTGTGGTGGAGTCCAAAACTAGAGATCATAAATATAAGATAGTTACTAATAAATCCAATAGGGAATTCAGGAGAAACGTCTTTACCCAAAGAGAGGTAAGAATGTGGAATGCATTACCACAAGGAGTAGTTGAGGCAAATAGATGCATTTAAGTGGAAGCTAGATAAGCACATGAGGGAGAAAGGAATAGAAGGATATGCTGATACGGTTAGATGAAGTAGGAGGGAGAAGGCTCATGTGGAGCATAAACGCCAGCATAGACCAGTTGGACCGAATGGCTGTGGACTCTATGTAATTCAATGTAACTCTATATAAGCCCTTAGAAATCCAAAAGGGTATTTATCCGCTAGACTCAGAGTCTGATGACCAACTGAAAAACCAGACTGTTCTCAAACCTGCAGGATATCTCTCTTTTACAATCAAAATTTATTTTTAACAATATGATTTTTCCCCAAATCACATAACCATTAGAAAGAATGGTTTACATTGTTTGTATTTCTAATACTTTCTGACTACAGTACATTAATGGAAAAACAATGGTGACATTCCATTCCTGATAACTTTGTTACATATAATATCAATAACTTATTTTTACTTTCTGTACTCTGTGACTTTAATTTCTTATATACAAATTAGAAAAAATGGACTATTAATGCATGTTTTCCTAGTGTGCTATTAATAAATAGGCTCTGGTACTTTAAATAAATGTTTGGTCACTGTCAATGTTCTGTATCATAATATTAGTTAGTACTTTAAGTGCCATATTTTCCAGTAGGTCTAAATTGAACAAAATAAGTACACATGAGTAAGTAGGACCAATGGAATGAAATAATGAAAGAAAATGTCTGTTTCTAAGGATAGGGATGAGGGGCTTTAGTTATGTGGATAGACTGGAGAAACTGGGATTGTTCTCCTTGGAACAGAGACGGTTACGAGGAGATTTGATAGAGGTATTCAAAATCATAAGGGTCTAGACAGAGTAGATGGAGAGAAACTGTTCCCATTGGCGGAAGGGTCAGGAACCAATGGACATAGATTTAAGGTGACTGGCAAAAGAACCAAAGGTGACATGAGGAAAAACTTTTTTACACAGCGAGTGGTTAGGATCTGGAATGCACTGTCCAAGGGGGTGGTGGAGGCAGATTTAATCATGGCCTTCGAAAGGGAACTGGATAAGTACTTGAAGGGAAAAAAGTTGCGGGGCTACAGGGAAAGGTTGGGGGAGTAGCTGGATTGCTCTTGCATAGAGCCGGCGCAGACTCGATGGGCCGAATGGCCTCCTTCCATGCTGTAACTTTTCTATGATTCTATAAAACAGCAGAAAGAAAATGAATGCAAAAAATACACCACCAGTTGTATTGTTCTAATTTAACGCACACTCTTCTCTGATATTCTGCATATAATGGACTCTCAGCTCTGTTATTGTGCATGTAACGCATTTCAGCTCTATTATTCTGTTTGTTACACAGTACCAGTTCTAATATTCTATATTTAATACATTTTCATCTGTATTCTGTATGCAACACATTCCTAGTTGTTACTCTATATTTAACACACTCCCAGCTCTTTATTCTGTATGTAGCACACCATTAGCTCTATGTTATTCTGTATTAACGCATCCCCAGTTCTGTGTTACCCTATTGCTAACATACTCCTATACTGTCCTATGTATATTGAGTAATTACTTAGGCAAGTTGGCAGTATTACCATTCCTCTCAGTAAACAAATACACTTCTGAAAAAGGACAGGAAAAGACCAGCTGGTTCATCAAGCATGTCCCATCCTGACATGGTGCAATCTACACTCATCATCAACCCATCTCAATCCAAGCCCACTCACCCCTCCTGCCAAGCAATCGTCTGGAAGATGCAAAAAACAAATAGAGAAAAAAAACGTAGGCCTACTTCAGAAGAAACTCTGAGAAATTCATCTCTGACCCTCGAATACAATCAAGTAAGTTCCAAGAGACCACAGTAACTGATATCATTAACTCACAGGAACTCACCCACCTCTCTTTTGAAGAGCTGCGGCAAATCCACACTCACCCTGTGGACTGGCAACCCGGGTTCCATTAGTGATCCCCCCTCCTCCCACACAGAGCTCCTGTCATTAATAACTACCCTCTGTCTATATGAATACAACCAATTATCTATCCAACCCAAGATCTGCCCGCTAATTGCACAACACATAGCCTTACTTTCCAGTCTTTTGGCTGGTACTACATCAAAGGCTTTTTGAAAATACAATGGGCCAGATTTTGCTGGAGTAGGGTATCACACAGCTTGCCCTGTTAGTTAGACTTGTTCGTACATGTTTAGGTTTTAATATTTTTTGCCCACAAAGTTGCTGGAAGTCGAGCTGATAACTACGCGGCGAGGGAAACAGAGCATCGGGGACCTTGCCGAACAACGGGACAAACGGTGTATCTCCTTAACCAACGAGATTAAAGGACTGAGAAATAAACAGCGGAAGGACTGAGAAGGAGGGTGAATTAGAGTGGATGAATTCAATGCCAAATCAGGTACAGAAAGAGAAATAAAGAGAGGGAAAGGACAATTGGATTAAGAGAGAGAGAAAAAAAAGACAAAAAGGAAAAGTAAGAAAAAAAATTTTAAATGTAAAAACCAACAACAATTCACAACCTGAATGAGACTCCTCACTTTTAGCTCTTCACTTTCCTGTGCAAGAGAGGTTGATTGGTGGTCATTAACAATTATCATGTTGTTAAAAAGGTACTTACACTGTTAATTACTAGATTAACTTTCTGTGGCGAATCTAAGGGCCAATTAATGTGTAAATGTTCAACTTCAAGAAAATCACGGGGCGATTAAGGGCGAGATGCTGTTTTCGCAAAGCTAATCGGCCAATAACTTGTGGCAATTCACAATTCACGAATCGCTGCCCAATTTGTGCAGTAATAACAGTGTGCGTCATTCACACATCGTTATTTTTTCAACAAATTCTGGGCTAATATCTTCCATCAGCCACAAAATTGTTAACCTCCTCAAAAAATTCAGTCAAGTTGGCGAGTCGGTGTGCTCTACCTCCTGCTGTTCTTAAAATAGTGGGGTCAATTTTTAAATGGGACGAAAATTGGGTGGGTTCTACAATGGGTGAGCACTCCGCAGTTCCAGGTTACCATCCAAGCACGAAGATGAAAATTACCCCAGTATTTACTTAAACAGTGAGTTCTGATGTAATCGTTGGAACTGGCTGGAAGAATTACTGAGCCTGAGGCAGCTGAATTAATATTAGTTATTATCCCAGAAACCTTCAGTGATCATTTCATTACAGCTGTGGGTGTGTTGATGTAGCTCCCTGGTACGCTTAGACTCAGTAGTTCCTTCTTAATAAATGAATGAATCAGCTACCTGCAAGTGAAGAGTTGTATTAGTTTCACAGCAAAGGGACAGCGAAAAGGCAGAAGAGCCATGAAAGATTTCTAAGGCGACTCGATTTCAGTTTTCGTAGGAAAACGGATTGCAGATCTCCAAAATATCAGTAAAAGTCCAAAATCCCATATAAAGAAATGGAATTTGACTTATTCAATAACCATAAATTAGTGGCTGTGATTATAGAGAATAGTGATGCCGTTGTATGTTATGATCCCAAAACACCAGTAAAAATCTGAGTCCCATGTAATAAAACTGGAATTTGAGTCACCATAAACTGGTGGCCGTGAACATTTTCGTCATTATTAGGGCTGAATGTTTTCCACAGGGTATCTGACGTAGGGAGGACCCAATGATTTGCATAAAAATGCCTTGCCTGGATCTTTGCACAAATCATCACCTCTCCCTGAATGTAGCAGACCTTCGGGGTCTCTGTAGGAAATTTCACCCTATGAAAAATACAGTCTTAATTATGATAGTGTAACATCCAATTCAGCAATCACGTGTTTTGATGAGATTTATGCGGTCGTTATGAGTTCATAAGTTACTGATAGAAGGCTTAGTGTTTGTTTTTATTTGATGCAACATTAGTGTGCATTGTTTTAACACAGAACATCGCCATCTGGTGGAAGATAACTTTAGTGGTGTTTATTGTTACCATTAAAATAAAGTTAAAGAAAAAAAAACTAGCATTTATATAGTGCCTTTCATGACCTCAGGACGTCCCAAAGCACTTTACAGCCAATGAAGCACTTTTTGAACTGTCGTCAATGCAGCAGCCAATTTGCACACAGCGAAGTCCCACAAACAGCAATGTGATAATGACCAGATCATCTGTTTTAGTTATGTTGGTTGAAGGAGAAATGTTGGTCAGGGCACTCCCCCTTTGGGAGAACTCCCCTGTTCTTCTTCGAATAGTGCGGTGGGATCTTTGATGTCCACCTGAGAGGTTTAACTTCTCATACCAAAAGATGGCAATTCCAACAGTGCAGCACTCCCTGTGTACTAACACTAGATTATCAGCCTGAATTTTGTACTCAAGGCTGTGGAGCAAGACTTGAACCCACAACCTTCTGACTCACAAGGCAAGAGTGCTATCACTGAGCCAAAGCTGACACCTAGGTTGAATATAATGACCTGTCCACATAAAAAGGGACCTTGTTACGGAAACAACCCAGAACTTGATCTGCTGGATATATATGTGGAAGAAATGGATTGCCTCACGTGCCACTAGGCACAGAGGGGAAGAAAAAGGCAGCAGAACTCCATCACGTCCCCTGGTGATCTTCACCATGCAAAGACAGTTTTCTTCTGAAAGCTGCACCTGGGTCTGTAAACATGGTTCAGAATTTAATGGCAGATGCAGGCACACTGTTTCTGGTTCAGAAGAATCTCCCTGGCATCTCATCATTCATCCCCTCCTTTGCTTCAACAATAACAACAACAACTTGCATTTATATAGCACCTTTAACATCGTAAAACATCACAAGGCACTTCACTGGAGCGCTATTAAACAAAACTTGACACCGAGCCACATAAGGAGATATTAGGACAGGTGACCAAAAGCTTGATCAAAGAGGCAGGTTTTAAGGAGCGTCTTAAAGGAGGAGAGAGAGGTAAAGAGGCAGAGAGGTTTGGGGAAGGAATTCCAGAGTTTAGGGCCTAGGCAGCTGAAGGCACGGCCGCCAATGGTGAAGCGATTAAAATCGGTGATGTGCAAGAGGCAAGAACTGGAGGAGCGCAAAGATCTCAGAGGGTTGTAGGACTGGAGGAGGTTACAGAAATAGGGAGGGCCGAGGCCATGGAGGAATTTGAAAACAAGGATGAGAATTTTAAAATCGAGGCGTTCCCAGATCGGGAGCCAATGTAGATCAGTGAACAAAGGGGTGATGAGTGAACAGGACTTGGTGTGAGTTAGGATACGGGCCGCAGAGTTTTGGATGAGCTCAAGTTTATGGAGCGTGGAAGATGGGAGGCCAGCCAGGAGAGCATTGGAATAGTCCAGTCTGAAGGTAACAAAGACATGGATGAGGGTTTCAGCAGCAGATGAGCTGAGACAGGGGCAGAGACAAGCGATGTTATAGAGGTGGAAGTAGGCGGTCTTGGTGATGGAGCGGATATGTGGTCAGAAGTTCAAGTTAGGGTCAAATAGGATACCAAGGTTGTGAACAGTTGCCGAGAGGCAGCATGTAGATGAGAAATAGGAGGGGGCCAAGGATAGATCCTTGTGGGACTCCAGAGGTAACGGTGCGGGAGCGAGAAGAGAAGCCATTGCAGGAGATTCTCTGGCTACAATTGGATAGATAGGAATGGAATCAGGTGAGCGCAGTCCCACCCAACTGAACGATGGAGGAGAGGCGCTGGAGAAGGATGGTGTGGTCAACCATGTCAAAGGCTGCCGACAGGTCGAGAAGGATGCAGAGGGATAGTTTACCACAGTCACAGTCACATAGGATGTCATTTGTGACTTTGATAAGGGCCGTTTCAGTACTATGGCAGGGGCGGAAACCTGATTGGAGGGATTCAAACATGCAGTTCCGGAAAAGATGAGCACGGATTTGAGAGGCAACAACATATTCAAGGACTTTGGAGAGGAAAGGGAGGTTGGGGATGGGGTAGTAGTTTGCAAGGACAGAGGGGTCAAGGGTAGTTTTTTGGGGAGGGGTGTGATGACGGCAGATTTGATGGGGAGGGGGACAGTACCTGAGGAGAGGGAACCGTTAACAATATCAGCTAACATGGAGGCCAGGAAGGGAAGTTCGGTGGTTAGCAGTTTAGTGGGAATAGGAGGTGGGTCTCATGGTCAAGATGAGCTCAGAGAGGACATGAGGGGAGTTAGGAGGGAAATACAGAAAAATGAGAATTCGGGCTAGGGCAGGGGGCAACTGTAGGGGAAGCCTCCATAAACAAACAATCAGAGGACCACTGATTGCTGTTCCCATTTTCACAATTTTGGATGCAGCAATGAAAAATTCAAACAGTTAGCCTTTAAGAAATAACTCCCTGGAAGGACAGAACTTCACTGGCATTTAACGTCCATTTTATAATGATGGGATAAGGAAGTCAGGATTTATGTTTTTTTTAAATGAATGAAGACTTACACTAGAGTATATAGTAGCTCTTGCACATTTTGTGCTAGCCTAGAAGGCCATCCGGAAAGTTGTGTGCTACTTGGGACCACTGGAGAGCTGGAAAAAGGAGCTAGTTCACCATTTTCTGGCCTTAACACTCAAATTGTGCTGGAAGAAGCTATCCTGCCAGCTGGAAAGTCTATTCCTGTATGTCTCAGCTATTTACTGTCAACCAAATGAGCCAATAGGAACATTATTTTAGCCACATGACTAATTTTAGTAGAAAACGCCTTACACATCATACAAATAAATGTACTTCACGTGTATATTTACTTAACAAACATCTACCATCGTTCAGTGTGAAACTTTGCAGTCTTTCTCTTTCACCAACGTTTCTTATTCTGGCATGAATTTATCACCCACAGAACATCCCAGTGCAGCTTCTAGTTTTTGTCCAGCAGTTGCGAGCGTGACTTCATCAGAGTGATTGCTGAGAAGGTTGACTCGCACAATGAGACCCGCCAGACCTGCCTCTGCTCTCCATCCAGAACGCAGTTGGACGTTGCTTGCCCTTATCCTGATGTGGCCTGTTAGAGCTGCTCATTATTGGTTAGGATTGCTTTCTTCTGCTGGCCTGGAGCACTTATTATTAGTTGAGCTGACTGTGATGACAGCTCCACTCTCCATACAATGTTGCTGGTGTTTCCGTGCTGCTGAAGTCCAGCTTTTTCATTTGTGTTACACACCATTTTAGCAGATAACCAATAAGCAGTAACCAAGGAAGTAAAGGACTCACAACGATCAAAAAACACTCGCCCGCTCTGCTTTTCATTATACTGTTTTACCAACAAACAAACAAAAAGGTTAAAGTACACATGCATATGCCGTGCAAATATGAGTATTGAGATTACACGCCTAACGGCAGTGCTTATTAATCATTTTATTTACTAATTAAAAATCCAATTAGCCACATCTGGATTTCCAATTAGCCACATGTGGCTAGTGGCTAACATATTGGACAACCCTGGTTTAGAGACAGGGTGAGCATGAGCAAATTCCCAAGTAGAAAAGGATGACTGGGAGTCAGGGATTGAAGAGGGGCATACATTTTGGAGATGATGGGAGCAAAATCATCAGCAGTAAAGGTGTTAATGGAATTCCGAGAACAGGGGATTTGACAAACCAGGCAGAAATATAACTTGGTCAGTCTGAATGATAGAACAACATGGAGCAATGGAGGGGGGTTCTTTATCAAGATCATTGAGATTTAAGTTCAAGGAGAAAACTGAGCCAAAAAGATAAGCTTAAAGAGTGCCAGCAAATATACATTCAGGACAGAAGAGGGGATGAGGAAGGAAGATTGAAATAAGTTATAAGAACAGTTATAAAGACACTGGTTCGGCCACAACTGGAGTATTGTCTCCAATTCTGGGCACCGCACTTTAGGAAGGACGTGAAGGCCTTTGAGAGGGTGCAGAAAAGATTTACTAGAATGGTTCCAGGGATAAGGGACTTCAGTTATGTGGAGAGACTGGAGGAGCTGAGGTTGTTCTCTTTAGAGCAGAGAAGGTTAAGAGGAGATTTGATAGAAGTGTTCAAAATCATGAGGGGTTTAGATAAAGTAAATAAAGGGAAACTGTACCCATTGGCAGAAGAGTTGAGAACCAGAGGACGCAGAATTAAGGCGATTAGCAAAAGAACCAAAGGCGACACGAGGAAAAACTTGTCTACGCAGCGAGTAGTTATGATCTGGAATGCACTGCCTGAAAGGGTGGTGGAAGTAGATTCAATCGAGGCTTTCAAAAAGGAATTGGATAAATACTTGAAGGGAAAAAATTTGTAGGGCTAAGAGGAAAGAGTGGAGGAATGGGACTAACTGGATTGCTTTTACAAAGAACCGGCATAGACTTGATGGGCCGAATGGCCTCCTTCTGTGCTGTAACCTTTCTATAACAGCTTTAGCAAATAACTAGAAGGAACGTCCAGAAACAACACAGGTAAGAAAATATCTTTTACAAGAAATCACTGATCTCATTATAATGATGCAATGGGGGTGAAATTAAATAGTGCCGTCCTGCCAGCTTATACAGGGCGCATCAAATGATCCCTGCGCCAGAACGGGTAGGCCCGAGGCACACGCAATATTGGGCCTCGGGCCTCACTTAAATTAGACCGGTGAACTGCGGACATTTGCTAGGTGTACCCAGGCAGCTTGCCGGTGGAGCGGATGTAAATTTCGGGCCCTCGGGTAGATCCTGGGAGGAGGGAGGCGATCAAGAGGGAGGGGGGCGATCACGAAAGTTAGGGGGATGATTGGGAGACGGGATGGGGGAAATCAGAAGGGGTCAATCGAGAAGGGGCCGAGCGGGGGCCTTCAACGGTCTTGGGGACTGCTGTGGAGCTAGGAGGAACACTCCTGCTAGACAGCTCAAGAATACATGCCATAAAGTGTTACCCGCCAACCTATTCCAAGTTCTTTCATTGTTTAGGATGCATGCCAATATTCCAGCAGGGCACACATTCAAATTGCAAATTCCAACCGGCACCCTTGGCACACTCAAATCTTCACATAATACACAGGCCCAGAAATTACTCACCTCCGGACGTCGTATTGGAATGGCTTCCTCTCTCTCCGCCGGCAAAGACATGGAACAAGTTCACGAATGCACACACGCGCACTAAACCCGGAAATTGCGAACTTGCTCCCATTGGTTCGCCAGTGGTTTGACAGGTCCGAATTAAAGGCCCACGCCACACTACAATCAATAAAATCATTAAACATTCGTAAACTTACCTATCTGCCCATCTGGAACAAAGATACTTACGCCACCAAAATGTTGGAAACTACCAGCTCTACACTACTTTTAAAAGCACTATGACTGTTAATGATTGAGAAACAACAAAAAATTAAATTTAAAAAATGTGTAATGTCAAATTACTCTTACTTTAATATTTTTGGATCATTAAAAATAATATTTAAAATTAAAAATTAAAAAAAACATTTTTTTTTACTTTTTACTTCTGTAAGTTTCATTAAATTAAATAATTTGCTTGACTTTTTATAAGATATGTTAAATTTTTATTTACCTAACATACAGAAGTTAACCGTAAAGGAATGATTTCTACTTGCCTGCTCGTGGATGTGACTTCTCTTCTTGACATATTCTGTGGCCGTGGCTTTCATTCCCACAGTCTCTATCGCTGCTAAGGAACCTGTGCTGATTTCACAGCGCTGAACTTAAAAAAAAATTGAAGAGGGAGCAAGTGGACGTCGGAGACTATGAGGTAAGTATTTTCGTGGTGTTCGTCCGCAGGATGTGCGGACAGCCTTGCCACCCTGGTCGGAGCAATATCCGGCCCTTAATCTCATTGTAAGACATGCTACCTGAATGACACATGGTTACTTGCACACAGAATGGGCTGCAGGATTGCCACATGGCAGTCATCAATGACCACTCTACTTTGGGATATTCAGCAGTGCGGTGACATTGGGTTACCATGCCATGCTGGTGTTGTTGTTCTTCGGTGGGAAAGGAAATGAATTTTCTGGCCATGTTGGCCTATGAAGCAGCCATGTGTGGGTAGCACATTGTTTGATACTACAGATGATATATGCTAGTCTGGAAGGAGATAGAGTGGGAAAGGAGTATGGAGAAGATGACCTTGAGTACCAGTGCCATCCCTTTGGTGCAGGATAGCTGCAGATATCCTTACAGCTGATGTCACAGATCATCAACCAGAGTCAGTTCCCCATAGTCATCGCTAGGTAGGTGTGATAAGACCTGTAGATATACTTGGTGGCATAATGGTATTGGCAGTATGGCTCTGGTGCCTGCTGATCTCCCCAGTATGCCTTCTTTCAGCCTTTACCAATTCGACTAGGAAATACTGTATTTCAGACACTTAAAATAAAATCTCCATCATTAACTTTAACTTGACTTGCTGACCTTCACGGTACTCTTAGATGCTTTATTGGTCCCTGAGCTCCCATGAAAGTTTGTATTGTAAGTGTTCCTTTTTCACATCTCTTATCTTTTCCAGCTTTTCCATCTCTGCTGAACTCCTGCAAATGTTTCAATTATGACTGACTTTCCAGTGAACCAGGCAACAATTCAGCTATTTTAGGTTTCACATAAACATTTTGTACAGTTCAGGGAAAAAAATTCTCCAAATTTAAAAAAAATGGCAAAAATTCATAAAAGGTGGCAACAGAAATTAATAATAAAAATCTGCACTAAAAACTTACTTTCAAACTAAAACAAAATGACTAAAATGTCTCTGCTCTTTAAGAGCTCAATTGTCCACGGTGTTCCTTATAGACCTACTTCAGATAGGTGCAAGGATCACCCAATATAATCCCATCCTAAGTGGATGGAAAATTGCAATGGGCTCTGTCTAAATATATTCTAATATTTAAATGAAGCTATGGCACATATTTGGCAAGACGACTTGAGGTCTGACTGAAGATCATTCCTCGTGCTAGAGTGGCACTGATCTGGCTCTCTGGTTGTGAGCCAGGTTTTACAATTCCCTAGCACCTGTTCCACTCCTGCACCAACAGCCAAACAACCAGAAAATATAATTGGGTACATTTTAAAAACGGTCTGAAACCGCGCTGGGTGAGCAAGTAATCTTTGTTGTGCCATCAGGAAGAGCCACTGAGCAAAGGACTGGTGATAGAAGGAAAACTGGAGAAAGAGCCAGCGAGGCCCCTCTCATCCACCTTCTAATTACCCACGAGTGGTACTGGTACAGACCTAGGTCACTTCTTGCCTCCCAGTTGAGGTAGTGTCTGGTTCTGGAAGGGGTGGGGGGAATAGACAGAGAAGAAATAGAACAGAAATCGAGAAAAATATAAAGGAACTGTCTCAAAATGAATGTGTATAAATCATATTTACTTTGAAAGCACTACAGGTTGCTGTTATTTATGGAAACACCTAAGTTTGGCTGATTTTGTCCAGTATCACTAAACGTTCATGATATGGAGCACAAATCTCCTCCTTTGTAATACTTGTAACTGTATAATAACTCAGAAGAATAGAGTTCCCCTTTATGCAAAATAAAAGTTGCCTTCTCTCATCACTTTTGATACCAGCAGCTCTTGTTAAAAGATTTTTTAAAAATCATTGCCCGAATGAGACTTTGCTCTCTTTGCATCATCTCTTTTACAATGTGCTTACAATCTGGCAAACAAGTCTGCAGGACACAACGTGACTGTATAGGTTCAAAAAATAATTACCGAAGACAGTTCTGATGATGTTTATCGGTAGTCTTCTTCCTGCTCACAAATACTCGAACACTTCTGGATGCGAAAGCTCATGTCAATATAAAGGCAGTAGTGTGTGAGAAAGCAGAAAGAACTATCAACACTTAGTACAGAAGACTGCAGCATACTCAATGTGCAAGGAATTAAATGCTTGTTTACTATTCCCTGAAGGAATAGGCAAAGGGTGTGATTTAAATTTCTAAGAGTATTGCATTCCCTAACTAATGAATTCATAGAACCTTTTAACAAGCAATTCAACACACAGTACCTGAATAGAGCAGGCTGCCACAGACTTCTCACACAAGTCCATCAGTTTGGTTTGGCTCTTCTGCTCAATTGCCTAGAAAGTATTAACCGCAGACGATGACAGGCTATGGAACCATCTGTTACAGCAGCGGCTCGGTGAGCCGCTGAGTGACTGTGCTGTCTTTGGGAAGGCCAAGGTTTTTTTGACCGAAGGGACAGCTGGATTTGCAGAGCAGTGCAGAAGGGCAGAAACAGCAGGACTGCTCGCTTCAGGCTCCAGGCTTCAGCCTCAGCCTCTGCAGTGCTGCTGAGTGGCAGTGCAGAGCAGCCGTGCATAGCTAAAGAGATGGAGATGTGATGAGAATGCCTTGGGTCTCTGTCCTCACACAAAAAGTCACGGAACGGAATTGGAACATTTTTGTCCTGTTGCAAAGCATATCAGATTAGGGACCAAATGGGTTTCTAATAGATTAGAGGTGAAAGTTACAAGGCTAAGCACTGATCCATAATGGGTCATTGTGTGTCAGTGACCCACTAGTTTTAGTGTCTAAAATATTCACAATAGATTGTACATAACCAAATACTGTCATCACATCTCACTGTAACACAACTTGTGATGTAACAGACATTACTTATGGCTCTCTCATGAATAGAAACACCATTAAAATAATTTCTATAAATTATCCCCTCACAATAACATGCTTTTAGTGTAGCTTCCAGATAGAATTATAGAGGAATTAATGAAACCGCATCTCATTATCAATAGGGAAAATGCAACCAAATTCACTTTTGATCAACCAAGTACTCAGAGATTGTTTGAATAGAGAGCGTGTTTGTTCAGCTGGAGAGTTTTTTTAATCTTACACTTCTGTGTTCTTGATGAAATGTTCATTAAAAATACCCATGAAGAATAAATCGTTTCCTATCAGTTTGTCCTTCACAGGATTTACAAACAAGATATCACTTGATTTAGAACTGTTTTAACACATCACTACTTTATCTTAGAATTAATTTTACAAAGAAAATTCCAGTCACAGGCTGCCTATATCAGCATTCCGACTGTTCAGAATTGTGCTGACAGCTTTTGTATGCTTTGAAAAGGATTCCATAAAAGATCTATTGTCAAAAATATATCAAAATTTCTTCAGACACACTTAGTGCATGAGTTGAGCTGATGTTGAAAAAGGAATTGTCAAGAGGAAAGGATTGGTTGATCCTACCTTGTACAGACTGTAGAATCTTCCAACATATACAATGCTACCCAAATCTGATCACTAAAGTGCACAAACCTTCAATTCTCACACCTAATACTTCACTTCTGAAATTACATCAGTAATTCTTGGAAGAGTTTCTGGCAAGCTCACAGAATTTATCAGTAATGGTGATTGTAAAGACTTGAAAGGGAAATTACAGAGGCTGCTGTTTGAGTGTGGAACTGGGAGGAAGATTAAAGTGGCACCATATTGTAGGGGTGCAAAGTAGGGATGGTATCTATTATGCTGCTGCCCTTTTTTGTCGTTGCTTGACAATGGAACGTGAGCAGTAACAGTGATTGAGAACATCCATGTTCCATATACACTAACGAGTAGAATACTCTACATTGAAATGCATGAACATCAAAAGGTAATACCTAGAGGGATACCACTTGAGAATAAGTGACATAGACTTAGCTAAACACTTCTCAGACTGCTTGACGTTCAAGACTAAGATTTGCTTAAAACCCAAAGCAAACAGCCAGTTCCACTTCATAGAAATTCCAGTGGGGAAGATAATCTAGTGGGGTGGATTCAATGGAATGAAAATTGGGCGGGTTCCATAAAAGGCATGAGATCCACTCCAACAGGTTACTGCCTAGGTGGTGAAGACAAAACTCTATCAAAGCACCTTTCAATAGATAAAGTTCAATTCAAATTTGATTATTCAGAGGGTAAATCTGAAATCTCCAATGAATACTGAAAAAATATATCAATATTCAAGGCTAGCTGAAGTCCGTAGCGCCTACCAAGCCTGGACACCTGTAGCATTATTTACTGTGAAGTGGTCTGTCTTTATTTAATAAAATTGTTACGGGAAATTAACTTCCACCTTCTATAAATGGTAATTTTTCATACTTGCACATGGGCCAGCAGGCTGCTGCACTCAACATCAGAAGATAATAAACCAGGATAGATTTCACAACCAAACACCACAGCCAGGCCTCAGAACTTTCTAAACATACGATAGTGTCATCCATAAGATACTCAGGAGGCATTGCCAGTTCATTACAATACCTTCCAGTACTTGCAGTTGTAGATGTGATTCAGTAAATAGTGTTTATTGACCTGCTGATAAATTGTCACTGGACTCAATTAATTAAACTTTTAGACCACCCGGCATTGGACCACTAGGCACCAGACACGACAAAGGCAAACCAAGCCCAGTCGACCCTGCAAAGTCCTCCTCACTAACATCTGGGGACTTGTGCCAAAATTAGGAGAGCTGTCCCACAGACTAGTCAAGCAACAGCCTGACATAGCCATACTCACAGAATCATACCTTTCAGCCAACGTCCCAAAATCTTCCATCACCATCCCTGGGTATGTCCTGTCCCACCGGCAGGACAGACCCACCAGAGGTGGCGGTACAGTGATATACAGTCAGGAGGGAGTGGCCCTGGGAGTCCTCAACATTGACTCTGGACCCCATGAAATCTCTTGGCATCAGGTCAAACATGGGCAAGGAAACCTCCTGCTGATTACCACCTACCGCCCTCCCTCAGCTGATGAATCAGTCCTCCTCCATGTTGAACACCACTTGGAGGAAGCACTGAGGGTGGCAAGGGCACATAAGGTACTCTGGGTGGGGGACTTCAATGTCCAACACCAAGAGTGGCTCGATAGCACCACTACTGACTGAGCTGGCCGAGTCCCAAAGGACTTGTCTGCCAGACTGGGCCTGTAGCAGGTGGTGAGCGAACCAACACGAGGGAAAAACTTACTTGACCTCGTCCTCACCAACCTACCTGTCGCAAATGCATCTGTCCATGACAGTTTGGTATGAGTGACCACCGCACAGTCCTCGTGGAGATGAAGTCCCGCCCTCGCACTGAGGACACCATCCAATGTGTTGTGTGGCACTACCACCGTGCTAAATGGGATAGATTCAGAACAGATCCAGCAGCTCAAAACTGGGCATCCATGTGGGCCATCAGCAGCAGAATTGTATTCCAGCACAATCTGCAACCTTGTTGGCCTGGCATATTCCTCACTCTACCATTACTGACCCTGGTTCAATGAGTGTGTAGAAGAGCATGCCAGGAGCAGCACCAGGTGTACCGAAAAATGAGGTGCCAACCTGGTGAAGCTACAACTCAGGACTATATGCATGCTAAACAGCGGAAGCAACATGCTATAGACAGAGGTAAGCGATGCCACAACCAAGATCAAAGTTCTGCAGTCCTGCCACATCCAGTCATGAATGGTGGTGGACAATTAAACAACTAACGGGAGGAGGAGGCTCTGCAAACATCCCCATTCTAAATGATGGCAGAGTCCATCATGTGAGTGCAAAAGACCAGGCTGAAGTGTTTGCAACCATCTTCAGCCAGAAGTGCCGAGTGGATGATCCATCTCGGCCCCCTCCCGATATCCCCACCATCACAGGAGCCAGTCTTTAGCCAATTCGATTCACTCCACGTGATATCAAGAAATGGCTGAGTGCTCTGCATACAGCAAAGGCTATGGGCCCCGACAACATCCCAGTTGTAGTGCTGAAGACTTGTGCTCCAGAACTAGCTGCACCTCGAGCCAAGCTGTTCCAGTACAGCTACAACACTGGCATCTACCCGACAATGTAGAAAATTGCCCAGGTATGTCCTGTCCACAAAAAGCAGGACAAATCCAATCCGTCCAATTACCGCCCCATCAGTCTACTCTCAATCATCAGCAAAGTGATGGAAGGTGTCGTTGACAGTGCTATCAAGCGGCACTTACTCGCCAATAACCTGCTCACCGATGCTCAGTTTGGGTTCCGTCAGGACCACTCGGCTCCAGACCTCATTAAAGCCTTGGTCCAAACATGGACAAAAAAGCTGAATACCAGAGGTGAGGTGAGAGTGACTACCCTTGACATCAAGGCAGCATTTGACCGAGTGTGGCACCAAGGAGCCATAGTAAAATTGAAGTCAATGGGAATCAGGGGGAAAACTCTCCAGTGGCTGGAGTCATACCTAGCACAAAGGAAGATGGCAGTGGTTGTTGGAGGCCAATCATCTCAGCCCCAGGACAATGCTGCAGGAGTTCCTCAGGGCAGTGTCCTAGGCCCAACCATCTTCAGCTGCTTCATCAATGACCTTCCCTCCATCATAAGGTCAGAAATGGGGATGCTCGCTGATGATAGCACATTGTTCAGTTCTATTCGCAACCCCTCAAATAATGAAGCAGTCCGAGCATGACCTGGACAACATCCAGGTTTGGGCTGATAAGTGGCAAGTAACATTCGCGCCAGACAAGTGCCAGGCAATGACCATCTCCAACAAGAGAGAGTCTAATCACCACCCCTTGACATTCAACGGCATTACCATCGCCGAAACCCCCACCATCAACATCCTTGGGGTCACCACTGACCAGAAACTTAACTGGACCAGCCATATAAATACTGTGGCTACAAGAGCAGGTCAGAGGCTGGGTATTCTGCGGCGAGTGACTCACCTCCTGACTCTCCAAAGCCTTTCCACCATCTACAAGGCACAAGTCAGGAGTGTGATGGAATACTCTCCACTTGCCTGGATGAGTGCAGCTCCAACAACACTCAAGAAGCTCGACACCATCCAGGACAAAGCAGCCCGCTTGATTGGCACCCCATCCACCACCCTAAACATTCACTCCCTTCACCACTGGCGCACAGTGGCTGCAGTGTGTACCATCCACAGGTTGCATTGCAGCAACTCGCCAAGGCTTCTTCGACAGCACCTCCCAAACCCGCGACCTCTACCACCTAGAAGGACAAGAGCAGCAGGTACATGGGAACAACACCACCTGCACATTTCCCTCCAAGTCACACACCATCCCGACTTGGAAATATATCGCCGTTCCCTCATCGTTGCTGGGTCAAAATCCTGGAACTCCCTTCGTAACAGCACTGTGGGAGAACCTTCACCACATGGACTGCAGCGGTTCAAGAAGGCGGCTCACCACCACCTTGAAGGGCAATTAGGGATGAGCAATAAATGCTGGCCTCGCCAGCGATGCCCACATCCTATGAATGAATAAAAAAATGCAAGGTCAAAGTTCAAAGATCCAAATTTATGTGCATTCCTGACACGTGTAAGGGCTCAATTATACTTTGCACTCGTGGTACCAGTCTCAGACAGATACTTGTAAAGTGCAATGGGGGGCATGCGGACCTGACTTATACTGCCAGCTCTCTGCCCAGAGACAATGCAACTGCACACATGACCCCTTCCGTGCATTTGTGAAGCTCTGTTCACTGGCCTCCAGACGCCACTTAAGTTTTAATGTTTGGACAGAGCAGGCAGGGCTATTATCTCTCTGTTAATATTAAATACCTTTGCATTTCTGAAGCCTTTTGCATCAAAACAAAAGTAATAGTACAGCTGGCAAATAAAACTATTCATCCCTTTGCTTGAACTGTCCATTCCTCTAATTCTGGCCTCTTATGCACTCACTGTTCCCTTTGATCATTGGCAGCCAGACTTTCAACCGCCTAGGCTCTGTGCTCTGGAATTCCCTCCCTAAACCCCTCTGCCTTTTCACCA
Organism: Heptranchias perlo; assembly: GCF_035084215.1. NCBI lineage: Eukaryota > Metazoa > Chordata > Chondrichthyes > Hexanchiformes > Hexanchidae > Heptranchias > Heptranchias perlo. The sequence continues at coordinate 19,599,296 of NC_090350.1, read as the reverse complement.
CCTTATCCACTTTAAATAATCTCCTTAAAACCCACCTTTTAGACCAAACTTTTGGTCACCCCTCCTAATATCTCTTTCTTTGGATCAGTGCCCATTGTTTGATTACACCTCTGTGAAACGATTTGGGACATTTTTCCATGTTAAACGTGCTATATCAATGCAAGTTGTTGTTGTCATCACTGCTTTGGCTGCATGCTTCATCACCAGTGCTGCAGATAGCACAAATCACCTGTTATATGGACACAGTAAGATGTATCACTATCATTAAAAATATTACTAGACTCCATTTTTTTTCAATTAAAAGATTTCTAGACTCAGATGATTGGTCCCAAATGCAGGGAAATACATATTTCCCTGTCTATTTTTTCAGAATGTTTCAGGATGGTCTTTGCCTTAATGCATTTTATACCAAGGGGACCCTTGAGTACAAAATGGATGAACCCCCTCCCTCTTACTGCAATTTGACACTTGCCAGTGTTTAAGAATTGTGATTTTTTTTTTAAATGTTGCATTTTAAATAAATTTCAGCATCTGTTTTTGGAAAATTTAAATCAAAAGAATGGTCATTAATCCCAAAAGCTCTTCTGTTATTTTTAATTTAAATCATCATTGTACAAATGAAGAAGCAGATCGAGTCTGACAGTGTGCAGGAGTTGAATTATTACTGCTAGTCACCAACCAAGGTTGCTTCAACTTCAGACGTGTGCATTATTACCTCGGTAATTGCTCAAAGCCAATTCTCCTGGTGATGTACAAAGGAGTTTTAAGCTTGATGATTTTAATGGGTCAGGGTTCACATTCCCTTTCAAAGTTGTGTCAACTGTGGCCATTTTCTCCTTTGACACAGTTCTGATGGGAAAGCATGGTGAAAGACATTGAAATGAAACAAGGAGTATGCATTTAGCAACTTGGAACGGAGAATAGTGATCGTGCTGCTGAATACAATTGATTTCACACATACAAAGCACAAAGTTTCTAGTCCATCATCACTGGCGCCAATGAATAACACACAATTTAGGCCACTTAGATTTTATTATTATTGCCATGTTGCTATTATTTTGCTCCCCATCCTCCTTTCCTGACAACACTGATCCATGGTGGGGTACAGTTCCATTGACATTGGGCACCCTTCAGTAACTTGATCAAATGGTCATTCTTCATATGTGAGCTTAAACTAAAAGTGTTCGCAGACTATTTGACCATCACTGCCAAGCCCGGTCCTGTCCTTAACTGAATGGGAATCACGATTATTTCCCCTGTCCAGACCAGAGACACAGAGACCAATATTAATCCCACAACTGCTGTCCCAGATGAGATCAGCTAACTCAGCACAGACTCGGAATTGAACCTAGTCTGTACGGCTTAGTTGTGAATGGCCTTTACCACCTGAACCATCAGGGAGGTCACTTCCATTCTTTTTCCAACCCTTGGCCCCCTTCTGGGAAGAAACTGACTCTCGAAACCAATAAATAAACAGAATCTTATTTTTTGGCGATGAATGGCAGAGTGGAGCTCTATGTTTACTTCCACGATGCTGCCTGCCATAAGGTTATGTTACAAAAATATTTTGCAGCCAAAGGGGTGAAATTATCCTTGTTGCATCTGTTTTCTGAGCGGAAAATGGGGGCAAAAAGGACCAATTCTGGGACCATATCAGGTATCTCTGGCAGCTGCCTAAATCAGACGTTAGGCCCCTTGAATATGTTAATAAGCTGACCCAAATTCATCCTCGTCAAACCGGCGATCTGTCTCTAGATGCCCGAATTGTATTCCCTGCTCAGCGGCAATATGCTGGTGAGGCCCGAAGCCCAATTTCATGTGAGCCTCGGGCCTCTGGCTTCTGGTGCACGCTCCTTTTTTTAAATTCCTACATGCAACACTTTACACTGATCCGTATTGAATTTCATCAGCAACCGTCCATCTTACATATTTTATAAAACTCATTCTGCTTCATGAGATTCAATGGCCACATTCCTGCACCCATCTCTGAATTTTACCAATTGGATTTCTGAATCCAAGTTGCAAGTGTAAATTAGAAGCAGTGGGGGGCCCCAACATCGATCTCTGGAGCACTTCACTTAACATTTTCCCCCACCCTGACAGGATTCCTCTAACTAAATACCGTTGCTTCCTAATCTTCAGCTAATTTCTCATCCATTGCCAGGTATTACCTTGAAGCCCCACCACTTTAAGCTTAAGTAGCAGCTTCACATGCATAACTTTACCAAAGGCTGTTCGGGAGTCTAGGGCTTTTCACAGGGATGTAACTTCCTCGAAGGGTCAAAGAACTTGGTCAGGCGGGATCTTTGCCTTCTGAATTCATGCTGGCTTCTATTTATTACATTATAAGAACAATTATCGCACTTCAAAGTAATCTATTGTAGCTGTAGCGCTTTAATATGTTTCTGAGAAATATGATAAGGTACTAAATAATGCAAGTCCTTCTTTTATTGCAATACATGGAATACTCATGTTTAATCCTAATAATAGATCCCATTACTATATCTAATATTGATGTGAGACTGATGAGTATGTAATTGTATCTGTATCTGTTTTGTTCCCTTTTTATAATGGGCACTATGCAGCTGGTTTTCCATCTAGTGGGACTTCTTCAGCATTCATTGACGCCCCCATAATGACCATCAGCATCCCACAAATCTCATTCTTTGTCTTTTTTAAAACCCTAAGATAAATACGATCCATCTTCGGGAATTCATTTGTTCCAGCTCTTTTAAATTGTCTCGAGCCTCAATCCAGTTTATGTCAGTCATTAATTATACTTCGACCAGCTGAAGTCAGCATTACTGTATCTCTAAGTTTTGACCTCAGAAGAAAAACTGGAGGCATTCATGAGAGGTGCTTTTAGTGTGTTTATTGTTTGTTTAAATTAGGTCTTCACTGGAAATGCCGTATGCTCAATGGCAAACTGCAGTGCAGACAACTAATGCTCCATTATATCATTCACGTGGGATCTTGATGTTGGACTGCTCGACACTATTCAGCTCACTTTCAAAATAACGTGCCCGACCGTACGTGACTCCTCAGTATGGTCCTGTTGCTCTAAATGACTGTTTGAAAGCAAGGCCACTAAGGTCGGTATCCCAAAACAAGTCCATAGGCACATGGAGCATGCTCCCACTCTGAACCAGCTGGGCCCTCATTAACAACCATCACTACCTCCCCTTCCTCACCTGTGCTCAAAGCCTCATCCTGTGCTTCCTCATCCTCATCAATATCTACACCTCCAGCAATGTGTATAACTATGCTCGTGCTCTTCATGGTGATGCTCTGGCTTCTCCTTGCCGTGTGTAGAGAGCAGGAGGTTCATTACGAGTACATAAGCACACTTATCCATTTAGGTACTGCATAGCCAACCAACTGTTACCCTTTTATTTTCTACAAATTATGCTTTTAAACACAGTGATACAGTGATTAGACATAAGAAATTCCTTCCTGACATACATTCAATTTCCCATCATGACGTGCATTATGCAATTTGCATAACTGCTATTTGTATGAAAAGAAACTTGCAAGGGATATCAAAACCAATACAAAGAACTTTTATAGTTATATTAGGAAAAAGAGGGTGGTCAGGAGCAGTGTTGGCCCCTTAAAAACTGAAATTGACAGTAGGAAAATGGCAGACATGTTGAATAATTACTTTGCACAGGAATTTACAGCCGGAAATCCCAAGAAAAGTAATTTTGAATCGGGGACAGGGACTCAATAAAATTAACATAAGTAAAACAACATTAATGTAGAAAATAATAGCATTAAAGAGTGACAAATCCCCAGGACCAGATGGTTTGCATCCCAGGGTTTTAAAGGAAGTAGGTGAGCACATTGCAGATGCCCTAACTATAATCGTTCAAAGTTCTCTAGATCCAGGAACTGTCCCTCTAGATTGGAAAATTGCACATGTCACTCCGTTTTTTAAGAAAGGAGAGGGAAACCAGGGAATTATAGACCAGTTAGCCTAACATTTGTTGTGGGGAAAATGCTGGAGTCTATAATTAAGGATAGGGTGATTGAACACCGAGAATTTTCAGTTAATCAGAAAGAGCCAGCATGGATTTGTGAAAGGTAGGTCGTGCCTGACAAACCTGATTGAATTTTATGAAGAGGTGACTAAAGTAATGGACAGGGGAATGTCAATGGATGTTATATATATGGACTTCCAGAAGGCATTTGCTAAAGTCCCACATAAGAGACTGTTAGCTAAGATAGAAGCCCATGGAATCGAGGGAAAAGTACAGACTTGGTTAGGAAGTTGGCTGAGCGAAAGGCGACAGAGAGTAGGGATAATGGGTAGGTACTCATATTGGCAGGATGTGACTAGTGGAGTCCCGCAGGGATCTGTCTTGGGGCCTCAATTATTCACAATATTTATTAACGACTTAGATGAAGGCATAGACAGTCTCATATCTAAGTTTGCCGATGACACAAAGATTGGTGGCATTGTAAGCAGTGTAGATGAAAACATAAAATTACAAAGCGATATTGATAGATTAGGTGAATGGGCAAAACTGTGGCAAATGGAATTCAATGTAGGCAAATGTGAGGTCATCCACATTGGATCAAAAAAGGATAGAACAGGGCACTTTCTAAATGTAAAAAGTTAAAAACAGTGGACGTCCAAAGGGACGTAGGGATTCAGGTACATAGATCATTGAAGTGTCATGAACAGGTGCAGAAAATAATCAAGAAGGCTAATGGAATGCTGGCCTTTATATCTAGAGGACTAGAGTACAAGGGGGCAGAAGTTATGCTGCAGCTATACAAAACCCTGGTTAGTCCGCACCTGAAGTATTGTGAGCAGTTCTGGGCACCTCATCTTCGGAAGGACATATTGGCCTTGGAGGGAATGCAGCGTAGGTTTACTAGAATGATACCCAGACTTCAAGGGTTAAGTTACGAGGAGAGATTACACAAATTGGGGTTGTATTCTCTGGAGTTTTGAAGGTTAAGGGGTGATCAAAGTTTATAAGATATTAAGGGGAACAGATAGGGTGGATAGAGAGAAACTATTTCCACTGGTTGGGGATTCTAGGAGTAGGGGGCACAGTCTAAAAATTAGAGCCAGATCTTTCAGGAGTGAGATTAGAAAACATTTCTACACACAAAGGGTGGTAGAAGTTTGGAACTCTCTTCCGCAAACGGCAATTAAAGCTAGCTCAACTGCTAAATTTAAATCTGAGATAGATAGCTTTTTGGCAACCAAAGGTATTAAGGGATATGGGCCAAAGGCAGGTATATGGAGTTAGATCACAGATCAGCCATGATCTTATCAAATGGCGGAGGGGCTGAATGGCCTATTCCTGTTCCTATATTCCTATGTTCCTATTTTTTACTGCCTTAGTTGCTACATACCTTCTGGTATTCTGTGTTAGTACAGTGCTTTTGCATATATACATATATATATCCTTTACAATTTCAACCTTTTCTCCTGTCCATATATGTCATGCGCTCGTACTTTACAATAAGATTTGTGCCATTGCTCAATGCTTTTCTTAAAGTTGGGCACCTTCTTCCTGACCTCCTGCGGTCCTCTGAGCTATAGAGACAGCATTAACACTGAGTATGTTGTACTCCGACACTTTGTGCTTTCTTTGCATGTGGGGAGGACTGGCCTCTCCGGTGTGCTGAGTCCCTCCATCATGGTGTTTACCAGAATTAGAAGCACCTTGTCACTAAAGCTGGTTTTGCACTGTGGCCAAAAAGGCATTTTCAGCTAAAATGATGCAATCCACAAATGGATTCTTGGAGGGCAAGTGGTTTCAGAAGCAGAAGATAAACATTACTGCAGGTGCAATTACTGGCTGATTTGCTGGGTTATCTCATACTAGATGGCAAGAAATTCTAGAACTACTTGCTATTTCTGTTGACAAAATCATTATCAATGCAATATTAATTGCTAGCACATCAGCTTCATGTAAATGGGCTGGCAATAACAATGCGTTCCATTTATGCTGACTGTTCAAACCAGCTGACAAAGAAACATTACCTTCTTTATGTAAGTAGGTGCACAGTCAGTTCAAATGGACTCACTAGTAAACTGAAAAATTCCACAAGAACTATAACGTCTAGAGTCGGACAAAAACATTTTAAGTAAAATTGATAAACATTGCAATCACTGCAACACTTCTCCAAATTTTAATGGCAATAAAATTGGAAAAATAATAAAGGTGAATCAACAAAGATTTCCAGCAAATTAATATGGTTAGTTGGATTATTTTACCCTGTTTTCTGACATTTTTAGAGGTATTTGTACAAATATTATAAGTTTCTACTTACACAATAGCCTGACTCAACTAAATAATCAAAAGATTAAGACAGTCCATCAGTAGCCACCTCCTCTGGTTTGAGATAGCCTCTTTACTGAGCTGTGCTAGGAGTGAAACTGGTTTCATTTTCTGTTTTAATCCCTGTCCAATTCTTTTGATTGTCCATTTGGCTTAAAATCTGTCATTTTGTGTTGGCATGATCCTATATTTTACTGAATGGCTCTTGAATTCTCGAGGACCAAGGCAGACGGGTCACATTGAATTGCTTTACTTTGTTTTATAGTTAGCAGTGTGGAATGTTGAATGGAAAAGAAGAATGTCGAGCCTGCATTTTTAAAATCTCAAACAGTAAATGTCTTTAACTCTTGACCCAAAGGACAGAGGTTTAATGCCAGGCTCCCAATCATCATTCCCCATTCAACTTGGTTGGGTGAATTTAATCAGCTCTTATTAAGGCTGTTGGATAAATTTTGGGAAGCAGAGAGACACAGATTTCGCAATACTATATGTCCCACTAAATTGTATCATGGAACAGTAGCGAACGCTAGAGACAGCTACAGGCCTAATTTATTCCATTTTTACAGAATGGGGGAGGGTGCATTGAATAGTTGGTGAGAAAACTGGACTACAATGAAAAAGATAAAGGCCATTGCACAACAGTCTATAGGTTGTTTCACATGCGCCCACTTGATAATTACATGCATGTGTGAAGTAGATTGGACTGTTCCCTAATGTTTGCTTTCATAAGCAACCTGTTTAGGTTAATAAGGATGATACTCTCTCCTTTTTCCAGCACCACAGCATCCCCAACCCAGAGGGTGGATGAGTCTGCACTGTTGCTCTGAAACTGGCCTCCGGGATGTTTGGAAGAGGAGCTGTAGGATGACTCTTATTCCCATTTCATTTTCTTTCCTGGGAAGCTTGCCTGGCTTCTCCTGATTGCCGTCCTGCAGCAGCCAGGCTGAGATCAGGAACTCAACATGTGGGGGTTTAATGTGTGGGCTCCATGGTACATTGTACTTGTACTACATTCTTATATGCACTACTTGTACACAGGGATTGATTCATTTAAAGTAAATGGGTTAACATCCACATAAAAATAGTACACGAAGGAATGTAGTCCTGAGATAAGCCAAACTGATACCAAACATACAGTAGGATGCTGAAAGTTTCTTAGCAATCTGACTATATTGCTGGCAGTGAGAGGTGGAAGAAGAGTTTTACATTGCTAACACCCTTCATTGAGTGCAGTATAACTGCAGCCTGTTGATACCACCTACATTCATGTATTTGCAAAACATCCAGGCCGATGATCCCCAATACCCCAAAATTGTAAGCAGGTGATGGAACTCCACACTGTCCATCTACATCACACTAAAATTGTTAAATTATACCAACTGTCGGGCACTCTCATAGTTCTGTTTCAAATTAACCCAAATACATATAGGTTTTGTAATTAATGTACATTTCTGGTGGGCATAGGGTCACAGCGCACAACTGTCCGTAATTTCAGCCTCATTCAAAAGGATGACCCAACTGTGGTGAAACGGAAAAACCTTAAACCTCACCAGTACTAATCTCTCTCATCTTTATGGATACAAAAATTTCCCTAAAAACATGCATGAAACAATCCTGATTAGTATTTTCAACAACCTAAAGAAGAAGCCATTTAGAAAACTTCTAAAAGAAAAACTTCCCCCCTAACAGCACTGTGGGAGAACCGTCACCACACGGATTGCAGCGGTTCAAGAAGACGGCTCACCACCAGCTTCTCGAGGGCAATTAGGGATGGGCAATAAATGCCGGCCTCGCCAGTGACGCCCACATCCCGTGAACAAATTAAAAAAAAACTTATATCTTACAACTTAAGACATTACTGTAAGGGAGAAGTATTTTGTCCATTATTACATTTAACTTTAACGTTGGTTATATTCCAAGTGAAATATGCAAGCTGACGTCTTTTAACCACAGATGATTTTTTTATATGCCTTTAAATATTTATATTGAGTTGTTAGTAAAGTGCGCTTTGCTATAAGTGACTATGTTTGTTAATTCACTGATAGATTATTGAGGAACTTGGAAAGAAGATGCAAGCACTGACAACTAAATTCAGTAATTTATTAAATAGATTGTACATTGTTCAAAAGATAAACTTGGCCCAGTGCCGAGTCAACTCAGGAAGGCTTCTCCGAGTTGCTGTTATCTGTGATGAGGGAACAAGTGTCACTCTGGAATCATAGTCATCCACCCAATTAAATTTGTGTAGTGTAATGCTGGTAGCAAGAGAACATGGAAGAACTATTATTCATCACTAATGTTGTGCAATGGTTGTTGTGTAACTGCATACCATGTGAGACTGCAAGAAAATACTCCTATTTGGGTCTGATGCCCAACTGGGAAGCACCTTGGGAAATTTTGCTATGTTAAAGGCCTTGTTTAAATGCAAGTTGTTGTTGAAATCAGCTTACAGCATAACACAGCATGTATCAACATCATATACATGCATCAGTGAGTGTACACAAGCATATATGCATAAGACTTGTGGGCTCACATTATCTTTTAATCTCCCACTCCAAGCAGCGCAAGCATAGCGTTCAACTCAACACTGTCTGATCACATTGCTTTGAATACAATCAGTGTCGCACAGTATAACTGCACCGCAAGACATCGACCTAAGGGCCAAATTGCAAAGACATAAAAGTTGTAATGGATGGAATGTGTATGAAAAGAAGAGCATTAGATTGACACAACGATGATGCGGCATTAAATGACAGCATTGTTACAACAGTTCACTTGTGACAGAGTAGGAAGAAAGAGACAACTGATTAGCTTCATTGGTGGACTTACAAATGATACAGAGCATAAAATTAATTCAGAGTTAGGAAGTTTCACTCATCTGCTAACCTGGGATGAGCTGAAAAAACAAGCAACTCGCCAACTTGCCAGTGACATCAGTGTTGCTAATTCCTTACTATATGTTTCCCTTCTCCACTGTTTAGCTCGTGCCTATACTAAATGTATATCATTTTTATGATTCATTTCCTCTGGTTCAGAAAAAAACAATGTTTGGCATCTGAAAAGATTACTTCAGCATATTCATAAAGTATTCTACTCACCAAAAGGAAAGTAACATTAGGTACCCAAACTCTACTACAGTGTTCATCAACTGTACAAACATAGCTTGATCATCAGGCTGAAGCCTTCTATACTGTCTGTGCTGAAACCAAACTCACGGGCTAGGTAAATGGACAGAATCTTGCAACAATGAAGCTAACAGATACAAAGTATGCTTTTCTCTTTATTTAACTTTTAATCTTCATTGTCCCCTCCATTGATTCCTAACATTTTCTTTCTTATTCAGTCACCTGTAAAGAGATGAACATCCAGTCCGAGTATCAAGGGGAACCAATAGAAATGAAGACTCCTGTTCCACAGATTGGCTTGAGATGACAATCTTGAAAGAGTGACAGCTCAGAAATAAATGCCACCAGAGAGAAGAGCATTCCATCGCCCTTTTTGTACACAGCACACTGGTCAAGAAAAATGCATATTACTGCCAGAGCAGATTAATATCTGAAAATCATCTCTTCTTCACTCGTGCAGCTTACTCATAAATTTTGGTACTGCTGACTTATTCAGTGTTCATCAGATGCAACTTAATGTTCACATTCCATGTACTGTATAGGATATTTTCTATAATACCATAGTAGATTTATGAAATAGAATAGAAAATTAATGGAATAAATGAAATGCCTCATGCTCTTCAGCAAAAAACTATTTTAGGCCATTTTTTTGTATAGGAAACCTTTCATAATTTATTTCTTTAAAGAATTGCTCTGCATCCATTATTAACCATGATAGAGTATCAGCTCATTACAGTGGAATGGAGACAATGCCTTTGAGTGAAATATTGTCCCATTTTGCATCTGATAATGATACTTCATCATTTCTTGGATTGTTATGTTCTAGGTCAGGATTAATATAAGCAATACCAGTTCTGAAAATGGAACTTGAAACTTAATTGATGATTTGTTGTCCAGCTGATCCAAGATATCATCCCTTCAATTTTTGTTCTGTCTCGTGAAATGGGAAGACAAGAAGGCTAAGGGTATCATTAGTTTAAAGGACGTGCAGTCAGATAATGGACAAAACTTATTCAACAAGATGAAGATTGATTTTACTATTAACCATTTCAATTTACTGTATTATTTCAGATAAGCATTTAATGGGAGAGATTAGAGATCAATAAAAGCTAAAAGCAATGTGCAAACTAGAGCATGCCTAAAAGAATAGACAAACAAATCCCAATAAAGGGTCATTGCCCAGACAGGATGCATAGGAAAGGAACTACTCAGGGCCTGTGCTGCTACTTGATGCACCTTTAATTAATTCACTGGATTTACATGACACCAGCCAGAATTCATAAACTCAAGTTTACAGATGAGGACAAATGTAGGAGATATGAGCAGGAAGGGGAGATTCTTTTATGCCTCATTGTTTTTGGAATGGTTTTATAAATTGTCCCAATATCCCCTCACAACTGTGTTTTAAATGACTTGGTACAATCAGGGGCAGAAAGGGGGGAGAAATGAATTATGATCACCCAGCTCTAGCAAGGAGACAGCACAGACATGATTAGCTGAATGGCCTTTTTCTGATGCAAACATCTATGGAAAAAAGGACGATGGCTTCAAGCTGGCTCTTCAACAAGGGCTCTGCTATCATAGAATGGTTGACTGTTATCCTTCACATGACCCTTTGGTGAGACGAGGATGGGATGCAGAATCTTCCTGATCTGTATGACATTTGACCATTTTTTTCTCTTTTGTAATTTTTGAACTCAAGGTGAGGGATGTTACTGTTGGGGAATGAAATCTTCCAATTTCAGGCACCCAGAGTGGGCATCAAGCACTTGGAATCATAGAAAATTTACGGCACAGAAGGAGGTCATTCAGCACATCATGTCCACGCCAGCTGAGAAACGAGCTTCCAGGTCAGGGAAAGCACTTCCAGTTGCAGAATAAAACACCTTCTACTTTGCCTCAACAACATGCCCGAGCCCCACCCTCAGAAGAGCATCCCTCTATCATCAGTGTGATGTGTATCCATTTCCCACAGCAGCCATCCTTTGCCCTCGCTGAGATTGCCAATTGATACTAAATTAGGAACAGGTTTGTGCTGGAGGCCCATGTTCACTGAGAACTGGATTGAGACTGCCCAAACTCATTGACCGGTCTAAAAAAAATCTGATTGTGACACATGGGGGGTAAATTTCCATGGGGCTTCTCACGATTGTCCCCATAACTTCAGCAAAAGAGCCATGGAGTCTCCATAAAAACACTGTATATACTGTTTGCCCGGTTTTTCCAGGATTTCCGTGGCTCGTCTGTCAAAGTTACTGCAGATGATTAGGAGAAGCCCAAGTGTTTTACAGTAGATCTGAGAATGCATCGTCCCAAAGTCTAAAGTCAGTCAACCTTTATAGACTAACTGTGATACTTTGTAGTGACCAGCTCTCACATTCACTGGAAGTACCGTGGATCTAATTATAACAGGACAAGTCACAGACATAAAAAGGAACTGATACTCCTAAACAACCCTTACTGGCTAATTCAGGTGGAGCAAAAGTACACCTAGATTAGAGTACACACTCAAAATAGCTCAGTAACATAAATAATGCAAACCCACTCTATTTCAAATTCCACTTTGAATTTAGTGTGGTTGTATATGAGCTATTCAAAGCCAGGGATAATGGGGGTTGTGAACAGAACATCTTCTATTGTGCACTTTGCAACAGAATCAAGTACTTTCTGAACATGTACAAAGCATCTCACGCTGAGGCACCCTATTTGCCCTATTCAAGTCAAAGTAACTGCTGATGATCAAAAGTAAAAGAATGTTAAGGAAGTCATGAAGTGGAACATTTACTTTTCATTATGATAGCATAATATTCCTTTATTTTTGACCGAGAGACCGTACAGATTCCATGGCTCAGTCAGTAGCACTCTCGTCGACAGTACTGAGGGAGCGCTGCACTGTCGGAATGTCGTCTTTGGGATGAGACGTTAAACCGAGGTCCCATCTGCCCTCTCAGGTGGACGTAAAAGGCCCCATGGAACTATTTCGAAGAAGAACAGGTGAATTCTCCCCAGTGTCCTGGCAAATATTTATCCCTCAACCAACATCACTAAAACAGATTATCTGGTCATTATCTCATTGCTGTTTGTGGAACCTTGCTGTGAGCAATTTGGCTGCCGCGTTTCCTACATTACAACAGTAACTACACTTCAATAAGTACTTCATTGGCTGAAAATGAAAGTCTTTCTTTATTATTTTGCTGATCTGAACAGACAGTAAATTGTACTCTGTCACTTTTTATTTTCCAGTTGTAGGAAATTAATTGCTGATCAATAAATATTATTTGGATCAATTGACTAATTAGCTTTGGAGTCATTTCACTTGAATGTGGATTGAAGTCACCCACACTCATTTTGTATTTTATTCCTCCTGATTTTCCTCCATTGCCTGTCACGACACATTTGGGTCTGCCTTAGGTATTTTCTCAGATTCAGAGGCGCAGTTGCTCTTGTAAGCGGTCTGAGCATCTTGCCTTTATGGAAGTTGATTCACACTCCCCTATATTGACTTGTACAGTGGTTGGACTTGGGCTTGTAACAATTAAACCCCACTCTCACATGAACTGGATATCCGTGTTTTCTGTACAATCTCTTCGAAGGAAGACCGAGTTAACACTGCATGAGAGGAGGCTTGGTTTTGAATCGTTAAGCGGCTTTATTCCACAGTAATGGTTAGAATACAACGCTACAACTTATCTCTGCACAATGACATAAGAATAATGAAGATGCTATATTATCCCACTTCAGTGCGTTACCTTACTTTACATAAACAGAACAACTCCTTTACATTCTGTCCTACAGCCCAGGGCAGAAACTCTCTCCCAACAGGCGCCCTCTCCCAACAGGCGCCTGTCTTCTTAACCTTAGCCCAACACTTCACTGCCTAACTGCCTCGTTGGTGCCTGCGTTTCTTTTTTAAAAGTTTGGCTCCAGTGTCAGATTCTTCCACCCCACCCTGCTCTATAGCAGAGTCCAGCAGCCTAACATGAATACGATCGTTGCAGCACCAATAATGGTTGCTGGAATGTCAAATCATCTTTCATTGCCTCCAGGATGCCGGACCAGATGCCCAATCAGAAATCTAAAATATAACTGGCAACCCAGCTGTCCTGTGAATTTAATCTCTCGTGAGCTAAGTTCAGCTCAATAGTAACATGCTTAACATATATTACACCAAGGTGCTCCCTCCCCTCCATAGAGGCGTAGTCTAAAACCTACAAAAACTGTCGCCTATCCTCCACTGATGAAGGTAATATATGAGTCTTCGCCCTCCAGCACCCTGCCAAAGGGGCCACTTTTTGCATGCAAGTCTGTTCAGGGAGTGTTGGTGGGTTGTTTGACTATGGGAGCCATCAAATCCATGCCACAGAATTTGTCGTCACCCCATAGTCGCATGCATGCACATCTGATCAGGACCCTGGTGTGATCAGGGGTGCGAACCTTGATTGATTACTCCCACCTTAATGCAAAATCTAATTGTGGCACCCCACTGCAAACGAACCTGAGACCCACTAATTCAGCATAGACCATGGGTTAATCCTGAGACTTTTTTTGGTTTGTATGGCTCACACCACATTGTACATTCAACCACTGAGCCATTTTGGCAACTCATTTAATATTTTTAACAGAAAATCAACAAATAAGCTTTTACTGAGTTCGTATTGGGTTTGAACATTGATTTTAAAGGTGAAAACACCCACCCCATGCTCCAACTAAATTTTTGGTCAACTCTTATCCCTCAACCAACATCATTAAAAAAACAGATTAACAGGTCACTGATCTCATTTCTGTCCTACCAACATTAATCCCTCAACCAACATCACTAAAAAACAAATTAACTGTTTATTTATCTCATTGATATTTATGGGACCTTGTTTTGCACAAATTGGCTGTGTGTTTGCCTACAAAACACCAGTGACTACACTTCAAAAGTAATTCCTTGGCTGTAAAGCACTTTGGGGCATCCTGAGGTCATAAAAGGTACCACATAAATGCAAATTCTTTATTTCTTTTCTTTATTTCTTTTCTTTATTTCTTTCGCATTCACAATTAAACGCCCATATTGTTACTTGCATAATATGAATACATATTGCTATTCATGAATCAAACTAAAACGGAGCATTGTGTTCCAGTAAATAATATTCTTCCCAGAATACTTCAACAAATAGCTGCTCAAGCACTTTGAGCTTTCTGGTGAATATTTCTCCCCCAGTTCAGACTGATCATTTTGGTCAGTTCTTTCTTTTATGATAAATGCAGCCCTGTGAGACTGCTGATTGTGTTGAAACCATGGAAAAGAAGCTTAGCAAAAAAAAAATTAAAATCTTGATCTATTGAGGAGTTATCTTGCAGATATTTCATTTAAATGTATCTCTGACTGCTCAGAAGCTCATTTACGTTTTTCAAAGATCTATCACAATTCCAGGCGGAATTACAAAGGGAAAGGGAAATATTCTGAATCGGATGAACCTCAAAAGTATTGAAACAAAAGTGAATGGCTCGACATCAGCAAAGGTATGAGCTTCTCCTTATTGCTACATCGCACAGCTCAATGCGAGTGGATTAAAGACAGACAAAGAAGCCACATTGTTAGGCTAGCAAATGGACTTTGAAAATTGCGAGTCTGTGCGATTGAGGAAAATGGGCAGAGCCACTTGTGTCGCTGGTTCTAAATTTTTAAATAGAGAACAGCTGCTTCTGTACCGCACAGGCAAATGGAGAGTGAATGAGTGATATTACTTGAAATGGCCTCTTGACTCACACAAGTTGATTGTACCAATAAAATGTCAGTTAGAAGATTTTTCCCATGACTAGCATGACATCAAAAAAAGATAAATTATGAAATGTATTGTATCTGAAAGAGTCAAACCTTTTGGAAACAATGCAGAAAAGGTCAGAAGATAGAAAATGTATGCCTGTGAAACGCAGTGCAGCTTACCCAATACATTGCACACAGCATTGTTATTTTAAATAATCAGAGCAACTTTGGGTTCAGGCTGGAGAGTAAAAAATAATTTTTAGCAAACTGTTTTGTGAACCATGTGTAGGGCAAGTGATTTGGGATCGTGCCAGGTCCTGTGACAAGTCCCATAAATTTCTGCAGGTAGTATGAGTTCCTGTCCAAATATTGTAATTTTACATAAGAAACCTAACAGGCAGTGAATATGCTGGTGTCAGAGTTGATCTCAGTGATAATAAATCACTTGTGCTAATCATTAGTCAACTTGATTCAAATGTTCATTGACACAACAGTCGCCCACTCAAATGACTTCCTCAGAAGGTCAGGAGGAAAAATAAATCAGGCAATTCTTATCCACCTCCTTTATAGAAAGAAGCACTGACACTTGTAAGGAAAATGTCTCTTTTCCACTTCTTTCAGCCAGAGAGTGGCCTGAGCCACAAAAAAACCTGTAAAATGTACAGGGAGAAGACAACTTACAAAAGTGAGGCAAGAAACCCAACATACAGATTTACCTTATAACAAGATTCAGAACTCAATATACTTCCTATTGTCCAATATTTCATTTTCAATTATTTAATTTTCAACAGTTGATATCAAAATGCCCAATTCAGTTTCTATTCTTTTACTCAGTTTAATTCTATTTGTTTGCAGCAAAATCTGATTTCTGAGTTTTGCAGTGGGTGACCCAGAGTTAAATTATAATTTTAGGAGGAAGAAAATTGGTCTACATTCAAATAAAACCCAAAAAGAATCAGACCCGACTTATTTTTGTGTGAATCTGACAGCTTTCGTGACTCAGTGTGTGACTACTGAAGTCCATTTTTTCGGTCATCTGTGAACAGCATATTCACAGAATGAATAGTCTGTCTCTTCACACCAGCAAAAATAGAAATCTTAGTCTGAGCTTAAAATATTACAGAAGGAACACTGTAAAAGCAAAATAAGTCAACGAGGCAGCACATTCTAAGTAGTTTTGAAATAAAATATATAAAGGGATGGCAGTTAATTTAAAGGGTATAATGGATTAGAGATCTTTGGAGGTGAATACTAAAACCATAATTTAATATTTGAATTCAGATTAAGACATAAGGAATCACAGAATGAGGAAAGGCCACTAGCTCCAAGAAACCCATTCCTTCCACAGTCCATGTAAAATCCGCAGACAAACCATTTTACCTCCTGAGGAATCGTTCTACGATATTGGATAAATTCACCAATCTCGTACTCCCATTCAAGGGCCATGTTCAAACGGAGCACTAGTTGGAAATAGGGCAACAACACTTCAACACTGATTCACTGACCTGTGCTCCCTTTGAGTGCAGCTTGCTGCCATGAGTTTGGGATAATGAATTTACCATTATATGTCCTGCATCATATACTTCTTAGGCTAGTTCCCTGACATGCCATTTCCATGGTCCAAGCAACCAACATCCATCCATATGGAGAACTGCTGTTGGCAAAAAAATGCTGCAAATCTAAACTTTATAGTTTATATTATCAATTATATGATGCCAGATATGCTGCAGTGATTTCTAGGCAGCAATCAAATGAGAGAGCCAAGATGATAGTCGTAAATCACTTTAGCGACTCCCTACTTATTTCTTTCTCTTGTAATCATGCAATAAAAACACCTAGATATCCATTAACCTGTGTATCTACTCATACAGTAATCAACAGCCCCTCACAGATACACAGTACATACATGATGAGGTGTCAGCTTGGCTCAGTTGACAGAGAAGATTTACCAGAATGGTACAAGGGATAAGGGACTTCAGTTGTGTGGAGAGACTGGAGAAGTTGGGATTCTTCACCTTAGAGCAGAGAAGGTTAAGGGGAGATTTGATAGAGGTGTTCAAAATTATATGGGGTTTTGATAGAGTAGATAAGGAGAAACTGTTTCCGGTGGTAGGAAGGTCGGTAACCGAAGGAAACAGATTTAAGATAATTGGCAAAAAATTCAGGGGGGAAATGAGGATTTTTTTTTAAACGCAGTGAGTTATTACGATCTGGAATGGACTACCTGAAAAGACGGTGGAAGCGGATTCAACAGTAATTGCATAACTCTTTCAAAGAGCTGGCACAGACACGATGGGCCAAACGGCCTCCTTCTGTGCTGTATAATTCTATGATAGCCTCTGAGTCAGAAAGACTTGAGCCCATGATCTATGCTGACACCTCAGTGCAGTGCTTAAGGAGTGTTGGAGATGAGCTCCTTCAGATGAAACGTTAACCTAAGGCCCTGGTTTTGGTTTCAGTTCAGGAGGATGTTAAAGATCCCTTGGCACTATTCAAAGAAGATCAGGGACTTCTTGTGGTGTGCTGTCAACATTCCTCCCTTAACCAAAAACAGATTAACTGGTCATTCATCTCATTTTGTTGTTCACAAAATTCCCACTGCATTTGCCAGTGATTGCACTTCAAGGTAATGCATTGTATGTGAAATGCTTTGGGACACTTCTGAGGAGCTTGATAACATGGGATATAAATGCAAGTTCTTTCTTTCTCACTGACTTCACAAGTTTGTCTTAACTGTTAGTATTTTGCAAATGCAAGTGGTAGATCAGTACTTCTGCGGATCAGCACACATTAGCTTGTCACAACCTTTCACTGCTAACTCGGTACAACTAACAATGGAGGCAGGGGAGGTGGGGGGGGAGGGGAATCTGAAGCTTAATGGTAGCTGCTACTGTCAGACTAAAAAACATTCACAAATCCACAGTAGCCCAGAGCAAAATCCAGGTTACAGTGATTATACCATAGAACCAGTTCACAGCCAGATTACCCACCTTGCTAACTCAGTCCCAGCTTTAAAAAATTTCCTGAAAACCATTCTTTTTGACTGTACCTTTTGGTTCCTCTCCCCCCACCCCCAAACCCTCCCCACATTCTCTTTCTCCTCTGCTGCTCAGTGTCTAGAATTTTGTCCTTCTAATGTTGAAGTGCTTTGAGATGTCTTCCTACACATGATGATATCTGTACAAATTCAAGGATACAGCAAAGGCTATGGGCCCCGACAACATCCCGGCTGTAGTGCTGAAGACTTGTGCTCCAGAACTAGCCGCGCCTCTAGCCAAGTTGCTCCAGTACAGCTACAAAACTGGCATCTACCTGACAATGTGGAAAATTGCCCAGGTATGTCCTGTCCACAAAACGCAGGACAAATCCAATCCGGCCAACTACCGTCTCATCGGTCTACTCTCAATCATCAGCAAAGTGATGGAAGGTGTCGTCGACAGTGCTATCAAGCGGCATTTACTCACCAATAACCTGCTCACCGATGCCCAGTTTGAGTTCCGCCAGGACCACTCAGCTCCAGACCTCATCACAGCCTTGGTCCAAACATGGACAAAGAACTGAATTCCAGAGGTGAGGTGAGAGTGATTGCCCTTGACATCAAGGCAGCATCTGGCCAAGTGTGGCACCAAGGAGCCCTAGTAAAATTGAAATCAATGGGAATCGGGGGGAAACTCTCCAGTGGCTGGAGTCATAACTAGCACAAAGGTAGATGGTAGTGGTTGTTGGAGGCCAATCATCTCAGCCCCAGGACACTGCAGCAGGAGTTCCTCAGGGCAGTGTCCTAGGCCCAACCATCTTCAACAGCGTCATCAATGACCTTCGCTCCATCGTAAGGTCAGAAATGGGGATGTTCGCTGACGATTGTACAGTGTTCAGTTCCATTCACAACCCCTCAGAAAATGAAGCAGTCCGTGCCCACATGCAGCAAGACCTGGACAACATCCAGGCTTGGGCTTATAAGTGGCAAGTAACATTTGTACCAGACAAGTGCCAGGCAATGGCCATCTCCAACAAGAGAGAGTCTAACCACCTCCCCTTGACATTCAACGGCATTACCATCATCGAATCCCCCACCATCAACATCCTGGTGGGTGGAGGGGTCACCATTGACCAGAAATTTAACTGAACCAGCCACATAAATACTGTGGGCCACAAGTGCAGGTCAGAGGCTGGGTATTCTGCGGTGAGTGACTCACCTCCTGACTCCCCAAAGCCTTTCCACCATCTACAAGTCACTTGCCTGGATGAGTGCAGCTCCAACAACACTCAAAAAGCTCAACACCATCCAGGACAAAGCAGCCCGCTTGATTGGCACCCCATCCAGCACCCTAAACATTAATTCCCTTCACCACCGGCGCACAGTGGCTGCAGTCTGTACCATCTACAGGATGCACTGCAGCAACTCGCCAAGACTTCTTCGACAGCACCTCCCAAACCCGCAACCTCTACCACCTAGAAGGACAACGGCCGCTGGCACATGGGAACAACACCACCTGCACGTTCCCCTCCAAGTCACACACCATCCCGACTTGGAAATATATCGCCGTTCCTTCATCTGGTTCAAAATCCTGGAACTCCCTTCCTAACAGCACTGTGGGAGAACCTTCACCACACGGACTGCAGTGGTTCAAGAAGGTGGCTCATCACCACCTTCTCAAGGGCAATTAGGGATGGGCAATAAATGCTGGCCTTGCCAGTGACGCCCACATCCCATGAACGAATAAAAAAAAATTCAAGTTGTGGCTGTTGAAACTAATAACTCAACAACTTACTAAAACATTCTTAATATCTCCCACAATTATAGCAAGACAGTAGGCTATTACCCACAGTTTGTGATATAAGAATATTTTCTTCAAAGTGCATTAAAATGTGTCCACCTTTAAAATAAAAAGGACCCTCCCCCAAGATAATGCAACGAACAGGAATAGTCCATTTGCTTCATTTTTTTCCAATCAGATTAAATACAAATCAGATGTATATGGAATTATTGCAGCAAATTTTAAATCACACTTTCAAGTCAAGGTATCCTTGAGCTTGGCCCCAGCACCATTTAGTGTTGCTTATCAATCATCTCTGCCATCCTATTGCCTCCTTCCAAGCTCTGCTGTAATTGTTTTTAATGAAAGTATTGCACTTTTGTTTTATAGGAATCATAGTGGTTTTATTTTTATTATACATCTCACTTTGTTTTTATTTGTAGCATGTATCATGAACAAGCAGGTTTGATTTATTCAGGAAGTATGTCTTCATTCCTTTGATAATCATGCAATGAAATCCCAATATACAAGCACCATTATAGATGAAGAATAACGTCATTTCCCTTGATAATTTGTTTTTGCAAGTGATTTTCTCTTCTTTCTCTCTCCTCGGGTCTCCCCAGGCAATACACCAATTGTTGATCAAGGAGGGTGGTCAGGTGGCTTGTCAATATAAACTCTAGGAGGGATGAGCGATCTGGCCTGGCTGATTACCCTCCAAATATTTCCTATTCCTGCATTTATTGCCCATTCTTAGAAGGTGGCGATGGAACCTTCTTCCTTGCGAATATTTGTACAGCTAAGTGCAATTTCAGCAGGCAATAAGAGTCAACTGTGTGATATGGACCAGAGTTACGTGTAGGCCAGACTGGTTAATGGTGGCAGCTTCCTTTCGCTGAAGGGCATTAATGTACCAGTTGCGTTTTTTCCGACAATTCGCAGCTTTCTGGTACTAGCTCAGAATTTACCAGATTTATTCCATTGCATAACTTACCAAGGTGGGATTTGAACTCACAACCTCTGGGTGCGAGCCTATTAGCATAACAGCTGTACTACTGTACGCTCAAGCAATGGACTTCCATTCAATGCTTCCCCCGATATTATGGCTAAGATCAGTAAGTCCTCATGCTGTGAAGTATAGGCATGAATCCTGGAGCCTTAAGGATGGTGAACTTCCCCTTTTCAACAGAAACATGGAAGAATTCCAGCTTTTCTCCATAATTAATCACTGGATAATGAAATCGAGGAAAAGTGCATTTTTGAAACGTATGATTTCTGGGAAAGTGATTTGTTAGCAGGTCATTAATGATTGAAAAAGCAGGCATTTCCTGTGTTGCATTAATAGTTGAAATTTAACTACCCTACCCTTCTTTAATTTATTTTACGATCAAGAAAAGCTAAGCGTCAAGTGATGAGCATCAAAGCCTGATCAGCAAAATTTTAAAAATCAATGTAACTGCTTGCAATGCCCACTGCAGCTGCTGTATAACGTTCCTTTTCATTGAATGTCAATCTCTACTCTGTATGCAATGCTGTAATAGGCTCGTGCAGTACTGCAATATGCATTAACATCAGGGCTTAGTTAGAGGCAGTATGGTGAATAACCCTGTAAGAAGACAGCCTTATTATATCCTTTCAGAAATAACATAATCAATAACTTACACTAGTCGCTGTCAAAAGCTGTCATGTGATCAATAGCCTGTTTGCTGACTTCACTACTTTTAAAAAAGCAGCAAATTTTATCTAGTAGGTGATTAGGTGGAGTAAACATCTTTTGGTTTTTAAGGGGAATGGAATCTTTCTGCTTATTACACTCAGTATCAGTACAAGCATATCCAGGTCAAGTATAGCATGAGTTGGATACTCTGCAAAGTTAGATATCCCTTTGTAAGGGGGCTGCTGTAAACAAAAAAATAAATTACCTCATCTTAAATCTTCAGGAGTCTAGGGCTGGACCCCCGAGGTGGGCCCCATAACCACCATGAAAGAGGCTGGTACGCCTTTATTCTTGGTAGGGAGTCGCTGTCCCCTCTGTATCACTGGCCTTGTAAGGGGCGCGCAGGTGTTTCACAGTCCCTAGTTCACAGACTGGGACACAGCCTAACTTGCAGCTCTTCCAGCAATCTCCTGCTGGAGATACGACAGGACTGCATTGGAAGAGCTAAGGATTCTCGCACCAGTGTACCTTAACCCAAAACTTAGAATAGCATCCTCTGCTGCAATGCAACACTTCCATTTCCCACCAATCTTGTAACCTCCCAATAACATGGCTAATTTAGTGGCAATTAGTGGAGAATTGTGGGAAGCTTTGTGCTATGCCATGTGCATACTGGGAATTGCGTTGAGGTGGCCCAATTTCTCATGTGACCTTTACAGCTGTCTAGGACAGACTTTCTGCACTTTTAAAGTGCTAACTTTTACTATTGCCATCTAGGGAGAGGGGCTGTACACACTGCTCTATCCCTTTTACTTTTCAGTCAGATACCTATTACGCTGGGCTCCACAGAGACCCAATTGCAATAAATAGTGCAATTGCAGGGGAACACTCGCTGCGTTTACTTTACCTCATGGTGCACACATAGAATCACAGTTTTGTGCGTCTACAATGCTGTTGGTTCTCCACGTCAGGCTATTTATACCACGGGATGCAGAATGATGTAATACTCTAATGTAACAGCACCTCTTCCATCATCAATCCAGTCTCCCAGAGACAACTGTGATTTTTGAAATGAATGGTGAGCAAAGTCTCCATGATATTGGTGTGAAAATCACAAGAATAGTGAAGTCATATTCCTACTAGCAGTTGCTTTTGTTTTTAAAGTTGTCAAGACAGGTCGAATTCATTCATTATTCATTCTGTCAAAGCTCTTTCCAGCGAAATGCATTTAATCTATTAGAAAGCTGAACGAGAACAATGATTTTTTTTAAATTGAATGAAAACACATGTCATATAGGCTGTGAAAATCTGTATTCCATGTCAGCGAACAACTACAAAAATTAGTCTTTTCAGAAACACAGGATCAAATGTCAATTTTTGCAAATCTCCCAGGTGTCTCATTGACTTTAATCTTTGATCTTTTGTCTATGAACTATGCAAAGAGTGATTGTCCTGCATTACTTTGCAACAAAGCTTGGGGACACAATCAATTCAGTTGAAAGGTACCTTGTAAATAAAAGATCTGAGCACCCAGAATCAATCATTATAGCCTGGTCTAATCCACATGATAAAAAAACTGAACATTTAATATTAATTATCATGTAACTCAGCCTTCCCTGGAGCCATTATATTCTGTTCATTCTGAAATCAGTGAATTTAGATATTATTTTCCTAATTGAAATAACGATAAAACGTGCGAGGCCAAACAAAGCTGATTCACAACTATTGTATTTTGTTCATCATGAAAAAGAAAGAGGTTTAAGCACAGTTGAGTTAGAAAGAGGGTTGCTGGATAATTCACAGACTGAACACTGAACTCTCAGAGCAGCTCCTATATGTACAGATTCCAGTGTTTTACACGTTTCTCAACACAAGTATGAAAATGGGAAGGGATTTACAAAATATCACATGGTTTTTGCACCCACCCAGCTGAATACTGAAACTGGTAGAAGCATAAAGAAAATGATTGCAAAACTGCAAAAACATTTTGGGCATCAGTAATTCTTCAATGCGTGCACTGCGTAACAAAGCTTACAGGAAGCACAATGTCAAAAGATAAATAAATCAATACATGCTGCAGTATTGGGCAACTCCTGGTCAGCGGATGGCAGAAAAGCACAAAAGCCTGCAATCCCAGGCTTGGAGGAAAGAAGATGGAAGGGAAACTTAGAAAAAAAAAATCGCAGAGGGGATAAACAGTAGAAGAGTGGGAAGAGACCTTGAGAAAATGTGTGTGTGTGTGAGAGAGACAGGCAGAAGGGAGGGGTAGAGAAACAGTAGATATAGAGAGGGCAGATAGAGATAAGTAAAGTGAGTCTCGGAAAACACAATTGTGAAATAAAAGAAAAAAACAGTAAGGAGGAATAGAAAAGAAGAAAAGACTGGCAATGGATGAGAAACTGTATCCTTGGATCAATATTATTACTTTATACACACAAGAGAGAAGACACCAATAAATGTGAAAACTTTACATCAGTGTAAATTTTCCAAATACGATGTAAGCTTGTTGTAAGGTGCAACTAGGCCGGTACAGGAATTGCACCCACCTGACATGTTGACTTCACACATAATTCTGGAGTCAGCCTCATTTTAATTCTGTTGGTTAGTTCCAGACTTGTGATTGGGAGCTCGCCTGCTGGTGAGTAGGAAATTTCACACTGCTGCAGGATTTAAAGTCCCGCAGCAGCTTAAAAAGACAGGCATCAGGATTTTTCAAATTTAGGAGACAGCAAGCCATGCAACCAAAAAAACTTATCCGTAAAGAGCGCAGGGGGACAGAATGTGTCCCATTTCTCGGACAGGTACATACGAATTCCGCTGGGAGAAAGGAGACAGGAGGAGCGTTCTCTTTGGTAGTGAGCACAAGAAGAGCAGCTCAAGGGGAATGGGAGCAGGTAGCCCTCTGCATGAATAGCACCTTCACCATATCGCACACCTGAACGCAGTGCCAAAAGAAGTTTAATGGCCTTACCAGGTCAGCCAAGATAGGCAAAGTCACCGTTATGTTCTTGGGTTATTTTACCCTGGATATTTTTTGGCTTCCATGTTTCTGATTCCTCTTCTAGATGAGCCCTGACTCCCTTGAGTAATTTCACTTGTTCTGATATCTAGATACAATATCATTGCAGGTTCAGGATAGTGATCAGAGAACCCTTTTTTTAAAGGTAACATCAGCTTGTGGTTATAACCCATGTCTCCGTGAGATCTTCCTTGGGTTTAAAAACAGCAGAGTAACACTCACACTGGACCATATTTTAAGTTTCAGATGCTGAGCAAGCATGTTTATTAAACAGTAAATGAACAAGCAAATAATAGCAGCAACAGAACATATCTATTTACAGTAGTTATTAAACTTTACTAACTCTTCATGTGGTAGAAAATAATAAATAATTCACATCCCTGGTGCTGAAATTGTTTTATTTGTCTTATTCTCTTCAAGGGTTCTAGTCAGACAGCCACTCTTCGAAGACTCCAGATCAAAACTCTGATTTCAAAAAGACAAACTGCTAAGTCCCTCTAAATCTGGAGCCTGGCAGTTATTTAAATAACAGTCTCTTAAATTGAAAATACCTGAACAAATCACATAGTATGTTTGTATTTGAATTGAATGGCGTAGCCCCTACTTAAAGCAAACTGCTCAGAGTCCCAGCCCACTCATTGTATTAAGTTAAGCTGGGACATGATTTCTGTTCTTCTGTACTGTGACAGAAATAAAGAAGCTAACACCAAGCTAACTCTAGAAAAAATGCTTATTTTTGATCACATGCAACTATGACCTTCCATTAATAAAGTGTAGTAAACATTTATGGCACTAACAATGATCCCCTTCTCACACTGTCTTAAAGTACTTTCAAACCTTACCATGAATGTCCATGATGCAGCTGGGTGCATTTAATATCCTCAACCTTCACCTGCAACTGTTCCTTCAGTCACTGCCTTACATACATTGAGCCCAAAAGAATTCTCCCATCTATTTAGATTACACACACTTGGAGTATCGTGCACAGTTGTGGTTTCCATATAACAAAAAGGATATAGAGGCACTGGAGAAGGTGCAAAAAAGATTTACACAGATGATACCAGACCTGAGAGGTTATATCCATCAGGAAAGATTGAACAGGCTGGGGCTTTTTTCTCTAGAAATGAAAAGGCTGAGAGGTGACCTAATAGAGGTCTTTAAAATTATGAAGGGTAGACGTAGGGAGGATGTTTCCTGTAGGCAGGGAGTCCAAAATTAAAGGACTCAAATATAAGATAGTCACTAATAAATACAATAAGGAATTCAGGAGAAACTGCTTTACCCAGAGAGTGGTTAGAATGTGGAACTTGCTACCACATGGAGTAGTTGAGGCGACTAGCATAGATGCATTTAAGGGGCAGCTGGATAAACACATGAGGGAGAAAGGAATAGAACGGTATGCTGATAGGGTTAGATGAAGAGGGGAGGGAGGAGGCTCGTGTGGAGCATAAACACCAGCACAGACCAGTTGGGCTGAATGGCCTGTTTCGTCATGTAAATTCTTGGTAATTCTATGTAATATAGCTGCAGGTTACATGTGCACCCTGCATGTAGACAGTAGGGCATCACTGCACATCTACTTAACAATTGGAATTTCTCACTTCTACTCTGCTTGCAGGAGAGAACACATACAGGAGGAGGATTCCCAAACATTTGTCTCTAACCGTATAAGAGGAGGAAAACCTAGAAATCCTGGAAAGACAGAGCATACAGGATGCTAAAGAAAGGAAATTAGGAAGACAGGTACAAGGTCAGGGTTCGTGACAATCTTCTGCTGCTCTTTCTTTTCAACTTATTCTCCACCCACTTCATGGTAGCAAAGCATATACCGAAGTCCTTTTACCACACCACTCTTTATACTGAAAGTATGTGTGAGCTGCCCTGAGATTAACTTTGTGGGTCAAATATTGGTGGATTGCCTTAAAATGCATTGTGACAGCTGCCTGGGAAGGGAGCATTAACAGTGCATAATTCTGTATTGGTGCCTGATGGTTATGGATGATCTGAACACAGAGAGAGGGATTCGCTTCTATTCCTGTAGGTAGGGACATAGTATGAAAGAGCATGTAGGGGTATGCAGGTGTAATCTATAACCACTGGACCTTCGGGAATCCTGCCACTCTGTAAAATTGCACAACCCTTTCATGCTAGTGTTAGTTTTCCATGGGGAATGCATAAGTCACTTGCTTTATACGTCTATGGACAGATGATTGGCTAATATTGCTGATTCCCCCACCTGAAATGATTCTTCAACTTTTAAAATGATCCAAAGCATAAAAGTTAAGGCAGTTGTGACCTTCATAGCTATTGGCAACGCTGTGACTGTGGGGTTTAAATGCAGGTCTGATTGGAGCATTGCTCTTCTGACAAATGGAGGTCTATGCATATCTCCTCGTGTATTCTGGAGTGAGGATCCCAGCAGTTAGGTGCAGACCACCTCTGGTCCAACTTGATCTGCTTGGCAATCCTGCATTAGTCCTCTTCTTCATCCTCCAAAAAACAGATACTGGTGATTCCCATGGGAAACCCCATTGTGGTACAAATGGAGCTGTTAGAGTTGGGGGGGGTGGGGGGGGAAGAGGCAGTAGCACAACAATCACATGTGTAAAAAAATCGAAGTCAAAGCAGCAAAAAAAAAGAAAAACAGTACAGAAATGGTCTAAAAATTGTGCAAAGGATCTTCTTTCAGGGCTCTTTAAAATAAACTTTGGTAAACACCTCAGCCTCTAGCAACCCTGGATGCCCATTTTATATGAGCAGGTACTTCACTCAGTGTAGTGCATGCATAGATGTCAGGAAGTTGTGTGGACATCAAGTAATACCATCAGACCATTATTAGGATATTGAGACACAGTCTCTGCCTGTACCTCCAGCCCATTTTTCCAGTCGGTGACGCCACTTTACACCAGGAATCAGGACTGTCAATTGGAAAATATACCTTGTTATTTCTTGGGCCTTCAAATTACACCGTGCAAGTATTTTATCAGAGATGCCAACAAATTTATTTTGAGAATAAAAGAGCCTGGGAAAGGAGTGACCACATGCATAAGAAAAGGAATGACCTGCAAAGTGATTAGATAGAGAACAGAAAATAATAAAATGACAGAACTGATAACAGTGTCAGACAAAAGGAGGCATCATGAGCGAAATTAGAAAAATAAAAGATGCATACAAAACCCAGAGGGTGTGCGAATAGGTAAAGTAGGGTAAGGGAAGCATGGAAAAACTGGCAAGGTGTCCTGGGAGTGTGGTGAAAGATAAAGACAGGTAGACACCAGGGTTACAAACCACCCTGCCAGCTGTGTACGATCAGGGATCTCCATCCCAAACACCAACTCACATACCAGAAGTCCTGTATTCTGCATTACCAGCACCTGCTGTCAGAGAGAAAAGGGGAGCTGTGGTTAAGGTCTGAAGTTGTTACAATCAATGTCAAGGCCAGAGGGCTGAAAGGTGCCTAGTAAAAAGATGAGCTGCTGTTCCTCGAGCTTGCATTGAGCTTCAGTGGAACAGTATAGAAGGCCAAGGACACAGAGGTCAAAGTGGGACAGAGAAATAAAGTGCCAAGCAATCGGGAGCTCAGAGTTGTACTTGCGGACAGAACGGAAGTGTTCAGCAAAGTGATCACCCAATCTGCATTTGGTCTCCCCGATGTATAGGAGACTGCATTGTGAGCAGTGAGTACAGTATACTAGGTTGGATGAAGTAAATTGCTGTCTCATCCAGGAGGAGTGTTTGGGGCCCTGGACAGTGGTATAAAGAGGTGAAAAGGCAGTGAAGCATCTCCACTTATTCTTTGCTTCCCCTTCACACGGTGGCTTCTTTATCCTCAGTAACTTCCAGTGTCTCATCCTTTGCCATTCTTCTCTTTGCTCCTCCTTACTGCTACTTTCTTTAATTTCACACAATAACCTGCCTCACACTTCTCTCTGAGTCTCCCTTTACTTATTTTTGTTTGTCTCCTCTCTAATTCTGCTGTTTTCTCACCTCGCCCTTCACTCGCTCCCACTATGTCTCTCTTGTAGTAAAACATTCCATCAATCCCAGCTTCCTTTCATTATCCGTATTTTCTCCTTTCCTTCTCGAAAATGATTCCACAAATTATAATTTATCCCTGAATTATCTTTAATTCTAGCCATAAGTTTTTAACATTTGTAGTATTTCCAATAAAGATCGAATCACTCAGGTAGCCCCAACAGGTTGATTGTCAAAAGCTCTGGAACTTCAGGCTCCTGAGCGAACCATTTTTTTCAGATTTCAGCTCATACATAGCGACAGTGAAACAAGCTTTAATATTAGTGTTAAAGCTGCTGAGATATTAGCCGTAATGTTATTACTGTTACTATAACTATAAGCTACTAAACTGACAGGCCTGTCAGTTTAACCTCAGAGCTTTTAGAAACGATAATCTGGGACAAAATTAATAGTCACTTGGACAAGTGTGGATTAATAAAGGAAAGCCAGCATGGATTTGTTAAAGGCAAATCGTGTTTAACTAACTTGATGGAGTTTTTTGATGAGGTAACAGAGAAGGTTGATGAGGGCAATGTGGTTGATGTTGTGCATATGGACTTTCAAAAGGCATTTGATAAAGTGCCCCATAATAGGCTTGTCAGCAAAATTGAAGCCCATGGAATAAAAGGGGCAGTGGCAGCATGGAAACAAAATTGGCTAAGTAACAGAAAACAGAGTAGTGGTGAATGGATGTTTTTCGGGCTGGAGGAAGGTATTCAGTGGTGTTCCCCAGGGGTCGGTGCTGGGATCACTGCTTTTTTTGATATATATTAATGACTTGGACTTAGGTTTACAGCGTACAATTTCAAAATTTGCAGATGATTCAAAACTTTGAAGTGTAGTGAACAGTGAGGATAGTAATCGACTTTAAGAGGACATAGGCTGGTGGAGTGGGCGAACACATGGCAGATGAAATTTAACGCAGAGAAGTGTGAAGTGATACATTTTGACAGGAAGAATGAGGAGAACAATATAAACAAAATGGTACAATTCTAAAGGGGATGCAGGAACAGAAAGACCTGTGCTCAAATCTTTAAAGGTGGCAGAACAGGTTGAGAAAGTGGTTAAAAAAGCATACGGGAACCTGGGCTTTATAATAGAGGTATGAACCTTTATAAAATACTAGTTTGGCCACAACTGGAGTATTGTGTCCAATTCTGGGAACCGCACTTTAGGAAGGACGTAAAGGGGTCAATTTTCGGATGGCCGAGCGGGTGCGCTCGTGGCGGGGGCGCTCCTAAAATTGGGGATTCCCAGAGCGGGTCCTGAACCCGGCTCCAACACAACCACTTCCGGGTTCCCCAATGACGCGAATCGGTGCGTGCACAGCCCCCGCATGCGGGACTCCCACCGGCAATCAAAGCCGGCGGGATCCCACTTAAGATCATTATCTGGGTACTTGAGGTCATTTACAGACCTCATTAGTTGGAGATTTTAGGGGGATTCGGATTTTGGACCACCCAGAGCGTGTTTCCCATGCTGGGGGAAACACTCCCTGTTTAAACAGATGTGTTGCAGCCAGTGGCAGTTGCAAAGGTCCATTTAACAGGTGCGAGGTAAACCCTCATTCATTGCAGCAGGGCACTCTGTCACCACAGACAAAGTTTTGCCTGCCACACCGTTGTCTCCACACCTTAAACTCAGCTGTCCAATCACATTTACCTACCTTGTGGACCTCCTCACTCTCACACCGTCAGGATTGGGGGGGGGGGGGTTCCATTGCTGCATTTATCACTCCATTGGAGGACGAGCAACATCACCAGCCTCGCCAGGCATGCTGTCCACCTCCGCCACGTGGAGCTACACAACACAGTGCTGCACAACAGGCACCTGCACAAAGTAGTTGTGCAACTACACATACACCCACTGTAGGGTGACACAATGGGAGGCATCAAGGGTGTTCATGGAGAACCTCATGAAAGAGCATTATTGCACAAGCCAGTCAAGAATGGCTAAGATGTGGCAGTAGTGGTGACAATGTAATATGTAATGTGAGTTGATCAGAAATCAAATATTAGTAAAAACCATGACAAACCCTCAAACACCCTTGTGCATCCCCTTCATGCTCACGACACGTTTGCCTTACGCTTCCTACTGCACATACGTGATGCATGCCCTGTGGCTGAAGCACAGGTAGTGGCAGGTGGGGTGAGGCTGATCATGAAAGAGATGCATGAGAGGGTGAGTATGAGGCAGAGCCATGAGATTGTATAAGGATTGGGTTGAGTGGTAGTGGTGGGATGAGTACTGGCAAGGTGAGTAAGTACAGGTAAGATGAGGATGAGCTTTGAGTGGGTGTGAGGAGTGATGTGATAGACTAGTGTTGGCAGTGCAGAAGGAGATATGGGGTGGGGTCAGTGATGTGGCAGACAGAGTGTAGGGGAATGAGTAAGTGTACTCACTTCAGCTGCCCTACTTGGGTCATTGAAGCGTCTCCTGCACTGGTTGCAGGTGCGTGATATGTTGGTGGTGCTGGTGACCTCCTCAGCCACCTCGAGCCAGGCTTTTGTGGTGGCAGAGGCAGGCCACTTCCTCCCGTCCACCGGGGAGAAGATTTCTGTCCTCCCCCTCTTCCTCACCACATCCAGTAGGACCTGGAGTGAGGCATCATTAAACCTGGGAGCAGCCTTCCCCATGGGCTGCTCCATGCTGTAATTTTGGCTCCTTTCTGCAGCATTAGTCAGTGGAGGACTGCCCCTTTAAATAGGGCTCCTCCAGCTGACAGCCTATGATGTGGGTGCGAAACCCGGAAGCCAAGGTATGTGGCTTCAATTTACTTACGATCGCGTGGGGAACCCACCGATTTTACTGGGCGCGTTATCCACGCACCAAGTCAACCCCCCCGCTGGCAATCCGCCTCTCTCCTAATATCGGGCCCAAAGATTTTAGAGACGGTGCAGAAAAAATTTACTGGAATGGTTCCAGGGAAGAGGGACTTTAGTTACGTGGATAGACAGGAGAAGCTGGGGTTGATCTCCTTAGAGCAGAGAAGGTTGAGAGGAGATTTGATAGAAGTTTTCAAAATCAAGAAGGGTTTACATAAAGTAAATAAAGAGAAGCTGTTCTCATTGGTGGAAAGGTCGAGAACCAGAGGATTCAGATTTAAGGTGATTGGCAAAAGAACCAAAGGCGACATGAGGAAAAACTTTTTTACGCAACGAATTGTTATGATCTGGAATGCGCTGCCTGAAAGGGTGGTGGAAGCAGATTCAATCTTGACTTTCAAAAAGGAATTGGATAAATGCGTGACGGAAAAAAATGTGCAGGGCTACAGGGAAAGAGCAGGGAAACGGGACTAACTGGATTGATCCAAAGATCCGGCACGGGCTCGATGGGCTGAATGGCCTCCTTCTGTGCTGTAACCATTCTATGATTCAATGATTTTAAAATACTTACTTTTTTTTTTAATTACACATTGACATCCCCAGTCTTTTTTTTCTCATCTTTTTTCTTTGATTTTGCTGTTTAAACTTTAGTCTTGTTATTTCTAAATGATATATTCTATTTTCACTTTTCTGTTTTTTTTTAATCATTTAAGTTTACCCATTTTTTCTGGAGCCCACACTATCAATAGGTAAACTTTGATTGGCTGAAAAACCACTGCAATGTCCAGTTTTTCAGCCAACTGAGGCTCAGGATATTGTAGTTTGAACTGGTGACTTAATTGAAGCAATCAAATCAAAGCTGGGATGAGTTTGGGTACTAATTGAATTCCTCTTTCCAATATAAATCTCTAATTTTATAAATATCATTACCAATGCATTCTCTTGAATGCTTTCTGTTACAAATCTAGATAATCAAACTATGGTGTGGAAAGGAAGAATTATTTTAAAATTCTATGCAGTACCCAATAAACAGCATGAGCCAGTTCAAATATTGATTGGTTGGTGATATCAGGATCCTCCTAGAATACAGGAGTCAGGTAAGATTCATCCCACTGACAAATACTTCATCAATTCACTATCAGCCTGGAGAACCTTCATTCCTGAGAGTATCATAAATTTAGAAGCAGCTTGTGTTGAAAAGCCTTGCAATTCTGGAAGGTCAAGCCCATGATGCCATTTTTACGTTGCTGTGATGCAGTTGCACAAAAGTGATGGGTTTCAATCTGACTTTAAACCGCAGCAGCCCGAGACCCACTCAGAGAAGTTAAGACCCAATGCTGGGTTTGAAACTGCATGTGAAATAATCTCCATTGCATTGTTGAGTTGGGAGGCCGTTCTTTTGGATCTTCTGAGCATTTTATAAACTAAAGCAGAGTTTTATTTATTTATATTTGCACCTCCCACGCCTGCACTCAAAACAGTTAGCTGTGCGCATGCATGTTGCTGCCTACAAATCGGATTGTGCAGCTACTGATAGCACAGTAAAACTGCTGGGTTAGATATCATCTATTTCATTTCACTCATGGTCAGTTCAGCCCCACAAAGTGATTTTAAATTACTTCTCTGCCTGTTTAAAATATACGTTGAGATCTGGACCAACCATATGTAATCTAGGTAAAATAATTCATTTTTAACACCTCGCTCCTGTCCCAGAGTGAAATAGACAGAGACCCTTTGTTCTACAATAAAGAAAAAAGGAAGACTTGCATTTATGTAGCGCCTTTCACGACCTCAGGGCATCCCAAAGCATTTACAGCCAATGAAGTACAATAACAAAATAGAATTGAGATCAATTACAAAATGCACATCAGAATTAAACTGGACACCAAAATATTTTGTGCCAAAGAGCCATTGTACCATCAATTAGGCCCATAGGAATACATGATCTATGAAGGAGCAATGGATTCAGACCAGTTAATACTGCATCCAGAAAGGAAACCAAAATAGTTCACAATGCATAGTGCATCCAGCTCTCAAAGGTTTAAACTGGCTGCAGTGTGCTTAACAAATAGATTTCAACTCAGTAACTCTGAGGGCAAGGATTATGAATGACAGTTACTGTTGCACTATTGCTGTTTTTCACCAGTGTGGTACACTGAGCTCATCTATTGAAGTTGCTGAAACAATAAATGAATGAACTCCCTATTTTCTACACAATGACGATGTGAAGTAGCTGTGGATTCTCCTCTGCTGGATCAGAAGCCCACTAGCACATTTTCATGTACGTTACCTTCAAAAGCAGTTTGTTGCAAAACTTTTTCTTTTTTGAGATAATGCACTACAGGAATAACTGAAGCACCAAAACTTTCAACACAAAGCTCAACAGAGAAGACAGCAACAAAAGACACAAAGTGACTGGTGCTCAAGTACTGTTGCACTTTGTAACTCTGGGTCACAGTGAGACTTTATTAGGTAGTGAAGTAATGAGGAAAAAGTCTGGCGATGTTACATTTCACAAGTCCTACAGGTAACATCTCCCAATCCTACGTTCCTACACTTGATAATACAGATCGTATGTATCTCCTAATATTTGGTGAGTGCACCTTCAAAGATTCAAATCAGGTGTTTTTACGAAGGAATTACATGGAGTGCACGGAAGGATTAGTTTGCAGTGTCTATGTTCTTATTACTGTAGAATTCAGCTATTTTTGAGGAGCCAGTCACACATCAAGAGGTCTACATTATGTGAGACTTAATAGTTAAGGCCAAATGTACCTTAGTGATTATCATATTTCATAACAGAACAAATGTGAATTATTCATATACTTAGCATTTTGCACAACTACAGCTCCTTTTGCCTAGCCTTGGGCAAATTTAGTTTATTAGCATATTATAAGATGCATACTGAAAGTGTGCCCCAAACCAAATTCTGGTTGTGAAGGAATCTGATTTAGGCATGCTGATCATATTCTGTATTACAGTGATTATCTATTAGAATATTTAATAAAATCATCTCATTACAAAAAAAAAATCACATTTTCACATCTCAGCCAGTCATTCTCAGTCAGATGGTACTTTGGGGAAAATTGAACACAAAGGACACCAGGCTCTGCAACAGAGATCGTTGTGTGTTTAAAAACCAGCATTAACAATGCTACTCTAACATTGTTTTTGATTGCAGGAAAATAAAAATATAACCAATAAGATTTTAATTAAGTCATTTTGAAGAATGGGGACAGAGGGGGTCAGAGTTCAGTGCTCCCTATTCATTATGTCATTTATTAATTCATCCATAATCTGTTTCCTACTGATTTTATCACCATTCATTATTTAGAGGGATATTGGGCCAGAAATTGCTTAAAAAATAACAGCGAGTGTATTGTTGTTAGTGGTGAAATCGAGGAGCAAATTTCGGCGTTTGCACAAGTCAAATCCAGAACTTGCTCCTCCTGGTTCTCCAGCAATATGACAGCTTCGAATTAAAGGGGTATCACCGGCTGGAATCAGTGGAATCAATGGACCTGTGCCAACTTGCTCTTCTGCCCAGCTGAAAAGCTACGACTATCACCACAAAACAGGTACGCTTAAAAATACCAGGTCTAAACTAAGTTTTAAAAGCGCAGTAGGTCTTAACGACTGCCAAACAAGTAAAAATTAACATTTAAAAATGTGATGTCTCATTACTCCTTATTTTAATAGTTTTTGGTCATTAAATTTTTTTTTTTCATTAAATTTTTTTTAAAACTTTTTTCTTCTGTCTCTTTTATTTAATTCGATTATTTCTTACCCTCTCTTTTTTTTTTCGCTGTCTATAACTGTTTGTACAAATGATTTTAATGTTGAACCTTTCACTTCCTGGATTTTACGTTCCAGCTTGCAGAAACTGTTCGCAAAAAAGGTGCAATCTGATGGCTTAAGGGGAGAGAGTGATCCTCTTGCTTCTCCTCTGGGTCTTAGCTTTGCTGGAGCTAATGCTGGGCTCTTCTCTGCTTCCTTTAGGGGAAGTGTACCCAGTAAAGATCGCGGCAAGTTAGTGGGTTAGTATCAATCTATGGAGCGGCGAGCACTGTTGGTTCGCCACTCGGAGCAATTTCTGGGTTATTGTCTTTGTTTTGGGAGAGGGGGAGGAATGAAAAGAGTTGTGCCATTTTGGTCTCAATCTTGTCACACACAATTAAATGTGCTGATGAGTAACATCACCATGTCAAGTATTTCACCCACAATAAATGCTCATCGCACACTTTCGAAGAAAAATGTTTCTTAAATAAAAAAACTGCTCTGAAAATAAAGCAAAAGAATCTTATCGCTAATCATAATGCAACATGTTTCCTTACAGGTGGCCTTTTAGCAGTTTTACAAAATGAAACACCTGAGAAAGCATGAACCTACACCACTGCACATATCTTTCTCTCTTTTCCTCTGGATTATTTGTGATTATGAGGCAATTCTGATGAATCAACTTCCCCTTTAGAAAGAAAGCATAGCACAGTACAAACACAGAGTGACAAAATGTCCCTATTCAAATACACGGCGTCCTAAAATTAGATTCCAGTCATCGTAATGGGTGGTGATGCAGCTAGAACACACCACCTGATCCTTAGTAGTTTAGTGGGAGTGAATGCATCAGTGTACCCTCTGCCTTGGTGATTTGTTGGTGAGTATACATCCAGTCCTTAGCGATGGTGATACACCCAATTACTGGTGGTCTCAGCTTTGTAAAGATTCACATTATGGACCTATGAAAGCCTAAACATACGCAAATATTCAACTCTGGCACTAAGTTGAAAATTACACCCCTCCCCAGCATCTGGGACAAGCATTTCTCCCTCAGTAATGAACTGAAGTATGAGCCTAGATTATATACTCAAGCCCTAGTGTGGGGATCAAGTCCACGACCTTCTGACTGAGAGGCAAGTGTATTACCACTGAGCCAAAGCTGAAATACGAAGGCAGGTCAGAGAATTGGGGCTACAATGGTGTAGTCTTACCATCAGCCCATGCTCTTTGTTAGCATGTCTCCCTGCTGAAAACATAGGATCATGGAATCACCTCGATACAAAATTCCCAGTTGCTGACAATGGAGTAATCATGAGAGGGACGCAACTTTTGCTCACATCAGTGACAGGTGGCTGTGCTTGACAATGACATCTCTTCTGCAACTTACATTTGATGGAACAACACTGCTCAGTGATTATGGTTAAATATAAAATATAATGGTGCCAATTGATATAAAGCCAACTGTGCTTCAACAGAACGCACATTGCTGCATCAGTTGACATTTCAATTGTCCATGCTGTTTACTTAGTGTCTTAGAACTTAAGTAGAGTATTATCTCTGCTTTTAAGATGGATAAGTGATGTGAACCACAAAAGATTCCTTAAACACCTAGCATGTTTCTCATCTTAACACCTCTGCACTGTCATCTTTGATTTAGTCACAAAAGCATTGGATACTAGTCAATTTGCACAAAGTGATAGAACCATCCCAAAAGGAAATAAAGCTTTCAGTCAAAATGACAAGCTGCAAGTTTCACATGTTTTACTATGATCCATATCCTTTTTTAGTCTAAATCTCATGGCACTAGTTCCACCTTCCTCTTTTAATTGACATGAGGCATATGCATATATAAACAGGAATTTATTCAGCATGTTCATTAAAGGAGTCACATGATCAACAGCCAATTTAAGAATTACACATAATTATGACCAGCTTTAACATCTTGCTTTCTGTAAATTTTCTTTCTACAATATTTTTGTTTAAAAGTGTTTGGCTGGATTGTTTGGTTTGATAGCTGGACAGGTTTCACATTTATATATAGTCTTTCACATCCTGAGGTCCCAAAGTGGTTCACGAGCCAATTAATTACTTTTGAACTGTATTCATTGTTGTTAGGTAGGCAAACATGCCAGACACTTTGTGCAGAACAAGGTCCCACAAATTGCAAATGAGAAGAATAACCAATTGATCTGTTTTTTGTGGCATTCATTTAGGGAGGAATGTTGATCAAGACACTGTCAGAATTTCCCTGGTCTTCTTCGAATAGTGCCATGGGATCTTTTACTTCTACCTGAACAGGCCTCAGTTTAAGGCCTCAACTGAAAGACTGCACCTCTGACGCTGAAGCAATCCCTCAGTACTGGATTTAAGTGTCAGCCGAGATTCTGTACTCAAATTCTGGACTGGGTTATCGCGGGGGTCAGCGATCGTTGCGGGGGGGAGGGGGGGTTCCGCGATTGTTGGGGGGCCACTGCAAGTAGGCTTGTTGGGCCTGGGGGAAGCACGCCACTCCTGCTTCTCCGAGCCCACAAGCTGTGCCAGAAAGGGAACCTATCTGTTAGTCTCGGGCCTTCTCACCTCCTTTCACGTGCCGTGAAATAGAAGACCCGAGAATCCTGGCCCTCCGGGGTTGAAATTGGAAACTGTGGAAAAATGGAGGCCTACAGCCTCCTTGAAAGGTTTTAAGGCCCGACCTGCCTCCTGCGAGCGGGTTGGTCGCCCGCTTCTCATCCCTCCCCAGTGAAAACCAGAAATGGGTGAGTTGGAAGCGGGTTGAGGTTGGGTTGGGGGCAGGTCTGAAATGGTTCCGATTTTGAATGCACCCCTGCCCCCTACCCACCCGTTTTTCACTTTTAAAATTGTGCCCATAGTGGGTAATTCTAACCTAACTTGCCAGGCAGGAAACCCATGGGATCGGGTGAGCGTTGGTTTCACACCCCACCCGATAATACTCTCAACTAACTTCAGTGGAGAGTAAAATCGGGCAAGGTGTAAAACTCAGTTTCCCGACGGGCGGGTTAGGTTAAAATTGCTCCCATAATGTAGGTAATGTCGTAAAAGCATCACATTGTTTTCAAGATGTTGCAGTCAAAATGGCTCCAGTTCTTCTCTCACCCCAAAACAACCAAGACAGTGCGTCTTTAAATAGTAAGCGGAGATGGCATCATTGGAGAAACTAGCATGAAGTAATTACCGAGTCTGATAGCTTGACAAAATGGAATTAACATCTGTGGATGGAACCCCAGGGTGCTCCAATAATCGTGTCATGTTAATATCCTCTCATATTCAGGCCTCATAGATGAAACAAAAATATTAAAAACAATCAGAAATAGAGAGAAAAAAAATATTTTAAAGTTAATCCTAAAGTTTCTATTTTTCAATCAATACCAATAGTGAAATATCCTTTTTAAAATATACAACTCCTTAAAGGAAGCTGCAAGCACAAATAAATAATTCCATACGGTGGAAATGATTTTACTGGGCAAAACACGAACAGCAATTGTACATCAAAAGTAGTGGGAAAATGCAGACTAATAGAGACCATAGCAACTTATTAAAATGCCCAGCTCATTTGATTTGTAAATGAGACTGCTAATTAAAGAAACC
The DNA here is from genome assembly GCF_035084215.1 of Heptranchias perlo. Classification (NCBI taxonomy): domain Eukaryota; kingdom Metazoa; phylum Chordata; class Chondrichthyes; order Hexanchiformes; family Hexanchidae; genus Heptranchias; species Heptranchias perlo. The sequence goes on along the minus strand of NC_090350.1, from coordinate 19,560,462 downwards.
TTGTCTTCAACTATTCGTCTGGAAATTGCCGTTGGTGCAATATTGAATAAACTTAAAGTAACCTTAGCTTTTGATGGCTACAATGCAACAAGTTTAACACAAAATATATCGCCGTTCCTTCATCGTCGCTGGATCAAAATCCTGGAACTCCCTTCCTAACAGCACAGTGGGAGAACCGTCACCACACGGACTGCAGCGGTTCAAGAAGGCGGCTTACCACCACCTTCTCAAGGGCAATTAGGGATGGGCAATAAATGCCGGCCTCGCCAGCGACGCCCACATCCCATGAACGAAGAAATTTTTTTTTCCTGTTTTCAGTACATGGCCTAAAATGATTGCTGGCATTTGCCTATTAGCTACACATTGAAAGAATAAAATCTCTTTTGGCTCATAGAGAACATAGCATTATGCACTGTGCAATCAATAAACCCCAAGCTCTAGGAAAGTCAGAGGGCCTATAGAATTGTGTTGCCCTCACATTGCTGCTGTTGGTCTCCAGGAAAAGCGACAAAGTCTTAGCCCTGCTGAATAATGCATCTGTGACCTCCTTGATACATCTGTGTACAGCAAACTTGCTGACATTACAGATGTCCCAAGTGCTAGCCTGGAAAAAGACAGATGCATAAAGATTGAGGGCCAAGGTGCCTTTGTCAGCCACTGGCAGTGCTATATAGATTTTAGATGTATGGAGATTTCCTGCAGGATGTGGACACAGCTGTCAGAGTCCCTTCTAAACTTCAGACTCGCTAGGTACATATTCTCTCAGCCCTTCCCAGGAAGCTGTGTCTGGTACAGTAGATCCTTAGTGCTGTGAACCTTATGGTACACCTTGTGTGGTGACATCAAAGGCAGTCCTTCCCTACTCTTTGCTGATCCCCCTTTACCAAGCCCAGTGCCAGTTTAACACAAAATATATCGCCGTTCCTTCATCGTCGCTGGGTCAAAATCCTGGAACTCCCTCCCTAACAGCACAGTGGAAAAATCGTCACCACACGGACTGCAGCGGTTCAAGAAGGCGGCTCACCACCACCTTCTCCAGGCTAGCACTTGGGACATGTGTAATGTCAGCAAGTTTGCTGTACACAGATGTATCAAGGAGGTCACAGATCCATTATTCAGCAGGGCTAAGACTTTGTCGCTTTTCCTGGAGACCAACAGCAGCAATGTGAGAGCAATACAATTCTATTGTGTTAAACTGCTTAACTAAAACATTCAGCAGCTTATGTCTAGTTGAAAACTCCAGGGGGGAGCAATTGGATCGGGCCTGTTATTGGGCGGGGGTAGCGCGATCCGCTATTACCTCATGCCCAATGGCCCCTACGCAGGCAGGACGAGACTTTCGTCAGGCCTGATGACTTACCTGCAATCTGCATTGGAAATCAGCGTTGAACGAGGATTCCATGCAATTCACACTTTCCACCAGCAGGGGGAGCTCCAATCTCTTAAAGGCAGGCTGTCTCTTAAAAATCTCTTAAAGGTAGCTGATATCTGTTATTTACTGAAAATAGCAGTCTGCTGTCTGCACGGAGTCTAAACGGAGATCAGACATCGCACATACAAAACACAGATACAGCTCCCATCCCTATGTTTGCAAACTGATGAGTTATGTTAAAACATTGAATAAAGGTTGCGCACTACTAAATTGCACATCCTCCAATCTGCATGCCAGACCTCACCAATCTACCGAACTGAGATTGGACTAGGCCTGCGAGAATGCATGCACCAAGGTTCTCTGCTAATGCACTCGAGGCCTTGGTGCAAGAGGTGGACAGAAGGAGGGGCATCCTATATCCACAGGCAGTGGGGGGGGGGGGGGGGGGGTGGGGAGAGGCCCTCCAAACATATGCCTAAAAGACAGTGGGAGGCAGCGGGGGACAAAGTCAATGCCAGAATCACAGCATCATGAACATGGATGCAGTGCAGGAAGAAGTTCAATGCTTTGACATGAGTGGTCAAGGTAAGTGAGGTCAACTGTGAAGTGGCATCTCCTACCAACTACAGCACTAGTCGCATCCACTGCTCCACGCACTACACCCCCCCATCACCCACATACCAACAAACTCTTTCCATCAGTACTCAACTCTTCCAATCAGATGCTTCCTCTCACCCTCACACATTACCACTGTTGCAAGCTGCCCACCCACAATTCACAGGCCACACACCATGGCAGCTGTTCAACCATGACAGGCACACCACCCAGACACACGTCCCACTTTCTTGCAGGAGAAGGTGGCGCATATCAGGAGGCAGCAAGTGGTAGTGGCATTTCGCCCCACGAGCCTCTTCCACCATTCAATGAGATCATGGTGGACCTGTGACCTAACTCCATAAACCCGCCTTAGCCCCGTATCCCTTAATACCCTTGGTTCACAGAAATCTATCAATCTCAGATTTAGAATTCACAATTGAGCTAGCATCAACTGCGGTTTGCAGAAGCGTGTTCCAAACTTCTCCCACCCTTTGCGTGTAGAAGCATTTTCTAACTTCACTCCTGCACGTTCTGGCTCTAAATGTTAGGCTATGTCCCCTCGTCCTAGTATTCAAGTGTAGGAGACCTCCAAAAACAGTTACAAATGTCTCAGCAGCCAGAAGTAATAATCCAGCCACTAACCTGTAAATCCTGCATGGTCCCTTTAAATACCGCTGGTGGGGGTCCTCCAGGCACTTTTAGACACATTCAGATGGTCGGGGTTAAGGCTGTACGTTGAGTTGAGCATCAAGTCCCAAAATGGTGTCTATCACTTTAAATCAGAGTTGCACACTGATTGTATCCATTTTCTCCTTACTTTACATGCTTCTGGCGTTTGTTATCTGCACCTGGGCTTACTCCAATAACAAGATGGCGTCCGGCACATGTCAAGCTGGAAACGTGCGTGCGCAGCCAAGACGCCATCTTGGCACTTCGGGAGTCTGCGTAGCGCCGAAACAACGGGCCTACACTGCCCAATTTAGTGCGCCAGGTCTGGCTGCAGTGGAATTGGTTTCATTAGTGGGGTAGCAACATACCGTACGTGATGCATTAGCTTTGGAACATGGTGCGTCGGACTTTTAAGCAGAAATAATTACCTTAACCACCGTAATGTGCATCTGAAGTGATACAGTGCTGAGACTCAACTTCCACTCGGGAGCAATTTCAGAGAGTTTGAGAAACCGGTGATATGTGATGGCTCGGTACTGCTCACTAAATTGCCATCTAAGTAATATTTCAGCGCCACTGACATTAAACTTATTGCTTTTTTCTCTCCCTCCCACCCCCATCAAAAAAAGGTTTATTTAAATATTTTATTCCTGAGAACAATTCCCGTGACATTACTTTATTTCAGTTGATTTGCGTACATTTTGGAGTATGTCATCGTCCCTGGAACCTTGGCCTGTTTATATTGGCACACCTCTTCCTGTGCTACTGGGGCACTTTCTGCAGCTGGATCTTGCACATGCTCATTTGGTTTGAATTTGCTATTTGCTTTGGTGCCAGTACCTTCCCAGTGGCAGGGGCAAACAAAGCAAAACTACTTCTCTGCCTCTACAGGCAGGAGAGCACTCAGCCACACAAGGCAGGCTGCAGCCACATTTCTTGCTTGCCTCTTTCTCCAACAGTATTCTACTTTGATGGTTGCATCATCGACCAAGGCGGCACGCCAGTTGGCAACTGAATACTGCCTAGTGTGTGCCACTTCCAATGGCACAATTGCCAGCGTATATATGGCAGGAGTTTGCTGCAGATTGTCAGTGGCAAATGTTTGACATTCATGTGGTATTGTGAAGGTGATTTTTTTTCTGCAAAAGCCATTGCAACAATGGGGGATTTTTTCAGGACTGCTAAGGTCCTGAACCAGCCAGGAACAGCCTGCCCTGAAGCACGGCTGAATCCTGTGCTGTTGTCCGTTAAGTCAGTTTGCTTTACAGCAAGGCCCATTTAAAATTGCCCGCTATGGGCAGGGAGCCTGACTTACTGACTTTACATATTGAGAAAACACTGGTATTTCACCTGCAATTTCCTACAATGCACAGCCAAGGGGGAGGCCCAATGCCGGTACTGTGCATTCATAAAATCCGTCCCTGTATGTTCACTTTTTCCTGATTCGGTGGCAATTTATTGTACCTCATTGGCTGTAAAGCACTTTGGGACATCCTGAGGTTGTGAAAGGCGCTATATAAATGCAAGTTTTTCTTTTTCTTTCAATGCCTCATTAAATGACACCTTGAAATCCCAAGCAATGCTGTCAATCTAAGCAGCGTTTCTGAAAAGCAAAAGATTGTTTTATTTCGTATTGTGGTATTTAGCACAGCTGCCGTAGCACAACGACAGAGTTTTGGCATAATGACAAAGCACAATCAAACCAGTGATATTTTTTATTACTGTGTTTTTCTATTCCAAGTTGACAGTGAGGGTATGTCAGTTTGTGTAGGGGTTGTCATAATTCTGAGGTGTTCTGATGGTATTTACAGTTATCACGATTTGGAATACATTTCACAAACGCCGAAATAGAAAATGGGGAAACGGAACTCCTAGCCCCCCCCCCCACCCCCCAAATATTTACGAGGAGGTGGGCAGTGAGCTGCGGCACGTGTTTGCGGGGAGGGAAACCTGGAAATGCCAGGAATGCGGAGGTCCTGCCGAATTTAACATTGGGGATGGTCCACAGCAACCGGGAAAGATCGAGGGGTCGGTGGGAGGAGGCTCGGACCGGCAATCGGGAGGGAACGGGGACTGGGAGTGATCGCAGGGGTCAGCGGATCGCAGCAGAAGATTTGCTTGAGGGGCCGGGGGGGAAGCACTCCTGCTCCTCCTGGCCCACAGGCAGTGCTTTAAAAAGCACTTGCTTGCCTAATCCAGCCGCTCCCGCTTCCCTTTAGCTGCCGGGTTTCCCGAGCCCCGAGAAACCTGGCCGGCCAGCGATAAATGAAAAGGCTACAAAAATCTGAGGAATCTCATTAACATATTATAATCATGACCCACCCCTCCAGAGCATGTTACTCAAACGCACTGTAGAATTCAGTGAATTCCACCTTTTCCCTGAGCAAAACCGATCAACACCTAGGACGTTGGATACAAAAGGAGCCCTGTATAGCAGGTGATCAACAATCAGCATTAATTCGAAGAACAATAGCCCATCCAGAGAGGCAACTGCAGCAAAACGAGGGGCCATCGAAACCCATCAAGGACTATTAAGAGGCTTTGAAAGAACTTTTAAACGAACATTGAAGTAACCTTGTTAATGTTAAAAACTATTGTAAGAGAGGGGTATAAAAACGGAAGCCTGAAACCCCCTTTTTCTTCTCTCAGATTCCTCGCTCGTGCAACTCAGCCCTGACTTTTGGGCTTATTCCTCCGCCACCCAAGCTCTTCAGAGAGGAGTGGCTTCCAGCGAAACCAACAAACCCTATGTGAGAGAACAGGTCAGCCAGACCCACAAGTGCGCAAGAATTGGTGAGCCTCGACTGTGTGTGTGTGTGTGTGTGAGATAGGTGACTCCAGGGTCCCCACCAACCTCTTAGTTTAGTGGGGTAGTTTAGTGGGGGAGTGTACTGTAGTGTGTGTGTAATCCAATGTACTGCATAGGACCATTTTAATTGTCATTTTCTTTTTGAGATGGTGGTACAATAAAACCAACCGTCTAATTCAAAAATCAAACACCGAGTTTGTGTGTTCTCTGTGCTATTCGGCTATGTGATCCATTACCGGATGCGTTAGCATAAGTCCCGTTTTTCCTGGACCCCAATCCGTGAGGTAGAGATGTTCCTGGGCTAGACCAGGGACCCGATATCGGCACTGATCAATAGGGTGAGAACACCCCCAAAACACCCTACAGCCCCCCAACCTGCCGCGGTTAAAACGGAAGTAGGCGCTATCGCGGCGGGTTTCGCATATTTGACGATTTAACCACCCTCCCGACCATCTCCCGCCCATCGTAGGGGGGTTAAAATTTCCCCCCTTATCTCTATCTCCTTGGACTTCACCACCAATTGAATGAAAATTAAACCCCTCAAACTGCATAAGTGGCCAAGACATCTTGCTACCTGAACAGAAACCTCAGAATGAGGGTCAACTGCTTCACATCAACTTCTTTCTGAAACCCAAATTACAACTACTTGCATACAGAACAATGTTCCAATGTCAATGAAGCAAATGGATCTTTTTATTAATCTTTTTAAAAAAAACAAGGAGACATGGCATTTCCATCAACCTACATGGAAAGTAATAGGCAAATTCTGGACAGAAAGTTCCAAGAATTCAATTAATTCAATTAAACCTAAAGACACAACCTAAAAAGAGATAAAAAAGATCTCACTACTATTCATTCAATTTTTCCATTAGTGGAAAAATTCTTCAAATTCAGAATATTGAAACGGGTTAGCAAGATATCCCACATTCACCCGAACCAGGAACATGCCTAAAGCCATTTATGATGTGGAGATGCCGGTGATGGACTGGGGTTGACAATTGTAAACAATTTTACAACACCAAGTTATAGTCCAGCAATTTTATTTTAAATTCACAAGCTTTCGGAGGCTTCCTCCTTCGTCAGGTGAACGATGTGAATGATGTCACATCGTTCACCTGACGAAGGAGGAAGCCTCCGAAAGCTTGTGAATTTAAAATAAAATTGCTGGACTATAACTTGGTGTTGTAAAATTGTTTACTAAAGCCATTTAAGAATAGTAAGGGACAGGCTCAAAAGAATCATGGAATCATACAGCACAGAAGGAGGCTATTCGGCCCATCGTGCCTGTGCCAGCTCTTTGAAAGAGCTATCCAATTAGTCTCACCCCCCTGCTCTTTCCCCGTAACCCTGCAAATAGCTGCTGAAGGACTAATTGACACATTCATGCAGCAATGTTAACACAGAGCATGGTCCCCTTCACCTGAGCCAATGCTTTGTCACAGGTGCCTCATTGCTGTCCCAGGAAGGCTCTGATGACACAGTTCACCTTTGTGCTTACTTGAACCATTTGCTTTACACAAGTTCAGACTGAATTCCATAAACAGTTCTGACACAAACAAAAGTAATTAAATGAAACACAAAAAACTTGTTTTTGGTTTGAAACACTAGACATGATGGTATTATTAATTCACAAACCACATGCTGGCCAAAAATCTTAATATATAGCCTGTCGTCTTTTTCACCAATGTAGTTGAAGATATTGCAAGCAGTACATTCTTGCTAATTGTATTCTAGCAATTTACTGATCTCCAATGCAGACAGAAACATAACATCTTGGACCCATTAACACAAGGCTCCATATGGTTTGATTTTATATTTGTTCACATTCACAACCTTTGATTAAAATGGAAGCAAATGTACATGTATGTGGCATGAGGGATCATAAATACTACCATCACTATATAATCTTTACATGCAAACTTAGCATTCTTTTCAACCATTGTTGCCAACAGCTATACTAATATAACAATATACTACAAGGAGGAAAATTGCTACTTGGCCAAAATATGCAACATATACCTAAAGCATCCTACTTTTCTTTATGCTACCCAAAGTCTAGGATTATAGTTTATAATTTTTTTTAAACTACAGATTTTGGAAAACTTGAGTGGACATCTTCCTTCTGGAGCTGGAGCAAAAAAAAAATCAAAGAAAGAAGTCCACCATCATGGTCACCCATGGATGGGCATTTCCAGGAAAGGATAGCTCAGCTCATTGTCAAAAGCAATTCAAGTGCACTGGACTTCCCATCACTTATCAGACAGAACAAGCAGATTGTTTTGTTAAATATCATACTTATCTTACTCACAGATTCCTTTTCTTAGTAACTTGCCAATAAACACACTCTCCAAACTTACTGGGGGAAAAAAAATTGGATAGGGCCTATTATTGGGTGGGAGTAGCGCGATCCAATATTACCCCGCGCCCAATGGCCACTGCGCAGGCAGGTCGAGAATTTCGTCAGGCCTGAGGACTTACCTGCAATCTGCGTTGGAAATCAGGCATTGAACGAGGGTTCCATGCAATTTGTACTTTCCACCATGTGGTGGAGATGCCGGTGATGGACTGTGGTTGATAAATGTAAACAATCTTACAACACCAAGTTATAGTCCAACAATTTTATTTGAAAATCACAAGCTTTCGGAGGCTTCCTCCTTCGTCAGGTGAATGTCAGGAAATCCTTGAACCTTTCGCATTTATATTCAGAGAACAATACCTGGTGATTACAGATAATCATTCCAACTGCCCGTTGTCAAGGCAATCAAAGTGTTCAGACAGAGAGGTGTTACCTACAGGACCACCGAATATACAAACGGCCAGAACACAAAACAGAGAGAGAGAGAGGGAGAAACATCCGGAAGGAAGAGAAAGACTGAAAATGACCCGTTGAACTAAAAAACAGATAACTTTTATTCGCTGGTGGGGTTACGTGTAGCGCGACATGAACCCAAGATCCCGGTTGAGGCCGTCCTCATGGGTGCGGAACTTGGCTATCAATTTCTGCTCGACGATTTTGCGTTGTCGTGTGTCTCGAAGGCCATCTTGGAGTACGCTTACCCGAAGATTGGTGGCTGAACCAGCAAGGGGAGCTCCAAGCTCTTAAAGACAGACTGGCTCTTAAAAATCTCTTAAAGGTGCCTGTTATTTGCTGAAAATAACAGTCTGCTGTCTGCATGGAGTCTGAATGGAGATCAGATATCACACGTGTAAAACACAGATGCAGCTCCCGTCCCTATGTTTACAAACTGATGAGTTATGTTAAAACATTGATTAAAGGTTGCGCACTACTAAATCCCGATCTGAGTTGGTACCATGCCTGCTAGAGTGCATGCACCAAGGTTCTCTGCTGATGCACTAGAGGCCTTGGTGCAAGAAGTGGACAGGAGGAGGGATAGCCTATATCCACAAGGGGTGGGGGGGGGGGATGGGGAAGAGGCCCTCCAGACATATGCCCAAAAGGCAGTGGTAGGCAGCAGGACACAAAGTCAATGCCAGGCGCACAACACCATGAACATGGATGCAGTGCAGGAAGAAGTTCAACGCTTTGACATGAGTGGTCAAGGTGAGTGAGGTCAACTGTCAAGTGGCGTCTCCTACCAACTGCACCACTAGCCACATCCACTGCTCCACACACTACACCCCCCATCACCCACCTACCAACAAACTCTTTCCATCAGTACTCAACTTTTCCAATCAGATGCTTCCTTTCACCCTTACATATTACCACTGTTGCAAGCTGCCCACCCACAACTCACAGGCCACACACACTGGCAGCTATTCAACCATGATAGGCACATCACCCAGATACACGTCCCGCTTTCTTGCAGGAGAAGATGGCGCATATCAGGAGGCAGTGAGTGGCAGTGGTATTTAGCCCCTCAGGCCTGTTCCACCATTCAATGAGATCATGGTGGACCTGTGACCTAACTCCATATACCCGCCTTAGCCCCATATCTCTTAATACCCTTGGTTCACAGAAATCTATCAATCTCAGATTTAGAATTCACAATTTGAGCTGTTTGCAGAAGAGTGTTCCAAACTTCTCTCACCCTTTGTGCGTAGAAGCATTTTCTAACTTCACTCCTGCACGTTCTGGCTCTAAATGTTAGGCTATGTCCCCTAGTCCTAGTATTCAAGTATAGGAGACTTCCAAAAACAATTACAAATGTCTCGGCAGCCAGAAGCAATAATCCAGCCACTAACCTGTAAATGCTATATGGTCCCTTTAAATAGCACTGGTGGGGATCATCCAGGCACTCTAAGACACATTCAGATGGTTGGGGTTAAGGCTGTGCGTTGAGTTGAGTGTTACACACCATTTTGGGACTTATCACTTTAAATCAGCATTGAACACTGATTGTATCTATTTTCCCCCTACTTTACATGCTTCCGGCGTTCATTATCTGCGCCTGCGCTAACTCCTATACCAAGGTGGCGTCTGACGCACGTCACACTGGAAACGTGCCTGCGCAGCCAAGACACTATCTTGGCACTTCGGGAGGCTGCCGAAACAATGGGCTCTACACGGCCCAATTTAGCGCCCACTGTGTTAAAATGTATTTCTATCCAGGCTACAATATACGTACAGAACAACAAAGTTTTAACATGAGGTAGGGAGATTGCCAGTTTAAACAAGTCACGAGTATTTTGAAGTACAGTATTATAAAGAAAGACAATCCAAAACCAGAACATGATAAACAAATCGGAGTCTGAAGTCTCAAACAAGTACTTTTACCAACAAACTGCATAAAGACCTTCGATATAAATCATCTCTCAAACTCTGCCACCACAGGCCTGTCAGTATGGCAGGCCCCGATTTACCGCATAATTATATATATTCTCAGGGAATGACTCCATTGATTCAAAATTAAGGGTATGGGAATAAAAGAATTGGGTGAGACAAGTGATCAAAATTATAGGCCACAAGAATATATACAATGTCAGTGCCTATTCTACACCAAATCAGCACTAACAGTAATGCATCTGACACTTCCTTTCGGACACTCTGCAACAACACACACAAAAGAAGCACAACCAGGAAATACATTGCCAGAGTTGATAAATATAGAGCTCCAGAATGTAATAGATACTGGAATGGTAAGCATTGCAATAAACCAGCACAAAGGCAATTAAAAAATGTATTGTTTAGATGTACACCCTGACATCTACAACACAGAAAAGTGGAGAGGAAGGGGGAAGATGAGGAAGGGAAGCTCAGAAAGGTAAGGTTCATCAGTGCTATAGAATATTGCACATTTTTGCTGTTTGTATCCAGGAAGCACCTTAAAATTAGGAAGAACACAGGCTGGATGTAAAGCAACTGTCTCTCTACTCTGCTTCAACCCCAACCTAAGAAGACCACCCCCTTTCTCCACAAGTGTCCCATTCAGTTTCCACATAGTAGCTACCCTTAAGTGGCTTGTCTGAATGAGATTACCAATTGAGTGCCAGTTAGTGCAAATCAATGGGTGTTTTTTTTTTACAGCTGACTTGTAACCACTGGAAACTAGTCTGGGAGAAATGCAAACTCTTTTTATTAATGACTCATACACTGAGGGGAGAGGTAACTTTTATCTACCATTCTGCGCCTGATTAAAATCCTAATTCCAGAAGTACATTTATAGCACAGTTATGTTCAGAAACTCAGGGAATCTTGAATGTAAATCCATTCCATAACATTGAGTATTAAAGTATTGGTCTAATTTTCCCCACTAATTTTATCCTCTCCCTTCTCTTCTCCTGAAGGAATTTCTCTCATTGGTGGGGTATGGTCCTAGGGTGCTGTCCAAATAGCCATTCTTCATGTATTGGCCTAGACAGTGAGCATCTGTGGGCTTTTTGACCATAAAAGAACATCACATCCAAGCCCTATCCTTTCTTCACCTGGTGTTCACACATGCAAACTTCCATTATCCAACCATAGGTATGGCTGGATAATAATCAGAACCAGGAATCCTGGCTAACCTTTCTCTCTGTCATCCAAGGCCAACTGTAATGCCCCTGCTGCCCCAGCCGAGATTGAATCTGAGTCCTGGTATCATAACCTGTTTCAAGTTTTCTTACGATTGTTTCATTCTATATTCATTCTAGCAGAGGCTGCCAGTCAGTGTGCTCTGATATGTAGTGATGTTCATTCAGGAAGATTAACCATTATGATATCATTACTGAAGGTTCAATAGAGAATCAGTCTCTTGCTGATTACCAAAACTGTTTGTGTCCATTGCTACAGTATGCAGTAGTTACCTTGTTCATCAAGTATCTTCACAGGGGATGGCTGTACAATAAATTCAAGGCAATTCTACTTTTCTGGCACAATTACAATTTTGGACGAGGATTGCATTGTCATAACACAAACGAAATCATGTCATATGCTTACAAAGCAGTAGGAAGAAGCTTTTCCTTCTAATTTTCAGGGCAACAGGATAACTAATGTAATACGACTATTTATATTGTTTATTCATTTTCGGATTAACACAATTTTCAAGGTTGTAACATGATCTGACGCCTTTTCAGTCTTAAAAATTGGAAACAGGGCTCCAGAAACAAGTATTTGTGTTTTAATCCTTCTCAGTATATATCTAAGACCCTCAACTGAGGAGCAATCAACCAACAAGTGAATCTAATAGCAGAGAAGTAGAGAGATTTTGTCAAAGTCAAAAGAATAGGGTCGTCTTCTCTAGGCAGCAATAATGTAACAGATCGAACTGGATATTGGAGCAAGACATATGATGAGCAGTCAAAGAAAGACACAGAGTTGTTAAATGTTCCAATCTAAAAGCTAAAAGAAAGAGAAATTGAAAATCTGTTGCTTCAATTATGGATGGTCAGAAAGACAGGGAAAGAATAAAGGACACTGATGATTGACTTGTACCTCAGTAGTTACAGCCCCAAGTCCTGGGAAAGCTAACATGCAGATCCATTATATGTATTTTTATATGTTAATTGTAAAATAAATATACATTTTGACTATTTCTGCCATGGTGTGGGGCGGAGATGAGGGTAGAGGAAAGAAAGGCCTGATAGGTCCATTGTTCTCATCCTGGATACAGAGCACACTACATAGAAAGTTGCTGATTACTATACTTATTCTATGCCTGAAGAATAACTGGTGAGTATCATCTGTTTGATTTATAATGCTGGTACACCCAACAATTCATCCAATCTAATAGACTAGATTGTTCGATATGAAAATGTTTAGAATAATCTCCCAGGGTGATAGAGACATGAAATGAGACTCATTCAAAACGCAGGTGGATGCCAAGTTAAGAGATGAGCTTTGATGGGCCAAATGATCGAGCTCATCTTTGACTTTCCTTACGATCTTATCCCCAGCTTTATCATCTTCAAGTAAATAGGGTTGTGTTGTTAAATTATATGACGATCTCATGTTCCTCCCTCTTCACTCAGCATGTTGATTCCCTTCTGCCATATACACAAACCACAAAACCAACCACTTCAGCCATCACTATGTATTATGTATAATACAGTGGATCATGATTATAATATCTGAAGCTAAACTACTGTAAAAAGGAACTATTTTTATATATTTGTAGTGAGTAAACTTCTGGTCTTGGCAAAGTTTGCTTAATCTCAGAGAAACCATTCATCTATTTCTAAAAGGCTTTTAAATCTATAATTTATACTCTGCTAATTTTTTTTTCTGATGTGGTATATAAATATTTCATTATTGCAATATTTCATGCAGATAATGAGATATTTGGCAAATCTAAGATCCAAAATAAAAAGGAGAATCAACTGCAAGTACTTTAAGTTAACAAGACATAAAATGAGGAATAATTAAAATCATTTATAATTAACAGGATGCAGAAAGAGATGATTTTCAACAATGGAATCCTCAAGTTCCATCACTATCATCTCAGATCCGGCTAGTTTTAATGAATTAAATTGGCATTTCTGTGGCTTAGCTAATCAGACAGCTAGGCTTCTACTCTTTCATCTCCAACGTGCCTTGATCCCTGCTTATGCCAATTTATATCCTTCATGTTTTCTTTCAGGAGTCAAAGAATTTCTTGCTATCTCATAAATCATGCAGAGAATTCGTTATTTGTTCTCCATTCATCCCCGGACTGGTTTTTTTTTTACCTTTGTTTTTCCACAAAAATGGCAAGCATCTGTTTTGATGTTGGCCTACTTTGATTCATCAAGAATAAGAAGCCCATGGGACTTGCAGGTACAGTGGAATAAGAAACAGTCTTTACAGCTTTGGGTTGGGTTGAAATCCAGCTGCAAATAATGTAATGGAAGTTTCCTCCCTCTGTTGTTTGTCAAAATCCTAATAAGGTGAGTCTGGGACGGTGTCAGCAGATTTTCCAGTTTGCATGAATCAATAGCACAAAGCTCTCATTAATTTGTTAGTCATCAGCAGTCTCATTCAGTTAGGTTGTAAGAATGGCTGAGGTATGAAATATAAAGGTCACCCTGGTGCAATAGAAGATCAACTTGTGAAGTTAAGGTAAAGCATATCATTGGGTGGTGAAGGAGGAGAAGGAGCTTCAGCTACATCAAATCTATACTTGACCTGGGAGTGTTTTTGACTGCAAAAGTGGAACAATATTGAATTCCACAACACTGATAGCTCTCACCTTGAGATTTACCATAATCAAAGAGAAAAAAATTAAATATGTACAACTCAGCAAAACAAAGATTAGATTATTTCATTATTTTGTGAGGTTCAGCAATAGCTCATGCTCTAACCCAACACATATCAACTGTGTGTTAATGTGAAAGAAAGAAGGAAAGAAAGAATGCATTGATATAACATCTCATTACATTCTCAGGGCATTGCAAACCACTACACGTCCAATGATTACTTTTGAAGTGCAGTCACTGTTGTTATGTAGGCAAACACAGCAGCCAATTTGTACACAGTAACACCCCACAAACAGCAAAGAAGATAAAATGCCAAGCTGACCTGTTTTATAGGACTTTTGGCTGGGCAAATCTAAAAGAATTTACAGCAACTGGGAGAAGAAAAATGTTGCTTTAAATGAGTACTTGTCTAAGAGTAAACGGACATGTGGGTGTGGCTAACATTGACTGCAGCATTGCTGTATCATTGAGAAAGTTGTTTCTTGATCACTTTGACTTGAGCCCTGATTTTAACCTAACCCACCTGGTGGGAACAGGACAAATTTGGGTCAGACTTCAATGGAGTATAAAATCGGGCAGGGGGTAAAATGAGCATCCAACCTGAGCCCATCCCACTCCCGCTGGGTGGGCTAGGTTAAAATATTGCTGTTGGTTCTTTTTTCTCCTGCTTCTGGAGTCAACAAAAGATTGTATTTTTACAAGAACTTTGTTTAAAGTGTCACTATTGAGTAGTTCAGAGGTTTAACACTTGAATGGCAAAAAGCTGACACGTCTTATATCTTCTGTCAACAGAGGCACGGTCCAGTGCAGATACCATTAGCCATGGAGAAGCTGCTTTCTTAACAAAATGAGAATGCTTATCATTCAGTGGCTTCGAAAATGTTGGAGTTAAAAGAATATTAAAGATGGAGAAGGATGAGAACGGAGTTAGAACACAGTGTAGCTTCTGGGACCTGGGTTCCACTTCATCCCAGACAAAAGAGATGATGGGCCAGATTTTGCTGGAAAAATAACAGCGTCTGAATGACACAGGCCATTATTAATACACAAATCAGCCAGCTATTTGCGCTGCTCCACTGTTAGCTTTGCAAAAACAGCATCTCGCACTTGAGCTTCCTGTGATTTTCATGAAGTTGCTGCATTTGCACATTAATTGCCCATTAAACTCACCACAGAAAGTTAAGTCTAGTAATTAACAGCACAATTCCCCTTTTAATGATGTGATAATTGTTAATGACTGCCAATCAACCTCTCTTGACCAATTAAAAGTATGGAGTCTCATTTCTTCAGGTTGTGAATTGTTTTAGGAGATATTAAAAATGACAAATTTTACATTTAAAATTTTCTTTCTTACTTTCTGTCTCTTTTTTTTTCTCTCTCTTAATCCAATCTTTCTTTCCCTCACTCTCTTTTTCTTTCTGTACCAGATTTCACATTGAATTCACCCACTCCAATTCACCCTCCTTCTCAGTCTTTCCTCTGTTTATTTCTCATTCCTTTAATCTCACTGGTTAGGGAGATACACTGTTTGTCCCGTTGTTCACCAAGGTCCCAGATGCTCTGTTATCCTCAGCTCGCACTTTCAGCAACTTTGTGGGCAAAAATTTTTAAAACCTAAACGTGCAATTGTAAGTCTAACTAACGGGGCACGCTGTGAGAAGCCCCACTGCAGCAAAATTGGCCTGATCGCTTTCTCTCTAAAACCTGTTAAGGGCATAATTGGCAAGAGCTTGAATATTCAATCCAGTGCCAAAAAAATTACCCAGCTTTACTAAATGACCACGTCACAGCTGGTTTGCTCAGGATTATACACTCTGAGAAATTAAAATTTAACTAAATGCTCCTCTGAGGTTGGGGTTATCACTTTTCATTTTGGTACAGTGTTGTCTTGTAGTTTTATTGACTTCAGAGTATTTTCTTTATAATATTGCAGGGTACAAAGTATAATCCACGATATTTTGGTTGCTAAAGTGCACAGAGATCAAGATTCAACTGTAGCATGGGGCTTACTTCTTCAACTCATACCAGTGTGTGAAATTTCTTTGACATGATGGTGCACTGTGGTTTGACATATGCTCAACTAAAGGCTTGGTTTATTGTAATACATTGAACAAAACGATCTCCATCTGTTCCAAGCCATTGAATCATGACATTTCCATCTATTGGAGCTTCAAATATCTTCAATAATTCTACTTGAATTCAGAACTGTGGACAGAACTTGTTATTCCATCACCTTCAGGATGTCTTTTTATTTTGTTTAGTGGTATTGATGGTTGGCTTACTTGAAATAAAATATTTATTCAAGTTTACCATATTGAATAACAAATGAGTGACAAAGTTATTACGAGCCTGATTCACAAGTTATAAAATATTGTATTCAATGAGAATCTATCATGTTCTTGGATTATTCTTTTTTTTTAATTTCCAGGGTCATATGCATTTGAGAGGTTAGTTTGGCAAAGACTTAGGTTGGTAGTTCAGGGCAAGCAGTTGTCTGATCATCTCATGCAGCCTGTAGAGTATTACCCGTACTATGGTAATAGTCCTGTGAAAAGCGAAACAAAATTGCATTCAACATATGTCCAGAGACCAGAACCAGGGATCAGAGGGTAATGAGGTCCAAGGAATTTAGTAGAACATCTTTAGAGGGCACACATGTACACCTGGCACCTGAACATTGACTGATTGAGAAATTCATAAACATTATGTGTGTAATTACCTCATATACAGATTATCAACATTATGTAATATGATACTTGATATGGAAGGAGAAATTAATGCAAAATGCTTAAAAATCTTGGTGGATTATGCTATAATTAAGTAAATTCAGGGGAGTGTCAATCTGTTCTCTGAATATTTTGGTGGTATATGAAAATGGTGATATAATAAGGCCTGACAGTAACTTGTTTTATTTATGTTTTAAGGAAAGTTTTTGATTACTGTAGCAATTTTTCATAGTTCTGATTACAAAATGGCCCAAGCCACGTAATCTTTAAGTAATGCAGTCATAGGGAGAGCCATCTTTTGGTTGGGTCATCATAGCCCATAGTCCATGATCACCCACAATGTTTATGTCCGATATAGCATTTCCTTTGAAAGACTTTTTTTTTGGATTACTACAAAGGAAAACATGCTATGTAATCTAGGCCAACGTTTCCACAATGGCCGTTTGCATTGCTATGCCCCAAGTAGACCAAAGTCACACATGCATCATTGCTACAATGTCTTCTTAGGGCCCCAAATATTCTTGAATCACAAACTTACCATTGCAAGGCTCCAACTAGCACCCCTTTGCTATTATATTCTACGGACATGATTTAGCAATTTGTAGTGCCATTTTTATGACATATAAAAATTGATCAAAAATAGCAAACCATTTTCAAATTTAATTAACAATACCGTAACTTTTTTGTATCAAGCCCTATAATTGGATTCCTTACCTGTAATAATATTTTTAGTACGGTACATAAACAGCATTGCAAATTACAGTGTCCTAGTGTGAGCAAGTTGTGTAAGAAAACGTAGGAATTCATCCTGCATTGGGTAATGTTATCAAAGAATTCTGTTTAAACCCATCTTATCAATTTTTAATATTTTGCTTAGTTAGGAATCTAGCTATTTTTATATAGCAGGGTTATATTCCTCACTACTCATAGGATTTGAAGTGTTTCTGTATGGTTGGTAGTTTTTGCTATATAATCCCATTCTTCTATCATTCATATACTAGTTTCATATCTATATATACTTTATGTCCCTTTCACAGTTCAGCTTTTTTCTCAAGGAGAGATGACAGTTGGTAGAGAGGAGATACCATCCCTAGGTTCATTGAAATTCCTGATGCACTGTATCTAATTCTTTTTCCTTTCACAGGCAGATTCCAAAGTCAATCTTCAATCACAACAACTAATTAAAAATGAGTCATTTTCATTTTCATGAATTTGTATCATTCATCTCCCTCAATCGCTGTCTTGAAACCTGCACCTTCAACCTTAGATAAGATTACTAGAGTGGTATCATTCATTGAATCAATACGCAATCAGAAATCAGCATCAAGTAAAGACATTTAAGCAGTGAAACATGAAAAAATAATAGTATAATGATAGTTTTTCAAAATGTCTACATAACATTATAATATTTAATTAGTGCATAGTCCAAAAATCCTCAACATAAAAAATTTAAAGAAATTTACTTTGGGGGAAGGAAGGAGGGGCTAACCCTTCAACTATGATAGAATTTAGTACAGAATTCTGCTTAGATCCTTGTAGCCTAAGGTAAATTACCACGTCAATACCAAGTGGTGTCACATTTGATAGCTGTTATGTGCTGTAGACTCTTGTCCGGTGGGAGTTGGATGGAAGCTGCCCAGACTCATTTCACTTGGGGAATTAGCTTCTTTCAGAAGATCTATACAAAATGCACGTTCAAAGGGCATCTGACAAGCAGTTGTCAGCATCAGCCCACTTTCATTTTCATAACAATCTTATTTTTAACAGTTTCAAAGATGCAACCTAGATTGAATCATAAAAACTGTTCAAAAAACATTATCGTGAGCATTCTGAAATGACATCGAGTCAATTTTATTTCCTTACGAGGCTCTTTTGGATTTGATGCAATTTCTTTACTAACTAAGGTATTTTCAAAAGTATAAGTAGAATTGCAGCACTATTTTCTCTGATGCAGGACACTATTGTGTAATATTTTCTTCAGATTTTGTTTGTATTTCTCCTTGTCCTTCCAAGTTAATACTGATGCTTTCTGTTAGCTCTCCTCTTTCAGCTTAGACTTTGCCATTGCATAACTAGAGGTACTAGGCCTCATATTTCCTCTGAATTTTCATTTCTTTGCCTGTTTAGAACTCACCTTCATATTAGAAATTTGAAATCTAATAAAAATACTGAATTATAGAATGATAATATTCAGTGGTCAAAAGAATTGGGTGATGCAAGAGCCTAGCATACTGTCCTTTCATTCTGGGAATCCAGCCCAAACTGATAAGATGAAAGTCTCCTTTCTCTACTGCTTATAAGAGCCCTCCCTGAAATGAATTTCAGCAGCTCCCAGTTTCTAGTGATCAGGAGTTGACAGCCTAAAACTACCCACAATTTAGCACTAAATTGTCAATCTCAATCCACGAGGCCACAAACATGGTTGATGTGCAAAACAGAAACATTAATTTGGCCCAGTAGGGTAAGATCTCTTGAGCTGGAGATGAAGACATACTGTTGGGTTACAGTAAAGGGGGCTTTTAGTCTAAATGGATAAGTTCCAACCTCCATCTAAAAAAAACCTATCAAAAATGTGATCAAGTTTTGTACTCATCAGGTGAAAGAAAATTAACATTTTTCTCTGAAATTCAGTTATCTACAAATTTGATGTCCATCCCCGCTTCTCTGATGAGCTGTACTACAGGGGTATCGCCATGAAAGATGGATTCACAGACGGTGCACAGATAGTGGAACTTTCAAGGCCTGCTTGGTTGGGTTCCTAAATTATTTTGTATTTCAGTTTCTTCGTCCTTATATTTCCTTGGCTGCATTGTGCATTGTGCTTTGTACATTAATTGGTTTTGTTTGAAAAGTCTCCATTCCCCTCCAACACTTTTACTCATTACTTTTCGTTTCTGTTTGCTTTGATTGGCACCCAACAGAGAGGCAAGGATGGGCACACCGTTGGAAGTTGTGAGCATGCTGAATACTTGAAGTGAGTAAGAAGAATTTGTGAGGGGCCTAATAATCCAGGTGCAATTATGCAGATTTATGAGCATCTTGGCCCCAGTTGTGATCATCCCATCTGGACATGTCGAAGGATTTACGTCTTTGTCATTTCCACTTCACAAGATAGGATGTGACAGAGTTGTACCGTCTTCTGAACCATCTGCAACAGGGCTCCCAAACCTTCAGTATCATGCATTGCTCACATGTCTGCTGTGCCAGTTTGGAAAATTGGGCAACTTTTATGTCCTCATCCCCACTTCCCCCTTTATGGTGGGTTGTAGACTTTTAATAGAGCAGCAGCACTCAATGTTTTAATCTCCAGCCAAATGTGCTGTACACCAAGCTAACTGATGGCCAAAATAGGGAGCACAGTTTATATAGGAAAGTTGGGCACAGATGCTCTAAGATTTGAGGATTGAAAAATTGGGCCCATGATGATGATTGGTATCAAAAATTAAATGTCACAGTAGCAGGTGCTCTCCTGACATTGAGGTAGAATTTCAGGTTGATCAGAAGCTTTAAATTTATATGTAACTTACATTATAACGGACCTGAACGTGATTGACTCTGACATTTGAATGCAAAACATTCTATTCCCCAGCACTTGTTTTCCCCACATTGATGAGCAACAAATCTACCAAAAACAAATCGGTTATAATAACTTTCTAAAGGTTAGATAAGGAATGTTTTTGAAAAGAATATGTAGCCATGAAAGTATATATGTTACATATAAATAAATATGTGGTAATGGTTTCGGTTCAGATGGTATTCAGAATCCACAATGCCATTCAAATCCCTAACTGTATTCCAGCCATAATAGTCTCTCTCCTACATCTCTTATTCTCTGTTTATTCAGCGTGTATGATGATGGAATTTTCTTTAACAAACCCAAAAGTAGAGAAATGATGCCTTTCTACATCAAAAGATCTGTGCTTTAATGTATAAATTACAGCTAATAGATTGATTTACACTTCTATGATTCCTAATAAACGGCTGAGCAACGTTTTTCAAAATATAAGGCCCCTTGGGCTCTTTTCATATCACTAGGAAATTCTGCTTTTCCAGTAAATATTATTTACTGAGTCCTGTGTAAAAATAAAATAACCAGCCTTCCATGCTGGAACGATTGGTGGCCATCTTGGGCAGTGTTCCGAATTACGTCAGGGCCTCCTTTCTAAGTTCTTTGCATCAACTAGCCATGATTTTAATGTTATTTCTGTCTGTATTTTTCAACAGGGAATTCACAACATTGATTATTAAATAAAACAATCAAAACCAAACTTATCAGTTTACTGACCACCACCCACTGCACCCCCCCCCCATCTTAAACTGGATTAAATAATGCCAATAGGTTTTGCTTGACCCTCTGTCTATAGAAACATAGAAACATAGAAAATAGGAGCAGGAGTAGGCCATTCGGCCCTTCGAGCCTGCTCCGCCATTCAATATGATCATGGCTGATCCTCTATCTCAATACCATATTCTCACTCTCTCCCCATACCCCTTGATGCCTTTTGTGTCTAGAAATCTATCTAGCTCCTTCTTAAATATATTCAGTGACTTGGCCTCCACAGCCTTCTGTGGTAGAGAATTCCACAGGTTCACCACCCTCTAAGTGAAGAAATTTCTCCTCATCTCAGTCCTAAATGTCCTACCTTGTATCCTGAGTCTGTGACCCCTCGTTCTGGGCCCCCCAGCCAGGGGAAATATCCTCCCTGCATCCAATCTGTCTAGCCTTGTCAGAATTTTATATGTTTCAATGAGATCCCCTCTCATTCTTCTAAACTCGAGTGAATACAGGCCTTGTTGACCCAATCTCTCCTCATACGACAGTCCTGCCATCCCAGGAATCAGTCTGGTGAACCTTCGCTGCACTCCCTCTATGGCAAGTACATCCTTTCTTTGGTAAGGAGACCAAAATTGCACACAATACTCCAGGAGTGGTCTCACCAAGGCCCTGTATAACCAAAGTAAGACATCCTTGCTCCTGTACTCCAATCTTCTTGCAATGAAGGCCAACATACCATTTACCTTCCTAACTGCTTGCTGCACCTGCATGTTTGCTTTTGTCGCATAACTTTGCCCTATTTCTGTACCCACCATCATACCTGATGTCTTTTCCTGATTTCTTCCTTTAAAGAGAGAATTAGAGAAAAAAATAGAATGAAATTTAACAGCTTATTTTGATAGTAGGCAATATTATAACAGGACAATTGTGAAAACAATTGACAAAATTTGGCCCTGATCATTTTTACTCACAGAAAGGAATAGAGAATATAAGTTTGAATGCTAACAGGCAAGCTTCCTGAGGATTAATGCGTCCATCTCCTAATGCCTGGCTCAGGGCAACAGCAACAGAAGTGGTTGGCTCATAGACCACCTTCTCAGCTATAGCTTCAGGGAGACCAGCGGAGCCGGGGAGAAAATATACAGGCTGATTTTAACTCTCTCTGATCGGCAGGAATGAAGCAGGGGAGCAGTTAAACTGGAGCAGCTCCATTTCCCGCCGATCTGCGATTTTAATGCCGCCGGTTTCGGCCAGTGGGAGCCTCATCCATAAATGCAAATGGAACCCCGATGAAATTTTAATCTGCTTTTGAGCAGAACCATCGAGGCCTGCTAAGTAAATTTTTTTAAAAACTTTCCTGAGGAAAAGAGGATCAAGAGTGTTGCCCTGCGATCCCCCTTCCAGGCACGAGACCTTGGCTACACGGCCCCCTCCCCTACCATGTTGCCGGCAGCCTTCTGATGATGCTGGCAGGTGGTTTTCGGGCCGCCTGATTTTCATGAGACCCACCTGCCTGCTGCCACTTTCCGCCAGAATGGCCAAGAAGCCGATCAGCGGCATTCAAAAGAAGCTCAGCAGTTAAAATCTGTCAGGTTTCCCACTGGGAGTTCAAATCGGCCTTATAGATACTACTAAAAAAAGGGGTCCTGATGATGAGTGTTCCCCTGTAACCCCATCTCTTAGGTCATTTTCTCCTTGAATCGTCTTTGCCCTCCTCTATATTGTCTCCTCTTCTGCCTCCTTTATCCTAAGTAATTCATTATTGAACCTATTTCAAACAATGTATTATTTCCATTATGGTCTTTTTTCCAACCCTAATATATACCCTGTATCACGCTCCCTTTTGTAATTATAATTCGGTCATAACTGGAACTATTTACATTCGCCCAGTAACACAGAACCTCTCCCATCCCCTTTTCAAGATGGTACCTATTGTATCTCTATGAAATTATCGAACTCTTCCAATTACCTTGATTTGTATACAGAAGCGAGCAACCAGAATGATTGAAGGGATTGATGGATTGGATTATGAGGAGCGATTATGTAATTTGGGCATGTTCTCATTGGGAAAGAGAAAGTTGAGAGGTGATATGATTGCTGTTTTTAGGATTCTAAAGGGATTAGATAATGTAGACCACGACAAGCTATTTCACCTTGTCCAGAACAGGAGAACCGGAGAATACGACCTGCACTTGAAGGGGGGTAAATTCAAAACTAATCTGCGGAAACAATATTTCAGTGAGCGAGTGGTCAATCTATGGAACAGGCCCCCAAGGGAGATAGTGGAAGCAGTTAGCATTGATTTATTCAAATGTAAATTAAATGACATGTGACAAGTGCAGTATGCTTGGGAGGAAAAAGGTGACTTTGGACCTTTGGTTCCCATTGCTCTCCACCACTGGGGTTTTCCTCACATCATATCTGGGTCTGTTGTAGACAAATTGATAAAGACCGATTGCTATGATTAGTCAACAACTGCATTATCGTTGTATCATGCGACTACCGGGATGGTAGAAGGCGAACTAGATGGTCCTTTTCTTCTAGCAATTCCTATGTTCCTATGTAGCACTCTTTTCATAGACTGATTAACTGGACCTTTTTTGCTTCCATTGCAGAAGAGAGAATCTTCAGGGATATTCATTTTAATTACATTTTACTTAGTGTTTGAAGAGAGAAAAATATGCATTATACATGAGATCGGCAAGTTTTGGTCATTTTTGTCATATGAACCAGTAAGAAGAGCACAAGATAGATGTCTATCATCAGTATTTTGTTGCTGTACAATAATTGAGAGAACATTGTAATTCAATGCTCATACATTTAAAAACAGCCTATCCTTTAAGAGGAAAATGATGTTACTGTTTTACTGCAGCAGTTAATTGGTGGGTTTTAATTTAACCTGTCGTTCTCTATTACAACATTAGTAAATGAGAAATTAAAATTGATGATTAAAATTATATTTCCTGTTCCCACTGTAGCTTCTTAATACGCTGCATTAAATTCCACCCAACAGTTCCCTACTGAATGCTAAGTTCATTCTAGTTTTTTTTAAGCCAGCAGGAAATTCAGATGTCGCCCATGTGATTGAATTCCTTTTCAGGAATACACTAGCCCCTCTCTGGAAGGTCATTTCGCCCTCACTACTTGGGTGCTAAACTGGGAGAATGGATCGCCTGCCCATTATAGAACCCGCCCAACTCTTATTTCTGTTAATTTACAGCACTTTTGTTAAAATAAAATGGTGAACTTTGCCCAATGGCTCAGGTGGTTAACACAGTGAATGGCTGAGCCAAACAGACCAAGATTTAAGGCCCTAATGCTGAATTGGCTGATCTCAGCCGGAGAAATGGGAAGGATGCTACAATCTGGGGACGACAGCATCAAGCTCGCTTGTGAAATCCCCCTTGGTCAAATAGTTTGCTGACACATGTTTAAGCAAACAAGTGAAGAATAGCCACTTGGACAAGCTATCAGTAGATGAGTGCCATTTCTGCAGCAGTAGCCCCACAAGGAGTCAACACCTCCAGGAGAGGAGGAGGGGAATAATTTATAAAATTAAAATAAAATGACATTACAGTTCTTATCATATTCCATCTTATTGGGATTCAGTGACTACCTCACCATCAAAGTGGCTGAATATGAAAACACAGTGCTGCCACAAAACCCCCCAGTCATAATGGCCACAATTTATACAATGGCACTACATTATTTTGCAGGACATATTACAGTGTTCTGTTTTGATATGTCATGGATAAAACAATTAAATTGCACTGGGAGTGTTTATCCTTTTACAGATAAAGCCATAAACAAAATGTCCAATATTGGAGGTCATGGTTTAGCACAAACTGTAACAATAAGGAGTTTGTTATAGAAATATATTTTATAGCCTCTTGTTTTTTAATGAGGGAGCTATTAACAATGTGTGGTATGTCAGAGAGGGTTATAATAAAGCACAATTGTACTAACATAGCAGAAATTTAAATGGAATTAATGATACATTGGTGTTACCAGCAACACTGTCCTTTAGATCTTGCCTCAGGGACTTGAATTCACATCCAGTCTATGCAGATGGGACAGCAATCTGCCCTCTCTATGAACACTATTTAGCATCATAAATGAAATAAGTTTTGGTTGTCATAATCAAGTTCCCAGAGGGCATGAGCTCATAGCTCAAAACAGTCCCAAATTTAATTCTAATTGACTTGCTTCCAGTGAAACAGTTCACAGTATAAACTTTCCATGGACTCTAATTGGCCAATGATTTGAAAACTTCTGTCAGCAAGCCCCTGAAGACCATATGAGAGAAATGGAAAGAACTTACCATTGATTTAACTGGGCACTGTGCTGTTTTGAGGCAGGAGTTTAAAAGTTCTGTTGAGGTGATTTGGGAGCTAGACAAACTCTAGCATGAAGCTGACCTGTCTCAGACCCAATGGCCCCGATATTTACGGGGAGACGGGGAGGGAGCAGAGGGGCACGTTTGCAGCCGGAAAACCAGGAAACACCAGCAAGGTGGAGGTCCTGCTAAATTTAATGGCTGAACCTCATTATCATCTTTTTACACCATTTCCTGCCCAGCAGCCAGCCAGATTGAGAGGCTGGCTGGCTGACGGGAGGGAAAGCCTGCGGTAGAAGGCCGCAGCCGGGGTCCCTTGGGGACAGTCCACAGCAATTGGAAAAGATCAGGCCGTGGTGGGGTGGGGTGGGGGCAGGAAGATCGGGGCATAGTGGTGGGGGTTGGCAGGTCACAGGGGTGTCGGCAGATCATGGGATGGGGGTTGGATGATCGTGGGATGGGATCCGAAGATCATGGGGGAGGGGGTCAGTCGATCGTGGGGTGGGGAGGGGGGCAGTCGGTAGATCACGGCAGAGGGTTTGCTTGAGGGGCCGGGGGAAGCACTCCTGCTCCTCCTGGCCCACAAGCAGTGCTGGAGAAGCACTTACCTGCTGGAGCCAGCAACTCCTTCCTCCCTTTAGCTGCTGGGTTTCCTGAGCCCTGGGAAATCCGGCCCGCAGCTGTAAAATTCAAATGGTTCACAAAATCTGAGGAACAGAGCCTCATTTAAATATTATAATCATGGACTCGCCTCTCCAGAGCGGGTTACTCGGACGTCTCCAAACCTGCCGTGGTTAAACCGGAAGTCGGCGGGTTGGGGTTGGATTTCACATATTTACCGATTTAAGCCCCCCCAACCATTGTGAGGGAGTTAAAACGACCCCCACTTGGTGCTAAACCTTCACGTGAATGCCAAGAGCACATGAGCTGCAGCTCAACAACCTTATCAACCCCTACTAAAATATCTGAGGCAAACCTTTACAACACTGCTTCCACTGGCTGTAGTACTCAAACAATATAATCACCTGTAGCTCTATTCATTTTCCCAGAAGTTCAAATTTAGAGTTAATCGTTACCTGCTCGGCCTCTTTCATTACAGGCAGGCTGAATCAGATTCCTGGAGGACATGAGTTTATAGCACAAATCTGTCCTGGATTCAACACCATAGAATTGGCTATTTTCCAATAGAGCAATTCACAGCACAAATCTTTCATGGATTTGGCAATAATCGGCCAATAGTAACCTCAGGGCTGAATTCCAGAGGTGAGGTGAGAGTAACTGCCCTTGACATCAAGGCAGCATTTGACCGAGTGTGGCACCAAGGAGCCCTCGTAAAATTGAAGTCAGTGGGAATCAGGGGAAAACTTTCCAGTGGCTGGAGTCATACCTAGCACAAAAGAAGATTGTAAACAATTTTACAACACCAAGTTATAGTCCAGCAATTTTATTTTAAATTCACAAGCTTTCGGAGGCTTCCTCCTTCCTCAGGTGAATGTTGTGGAAATTAAATCCTCGAAATGAAATCGCATTTATAAATCACAGAACAATGCTTGGTGATTACAGACAGTTTTTTCAACTGCCCGTTGCCAAGGCAATCTGTGTGCAGACAGACAGGTGTTACCTACAAGGTCTCCGAATATACAAATCACCAAAAAAAAACAGAGATAGAGAGGTAGAAACATAGAAAAGACAGCAACTGACGCGTTATATTAAAAACAGATAACATTTGTTCGCTGGTGGGGTAATGTGTAGCGTGACATGAACCCAACATCCCGGTTGAGGCCGTCCTCATGGGTGCGGAACTTGGCTATCAATTTCTGCTCGACGATTTTGCAAAATCGTCGAGCAGAAATTGATAGCCAAGTTCCGCACCCATGAGGACGGCCTCAACCGGGATCTTGGGTTCATGTCACGCTACACATTACCCCACCAGCGAACAAATGTTATCTGTTTTTAATATAACGGGTCAGTTGCTGTCTTTTCTATGTTTCTACCTCTCTATCTCTGTGGTTTTTTTTGGTGATTTGTATATTCGGAGACCTTGTAGGTAACACCTGTCTGTCTGCACACAGATTGCCTTGGCAACGGGCAGTTGAAAAAACTGTCTGTAATCACCAAGCATTGTTCTGTGATTTATAAATGCGATTTCATTTCGAGGATTTCATTTCCACAAAATTCACCTGAGGAAGGAGGAAGCCTCCGAAAGCTTGTGAATTTAAAATAAAATTGCTGGACTATAACTTAGTGTTGTAAAATTGTTTACAATTGTCAACCCCAGTCCATCACCGGCATCTCCACATCACAAAAGAAGATGGTAGTGCTTGTTGGAGGCCAATCATCTCAGCTCAGGACATTGCTGCAGGAGTTCCTCAGGGCAGTGTCCTCGGCTCAACCATCTTCAGCTGCTTCATCAATGACCTTCCCTCCATCATAAGGTCAGAAATGGGGAAGTTCGCTGATAATTGCACAGTGTTCAGCTCCATTCACAACTCCTCAGATAACGAAGCAGTCCATGCCTGCATGTAGCAAGACCTGGACAACATCCAGGCTTGGGCTGATAAGTGGCAAGTAACATTCGTGCCAGACAAGTGCCAGGCAATGACCATCACCGAATCCCCCACCTTCAACATCCTGGGGGTCACCATTGGCCATAAACTTAACTGGATCAGCCATATAAATACTGTGGCTACAACAGCAGGTCAGAAGCTGGGTATTCTGTGGCGAGTGACTCACCTCCTGACTCCCCAAAGCCTTTCCACCATCTACAAGGCATAAGTCGGGAGTGTGATGGAATACTCTCCACTTGCCTGGATGAGTGCAGCTCCAACAGCACTCAAGAAGCTCGACACCATCCAGGACAAAGCAGCCCGCTTGATTGGCACCCCATCCACCACCCTAAACATTCACTCCCTTCACCACCGGCGCACTGTGGCTGCAGTGTGTACCATCCACAGGATGCACTGCAGCAACTCGCCAAGGCTTCTTCGACAGCACCTCCCAAACCCGTGACCTCTACCATCTAGAAGGACAAGGGCAGCAGGCACATGAGAACAACACCATTTGCACATTCCCCTCCAAGTCACAAACCATCCCGACTTGGAAATATATCGTCATTCCTTTATCGTTGCTGGGTCAAAATCCTGGATCTCCCTACCTAACAGCACTGTGGGAGAACCTTTGCCACACGGACTGCAGCGGTTCAAGAAGGCGGCTCACCACCACCTTCTCAAGGGCGATTAGGGATGGGCAATAAATGCTGGCCTTGCCAGCGATGCCCACATCCCAAGAACGAATAAAAAAAGACGTACCACCTACTTTATTGTGTCTTTTTGTACTCTCAGCAATCACCAGAGTAGATCTCAGAAGATGTCTATCCTGGTTATATTGCCTCTGGCCATGAACAGTTGTAACCATCTTAATAGACAAATAATATTAATAAAAAAAAGAAAAACTGTTCCACTCCTCACCACTCTAAACTTGTAGAGAAAACAGGAAGGCAAAGCCTTCATGGTTGGGCCTTTAACGAGCCACAGACTGTAATGGGAATGGGTGCCTCTGGTCATAATACATTTGTATATGTGTAGATTCATTGAATCTTAACTAAACTTTTTAATAGGGGGCTAATTCTAATTCAGCTACTGGAAGCACTCAATCGCAGAATTAGCATTCATTTACGTTAAGTATACAATCAGTACAAGTCAGTCAAAATTTGAAGAATTAGAGAATTGGAATGTCTTTGAGTCAATGCAGAGAACAATGTGGTTTTAAGTGAGCTGAATAACTGGCTCAAACTGGACTTTATTGCTTTTTCTGTCAGTCACTATTTAATGAACCAGTTACTCATATTTTGTGTCAAACACGATTTCAAAGTAAAGGGTTGCATTATATAAGAGTGCAGCTTAATGGAGAGTGGGATGTTCCAAACCTGTACATCCACTGGTCAATGTGATTGGAAGTAACCTTTAGTATGGAGTGAATCCCTAAACTTAAATGACAGACAATTTTCTTTCTTTCGAGAATGATCAGGCTGGCATTGGCAAAATTTAACCTCTGGGGGAAGCTCAAGTGCAAAGGTCAATTGAATTTGAGATGGGAACTCTTGACTTTTGGGTAGTGAGTCCGACATTTTAGTATTGAAGGTACAGGGTCCACTATGCCTGTCACACCTATCAGTCCACAAACTTTTATTTTGCTCAACCCTCAAGTCAGCCCAAATGTGTCTCGGTCACATTCCAGCATTTTCTTTACTCTCTTATAGTAAACTCGTACTTCTGCTAATGTTCAATGGGTTGCACAGAACAAGCAAAATATGCAGCCTCTACAGATATGAATAGGGCTGTGGAAATCATTTCCAGACTATTACATTAAGTGTAACTTACTGGAGAACACAGCGCAGAGTATGACTTGATTATTGATTGGGCTGCAAACATGGTGCAACATTGTATTGGCAAAAATGTACTCACTCTTACAGGAACCTACAGTTATCTGATAAGAATGATTCCAATAGATGTGAGCGCTTATACCAGTTCATTTAAAAGACATATTCCCTTCTCAGGTAGTCATTCAAGTGGAATCGATTTAATTAGAGGTAAAACACTTAACAGTTAATTGTAAGAAATGATAGCGCTCCCACTACAAAGAAAGAACGATCTATTTGACGATTCTGTAGGTAAGAAGATTGAAAGGTTAAATCCCAGGACTTTCTAACAATATAAAGTGATGCGGCACACAATTTATTTAGATATAGATTTTTACTTGTCAGGAATGGACTGAGCTGAAAGAATGTGAGGAGCGTACATAGAAAATTAAAGATCTGAACCTAGGCTTGGCACATCTTTGAGATAGCTCTACTACTTTACTGCCAGGGTAATCGTTTCTCAGACTGTAAAATTAAATGATGACAATCATTATAAGTTGAGGTTGACAAATCCAACAGAAGTTGGTGGTAATAGGAGGCTTCTTGTTTACAATATCCAGAATGCCTTTGTTTTAAAATGTCATTCAAGCTGTATTATCAGATGTAAAGCTAATTGAGTGGTCACACAAAAAAAGCTAAAGATTAGCCACAAAATCATGAAGGGTTTTGATAGAGTAAATAAGGAGAAACTGTTTCCAGTGGCATAAAGGTTAGTAACCAGAGGACACAGATTTAAGGTAAACTCTTAGAGGGGAGATGAGAATTTTTTATACGTAGCGAGTTGTTATAATCTGGAATGCACCGCCTGAAAGGGTGGTGGAAGCAGATTCAATAGTAACTTTCAAAAGGGAACTGGATATATATACTTGAAGCGGAAAAATTTGCAGCGCTATGGGGAAAGGACAGGGGAGCGGGAATAATTGGATAGCTCTTTCAAAGAACTGACACAGGCACGATGGGCCAAATGGCCTCCTTCTGTGCTGTATCATTCTATGATTCTATGATACAGGATTAAGAATTAATTCGAACTTTACTTTAAATGGTCTTTGGTTTCTTTGATTGTATGTAAGTAAAAGATACATTATGAAAGCCTGTCACAGGACAAATCATGAGTTAGTTATGGCAGCACCACAAATCAGACATAAATTATTTTCCACAAGTATTCATAATGCATGCCATATGCATTTAAATAACTACTTCAAATTAATTAGGTTATTAGGTAAAAGAGGCTTTAAAAAATCAATCACCGCGATCCTCTGCAATTTGGTTCCAGTGCAGCAATGACGAAGTGTGAATTCTCATTAATCTATTGTGCTATTGTGTGTGATGTGGATTCAGAATGCTTATGCTTTGCACAAATTTTCAAAGAAACATTGGAATGCAGTGTGACATTATCTGCATGAAATATGAAAGAAGGAAATGGCCCCAGTCCATATTACGGGGTAAGGATTCTGATCACCCTGTGTAATGCCATCATAAATGTATTTACTAGAAATAGCAAACTGATTTCATCCATTCACTATTTGTAGCTCAATTGTAAATCCGTTTTAAAAGATCACATTTACAATTTCGCTATTAATATTGAGCAGAGGAAACATTTACAATGTTAGTACACACAGCAACCAGAGAAAATATTACCTCATGGTATAAAATTGCAGACAATAATGAGCTATTTATTGAATTGAAGATATAGTTCACCCAGATAATGTGCTACACTGTGTTCAGCATCAACCGGCTGCCGATAGTTTCAAAACGCTAAGATAAAGCTTCAAAGACACAGCCTGATTATACAGAGTTGTTAATGGATAGCTACTCAGCTTATTGGACACCATTCTCTGTGTGCCTTGCTAATTTAAGGCTAGTTAGTATCCTCTGTAGGTAGCTTCCACCCAGTACTGAAAATTATACAAGATTTACTAATCTGTCTCCTTCCAAACAGCTCAGTGCTCTGCAGGCTCTGGTCTTGAGCCGCACAGACCAGAACAATGAACTGAGGTTTCTGATCCTGATTGCTGTTCAGTGACTCCTGCTGGAAATAGAAGTAGGCCATTCAGTTCATCGATGCTCTCCCGCCATTCTATTAGAAAGGCACACCTGCAGATGTCACAGCGAGTTGTGATCACACCCCACAATTAAATAATCTTCCAACACCTTCTATCCAGGCTCACAAAAAACAATGGCCCCTTAGAGGAGATACTGGAGGTTCTCTGGCACTTGTGGAACTATTCCCACTGTCTTCAGAAGCGTAAGGATAATGAAAGGTAATCAGAGGGCAGTGGGTGAGATTCAATGATTAAGCTGTCTTCAGGGGTCAGGGGAGGTTCTCTGGCATCTATAGCATTTTACATTTTCTTCTTTCCTATTTCCTTCTTGACTGAAGTCAAAGCTCATTATCACCAACAAACAGCTTCCATTTTCAGATGTTAATCTTATCTAGATTTGAGCTATTTTACTAATTATCATTGAGCTTCACTCAGAATCGGAAGAAAAAAATTATTGTTCTAATAAAAGTTTTGCAATAAGAGTTTTAGACAACGTTGATCCTTGGAATAACACCGATAACACATCCTGCTGTCAGGCAGAAGCGTCTCAGATCTTAACTGCAAGTAGGGAAAGGATAAGTTCTGAGCAGCAAAGAGAAGGAGTTCCTCTGGGCCATTCTGGCACAGAATGCTTGGCAGCATTGCCAAACTCCTGACATCTGGCCATCTTCAAACATTCTCTCACACACAGAAAATACTGCATGGTGTGGGGAGACCTAAAGACATTAACAGGCACGTGAAAAAATAAATTAACAAAAAACATTATGTAAGGAAAGAAAAATACCTGAAGAATTACAACTTAATGGACTTCAATAAATATTTAATGGATGTGTGAACAGTAAAATCTCAATTAATGAGATGTAAAAACTTGTAATAATTGATCAGAGTTTGTAGTTATTGATAACCGTCAACTGTACTAATCCATTACCTGGATCCCTAATCTGACAAGAAATCTATTGTACCCTTTGATTTCATTAACTTGGATAATAATAATTTCAAATGTATTACAACCAGTGACTTCCTAAGCTAAAAAAAAGCAGTACTGTATATTTCTGTTTAAACTCCAGTTCAGCCTCTCTTCCCATTCATTTCAGTTGATGTGTTCCAGATGTTGACATAAATAAACGAGCAATCTATGTACGGAACTTGTGCAATACAATTGTTATGAACTTCTTTTGCCTCATTTTAAAAAATATATTTTCTCCCATTCTGTAAAATGCTTCATATCCTGACCAAAAGGGCAGACTTGCCAATAAAAGTCAGAAGCTTGGCAGAATAATCCTGGAATTTGTTTAGTTGTTGCAACTCCACCTCGCCCCGACCCCCAAATTGATAATGAAATACTATCCAGTAACTTGTGATGAAGCCTTATTGGGGAATTTCTGGAATTTACCAACACCAACAACAACTTGCATTTATATAGCACCTTTAACTTATCAAAACATCCCAAGGCACTTTACAGGAGTGTAATCAGACAATAAAAATTGACACCAAGCCAAAGGAGGGGATATTAGGACAGGTGACCAAAAACTTGATCAAAGGTAGGTTGTTAAGGAGCGTCTTAAAGGAGAAGAGAGAGGAAGAGAGCCTGAGAGGTTTAGGCAGGGAATTCCAGAGCACAGGGCCTAGACAGTTGAATTCACAAATTAGGACCATGTTGGAGAATTGCATGCCATGGGGGATATGACTGAGGACCACATGCTGCAGTGAGGGACCTATCCAAGAAACTATTATGGGGCATGTTACTATGAGGGACCTATGGCCAATGAATCATGATGAGTCTTATGTTGCTGTGAAGAATCTCACTCAGCTGTGGGGAAGAGGGGAGAGATTTCACAAAATAAAATCTGCATGTAAAAGGTCAGCATTTGGAGGGGGAGTGGACCAATGGTTAAGACTGTGGAGCTATAGCTGTAATATATTGATGTATCTGTTAATCATCTCATGCTGTACCTGTGGTTGTCTCATACTGGAATGATTGATAATTAAATAGATGTAGTGAAGCATTCATCCGTGTTATGTGATTTTTGCACCACAGGACTACAATCTCAGAACCATGGCAATAAGTTAAAAGAAAACAAATTATCTCAAAAATGCCCTAAAGCCATAATAAACCCACTAAAACCAATGTTCAGATTCAAATGGCCTGGTTTTGACTTCAGTTCTCCAAGATTTTCCACAGACCCGCACTCGATGGTTTGGTTATAGTGATTAGCGGAGCCATATAGAGCAGGAGGTTCCTGGATCTGATCTCTAGGTTCAACCAGTACGGAATTAGCTGATCTCACCCAGGTCAGTGATAAGGGGGTCCATAATCATCCTCATGCTTATTCCATTGTGTGGCCAGGAATATTCTTTGCGGAGTTTTAAAAACTGTCTCCTCAAAAAATACAGGTTTATATCATAAAGGGAGTACATTTTTAGGAGTAGATTTTCCAACTAGCGTTCATCTCCTCTTCGCAAATTTTAAAGACAGGCATTCATCTTCAGCTGCTTCATCAATGACCTTCCCTCCATCGTAAGGTCAGAAATGGGGATGTTCGCTGATGATTGCACAGTGTTCAGTTCCATTCGCAACCCCTCAGATAATAAAGCAGTCCGAGCCCGCATGCAGCAAGACCTGGACAACATCCAGGTTTGGGCTGATAATTGGCAAGTAATATTTGCGCCAGACAAGTGCCAGGTAATGACCATCTCCAACAAGAGAGAGTCTAACCACCTCCCCTTGACATTCAACGGCATTACCATCGCCGAATCCCCCACCATCAACATCCTGGGGGTCACCATTGACCAGAAACTTAACTGGACCAGCCATGTAAACACTGTGGCTACAAGAGCAGGTCAGAGGCTGGGTATTCTGCGGCGAGTGACTCACCTCCTGACTCCCCAAAGCCTTTCCACCATCTACAAGGCACAAGTCAGGAGTGTGATGGAATACTCTCCACTTGCCTGGATGAGTGGAGCTCCAACAACACTCAAGAAGCTCGACACCATCCAGGACAAAGCAGCCCGCTTGATTGGCACCCCATCCACCACCCTAAACATTCACTCCCTTCACCACCGGCGCACAGCGGCTGCAGTGTGTGCCATCCACAGGATGCACTGCAGCAACTCTCCAAGGCTTCTTCGACAGCACCTCCCAAACCCGCGACCTCTACCACCTAGAAGGACAAGAGCAGCAGGTACATGGGAACAACACCACCTGCACGTTCCCCTCCAAGTCACGCACCATCCCGACTTGGAAATATATCGCCGTTCCTTCATCGTCGCTGGGTCAAAATCCTGGAAGTCTCTTCCTAACAGCACTGTGGAAGAACCTTCAACACACGGACTACATCGGTTCAAGAAGGCAGCTCACCACCACCTTCTCAAGGGCAATTAGGGATGGGCAATAAATGCTGGCCTCACCAGTGACGCCTACATCCCATGAACGAATATAAAAAAAAAATTATCCCATTTACAAAAAGCAGGTTATGGTCTACATTAAAGTAGCGCAGAATGAAATTTAGTATAAGCACATGAAACATTCATATCGAAAATCAGGTCCACATGTGGCCTAACCAGTGGTCCTTAAAGGATCCGCTGCATGTCCTTACCAAAAAGATAAGTTTTTAAAAAATATTTTTCTGAATGTGGAGCCGGGAGGTGCAGGAGTGCTCCTCCCAGTTCCACATTAAAACCACCGACCACTGCTTACCACTGCTCGCCATCACCCCCCCCCTCCAAATCTGTGACTCCCTGCCAATCCCGATCGCTGCCTCCCTCCCTCTCAATTTTTCAACAGTATTCTGATCTTCTAGATTCCTCAGTATTGTACAGAGTCCATAATTAGTGATCAGACAGAGTTTCTGCCATTGCTTGCACCACCAATTTGTTTCTCTAGTGCTTTGCAATTTTCAAAGACCGCCGACTGGCTCAGTGACAGAAAACTCTCCATTACTGGGAAAAGGATGAAGGGGGTTAAAATCCAATCATGTACCAGAACATCTTGTTAGGTTATCTTCAAAGAAGTGGCAACATACAGTCTTCTACTGTACAGTACAATGTACTTTCAATGATCTTAACGCTATTTGTTACTGAGTTAGTGTTAAAGAAAAAAAAACTTGCATTTGTATAGCGCCTTTCACAACCGGAGGACATTCCATGGCGCTTTACAGCCAATTAAGTACTTTTGAAGTGTAGTCACTGTTGTAATGTAGGAAACGTGACAGCCAATTTGTGCACAGCAAGATCCCACAACCGCAATGTGATAATGACCAGATAATCTGTTTTAATGATGCTGGTTGAGGGATAAATAATGGCCAGGATACCAGAGAGAACATTCCTGCTCTTCTTCGAAATAGCGCCATGGGATCTTTTACATCCACCAGAGAGGGCAGAAGTGGCCTCAGTTTAACATCTCATCCGAAAGACGGCACCTCCCACATGCAGCATTTCCTCAGTATTGCACTGAAATATCAGCCTGGATTTTGTGCTCAAGTCTCTGGAGTAGGACTTGAACATACAACCTTCTGACTCAGAGGCGAGAGTGCTACCACTGTTAACGATTGTTCACAAAAATAAGCAGCCAGTCATGAATCTCTTAGTTATTCATTTGAGTTAGAACCTTATGGTTTATAAATCAAAAACTTCCAATCCCAATTCCCCCACTCTGCTGGGATGCTATGCTATGCAGTATTATCCATGTATGATTCAGCACTATACCATATCAATGGCTCAAAAGCAGAACTTGTGGAAGTATTGAAGCAGATTACCTCTCCTTTACCAGGGAAAGCTGGGAGAGGGAGGAGCAATGAGGAGGACTGAAAGAGGAGAAGCAAAATAAATGTAAAGACAAAGAAATAAGCCTGAAGGTGTAAATGTCTGGAATTATTATAGCTTTAAAAAGAAGAAATGTGTTTAAAGAAGGCATGCAATTAACAAATCTGCATTTAAGGGGTTGTGGTGCAAATATTCTTCTCTAGCTGTCACAGTTTTAAATTGCATTAAGTGAATTAATTGGGTCTCTTTATGGGATTTCATGGCATTATAGAAACAAAAAATAGCAATTTCAAATATTATTTGAACAGCATTGTTTAACTGTATGTAACACTCCTACTAGCGCTTTCACAGCCAGGTCTGACCTTTCCTTTGCAATCGCACCTGGATCATGGGATTGAAGAGCCAGGTCTCTTGTCAATATTGACTGATTTAAAAGCGGCTGTGGACAGTTTCAATTCTGTGTGCTTAAAGATAGTTTTGTTTAATATAGTTTAGTTTGAAAGAGGAATGTAATTCTGTAGGCAAGTATCCCTGCCCCTAGCCGAGTCACAGTACTTAGTTTTCTTATAAACAGTTTTCTAATTAGTTTGGTTTACAAGGCTCCTCCATGATGCTCTCTATTTTATAAATAGTGAATTGATGCTTTTGGTGTGATACAAGTCCCTTTGGAATGAACCTGCTTATGATTGGTGTCAGAGCAATCAGTCTGCCCATAATTGATCCAAAAATAGTCAGTATCTGTCAAGTTATCAAATATGTATCAGTCACCTCAAAAATGACTGAGTTAGTTCCAGGGGTAAACTTAGAGTCTATGCAATGTGGGAATGGGATGTATTTGATTTCTGAAGTGGAGGCAGGGTGTCTACTCTCTATTGCTTGTGATGTATTAGTAGGAATTGATCCATATGCTTTGGTGGTCCAGGGAGCAGTTTCGATGATCGTTAATTCCAAGTTTAGTGATGAATCCATATCTAAATTACCTCAAGGTCGTGGGATAGTGATGTGCAGTTACCAGGATTGGGTTTATATTCTTCAAATATTCGCATTTTAGTTCCACCAAAACTCAAAGAGAAAGAGGTGTTTACCCTGGGTTTTCACACCTACTGTCTTAGAAATATCCAGAAACTATTTGGAATAAAGTAAATTCTGATACATCATTTGGCAATTACCCTTTGGACCTTTCTGTGAATCTCTTCTAATATTAGATTACAACTGGTTACAAAATACTACTAAAAATATAGATTCAAAATCCTAAGAGATAAACCTTTGCCCACTACATGGCATTGAAGCATACTGATCTGAGAAGGAGAAATCTTGTGAATTTAGCCCGATTTTTGAGATTTTCCACCAATACTAACTTTAGAACATACTGATAAGCTAAAACCAGAAGATGTATCATTATCTTTTTCACTCATATTATATATATATAGGTATAATATATAGAGCAGAGAAGGTTCAGGGTAGTTTTAATAGAGGTGTTCAAAATCATGTAGGGTTTTGATAGAGTAAATAAGGAGAGACTGTTTCTAGTGGCAGAAGGGTTGGTAACCAGAGGACACAGATTTAAGGTAATTGGCAAAAGAACCAGAGGTGAGATGAGGAGAAATTTTTTTACGCACCGTGTTGTAATGATCTGGAATTCACTGCTTGAAAGGGTGGAGGAAGCAGATTCAATAATAACTTTCAAAAGGGAATTGGATAAATACTTGAAGGGAAAAATTTCCAGGGCCATGGGGAAAGGACAGGGGAATGGGACTAATTGGATCACTCTTTCAAAGAGCCAGCACAGGCACGATGGGCTGAATGGCCTCCTTCTGTGCTGTATCACTCTATGTTCTACGTATACAGAGAGCGAGAGAAAGAGAGAGAGAGAGAGAGAGAGATTGATATCTTATAATTGCTGTGTCTAATCTGCTAGGTAGTTACTTACTCATTCTGTTCATTATTGGCACTCATAGCTGCAATGACCCATGATATTAGAGTGTGATTTGCAAACACATATGGGATACATTCATGCAAAAAAATGATTCCAATTGAATAAAATAGAGAATTCCAGTTGCATTTCATGCTTCTTAATCAAACCCCCGATAATGGAATTAACGACTTAATTGCACAAGCATTTGGAAAGCAAACCATGTCTGAAAACATGGAAACAACCTTAAGAAGAAAGGAAATCAATTCTCCACTGCTGCATGTTCACACAACATAACTATACTCAGTAAGTAACTTTATGGTATTGTACAGCCCATCCCAAGTCCTTGGATCACTTGTGTTTTATGTACTATAATTGCCAAGTATATAGGCAGAAT